>NC_091507.1:16496046-17696046 GCF_947461875.1 Haliaeetus albicilla
GACATTTCACACCGGGACGGGACGGGACGGGACGGGACCGGAGAGGATCATTGTGCCGAGCGTAGCCCGGCCCTCCCGCTTCCGGGGGCCGCCGGGAGCCATCGGCAGGGCGGCCGCGTCTCCCGTAAGCGCAGCAGGCGGCGGCGGCGGCAGCGGTGGGCAGGACCCGGTGAGGGCGGGCGGCCTGCGGGCAGCCTGCGGGCAGCGGGCTGGCAGGTCTGCTGCTCCCGGCAGGGGCAGGGCCCGCCTGCCTGGGGCCGGCCAGCGCCGCGCCGCAGCGGAGGAGGCAGACCTCTGCTTCCCCCCCCCCCCACCACCCGGTGCTGCTCCCGGTGCTGCCGAGTCGGGTTGTGGCGGCGGCACTTCAGCCGCGCCTCGGGCTGGGCCCTCCGGCGGGGCCTGCGCTAGGCCGGCCCTGCAGCGTCCCCCTCCCGACCGGGGTCCTTGGAGCGGCTGGCGGGGATCACGGCCCGGCCCGGCCCCTGCCCTGGCTGGGTCCTGGTGGCTGAGCCAGGTCCAGGCCTCCCCAGCCTCGCACTGGACGGGGTTTCTCCCCCAGGAAAAGGGGCTGCTCGTTCCCCTCGCTCGCTGGGGACGAGAGTAACACCCACTGGCTCCTCACACGTGATTCTGCATTTTTAATTAGCCAGGTTTCTGAAAGAAGTGCAACGGTGCTACCTGCTCTTCCCTGCTAACTTTAAAATCCAGCGGCCGTTTCAGCCCAGTTTGACGAAGGGATCTCAGCCGCAACAGTGTGGAGCTTTACCAGTTTCATTACAAAGAGCAGCAGTGAGGTAGCATGAGGTAACTTACTTGCCGAGCTTTCTAGCACCAGCCGTCACGCTCTCGTGGCAAACCAGTCGCAGCCTGTGTGGGCCCTCCTCCAGTTCTTCCCCAGGTACAGCTCACGGGAGAGCATTGGGGATACTGTGAAGTGTGTCTGTGGGGAGGCTGGAAAGAAGGAAAGACCAGTTCTGGGGGAAAGGCATAGGGTATGTGGGGATCCTTGTATAGGAAAGTCGGTGTTGCTGTGGTATGGGAATGTAGGGGAAATAAGACACAAATCTGTAGGAAACCAGGCCTTATTAGTTGTGCTACTTACAGAAAACTTGTTAGTTACCAAGTTACCTGTTCTAATTCTGTTATATGCAATGTGTTTTATAAATAGAAAATAGTCCCAGTCCTACAACTTGTTGTGGTTTAACCCCAGCCAGCAACTAAACACCACGCAGCCACTCACTCACTTCCCCCTCCCCAGCGGGATGGGGGAGAAAATCGGGAAAAGAAGTAAAACTCGTGGCTTGCAATAAGAACGGTTTAATAGAACAGAAGAAACTAATAATGATAACACTAATAAAATGACAGCAGTAATAATAAAAGGATTGGAGTGTACAAATGATGCACAGTGCAATTGCTCACCACCCGCCGATTGACACCTAGTTAGTCCCCGAGCGGTGATCCCCCCCCTCCCCCCCCAGGTTATATACTAGATGTGATGTCACGTGGTATGGAATACCTCGTTGGCCACTTTGGGTCAGCTGTCCTGGCTCTGTCCTGTGCCAGCTTCTTGTGCCCCTCCAGCCTTCTTGCTGGTTGGGCATGAGAAGCTGAAAAATCTTTGACTTTAGACTAAACATTACTTAGCAACAACTGAAAACATCAGTGTTATCAACGTTCTTCTCATACTGAACTCAAAACATAGCACTGGACTGGCTACTAGGAAGACGCTTAACTCTATCCCAGCTGAAACCAGGACAAACTGTATCCACTTAGATCTGCTAGGAGTCCCCATTGATACTGGGCAACAGTCCAGTGTGGCTAGAAGCACATAAGTCCACCCACATGCACCCAGTTCCAGGGATGAAGCTGTACTTGTCTCTCTCTGTAAGAAAAGTGCTTATGTGGAACCTTCTTTTCTCCACCTGCATTGCCAGAGCAGAGGAACAGTTGTCCTGTTCTGTGAAAAATGTTACAATTTCAAGTATTTCCGTGCTCTGCACAGTGATAAAACCAAGACCTTTATGAACATCCAGACTTTTCCCCATAGCTAGTTCCATACTGCTCAAGGTATCCAGGTAGGATAAGGAAAAGTCAAGTTCAGGTCTACCTAGGTCAGTTGACCAGCTATTTTAGCCAGGATGTGGTTTCTTCATTTCACTTAG
This sequence comes from Haliaeetus albicilla, assembly GCF_947461875.1. Classification (NCBI taxonomy): domain Eukaryota; kingdom Metazoa; phylum Chordata; class Aves; order Accipitriformes; family Accipitridae; genus Haliaeetus; species Haliaeetus albicilla. The sequence goes on from NC_091507.1 coordinate 16,498,209, forward strand.
AAAAATATTTATAGGAAACCTCTTCACACCTTCATGAGAAAACCCCAAATATTTGGGTTTGACTCAGTATTTTAGTGAAACTCATCTTCAAAATGGGGGTGTTCCCTGCCAGAGGGAAGCACTAACTAGAGTTTTGACCAGCTTTAGCCTGTTAAATTTTTGAGACATTGTAGCTGGCTGCTTTCTATCTAATTTTCATCGGCAGTTATATTACCTGAAAAAAAAGGTTCTGAAAAACACTTTGTTCAGAAAAGATATGTTATCTAAAATATATCCATTTTACTGGGCCAGCATTTTCCAGTTTTGCTGAGAAATGCCTCTACCAATCTCAGTCCTTGCCAGTCTCAGCAAACTAACTGTTAAAAGTACTGTGTGACTGGATGTGTGTATTATTTTTTTCCTTACAGAGCTATTTCTCTAGGGGGCAGTTGTGGAGCAGAAAGGCAGAAAGACAAGTGGAATAGGGATTAATTTAGGTTAGCAAGAACAGCTTTAAAATGGTTAGTCAATGATTATATTTTATTTTTAAATAGAAGTTGACATATAAGCAAATTATAAGAGGAGCCAACAATTATTTAGAGAGACATGTGGGGACAACTATTTTGTTTTGTGAAGTAAAGCTTGGGTAAGAGTTAACAGTGAAAAAGCCCGAAGTAGCCATCCTATACTTTCAGCAAAGATTACATGCAATTAGTTAAAATAGGCCAATATTAGTTTAAGAAGAAACAGAAAAAGGAAAGGAATTAAGGTTAAAAATGGGAAAGTTTAGGAAAAGGACCAGATATTAACAGGAGTAAATGATCATCTATGTCTTGTAAAGCCCTCGTGTTGCAATGCATCTGCACCAGCCTGCTCCTGAGCTGACAGAGAAACATCTTAGGTTACAGCAGCCAGATTGGGAACTGGGTCATATGCTTATTCATTGGTAAATATTTACAGGGTGAAGCCTGGCTCACAGTGTGCTGACTTCAGTAAAAGCATTCTTGCTGTCTTCACCGAGTTTGGAATCAAATCTGGGGCTGGGGAGAGAGGCACTGTATGTACAGGCCTCCCTTCAGCAGGACTACCATCTTAGCTGGGGCATCTCAATGAGGTAAGCATTATTGTTGAGCAACCTTTACCTGTAGATCCCACTTCCTGAGTCAAAATCTGCTCCAATGTACAAAAAGTACATCTGATGTAATTCCAGTAACTTCAGCATGAAGGAATTTCCAGGTGAAATACGAGAGGCTCTGCATCGTGCTACTTGCAGCCTAATATGGGAGACATGACCGAACAGTGATTGTGGCTGCTATGGCCTCTGAAAGCTGCTGTCATAAATATAGAATAACCCTGGGTCTCTCATCGTCAGAAAAGGCATGTAAAACCACTGACAGAAGATCCCGCCCCATGCTGATACTTCTCTGTGTTCCTTCTAGTCTCATGCATTTCCCAGAGTGATCTTGGGCTGTCATAGTACGTATAAACACCAGGGCCAACAGAGAGCCAAACTTTTGCTATTCCACAGAGAAAGGAGAAAAAAATAGCATTGGCTATTCCATTGCTTGCTATGTTGCTGGTCTGGAGGTAGTTGAAGGAGAAAAGCACTCCCAATTACTTAAGTCTTCTAGAGCCAAGCTGATCATACAGTAAAAGAAGGCTCAATAACGGCCTGACAACCCGTTGCTGCTCTCTGATTTTTTCCATACCAGTTACCAGCCTGCAGCTTCTGCAGCTCTTGTTCTGTGGCAGCAGTCCCCTGACAGGGAAATAACCACCTGAGAATGGCTGCAATGTGACAGCTAATGGACTTTCTCCTTGTCATAGGGTAGGTATATCCTTCTCGCTCCGTTGTTGTGCTGGTCGAGGAGCTCTTGGAAGAGTCGCCTGTGTTGAATTCATGCCAGGTGGGCTACCAACTCAGGTTCAGTTTTCAGCAGTAAATGCAGAGGTGCTTTTTATTCAGCTAGCACGGAGATGAGAATAGGGGGGACGCTGAATTCACCTCCAAGTGTTGGGTGGGCTCTCTGGACTTTTTAATAGGGATAGGTTCAGCCCCGTAATTCAGCAGTTTGATGCAGCATTATCCACCCAGGTATTCTTCTACCCACCAGCCACGCAAGGCTGTGTTGTACGGATGTGCGCACTTAGCCCCAAACCCACCCCAAACGACCACCGTGAGTCGCTCAGGCCCTGGCCCCTCAACGTGCCGCTCTTTTACCCCCAAACACCTGCGTACGCCCGCACCTCCCTCAACAAGCCAGCTGCCTGCAGCCGGACGGGTTCATCCAGGTAACGGTGCCCCGACCCGGGGTCCCCCCGGCCGGACCCCAGCCGAGGGGCCGGTCTCCGAGGCGGGCTCAGGCCCCGGGAACCGCGGGGCAGCACGGAGGGCTCGGTGCCTGCCTCCGCCCGCCGGCGGCGGCCGCAGCACCTAACGGGGAGGCGGCGGCGCTGCAGGGGAGCCCGGCGCTCCGCCGGCCTCTCCCGGCGAGGCGGTGCTGCATTGCGGGCGCAGACCGCCCCGCCTGCCTCCCCCCTTCCCCGGGGCCGCCTTTCTTCCCCAGCGCGGCGGACCCCCGGCTTGCAGCCCCTCCTGCGCGGCAGGGCGGGCGAGCTGGGTCCGGCACAGCCGCCGCTCGGAGCTGGGGGTCTGGGGAGGGGGGGGGAAGCGACGGGCTGCGGTTCCCTGACGTCCTTCAGTGGTGCGGCGGGGTTAGCGGTGAAACGGACCCGGTGGAAACCCTCCTCGTCCCCGTGCCACCCCCCCGCCGGTGAATGATGGGCCAGACAGCCAAGGGGGGAAGGAGAGGACGTGCTCATCTGCGGTTTCGCCCGTCTCTCGCAGGGTAGAGGTAATTATGAACGACAGGGACACATTTCACAACTCCTGCAATGCCGTAGTAACACAGCCTACTGTAGCGATGCCCTAAATATTGACACGTAAAAGCTGCAGGATTATTGCAGTAGTTTCCTGACCAAGCACTATTGTTTCATGGTAACCGCTGAAGCTGCTGTTGTAAAATCTCATCTGCAGCGTGTGGTTCTAGCGTTAGTATGTTACATAAGGCCTATCGCTACGTACGCGTACTTTTTAACGGCGATTACAGTTTTCGTTAGCTCCTAGGACGCAACGCAGTCAGATATTTTTAGGTGGAATATATGTTTTATTACAATCATAATTAGTTCTGCTAAGCAGAGCTGCCCTTGCTCTTTCAAGAGTGAAAGAAGCTAAGGAAGATTTCTAGCCAGGGATTGAAATCCCCATCTCTCTGGCATGATTTTTCAACACCACAGAAAACTCTGCAGGATAATCTACACTTGCAAACAATCTTTTTTCTGTTTTCCTTCTTTTTCTGAGCATGTTATTAAGAACAGTTCTGAAAGGATAAAACAATGTAAGATCAAAACTTGCAGAGAGCAGCGGTCTATGTTTGGGCCTGGCGTTGGGGGAAATGGCTGTGGGGCTCTTTGCGCAGAAGACGCTCTCAAGACAAGAACAAAGATCTAGGTAAGAAATGGTGGGAAGCAAAACAAATATGAAAAACAGACAAACCTGGAAAGGCTGTTGGAAGGAATCAGAGCCAACAGTTAGCTCCAGGCATTTTGCTAATGATGGAGCAATATGGCTGTTACGTTACTGCTGCAGTCCACAAGACCAGTGGCTGAAGGGAAAGTTGTCACCAATGGATACTTCTCCTGTGTCTTCAACCTGCCCAACTAAGGAGAGCAAAAATGCTGGCACGTGAGCCTGTTCTGATGGCTTTATTTTACCAACCCACTTTACCCCCCAGTAGTCATTTTGGAGTGGTGCAAAAGTGGCCAGAATGGACCAATGCATCAGGCCTATTTTGCACAAAGCATGGATTTACTGCAGAGCCTAAAGAGCGCTCGGTCCTCTCCTGCCCTTGCTCATTACCACTGACGGGTGCAACACTCTTGATGGGTGCAACACTCTTAACTGGTGCAGACTCTGTGGTCACAGCTGAGTGATGAAGAGTCCTCCCCCAGTCCTACGTCAGGGCTGCATCTGCCCTTGGAACTGGGAAGACTACATAAAAATAAGTTTTATTTTGGCTAATTTTGTGCTGAAGCAGTCTAGGACACTGCAGTGGAACTTATTTTAGATGAAAATTGCACATCTGCAAAGATTTCTACATCATCCTGATAGCGCTCTGGCATCTCCATTTCAGTAGCTCCCTCAATGCAAAATTGGTTTTGTGAAGAGCAAATATACATGAGTGGATTGCCACCTGCAGCCCTATTCTCAATGAATCTGAAACCATGACTCAGTACTCAATGATATTGTTAGGTAATAATATACTAGCTTTATATAGATACAATATAATGGGTGCCTTTATGCCGTTGACCTTTTCATAGCCTTCCTAGGCTAATATTCACTTATTGATTATAAGTTCTGCATCTCCACTTCAAAGAGAAGTTGAGATGGAGTCCTTGATTTCAATTGCTGTGTTTCTTATTGTAGTTTCTTCGTCATTTCTAACTGAGCTTGGAGTGTTGTTGGACACAGAAGTTCTTATGGAGTTTTGCCAAGAGCAGGTGCTTGCTACAACAGAGGATGGTCTATTCAAAACAACAAAGTCACTGTTAGGCAACTGGAAAAAAACCCAAACCAACAAGAAAACCCTAGGTAGGTGTATTGGATCACAATAATATAAAGAAGCCGAAAGCTGTGTGTCTCACCTAACTCCTCAGTTTCTCAGAAACATGGATCTCTCTGCACAGTGACCAAGCAGATGGACTCTCTCCTGACCGCAGGACTTTGCAGGCTCTTGTCTGCCTGTTTACTAGTTACATAGGAGGAGAGTTCTCTCTGAAATGTTAGTTTTCTGCTGTAAACTCCAGGTAGTCTGTATTTGTGTTAAGGCAGGGGAAGGCTTTTTCTGTTACAAGGTCAGTTACCCCCAGTTCTATTTTTCCCTTTTTCTACTTGGAGTCAGTGTCTTCCTTGTCCTCAGAATTGTTTGAGATCTCAGTTATATGGAAATCTATACATTTTACTTCCGTTCAGTGCTGCCAAGGGGTTTTTTTGCATTGTGATCAGGGATTTAATGGGTGCCATTGGCAGCATTCAGACAGGCTTACATATTCTCTTCTCTCTGCACAGACGGCAAGGCATTATTGCTGGGGTTCTTTCTCTATAAAGCCATAGAAGAGCTCAGGTTTTCAGTGGTGGAAATTAGTCAGTACATTTGTCCTGTCTCTCAGGGTTCAAGGTACCTGAATAACGGTGAGTGCCATATCCAAACAAACAAGTTACAGAGATTTTATTGCAGCTTCCAGTTAACAGCCAGGAAGGATCCTGAGGTAATTTGGAAGACAGAGCTGCACTCTGGCAATTTTTTGCATGATACGTCTTGTGGTATCTCCAGGAATGCGAGTGTTGAAAAATGCCATTGGCATCAGTGAAGTGGATGCAGTGGATTTAGTGAATGCTGACACAGAAGATGCAATTGGAACCAGAAATGAAGAATTGAATTGATTTCTCCTAATTTAGATACCTACAGCTGAGCTAGCCTTGAATGTACCTGTCTCCACTGACTATAAAGAGACCCTGGGGTGACTAGCTCATATGTAAAGGTCTATACTCTGGAATGTTTGATATTAACTAAGATGAATCTTACTCATAAAAGTCAGTCTCTTATCTTCTTCTCACTTCTCTGCCATGCATCACAGTCTTCTTACATGAGGTCAGATTATGGGCTACAGGATCAGAACCTGTCTCTGTTTTATTTGCAAAAGATACAGGAAAAGAAAGGGTTAGGGAGAAAAGAAACAATTGGATAAGGCAAAACAAATGTCTTTTTGCTACACATCCAAGTATCAGATATAACGGCTACCTGGGAAATGTGCTGTGGGAGAAATTAATGAGTCTGAAATGAGAAGAACTTGGTAAGTAGGACAATGTCTTCAAACTCAACTCTGGACACTCCTGTGAATCCTGCAAGTCTCGGCGCCTCAAAGGTGCATTCAGGGCAATCGGGACCACTTTATCCTTTGACTGTTCTGGGCTGCCGGGAAACCCACTGGCAGCTCCTGAGAAAGCAGTCTCTTGATTTGGTCTGACCTACTCTGGCTCTCAGCCCAGTGTGGAGTCCCAGAGAGAGACAGAATTGCCACAGTGCTTATGGAAGGGATAAACAAGTAGAATGTGGATGGTAACATGAGGAAAAGAGGACAGCACGTAAGCAGGATGAAATGGCATGTGTGTTACAACCGAGCTAGTAGTAGAAAGTAGTAGAAAAGAAAAAACCTTGTGCTGAGGCTAGAGGTAGGAAAAGATCTGGAGGATGTTTGTGATCCAGAGAAAGAGACTAATCAATATAGGGTCTTTTTACATGTAAGCAGAGGCCTCTGCAATGCTCTTGGAGAGAATTTCAATTGCTTCAGATGATGAGATAGGGAAAATCGTACTTTCATTGAGGGAACATTTCACTGGATGCAGGTGTGCTAGAAGGGCAAGCAAGACTGAGGTGCCAGGCTGCGTCTAAACGTTGTGGTAGAGGAGGTTTTCAAAAGTTTCAGTGAATCGAATAATACTACAGATGCATGCTTAAATCACGCTCCTGAATTCCAGGCAGTTCTATGAGGCTGCATGCTGCACAAATCATACAGCTGTGATGTACAGGAACAGGTCTAAACCAGATTGCAGGAGTTTTCTTGCTAAAAAAGACTGAATATTGGCTGTCACTGTTCTGCCGGAATGCAAACTCTTCAGACGTGAAACTAAGTGAAATTTGGCTTGGAGGTTCATTTTCTTCTTGGAGACCTGAGACTAAGAGGAGGACTATGAAAAATCTTTCCACTCATGCCTGTGATGAATTCCTTTGACTTGCGTATTAATAAAGAGTAACAGAATGCTGCCATGAATTAGCAGAACTCTTTTTTTCCTACTATGTCCTAAGCAGAACAGAGAATATGAGTGTAGTACAGAGCAAATGCTAATTTTTCCATGCTCAAATAGAGGTAAAAATTGTTCTTCAGAAATGCCGAGCACCTAGAACCAGCTGATTTTAAGTGTGTGGAAAGTTTGGGATAAAATGTAGTGTCTCCAATCACAATTATAGCCAAGGGCAGGTTAGTTTGGTTGGGTGTGCTGGTTTCCTGCCCAAGAAAGGCATAGCACAAATTCTTTCTTTGAAGTCTGTAGTTTATTAAAGATTTATCCATATTTTGTGCTCCTAACTCAAATCACCATGTAAAAATGCTATAAATGGGAGCAGCAAATGTTGTTTGAAATCAAGCCCAGTCTATCTGAACTTGGCATTCAGAAAAGTCAATGCACTTTAAAGAAAAAATAGATGTTTTTACATGTGCACCATAAACCAGCTGCAAAATCTTAACTTTCTGAACTGACCACTCTGGTCATTTTCCACATAAATAAATGATCAGAAAATTTGCAAGAAAATGCACAGGTTGTCTAGTTCTTCTCTTACCTGAATGTGTCTTGGATAGGCAACTGATAATGGCTCAAGTGTGTGCAATGCTTTCAAGGGAAGACTGGAAAAGATCATTCAAAAGATTGCTCACTCTGGATAATCCAAGACAATTTTTTCCTTAAATGACAAACAAAATGAGGCAAAGGCAATAGACCAGCAGGTCAGGCTTGCTGTTGATAAGACAGAAAAGAGCTTCCAAGAGAATGCCACTTGGCACGTGCATCAGCACAGCATAAGGCTTGCCCATAAACCCTGCTTTAAAAGCATCAGTGCTTAGCCCACGCTATTCTGGTGCTCAGAGCTGGGAAAAGAGTGTGTGTCCCCAGCTGACCCCTGCTTCTTCCACACACTTCTGGCTTTCCATGCATGGAACATTTCCTGAGGGGATTCAGAACAAGTTCTTTGTAATGGTTTTTCAGAAATTGCACTGTTGGGCTGAGAGGAAATTTATATTTTAGGAAATTTTTAAAGAAAATTTGTATTTTGCCTATGGGGCTATAGTGGTGCTGGTTTCTATACAGGTGAAGTTTCATTTTGTTTCATAGAATCACAGAATGGTTTGGGTTGGAAGGGCCCTTAAAGATCATCTAGTACCAGCCCCCCTGCCATGGGCAGGGACACCTTCCACCAGACCAGGTTGCTCAAAGCTCCATCCAACCTTGAACACTTCCAGGGATGGGGCATCCACAACCTCTCTGGGCAACCTGCTCCAGTGCCTCACCACCCTCATAGTGAAGAATTTCTTCCTTGCATCTCATCTAAATCTACCCTTTTTGAGTTTAAAGCCATTACCCCTCATCCTATCACTGCATGCACTTGTAGAAAAAGTCCCTCTCCATCTTTCCTGTAGCCCCCCCTTTAGGTACTGGCAGGCTGCTATAAGGTCTCCCTGGAGCCTTCTCTTCTCCAGGCTGAACAACCCCAACTCTCTCAGCCTGTCTTCATAGGAGAGGCGTTCCAGCCCTCTGACCATCTTGGTGGCCCTCCTCTGGACCAGTTCCAACAGGTCCATGTCCTTCTTATGTTGCCATGCCCCTCTTTCCTTTTTCCCTTTCCCCATGTGCACACACGTGCAGACACACACACACAGACAAAACAGGATGCAGTGCGAGGAGGAGGTGCAGCATGTGCCTCTCCTTCCAGCAGTAGTAAGTGAGAACTCTGAGGTGGGGCGTGGAGTACGTGCTGTATGTCGGTGCGGACACAGCAGGTGGGGTGTCTGAAAGCTGCAGCAGTCCATCCACAGTCTTTGGGATCCCTGGTCTAAGACACTGCCTTGAACTGTCCTCCAGCACAGGGCCTGGGCTTAAAGCCACCCTTTATCTCAAACAGCCTGAAGCATATGTGAGCCTAATTTTTGCCAAAGCTAGCCCTTCTTTTCTATATGAATGCAGCGAGTGGCAAATCCAGGTGGGACACTCTGCCCAAGGGGTGAGAAGATCCTGTGGATTCCCGTGTCTGTGCTCCTGTGCCTCAGCCGAGCTCTGTGTGTGTGAAATCTCCGCTGGTTGGATGGTAAAACTGGAAGCACAGAGAAGCGATAAGGAACAATGCAAGCGGATTCAAAAGGGATTTGGATCATTTAGTTGATGAGCCAGCAGATGGCAAATGCTGCTTGGTATAGAAAATGAAAAGTAATTAGTCTGGGAACAAAGAGCAAATGTAGGGAATGGGTGTTACATCCAGCACGCTGATCAGAGAGAGAAAGGGGTTACTGTGGAAAAAAATCATAGAAACCGTCACTTCAGTGCACAGCTGCAATAAAAAAGGCAAACAAGACACTAGACCGATGGAACAGTGAGCTATAATGCACTACGAAAGAGGCAATACAGTCCTCGGGAAGATAGTTATTAGGCCCCACCAGAATACTGCACAGAGCATGGGTCACTGTCTCAGGAAGGTTATGTTTGGAGAAAGGTGCATTATAAAGCAACTAAACTCTAATCGTTTCGATGATTTCAGTTCTGAGGCAAAGTTAAGAGGCTCATTCTGAGGGGTCAAAGAGACCTTAAAGAGATTTTAAAATTATAGTAATGATCAGTACAGTTACCAGACAATACTCATAGTGCTAGGAGATTATAAAAATTAAGGAAGGGTTACTGAGCAGAGAGCAGAAACTTCGCAAACTGCTGCACGAAAAAAAGATGGTTACCTTCTAACCTTCTAACTTCATTGAGTTAGCTAAGGGTGAATACAGCTTCAGGAACACAGAAGTGATGCACAATTACAGTATGTGGAACTGTCCTGTGGGACATGCAGGAGGACGGTAAAAGACCAGGTAAAAATAGCAAAATAGTTTAGGGGAAGAAACCCTCCCCAGTGTTTCAGGGTTTGTTTTTGTTTGGGTTCAGTCTGTGCCGGTTCCTAAACTGTATCTATCTGCTAATAGATCAACCTTTGCACACAAGCCATAACGATTATGGGTTTCCCCAACCCACATTCCAAGAGGAGAAGGGGAGGGGGAAGGTAAATGTTGCCCTGCCCTCTTGATCCTCCTCAGGATCATGCCATGTGAAAATAAGCTAGCTTCAGGTCTAGTTAAGACAGAGAAAAGTTGTTGGGCTGCTGCTTATGAGCAGATGGGACAGCAACAGGCAGGGAAGGAGGGGAAAACTGGAAGCATGTGTACCTGCAAAAAGGGATGTAAGCACTTAAACTGCAATTAAATAGGTTTTAGGCACCTAAGTCTACCAGAACTGTGTAGAAAATCTGTGCTTGGTTGTGCAGGCATCAGAGAGGCACTTGAAGTAAATTTGCTGACGTGCTGTGGTGCAGATACAGAACTGCTGCCCCTGCAGCTGGGCTGAGCTGGATGGAGCTCCTATCTCCTGCATAGCCCTGAGGACCTGAAGCTGGTAAATATGGTTTAGAGCATACGGATTAACTATATGGACCTTGACAGAAAGTCTGGGCTCTTCTCATTTAGCTCCATGGCCAGAGAAGACAGTATACCACTTCTATTAGAAAAGGTTAGTTCTAAGGGGTATATTGTCAGGAGGTTCATATGCACAAGCCTTTTAACAGAGAGCTACTTGCTGTGGATTAAGCTTAGGCCATGATCAAGCTTTGCCCTTTCTGTAAAAGGGAATGCAAAACAGTGAGAAGGAGCAGGCAAGACTGAGCTTGACTCAGGTGAGGTGAGAAAGGTAGCCAACTCTGTCACTCCATGTCTACATGGCTGCAGCTCCACAGTCGTAGCCACCCTATGTAAAAGAATGTGTTGTGATAAAAATGCCTTGTGCTGATTTACTACAGGTGGTGTCATAGCTGTATCACTAGTGGAAAAATGAAGGTTTGAATTTGCTGACATTGTTGCAGCTAGACAAAGCTTTTCAGTGCTTTTGAAGCTGATGTGGAAGTGGGAAAATAGAAATTGTGTAGTTCATGTAGACCGGTGATCTGGCCTTAAATGGACCAGCATTAACTGCTTGCAAAGAAGATAGAGGGACCTCAGAGAAAGATGTGGGATAATCTACCCCTATAGAAACCTAATTTTAATTCTCCCATAGTCAGGTACTGGCTTAAACTCTGAAAGCCTGTCTTTTTACTTCTTCCAAAGTTTAGCATAATTGTTCCGACTGGAAATTCCTGTGATCCATATATCTGTCCAATCCTTCTTTGAATCCTGCACAGTTCTTGACCTCAGTGCTTCCTGTGGTGATATCTTCCACTGTCCAATTACACATTATGTGAAAGAGAATTTCCTTTGATCAGCTTTGAATACATGAGCTCTTCATTTCATTGAATGTTCCTTTATTCTTATGTTATGCAGCAAGGTAAAGAGAAGTGTCAGATACTTCTTCTCTAGAGTATTTGGTATTTTATCTTACTGTGTGCCTTCTTATCTCTCTCCTTTCTGAGATAAACAAATCTCACTCCTTTCAATCTCTTCCTGTGATAGTCCCTGCCTCTGCCTCCACCCCCCACTTGCTTATTCTCATTCTTACTCTCTGACCTCCACTTGTTTCTGCAGGATCTTTTAGAGCTCGGGGAGGGGCATGGACAGTATGCCAGAGGAGAATTCAGCACTGATTGGTATAAAGGGAGAATATTTTCTGCATTATTCACCATCTCATTCACTGAGTAGCCGAATATCTTGTTAGCTGTTTGGATTGCAGCTGTACCCTGAGCAGATGTCTTCGCTGAGCTGTCTGTAATGTTTTTTAGGCAGTTGGTGCTGAGCTCATCACCTCCAACCTTAATTACTGTAACTAGCTCCTCTCTGGCATCTCTAATATTCATGCTGTCTCACTTCATTTGGCAGATACCGTGCTACCCAGGAAGTCTGCATTATCCAGTAACCTGACCTTATCTCACCTTCCTAAATCCTTTTTTCTACCACGTCAAGAAGAAAGGTCTTACCCTTATTTTAAAAAGGCCCTTTTAATGCTTCTTTTTACTATCTGTCTGCTTTTATGCCATCCTTAAGCTTTCCGTGGCTTCCTTTTCATGTATTAGTAGTTTTGACACACTTTGCCCACACTGCCCATGCAGTCTCCGTGGTAAGAGCTTTTCCATGCCAGTCTAGAAGACTTCTTACTATTACCACTTTGTAGTCATTCAGATAATCCTTAGAGTCTAGTTTTCTGGTGATACCTCCGAGACGCAGTGAAGGGCGGTAATGCAGGGTCATCTGGAATTCCATGGTATGCCTGTAAGACATGCCTAGACGTGAAAGCATGTGCAGGACAATGAAGGTGAAGCTCCCTTGGATATTTAGCAAGAGGTGTATCCCTTCCAACCCACTCAGCCCAGGTTGATACATGGAGTTCTAACACAAGTGAAGCCAATTTGTGCCTTCTGTGTCAAAAGAGCCACAACTACTTCACCATCTATGTGTTTCCCTGTATGTACTAAGTGGTCCGATGCTGAGGTACTCCATTTTCTGGCTTTGTTTCCTTGCTCGTGTGGATTGCTTGTTGGAAAGTTACAAATAATCATGTAGGATTAGACAGTGACCTCCAGGGCTGTCAGGGGAGCCAGGCACTCAAACACATCTCAGTTACATAGATTATCTCACCCCTCGTCCCCTTACAACTCAGTGCAGAAAGCTTTCTTGGAGTTTTGGAGCTAAAGGTGTCTCTTCCATGCAGCTCTTGTGAGCTGCGGTTTTTGTATAGGAGCCCTGTTTGCAAAGTCCTGTCTTCTCGAACTAAAACCCAAACATTCTTGGAGCAGAAAAAGGAATTGACTTTCAAGTGTTTCTTGTTTTTTTGAGCCTACTTCATACTGTAGTGCTGTTTTGCTGTGTTGGCTAGATAAACCCAGGTGTCTTTCATATTATTGGAAATGAGTAAATTCTCAAAGGTAGGAAGTTGGGAATGAATTGGAAGTTGACTGAGTGAAGTTCAGGAGGTATCTGAAGAATATTACCTGGGAAAGTGCCACTGAGAGGATTTAGTGCTGAGGTCGTGGCAAATTGTGCTGAAATCCACAAAGCATTTTTTTCTGTAGTCTTACCTGAAAAGGAGCAGTAGAGGTATTAGGATCTGTCCAGTTAATTTTAGAGAGGGCAACATGGATGGTGAACAATTTGCAACACTACTTAAAATTAGGAAGACACCAGTTAGTGGAGTCTTTCTATTACTTTAATAAATGCAATGTAATCTGAGCGTCATCTCTTCCTTCATTATGAGCCAGTTGTGCCTGACCCACATGCTTTAAATTGGCACTTGTAAGGCAAATGGAAAGGTGAATAGAATAGCTGAGCTGAAGAAGCAAACCCAGTTGGGTCACTTCTGTTTCTTTAGTACAAAACTTTCAGAACACACGCACAGTAAAGGTATAATCAAAAGTGAGTTTTGGATTGCTTTTAGGGTTCCAACTGCCTTCCATCTTCTCAAAGCACCTATTCATGCTTTCACAGGAGCTTTATGAAAGCATGTGAAGTGGGTATCAATTTACCCCTATCTTATGCTTGCAGACAGACAATATAGCTTTATCCTCTTCTTGTGGCTTTGTGCTTTGTGTGGATAGTGAGGAGGAGTTTTGTGAGACTGAACTAAAGCATCAAGACAGGGAAAACTAAATTTTTTGTGTACACCTCATTCAGTGAGTTTAAACTTAAATCCTCCACTCTTGCAGTGTTTTAACTCAAACAACTTAATACACAGCAGAGGGTACCTTGTTTTGATTAGAAACTATTAGCTCAAGCCAGATAAAGGACCTAAGCCTACTTCCTTAAATCCCTCCCTAGTCAAAATTTATGTTCTGATGAAGCAAGAACAAATTAAGTCTGCTCCATCCAAACCTTTTTGAAGCTTTTACTCCATGCAGCATCATGAAGAGAGCTATAAAAACAATCCACTGAGTCCAAATTGGCCAGGTTGCAGCCACTTGCCAAAACAGATAACACCTTTTTTGTTGTTTTGTATCCTTGAAGTTTAAAGAACTTTTATCACTTTTAACTTCCTCTGTTTTTGGTTTATCAGTGAGTTTAGGATGCCAGCAAGAACTATTCTGTTGATCACATCAAAGGACCATTTAGCCTAATGAATTTTTTTCTGACTGCTGCCAGTATGGGATGTGCAAGAACGGACGTAAGGATAGAGCACACATGCTGTGGTGGTGCATGTCCCAGGCCCTTGGCAGAGGGTGTGCTGTGGCTGGTGCTGGGACTGCGGAGCCTGTCTTGGGAGTGTGAGTTTCCACTGATTTGATTTTCTGTAGTCATTTTTCAAACACCACTATTACAAATAAGTACTTGGTCACAACCTGCAACTTGGAGTAGGGTCTCTTCCTGAGAGAGGACCTATTTATGTTAAGAAAGGCTTGCTTCCAGGTTGTAACAAATAACCCGCTATATTGACCTGCAAAAAAATTAAAAATACCAGAACTATTGCTTCCTGGCTCACTCGTTTCCTAAAAAGTTTGCTCAGTACCCTGAAGAATGCCTGTAGGAACATACTTTGCCCAGATCCGTCTGGGTGGAAGGGCTTGTCTGGTGCCCTGCGTCAGGTGCTGATGCTTTAGAAGGGACTGGAGTTTATTGCCCTGCTCAGGCACTGCTACTTGCCTGGATCCAGGAGCTCTTCCCTCAGGTGGAGGTTCATCGACGTCATCCAGATCCCTCCTCATAGTGCATAGGGTGGCTTGGGGCCTGGCAGAGGGTTTTGTACTCTGTTTGGGGCCAGGCACGTAAAGTGATGTGCCTTGTTACAATGCCTAAACCCTTAACTAGCCATAGCTGCAAAAGCTTGCTTTTAGTACTTTTTGAGAAGCATGCTTGCAGTGAGAAGGCTGGGGACATCTCTCAAGGCAGTCTTTCAAAGATGGGTACCCTTTCCCCAGCTGCTTTTCAAAATGGATATACTCCTTGTGCTAAGTGTCCATTCGCTCTGATTTACCTGGAGGGATTTGTAAATCATAAGCTGTCCATAGCACTGTGGGACTGAGAAGTTCTTTTCTGGGGAACAGGAAAAAAGAAGAAGAAGAAAGATATGCATCTGTAGGATTGGGTTCTCCATTATTTTAAACGACATGCAGGGATATGTGCTATCAAGTCATAGTTCTTGACATATGTAACCTTAGCTTCTTATAGTTGATTTGTAATATTGGTGTTTGAAAAATGACTACAGAAAATCAAATCAGTAGAAACTCACACTGCTCACACTGTCAGGAGTTGCATAAATGGTCCTAGGAGACACTATAACAGTACATCTCTTGATTTGTAATTCCTTATAGTCCAGGAGATTTCAAGCTAATAATCCCTATCCAGACAGATAGAGCAGAAACTCCCCTAAACTGCAAAGTTTCCCCTTAATTTTTTTTCCCCTTTATTTCAGTACACATATTCCACCTTCAGGTTTTGAGTTTTCTTTTTTTCTGTTTGGCTTTGCAGTTGGCTTTGATACCATTCAAAGTTAAGCCCTGGGGCAGAATTTTTAGCAAATAGCAGTCCAAGAGCTGCGGTAAATTCTTCATTGCTCTGTGTCTTTAAATCAATATTGGGTGCCTTAATAAAAGGTTAGGCTTCTCTTCATCAAGTTATTAGCCTTTCATAAAGGAATCCCTTGATGAAATGTTATGGCCTGTGTTTTCCTGGGATGTAAGACTAGATCATCATAATGGCCCCTCCAGGTCTTCAGCTAGGTGGTGCCTGAGTTCTTTCCTGACCTTGAATTACGCTGAGAAGAGGAGGTTTTTGAGGAACAAATCAGGAAGTAAAATTCTGCATGAATATTTTGCAGGATTACCAGCAAACCGCTGAGGCATTCGGGGAGAGAGGCAGTGCTGAAGCAAGTAGGTCCAACCCAGCAGAAGTTAATGGAGCTGCGTGTGGTGTGTAGGACTGAACCGGCACTGGTGTGGGAGATAGCAGTGGGCTCACTCTGAGCCTCAGTGGTCTCAGAAACACAGCTACACGTAACTGTCCCTCTGGTGCGTGGTACGTCCGCTCCTCAGCTGCTGCAGGCAATGCCTGGGGAAGCTGTCTCCATCCTTTGAGGATGGCAGTTCTTGGGGAGACCATTCATTGCCTGTTCTCCTGTCCCAACAGGAGACTCCTGGCAGTGACGGGGAGCAGTGATGTCTTGTGTCAGCCCATCATGAATCATGGCACATCATAAGCCAGAGCTTGTTCTTGAAATACATTCCCCACCCTCAGTAGCAAAAGCTCTCCATTTGTGCGCTTCAATTTGCGATGGTTACAGTCCATTAAAGGCACATATTCATGTATGGTGGTGAGTCACAAAAGTGCAGAACATCTTTGGGAAGCTCATTTCTTCTGGCCTGCCCCTGAGATGTTCAGCCAGTACCTGCCCTGGCTGTCAGATGCTGCTTGGGAAAACATGATTTCCCCAGTAAGAAGCAGGAAGACATTCAGCCCCCAACTCCCCGGGTATTGATTGAGCAGAAAAGAACCACCAGAAGCTACCACTTGCAAAATGGTCATGTTAAAAGAGCAGCATTTAGGTTTTGGCCCCCAAAAGCATGCTGGAATAAGTACTTCTGAGAGACAGTAATCCTATATGGGAAGAAGCTATAAGAATTGGGACATAACTGGTGAACAATATGTGTGTGTGTGTGTGCCCGCGCGCATGTGTGTGTGTGGACAGGGCAAGGTGGGATGGAGAGAGACTTGATACTTGCATTTCTTGGGGTTTTATCATAATACTGGCCTATAGATTGTGAACTGCTGCTCTGCAACTGCTGAGATCATGGCTCTCTTGGCACTACTTACAGACGTTAATGGTCTTAAGGTACAGGGGCTTGTCTTCTACATCTAAATAAAGAAAAGTTTGGATTGGTTATGTGCTCATCCTGTGCCTCACTAAAAAGTAACAGTGACTCAGTTCTCCTTTCCCCAGAGCTGCCTCTTTTCACGTCTTTGGTTCTGTCAGACACTCCAGTTAAATCCAGTGCCTTGTTAATGAGATCTGCTGTGATGAATGAGCCTTTCCTCCTTCTTTGTACAAAGGTTTCAAAAGAGCTCACCCATGAAGGAAGTGTGGAGAAGGGTGGGTGGCTTAGGCAAGAGCACAGGCAGCTGCGATGGGACCCGAAAGCTGTAACACAAAACCATGCAATTTTTCCCTCAGAAAAAGGTTTAAGAAAGAGACAGATGAGGCATAATTGAGACAGAAGGATGTTGATTTCATGGTTTATTGTCACATTAAAAAAGTAATCTTACTGATGAATTAATATTTGCTTTTTAATATAAAAGTGCTTATTCTTACAAATCCTTAAGGCTCATTCTGTTACATTACAGTAGGATTTTTCACCATCCCAGAAACTGTGCTACATGAGTTTTGTATGAACTGTGGACATAGCAAAATCTCCAAACAGTAAAACAAGTCATTAAGAATTTCATTGCCTTTGTACACATGAACCTGTTTAATTGTGTAACATAATTTAACATGAAAACAAACAAAAGCAGAATTTTCTTGCATTATCTAGTTTGACTCGGAACTGATCCCCAAAAGATTTCTATTTTGCTTGAGCGAATGGAACAAATACAATTGGTTTTGAATCTCAGTTTTTTACTCGTACAGCAAAAAGGAAGGAGTGAGACAGGAGCGTTACAGATGTAGCGTTTACCCTATGTTGCTTACTAAAGAGAAAAGGAATGACTACAAAGCACAAGTACTGTTCATACGTGATATATTTATTTTTGTAATGTTCCTGTGTTGTACTTTTACTTAGGTAAAGCTCCCACTGAAGCCAATATGAGTTTTGCCTGAGGGAGGAATAAGGCCAGGGCTCACATGGGGAACATTTTAGATTAAGTAATTTATTATTTTTTTTTGTCTCACAATGGAAGAATGAAATAGGTGAAAGTTACTAAAGCTCTTGTTTGTATTGATCACAAGTGGAATATGATTTCTGGCATATATTATGATACACAGATAAGAGTATGCCATGTTTAATTTTAATCATAATCAGAGCTGTATTAGTTGGATGGGCAGTGAATTTGCTATTTCTACCTAAGTTTTAGATATCTACTTACTGTAAAGACCAATTTCTTTTTTTTTTGTCAATAATTGGGTCAAAATGCAGTAACTAAAAAAAATACCTAATGTGAAAGGTAAAAATAATTTAAAGTATTCTGGAGCACGGGGGGAAATGCTAACCGATCTAATAAATAAGGCAGTTTAAAGCATTTGTGACTGCTACCGTGATATATGTACATACTTTACAGCATAAATTACTGTACAGAATACTCTGTTTATTAACCTGTGTAAACAATATTGCCTGCTGTATGGGGACATATTGTGGGATTATGGTCAGTGGAAAGATAAACTGCTATAGCTTTGGCTGGGTGGGGGAGGCCTCAGGTAGCACACCCTCGGAGAGGAAGATCAGCGATATTTTATAAGCTGCAAATAAAGCCATCCTGACTAGAATAATTTAAAAAAAAAGTCTGCTGACATTTGTTGCTGTAAATGAAATATGGAAATGCATTTCTGCGGTTCGTAACAAAAACAATTCTGGGCATAAGCTGACCTTTGCGTACCTCATCTGGCCAGGGACGCTTGCGTAGAAGTTTGCTGAGTGAAAAGGGGAGGTGGGGAAGAGTCGCAAAGTGCCAGTATCCCACCATGCACCGTCCGTGCTGCCAGCGCGCCCGGCAGGACGGTCGGTGGCTGGACCCCACACTGGGACCGCCGCATTGCCTTTTCAGCCACTGGTGCTACACGCGGTGTGGGAAATGGGGACGGAATTAGGACTACTGCAACTAATGCAACTGGCTGGAGAAGTAATGACAAATTTAAGAATCTTGTTATTTTGGCTGCCCTGTACTGTCTTCCCCACCCACCCGCAGCGTGGTTTAGTTTTGGCTTCTGCATGGTGGCAACTCCATGGAAGAGAGTCTCTGTGGGATGCCTACCAACGTGGCCCTGGTCAGCGAACGCCACCGCAGTCCAGGGTTTCATTAATAATACACCCAGGAAGGCAGGGAGTTGCTGTAAGCAGTAAGTGTGTGTGCAGCCGTGATGTGTTACAGCAGTTATCGTCTCCATCTGCCATGGTCAGCACGGAGCAATGTCCCTGCACAGGAGGACCAGGGGTCAGCCTCGGGCTGCCCGGAGAGCAGCTCTCACACTGCCTGGATCCTCTGCCTCGGCTCCCGCCCCTCCGGTTGCCGTCTGCGGAAAGAGACAGCCTACCAGTGGCACCTCAAGCACACCTTAATCCGGCTGCTCTGAAGTTCTCAACACAACACGGTTCCTTCTGCCTCCACCGGCAGCAAGGGACACTGCCTGGCCAGCCCTGGGAGCTGCTGTGGGACTGCTGGTCTGCAGGCAGGCCACAAGCTTTAGGTGGTCTGGGGTGGCCTACAGGCTGTTCATCATGGAGAAAATTGCCATTGTCACATAATGAATTGAAAAATGCTGTTGAATTTCCATAAAAAAGAGTAATATTGGCCTCATGTGGGCTCACAGCCAATCTCTTCTCTTTCGCCATCTACAGAAAAACTGTTTCTTCTGTTTAAGGGAAGCCAGCTCTACTTCCAGAACACATACAGAAAAAGTGCCTGTGAGTGTTTAGTAAATTGTAAAATATATTTTCTTGATATTTCAGTAATCTTAATAGAAGCAAGGTGCACATTCAGTCCTCAAGGAACTACTTACTTCTTTGGATTTGGGCACAGGGAATTAGAGAGTGGGCAAGAGATGGTCCAAGTCTAAAATGTATGCTTTAACTCAGAAATAAATGTATTTACCACATACCTATTTTCCTGCATATCTGCTCCCTCCCAACGTGATCTCAGCCCCATCCTACACCAGCGCATCCTAAGGTATTTACCAATTTCAGCAGGCACTCTTGTTAGCTGGGGTGGGATTTATAGCATCCCTGTATTTGAGCTTATCACCTAAATTCCCTTTGTAGCCAGTGGACAGAAACAAGCCTTTCTAGGGTGTAATTCGTTGTGCTTATTTTAGACCTTCAGTACAAGATGAGGTGAATCCCAACTTCTGTGTTTAATTTAGGACCTTGTTTCTCTCTCATTCCACCTTCTCTTGCTATTTAACCCCAGTGAATTGTTACAAGGCTGATTGTGTGTCCTTAATGGCCTAAAAAAGGTCCTTGCACAGGTGTGAGACCACCAGTTCCTGCTGGTTCTACTGCAGGGCCATAAAGCAGCAATGCTCATTCAAGCAGATCAGTAACACGAGAAGAACGCAGAGAGGTCTCGAGCTGCTCGGAGCACCTCTGCACTGCCCTCCATCTTCTTTCCTGTGAGTAATTTCAGCTCTACCTTATCCTGTATGTCACAAGCCCAGGCTGGGAGATGGGGTTGAGGAAGAATATGTCTAGAACTGCAGAAGAGCTGAGTGTGGGGCCATGAAGGCAAAATGAAAGGCCGAGGAGCTAATAAATGAATTACTGTATTGATATGACACTAGTTAGCTATGTGTGATTTGCTGGAGAAAGCCAGAAGTTCCCATCTTCCCATATAGCACCTTATGCAAATGGAAGACGGACTTGTTTGTGAAGGCAGACCCCCAAAGGGACCTTGACATCCAGAGGGGCCTTGACAGACTTGAGGAGAGGACCCGTGTGACCTCATGAGGTTCAACAAGGCCAAGTGCAAGGTCCTGCACCTGGGTTGGGCCAAGCCCCAATATCAATACAGACGGGGGATGTACTGATTGAGGGCAGCCCTGTGGAGAAGGACTTGGTGGTACTGGTGGATGAAAAGCTGGACACAAGCTGGTAACGTGCTCACAGCCCAGAAAGCCAACCGTATCCTGGGCTGCATCACAAGCAGCATGGCCAGCAGGTCGAGGGAGGGGATTCTGCCCCTCTGCTCTGCTCTGGTGAGACCCCACCTGCAGTTCTGCGTCCAGCTCTGGGGTCTCCGGTACAAGAAAGACAGGGACCTGTTTGAGCGGATCCAGAGGAGTGCCACCAAGATGATCAGAGGGCTGGAACACCTCTCCTATGAAGACAGGCTGAGAGAGTTGCTGTTGTTCAGCCTGGAGAAGAGAAGGCTCCGGGGAGACCTTATTGTGGCCTTTCAATACTTGAAGGGAACTGATAAGAAAGATGGAGAAAGACTTTTTTTACCAGGGCCTGTAGTGACAGAACAAGGGGCAACAGTTTTCAACTGAAAGAGGGTAGATTTAGATTGGACATAAGGAAGAAATTCTTCACTATGAGGGTGGTGAGGCACTGGAGCAGGTTGCCCAGAGAGGTTGTGGATGCCCCATCCCTGGAAGTGTTCAAGACCAGATTGGAAGCGGCTCTGAGCAATCTGGTCTGGCTGAAGTTGTCCCTGCCCATGGCAGGGGGCTTGGACTAGATGATCTTTAAAGTCCCTTTCAACCCAAACCATTCTCTGATTCTCTCATGCTATGATAAATCCAAACTGCAAATGAAAATATCCTTTTTCAAGACAAATATTTCCCAAAATGGAAGTGAGAAAATTACTAAGAAGGGCCTGTCCTTTGCTAATGTTTGGTAAATGTTATCTATAGATGTCTAGCTTGTTCCTGCAGGAAGTATTTCCTTTCATGTCTGTTGACAAGGTGAGAATTCCGTATCTAAGAATGCCAAGTGGAGGAGAAAAGGATAACTGGTGCTAAGGAAGGAAGAATTTGTTAGTATTGCCTGAATACCATGAACAGCAATAGAAACATTTTGTTGACTTGACTGGTGTTCAATCCTTGGTGAAGTGCTTTATTGATGACTTCTAGAGGTAATGTGCCAGAACAGAGCTGGGAGTATGACCTGGGGGTGCTGGCTAACGATGGTGTGATTTGGGAAGGCAACTCCCTGAACATTGTGCTCCCAACATATCTTCCCAGCTCAGTTACTGGTAATGTGCATCACAGACACTTATTTTGTTATGAGAGACAATTTTTTTTATGTTTTGTTAAGTCCCCTCTGCAGTGCACCATTCTAAAAGAAAATTTCCACTGATTTGAAGCTATTTGAAGCTGGATTTGGAATAACAAATGATTTGAATACTTCTGAGGCTGTTATGAGAAACAGACTTGGTACAACTGGGGAAGCAAATTTCTTTCACAGAAAGACAAAGTGGCTCAAAGACACAAAAAGATTTGAAATTCTTAGGATGGCTACACGGCACTTGGTTAACCTATACTGCTTGTCCCATTATGTACTGTTGTGATTCTTGCCCTCTACCAGGATCAAAGTTATAGATACTCTGGGAACGGCAATTTCACCTAGGCTGTGACTCCCCTCAGCGCTAAGCACAAGTTATATATACTCTGGTGCTTACATTGAGAGCTTACATGGTATTTAAGGATTTTGAGGGTCTTGCAGCTCTGGACTCATGGGTGAAATTCATCCAGTGTACTTAGCAGTTTTTTCCATAGCTCTTCTACAGCACTTTCCTTCTGAGGATACAAAGTGATTTGCAAACATTAATTAATTCTCATAAAGCCCTATGAGGCAGATAAGTGTTAAGTATCCCTGTGTTAGTACATATGAGAAACATGAGACCTGAGTGCCTTATGATCCATGCTGTTATCTATATTCACTCCCAAAAAGGAATATGCGCCTTGGGACAGAGGAAATCCCCATTTTTTTCGTCATTCTGTTGCTTTCCTTGGACCCTCTGGAGTCCTTCAAGGGCAGCAGGGATGAGGCTGGGATTCAAGCTACAGTGTGTGAGATTCAAGCTACACAGATCAGAAAAGAGAAGGAGCCTTGCTGTATTTGCTGCCAGTTTTGTGGGGGAAAGCAAGGCCCTTTATGCAGTCTGCGGGTTACTTGCTCCATGCTTTAGCATCCCGTTTGAAAGGTAGGTTGGGCTGCCAAAGTAGAAAACACCCCTGAAAGTGCAGGCATACTTGCGGAATACCAAGAGCAATAGAGCCAGACAGCAAGCGGAGGCAGAGGAATTACATGAAGAAATAGCCCCAGCCAAATCCCGCCTGTCTCACTGAGGAAAAACCATAGTCTTGAAAGAACGATGGAGCCTTGGATGCTCCAAATCTTAGTGTTTTTCCTCTCTGTAGCTTTAGTGAAGTAAGCACAAACAGGGCCTAAAGTGACCTTCTCAGTTTGTTAATTAACCTTAAGAAGAATTTACATCATGGCAACCATTGACACTGGAAATGGAGTCTTGGCCTTATTGAGAGCAAATGGTAGGTTTATGAGAGACATTAAAGTAGCCAAATTTTCAGGTTAACAATATTGGGTGAAAGACATTGTTCTCCAGTTTTTGAGACAGACTAGACATAAGATCATCCAAATGCTTTTCTGAATGCATTCTGACAAATTTATCTATGGTTACATGCCTTCCCAGCCCTCAGTGCACAGCACATAAGCTAATGTAACAATTATAATTATGATAGTGATCAGACCTACCAGGTCTTTTTAAGACATGAAAATCAGACTAATTCTCTAGTTCAAACACAATGAGTTCAAATATGTGATGTAAATGGTCACAAAAAGATATCAAAACGAGAGGCATGTTAGGTCTGTGCCAGCCAAACTTCTATTGTTATCTTAACAAGTCCATATTCTTCAGGCATTGTTTGTATTTCTATTGTGCCAAGAGATTTTATTCTTTAGTTTGAGGATTCTCCCTGAATGGGGGAGGGAAACGTTGCTATCGCTGTGAAAAAGAAACATTTCTTTCTGACATATTAAGCATTAAGAGGATTATGTAAAGGCAAGGCATATTGCAGAAGGAGATGTTCTTAATATAGCTTTGACCATGAAGCCATGACCCTCCAGAAAATTTAGGGGAGTTAAAATACCTATTGCTTTGACAATCTTTTCATTTAAAAAAAACCTTCTTGTAAAAAGATTAAGGAATTCATCCACTGTTATTTACATAAAATTCAACCTTTCCTGCTTAAAATC
Source organism: Haliaeetus albicilla (assembly GCF_947461875.1). Lineage (NCBI taxonomy): Eukaryota > Metazoa > Chordata > Aves > Accipitriformes > Accipitridae > Haliaeetus > Haliaeetus albicilla. The sequence continues at coordinate 16,521,935 of NC_091507.1, forward strand.
ATGAATCATTTAATGTCACATCTGCAGGGTATCTGAGGCAGATGCCATTAATCCAAGTCATTTCACAAATTCCAATTTCATTCGGATTAAAACCTACAACTAAATCAGTGAATAGTATATACTGTACATGCGTTAAGGCTGGTGACTACTAAAGTCTCTTGGGTAGATAAACTAAGCGCAGATTAGCCAGGTCTAAGTATATGTCCTCATCTAGGGAAAAAAAGATATCCTGACATTTCAGTGTTGTAGATTTGAATCAGTAGCCATGAAAAATGGTTGAACATTTGTATTACAAGAGAGATACTATGGCACAGTCCCAAAGGTGCATTTCTTATAAATTAATTAGCCACACAAATTATTTTGATAACAGCTACTGCACTTCTGAGGTGGTATGGCTGCTCAGTGATGAGTACTTGATGATCAATGGTAGGCACTAGTAATATCCTTCATGCTGAGTGACTTTTATTACTATTTAGATTTACAGTATATACATATGTGTTCGTATCTACACTTAGGGCTTGATCTTCTTAACCTCCTTTACCTAAGGTCCTCTGTTCACTATAATCTCTTCCTTTGGAGCCCTGCGATATTTGGATAAAAGAATAGGCAAACAAGGGGTTGGGATATCCTGCTGTGCGACAGGGAGGACTATGCTTGGCTTTTGGCCACACTTGAACCTCTGCATACATTTTGTTCTTACCTGTCACTCATGCCACCACAGAATACTATAAAGGATTAAGGCCAAGGGGCCTGTATGATCTTGCTGTCTGTGAGGATCCTATAGGCTGCTCTGTATTTTTTGCATCCACCTACGATACATAGTTCCTTTGAATCCATTCCCATTGCTTTACCAACCCTGACTGATTCAGAAGCCTCTGTTTGTAAGAAAACCTCTTCCTCCAGGCATAATCCTTCTGGATTTGTACGGAATGACTTCTTACTTTCCCCAAATGAACCTGAACATTGCTATGGCGTAAAGAAGCCTGCATGTTCCTGGACTTTTACAACAGATTAAAACAAGCCAGTGTCTTTCATGGAACCCCAAAGGACAGTCTCCTCTGGTCCCATCCAGAACACACAGAGCACCTTTGACTCATGGTGAGGTGCCTAAGACTATTCAGGTTCTTAAGGTGGAGCATATGCTTAATTGGACCAGACCTAAAAGCCACATGCACTTTTCCAGACCAGGCCCTAAGAAGATGAAATGAAGTATTTGTTGTCACCATGCCACATTCAGTCATCTAAACAGCAGCAACCGTATACAGCAAATAGTCTGCACAAAAGAGTATTCTAAGTAATCTCACCAAAAGAGTATAGCTGCAATAAACCCTATGGAGAGAAGGCCAAAAGCCCTAATCTATTTATACATCTAGTTGGTTTAAATGGCTGCTATTTCATCCTCTTACACCACCAGAAGTTAAGGCTCAGTGTGCTCATCAGACAACACAGATGATGCCAGCACAAAAACTAAAACCCAGCGTGTTTTTCCATGGAAGTAATGGGTATTTTAGCTGGAATAATTCCATATAAGAACAAGGTACAAGAAAGGACAATCATCTACATGAGATCCTTAGTACTTGGAAATGTTACAACAGGACAGCATTAATTCTTGCATTTCTTTGAAGTTTCTTGACATATTACATCCATACAAAGAGTTCATCGTGATTAAGAAAAATATCCCGATCTTAGTAAAATAAACATGCTTCAAAGTTCCATATTTGAAACTCAAATGCCACATGTGCAATAAAACTAAACTCCATTTAAGGCAAGTAATATATGTCACTTCTAAAATTTCTCAAATAGCAGTAAGGGCTCCAAAACCCCCAAACTTATCTGAAGATAAACATCATAGGCACTGTCAAAGAAAACAGAAGCTAGTCTAACTGGAATTTCACTTTCCTAATCTGAGGAGAAATCCCACAGTACCTTCATATGGTATTGAAGCAGCTGACAGAATCCATTGCTACTAGTCTAGTAAATCACGACAGACTTCCACAGCTGAAGATCAGGCAAGTGATAAACAGAAAGGCACCGATCAAGTTCTCCATGATACTTGTGACCAAAAAAATTGTGTTCCTTCTGGGGTGGGTAAGAGCCAGAGTTAAGAGTGATGGGAGGACTTGGAGGATGTGTATTTTGTCATTTAAAGGCAGGTCCATGTTCACTCTTAAAGCCAGCCACACTGTAACACTCAAGACCATGCTAAGAGGTGACCACAGCCTGAGCTCAGGACTTCTCTTGTGGGAGAAGCATCTGAGCACCAATGGGCACATAAATATTGGCTCAGGATGGCTTGGGGCTGAGCGGTTCCTCAGTAGCTACCCCACTGAGCTGCTTCAAAGAACAGGGTGAATGCTCTGAGTGACAGCTGGAGCTACAGTAACCAGCCTTGACCAAAAAATGCAGGTATGTGGGGCTCAGTGTGCTCTCAAGCCCACTCTTTACCACAGGGTACATACAGCCTGTGTCACCAAAGACATTTTACTGAGCAAACGTGCTGCACTGTTTGGTATCTTTTTTTCAAAATGCAGCTCTTCAAAAATGGGGGAGGAAAAAAAAAGGCATCAAGGACCAATCAATCAACCATCGATATCAGTGGCTACTTCTACTTGTATCTTCTATTGAAAGAGTCTTTTGTACTCACATTTCCTTAAGATATAAGTAAATTAGATTAGAAAACAACAATCAAAGGGTCCAACCACTGACTTGGACAAGAACAGTCCATTGAAAGTCACTGGAGCTGCTGACTTGAGTAAAGGCTGTAAATCTGATGCAAAACCCCTGTATCTCCAACACAGAAAAAGAAAACTAAATGTGTGAAAACCACTGAAAATGAACAAAAATGCACCGAATGCAAGCACAGTTGATATGAACTGGCCTTGACCCCAGCTGACCCAAATTAAACTCCAATTATTGTGGGATTAATTCTTCTGGCATGAAAAACACAGCCTGTCAACAGAAATTGAAAACATTCCATAAATCAAGAAACATTAAAGCCTAGTTGAGGATTATGCATGAAGAGTGAGAGGATTATGATAGGAAACAGTTCTTAGCCTGATGAGCAGCAAACTCAGCTTCCCAGATAAAGGAAATTGCATGTAATGCTCCCATACAGCCTAGAAGAAAATGCTGCAAGCTTCTGCTAGATGAAAAAGATATGAAAGTAAAAATCTGTGGGATGAAGCCTTCCCATGCAAAGCCAACAGCTGTTATAGATATCTCTCTGTCCCTCTGTGTGTACGCAGCTGAAATTAACACATTTTCTTTACTAAGTGGATAGCAGTTTGCCATATTTTTTCATTTATCTCTTTAGTGTCAGTAACAGAATGCAATTTTCGACCAACTCCTTTAAGTTCTTGCTATCAGCGTATGTGTTTTCAGGCTTTTTGCTTGATACTGGTAGGTTATACTGTTGGTGAGGAGCTGAACAAGAGCTAAAGTTATTTAAAAAGACAGGAGATAAACAAATGTGCGCAATTTGTTGAAACTTATTGCACATGAAGGAATGCCGTCTTTCTCCAACTTGATGTGGACTACACAACTCCTCTGTGTGCCCCAGTGGGGAAGTAACAGGTGGATGGCACATTAATTTTGAAACTTCTGTGGCATGTCCATGCTCGCAGTAAAAGCTCTCCATGTCTATGATTTGCCCTCATCCATTCCAGTCCAGGAAAGCCCTTGTGTATGTGCTTAAGCTCTGCTGAAGTCAATGGGATTTCAGTACAAGCTTAAAGTTAAGAATCTATTGAGAGCTTTCCTGAATAGGGATCTGTGCTTATTGCACTTGGTTCAATCAGCCCATGAGATTTTGGTTTCTGAGTTTTTCAGCACAAGAATAGAAAGGGTATGTTTTGTGCATTAAGATCAGTTCTTTCTAGTATTTCTAGTGTGTGAAGATGTTTGGAGAGTGGTACAGAACAATTCATTCTGAAGAGACATCATTGTATATTGTACATATGCACATGTCTACACTCAGAAAAATTTTGCTCAATGTTGAAGAAATATTCACCTTTGTTTGGATCAATGCTGTGGTTGACTATTTCTGTAGCACAGTGTCCAGAATAACTGAATTATCCATGGAAGGTATACTGTCCATGTGAATGGCACACAGTCATTATGACAAGTGAGCGCTATTCCGCACCCAGTGAAGTCCTTGTTGAGTGTATTGAACTAAATGCTCCATACTGCTGTGCAAGGTGATAGGTCCCATCAATGCGTCCAAGTCGTTAAAAAAATCTACAGGGAAAAAAAGATTCAGCATCAGAAGAGTGAAGCTGTATTTGCTACTTGTCACCCTTTAATAGATTTTATTCTCTTGCAAATTGAGTCAAGCTGAACATTTCATGGGAATGAAAGTTTAGTGCTGGTGAGATTAATTTTAAAGCCCTGTGGTTCATGATGTTACAGGCTGATGCACAACAATTTTCTTTTTAAAGAACAAAACAGTGAGTTCTTTGGCTTTGCTTTTCATTAATTTCCAGTGAGTCTTGATAAAGAAAACAGATGCTGGGCAAGATTTATTTTGAGATTAAGGACAACTGCATCAAAAAGTCTACACACAAGTGTCTATCTGTACATATGCTAGATATTTAAGCTACTATGACAGAGAAATAGAGGCCTGTACAACATGGTCAACCCAGCCTATAGAGTAATTTGGCTAACTAGCCACTAGGGACTTAATTCAGTTGCCTGCTGGGAGGCATGTAGTGCCCATTTGAGGTGCTCTCAAAAGGCAGTTGATATATATAGCCTGGCATGGCAGATCTAACACAGGACGTACAGGAGACTTCTGGAGTGGCTGTGTAGGTAAGGATGGCATTTGGCAGCTATGGTTAGGCAATTGAATTGTGTTCCTGTCTCCCCTTCAGGGTGAACTGAATAGCTCTCTGCTGTTTGTATTGAACAAAGCTCCATCAACTGCAATGGGAGATTAGCCCCTCAACTCATATACGCACACCTACACTTAGGTGTCCCCATTTTGATTTGAATCCTGCCCACGCCCCTGCCATAAATACATAAATTAGCTTGAAAACCAAGGAATACTTTACCATCAAGTCAGGTGCTGAGGCACTTGCTCATGGAAACCAGTTCAGCTGATAGAAGTTTGCTCTGAAGGTGGAGCAAGGTACCTCATTCCCATCTGTGTCTGCTTGGGTGGGGAGAGGGCTAGGGGTATGTTATTCCTTCTGCAGAAGGGAAGTGTGCTCCTGCTTTTTGACGTGGTCTGGCTAAACACATCCCATCCAGCTCCACGACTTTGGGGGGCAGGAAGCTGCCTGACCTCCCACAAACCTTTCTCTCCAGAATGACACAGATGGCACTGAATGGTACCCATAGCTATGTCTGTGACCTCTCTGTCACCAGTCCTGACCAGCCAAATAAAGAAAAAAGTTACATGCTTCTGAGAGAGACGGCTATCAAAATTGTCTTTTGGGGCCATTTTGGAACAGCCTAGGAGCAGACTGAAGAAAAAAAATCACCTCTGCAGTCCTACCTTGCAGACAGGATTCCTATCAAAATAGTTATTTCCCTGATCACGTGACAGTCTTCTCGAATAGTCCATTGCCTTGACTCACTCACCTCTGTTTTCCTTGGCCAGGTTGTCAGCCATCTCCCAGTAGTCATAGCTATGCAGGATGCTGTTGGTGATGCTGACGTGGTTGGCGGCCATCTGATGAATGCGCTGTGGGATGCTGATGATAGGAGATGGGGAAGGGGCCCCTGTGCTCCCCTGGGATCCTACAGAGCTGACTGGAGAAGGGCTAGGGGACATCGGTGATGGAGTGCCTGTGCTCCTGGAAACAGATGTTAATACAGTTACTTAAAAGGTGTTGGGATTAAAACCATGAGAGTATCAGAACATACTGCAGGTAAGAAAATATAATTTCTGACTGCCAATCTGACTGCCAATGATGTAAGTTTCTGTATGACTTACTTTCCACTGGCACCCCAAGGAGATGGGTTCTGGGCAGCTTTTGATGAATTCTGTAAAGGAAAAAATAATTCACAATGCCTATAATTTATATAAGACTATGAAATGAAGAACATTAAGCAGTATAAAAGTAAAGAAATGTAAAGAAAAAATTGTGCAGATAGAACTATTCAAGTCTCCTGATGCAATAAACCCACTCAGCCTAGTTTGGTGTTGTGATGAAGCAGTGCTGCAGCACAGACCCAAATCACAGTCTATTGGGGATGGGGGCAGATTAGGAAAACCTGTTAGTTGAAACAGAAACTTTTCACAGAAATCCTGGGAGTTCAGAAGAAAGTGCTGCTAGGACTCTTTGTGAGGTTTAGGCTGGAATTTCTTGTGATAGAGAAAACCAGACAGATTTCCTCCTGCCCCCAAAGACAAATGTCATTCCCCTAGGACCTGTGAGACTGTGCAAGTCTGCTCAGCCTGGCTGACCACAGGGATGTGAACATGAGGCTCCCTCAGCTCAGATGGGTGTTTTAACCACCAGGCTGAAGAATGTTGTTCACGATTGCTCCTCTTGGAGCTGTTCTCCTTGGTCTGAATACGGCAGCATTCACAGGGTCAGAGAGACTGCCCTTGTAGACTGGTGGTTGTTCTAGCTGAAGGGTTACCCAGACCGTCCCCGAAAGGGACATTAGATCATTTAGTGTGATCTCTTGTATACCTGCAGTCGTTAAGACCCTCACTGGTATACAGACTGTGCTTAGGCTAAAGAATTTTATTGCTTGAGGAGAGACTACCTTGTACAAGCACTATGTTTACAGAGCAGGAGAAATTCAGGTGTCTGCAATAATAGAAACTGAATAGCTAAAATGATTCTAGTAGTTAATCTGCAAGAGCTGGTGAGAATTTACTGGCACGTTCCTGCCCGTTTGACCTGTGGAAAAACTCCTCCCCTCTCCCAAATGCAGTGACTGATTTAATCCTGGGCCTGTGAGAAAGAAGGATGTAGAAACCAGAAGTCTAAACCAAAACTTTTCTAGTCCAACCCATCCGCAGCCTCATATTCAGCAATGGCCAGTCTCTGATTCTTCAGAGCAAAGTGACCTCCTTGCACTCTCCCCTGAAACCATACACGCAGATAATTGTGTGCTGGAGAACAACCTTCCCTTCTTGACAACCATGGGAGACCAAGTGAAGTCCTGCAGCTCGAGATCTGTTTATGGATATTGTTTAAATGCAAGGCTGCAGGTGTTGCAAGCTGCAGGAGTTACAAGCATTAACAGCAGTACAAAAACTCTTGGCGTCCCATGGCTTAGGAAGGAAAAGTGATAAACAAGAGGCTTTGGAGCCTCACAGATTTCAAGGCCAGTAATTCCCCAGGACACTCCGTCTGCAGTTTCCCTTTTCCACCAATCAAGGAACTTTTAGCAGAAGATAAATTACTTTTTAATTTTATTTTATTTTATTCTTTTTAAGAAGGATAGCCAGTCATATAGAAATCTTAAGACACTATTTATCCTCCTTGTTCTCCTGTGTCCTGTTCTAATGTTTAGCAGGCCTCATGGTTAGAAAAACAGATTCTGTTTCAGGGTTTCAAGATTTAATTTTCTGAACTTCAGTGCTAGCTTTTGAATTTTGTTGGTCCAATGCCAGCAAAACTGCATGTCACCTGGTATTATCAGCTCTGTTTCCATATACACAATGATCACATCCTCTCTTAACCTGTTCTGCAGTAAGCTGGGCACATGTCCTGAGCCTCTCTTCAAAAAGTTTGTTTTCTCAGTTTTGATGTGTCCTCTGAACTTCCTCTTGTGTTCCCACATCTTTCATGTGCACACCAAAACTGGCTGTATTTTAGCAGTGATCACATCAGTGCTGTGTGCACCCTGGCATTCTTCCTGCATTTTGATACTGATACTACATCCTATGTAAGTGGTATGAAAACTAAACTTTGGAGTGTCCCACAGGGGGCTCTTCCTTCGATGGGTTTTGGTTTTTTTTGGCAGGAAGGGCTAAGGTGTGAAAGGAAGAAACCGAAAAGTTCTCATTTACCATCCTAAATAGAACCAACCCGTGAATCGTCGGCATTTGTTCCTCTTACAGAATAGTTTCTTTTTTTTTTTTTTTTCCTTTTCTTTTCTGATCTGTCTCAGAATTACTGGCCTTCATCTTTCTAGTGTAATGGAAACTGAGTACACGTTATTTACTTACAGAGTTGGAGGCAGGAAAATATGAAAACCGAAGTGGAGTGAAGGATACTTCTGCTGTAAATGTAACCAGCCTCTGCCTTACTGTACCACTTCCCACACCTTTTTTCTCATGTTTTAGGTATATTACTCCAGCTTCCTCTCAGTTCTGCACCAGAAAGGTGGGGGTAAGGATTCTAAAGAGTGTAATATTGTAAGGGACCATCTCTTATCCCACTTTGCTTACTGCTACTCATTATTCTGGTTTCTTTATGCTCTCAAATGTGTCTCGTCCCTGAATATCTGTGGCTTCTTTTTAATTCTCTGCTGCATTAATTTTTTTTTATAATGGAAATAAAATGCTTAAAAGGAGATTTAAATAATCATTTTTTCTTTTCTAAAAGAAAAGTGTGTCTAATTTTCCCTGCAAATGTGTGTGACAAGGTTTAAAATCTTTCATTGATTGATAATATATGTGGAAGTTCTTAATGCAGTCAGCATTTCACGTCACTTGGTTTTGAAAGCTTTTAGATACCAAATATGAAATGAGTGGAGAATTGGCTTGTTTTCCACTGAAAATTACAGCAAATGGATTTTTTTCCATTTTTACTTTCAAAGGTGAGAATACTTTCTAATGTGAAACTACGCTATCATTATATCAGCAGGAGCTCTGCAAAAAAACAAGCTCATCTTGGCTATAGCAGAGTATAAGTCCATTTTATGTTTGCTGTGAAACAGTTTCTGTCTGCTAGTAGGAGACATTTTACATGGTTGAGAGCCTGACCATCCTGTTCTTAATGCAGGTATTCTCTGAACTGGTAAAGAAAAATAAAGTACTGTAATAGGAACATATTTCTTTCCCCTGAAATCAAGTCTTTGTTAGAGAAACAACGTGTTGAATTATATGTTGCTAAATTTTTAGAAGCAATTACAGTGACTTCAATTTCAGTTTGACAATAACAGATCTGTCAATTTCCTTCACTGTCTTCATGTGTTCAGAATCTGGTCATGAGCATTTGTGCTTGTATTTGAATTTTTTTATTAACAAAATGTCAAAGGATGGATGTTTTTCATTTCAAGGTACCTCCCTCTGCAAAAATCCCCCTAACAGCTGAGTCCTGTGTTCAAAGACAAGTCCTGCAAAGCAGCTTGTCTTAAAGCACTTGTATGTTCATAGTATTTTTTTTTAATTAGAAAGATAAAGGCTAATTTTGTGTTAGATCAAATGCTGGATGGACTGACTGCTAGGTGAGCTCCACCTGGATTTGGTCTTGAGATACTTTCCAGAGAAAGGTTGCCTGTCACATAAAATATTTTAACATACTTTGAATGACTTCCTGTCTTATCCAAAATAACCAAGGTTTGGACCTGGCAGAGAGTAGAAAATGGAAGCAGTAGCAGGCAAAGCAAAGCAGGAAGGGGGAGCCAGCAGTGCCGTGCCAAGTACATGGCAGGCGGTTTGGTTGCCCTCTGATGCTTTCATACAACTCCCGCTGAAGTCAGCGTGGGCTGATTGCCAGTTCCTTGGGTAAGAACATGTCCCACTGCACTGTCCTACCTATCGATGGTGCTAAGTGGAAGCCCTGCAGTTGAGGACTGATCTAGATCAAAGTCTCCAACTCACAGGTAGTCTGGTGGGTCGTGTAAGCCTGGAGGGGATTCTTAGAGCAAAATCTGCAAAACCTATTCACAACAGAGCTGCATAGCACTAGACAATCAACCAAGAATGATCTGAAAGTACCTGCTTGTTAATACAATAAATTTCTCATCCTTCATGAAGGGACGCAGTGTGTATTTTGCAAAGAGGGGCCCTCATGAACACAGTACTGACTCAATTCTAGAACTGACTAGACATCAGGTGTTGCCATGGGATTCTATGGTAAAACTCTACTGGCTTCATAGGGGAAGAACTAAGCCCAGCACAGCTACTTTTTTAGTAAGATGCTGTATTTCCCATAATGACACACCAATTTAAAAACATGTCATAAAGAATGCACCTTGAAATACTCAATAAGCGCTTTCGAATACTTGACTGCATGGTCTCTCTTGAGTCGGAACATCCTCCAGTACAGAAGGGCCAGGCAGCGGTAACTAGAACAAAAGGGAAAGCAGAAGGTAAAGTGTGCCCCCTGAACAGAAATCCCAATTAATTAGCTTAAATTCTCAAACTAACACAGTGGAATGCTGACAGTACCTTGCTTATGGTTTTCATCACCATTTGTTCACAGTACTTCACATTTTGCCATGGATTCATGAGCAAGACTGGGTATTGCAGCCAGGACAGGTCACACTGACAAATGCTACCAGTGAGGTACTAAACTAACCATACTCAGAGGGGTTTGCAGGGTTGGGTTCCCAGGCCTTGGCTCTGACTTGAAGTCTGCACACTTGACCAAAGACCTCTCTGTGAAAAGGTCATTACAGGCCTGGAACTCAACAAGTGCATTTTTTTTTTTTTATTCCTTTTTGTAAATGCAAAGGCATCCTTTTGGTGTATCTCATCCTGGGCCTTTATTACAAGAGCCCGGAGCCTGTATAATGAACTAGAGTTATAATGGGTGTATTTTGTGTACACCCAGTGGTCTCTCTTCCAGCAGCTGGAGATAGCTGGGAAACAGGGAAACATCGGACCTGCCCAGATTTCACTGGCCAAGCTCCTCTGCGGGAAGCAGAACAGAGATTGCGTTGGAGCCTGGAGGCTGTTCCTAGGCCACCTGCCTGATTTGTTGCCCAGAGGAAACCAGGAGCGGGCTGAAAAACCCGATGTACTGTAGCGGAACTGTCTGCCCTTGTGCTCCTTGTTAGTCTGCAGAGTGCTGCACACCTTTAATGCTATGTAATTAAATGAGAGTAATAGCTATTAACTATAATTATGCATCACAATAACTGATAATCTGCATTCAGGACGCACAAACTCTTTTCTTTGCTATCGGCTTTAGGTGCACCGGTCTATTTTCTGAATGAGGGCTCGCCACCACCTTTTCCCAGCAAGCTTTTGGACTGGCAAGTGTGGGATTGCCCCTCGGTAACACAGCTTTGGAAGCAAAAATCTGGTGTGTTTTACTTCTCCTTTGGCAGCAGAGGCCTTACTTTTAAAAGCAGTTTTTAGTCTCGGAGCCAAGCTGAAGCACCAGAAGGCGACTTGAGTTTGGAAGTGCAGAGCTCTCCCCATCTCCCCGCACCCAGGAGCTGCCCAAACCCCAGCAAACCCTTCGAATGAACAAATTCCTCTTGGGGAAAAAACCCCCCAATCCCAGCCAGGGCTTCTCAGCCTGTGTCGCGTCCTGAAAGCAGCCAGGTGAATTTCTGCCTGTGGCCGCTGGAGGACAGCCTCTCCTTAGGAGAAGGGGAGCCGGGCGGGCCGGTGGGCTGGCAGCCTGCCCGGCGGGCGCTGGGAGCAGCCGGGGGACGCGGTGGCCTCGCAGCCACCATCACTCTCACTCTGTCACCTTCACAGGTACAGCACATATGCAAATGGTGTCAGCTCATCTGCTGGCTGGCAGACGGTGAGTTAAGATTGCTATTCATGGCCCAGAGAAGGCACCGGCTGCTTTCCCTCGCTCTGACCTTTCTGCTGGAACAGATGCAGCGGCTCTGTGAATTTGGATGTGGTTCTGCACACGCCGAAGCGCTCCGGCAGTTCTGAGCAACCCTTCATAATATTGCTTTTCCTTTTTTTTCTTTTTCTTTTTTTTTAACCGTTCTTTAGTTGTTTTCCCACCTAAGCGTTTTTAAAGGAATTGCCATGAATGCATTCTGGGCTCCTCCCGATGGCACAGCAAAGCAGTGACAAAGAAAGGGCATTTAAAAAAAAAAAAAAATTGCAGCTCTGAATATTTTGTTCCTTTTCCTACAAATGCTTAATTAGGACTCCTTATTTATGGAGGCTAAAGATGCATTTAATTTGGGTTTTTAACAGATGGTTAATAGATGTTAAAAACACACTTGCTGATTGTAAATGTCCACTTACTGAGAATCAGTAACCATGTAATAGGTATTTTATGTATTAACTACATAGATATTAATTAAAATTAGATTTTAATAATATTTTAGTATTTACTAGCAATCGGCAACCATCCTGTAGAATCTAAGGTGCGTGCATATATGTCTAGAAATCTCAATTTAGAAGGTAATCCAAGAGGCTTAATTACCACCATCACTGTATCTCCCTCCATATAATATAAATATAATTTATGATTATCAAGCCTAAAATGTCAGCCTCAAAAGAAATTACTGAGCTATTGGTACAAAAGTACATCACTCATAAAAACAACAAACCATCAGGCATTTAAAAATTAATTATGCTGACGTACCATAGCTGACCTGTCACAGTCAATAGGTATGAATTGCTTATTTACAGAGACAGAATGCAGACCTGGTACAGTGATACAAGGGCTGGACCTTCGCGGAGCAGAAAGAATTATCTGAATTTCAATAGACAACATAATCCTACCTAGCTGTGTCCAACATCTGATTTTTAAGAACTGTCTCACTGCAGAAAAGAAGCCTTCTGAGGAAATCTTGATCTACTAACCATAATGCTGCCAGCTGTTTGTCTTCTGGCGTGGCATTGGGGCCTGAGTGGGTTTTTAGTCTCACTGCGTACCTTAAACAAAAGGAAAAAAGCCAATGTGAGTTAACTGAGACAGCTTTATATTACTGGTCAGACAGCCAAGCTGGCCGATGTTATTTGATCTGCCCCCTTACAGATATTTGCTCAAGTTACCAGACATACAATGTGCTTTTTCTGGTTGTGTTTCAGAGCTGTTTCGCCATTAGCAGTGCCTCCTTGCACTCTTTAAACAGTAGTAACTTCCCTGAACATCCGTCAGTCCAGAGGGGAGCCCAGCTGGCAAGGTGATGCTGTCCTACCGAAATAACCTCTGCTGCTGTGGAGACCCAGTTACACAGAGTTCATGCAGAAAGGTTTCCACAGCAGTTGAAGGCAGACAGCCTGCCTTGAAGCTGGTGCTGCCCTCACCCTGCCAGTTCTGAGCATGTCTACCCAGATTTGCTCCTCCAAGCAGAGCACAGCAGAGGGGGAACATGTGGCTCAGAGCTATTTTTGCTCATATGACATTACATTCAAATTCTATAAATATTAAACATCCACAGAGGTAGCACTGCTGTTTCAAGAGTGTATGTGCTATGCAATCACAAATTAGTTTCTGGAAATCTCAGCTTCCAGCTGAATATCTGAACAATGGACAAGGTTAGGACAACACACAGCACTTCTGGGCTCGCTTCCAGAAAAATACCTGTTCCCCATAATTAGCTGCTTGTGTTTCTTCTTATCTTTGCTTTCAAACTTTAATCCTGATATCTGTGCAAAGATTCAGTATGAACATGTTGTTTTAACAGCCATACCTAGCAAACCACTTATTTTTCTGAGCTGCAGCAAGTGAGATCAACAGCAATTCACACTACAACACAACCACAGCTACACACATTATTGAAAGCTATGGATCTGCAAGCAAAATTCGTTTCCAGAGTCAGGACCATATATTTGCTATCTTGAGAAAAGATAGGGAAGACAAAGAAAGAGCTTTCTGCCTTTTCAAAAAAAGAAGGGAAGAATTGCAGAGATGGGATGTACTATTTTCTTACTGAAAAAAATACTTGATTTTGTTTAATAACCTTCCAGTCAGAAAGCTGGCCTCAATCCACTGAAATGCATAAGACAGCCCTAAGTGGAGTAAAACGCCAGTGGAATTGTTAACATGTGAGAAAATCTTCATATCAACACTAAATCCAAAAGAATGCATTTGTTTTAGAAGCTTTGCTTCATTATGGATAGGATTAAAAATTAAGATGTTTTACTTCCTAAGGACTTAGTCCTGATGAGAGCTGTGTGGTTGACTGTCCTGAGGCATGATGCCATGGTCACTGACAGTGCAGCTTTCTCTGCTAGCATGGCTGGGTTCGCTCTCTTGTGGAGAGAGTCACTCAGCTGCTGGGATGATTTTGACCTTTGTTTTCTCCACTGACACTGTCAATAATCTTAACTACTAGTACCAATTATAACAGGGAAAAGGACTTAAGAGACAAACTTTCTTCATAGGGACTGCAGGTGGGACTGAATTCTAGACTGTCCTGTTTGGAGAGCCATGAAGGTGACTAAATGTAGAGGTAGATTTAGTGTGAGCTGGACTGCTTTTGGGAGTCCGCTGGCTACAGTAGGAGCATACACAACAAATGGACCTTGAGTGTCCATTTTTCTATCACTGTTCACATCTTCTTTCAGGTAACCTTTAAACTGCAATCTTAAACATGTTGCAACATTTTGCAAACTACCACTCCATGAGAATGTTTTGGTATTATGTATTATTATTTTTCTCTTTTGAGTAGCATGGGACTTATATAATGAAACTGTTGAAGTAATTTGCAACTCAAGTAATATGAAAAGCTTTGGTGTTTGGTTTTTTTTTTTTTTTTTTTCCATTCTGTGCAATTTCCTTATTTAATTTCCATAGAAATCACAGATAATACTTATACATTATGTATCACTGACCAGGCACTTGGGAGAACCTCACTTCCCTTTTACTGTATCTAGGGAATTATGTGGTAATGTAGATGAGCATGTTTGCACAAACAGAGTGACCCCCGAGGTCATCTCCTCCCTTCCTACCTGATGAGTTCAACTGTTTCTGAATACATTGTATAAGGGGATTTAGATTCCATTGGGCCTTGTTCCATTGCATTTCCACACTCAATGAACGATAGTGCTGCTTCTGCATAATTCAGTGCCTTTCCAAACTTTTCCACCTAGAGGGAAAAAATAAGGACACAGAGAAACAGTGTAATCATCAAGATATGGTTACATTTGATGGGATTTTCTCAGCATGAATTGTAAACTTGACACAAGTTGGTATACCTTCAGATTCACAATTTTTCCTATGAGAAAGCTAAAGCCCATCAAACTGTGTGTATCACTGAAAATCGTAAGATACAGAAAGTAGAGCTGAAAAAGGCTGTGAGTGTTATTTAGTCCACACTCTTGTGTCCAAAGAAGGATCAACTCTGCCTAGAACGTTCCTGACAAATGTTTGCCAAAGCTCTTCCAGGGCTGGAAATTCCACAAACTCATCAGGCTTGTTGTTCCAGCTTTCATTAAAAAGTGTTTCACACATCTTTGCAAATGTAGTTTTTCATCATTCAACAAAGAAAGATAACGATTAGCTTGAACTAAGAGAATGAAAATTAAATACTTTGACTACTAACTCTTACTCAAAGGCTCATCTCTGTTCTCATGTTTTCCTTCTCCCTACCATTTTCAGTACTGCTTGACCACACTCTCCTCTTGTCAGGCATTTTCTGCCTATATCCTCCTCCTCTTTCAGGGGCTGCTCTGCTCCTTCGGATTCTTCTGCCATCCTCCTTCCTTGCCCCATTTCTTCTATTTTCAGTACTTCTTTGACTCTGTGTGTGTGTGTGTTTGTGTACTTACATAGATATACTTGCATATATGTCCTCAGTGACAGTCCATATGGACATAATGTTCATATATGCACACTTACATAATACTTATCTGCTCTCTGAATTTCATTTTTGGTGTGGATAGAGATGAATCATACTAATACCTCTCTGTCCTGACTTCTCTTTCCTTCAGTCAGAACTCCTGCGGTACATAAAGCCCATTAATGGACTGGATGCATTTGGTTGAAATCTGATGCACACAGTGAAAGGTTAATGGACCTTATTCTTTTCCAAGGGATAAAGGTTTTAAATAGTAACTTTGGAATGGCACACTGGCTTCAATCTATTTTAGGTTCTTATATGACTCCCATTGCGATCATACCGGCGAACTTCACAAACTTTTTATTATATTTCTCTCCCTGACACTCTTGTGCGGGTGGAAGTACTATTATCCCAGTTTCACAGATGGGGGACTAAGGAGCAGAGAGACTTACTTAGAGTAATTTTCAGGCTGCTCACTCTAAGTGCCTATGTTAGGTATTGCAGTGCCAAAATAGGAGGTATCGAGCCCAGTAAGGTGATTCAAAGTGCCTGGAGGCACTTTGGCAATATGGCAATTCCTCCAGGATCCCTACACAGTCAAGGAGGGAGAAGAAGTACCTGCGAAGGGCAATTCACAAGGTATAAGGAAGGTGCTGGTCCACTGTGTAGGGAAGCTGAATGTGAAGGATATTTCAATAACCTAATACTGATGGGAGGCTATTTAAACTGTGCCTAAGTGACTTTCATGCAGGAAGCTTGTGGCAGAGCAGAGAATAATGCTTGCACCTCCTGTTTCTGGGAGTCTACCATAAAAACATTTCTCTTCAGGCTAAGGATTTCCTTTGCATATTAAGTAATCTTTTCCATTCTGTTTAAAGCAACACACTAAAATGTACCATTTGTACTTCTCCACGATATTTTCTGATTTAAGACTCACTTTAGAGTAATATGGAACTGAATAAACCATGGAAATTTGTGCTAATAAACTCAGGTAGAGTGTAAAACTCAGTGTTAGTGTCCTAAATTAAGGGCCTGCTTCTGCTTCCTTGGCCTTTTTACATTCTGCACAGCTGAGAAAAAGAGGTGAAGAAACGGAGGCTCTGAGCTACCTTTCTTCTTTCCTGCTGCTATAACAACAAAGTGTCTGTCTGACAGAGCAAGGCAGGACTGCAGCTACTCCCACCTCCAGGACAGCCATATTAATGAAGTGTTCCATCCCGCATATTGTGTCTGCCATCCCATAGGCCTAATGTTTTTTAAGACTGTATTAGCTTATTCATAGTGCTGGACAAATGTAGCCTTGGAGAAAGCTTGAGAGATGGCTAAGCAGAACTCTCCTGGAGCACTGTGTATTTCGTTGCACCCATTTGTTTGGAAAGACAAGCACCTCCTTAGTGCTCCATATAACCTCAGATTCCCCCTTTTCTTACTGGCTGCATTTTTAACACGTCAAAGCCAGGGCCAAGAATCTGTTTGTTGCAACCGTCCTTTGTTCAAGGTGTTCCTCTGGGGTTACACAGCTCTTTGTGCACTTCTGATTACGTTAGGAAATGTCTGCCATGAAACCAGGATTCTTTTGGCACTGAAGAGACAAAGCTCTTTAAAAAAAGTACAAATACCTCAACCACCAGACCAAATTTGGCGATACAATTATAGGACCTAGCCAGCTAGTTAAACTGAGAAGATAGGTATGTAGATCCCTTACACAGTCTCCATTACTATAGTTACTAATTAAAGCAAAGGAATAAATGGAAAGTTTTATTTATCCAGGCCTTTATCTCAGTAAGTCATTATTTGTTAAGTCATAGTTTATTGGGCTATGAACATTTGATTATATAAACATTTCTTAATTTAACAAGCCTAGCCATCCTTATAATAGATTTTATAATTACCCCAGCAATACTGCACTGATGAAGAAACTGCATTACAAAAATAATTTGGAGCAACATAACTGGAAAGCAAATGTTCTCACCATTGCATCTGCTTTATGCTTCTTCCGTTTAGCTTCCTGCATAAAGTAATCTGCATTGCGTGGCCTACCAGGGGAAAATAAGAAGACATTTTATTATTTTCTGAAGTGCAGAATATTTTAAAGTTATTTTTCCCTTATTTTAAACCTGATTTGCAAACATTTTTTATGAAGAAAATACACTTATCATGTAACCATGCATCTTCTATTTCCAAATTGCTGCCTGTGGAGACAATAGCATTTATGGCTGTTCTCATTCTTTAGAAGTCAGTGATTCAAAGCAAAAAAAAGCTAATAAAATGCATTTTTATGGATTATATAAACTGCTTCCCAAATTAGTGCAGTTTTGATCTGCAAAACGGATACAAGCGTTAAGCAGAACAAGCTATTCTGTCTTCTCCTCTCCCTGGTGCTTGCTTAACTCTTTTCTACTCCTCTCTGTACATTGTCATTTGCCTTGGCTTCTCCCTCCTCTCAAAACAAGTGTGTGTTTAATCTCTCCACTTTGAAAACACACATTGAACCTGCTTGCCTCCACAACTACCATCTCACCCCCCTTCTCCCTCTTATCTGTAAGCATGCTGAGAGTGCTGTTTACTTTTGCTGCCTGGAGTTCATCTCCGACTCAGTGCTGGGCCACCTGCTGCAATTCCACCAGTGTTGCTCATGCCAATTTCTCCACTGATTTCTCCTCAAACAGATCTCAGAGACTCCATCCCTTCCTTAACCTACCTGACCTACTGACTGCATGGCACAAATTCAACTGCTGTGTCTCTGCTGAAATTCACAAGTCCGTTTCTGATCCAGACTTACCCACTTCCATTCAAACTGAAAGCACAAACTGCTGTCACCTTGGCAATGTCTGGTTACCACCTCAGTGAGCTCCTCATGGCTGAAGGAACTTTCTTCATCTCCTCCCACAAGCTCTCCCTATTGCACCTTTTCCAGTCACTGTGGAGAATAGCCATTTGCCATGTCATTTCAGGCCATAACCTTACATCTTCAGTGGTTGCCTCTCATAAAAGTCTTCGCATTTCCTGACCCTGCAGATTCTTCCAGTCTCATATATGTAGGACATGGCTGCCTTCTTTCTCTACTCAGCTAAAACATGTTCTGGTTCTTCTCAGCTTATACTGTGGTTACTGCCATATCCTTGTCTCTCTCAGAGAAGGAAGTTTTGCCTTGCAAAATAGTTTTCTTACTATTGGTTAGAGTGTCATCCCTTTGCCCTTACCTCCTGAAAATGAAATATTCCTGAGTAGTCCGAGTATGAATTCTGATGTTTTTACCATTCATGCTTTTAAGTGCTTGGTGTTGTAAATGATATGGTATTATTGCCACTCAGCAATCTGTTATAGGTTAACCCCAGCCGGCAGCTCAGCCCCACACAGTTGCTCACTCACATCCCCTCCAGTGGGATGGGGGAGAGAATCAGAAGAGTAAAAGTGAGAAAACTTGTGCATTGAGATAAAGACAGACTAATAGATAAAGCAAAGCAGAACAAGGTATTCATCCACTGCTTCCCATCAACAGGCAGGTGTTCAGCCATCTCTAGGACAGCAGGGCTCCATCATGTGTGACGGTGACTTGGGCAGACAAAAGCCATCACTCCGAACGTCCCCCCTTTCTCCTTCTTCCCCCAGCTTTTATTGCTGAACATGATGTCATATGATAAGGAATATCCCTTTGGTCAGTTGGGGTCACCTGTCCTGGCTGTGTCCCCTCCCAACTTCTTGTGCCCCCCTGTGTCCCCTCCCAACTTCTTGTGCCCCCCCAGCCTGCTCGCTGGTGAAGTGGTGAAACAGAAAAGGCCTTGAGGGTGTGCAAGCACTGCTCAGCAGTAATGAAAACATCCCTGTGTTGTAAACACAGTTTTGGTCACAAATCTAAAACAGAGCACCATAAGAGCTACTATGACGAACATTAACTCTATCCCAGCCCAAACCAGTACACAATCCTAACTAGGTTTTTTTTTCGAAATTGGGATTTCTCAGCACATTTGTTTAAAAAAATGTTTTGTGTCAGTCAGAGAAGATACAGATCTAAAACCCGAAGTCAGTGGAATGGATGAATAAAATATTATTGGTGATAGCAGTAAGAACATGGTGAGATCCATAACTGAGATCAGTGGGAGCAAGAAGATCTTGGCAGAAGAGGACAGCCATATACACTTCCTTGAGACCATAAGGTTATTTGGCAATGCGTTTACTTAGTCTGTTTCCTTCTAGTTATATGCACACAGTTTCAAGGACATTTAATTGCATCATGGAAGGTTAGTTAACCTTATTTTGAAAAGAAGGAAGGCTAAATATCACTAGATGGAAATAAATTTCAAAGTCTGGCTAATTTTGAATGACCTCTGCCTTAAAAATCTTGTTATGAAGAAAACCAGTTCTTTTGATACAACTTTCTTTAAAGTATTATTCTCCCTCGGAATGGAATTTCTCCCCAGCTTACTCCACTCAGTAGGTCAGAAAGGGGATTAAAGACAGGTTTGTGACCCAGTATCTCATAACCTAATGCAGTGGAAATACCTCCTGTGCCCAGCAAGATACTGACATTATCTTGATAATAACAAACCATCTGGATTTAGTCTTGGTCAATTATGAAATATTAGACATTGAAACAGTGTTAGGTTGATATAGAAAAATAGCTATGTTTTCAGAGCCATTGAAAGCTTAAAAAAATGTTAAGACCTGTCTCTTCATCTTGTGCAATAACCTAGGTAAGATGGTTTACTGTGAAGTGCCAAAACCCAAAGCAAAGCAGAGCAAATCAACAAGACAGTGGTCTCATCTCTCTGAAATGATCAAAGTGATGAACCTTTACACGATCCTTTCAAACTCAGGTCATTAAAATACGTCCTCTGCAACATTCCCTCCCATATATCACCCAACACTGTATGTCTAATTTGCTTGTTTGAAGCATGATAAGGGGCTGTAAAAACAAAGAGAGATAACACAATGTAATTATTGTCTACTTATTTATAAGTTAATTGTAAAATGGTTTTCAACTTGTAGCAGGATTTATTCTCCCGAGTTATGATTAGCAATGAGGGTATTAGCAAGAGGCATGCCCATTACTGAACCAAGAAGCCTGCTTTGAGAACCCTGCTATATGCAAGAACCGAAGTAATTGGTTTGTACTAAGTCCAATTGTTTTTTGGGAAGCCTAATATAAAAAAGAAACTATTAAAAGGCCATTTTAAAGCAAAGCATATATATTCTCAACGTGAATGTTTAGGTATTTCCACAGGAAAAATACAAGATTGGTTTACAAATCAGGGGATGCCTAACAGAAATTAGAATTCATTGGGAAAAAATGGATAGGGTATGTTTTCTTCCAGTTTTTTAAACAGAGCTTGTTCAATAGCATTAAGAAACACTCCGAGTCAAATTCTGATCTCTTCATGCC
Organism: Haliaeetus albicilla; assembly: GCF_947461875.1. NCBI lineage: Eukaryota > Metazoa > Chordata > Aves > Accipitriformes > Accipitridae > Haliaeetus > Haliaeetus albicilla. The sequence continues at coordinate 16,542,882 of NC_091507.1, forward strand.
ATCTATGAAATACTATTCTTCAATTTATCACTACATGTTAATAAACTTCCTATTCAGATTACTAATGTGCATGTTGAGTGAAAATGGAAAGCTGATATGTCCTTTAGATTTAATGTATGTTTATGTACATTGCATACATTTCTTATATCATTTTAGTAACACAATAAGGATGTGCTTGGATTTAATTTTTTCCTGATTTTTTAATAAGAAAGGTTTCAAATTCAGTTTTGTTTAGGCTCCCACTACACATGAACATCATTTGTCTTTTTAAATCCAGTATACTAGTTTATATTATTATGTCATGAAGTAAAAAAAACAGGAAAAAAACCCCCTTCTATAAGCTCCTTGAAGATTAACAGGTTACCTCAGCTCATGGACATATGAAGACACATGAGAAAGCTGATGCATAAATTAATTACTCAGGATAGCTCTTTTGCACACTGAATATTTCATATCTATGAAGTTCACAGAAGATTGTTAATCATGCTCTGATTTTACAGACCTTTATGTTATAGTGACTGAGAACCCATATCTGTTACAAATGTAAAGGTTCATCCAAATTTCCTCTGCAGCTTGGCCTATTTAGTTACATTGGTGATAATCTCAGACTGGAGAATTTGCAGGTAATCTCATTGGATGCTAATTTCAGATAACGTGTTATTGATGAGAGGCATCTTGAGGAGAAGCAAATCTGTTTTCCCACTGACGAGATTCAGAAAGATCTATGGCTAAACCCCTTTTCAGGTCTTTGGGTGAAGATTTGCAATCCTTCTGCAGATCACAGCCTCGCTACAGCCTGAGAAGCCAGAGAATAGAGAAAATTTCTGCAGTATTAAAATGGTACCAGACTACTGGTTGAACTGGAGTGCATGTGAGTAGCAGAAGAAGCACTGGAGTCTGTTAGGCTTACTGGCCATGAATGTAAACTGAAGTCCCACAGAAAGTTGTTCAGTGACTTCTGGTTTTCAGATAATTGAGTCAGAGTCTCCTCTTAAGTTATTTACAACTGTATGTATCTATTGGTGTCAGCACTGTCACTTCAGATTTACAAACAGAATTCAGACCTCTCTTTAAAAAAAAAAAAAATTAAAGAGAAGTCTGACTTCAAATTAACAGGTACAAACAAGTGTTTTATCTCTATTAATAATCTTGACTGCACAAGAAAGCCTTTTGTTTCTGAATATCTGATTGTTGGTACTTTTAGAAATATAGTCATCTCCAACAAAGCCAAAAAGGAGTTCTAATACACTGCTCTAATGCATCTCATATATCTCTCTGAAAGGCAAGAGAAAGAGCGCAAAGCATCAGTGCCAACTAAGTCAGGCCGCTGGTGAATTCTCCCTGGGATCAAGTGTCATTATGTGAAACTGGCTGCTCTCGAGGAGAATTTACCCTACTATGTTGATTGGGGAAAGCAATCAAGTACCACTGGAACCATTTCAACGCATTCTCAGTCAACACTAGCCAGTCACCTAGGCACTGCAACAGAATCCAGCCTTTTACAGAATAACCCCCCCATGGCTAGATCTGATAGTACAAACAAGGCCAGGCTTCCTTTTCAGCAGCGGCATTCAAGCCATTTATGACTTTGACAAGGGCAGCCTCAGTAGCATGGCTGTGGCTGAATCCAGGATGAAATTTATCAAACAATCTGCTACTGTCCAGAATTTCTCTCACTCGCCTTGCCACCACTTTCTCTGGGAGCTTGTCGAAAACCAGCAGGAAAGACAGCAGTTCCATTGCTTGTTATGTTGCGCGGGATCTCAGCGTGAGGTGAGATGCCTGCGGGCATCATAATTACTCCCCTTCCAGAAGCAGCCTTTCAGAATTTCCAGGCTGTTGAGCTCCTAAGAGTGGTGTTACCATTACCCAGGTGAAATGCTTGTGTGTGTATATGTTTCTCTCATCCTATTTAGCTCTATGCCATTACAGCGCATCTCTGCCACCTTTGTCTTTTGCTGCCTTCTCTGAATTTAATTTACTCCAGTTCAGCAGATAATTGCAAAAATGTAAACTCATGCAGTAAAAAAAAAAGGGAAGAGAATCAAACAAAGTGAATCAATAAAAGCCTTACTTCGTACAGTAATTTATCAGCATCTACGGCAACATAATCTCCTTGGAACTCAGAGCAACCGCTGGTATTTACAGAGTACACTGTAGCTTAGATTCCAATATACAATTTTAATTATAACTGCATTCAAAAACACATTTTTCATCTAATTTTTATATTTTATATGAACTAAATACTAAACTATAGTATTTTCTGCTTCATTTACATAATCTACCACTTGTACATTATTTCTTACTGTGGTATGGTGCTTTATGAGGATACATTAAAAAAAAACTAATAAAACTTCAATTAAACATCATAAATGTAGCCAAGTGCATATTTTAATACCCTTCAGAGATAATGCTGCTGAAGTGTTATAAAAAAAGAAACTAGTGCTTCCTCAGTGTACAACAATTGCATGTAATAAAAGCAGCTTAAATCATAATTCTAAATATAGGACCAGTTTCACAACTTTAGTAATCTAGACCCTAAAAAGTGGGTGTGCTGGAAAGGAATAGAACAGCAAAATAAGCAACTTTAAAATTTGATCAGAGCTAGGGGCAAATCAGAAGAAACTGGCGTAGCCAGGGTTAGCCCATGTCCAGTTTTGAAGCTGTGTCAGTAGGCCCTGAACTTTGAGTCCAAGAAGAGAAGAAAATCCTGTAAGAGCAAGTAAACCATGTAAAGTGAAAGATAGGTGTATACAGCCCTGCCTATTTGCTGTTTCATACTGGGACATGCGTCAGGAGCATGTCTGACGTTGAGTCACATATAAATGTGGTCATCTTGGGTTTAAAGGATAGAGCTGAGCAGGTATTACAATACAAAACAGTGTTCTCCCCTGATGTATCATGGCCTCCTGCTCATTCCACAACTTAAAAGAAATGCTGTTTTATGGGACATGGCATTGCTGTGTCTGGGCATGGCACACGTGATGGCACACCAGGTGGGGGAGAGCCCACAGCCCTGCACAAGTTGTGTACCCAGTTATGGGAGTCTCATGCTCACTATGGCAGACCCAGCAGGTCTGGGAAGTTCAGCAGAGGAGCATACAAGTAAAGAGGGCAGAGAGAGTTATTTGTGACCTTTTTAAATGATAGTGCTATAGGCATTTCAGAAAGACAAGAACAAAGGATCTGATTGGAGTCGGGCCAAATGTAAGAAAAGTTTACTCAGTCACACAACTACACAACTACTATCTTGTTGGGCTTAGTATAATAAGGTCAATAGCTTAGATTAGATGAATAGATGAATAGTACAGATACGTAGAGAGGGAGTTACTGTTGCAAAAAACCAGCAGACAAAATTAGAGCCTGGCACCTGATTTAAATGAAATGAAGAAGGATAAAATAAGTGGGGTTTCCTATTTTGGGAAAAATGCAAAATCCCCCAGACTAAACATGTCAATGTAGTGAAATACAAGAGACCATGAGAAAGAGTCAAAATCTAGTACAAATTCCTGGGCATGACCCAGATTCGTGACTTAAAGATATCCATGTGAAATCAATATCCAGACTAAAACATGCAAGGGGAAAGTGTACAAGCAAAGAGAGAGGAATAAAGAAGTATTAACAATAGGGACTTGAGCTTTTGTATTAAAAGCAGAGGGAGTAAACATTACATCCTTGCAGATAAACTACAACTGTGTCTCTTTCAATGTATGCTAAATACGTATTCTGAAATCAACTAATTTCAGTTGAAGGTGGAGTGAAAGCCTTTACAGTCAGACCTAGGGGGAGAGGGCAGGACCACAGCAGTCCAGGTCTATATTGTTTTAAAATACCATGGAATGACACCTTGAATTCTCAAGAGGCAGCTGAAAATCAAAGGCAGAAAGATCTTTCTGGGAGAGGGACTACCTGGCAACCAGCTCTGATGTTCCCAGCTCTGATGAGTGAGAAGCCAAGGTGCGGGTGAAACTGTTGAGTGACAGTACATGTGAAACCTGAGTCAATGAATGAGGTACCTACACTGAAAGGAGCAGGCGATCCTGAAGCAAAGACTCTATCCAGGGTTCCTGTCTTGCAATGCTTGTCTAAGAAACTTCAGTAATCACAGGATTTGAAGGAAATCATAATCAGGCACTAGGATACCAGGGAAGCATCTGATAGGGATTTGGGGAATTCATATTTCTCGTGCATTAAGTCATCCCAGCCCCTCTGCAGCTCCATGGCTCATTGTTGGTTCTCAAGATGAACAGGGTACTCTGAGGCTAAAAATGAGTTTCAACAGTCTAGCTGTGATTCTCTAGGCTAAAGTGGTTACGATCATTTGCTAGTGTGGTTCATTATCACTGGAAGATGAAAATATCCTTTCTATGTTGAAGGAATGATCAGGAAAGCTCCCAGATTTCCTTGGGGGATCACAGCCTTTGCATCCTAGGGCCATTACAGTGAGCCTTCTAGTCCAAAAGGGAAACTTCTGAGTAATTATATTGTGGAAAATGGACTTGAAGCACATTCTTCAAATGTATGTAAAGATATTTTCCACTGCCACAGGGACAGCAAAGCTGACTTAGGAATTAAGCTGCAAGTAGAGGCATTAGAGTATCTCTTACACAGCACACCTGTGAATCCTGGCATTGAGGGTGATGAAAACCCACACTGCTCTCTGATCCAGCACAAGACGACAAACCCTGAGTTACATTGGGATGGACTTTTAGCTCTTTGAGGAGAAACCAGTGTTTGCCACCAAACCTGAGGAAAACAAGCTCTGTCAAGAACCAGAAGTGTGGTACAACGGTAAACACCATGGGAGGTTAGATGAGACTTCCTCATATTCAGTACGAGACCTAGACTAGTCACAGAGCTGCAGGGTTTGGAGGGTGCCCATCGCCTGCTGTAGGCATCTGCTTATTGCTCGCCAGTTGAAGAGGTGAGGAAAGACTGGGAGAGACTGGTGGGAGAGACTGTTCTCTCCTATCTGAGAGATTCAGCTTTGCTGCTGGGACCTGGAGGAGAGTTTGCTGAGCCTGATTAGAAGAACCTTGTCCTGCTCACTGTTATGATTTATTGTGGACCAAAGATATATGCTAGTCAAGCTGCAGAGTAAGAAAAAGGCACATAAAAATCAATCGATGCAAACAAGTCCTCTTTCCTGAGTGGCAAAACTATCAGAGGCTCTTTCAGATTGGAGTCTGTCAATAAAACCACTCCTTGGCTGTGTCTGTGCAAGTGAAATAAGCAGAGCAAGGATACCAGCTCTATCGTTTGATCATCCATGCTGTTTAATTGCTAATACTCTCCCTGGCATAGTTTTGAGCTTGGTCTCAGACAATGCCTGGGCACAGTTGGGGGACAACACAGGCCAGGGACTATTCTCAGGAGGCAGTAGCTGTTCTTTGTTTTGGGGAGTGAAGACAGTTTAATCATATAAACATAAGCAGTGCTGGACCACTTGCCCATAGGAACAGAGGAGGGGCATGGATGTAGCTTGTAAGTTCAAATGAGGTCCACAACTCTGGCTTTCCTTTGATGACAGGGAATAGTGGCTATAAATTCTTTACCCTGTAAGAATCTCCTGCTAGAGCTGATTAAGCATCTATTTCCCACCAGACCAAGCTCTCACAAAGTGTCCTTAAAAAGAAAGGGGGTAGGTGGTCTTGCAGAGAACAGGTAGCTTAATTATTTAATCATGGGAGGCAGTGTCTGCTGTCTAATAGTCTAATGTTATTTTCTCATAGGCAATGTACACATGAGAAAATTCAGTGCCACAAGTAGGAAGGGAAGGAGAGGAAGAATGGGATGGTCAGATGAGGTCTTGAAATCCCCCAAAGCCAAGAAACTGGGAGCAGTCCAAAGTAAGAGTATGAATTTGTGAGGAACTTAGTGTAGTAGATGTTGGTCTATCTGACCAGTGATTTTTTAGATTGCTGATGAGAAGAAAGAGGAGCCAAGGTCTATTCCTTAACTGTGCTCCTGAGGATGTGCTTAGCACTACGAAAGTCTCTCTAAATACTTCAGAAGATCAGGAGTCCTTGAGGCATTTTGAGCATTGCAAAGTGAGATGACTTCCAGATGTTGTATGGGAGTCACAACCGGAGAGCACCTTTTCATTTCCACTCTGAGGCAGAAGAACAAAGAAGAGGAAAATGAAAATGAGAGACTTGGGGTTCAAGCCAAAGTAAAGAGATGCACCAAGAAGTTTTTATTTTGAGCTCTTTATGAGCTTTATGCATAACACCTTTACAGGTTGAATATTTCCTGGATATATGGCTTACTGGTTGACAAACAAACACAGGAATGCTATCTCACAACAGGTTATGTCTCTTGGACAATGTAAAGCTGGTGGCTGTGGTAGCACCTAAATCCATAAGGCTGGAAAAAACATTCAACAAAATATGAATTAAAAAAAAAAAACAACTGAAGAAGATGTATTATCTTGCTCCTGTAAGGCCAGAAAAAAAAGGAAAATAAATGTAAATGAAGAAAAACCACACCCCAAGTTTGAAAGGGTAACCCACAATGCAAGTGAGAAAATAATCCTGAAGAGCATGTTCTGATTTAGCCATAAGGAAAACTGGGAAGCTGGGAACGCTCTGCTCTTTTTTATACCGCACATGCAGTATTTTGAGGAGGGTGTGGGACTGTGCCCTCGGGCACTCACAGCGTGTCTGTGCTTATCAATTCAAGGACAACAGACTTTGCTCCTAAATGCGGTTATTGGGAATTCTATCATTCATTGAAATTACAGCAGGACTGCATTTAGCTTGAAGCATTATTATGTAGCCTTGAAAATGTTCTCTTCATAGAGTCAGAAGCGGCCCAAAATCCAGGAAATCTTGTTAAGAATTAATACTGGAAACAGCACTGATGTCACTTATACATGTGGCATGCTGGGTACCTCAAAGCATATTTAGAGCAGGCAGTAAACAATGGAAAACCAAGGGAAGTAGGATTTTGCCTGCTTTTGAAGGCTGTTAGCTATATTTACTTTTATATTGTGATGTAGGTGTATACAGCACTCTGCCAAGCAAGATATACTTTTTATTGACCTACTTGTGTTCCAATTTATTGCTAGTGACAGCTGTTGTCAATGATCTGGAGAAAATAAATTGAGAATAAAGCAAAGAGACACTGATTGGTCAAAAAAATTAGTTGTTGTTTTAAATCAAATATAAGGGATTTAGCCTCTTAAAAACTATGGAGTCTGATTAAAATGAAGACTTGAAAGCCATGGGTGAATTACAGTAATTCAGAACTTCATGGATTATGAGATGAAGTACTTCATAGGCATCATTTTAGACAAATGCTGCCATTAGGATTACTACATAATTTTAGACCTACTATATTGCATTTCTTCAAATCCTCTGCTGTGGTACTATATGATTTGAAAGACACTGGCTGCCATGTTTAATTTGATTCTTCTAACATGTGAGTCAAATTTGTTGACATTTAACATTTGCAGCCAGTCTAATATGCTACATTTCAGTGACTTCTCTGCACAGTAATTTCAGAATCAAGGTCTAGCATAGCTGGTATTCTGGTGGTGTTTCCTAGATCCAGGTTGTGGATGACAGTTGCAGTACATGAAAATCTCCCTCCTCTAGTTAGTGCAACAGGCATTTAACCATTTCTGTTTTTTAAGGGCAAATTAAGACATATTTGATTCTGTGCTTTATCTTATTTGGCTTTTTAGAGTGCTTTTTTTTTAATGGGCCACAAGTTGCATGGGGACATTCTACATGGAAGGCACTATACACGAACAGTTTAATTGTATCTCTCCCTGAAAAAGTGAAGCAGTTTTATTGAAGATGCCTACCAGAGAAATCACATGTATCACTAACGGAGAAAGAAAGTAATAAAAACTTCTTAGATGATAGAGACAGTGAAAAAAGTTTTCCTATGACAGTATTCTACAGGAAAAATGAAACAAACCAGTCCCTCTGCTTTTCATCAGCATCTTGAGGGAAAATCAGCTGAAGATACAATAGTTCTGTTGTAGTTGTTTCTGACTGTGTTTTTTCCTAATCCAAACAGATGAACATGTCCTACAATTTTGACTTTTGTCAGGCACACTGATACCTTTCTGCCTTGCATGTACACGTTTAGACTGCAAAAAATTTGAACAGTTGCAAGTAAATTATAGATTATAAAGTATTTTAAGAGATATGAAGAGTTAGGCAGTACTTCTAAACAGTTTCAAACTTCCTCAGTGGAGATTGTTGAATAAATGTACTGAAAGAGTTAAAAACATGGAGGGAGGTGGAGAAAGAGGGAAAACAAGGATATATACACAGGGGAGAGTTTTCTCCAAAAGGGGCAGAAAAATTGATTTATTCAACTTACATCTTCTTATGACTGCCACGAATACACACAGAAATTAATCTCACCAGCCTTCTTTTCTTGACACATAAAACAGTTACAGCCTTTCGAAGTCTATGGGAATTATTTATACCTTATAGTAGGAAACCTGGATTCTCTTTATGAGAGGCTACTGTCCCTCTAGTTGTCCCTGAGACCAGGTAGTGTGAACAAATCTTACTACCACTACCACTACTACTATTATTATTCTTATTATTAATATTATTAAAAAATCCCAGTTCTGGTAGAAAGCAGTTCCTGAGGAAACAAGGCTGTTATCCCAGGGTTTCCTTTGGTATAAAAGTCAGAGATGTTTTGGGTAAAAGTCTGGGAGTACAAAAGGTGCATCAAGGTCACACAGCTTATGGAGCTCCAGGCAGTCTGAGGCACAGCTTGAACAGAACCTCTTCTAGACTAGCCAGAAAAAATCAGTATTTTCAGGCTAGAACATTACCAGTCAAGAAGAATGTGAATTTTCTAGATACTAGGATTTAAACCTTCAGTTTCACCTTTATACCCTGTCTAAATAATATCACATCCTAAATGACCTTGGGAAACAAACCAGCAATTTTAATTTACCAAAAAGAAAAGAAAGACAATTACAAGCTTAAATTATTTTCAGAGGAAGAGAGCAGGGGATGTCTGACAGATGTAGTGGAGGTGGGCAGGGCCAGGTGTCCCTCCAGGTACTCATGCTAATCACTGCTGCTTCCTACTTGCCCTGTCTTTGTGATATCTTTTTCTGAGCAGCAGTAGCAATGACAGCAGCAGCAACCACAGCAGCAGCTGTCAAGACTCAGGCATGCAAGGCTCCCATATGTCCTCTCTCCTTGCTCCAAAGGGTGCACAAGAAGGGTGCCCGTCTCCCCCCGCCTTACTACGGTTCTGTATATATTAATAGTCTGATGTGTGCATTATTGATGCCAGAGCCCCGAGGGTACTAATAAAGCCTTAATGGCCCTGACCTGCCTCACGTGGGGCCTCCCCCCTCTGCCCATGGGCTAAAGGAATCCACTTAGGCTCAGGTCTGGGCCTTCACTCCCTGTCCAACTCATGGTAAGGGTGCCTGCCTTCAGCCCTTCGTAGCCACGCTTGTGCCCGGCCGTGGCCCCCGCTGATCTGGACCCTGACCCGGGACTGTCTTCCCGGCCGGACCTCAGACCTGCCTCGTCCCTGTGCCCGCCTGGCAGTCACCGGGCTGCGCCTGACCCTCACCGGGCCTGATCCTGACCTGACTTCCTGGCCTGACCTTGGGCCTTCCTCATCGCCATGGACTTGCTGGAGGACCTAGGCTCTTGGTTGAACCTGGATCCACCCTTGGGCCGGCCCTGCTCACCGTCCTTGGGTGTTGTGGGACCGGACCCCTGCCCTGCCAGCCGCGTTCCACCCCTTGGCTCCTGGCTCCCTCTCCTTTAGGGAACAACCAGTCCTCACCGCTCCCTGATGGTTAGAGGCTTGATTTATGGTGAAAAATTAAAGAGTTTATATAGCATGTCTCATTCATTTCTCAGGGTACATTATTACTATAATACTTTTGGCCATGTCTTGGTTCCTGTTGGACAAATTGTATTTTTCTCTCTTTAAATGCAGAAAATAACATTGTTTTGCTGTTTTAAAGAAGTCATCTGTACTTACATATCATCAAAGATAAGCTTTGTCCTTCTGCAGTCCCTGGGTGTGCTGGACAGAGGTGACCAAGGCTCTGTTTGGGACTGTGGCTTATTGCAGAGAAGAACATTTTCTGAATTGATGTGAATTGCTTTCTAGACAACAAACAGCAGAGAAGACATTGAGGAATTGGCTACTAACTTCAAAAAAGCAACTAATAAACAACAGAGCGTCTTTGCATTGTGTTGTAAATTGGCAGTTAGTTTTCCTACTATTTCAGCAGGGACTATGTACAACCGTCCTGTCACTGATAGCCACAAATTCACAGATATTGCTCAGAGCACTCTGTAAGGGGCTCGAGTTTCAATGTGATATACAGAAGAAATTGAGCTGAACTATTAGTAACTATCAAAACACTCTGAAACACAGTAAGTGAAATTATTGTAGAATAGATCTGTTGTGGTCATTTAGAAGATCAAGTTATCTCTCTAGCCTTTGGCTTCCAAACTAGCATTGTACCTTGCCTCGGGAGAGCAAGGCTCACTTGTTTGACTCGTTTCATGCTGCACTGCTGATGGGCCTATGTGGTACGAATTTGTAGCCCAAGGTCCAGCGTTCTTTCTGCTCTCCTGATCAGCTTGAAAGATCACTGCTCTGTGCCACAGAGGAAGCACGTGTCTTTTGGCAGGGTCTCACGCATTCCCTCAGCTGCAGCCCTGTTCTTCATGTGGCCTCATGAGCCCTTCGTCCTACCAAGTGACCTGCTGTGTGGGCTACAGTGCAAAGCAGAGGGCTCCACGTTGGTTTTGGTTGATAATCACTGCCAGAAAACACTGTTCTGTTCTGTCAGGTGACGGACAAACACAATAGGGAAATGGGCAAAAAGCTAAAACAGATAAAAGCCACTCCCTGGCTTGTGGTCTCTGACACAAATTCGAAGGACCACTTGGGCATGCCAGCTACGTGCCAGTGGGAAGATGGGATAAAACAAAGCTGACTTTAACATTTATAGTTCATGAGCTCTCCTATTCTATATGGCACATCCAGATCAGTTCAGCAGGCTAAAGTTTTCAGATGAATAACCAGATACGTTAAGAATTTTATTGCAAAGGTTGTTAAAATGTTGACCAAATGGTGCATTGCTAGGCTATGCAGAAAATCTCAGTGAAATGCATTTGCTAAGGGTGTGGATCATAAAGCAATCACCTTTTACTTTTGATTTCCAGCACATTTGCCTGTGAAGGAATTTAAATTGTTTTCAAGATACCCAGTGAAGAATCATCTAATTATAATTCTGAATGGGTTATAAACTTCTAAACTTATGTTTTAGAAGTTAAAATGTTTAAAAATTTACATTTAATCCATGAAAAAATAAATTAATGACTATGATATGTTAAAATGCCTTTTTATTGGAATATTTTTATGTAATTAATTTTATTTCAATTTATCAAAAGCATCTGTGAGATATTCTTGAAACACACAATTTATGATAACTTGTTTTTTAAAAAGTGTCCAAAATTAAGATTATAGTTACTACTTCCCTGTCCACTCTCAAAAAATAAATATATTTAAGTATATACTTAACATATACTATGGTGCCAGTTATCCCCACAGCAAAAGTGGCTGGAAGAGACCACTGCTACAACTCAGGTAGTTTGTTTTCCTGAAAGTTGCTTAGGCACTAACACTTAGGCTTTTGAAGCCTCTTACATATCAAATAACAAATACAACAAATAGATATAGGATAAAAATACATAAACGGCTTTTGTAGCAAGGAGAGGAGCATGGGCCTTTCTAGCAGCAGCAGAATGTCCTTACAGCTTGACTAGATGCTCCAGCAGTGGTGTTGAGGTTTAACCCCAGCCAGCAACTAGGCACCACACAGTCGCTCACTTGCTTCCCCCACACCCAGTGGGATGGGGGAGAGAATCAGAAAAAAAAAAGGTAAAACTTGTGGGTTGAGATACAAACAGCTTAATAGAACAGAAAGGAAGAAACTAATAATGATAATAATAAAAAGACAATAATAATAAAAAGGTTGGAATATACAAAACAAGTGAAGCACAATGCAATTGCTTACCACTTGCCGACTGATGCCCAGTTAGTTCCCGAGCAGTGATCCCCCCCACAGGCCACCCCCCACCCCCCCCAGTTTATATACTGGGCATGACATCACATGGTATGGAATATCCCTTTGGCCAGTTTGGGTCAGCTGTCCTGGCTGCATCCCCTCCCAACTTCTTGTGCCCCCCCATCCTTCTTGCTGGCTGGGTATGAGAAGCTGAAAAATCCTTGACTTAGTATATATGCTGCTTAGAACAATTGAAAACGTCAGTGTGTTATCAACATTTTTCTCTTACTAAATCCAAAACATAACACTATACCAGCTACTAGAAAGAAAATTAACTCTATCCCAGCCGAAACCAGGACAAGTGGACATCAATATGACGGCACCCTAATTGCTTCTTCTAGGTATTTTACACAAAGCAGAACAGCTTCAAGGGGAGGACACGACAATATTCTGCCCTTGCTCTTCTACTGGCAGTGTCCTGTAGGCTGGAGGGTGGGGTATGATTTTGTGAAGTGAGAGAGAGGGAGGTGTGAATTCCCTCAATCAGAAGAGCTAACAGGCTCTTTACTCCAGCATCCTAATCACAGAACTCCTGCATAAATGGGGGCAGCATCTACTCCTCTCTCTCCCTGCTCTGAAGGCAGTGGCTACCACGCCGTGTAGTAATATGGCCTTATCTGGAAGAGCACTCTGGACACATTTAGTGTGAGCAAGACCCTCTGATAAGTATCTGAATACCTGGGCTCTGATGGAGCTGAGTCGTGCGACTGGTGTTAAGCTGTTCACCAGCGTCAAGAGTAAGTAGAAATGTCTGAGAAAGTTGGTTGTAAGACATGTAGGAGAACTTGTCTGCAGGCACGCTCATGGTTAGGCAGGGGCTGAGTAGATGCCTTGTACAGCAGAGGCCTTATACACCACACTTTTGGATGTAGGGTGCTTGCATCGTGCCCAGGCAATACTCTGGAGGCCTAAAGCCATTTGTTCTGGGCCATTAGCTTTTACCTTTTGCTTATGTAGCCTTTGTTATTTGCCTGCTTTACAGCCTGCCCTCTTTCCTTTCTTCTGTGCCTTGCTAAACTCCAAACCAGAAAAGCTGAACTTATAATACAACATTCATTATTACAATTTTTTTGCATATAACATTCTGCAAAACTATCACAGACTGCAATACAAAGTGAGAAATATAGAGCTAGGCTTTATATTGTGAACAACAGCATAAACTTACATTGAAGTCTCCGGGATGTGGCTGCGACTGGATTTCACCCTTATGTTTTTTGCTGGAGGAGATGGAAGGTAATAGACTGCTGCCATTAGGTCTGCTGGAGGAAGTTAAATCATCGTTGGAGTATTTGTGTTTTGATGCATCAGAGAGGGGAGAGACGGGTGACCGAAGCATTTTCTCATTTTTATTTATTGGTATTGCCAAGCTGGAAATGGAAATTACAGTAATGGAGTGTCACAAAGCTGGCTTTGAGAAAGGTAAATGTTTTATATATTACCAAAACTTTGAATTTAAAACCTGCTGGCAGGATAAAGTCTATTGGTATCTGGAAACAAGCTTACAGTATTGGGACCAAGAGTTCATTTACAAATTTGTATCGTGTTTCTCCTCTTTCCCTTCAAGGCAAATTGTAATTCTGGAGTTAATATAAAGTCTGTATCAGAGTACTTGAAAAAAAATACAGAGATAAATGGCCACTTGCTCACCATTTCTTAAGGGATAGCTGGAGACGAAGATTAGGCTGTGAAGTGTAAGTTCAGGTTATGGAGCCCTATTTCACCATTACAGGTGACAATTTATAAGCCATGGCAATAAAACCATATGTGAACTAAAAGAGGAAATGTGTTTAAAGATGACTGGCTTGTCTTTGTGCTCAATGCCCAGCCTTTGGTAGCACTGTTTATACTAATCTAATACAGATTTTGAAGACAAAGAAAGATAGGCTGGTAGTGCAGACAAAAGGAAACATATGCAAACAGTAGACGCAGAGAAATGTGAGCTGCTCCGTCTTTTAAAGAAGAAAGCTATAACACAGACAGTATTTTCAGCTTTCATTTATTTGGGAGAAGCTTTGGATGAGGAGAAGTCAGACAGACTGTAAAAATATGCCCAGAAATAAACTTCAGATGCACTAATTTGAAGAAAATATTTAGCTGAAAATCTTAAAGCAACACACACAAAATAAAAGTTTCTTCAAGGAGACAGTCTGCATTAAGACTAAAACTGTGATTAAGGTCAGACAGACTATTTTAACACAATACCTTTCCCTGTCACATTCCCCTTTATTCAGCCTATTACTTTTTATGGACAATTCTCACTTCTTTATAGTTACTGTATCAGACAGTGTACACTTAATGGAATTGCAAAAAAGAATATGGTACAAACTATACTTTATTTCTGCACATAATTTCAGGGAACAGGGCTAATTAAATGTGCTCTTATCATACATTTGTCCATTTATCTGGCAAGTCTTTAAAAACTAGCTGTGAAAGAAGCCATGAATCGTCATTCAGAACCTTTCCTGTTTCCCACAGTGTAGTACCTTTAAAACGCAATGTGAACTGTTTTGCTTTAATGACCAATGCTGTTTACAAAAGCAAGAATCAGGGTGTGTAAGATGGGCAACTGTACCTTTCTTCTTCCCCTAAGAAAAATAAGATCTTTAGGACTATTTTGAATGTGCAGGCTGATGCTGTCATTTCTTTTCCTCTTTTCAAACATAAACCCATGCCTTGCCATGTTTATATATCACTGTCAAAGTGCAGACCTAAAGCACCCAAGAGAAGCCATAGCTCTTTGGAAGTGTACCCAAGCCTCAAAAGCTTGGCCCAGAGCTTGCGAAGAGTAGCTGCAATTTCTAGTTGTGTTGCAGACCTTCTACATGGCCTTTGGCACATTGTGGAGGGCCCACCTAAACGTGTTGTGAGCAAACTGCAGCAGCACAATCGTCTTACACTGAGAAGCCATGCAGGACAACTTGCAGTGAGCTGTCATCTGCTGGGACTGGGCAGATCGTGGCATCCGATGTAAGTGCAAGATATTTGGGGTATCTCTGCCTGACCCTGCAGCCTTTCTTGTCAAACAGGGCTTTGCTTAATCTGCACCTCAGACTGTAATTCCACAGTAGAAAATGCTCATGTCTGAAGGTGGTTTTGCTCCTCTCTTTGCTACCAGCCCTCAGCTGTGCTGACAAAACTGGCTGACTGGCTCTGCTGAGAGCTGAATAATAATAACCCTGCCAAAAAAAAAAAAAAAGAGTTCTGGTTTCAGACAAGTTTCCTGAGTGAATTTACAGGAGACCCTCACAGGCAGCTATGGTGGCATAACTGGAGGGGGGATGTGCCAGCATGAGCAGCTGCTGGTTGCAAGACGAACAGGAGGTCCTGGTATCTGCACTGCTGGTTTAGCTACAGCCTCAGGAGCCCATCCTCAGCTGTGGCAATATTAGCATTTGATATCATGTCCTACAGTAGCATAAACCACAGAAACATCTTGGAAGCAGGGCAGACCAGGGAAGAATTGGGAGGCAAATATACATTTAAGACCTTCTTTGTTTCTTTAATGTACAGTTGCTACCAGGAGTACTGCATATAATGTCAAGCAAAACACAAATTATTGTCCTGCTTCCAGGAAGCACAGAATTAACCCTGTGACATAGCAAGATATGACAGCCATGTTATTCTCTGAAAATGAATGCAATGTAAAACATATGACAGTGCAGTAACAGGAACGGCATGCCTGTATGCAATCACCCACAATAAAACAAACTGTTCTGTGTATTGTCTTCACTTTATGAAACATATGTGACATGTCAGGACAAAGAAATGGAATGCATATTTTTGAATAAGCACTATATATATTAGTCTTCTCCATGATTTTTTCCAGTATTAATGACAAGAATTGCTCAAACTCATCAGTGATGTGTACAATAGAAAAGCCTACTACAATAAATACAAAAGCAGTTTCACCCCAAGAGATACCCTGATACTACCAGAAAATGATTTTTTTAAAAATACTGATGACCAGCGTGTGCTAAGTAGCATGCAGCTGAACTCTGAAAAGATGTGTGTCTAAGTTTGCCTGCTGAAAGCCTCCAGAGAAACTCAGTATGATTGATCTGACATTGATAGGGGTCTATGTGCATAAAGCATGCCAGCAAATGCTAAATATTAATCATTTGTTTCATGCCCTGCATCCTTTGAAAATCTCATTGTTTTTAAAGTCTGAGTTCCTTGTCCTAAAATACTTAATAATTACACAGAATAGATTGGTTGTAATCTTAAAAACATTGGATCTCATATATATTCTGGAATGGAGTATTGCAGGCATTGTTATGAATGTTTTTCTCAATCTTTTCCATAGAGTTTATAGATAATTGTATTTATACAGTCAAACTTTAAGTTTGAAACTAGTAACACTTTAAGGAAAGAAAAAGCTATAAGACGGTTTTCTGTGTGAATTGGAACCTACAACAAAGTGTTTGGGAATATGTCTCAGACAATCGCATTGCTTTAGCTATAATTACTCATTCCATGAGCCTCATACTTGAGCTCACAACTTCTTTGTGCAATAGGACAAAACCACAAGTATATAAATGTGTCAGGAACTGCTAACTTGTTCATTAAACCAGATGAAAGGAGAATGCAGTGGGTAATTTTTCAACATAAAATATGAAAATTAAAAAATAAATCCTATTAAAGGAAAAAATAACACACGGCATTAAACTGCAACTAGTTGTATGACTCAGTGGTAAATAAGAAGGAAAACACTTACCTATTTTCATTCATATTGCAGTGATTTGCTGTTGTGATGCTGTGGGCAGAGGCAGCTAATCGTGAAGAACTCTCTCTCTCTAAGTGAGTCTTCTTGATGTCTCTGCACTCTTCCTCATTCTCACACTGAATGAAGAGAAAAATAATAATCTTGTAGGTTTTGGATTTACTACAGATCCAAAAGTACTTCAACAAGTCAGGGGCTTGTATTTTCTGGCATTTTGGTTTTAATGATGACACTTTCTTTGAGCATATACCTAACAGAGATCAGAGATGATTGGTCCATGTCTTCAAAAAAATAAATCTAAAGAGGCAGTGTGTAAACAAAGGAGTAGAATATAAAACTTGAATTGTTTCCACCACTTCCCCACTTGCACCTTGGGATATTTTTTCTTTATATTGCCCTCTTTGTCCATGTCCTGTGCGCTGTTCTCTTGCTTAGTCCTCAACCTCATACCTTTTTTGTCTCTCCCTCTCTTCTTGGCATCAGTGACTATGCCTGTACTAGTAAATACAACAGATCAGCAACTGGTCCTGAGGCCAGCTGGCATGGCACAGCTCATACCCAAGCACTTGTCTAGCTCCTCCTTCAAAGCAAGGTGTGCCACATTCAGATTGCCTTTTGGGAAGGGACCTTAGTCTGGTCCCAGGCAAGGGCCAGACGCTGTCTGGAAGAACATAAGTTGACCCAGGCCAAAACCACGTTAGCAAGCATGCTAAAGTTAAACTAAGTAGGTGACTGTGTGCCACCGCTTGGGGACTGCACCCTGGCCCTATGTGGCCTACTAGTATGAACATAGCCAATGTTACCTGCCACTATTTAACTTCATGTTATGTTCCTTAGGTTCTGTCATTGGCTCCCAAAGGCTCTGCTTTCCTAATCTCCTGCAAAGTCCACATCCTTTTCCACTTCTAACAATTCTCCAATTTCCAGTGCTGGCTGAGTTTTACTTGTGGTCTGTTGATTCTGCTGTATTTATTGCCTTGCTGCATGGCAGCAACATGTTCTGTGTTATCCACTGCCACTGTGGCTGCTGCTATGGGGTTAACATTGTAGTTTACACTCCACAGGAGTGATGATCTCACACCGCAGTGCTTAACCATTCTCCTCTGTCTCTACTTTGCTCATCTTCTCAAGATCATGACAGGTGGAAGTGATAAGGACTTCTTTCTAATTTTGCAGTTATGCCTGATAATCCATTCTTATTAGTCTCACTCATAAAGTCTTTTGGGAAGGGGGATCACATATTGTGAGCTTGCATAGCAGCTGTCCCATTGAGGGCCTTATTCCAGGCTGAGGGGCAATTTGGTACTCCAGGAATGCCTTGTATTTATTATATCACTAAAACCAACAACAACAGTAGTGCTTTAAGACAGAAGAGTAAAAGATAATATGTGCCACAGAAGGTCAGATTAAACATTTCTAGAATGACTGCATTTATTTTGCTCTTCTATCGTGTCCTCCTGTTTCCATCTGCATATACAGCCTGGCACTATCACACTGGCATCTCCTATGGCCTAAAATATAACTATTTTGCTTCTGCCACTCTTTCTTGACCTGTTTCCCATAATTTTGTACTGTGCAATTGCTTCCATACTACTTCCTAAAGAAAATTCAGACAAACACATCTGAAAGCTTATCAGGGCACTCTGTTTATGGCTCTACCAGAGGCCAGAACAGGGTTGCCACCTTTCAGATACTAAAAAAAGAACCAAAATATGAAAACAGATAAAAAAAGGAAAGACTGCTTTAGATAAATGGTCCTCAAAAATATACAGCTCAATCTGCACGTGTACAATAGCTGAGGGCAACAGATGACTGCACAGTAAAACCATCCAGAAATTGGGCAGATGGCAATTCCAGTTCAGAGTGACTTTTGGGATCAGATTGGTACAAATGGATCAGAAATCCTTCTCGGTGGACAGCTGTGGCCATGGGGTGGAGGAGGATTTCTCCTTGGCACCACCGGCAGCTCAGAAAGCATGTGGGAGAGGCAGGGCAGAGGGGTGGATGTGACCAGGGGGCTGTGCCCACCTGGCTGCTGTGATGGTGCTGCTGGGGAGGGGGCAGCTAATGGACTACACTCCCACTTCTACACCTGCCTGAGAGCCCTGAGGTAAAAGGGGGCTGCGGGGGTGCGAGGGAGGCAGGTTGCAGAGCCAGGCAAGTCTCTGCAAGTGCATCCCCCATGAAGCCAGGGCTCCCTGCTGGGACTGAAGGGTTTGCCTCTTGTTGACAGTCTGAGGGGAAAAAAGACACTGCCTCTTCTTTTTCCACACAGGCAGTGATACTGTGCAGACCGTGCCAACATAAGCATCACCTCCAAATGCTCAGGTTTTGAGAGAAGCCTCAGGAGAGAAAACTGTCCCACGAAAAAGGCACAGCCTTCGCTAAGGCGTGGAAAGTCACGTGCCAGCAGCGAACGCCATCTCCAAGGGGCTGGGATCCCTCTTGGCCAGGGATTTCATCACCTCCTGGGATGACATCTCTCCTGGGGCTTGGCCAGTTCCTACGTGTCGAGCAGGGACAAATCCCAGCTCTGAAGTGCCAGCCCAGAGAAGACGCTGCCATCGAGCACTGAACGTGGGCGCAAGTGATGCTTGCCTCCCACTTGCCGGAGGCCCCACTACCCGCCCCAATCGGTCCCCCCGAAGCTCACCTTGCGCTTTCTTCTAGATTTCGGTAAACCCTTCTCTGCGGGGGGGTCAGCACTACTACCCTGCGGGAGGCTGGCCGGCTGGTTTGCTCCGGCGCTCATGGCCAGTGGCTCTTCGGGCAAACGCTCTGGAATCCTGGACAAAAGAGCCAAGTCAATGTTGACCCACAGCGACTTTACCTCATCACTGTCTTTCAGAGGAGACAGGAGCTCATTCCTACCGAAAGGAACCAGGGTGTAAAACTGTTCCTCCAGCTCCTTTGCTATTTCACTACTAGTCCTGGCATTAATGGAGCCAAAGGCACTGCAGCCGCCGTGGGGTTTGCTGGCGGCGCCGGTCCCCGCGTCCTTGGCACGCGGCTCAGCCCCGGCCGCCGGCGGCGCCTTGGGCAGCGGACGCTCCTCCCGCTCCGACTCAGAGCCCGAGTCGGAGGAGGATGACGAGGACGAAGACTCGGTCTCGATGAACTCCTTGGATTTGGGCGCCGTTTTGCTCGGCCCGCGGGCCCGACGCTTCTCGCCGGCTGCGGCCGAGCGGGGCTCGCGGCGGTGACCTGCTCTGCAGCCACCACCGCCGCTGCTGCCGCCGCCGCCGGGCCGGGCCCTCGGTGCCTCGCCAGCGGTGCTTTCCGGAAAGCTGTGGCTCCCGGGGGGCTCCTCTGCTCCGGGGCAGTGGGGGCCCTCCCCGGCAGAGGTCCTCTCGGCCCGCCGCGGCGCCTTCTTCCCTGCCGCCCGCCTCGGAGGCCCGCCGTCGGCGGCGGGGGGTGACTTTTGCCGGCTGCCCTTGCTGCCCGGTGCTTTGTTGGCGGTCCTGGGCCGCGGTCCGTCCGCGACGGTGGTGGTGGTGGCGGCACGGCCCTCCCCACTGCGGTGCTCAGCCGGGCCGGCGGCCGGGGTCTTCTCGCTTTCCTGCCGCTCTGCCTTCACGCGGCCGTAGTAGGGATGCGCCTCCAGCGCTGGGCCATCATGGTGGGTCAGGATGGGTGCTTTGTGCGGGGTGACTTTATTTAGCCACTTGTCCAGCTGCCACTTGTTGGATGAGGGTGGCTCGGGCTGAAAGGGAAACAGATGGCAATGAGCTCAGTGCCGAGACCCTGCTGCCCTTTACCCGGGGCTCCCTCAGGGACACCGAAACGCTGGGTCCCTCCTGGTATCACCGGGATTTTCGTCTGGTCAAAGAGCTGTCCCCAAGCTGCGGCAACCCCCTGGTGCTGGCCCTGCACGGCGAGACGGGAGACATGGGTCATGCTGCGCAAGTGGGGATATTTTTGGTTTCAGAATGAGATGGGGAGGGAGGATGGCTTCCGTGATTCATCATTTCTAAGGATGATTCACGCAGTGCTACTGGCATCGGCTTTACTGAGAAATGCTCCCAAGTTTCCAAACAGAAGACAATACAATGGTGATAAGAAGGGAGGAAAACAAGGCAGGGGTATGGCTGAGACTAAGGGAGCATAGCTAGTAGGAAAGCTAGGCATATGTATTTTGTGTCTTGCACCATCACAATAAATACAAAAAGTATTTTAAAAGCATACGAAAAAGCATGTAGTGGGGAGTTGGAGGGCTAACCAGGCGGCTCATGTAACCTGTCTGGTATTGGCGTTATAATCCTGTGAGATCCCACAAACATTTATTGTGTGGTGGTATTGTCAAGCACTTATTTTGAGAGTATTGTGCCGCTGTTAGTTTTTCTTTTCTTTCCTGTCACAACACGATCAAGTTACAAGAAAGCATCTAAAACATAATGGTGTTGGGACAGTGAAGAAGTGGGATAATCATGATTTCAAATGTAACCACAGCTCAGACAATGTTATTTCAGAACAATGTGCAAGTGTTTTCTAGTGCTTCTTGCAATCAGTAATTTTAATGTAATAAAATGAAGAGAAGCAAAAAAAACGCAGAGAAATAAATGATGGAGTAGATGGCCAGCCATAACTTAACCCCTCAGAAGCCAATGTGAAAAGTCTCCTAATTTCCTTAGCTGGAAACAAAGTTTGATCCACTAGATCGCTACATATGAATAATCAAAAAGCATGTCATGAGTCTAACATGAAAACCGTCAATGCTCTGGAAGAAAGTTTGCTCAAGAGAGAATATCCACAGTCTCTAACTTAAAAGAGTCTCTTACTTAACTCCTTATTTAAAGTAGGTGCCTGAGGGCAACACAGGTTTCCTACATAGCCAACGGCATCTCCAGAATCACTCACCGAGGGTTGTATTCACTCTACACGGAGCAAAGGCTCCTAAAATAAGCAAAAAAGTTAGACATCGGAATTCATATGATACAAATACTCCTTCTCACACAAGTGTCTAATTTATTCATTATCAAGCTATACAATACCTATGGGAAGTTTGCTGGATTGCCTTAAGTTCATTTTTTCTTAAGCATACTCCCTAAGATCTTACATGAGGAATTTCTTTCCTGAGCTGTAAATCTTCTAAATAGATGGTCAGTATTTCTCTTGGATGAAGATATATTTTTACAACTCTTAACTCTTTATCTAAAATAAACAGCATTTTTTGGTTTGCTTCTGAAAATACAGACAGATTTGTTTGGTGCCATTCATTGTGCACGTACTGAATTTACTAGGTATATAATAAAAGGTTCACTATACATGGAAGTCTTTCCACCGTTCAGGTGTATTTAAGAAAAGGACATACATCAGAAGCACGTGGGGAAAAATATACCTCTGCTCATAAGTATAGGTCAGAGTGAGGGCAGCTTGAAAAATTAAAAGAACTTCCAGCTTTTCTGTTACATCCCATTCTGTCTCTTTATATACCTTGTAATTCTTGAAAACAGTGGTTCACAAAATATGGATTTCAAGGGATCACAGTAAACCAGCAGAAAACAGTGATTAACTTCTACAGTGTTATAACTTGGCAACGTGGTACTTTCCTAGAGTGGTATGTCTGCTATTTAGGCAGAATAACTACAGTCCCACCAACCTATAAGCCAACTATGAAGTCTAATAAAAAAGATCAACAGTGTTGCCAGCTTTACTAATTTTGTCAGGAGTTTCAGGACACTTGTTATTTTTTTTAAAGCCTCAGCTTTCAGAATCATGGGCTTAGCTGCACTTCCAGGGTTTATTCAAATAAAAATTCAAATCCTTGTGGCCACTGGAAAAAAACCTTAAGATGTGTCTGCTAAAAAAAAACTTTTAAGATGCATCTGGTAAAAGTAAAAAGGCTGCAGCCCATCAGGTAAATTAAAAGAATCCAAATTAAAAAGATCAGAATTTTGAAACTTCTCTCACTATTTTTGGGCCCTCATGCAGTTTTGGAATATTTGAGATTGTCAGTGTACATGAGTGATGCCAATTCACTTTTGGAAGTGATTTATTCGACTCATTGCTTTAACTGAAAAGTACTGTACCTTGAAATAACTTAAAAAAACAAGGTATCCTGTGAGAGAACAAAATCATGACAGTCGAGAATGAAGATCAGGCCTGGTAAAAAAAGGGATTGGGAAAATTCACTTGAAAGTTTTCACCAGTCCGCTTTACATGCCTACCTGCAATTATTTGTGGGAGAAAAAGAAAATCCCTAATTCTCCAGTCCACACCACCCCCCCGAGCATGTCACATACCATTCTATGGAAGAAAAGTTGGTTTGCTCAAAGTGGGAAATTTTCAGCAGCACGTAAGGATGGAAATATAGATGAGTATATATCCAGAGTGATCAGACAGCAAAATGGTCTCTGTCCCTTGGTTTTTCTCTCATGGAAATATGCTGCCCTCAAGACCTTGTAGAGAACTGGGCAGTTTTTAATTGGAGTAAACCTGGTGGTGCACAGATGGGCAGCAGTAATAGGAATAACAGTCTGTGATGAAGCTTACTTGCAATGAAATATGGGGTTTGGCACGAAAACCCAAACCGAGAAACTTTACGAGACAAAGATAGTTTAAGGGACCAATGCACCACAGATGTACGCATGTGCCAGGCTTCATCGAGAAACAGAAGGATGTGATACACTTCCTTAAAAATTGTGGGTGGATTAATCTGTACAACATAGACACCTATATCTGAGCTAGTCAACGAGTTCCTTCTCCAGTCAGTGGACTACTCTTCTAGGGTGTGAAAAATTCCCTCTTGAAATAGGCATCTAAAATAGGGCAGATGAGCTGGGCCCTAAAAACCATCTATTCCTCTCTGCCGACTGTAAAGGGGAGGCTGAGGTGATGAGCAGATGTAGGTATCTACAGTAGAAGTGTCCAAATTTAGGTGGGATGACTCCCACGCAGCACGTCTGTATATCTCAGATCTCTTCAAGGCTACAAGTACAACCAGAGGCATGAGCAGCATACATCCAAAAGAAACCTTTGTCAAAACATTATCCAGAAGCACTTGCTAGGGTAAAGGACTGTTAAACAATGTAAGTGTAATGCGGTCATTCTACGCTTGTTATTACAAAGAGGGACCTAAGGTGTAGCTAATACCATGGTAAACTTGAAGCATGACACCACTTTCATTGAGAGATTAGATAGCCTATAATACGTGCATGTACTTAGCCCACTGTGGGGTAGGACTGAGCTATCCACCATCCCTGCAGTATACTCCGCCTATTGTAAATCCACATACTAATTTACCCCTATGATAACTTGCTTGTGCTGCCTGCTAACAAAGATTTCATTCGGGGCAATCCCTATAGAAATGTGGTGCCTTTTCATTGTATGTAAGGCATAGATAATGATGATGATGGAGAAGATGATGATGATGATGATTATTACTACTACTACTTTATTGCTACTATTAGCACCGCTCCTAGCGCTTTATCAAATTAGAACTGGGGATTCCCACGTGTTAGGCACAGCACGCACATACTGTAAGAGGTGGTTCCTGCCACAAAGATTTTTCTGGAGGGAAAGGAGACTTTAGTTTCTAGTCATTGTCAAAAATAGTCCACAGGACAGCTAAAGCCCATGAATCCTATTTGCAAAGGTAAAGATAGTGTCTACAGTTGGTCTAGTGGTAAAATCCCCTTTTCTTCTGAGTGTACCAGTCAGGAAATCAAATCAGGGCTATACTTAGGATGGGAAGCAAAAACTTTTTGGAAAACAAGACAGATACAGAAAACATACCCCTCCTACCCTGCAACCCTAAAACTACAACTCTTCTTCCCCTGCCTCCCTAATGAAATCTATCAGTGAAGAAAGGCTGGTGAGGTGGCAGGAGCACGCTCACCAGTTAACTAGTCTGTTAGATGTTACACACATTCTTCCTATTTTCCGAGCTAAAGAGAAGAGAGCCAATGCCACAGAGCACCTAAGGGAACAGCAGGGATTCACAGGCAGTGGCTCCTCAGCCACTGGTACTGATGTCCAGGCACTTGAAGGACTTGATGCACAGTGGTGAGGAGGTCGCTCTCTGCTGATGAGAGAGGAGGGTGGGGAAGAACATAACCCTGCAAATTGCTTCAGCTTTGACCTGGTCAGTCACAACATGGGGACTTGAGACGAAAAAGTATATCCTGTGATGATGGAATAAGCATGGACAACAAGTATATGTGAATCCTTGAAAAAGAGGAAAAAACTTTAAGGACATTGCATCTGGCCCCCTGGTGGGGCCCAGGACAGGATACCTGTCTCTCCTGGCCTGGTTACTGTTGACTAGCCACTGATGCTTTGTCCCATGCGATGGCTTCTCTGCTTCCTTCCTGCCCATTCCCCCCTCTAGTCCTCCCTGCATAGTAGGAATTCCCAGTTGTTTAACCAGATTCAGCCTTATTAAAGGTCTGCAGGATAATTCAGTGGAACAAAGAACAAACCAACCAAATTCTTAGCTTTTGAAATGTAGCTCTTTCTATGGACTTGACACCCAACGTTTTTTTCTACCATCTGAAATAATTGCAAGGACAAGACGTCATTGTTTTCCAGAGTCCTCATTTATGATGTTAATTAAGGTCACGCAAAGAATTCATGACTTCAGCAAAGAAACAGGAGATAGAAGCCTCAGTCCCTTGTTCATAATTTCAGGTTTGGCAGTCTACAAAACTGTAACTACTCACATTAATGTCTGAGGCACCTTAATTTGTCCACATCACTGAAACCAGTCTGAATGTTGTCTCCTGTTCTAGCTCAGCCATTTTTCTTACTTTACTGCAGACATAAAGTGTAGACAGCTGAGCTAGTCACTACAGGCTCTAAATAGTCAATGGAAGGAAACAGACACTTTTAGGGTGCAATTCATCTAATCTATTTTATATGTATGCTTTACAATGAGCTGCTTTTACACTCTAGGCAACTGCATTTAGACACCTGAGAACAACTCAAAGATCTCAAAATGAGATGAGGAAAAAAATACAGAAGAAATGAAACAGCAATTGAATTTCTATATAACCTCAAATGCAGAAGACACACTGTCCTAGAAATAAAAATCTTTGAGTATATGCATATAATATTTCAGATTATGGAAAAAAAAAAAAAGAATGAAGGCATCATAATGGTCTGCAGATTTCCAGATTAAGTTCCTCCCAACCTGGAAATACGGATTTCCTGCCCAGCATTGTGCTGGAGTACTCAGGTTCATTTTATCTGAATGTATCAGTTTATGCTAAAGCAAAAGCAATGATGTATTTTCTTTTTCTGTCTTATCCAATAGATGGAATTCATTTTAAGACTAGGATTGGAACTGAATCTACTACTTAAATTTAGGAGGACAACATGTCCCTTTAAAGAGCTTCCAAGGATCTGTTTCTCTCCATTTACTGGGTAAGAACATGGCATATACATTAGAAAGATGGCTTCACTGGGTGCCTAGATGTAACTTAAAGCATTAATGCAAAGCAGACAGGACTTCCAGTCAGAGACATCACATAAGCATGTCTTGAACTGGTGCCATCAGTCATATGATGGGACTGGCCCTTGGGGAAAGCACAGGTATCCTACTTCCCTGGGACACCCTGACCCTATCCGTGTGTGGCCTCTCCCATATCCCATCAAGGCACGACCAATGAAAGCCACTGCAGCCATCACATTTTTTAAGTCATTTACATTTTTGTATAAGCATGTTTCATACAGCATGTCCTAGAACTCAAACCACACGAATATAATGCAAAGAGACAAGCAATCTGTTGGAGCAGAGCAGCTGTTTCATGACAATGATCACTGATAACTCAGGCTTTGTACAAAAGTAGTTCCACAGATCTCGAGAGGATATGTATAAAATGCTTAAGAGGAGGCACTTCCTCCACATTTCCATGACTCTCAGTCCCCTGCTTGACTTTATGAAATCCACGACCTGCCTCAGTTAATTAACTTCCCGCATTCCCCGAGGAATTGCTGCTCTCAGGTCCAAGCAGCACTGGTACCTGCCTAGATACGAAACACTCCTCCCTTCCTGGGTACTGCGCTTCTCCTCCTTTTATCTCATATTTCCTTCCCCCCTACAGTGGTTCCTTCTCTTTCTTTTTGTCCCTTTTCTTCCATCTTCTGAGATCCCGCAGGGACAGGAGAGACCAAGCATGAGATCTCTGCACTAATTCCAGCGGGGAACTAGGCAGAGAGAGAACAAGGTCTTAACGGGCTGGATGAGAGAGCTCAGAATGGGAAATAAGACATGGGGTAGCACAGTGAAGGCAACAGGGAAGAGAGACTGGAAGGAGGAGAATAGAGACAAAAGGGAAGAGAACCAGAGAGAGAGATTTAGGAAAGGGACAAAACGAGAGGAAAATTAACTGGAAATGGATCTGAAAGTACTGTGAAGGAAAGACAGAAAGGAAGATAAGTGTTAAATAAGGAACAAAAGTGACAGAACCTGAGAAAAATATATTAAGGATGTTTCTGCAAGTGCTGTGTTTTGTCTGATAGAAAACATGGTCCCAAATAACCGTGCAAAAGATGAGGAAAGGCTTGCTGCTTATTCAGTATAATTTTTCAGGGTGAGAGAGTAGGTGAGGCACAGTTTTGAGGGGAGGAGTCTGGCGATTGGATGCTTTATGTGGAGTAGGAAAATACACTGACTGTATTTCATGTGTATTTACAATCTTGCTGCTAGATTTTCGAATATTTTCACATACATTAATGTGTGTGTTGTGGCTGTGGAGTTCATGGTTTTAAACTAAAGGTGTGCATTGACCGAAACACGTAAAAACATCAATCCTGGTAGAAAAGCAGAGCAAAGAAAGCAGTTTTGTCGTTGTCTGTTGAGCACTGCAGAGGTGAAAACAGAAGGTGGCATAGCACTGGCAGCTTAATTGTCATTTGGCCATGGCTTGTCTACATGTGGAAATTTTCAGTACTAGCTTTCCAGATGACAAGTTTGGGCTTAATGTTTTGCACCATGAGTAATTCAGTTTAGTCCATCTTGGAGGTGGATTAAAATAAATCACACAAAGGCAGCAGTAGCAGAGAATAATTCACTTAGGGAGTGAGGTAAGGGAAGTGCGTGAGTGAAAAACAACTGTTTTGCTTTAAAAATCCACCCTCAGACTGATTTCGTAATAGCTTCCCTGTGTAGAGAAGCCTTTAGTTCCCTTGCAGTGCTGGGAGCCCACGCCAGGACTTAGGCACTAAGCAAGCCATTGCTATGGAGGCAGAGTTGCGTAAAACTTCAAGCAAGCTGTGAGCCTTGCAAGGCGCTCCACTCATCCCCAATTTGAGGAAAATATCACAGGGTTATTGCTTTCTTCATTTTTGTTTCAAATGCTTTAATCTGCCTCAGGATCCCCTATCACTTGCATTTCACAGCATGCCAGGAGGAGGATCCCTGGGCCTTTCTTTTCCATTTTTTCGTACGTGTCCCCACAGCCTCCTTGTGTTGGCTTGGCTGCAAAAAGGTCTGAGCGGGTGTAATAACAGATTGCTGCCCTAAATTATAAAGAGCAGAAGCCCTTACCTCTGGGCTGGAATAATGCGAGGGCTTGCTGCCGTCGCTCTCGCTGGAGCTGCTTTCGCTCTCTGAGTCAGACTCTGAGCTGGTCTCGGATTCACTGGAGCTGCTGCTGCTCGACCCCTTGCTGGAGAGTCCCGAGGCTCGGGCGTTGGACTGCGGTACCACCAGGCTGCCAGCCCCCCACACAGCCCATCGGGGAGGGGGGAGGGAAGAGAAAAAAACAAGAACATAAAAAAACCACATGTAAAACCCATGGTGTTTTAGGGAGCATACCTAGCTGAATGCCTGTGAGCTTGTCTCAGCTGCTAACGAATGGTGAAGTGAGTTCGACATTACATTATTGTAATTCGGGGGAAAATACGGGGTTACCCTCATATCCATCTAAATCCATAGCCTTTGCCATCTCTTCATCTGAGGGAGGGTCAAGTTTTCACTTCAGCTTGTCTCTTTTCTCATTCAACAGGCATTTTAGGATGTATTAAAAATATCAGACGTTAAAAAACAGAGTATAGAAAAAAGTCTTACACTGTCTAATGAACACTGCACAGAGGTGAAAGCAGGAGATGAAAAAGGTGAACAGTTAAGAAACAGAGTTGAACTCCACAGTACCAGTCATTTATAAGTAGTAATAGCAATAACGATAATAATAACAATAATAATACATCCTCACTGGAGCTTCCGACCCCCATCTTTTCTTCCGCGCACTTCTTCACCTACCCGTAAATGATGTGGTTACCTGTATATACCATCTTGATATTGACAACTGCAAGATCTAAGACTCTGATCCTGCAAAAACTTGAAGAGCTCTGGCTTGTGTTTTTGCACGTCAGCAGTGCAGTGCTGTCAGCAGAGCTACTTGCCTTCTTAAAAGTTATGTTTGCATGCAAGTGTTTGTATTATCAGGCCTGACAGCAGAAGAAATGTATACTTCCCTGAAATAGTTGACCATGCATATTAAAAATATCACAGTCATAAAGACTTGAGTGAGAAATGTCCTATTAAGTCATCCAGCTTATTCCCCAGGCAATGGAAGATTGTTCCCTATAGCAGGGTGCATTTTCTACTGTTGTCCAATATGATTTTAAATGACTTGAATGCAGCTTTTACTTTTACCCCTGGGAAACTTCTCTGCAAACTAACCCAAATTCCACTGTCAGAAATTTCTCCCTACATTCAACCTGAAGTTGCCCTTTCTAAATTTATTGTTGTTACTTATTATTTCATCCTATTACTAATAGTTACTATGATGAATTATCCTCCTCCCTTTTTGCTTTCACATATTTGCAGACTGTTTTCCTGCCCTACTTCAGTCATCTTTCAGACAAGGCCTTACACATTTACTTCTTCTGATCTTTCTTCATAAGTCATTATCTCCAGGGATATGGGATCATTTTTATGGCTCTTTGCTGAACTCATTCCAATTTGTCTATATCTCTCTGATAACAGGATGCCCAAAACAGAGTGCAGCATTATAGATGGGTTCTCACTAGAGCCCTACAATGAAGGGCTATTACCTTCCTGCTCCTTGATGCGTTGCTTCTGTAAACATATACCCGAGCTCTGATGGAATATATAGTCCATTAACACTCCTACATCTCTTTCAACACTGCTTTCTCCAGAATTCCTCCACTGATAGCTACATTTTAGATTATTTGCTTCCAGAGAGATTAGCTTTCTTTTTTTTCTTCATACCAGATCTCATTTTCCTCTTTACTGCACATGTTTCTAGCTCCTTTTGATTTATTTCTCTGCCCTCAGAGGTGTCTGCAGCAACTTCTAATTTAGTATCAAATGCAAACTTAATTAAATGGTTATTCACTTCCTTTTCCAGATCATTAATGAGACTGTTAAATAAACCCCATATGAAACACACCGGTACCCTAATAACCATCTCTTCCCAACTCTGTTCACCGGTGTTTATCATTACCCTTGTTTATGCTCCATCAGTCCAATATTGTGGCTAATGCAATGTGATCTTGGAGATGCATTTTGTGAGAAATAATATCTAATAATTAATTACAGTTCTGCTATGTTGCACCTCATGAATTGTCTTTACCTGCTAATGGTGCATTTCATTCTGGAAAACTGGTACCTGACACCTGACACAAGCCACATATGACAGGCAATTTCCAGGGCTTTGGAAAGAGGCCAGGCCATCAGAGATGCAGTTTCAACTCCACGATTCCCCACGGCCACACGCTTCCTGGCCCTATCCCCTCCTCCCCTAACATATGCCAACCTTTCCCCACTGGACCACCTGTCTTGCACAAGCCAGTACTCCCACCACATCGCCTTTACTTATAGCATCCCCCTCGCCTTTTGCCAGGAAGCAGCACAGCTGCCCATGGCTTTTTTGCTCCGGAGAGTTTCTGGTTGCTTGGGCAATCGTGCCGCTGTCAGAGAGCTTTCCGCACCCTTCGAGGCACAGCAGGGCCAGGCAGTGCAGAAAACCTCACCTGTGATCTCACTTTACTAATTGAAGCAAGTAAAATAAACAGGAGAGGGAGGAGCTGACATCCATTTATATTTTTGACCTTTATTTCCATCCTTGTAACAGGCGGTAGAGAGAGGCAACAGTAAAAGCTCTTTCTCTGGCAGGACGGCTCGGTGCTACACGCATGTTCGCAGAAGTGCCTGCCAGCTCTTGGGAGGCAAGAGGTCTGTGATCATGCACGGGCATTAAATGTACCAATTACAATGAGTGCCTTTAAAAACTTGCCCTCTGCTATTTTTGTTGTTATTCATGATGTCTCTTTGTCTAGCCAGGTAGGTGTGGTAAATACAAGATTTTCAGGCAGCCGTTTGTATAACAGCATTAAGGCACAGAGGTGCCTGAAACAGAAAGAGCTTATAAGCTTGTAAAAATTTTCCTTCCCAGAGAAGGAAAATTGATGTTTTGTGCACTGCTTTGGGACAATGCAGTTTTCCACTTGTACAAGTTGCCCAGTAAACTCTAGATATAAGTTGCTCACTTATATTAACAGATTACAGTCAATCCCTCGCTAATAAAATAGTAAGAGCTATAGAAAGGCCATTGTGAGTAGGTTTTCTGGTTTTGATTTTTTTTCTTCTTTTTTTTTTTCTTAAGGGAATATGAAAAGGTAACTGCCTTTCCTGACAATGTAGCTTAGGGAATGCTTTTGACAGTGTCCAACTGATGGATTTCCAGTCCTCTCCACAACAGCATTGTGACTATTGCCTGAAAAGTTCTTCCACATCACAAAACATCTGCACATTTATGTCCTGCCCCTGGTGACTGTGGTTTTAATTTTTAAACCATCATTTTTGTTTGGCATTGACTGAAGTATTCAGAATTGCTATATAGGGGATGAGGGAGAAACCCCCCCCCCAGTAATATTTCTTTCCTGTTGTGACATGAAATGTTTTTCTAGGCTGCTGAATAGAAATTGTTACTACAGCCATAGATATAAAATATAACTGTTGGACTCTTCACAAACATCTGGAAATCTATGTTTGCTGCTCTAATGGTAGCCAATATACTACAAAAAATTTAACATTACAATATTTTCCCATTTATGCTGATACTCTTGAAGTCTTCTGTGCCCCTTCGACCTTTTCCATTTTTAAAGATAGCATATTCTTATAAGGATCCTTATTATATTATAGTGACCAGGGTGAAAACAGTTACATGTTTCTTCATGCATTCTTATTAAAAAATGATCATTATTTTAAATTGGCAACTTCCATTTTGGACTGTGCTGTCTAAAGTATGTAAGCAAGATCATGCAGTCAAAATAAAAGACCGATTTACATTTTAATGACTGTGGCACATAACATTCATGCATATTTTGCTACTGGCTTATGCCCCAGAATTAATTACTACATCATAGAAATGATATTTTTATTTTAAGCAATTAAACAACAATTTGGGTAAGAACCACTTTTCTTTAAAGCCCTTGATCAGAACATGCACTCTCTGACTTAAGAGAGAGAGTAAATACCTTGTAAAGTTGCCAGAAGTTCAGTAATAAGATCACTTAATAACCAACACACCATCTGAAGTTTCTGATCACGTATTTCCCATCATCCTGGCTATATGAGACTTGGGCACCTAAATGATGTGCAAGTCTCCAACAACCTATTTTCCTGCACTGCCTAGTGGACAAGTCACCCTTCTCTAAAAAACTGCTCGATACCTTGTAGCCTCAATTTTTCTCAGATGTGCAGGTTCAGAAACACAATGATTTGGGGAGGTTAATACTTCTTCCCCACTCAAACTAATTTGTGATCCAAGTTGAGAGGTGGAGCCATCTCAATCCTTGGAGAAGCCTGAGGTTAGTTTTGGTGGGACCAATTATTAGCTCCATCAGACTGCATGACCACGACCAGCCTTTGAAAAGCACCAAGGTGGTTTAAACACTTGTGCAGGAAGGTGCAGGCGCTTGCTATTCAGTCGGTGGAGAGAGATTCCCAAATCAGATTGCCTCAGTGGCCCTCAGGAGACCTCCTGAGGTTAATCACACTGGATCTGGGTCCTACTCTATGCTTTATATTGAGCTGCTGCTTACAGCTGCACTACTTTCCATGATAATAAATCATGGCATTCAGCACTGGCCACAAGAAGTTCCTGGGCAGCTAAGCATATGCTGCATTGCAGGAATTCAGTCTCAGTGTTTCAAAGACAGACAGCGTGGATGCCTGATCAAGGTACAAGTAAAACAGATGCAGTTCTTTACTAAACTGCCAGTATTTGGTAACAATATTAAATGGATTCAAAAGAGAAAAATCTATCTGATGCTGAAGAATTTGTGATCCCAATTCTTCACTGTGTTACAATATGAAGGCACTTTATACCTACTTTACACAGATAAGAATGATTATCAGGAATGCAAAGCAAGGCAAAATCAGGCCTCAAAGTAAAGACTGTGCCAACAAAACATATCAGAGTGAGCCTCTGAACTACTTTTCCAGCTACAATAAAGGCTACGCAAATGCTCATGCTTTATATTTTGGAGTCCAGTTGGTCTGTATAATTTCACTTTGCAAGAACTGTATCCAGAGCTGCCTTATCAAAAAGCTCAGTAACAGTATCAGACACTATCTGCTGTATTTGTTTTTGTGTCTGGAGATGGGACAATATTTAGCCAGTGTCATCTGCATTGCTGTGATCATCTAAACTACTTTTCTTCTAAATCTCACCCTATGGTACTATCTATCAAGTACTGTGCAACTACCAAGTGGCCCCTACTCGCCATAGGAAAGAGGAATGCAACAATTAGTGCAAAGAGCTGACGTGAATAAACAAATGACAACGTTAGGGATCACATTGTTAACACTGAGAGGTAAACATGGAGAAGGTGAGCTCAATTTGTAGATGTCACAAACATTTGAGAAAATCCTAAGAAAGGCTGTATGAATGCTTGCAGTATTTGAAATATCCAGAATGCTTGCAGTATTTGAAATATCCAGGAAATCTATCACTGTCTGGAAGATCAAGGCCAATTGTAGGAAAACAATACTCTGAAACAGACACCAGTCCCTTGGCTGGTATAAACTGTCATAGCTCCATTGACTTCAATTAGGCTACAATGATTTAAATCAAACAGTAAATCTGACCAAGACTCTGAAATAATATTTCAAACTCAGTGATGAAAACATATTCCATGGTTTAAAGGAGCTCTGCTGGCAGAGTCACTATTTTTATTCCAGATTAAAGTATCTGAAACACCACTTCCTTCTTCCCTTGAAGCCAGCCTAAAACCCAGAAGGTCTTTTACGGAAAACTCTTTATCCCTTTGTTGAGAGAAGCAAATTCCACATGGTGCTTCCTCGAAGCACAAACTGAGAACATCATGCCAAGATCTGTATAATTACCTCTGCCGCCTGGCACTCAAGATATTGCACATCTCCCATGCACACAGTAGGGAATTCCTGTGTCGGTAATTGTGAATGAATCACAGAGGCAACAGGAATGCCCACTTCTTGCTGCTGCCCCTGTGTATTTTTCAAATTCTGTCTCAGCAAGGACATCTGAAGCATGCTTATCATGGGGGTTTATCTGGACTTGCAGATCAGACCATCCCAGTGTTGTAACAGAACATATGGGGATATTTGCTGAGGCAACTGTAGAATGCCAAGAAATAGCACCATAATGATAGCCTACAGAATGAGTGTGGACGTTGTCCATTCGCTTCAGGCCAAAATCATGCTGAGAAAAGGGAGATGATACCATAAACTCTAGGATATACACCTGCTTGAGGACAGCCAGATACCTCCATGGTTTAAAATACAAAGTCTGGTTCTGTACTTAACATACAAAAGTGAGTGTAAGGAGCCTCTACTCTAGTTTTAGCTCTGCTGTGTCAAGTCTGAATGACCAAATCATTTGACCCTTCCATGGCTCCAGTCACCATCCTAGTCATACATGGGGATGACTGAACTTGCTTACCTTCACTGTGTTAGAAGATGTCCTTCATTACTTTTTAAAAAACACTTGGAAATCCTTGTTCCAAACACAGTACGCAAGTGACACAAGTTATGTTTTTGTACCTTTGCTAAACAAGAGCATGAAACCAATTAACTGTCTGGGTTCTTTACAGTTACTGATTGTCAAAATCTATTGTTCACTAACAAAAAAGCAGCTAGCCCTGCCATGGTCGGCTGTTCAGGCCTGAACGCAAAAAAAATGAGGCTGGGCACTTCCCTTTCTCCAGGTAAACGATTTCCCAGGAGTCTGTTAATAACTTTAGGAAACAGAGAAATGTTTTCATACCTCATTCCTATAATGGATGAGGTATGAAATGGGAGTCATGATGAGTGAGAGTCCTGGAGGTTGTTTGGCTTGTCACAATATATAATGCTTCTGTGAAAGCACTGCATTACCTTAGCCGCACCACCTTTGCACAGCACAACTAATAAAGCACAGCTGCCAAGAACAGAGTTCATAGACTCCACCTATATTTTAACACTGTCCTTGGGAGTTGCTTAAATAGTTTGTGCTGACAAGACTACAAGTATCATCCGATAATGCAAACCTAAGGTAAACAAGGTCTCTTCAGAGGGTCAGGTGTTCCCTGTGCGATTGCAGCTTTTTTTGCCAGAATAGTTGCCAAAACCCCCCAAACTATTAGGAAAGGCTGTGTAGAAAAACAAGCACACATGTGCACACACATACAAAAAACCCTCAAGAAAATTCGGTCTGGCAAGGGGATATCTACTTAAGGTGTGGTTGATATTGGAAGCAGCAGAATCACAGCTCCCACCTTGAAGGAATATGGTAGGAAAGAGAAAACCACTGAAAAAAACCTTGGCTAAAAAAACCCTCCCAAAATAAAATGCTACATAACAATTAATAGTGACATCCCTGTATAAATAGCTCCATCAGGAGGAGCGTGTGCCGGGGTATCTGAGATGAAAGGGTCCAATAGACCTGGAGCAGCATTAGCATGGGGATGAAGTGATTAGTCAGCAGGCTGACAGCTGTGCTAGGAGCCTGGTGCCAGATTCCAGTGTATGCTTTCCACCGCTGCCAAGTGTTTGCTTGTCGCTCCAGATAAATGGAGCATCAGCAGTGTTTTATTTGACCTGCTCACAAGAAAAATAAAGCAACTCTGACTTCCTCGGTGTGTTTGTCGTTGACCTTGCATCAGCTGAATATGAGCAGAGAGATTCTCTGGTCCAGGAAAGTTAACTCTTTAGTAGAAGAGGAGTCATAGAGTCTTTTTACCTTGGTAGTATAATTAGTCTCTTAATGGCTTGAAGTACAGTGACTTAAAAAGTGACAGGCACAGCCTATGTGTCCTATACTGTCCTTGGAACATGCCCTTGGACCAATGGTCTGGAGAATGATGAACAGCTTTCAGAATAGTCCATGAACAGCCACTCTCCTGCCTCCACTGCGAAATCAGGAAACCATTTCTACAGAGAATTTTGTGGGGAGGGGGGGTGGGAGGCAGAAATAAATTGTAAGTGGATGAAGTTGTTGAGAAGATTCAGTCAGACGACACCACTTTTGATTTCCCCCTGAGACCAAGGGCAATGGCTTTTGTGTGTTTTCTTTCATATGTACCCCAGTTCTATTTTTCTCTCTTTTCTTCATCAGTTTGGTCATGTTAGGAACTTTCTATTTGAGAACCCCTCTGTTGTCTGGTCGAGGCCAGCTTCTGCTGCTGGGTAGAAATCAGACACAGTGTCTTTGAATTACATGTCTGAAAGGGAATGTAAAACACACACTTTTTTTGACCTTTAATGCCCTTGATGTGTGAAAGTTCCCCTTCATGATGGCGAAGAGTGACAACCATACTCCAGAAGCAGTGTTACTCAAAGGACTGTCTTGGGAGACCTACCCTTTCCTCTTCTCGTCTAGGAATCTAACCCTCACATGAGATCAAAAGGCCCAGGGGTAAGAAACCTAGAGAGCCTTTGCAAGAAGGAAAAGGGACTCCTTTGAGTACTTGTAGATATACGGCACTAGCGGCTGAGACCGTGGTCAGGCATAGCTTTTCCATATCCAGTAATAATGAAGCTTTGGATGTCTTTCTGGCACTCATTGATTCCTTGTAATAACCAAGTACATTCTTCTGGACACTGCTACTTTCCAATCTTTCTTCTTTTTCACCTGTCTCTCCTCTCCTCCTCACTTTGAGAAAGTTTCTTTCCTGGCAGTATCAGGAGTGGCTGCACACAATTGCCAACAGTCACCAGAGAACAGGAGTTCATTTGCTCAAGGGACACCAGATTACTTAGGTTCACCGAAGAAGGTAAATATCACTAGAGATGAGCTCTGTTCCACTTCCCATTACATGAGTTAAAAACATGCCTGTATTTCATTGGTTTGCCTGATAAGTCAGATACGGAATAGGAGCTCAGGGCTCAGCTGTCAGAAGGTCTCATTAGAGTGGGCTGATGTGAAAGTAAAGATGTCATGAGGCTCTGCACAAGTTCTTTTGGTCGCAGGGAAGCCCTGAAGATGCTGAATCCTACCATCTGAAGAATGACTTCTGGACCAATGGCCCTTCAAGAGAGAGAAAGAACTCCATAGGGGTCCTTTTTTCACAAAATCTTTATGCCACATATGACAGTAGGAAGAGAGATCCTTCTGCTTTAGCAAAGTAAAAAATTCAGAAGTTACACCTGAAATCAATGAAAATAGGAAGAAAGGCTCTAGTTTAGCGAGGTGTGAATGGAAATACAGAGTGTAAAGAGTGACAAGGATTAAGGACTGTTTAAAGGTCAGCTGGGTGGCATCTGAAGACCTCAACTAAGCCAATTTTCTGACTTTGTGAACAAATAAGTCATGTGACTCATATAGTCAGGACTCCACCTATTGTGCAGGGCTTAAAAAGACTAAAAAGAATGTAGCTGAGTTAAATCAAGGGAGAATTGGACCCTCTTGGTCAGATCGTGATACAGCTGGCCAGTGAGGTAGAGGATAGTGGGTTTGTAGGCATACAGGTTTTTTGCTCTTAATTTACAAGGGGACCTAACTATTGCCTAACCTCAGCACTCAGAAATGCCCTCTGGAGATTCCTACCTCTATTGATGGACTAGAGGGAATCTAGGATCCTAAGGATCCCTTAAACAATATGCCTGGTATGCCCAACACCATGTGCATTGTGATCTGTATGGGAAGCAAGGGAGGTTTAGTTTAGATTCCTCTCCATAATTTCCCTTTCAGGGTTCAGTCAAGTCTCTCCACCTGTCCTAAGGACTGGGGGTGGTATGCAATAGGAAGATCTATATTCACTCCCAACTCAGCACTCCACTGTTTCATTAGAGTGCTATTAAAAGCTGATCCCCTGTCAGATTCGATGATATCAGTACCACCTGTCTCAGGAATAGATCCTCCACTAACATTTTGAAGGTGATTCCAGCAGCTTGGTCTTTGGTGGGATAGGCTTCAGCCTGCTGGGTGAGATGTTGCAAAGATAAAGGTAATTAAGCACTGGAACAGGTCTTTAGTGAAGATATGGAACATCAGTCATGGTAGTTTCAGAAACTAGGTTAGGCAAAGGAGCAATGCAAAATGTTCTGTAGAGAGGTATTAATCTACCATCTTCAAAATGTCTCATCAGGAGAATTTGATACCACTTCTCTGGAAATTAACCTGAGTGTTGCTTTTCTTGTCTCATTTATTTCCTAAAACGTGAAGTACAGATGTACTTCTATCCAAGAAAACAGCAATTTTTGCTTGTGAGTGACAGCTTCATCAAACCGCAGAAAACAACCACCGCAGCGCAGACTAGGAAAATCCTCATCTGCATTGGCCTACCATCACCTTATTTCAGAGTTACTGTTAACATAACTGATGTTGTGGCTGGCCATCTAAACGGACAGCATTTCGTAATCTTCAGACACAGTTGTACCTCGCTTCAGCACAGCAGTCTTTTTGCCTCAGTCAGCAGGGCCCTGGGTATGGTTCTGCCTTGCAAGACCGCTCGCTAAGCTCCGAGAGTCCAAATACAGATGAACTTGTGCAGATAAAATTACTAACTACCATAATGGCTGTCCAAATGGGTGCAATAAATTTCAGTGTGAGACAAACTCTCTCAGGTTTTACTGACTCTTAATGTTGCTGCTGCCAGCTTTAGTGTTACTCTTTGACTCAAGCCATATTCTGTTGTCTCCCAAAGGTCTTTTCGGCCCGTCAGCTCTAATCAATATGCTGCCTTGAGAAGGAGCTTGTTTTAAGTAGGTTTGCTCACCATAAAGAACCATATAAAGAAAATTTGACTTCTACTCCTTGTCAGCATATATCACTCCCTATGCAGAGCAGCATTTAGATGGTCTGTTAGTTGAATCCAAGTGCTCTCTTTTATATGTTTCAAGAAATGACAAATGCTTGGAAAAAATG
This sequence comes from Haliaeetus albicilla, assembly GCF_947461875.1. Lineage (NCBI taxonomy): Eukaryota > Metazoa > Chordata > Aves > Accipitriformes > Accipitridae > Haliaeetus > Haliaeetus albicilla. The sequence goes on from NC_091507.1 coordinate 16,581,991, forward strand.
CATAGTTGTTCTACAGAAGACATTAGGCAGACTCAGGAATGGCAAGCAGAAGAGCTAATAAAGCCCAGAATTGTAGCAGAGAGGATGTTAAAAGCTAATTAGTTTGAGATTATTTGAAGACTTGTAAAAGGTTCTTCTGTTCTCCTTTCTGATGTAAGTACAGCCTGTTTTCCAGCAACATGCAAAACTATTTTAATACATTTATAGAAAGAGTTGCCCAGGATATGCTGTTTACCTATTATTGACACAATAGCTCAAAATAAACCAATTTACAGCTGTTGAATATTTGCCTGTAGTGCAGCCTTAGGTTTTCAGCGATCTGGGCCACTGGGAAAAAAAATTCTCCCATCCTGACCAGGCTCAGATTCTTGACGCCTTATTTTGGCTTAGTAGCATCGCACTTTACAGCTTGGATTGGAGTACCCAGCAGTGCTCCTGAAGAGCAAGAATGGTCTGTCTAGTGAGGGTATCAGGATCTGACCCACTGTAACCCAGCAACACAGTGTACAGATACTTGATGAAGGTTTTTAAAATAGAGAGCAGCCCCTACTAGTAACCTTTGCTGTGCCTTCCTCAGGTGTAATATGGCCTGTGAAAAACAATGAATAAGTATGATCAGCACAAATATATAAATCTATGTTAAGAAAGAGTTATATAAATTGCCCTTTACAATTCAAAGGAAAAATCAAATGTGAATTGCATCCTTTTGTTAGATGTCATCCATGGAAAGCAAACTTGAGATTTGTTCATGCACACACAGATGATGAGGGGAGGCAGAAATAAATTACAAAGTAAATATAATTTTATATATAATTTTATTTGCTTTATTAATTTAGAATGTGGTACAAATGTGTCTGGACTCGCTGGCTCCCCAGCTGCACCCTCCTGCAGGATGTTATCAATCCTTTATTTCTGTGAAATGTGCTACCAACTAGTAGGAAAGCACTAGAACTGTATATCATTTTAATAAAAAAAATTGGTCTTACACCATGCTGTGTCCTGATGTAGTTAAACTTATATCTTCCAATATGCCTTTCAATCCATATCTCATATGTTTTGCTGTTCATTAACTGCCATGCATCTTTTTAGTTTTTTTATGAATTTACAGCATTACTAAGGCATGCCTAGGTGCCTTTGCCCATTCTTCAATGTATCTTTTGTTCTAGCCGCCTCTCCCAGGGAGGCAGAAAGGAAATGAACACATGATAGTGGAGAAAGGGCACGGGAACAGGGAGAAATATTACTCATTGGTGCTGCTTCTCCCTCCCAGTGCCACAAGAAGCTGTTGCTGCCTTCTTCCTCTCTCTGCCTCCAGGTTAATAGTCCCTTTCTGGCGCTCTGGTCTTACTGTAGTATCTCAAACACCTCTCTAACTGCCTGAGGTCCTGCATGGTCTAGGATGGGCTGCGTGAAGTGGTGGGTCTCTTCAGAGCATGAATTTACGTTTAGCAGTGTGATCCAGCAGGGAGACTGTTAAAGGTGTAGGAGTCAACATGTGTTGCTGTTAGGAGTTCAGTGCCCAGCTGTGAGGATATATGTTCAATATTTCTTTAAAAGTGTATCAGGTCACCTGCCCGCAGCTGGGAAACAGCTGGGGGAAAGCGGAAGATTCTGCACAAGAGCTTTGCAGAGAAGGTGAGATGGACAGATAGATTTCCAGGAGAGTATTGTTTTCTGTAGTCAGTGCAGCAAGTAAGTAACTCTTCGGGATTTTTCTACCACCCTGACATGACTCTCAACCCTGCTAGACAAGCCTCAGCTTGGGGAGAAAGATCAAGTGTTGGGTCTTTGCCATTAGCTTAAACACTAGGGGAAAGAGCTAGATGACTTTGTTGATAACTAGCTTGAAGACCCCAGCAGGCCTTCAGACAGTTTTATTAATCATAAAAGTCATTAAAAATAGCCAATTTCTCAGGGGCAAAGTAAAAACAAAACCTCAGAAGAATGAAGCAGGGCAGGCATCTTCCATTCCTGAGAGCACTCTGTTCACATTCTGTGCAGGGAACTGAAAGGGAATACTTAGGAGTGAAACTTCCAAGCACTATAACCAAATGCTTTCTCAGGGAAGGGGCAAACACTTTCTTATGGACTTAGATTGCAACAAGGACAGATATTGATGGGCTTTTGTGTACAGCTCAGAGGCACTGAACTTTCAGACAGTTGACTCTGATGCTTGCATGTCACATCCAGAATCAGCAAGATAGTTTTCCCCTTTGCGTTTGTGCTTAGCTTTTCCTCTTTCACTTTTTTGCTTTCCCCTTGCCTCTCCCTTTTTCCCTTATCTTTCCCTTTCTCCCTTGCATTACCTTGCCTTTTTTTTTAAACAAAATGGATAGAGATAACATTTATTTGCCTCTATGCCACTGTCCAGTGCCTGTGGTCTATCTCAGCAGTCTTTAGCTGCCTTTGTCTTATGAACCTGTCAGGCCCCTAAAGATGTCTTACATATCTTGGGGCTTCTCAGTCAGGGTATGAAGCCCACCCAAGAAGTGGGATAACTATGTGGGCACTGAACTGTTCCTGAGCTCCATTTGGCTGTGAATGTCCCCTCGTGTGTTTAAAGCTCACTCAGATGGCTACATAAGTCATTGCCCCAGCTTGACTGAAGTGTAGACTTGGCCTCGGGCACCAACTCTACAGCTGAAACCATGTGCCAGCTGCATATCACATGTTGGCAGCTTTACCCACCGCTCCATCCTTTTGCAGCCTACTCCACGCTTGTCAGAGTAAAATGGACTCTGGGGGTGTTATTAGGTTCATTTGCTGCATTTGGTGTATTTTACAGTAGGTGGAAGGTGCAGCAGCAGCAGCTGCAGGCTGGAAAACTTTCTTCTCCTTCAAACATTTCTGGATCTGTTTCCAAATGTGGTCAGCAGTGTCTGAGGCAGCCCATCAGGTCATGCTTTATTTATTTAACTGTACCTTACAGCACCTCCCTCCTTCTATAAAACCTTGCTGTTAGGAGACTGCTTTACATTTTGGGGGGAGTATCTCTCACGTGCAGTTGTCTAGCATCACTGCCCAGAGCAGCTGCTGACAATGCCAATGCTCCGAGAGCTGAAAAATCCTTCCTTTCTGAAATCAAGAGTAGAAAAGATCATCGTGAAATAATGGACTAATGTGGCCATTCTATCTATGCTGCTCATAAATTACAGTTTGAACCTGGCAATTGCAGGGTAATTAGGAGGAGAGTAGCTTTCCTGCAGGAACATATATTTCCTATTCTGCCTGCCTGACACACTCCAGTTTAATTTTTCCTTTGTTCAGTCAGCTCAGAGAACAGCAATTACTAAAGGTGATAGCCTAGTGGCAATTTCTGAATCATGAAGAGACTTAGCACAGAAAGGAGGAAAAAAAAAAACCCAAAACGGACAGGTATCACTAGTAATTAAAATAATTTTGAATTAAAGGGACTATTTCAATAATTGCTTTTGTACTATAATCATCACTGCATAACCTATCCTTATGAATTACTAATACAGTGAAATAACACTACTGTGGAGAGTGAGCTTAAAAAGACAGCTTTCCTAAACAGGTAACCTCATCAGTGAGAGATAAGTAACATTTGGGCAGACGTTTCGGAATGGTAGGTGATGCCATGGCTCTGATCACTAACAGCCATGCGATTTTGAAGCCGTTCTTCCCCCTTTGGCCCTGTCAGAGAGGCACAGGAAACAGAGCAGGAATTCCCATCTCGGGTGGCCAGAAGAAGGTTTCACATTATTAAAACAGATGATTTCCTTCATCTAAGAGCCTCTGAGGAGCATAAATTACAAACAACATCAAAGCAAATGAAAAGTTTTAGAGCAGACTGTCAAAGAGACTGCTGGGGTTTCCTTGGTAGATTTCCATTTTTAAGGAGTCTCAGCAATTTACTTTCTTTCTCAAAACAATTCCATATGTCTGTGGATTATTTACGGTTGTTTTGATTTTTGTTGTCAAGGGTTTTAAAGAAACAATATTGCAATTATTTAACATGGGGAAATAAAGTTAGACAGACAGCGCCTGCAGTAACAAATTACTGGGATGATCTCATGGACTAAAACTTTGTAGATTTGCTCTGTACTCTCCAGGGTTAGATAGCATGAGTCTAGATACAAAGAAAAGCACTATAGCCAACTGGAAATAAGTATAAGTCTTATGCTGTACACATACGACAACTAATTATTCATGTTGCCATCACTGATTTTACAGGATGAAACACCGTGGCCAGGGTGGCACAAGAATAAGGGCTGTGAGATACGTTGGCCCAGATTCGAAGTAGACCTGAGAAAACTTTGTTTAATGATTATTGGAATTCATCTGACAAAAAGCGCAAAGGCCAGCTGTGGTCTTAGATTAAAAGTCATCAGGGCAAGCTGTGAATGGATTCATATTAGCTTCCTGACTTAGGGTAAAGAAGTGACTATTATTAGAAAAGGTGTGGAGAGACTGAGGAGGTTATTAGCTAGTCCCGAGGAGGTGGCTCCTGCTGAGCGTGGGTTTTAAGCGCTTTCCCTGCAGAGGAAGGTTGTCATTAGTTGCTGGGACATGGACCGTGCAGGAGACTGGTGTGTCACACCTCAGCCTGTAGTTCCCGCCTGCAAGTCCACAGGTATATTCAGCAGCGGTCTACAAACTAGATACCAGGCTGTATTGACCACATCCAGGAAACAAGGCTCCATCTATGCAGTGAAGTAAGGAGGAAAAAGGATGGGTCTGTGAGAAGAAGAAGCATTGCCACTTCTCTGGATCACAAAGCAGGAGATGCCAGTTTTAAGCTCTGTCATTATGTTGGCCTAAGCTTCTGCTGTGTTGTGCTGGCAGCCAGCAACCATGTGAAATAAAGACCTTTAGGAAGAAAGCACAAATCTGAACACTTTATTTTCCTTTAAGGGAAGGATCCCTTTTTATTTCACACGTGCATGAGTGCATAGTTGTTTGGCCAAAAAAAGAAAAAGAGAAAAAGGTCTATCTTAATAAGGGAAAAAGGTCTATATTAATTGTTTCCAAGCCTAGCAGCAAATGCCAGATTCTTAAATCTGTCATTTACTGCTGGTGAATTATTACAAAAGTTATTAATAGTTCTTACCTAGTAATTCTTCAAAAAGCATTTTCATAAATGTTGCATCAATAATTTAAAAGCTGCAACAGCACATGATTTTCAGAGTGACCTCTGATTCGAGTTTGATGGCCAGGACTGGATAAGAGCGGAAGACTAATCATACATGATAATCATGTGACATGAGAAGGAAATGCTAAACTGTGCATCACTAATGAGTCTGCTCTGATGGGTGTCCTTCCCTGGTCTGAACCATAACAGCACCAGTCCTCCATGCACCACTGGCAAGGACTGAAGAATATAGTCTTTGATTGTTTTACTCAATGTCTTGTGTTGACTTGAACGTTTGTGAGGAGCTTGGTCAAAACATAAACTGGCTTCTTTTCAGTTTTTCCTGATGCAAAACTAACTGGATATAGTTCCACCTCATGTCAAACTTGTAATTTAAAGCTGTTTACCTTCAGCATTGAATGTGTGTGTTTGATAACTCAAAGCTCTGATTCATTGGTTCAGCTCTTGATTGTGACCTTGATTTGATGCCTGTGTTGTCCACCGTTAATTAGCTTGTTGTGGTTCAGCTAATATGGTGATGTGTTTTACATTTGTTTGCTTATTTTTAGTATACAGGGCTGACTTATTCAGTCCAATTGTAACATGAGTCATGTCAACTAAAGATGTATGTAACTTAAATAAGATACTTCCCAGCCATGTGGCCCTACAACCAAATAAATAACTACTCCCCACAAGATGGTATCAAGATTAAAACAAAGCTATTAAAATGCTGTCTTAGTTAGCAATTAAACTAAAAAAACCCTCAAGGTTGCAATACTACCTTTAACAAGCTCTTTACCAGGTGCAAGACAAACCTAAGGCAATCGCTTCCTAACTAAGCAAACCCTGTTTACATCTCAGCTTTGGAAACATATGTTGTTAATTTTAGAATTGCAGTTGCCATGTGAGCTGAGTGTCATTTATAAAAAAAAAGAAAAGTGCGACTTTGGGGGTAATTATTTTTTCAGCACAGGTGCAGAAAGTGCATTTGAACGCCCTAAACATTCACACAAGCTAAGCTTTGACTCAGTCAAACTGCAGCCTATCACAACCTGAAAACAGTATCGTAAAATCTATTCTTTCAGGCATGGTATGGCCTTAATAAAAAGTAGTGTAGAATTTCTTAACTTAACAGAGGCTTGTCTTTTCTCCTTCCAGATTTTACCTTCCCTCCACGATCACCCTTTTTACACTGGCCAGACTACTCACATGTTTCACCACTTCTTCATCCTTGCAGCTCTTGGATTAGCTGGAGAAGTGACTGGCAGGTCCATGCAGTTATGGAGTTTGCAGTTACCGGTCCTTTCAAGCTAACCTCCCAGTTCAACAGCTGAACACTGGTGCATGATAGCCCTGCGGAGCTCAACTCTAAAGCAGCCAAGGAGTGTGTTGTGACACTGTAGTATGTCTTCTCCATGTGGGGCAGTGGGAATTCATTTGCCATATGTTCCCTCATTTAACCAGAGAAGGTATTCATAGAGTTTGCTGTAATTTAATTTAAAAGGCTGATGTGGTAAATTACTGACATATGAACAATTCAAACCAGAACCCCAATTTACTGCTGCTCCATAGTGTAACCAGACTTTTGGCCATAAAAACAACCCTAATAATTTGGGTAGGGCAACTCTGCGGTAATCACCTGCTGTAACCAACCTGGGAGACCTTACGTAGTCAGAGGAGGACAGCAATGTACAGTGGCCAGTGACAGAAATTTGTCATGGCTCTTGTAATACTAATAAATGGTTAATGCTAGGTTTTGACCAAATGGAAGAAAAGAATAAAATACATTTCTTAGAAAATAATGTGGTGTTGGCTCAGATTAGCTGGCTACATTGAATGCTAAGGCATTCATCTGCTTTAACAGTGCCCTTTGTCTGCACACATAAAGAATATGCATGGGGATAATGCAAGGCTCCAGGAGGGCTGCAGATATGCTTGCAACACGAGGGACAAATTCCGGGATAATCAGGTGTCAACCTGGTGTTTTTCACCAGCATTAAATCCCTTATAATTATTTAGGAAAATATACATACATTTTTACACAATACTCAGAAAATATCAGCAGTCTGAGGTTAAAATTTGGTGGCAGCTGACAAGCTGATAACATGCTAATGCAGAAAATGGTATAAAAAGAGAAGTTGAACCTGAGGTCACAGTACATCTCTGTATCAATTAGAGAGTGATAATCTCAGAGGAGTGTTTAGGTTTTGCTGCCTTCTCAAACTGTTGTCTGGGTTTGCACAATTGACTTTGCAGTTGTTGCTTTCCTTTTCAGCTTTAACAGAGAGAGGTGCTGTGCCGTGAATCCCTCCAGCAGGAAAAGGAGGAGGAAAGCTGAGGGTGTTCTGACAACTGGAGCCCCAAATTAGGTTCTTCTGAGAGCTCCACCTTTCAACATCCCTGTTTCAAAAATGTAGGCTACGGTTTTCACGTCAGAAGCCCAGCACTCTTCTTTTCTCTACACTGTACCTCTTCCCACAAGTCCAGGGAGGTGTTTGCATGAGGGGGGTTTGCACCAAAAAGTTTGAAACTGGAAAAATGAGTGTGCTTGTTATTAGGTTCAGCAGACTGGGAATCTGCCAGGCTTTTACAAAACTGCTCATTTTCTGAGTCTTAGCTCTTTTAGCTATTTTTTTTATTGAGCAGAGGACAAGCTCTATCTTATTAAGTGAAAACAATAGAGTGAGAAGTTGGAAATTGCCAGGAAGCCTGGGAAAGACCGACACTCAGCTGAGATTTCATTCCATGTTTTCCTGTTGACCTCACAGGCTCTCAACACAAGAGCTCTGAGTACATTAAAGAAAGGCCACAGTCTCATTTGGTCCTGTGAACATTGGCAATATGTTATGGGGACAATATACAAGCTTGAAAGGGAAAAACCGCAGCAATGTCCCCATGCCCTGGAGGTTTTGTCTGGTGCAATGCTGTTTAACCAGAGCACTGTGAGGTTTTAAATGGCCATATGAGATTTATAGTAGGTCATGACCAGATCTCTTTTCAGGGCAAAGTTTGAAAAGTCCATTTGTCTCAAAATTTAAAAAAAGAGTCTGGTAATTCTCCAAGGTTTTTCCTCTTCCTTCAGGCAACTATTTTTGTCTGGCCAGAGTTCCTAAAACCTCCCCAAGAGCCCTTTTAATGTGGGAAATATTGTCCTGGTGTCTGCTACCAAAGGAATAATACTGAAGATACAAATATTTACAAACCCACTCTAACTCCACATGGTCAGTATCACGCTTATTAAATCTTAGAAAAAGGGACATCATGACCTTAAAAGAAGTGACTTCAGGAAATCAGTATTTGAAGGTATTATTAGCAGGGAAGAGTGATGGTTATTGTGGGGAACTGAATGGAGAAGGCTCAAGGCGCGGACAGAAATCCCCCACGTCCAGCTGATGGCGTGGCCGCCCTATGGCAGGACCGGCAGCCAAGGGGCAGCCCCGGCTGGCTGGGTGGCACTGCCGTCCCCCCACTGCTGCCCAGCTGGGCTACGTCCCACCACATGTCAGCAAAAGGCGTACGCTGGTGTCCGTGGGGCTGCAAACAGAGACCGTGGGCTGGCCCCCCACCACGGCTGTTTCTCATGCGCAGCAGGAAGAGAGGTTGTCCTCCTCCAGTGATGGGGGCTGAGTCAACCTTTCAGCAGCTGATGGTGCTTGGGTAGCCTCCGCCAGGCTTCTCTCATGACACCGCAAGCCAGTCGGGCTTGCGTCCTGCTGTGTGGCCCTGAGATTAGGGGCAGCTGGAGGAGACTGGTGGGAGACGGGGGTCCCGGGGAGGGCTCCAGGCACCCCGGTGGGGTCAGGGTGGTTTTGAAGAATGGGGAAAGGGGAGATTGGGCAAGCAAGACAGCAAAGCTCCATGATGAGATGCAGCCAGAGAGCCAGCAAGAGAGGCTCTGGGACAAGGTCCCCCGGGAAACATGGAGAGTCAAAATTGTGGATATCTGGGGCCGACTGGGGAGAGATGCCTGTGATAGAGGCCCTGTGTCTGGTTTTCCTCTTTTCTCTCTAAAGGGGCTGTAGGAAGGAAGAAAAGGTAGATAGCAATGGCAAGCGAAGTCCTGTAAAGCAGCTGGGAGCCAGGCTCGAGCTGCCCCCTCGCCATCACCTGCCGGGGTATGAAACAACGCAGACCTCCCGGGTACGCGTGACGCCAGGGCCAGAGCAGATCCTCGCAAAAGCATATTAAAGTGTCTTAAAAGATCATTGCAAAGCAAGAAATTTACTTGGCAGGTCTCTATGACTTTTCTGGGGTGATTTTTATCTGTTGTGTAAATCAGAATCATGGGATTCTTTAACCCTGCTCCCCTGTTTTTTTTATTTGACAAAGTGTTTGTTCATTTAGAGCAGTTATGCTTGATTGTGCCAGTAAATAATAAGTGAGAGCTATTTGTGAATTATTTGGCTGCTAGATTTCCACAGAGAAGGGCCTATTCTCTTCTGTGTGAATGCATGTGTGAGAGGCAGTCCCTCAGCATGAAGAAAAGTTTTGCGCCTGAGTCAAGAATGAAAAAAACTTTAAAAATCTTTATAGCAATCTAATACAGAAGATACACTGGTATGCAAAGTAAATTCCATTAGCTATAAAATACCTACCTTTAAAATAAATAATTTTCTTTTTTGCTAAAATGCCAGAAGATTGCAGACTATATTAAAGATAGCATGTGTCACATTTAAATCATACCCCATGGAAAAATATCTAATTTAATTTAAGTAATTTCTATTTATTTCTGCCTTTCAAAATGATATCATTTTCAGGTTATAAAAATGTAATGTCTGAACTTAGACTCTTTACACCTATTTTCAAGCCAGACCTAATTTTACATCTAAGTTAAAAACCCGAGAGCACACAGTTATAATATGATCTGGCCCCTCTCTGACTGCAAAAAGGGCAGCATGCTATAAATAGAGGCCTTGAGAGAAGGAAGGTCTTCCATTCTGAGGAAGATTTTGAAATTTCATGCTATTTCAGTTTGGAACAAAGCTCTCCAATTCTGAATTTTCCCATGAAACAGAACCCCAAAGGAAAGCAATAATGATGAAAAATAAAACAGAAAGTGTTTGTTCTGATAATTTGTAAAGAAAATGTCACTAGACAGACCTCCTGGAAATGCTAACTGAGCAAAAAAACCTTGCAACTTTGGAAAATGAGCCATTTGGGATTTGGGGGTCTTGGTTTGCATCAAAAAAGCTCCAATGGTTCAAAAGCCCGAATAACTTCCCTGCAGCCCTACTCATCAGGTTGCCAGTGAGGGTGTTGGGAGAGCTGGTAGATGGTCAGGCTGAGTTGAAGTGGAACCATAACTGAACCCTGATGTTGGAACTGCATGCCGAGTGTGTTCCTTTAAAATAATTCACTTGTGCAACCTTTGGAAGTACAAATATGTAGTGATGTGATTTTTAAAAGCTGGAAATATTTCCAAAGTGCTGAGGTCAAATCTTCATTGGGTGAAAACTGGGATAACACTACTGAAATCAGTGAAGCTATTTCATTTTGTACCTGTGAAAACAGTCAGTGTAAAATAAGAATCATTGCTAGTGTGCACTGATCAGAGCCATTGATGAACCACAAAGAGAATTACTGTGGGACTTAAATGTTAAAAACAATTATATGATTTAAGCTTTCATTTCATGCAGAAAAAAACCTCTCAATCAAACTAAACCAGAAACTTGTCATTTTTCTATTTACTTTTCACATTTACCATGAAAAAATGCTCCCTGCTGCCACAAACTACTTGGGTAAACCAAAAGGTTTGCATGCAAAGCCCATTTGTCAGCATTGGCTGAAAAGTGTATAAACATACCTCCTTCTCCTGATGTCTGCATGAAAGACTTTTCACATGCGTGGAAAAAATATTCCTCTTTAACCAGCTCAAGCCCTACAGCTAGGTATGATACTCCTTGCTCACCAAAAACTCCCAACCTTTTTAATTTGGCTTCTAGGTATATCAGGAATGTGGGGTCAAGTCCCTACTTTGGAAACTCTGCAGGGCATAGAAATTCTCTGAATGTGGCCTTGCTTCAGTAGTTAGATTTCAATGCACTGCACAGAAAGAAAGGAGGTTTTGTTTGGTTTTTTTTTGTTTTTTATAGGAGGAAGGAAAGAAACAATTCCTTTGATGGGATGAGACTTTTTCAACCCCTAGGATCTCCAGGATTATGGGAGTAAGACTGATGGGGGTCTGTAATGGGGCTGTGGAAGAGTATCCCCTTCACAGACTTTTCAATAAGAATTTGGTTACAAGTACAGATGGTGGTCCTCAAGAGACTTAGATGGTATTTTTTTGGCCCAAAATCATGGGTAGTCATGAGATGGCCTGCATATATCACCCAGCAAGCACTGATTCCTTCTTATAAGGGAAGAAGATGAAAGCATTGCCAAAGGAATAAGAGTCTGGGAGGAGACAAAAATAGTTTTGTGAATCTGATCCTTTTCTCAGAAAGTTCTGGATGTAAGTCTTTCCCAAGGCTTTCTTAGCCAAGGACTTCTGTAGAGGTACTACCAAACACGCCTGGAACCTTTCAGCTGTGATATTTTTCAAGGTAAAGCACTTGTATGAGATTTGGTGGATCACATGGAGCTACAGGACCCTACTGGACCACTGCTGTACTTTCACACCAGCATATGTGAAATAGCTAAGTGGGAAACTGCTCTTCCATCCTAAGAGCTCTGTCAGATTTCACAAATGTTCCCGGTTTTCTCTGGGAGGAAACCCAGGCTATTCAAAGATTACACTTCCATCTTCTTTCACTGAAATGCAAGAAACCTAGAACAGTGTGAACCCTTCCTCAATGGCAGAATAAATCCAACTCTTCCCCAAGAGGAGAGGAAAGGATAAAAGTTTTCCTGCAACCTACATCAAAATTGAAGCTGTCATGAAAAAAAAGGAGGAGACATCTGGGTGGGACTGCATGGGGAAGCAAAGTATCTCAGACCATGACAATGTGATCTCCTTGCAGGAGCATCTGAGGTCTGATTCAGCCACACATTAATCCCCATGGGGAAATCACAGGGCACCTCTTTCTTTGTACATACCTGTTTTTTTGCCTGCAAAGAAACTGGCCACAGTTCTGCTTCTGTGTAGTGTCCTCTTCACCCCCCAAAGAGCAAAGGGCCAGCCAAGGTACAGACCATGAGTTGTCCCCACTGGGGCCTCATGAAGACATAGTGCTGAGGAGTCCCTTGCCCACCCTGGGCACAAGCACAGCTCTTTCATGGGACTGGCCTCCTGCAGAACGTGCCTGATGTCCCCCGAGCAAACCAGGGCTCCCCTTTCCTTTTTGCCTTCGTTGTTGCCAGGGTCAGAAAGAAACCAAGAGCAAGGAGAAAATGCTCTTAAAACTAAAATTAAAAAATACAGAGAGCAGTAGGCAGATAGCCTTTTGACAAAGGCAAACCCAGAAGTTCAGCTGGGATTTCTAAACCACCTTTGCAAGAAGGCAGAAAAAAGACTGGAGTGAGCATGTCATCCATGGAGCTGATGCCAGAAAACCCTGTTGTGCCTGGCTGATTACTGAGTGATTAAAGCTTGAAGGGGGGATCTCCTTCCATCTGCTGCGTGGACTATTGCCTCACTGAAAGGGAACTGAAATTTCTCCTTTGCTTTGCTGCACCTGCTCTGGAGAGTCCCTGAGCTACAGCTAGGACATGATTCACGAACACCCAAGGGTCAAAAGTCCCAAGCTAATGTCATGTAACTGGACCAGGCTGAGGTGCTGTTGGTTGCTATGAATTTTCAGCTTTTCTTAAAATAAGGTGGTAATGAAAGTGTGGTGATTTGTGGGAACAGCGTGGTCCCCGGTTTCCTACCATTGGTGCTGGGTAAACCTGAGCTCTCTTTTGTCAAACTGCCAGGAAATAGATACAAATGTGTTTATAAGATTTCACTTTTGCAGCATAGCACTAAAAATAGCACAATCATTCATAGTATAGGTTTCTGTATTCTCTTATCCCACTGCTGAAGTAAGAAAGGCATAATGTTATCAACTAACTGTCCTCCTACCTCTTACAATAAAGCAAGTTTTAGCTACTGGAGTTACTATCAAGGTTAAAATCCCCTTTGTTTTACAACATGTTCATTGCCTGGGGCGACTGTCATTGCCCAAAGGGAGCATAATGTTCAAGTCTCATTGAAATATCATAAGTAATATCAATAATAAGGAAAACAGAATTCATTAACAAATTCACTGCCCATAGCTATGTACTCATGATATATGGGAGTGGTGTTCAGAGCATCAATTCAACAATACTTTAAGTCAGTGCTCCTTTGACCCACGCTGATGAAGATAGACAGACAGGTTAGACAAGATTATGCCTCCAAGGGTCATAAAAATGTGGAAGTTTCCCAACTGCAAACTGCTTTTTCAAAGACAATTACCTGCACAATTTAACTGGATGGCCATTTATGCCTTCCAGGTTTCATATTGTTAATGTTTGTTTCCTCTTGGATTTTTGCTGTTTCTCTTACTCTCACTCTTATTTTTTTTTTTTGCCTCAGATACACACATTAAAAAACCACTCTCACACTTCTTGTCCTATGTGATTTATTCCCAAGAAATTAAATTACATTTTTATAAGCCTGTGTTACCACAAATGATAGCTGAAGATTTGCTGAAAAAATTAATTCCTGATCTGTTGCCGTGAAGCGTCCTCGCTAGCACTGTACTGACTCTGTCTTTCAAAACCAGATGGAAGCAGTCCAACGGTATGATTAACTTCTTAGTCCCTGCAATTTCCTATTGCTCTACTTGCCCTAGATTTCAGGATTGACCTCCTGCTTCACTGCAAAATGCACAGTTGCTCAGTTTGATAAATCACATGAATACTTTTTTGATCACAGTTATCTACTATTTACTACATACCCAGTGAAGTTAATCATATGCTGAGGCACTTCATATGCTGCACACATATACACTCTTCTTCCCAATAGCACTTTGCATATTCTTCATGCTGCCAGCCAGTCATGGGACCTGTTTTCTCCTTACTAATATATGAAAGACCACAGACCTGCACCTTGTCTCTTTTCCCCTCCACGTTAATTCTGTAATTATCCACACCCTAATCCTAAAAGACCTAGCAAGCCAAAGAAAATACATGAGAAATTACTCATCAGACCTTTCTTTTAGCAGATAGATATTTTTCAAAATGCAAATGTTTCTGGGAACCAGAACCGATCATCTCCCCCCAGATACCTTCAGGGAGCCATTAAGAATGCATGGGGTGGCCCACATGGAGGTGGGAAATGTTTGGCTGTCATGATAGCAAAACACTATCACTTCCTTGAAGAAAAAATACATCTTAATTTTTCTTTTTTTATTCTCTAAACACCAAAGGAATTTCAGTATTTAGTATCGATAGCTAGAGCTCAAAATTGTTACAATTCCCTTGGACAGCTCTGGTCCACCTTCTCACGCAGCATTGCAATACATCCAAATCATGTCTCCAGTGCTATGGTAGAACAATTCTAAACAAACACCAGCAACAGTCAAGGTATGGGGAAACATCCAACAGTGAACAGACGAGTGCTACAGATTCTTGCTCACAAGATAAATAAAGGGAAATGGAGTCCCAGTTTTACAGAGATATCTATTTCTTTTCACTCCAAGCCTTCTACACAGGCTCTTCTTTTAAAGACCCTTTTCACTAATTCACAAGTCTCCAATACTGGAAATGGTATCCTATATACAATATGTATCATTACTCTTCTTCCTTCAAGTTCTGTAACCAGGAGGGCTGAGAAACTCTAGACCATTTCTAGCAGCAGTTGCCCTTTGCTACCCTGAACCACGTGGGAGGGCTGCAACTGTGAGACACCGGTGTTTGCAAACAGCCAAGCTTTCATGTAAGGCATAGATGATAAATCCATATCCTGTCAGAGGTATTCTCTTTTTCCTCTCAAAGATAAACCAGAAAGTTTAAGCAACGTGCTAACGCTGTGAGAGCTGTGTGTTTGTTTCTGTGGCAGGGAACACCGTGCGGGTACACTCTTCTCTGGCCAACCTTTGACTCCTGTGGAGCCCATGATCTCAGTTCCGTCATTCTCTGCTGGGACCCAGATCAGCTGTCCTGAGCCAAGGCTTCCCCTCGGCTGTCACTGATTACACAGACCCGTCACATGAAGCCTTTCTGGCCAGCCAGCTCGCTGAGTCACTCCACTGATAAGCTGACCACATAGCTTCTCATGTGGAGGACTCTCACGGTGTGAAAGGCGATGTTATCGAAAAACTCACTCCAACACAAACATAAGTATGTAAGTGACATGAAGCACATGAGTATTTTTGCTAGCTGCCACTGGACTATTTACTTACTTTAGGGTATCACAAGTTTAACTGCTTCGCTTAATCAGAGCTCAAGCAGATACTTGAGAACAAGAAATCTTTGGCTCCGTCCACTGAAAGTTTTAAGGCTGCTTGGACAGCTGCCTTCCCTGCTTTAAGCCATGTATTAAAAGTCTAAATTGCCTCTTATTGTTGCCTTAATGCTTTACAGGCAGTCACTCCCCAGGCCTCCTAACCCAAATGGTGTATCTCAATGTGGCTTTGTCTGAAGAAGAAAAGCCATGCTACAGATACCACTGGACTAATCACTGATCCTGTGGCTGCTTACATGATCAGGGCAACGGACTAGATTGTCCCAGGTCAACCTTTTCCGTTTGATTTTCCTTGCAGCTGAGTGCTAAATGTGTGCACACACCCATGAGAAGCAGTGCAGCAGTACTTCTGCTTGCAAACGTCTCTCTCCCTTCAGATGTGGGGCTCTGCTGCTTCACACGACCTGCTGCTCAGCTCCCCAAACTCTTCACTGGTCCAGAGGACAACACGGAGTATTTGTTTGCCTTTCAGGATCTTAAGTGCAACTGGCCAGACCCATTAGGGTAAACCAGCTCATGCCAACATTTCAATGTCCTAACCGTGATCAAACACGGACAGACAAGTGTCCTGGTTTCAGCTGGGATAGAGTTAATTGTCTTCCTAGTAGCTGGTACAGTGCTATCTTTTGAGTTGGGTGTGGGAATAATATTGATAACGCTGATGTTTTCAGTTGCTGCTAAGTAATGTTTAGTCTAAAGTCAAGGGTTTTTCAGCTTCTGATCCCCAGCCAGCGAGAAAGCTGGAGGGGCACAAGAAGTTGGCACAAGACACAGCCAGGGCACCTGACCCAAAGTGGCCAACGAGGTATTCCATACCATGTGACATCACATCTAGGTATATAAACTGGGGGAGGGGGGAATCACCACTTGGGGACTAACTGGGTGTCAGTCCACGGGTGGTGAGCAATTGCACTGTGCATCATTTGTACATTCCAATTCTTTTATTATTACTGTTGTTATTTTATTAGTGTTATCATTATCATTATTAGTTTCTTCTTTTCTGTTCTATTAAACCGTTCTCATCTCAACCCACGAGTTTTACTTCTTTTCCTGATTTTCTCCCCCATCCCACTGGGTGGGGAGGGGCAGTGAGTGAGCAGCTGCCTGGTGCTTAGTTGCTGGCTGGGGTTAAACCACGACAACAAGGCATGGTTACATGGAAATGCAAAGCACTATCCCTTCTGCCTGACAGGAAGGCAGACCGAAGCTCAGACAGGCTGTATAACTCACCAACCATCATGAACAGGGCTTGTCGACACTGTCACATGGATGCTAGTGGTGTTGTCTATCAACGGCCCCAGGTGGTAAATCAAAAAGGTTTATCATAGCCTGTACCTAAAAGTTCAGGTCTGGATGACACATATATATTAATCAGGTGCTGAGTGTAATCTAGTGATTGGACTTTTTATAGGACTTATCAGCTGGGATGAGAAGGCTTGCCAGCACGGCATATGGCTGCTGGGCTGAGCGGGTTCAGCTCTCGCTCTGCCCTACACGCCTGCGCTGAGGCTTGCACGAGCAGGGTCTGCCTGCGTCCTCCAGCATAAGTACACACAAAGGATAACAGACCGCAACTGTGAATTAAGCATGCCTTCTAAGTGCCACCCAAGCACCGTGGTGAATGAGCTATCTTTCCCCTATTACAACAAGAGAGGAAATTCAGCGGTGGTACAACGCTTTCCTCTAAGTGTTCAAAACCCTTCAGCAGACCCACTTGGCCTACACTACAGCACTACAGAGAAATAAAAGCAGCTAGGGGACTAAAAGTGCCCTAGGACCACTGTAAATCTTTACTTCATGGAAAATCTTATCTCGCGCATGAATATGAGCTGCGAGTAAATTTAATGTGTGGATTAAGTATTGTGCGGTCTCCCTCATGGTGGGCTTTTCAGCCTAAAAAGAACAAAAGAATAATAATGAGTGTTGTGTTTGGGTATGATTACAAACAGCTGTAATTTACAGCTGGACATTCTCCATTGCAAATGTATCCAGCAAGCAAGTGCTTCTGGGTTAGTGGAACAGACTGCAAAAAATTAGCTTTTAACTTCAGCCTTAAGGTCAGAGTTCTGGGACCATGGGAGTCAATAATAAAATCTATTTAGCTCAGCGGGATTAAGCACGTTTAAGACCTGGCTTAACCACACTGCTTACTGTTAAATAACAACAGAACACGCTGAATATTTTAGTTATATTTTTCTTCATTTGAAAGCTATTCAAGCAGTAGATATGAGAGTCAGACAACTGAAGATATGCTAACACTATACTGTTAAGGTATATGAGTTAAGTTCTTGCTCTTCTCTGTCCCAGAAACTGAGCAATCTCTATAGTTAGACCACTTTACTGAAGAGCTCAATAAAATTAAAACCAAGCTGTGCTGTATAAACACTGAGGGTTTTTCATGAGAGAATGAAAAGCTAATGGGGCCAGTGCATCTTTCCTGACAAAATAGTCAGTGCATGTGCAGAGCAACCTGTCTTCTGGAAGCAGAAAAGCTGTTTCAGTCAAGCTTCTGGGTCACTAATCTTTGTGTTTGCACATAAATCTACTGGGGGTTACTGTGTCATTCTGAAAACAAGACTGAGTGCAATACACTAAAGAAATCAATGGCTACAGGTTTAAAAACTCTCTGGTCCCCCGTCCCCCCCCCCCCCGGCCCTTTCAGTTTAGCTAACTGTTACCTATTTAACAGAACGTGAAAGCAAAAACTGCAACAAGAACTGCTGGAGAATGTTTTTCAAAAAAAATAATGGGCAAAATTACTAAGAGCTTTATTTAAGCTGCCATCTCCCTTGGTGCTGGGAAGTGCTCGTGTGTGACCAGGAGCTCTTAGTTGCTACTGGGACACAAGTAATGAGCAGCAATATCACAGGCATCCTCACTTTAGCCAAGACTAGACAGAATCTGCCATCACAGTGTGGGTTTTTGGCCCTCTGCCCTCCTGTTCACTCGCTGCACTGAGGTTACAGGCAGCAGAGACCCCCCCCCGGGTGCACCCATGGCCTTCCCAGCACCCCCTCTGGAAGGAGGGGAGCAGGGTGCTCCGGCAGCCAAACGTTTGCAGAGCAGGTGGGAAAGCTGTAATCTCCAGGCATGCTTTTAGGGGCAGAGAGGGGAATATCTGATCATAAATACTAAATCCGAGGTGTCACAGGCAACATTTAAGCCCTTTTGCCCTGAGGATGAGGGCAGCCTGCGCCCAGCTCCCTCACCACCCCCGATGAGGTAGGGACCATCTATCCATCACTGCCACTTTTCTTTCTAGGGGAGACAGAAAGCGCACTGCAGGGTTTGGGGCTTATTAACTACCTCCAGGGGCACTCCTGCAGGAATGTTCCTCATTCAGCCTAGGGGAAGGATGCTGAGACACCCCCCCCCCCCCCATGTTTCCTTTGGTCACGGTATTGTCCCCCCAAGTGCAAAGGCTGCTTTGCCTCGGGGCGAGCTTGCACACCTCCAGAGAGAGGGGCATAATGCTGAGTCTGGCTCCTCTTTCTTTTTGCATTTGTCCCAGTTACAGCAAATACTTGTGTGCCCTACAACCACATCAGCGATTTCACCCGCATCCCATACATTTCACTCAGGGAATTTTTTTCCTTAAGGGGGTGAAAAAAATTCTAAACAAAATGGTGTTTGGAAACTTGGGTGGAGGGGGAAGGTCGATAATTTTGGCGGTCTTAGCCCCTGAGCAGAGAGAAATGTTATTCATCCATGCACAACATATAATTCAGCCTAAGTGACAGGCTCTGCTCTGGAGAAATCCTGGCCTGAGCTGGCTTCCAGAGTCAATTACTGCTTATTCCCAGGGAGGCGGGGGGCGGGGGGCCAGACAGAGCAGAGGGGGCTGCCAACAAGGCATGGGGAAATTTACTCTGTGTCAGCCTGCATGACACAGTACCTCATTTGTGGATAAATGTAAATCTGCTAGTTCTTTTTCACAGGCACTAAAATGTACAGTCTCTCCTCCCCCTTCCCTCCCCCTGTTCCCAAAACTGGAAAAGAAATCAGGACCATCTTAGAAAGCTACCTTATATTTCAATCAATCCTCTTTCATAAAAGTCATTTAAGGTAAATACCTGTGCAGACCTACAGCCCAACTATAACATTTACTATGGCCCAAATCCTGAATTCCTCACTTGGGCAAGTTTCCCATTGAAGTTAATGGATTTTTGCTTGAAAAAGGGCTGAGTAAAACCTGAACACTGTCTAAGGATTTGGTCCCCTGCTTATCTGCCTGGAGCACTGCTGCAGTTCCAGAAGTAGTGAAAAAATGAATTAAATTCCTCCAAAATACCAATTCCTCAAAACTTAAGGGGTAAAAAAAGGGCATTGTTTTTGTGCATAAAACGTACAGAGAATCTCATCAAAAGAAGAGTAATTCCCAGGGAAAAGATTTGGAAAAAGTCAGAAGAGAACATCTCGGAATAAATGAAGTACTTATTGCTGAAAAATGAGCTCAGGTATATCTCAGCAAACTCTAAAGCTCAGACTTTACTGCATCATTCACGCCTTCTCCAGTAAGTTTCTTATCTCTCGTTTGGTATCACAACAAGGGATTCTGCATACTCTGTATGAAATACAACAAGACTGTGATTTTTGCAGTAATAAACTCTACACATGCATGACAAATCCAAGCATGCAAAATGTTTAACATCCCAGTTCACAGATACTTTGGGGACAAAATCCGATTATGAGTTATATGCCACAATAAATAGGGCTCAACGTTTCATAAAGCAATTTATAGTTCATAAAAATGACAAAATGTACCTGTCAGATAGAACGCGGAGAGCAGATCTCTGTGCTGCCTGCTGGAAGAAAGGGCAGAGATGTTTATTTTATATTCTGACTTGAAAATTACGAGCACAATCAACACTTTAAAAAATGCGTTACACACATTTTTGTCACGTGTCCAAAATGTTAAAGTACGAGCAAAGTAGCAGAGAGTCTATAGTCAAATGGACATTCCAGCCTAGTAAATGTAAGAACACTTTGTTAAGTATGCCATAAACCAGAAGATTGTCAAAGCACCGCACGGTATTTGAGGTCTGAACTACTCTAGATGATTTTTTCTGCGGGTCCCTGAAAACTCAGCAGGGCTCGGTTCTCTGCCTTCCCCTCTCCCCGTTTCCACACTCCCACTCCCTCTCCTTTACCATTAGTCTCCTCCCATTCTTCCACAGAAACAAACATCACGTATTTGGTTCCTTTTGCGATGAAACCCGTAGCTATAAATATAAATTTTGCAAAGCTTGCCAGAGCTGCTGCAGACTTTTCATGAGCGCTGCCACGTTAATCTGCTGGCAACTTTTGACTACACAGTACAGGATTGACCTGTTGCTGGTTTGCTCCTCAGTTTTTGCCTAGTACAACACTTTGGATGGGGTGGGGAAGCATGGTGCTTGTTCTTGTGTTAACCAGCAGGTCTGGGAATAGAAATTGTAGCCTCTCAAGTTTAATAGGACTCCCAAGCCTATCCCTGAGCTAGTTTGCCACTTTATTATTATTATTCTTTCCCCTCCTTCAATCACTTCAAGTGGTGTGATTCATGGCTTTGGCACAGTAACCAGCTGCTAAGCAAAGATGAAATCCATAATGTTTTGAAAATCTACTTTAAAGCCTCCATTCTACTTGGAGCTGCCCAGTGCGTCACCTTCCCAGCCGTACCTGTCCAGGCTGTGCCTCACCTGGCACAGAAGGCACACAAGGCTAAGCAGTATGGACAGTCAAGGGGCAGGGAATTCAACATCAATTTTCTCTTTGCAGTTACCAGTAAATATGTTTTGAAACCATTCTCCCTGGCTTCTCAGGCTGCTGGGGGCTGCATCCCCATCCCTGGACAAGCCACATGGCTTGCAGGTATGCCGTGCAGCACCAGAGAGCATGGAGGTAACCCTTCTGGCTAGTCAAAATGCTGCTGACAGGCTGCAAAGAAAAACTTGATAAAACCTGACTTGCAGTTGCAGTTATGGAGCATTTCACAGAAAGGTGTGAAACGATCCCCTGAGCAGATCGCTGCAGATCTGAAAGGAGTACAGAAACACTTTGGAAAGAGTTTCTACTTGATTTTGGAAGCAGGATTTCTGAACTTTCTGGAATAACTTGTGCCTCCTGGGTTCCCTGGGAAGTAGTTTCCCGTGTATCACACACCAAATTGTCAGCAGACAAGGTGGCATGTCTCGCAGGAGGGTTTTTCTCCTCCAGTGTTGACTTTCTGCAGTGGGCAAAGAACCCGTGGGAAGGGCTGGGAAAGTCTCAGCAGCTCAGTGAGAGTATGCCCATGGCATGAACATGCTGGTTTTAGTGTTAGAAAAATAATATGGACAGTCTTGATATTTTTT
Source organism: Haliaeetus albicilla (assembly GCF_947461875.1). Lineage (NCBI taxonomy): Eukaryota > Metazoa > Chordata > Aves > Accipitriformes > Accipitridae > Haliaeetus > Haliaeetus albicilla. Next base: position 16,603,787 of record NC_091507.1, read on the forward strand.
ACTGTCTCCAGTACGTCATTCTATTTGCATGCCCTTTGGATACAGTGCCATCCAGGCCACTGGGTACGGGGCAGGCTTTAAGGGGAGCAGCCGCTCTCCGGTCCAGTGGGCTGGCACCATTTTTATTCTTTCCTCTGCAAGGGGCTCGTTATGACAATTTCATCCCACTTCTTGCACACAAATGCAGGAGAGACCCAACCCTTGGGTTTAAGAATGTCTTACGGCTTAATCTCCTCTTTAATGCCCCAGGCCAACACAAGTTCATCTCCTCCCATGCCTGATCACCCTCACTAGCAGGAAGGTATGTCCATTTTGAGTTTCAAGCTGCCCAGCTTCAATGCTGAGGCCTGCGCCCTGTTATGCCTTTGCCTGCAAAACTCAGGAGCCTCCTCTCACTATCAGAGCCCTTTTCCATGGCCAAGTTGTGTAGACACCATTCAGGTCACCTCTCCTTCTCTCCCACCAGCAGCCAGGGCTAGTCTTTCCCTCAGAAGCAGCCACTACATGGCAGTGCTGTTCAAGCCACTTCTAAAGTTTCCCACCCTTGGCTCAGGTCACCACAAGTGCTCATGTGGTTGCGCAATTCAACAGGTTGGAAAACTGATCCAGCTGAAAAATAACACTTTTCCTTCTTTTTTTTTTCCTTCTTTTTTTCTTTTCTTTCTTTTTCCCCAGGTTCTTTGTAACCTGGGTCCCTTTTCTGAGCTGCTTCCCCAGGGAGAGGGTGTCACATCGCAGGATGCAGTGTGAGAATGGGAACGGGACCGTGAGGGCAGCACGCAGCAGAGACCTTTGCTGCTAAGATAAGGGCATGTCCACCAGTGACATGTTACTTTCACCCGCCATCGCTCTCATTCCCTTCTGGGGAGCTGCAGAGCACTCCTGGAGCAGGATAACATGGTGGCTGCAGTAGCCAGAAGGCAGTGAAGGAGACAAGCTGCTCTGTAGCCACAGGCCTCATGGACCTTATAGAGACCTCAAGAAAGAAAACATGGACTTTGGTGACAGTAAGCCCATAACATGGGGATGTGGGGTACATATCACTCTTGTATTTCCCTAAAATCCCTAATTTTGAGAGAAGGAGAAGACCTGGATACTTTCTCTTCCAGTCTTGATGAAAGCTGCCTTCAAGAGGGAAGAGAAAAGGACTCTTGCCTTGACCTGTTTGGTGTGGTAACCCAGCCAGGCCATGTGGTGCCGGACCGTAGCCGCAAGCGCCAATCTTCAGTTTCCATCTTGGTACACCCAGTTGCTGACAGCTTTGAAAAGGTGATCCCTTCTGGGCAAGAAAGTGGGTTCAGATGACAGGCAGGGCAGCAGAGAGAAATGTACAAGTGCTTTTCAGTGAGATCATTCTACTTTTTCAATTAGCCTCTCATTTTAAGCCCTTTAATAAACATCCTTCTTCGGACGCAATGCAGATCGCATGGGGTACTTCACTCTTTGCTTGGTGGTCGCACATTCTGTAAATAAGACTATTGATTTTTTTCTTACACTGTGAAAATACAACTGTGTTTGATTGCATATTTGTGTGACCCCCTAAGTTGGTAATGGCCCCATTTCTAAATGATGGGGGAATAAGATCCAGTCACAAGTTTATTCTTCCTCCCTGGAGAAACAAATCTATTGCCTGCAATGAAAGGCAGTTAGCAGCTATCCGGCAATTTTAATTCGAGCCTATATTGCTCCCCTCTCCTAGAGAAAGTGAGCTGTTGTAATTAAAGGTAGTTAGCAGTTCCCTAGCAAGTATAAATACTTGCAGCCACTAATTACAGTCTGCTCTCTTGTTCCCCTGCTAGAGGACTGGGCTGCTCAACTTAGGGGGAAATATCTGCCCTTGCTTCTCGCTAACAGTTTTTTTGTGACCCCATTCAAACTTATTCTTGGATCCCCAAGGAGGGTCATGACCCACAGTTCGAGAAACTCCCAGCTATGGAAACAGCTTTCTGTGATTTATTATGTTTCTAATATGCTGGTATTATGTATGTAACAATGTAAGCAAAAGGGTGGTACTTAGTATCATATACTGCCTGCATGACTATTTTTTTAATAGCTTGATTTTGATTGTGCTATTTAATTTGCATTTTATTTTACATCGCTAACAACTTTACTGAGGCCAAGTAGTCATCCATCAAGAAAGACGAGAATATGTTCTACAGTCTTTATTATTCCCGAAAGTGAGTATGCTGGTTATAGAAATTAGGGATAAGAAATAATTTTGAAGTTTGATATTGCTGATGGAATTTAAAGATCTCCAAGATTTACCACTAAAAAGTGCTTTATGGGAAGCTTAATATTGTCTTGATAAGTGACTGAGCATGTTCACCAGTAATGAGTATAATCCTGAATTTTCAGTTCTTGGAATCAGTGGGGTTACTGCTGGAGGAAGGTTCTCCTCCATATGAACACGGACATTGGAGGCCAGCCCACCACATAATAACTTTAATGCTGAGTAAGAAGCAGGGAAGGGAAAAAAAAAATCACTTAGGTGACTCAGGTACATGGGCTAGAGGAACCAGCCACAGTAAATGAGATGAATTACTCTGTTTCACTACATCAAGAGTTGCAAGGCTGGTTAGACTTCTTCGACCCCCATCTGAGTTGGTTACAGATACATTTAAGGCACAGTTTCATTGATCTGCCTATAGTTCATTAATCATTCACGAAAGATTCTAGCTGTACCCCAAGACTACTGGGACAAAACAAGTTTTCAGCCAGCAGTAATCATGTTCAGGTTCTCAATCTCCAGAGATTGCATCTCCTTTCTCCATCCTTTATTGCAATGAGCTAGAGCTTGGGAACATAATCAGCAGATATTCAGGTTTCAGCGTGTGTTAAATGAGCTACCAAAATTACTTGAAGTGTCACAAGTTGCAATCTGTTGTTGAAGGGAAATCAAAGAGGAAATTAAATACTTTCATTGTAATTGGGACTGAGCAGTGAGCTAGTTCATTGTAATTGGGACTGAGCAGTGAGCAGAACGGGTTGAATACAGCTATTGAGCTGGAGATACAGGACTGTTAGGAGTGGTCCCCAGAAATCCGCACCTCCCCCCCTTTTTTTTCCTTTTCTTTTTTAAATCTGTTTGGAACAGAATTGCTTCATAAACTGCTGGGCTTGCAAGCGTTTTTGGATAAGAAGCAAATGAGAACTACCTAACAATGTTCTGATGGGCTTGGAAGAGTGTCTTGGAGGCACTGCAGGCTGAGTGTGGATGCATTTTCCTATACCTCACCCACAGCACACTTTGGCAAATAAAAGCCAATGAATTGACCATTGGCAGATTCAGACATTTTGCTTTCCGTTTTTCCTGTCCTGTGGATTAATTGCTGTTATCACGAGAGAGCTCAGTTACAGCAATTGTATGGAGTTACACCAGTTATACCAGAGACTTCACTGAGATGGCGCAGGTGTACACAAGGTGAGAATTTGAACCATTTCTTTGGTGAAATGTATGTACTACCTGTGCATGAGTAAATTGCATTGCTTCCAGAGCATCTTCTTTGTCTTCCTTGGGTGGTAGGTGTTGCCCTGGAACTGTGCAGTGAACCATTTATGCTCTAAGTCAGCATCTCCCGTATTAGCAACCACCCAGACTGCTGGATGTCACCCTGTATTGGACTGCAGTTAGTGAGCTGTAGATGCACTTTCTCCAAGCCAGGGTTAAGGAAAGATGTCACTACTATATACTGCCATTTGGGAACCAGACCAGAACAAATACTTTTATATCTGTCATCTTTCACGTTTCACTCTTCGTATGTCTTCCATGTTGATTCTGTTTTAATTTCCAAAGGTTTTGTTTGTTTTTAGCTTAAATGCAGTTTATTCCTAAACTAGTGAAGCCAGGAAGAAAACTTTGTGAAGGGCACAACCTGACTGCATCCCATAACTTGGGCCACAGGGCTCTCTAGAGCTTTTTTTCTGCTTCAGATCTGGGAGCTGTTGTGGACCTAGAGCAAAACTTCTGGATAATCCTCTTATGGCGAACCCATGGCAGTCCAACCACAAACACAGTTTTTCACCTTCTGTGTTAAGATGTGAGTTTAGTCCAACTGTTTATAGGCACGTTCTTGTGCTAGACATTATACCTTTGCCTGTGAGACGGAGCTGCCTTCCAGCCTCACAGCTCCTCTCCCTGTGCAGGTGTTTACAGACTGTGATCAAGCCAGCCACCAGCCCTGCTCCAGACAAGCTCAGTTCATTGTGTCGATATCCTTCACTCCAAGGCATGTTTTCCAAACCTGTTCGGCATCCTTCTCCCTCGTCTTGAAACCCTCTTCAGTTTTCAGTATTCTCCTTGAAAAGTGCAGAGCTGCACAGGGTTGCAATGATGCTCTCATCAGGGCTCAAAACAGAGGTAATGAAACCCTCTTGCACCTACAGACGTGCCCTGTTTAGATGCCTGTGAATGTTTTGTGGCCACAAAAAGTTGTCCGAGATGCTCAGGTCAGTCAATTTATCATTAGTGATTCCTAATGTGCCTTCTCTCACTGCATTATTCTGTACTCCTCACTGTTCCTAGGGGCTTTGTTTGAGGATTGCTTTCCAATGTGGATTTCTGAGGGATTTAAAATCACTTGTAATCTGCAGCTTGAGTGTTTCTCTGTAAATTTGCAATATAAATGTGTGAATGTGATTTTCACTGTCCAGTTGATATTTATTTAAGATTTACAGGCTGTAAGAATTAAAAGGGTCTCCCTTCCTTCCCCTTTTGGAGTTGGTTATCATCAGAACCACGTCTTTTAAGAAACTATAAAACCCTTTCTGGATTTCATGATTTCTCCAGGCCTTTCAACACCTCAGTATTCATTTTTCACCCTGGAGTTTCATTATTATATTTCTGGTGTACATTGTTCTTTCTCCTCTCCTTTGTCCATTAATCCTTATTAATCTTCAGGGGCAGCGCAATCTAGTGACTTGAACATGGCACCTGGGAGTGAAAGACCCAAGCGCTAATCCTGGCTTTGCAGCTGACTTGCCATGCGGCTTCAAACAAGCCACATCTCAGTCTCAGTCTCCCTGTCAATTCTACAGAGATAATAATTCTTGCTTAGCTCTATCTAAATACCTCTCAGGGGCATTGTATTAAGTAGTTAATACTTGTTAAGCGATTTGGATCTCCAAATTGCTGTATAATCAGCATGGGTATTAACCATACAGAGAATTTTATATATCTCTAAATGTTGAATCTTCTGTCCTGCATCTGTTCAGATTTCTCCTGCAGTCTGGCCCCAACAATGATGCAGGGTTTCAACGCAGATGAGTTAACTTCAATCTTTTTCAGCGGAGACGAGCAAAAGGAAAGTCCTTGGTACTTTACATTAATAAAATGGTTAATTTTCAGTGACACTGGAGGAAGGTCTCAGTCATTGCAAGCGAAGCAGTGGTCACCTTGGAAAAACCTCCTCTGTCTCTACAGGAGTAGTTGCCTTATCCAGGAAATGGTAACTTGGTTGAAGTGCTGCTTACACTTAGGATATGGCAGGCAAAAAATGTCAGTTTTGTGCTGCAAGCTTTACAAGATTTACTGGGAAGTTTGAAAGCTCAGAAATTAAAGTAGAATTTTTCTAAAAGCCCGTATATGTGAAAATAGGGGAAATACAAGCCTGCATTCCCAAAATGGTGGTAACTCTGCCCAGGGAGGTGCTATGCCAATCGACTATGATGCATTTGCTACTACCCAAGTATCTGCTTGGATTGTGCTAGGAAATAAAAAAGAAGATGGGGGATAACATCCTAAGTTGATTGAAATCAGTGGCTAAACTCCCGTTGACTTCAAAGGAGAGAGCTTTCATCCTAGATGCAGAAGAAATTGTAGCAATGGATCCCCAGTCCTTTTTCTTAAATGCTAGTTTTGATGGATTGGCTGCTGGGTCTTTTTCCTTATTTCTCATCATGTCCTCGTATAGCTGCTACTCCCTACATAATGTCCTTTCCCCCTCCAATTTATTTTCTTCATTCATTTCTTTTTTATTCCCTTAATCCCTTTCCCTTTTCATGTTCCTTTTGTTTTCTGACATGCTCTCAGCTGCCTCTTTCTCTGTTTCTGCTGTCATCCATCTCTGTGCGCCACGTCTCATTCAACACAGCTCCTGACACTGACACCACCCCAGCCTCAGCTGAATGGCCAAGGGGAGCGAAGTGAGCTTGACATTCCGCCTTGCAGAGAGCAACAGGCAGCTCCTAGAGGGGCTGGGAGTCTGTGTTCATGTGCGTGCATGCATGCGTGCATGTGTGTGTGAGGGAGATGCAAGCGGGGTATGTTCTCCTCTTACAGCCTTTAATAGCTGCAATATTACAAACGACACTAATTTGTGCTCTAAATTATTTGTGACTGCCGGTTATTTAACCGTTCTCTTACAGGCACACTGGAATGAACTTGCCTGAAGGCAAACAGATGCGTCGTGGCCACGCTTGAGCGGGGCAAAGACCCAGGGACGGTGGCTGGCTTCAGCCGGGGCTCTCTGCGGCAGGAGGAGCAGCACGTGGGATGAAGGGCTCACAGGAGACAGGGACAAAGGGAAGCCAGCTTGGACATGTGGGGCCTAATCCTTCTTTATACCCTAAATTAGCCGACACTGCTGAATTGATTGCATCGGGACATGTTGCCACACCAGTTAAAACAGACGTTCGTACAGTACTTCCAGTTCACAAGGGGAAAAAACACCAACCAAAGGTTTCAAGAAGGTGGGGTTAGGGAAGTTACAGTAGATACAGAGAGAAACTGTTAGACTTGGAAAAAGGTGACACCAGTGGAAAAGGGCAGGCTTTGGAGATTTACTAGAGCTAAAACAGCGTAGTCACGGCTTCCACACGAAGAGACAAGGAAGATGCCCTTGTATTTTACGTTTATTTTCCAGTCTATTTTTAGAGTTTTGCTTCTGATGTGCATGGAGATCAGAGTGCCGTGTTTGAATTTTCCCAAATTTTGTGCATGTCCAAGAGCCAATCTGATCTCTAGGCTTTTTCACTGTCATTCATGGTGGTGGCATTCAAATTTAGAGCTTGATCCTGCCTGCCATTGCATGCCAGACATTGAATTTGATTTTGTAAGATAGGCAGTGATGTGAGCCAAGTTTGGCAGGGCAAGACTGAGCTCTTATTTTGTTTCATCTGACAGTTTCAGTGAGGCAATCTTGGTCTTCTTGTCATGCCTTGTGGAAGTGCAAATTTAGATGTCACAGAGATTTTAAAATCAGAGCTGGCAAACCACAAAAAAAAGCTTGGCTCAGCTGGCTTAAATCTTACTCCGGATTTTAGTTGAGTTGGATACCAAAAGGATTGCTTCTCTAATACACAGGAAATAATGGACTTACCCGAGTTAAGTAAGGCTCTTACTGTGGCTATTCCACTGGTCTAAAAAAGCACTCACGTTATAGTGACAGAGGGCTGAGCAGAGCCTTTGGATTAAGTACAAAACCACCTGAAGTTCCAGCTATTCCTTAACCCAAAACTTAATTTTTCCACTTTTGCTTATCTCTGCTTTGTGCAGTTTTGGTTGCAGTCAGACTCGCATGTGACCAGACTTCATGTAATAAGTTTCCTGTGCTCAGTGGAGTGAGAAACTTCTCATCAGAAAGATATTTTTTGCCCAAGTTTATCAGGGCATTTTTTTAGAGAGAAATTCATTTGCAGCAATGATGCAGGCTCTGTGCTTTTTTTTCCAGGGCTGAGTGTTCTCATCTCCTTTTTCAGTCATTTTCCCTTCTGATCAAGCATCAAGTATTGCACTGATGAAGAGGTGAATAAAAGGGAGCACAACACTAAAATGATTTAATGTGGTTAAAATATTTGGACATGGCATATGTGAATGCAATTAGCACTGCCTAAAAATAGTTCTAATGATGAACAGGGCTATGCAGTGGCGTGTTATAATTTTCCCAATATATTTCTTCTCTCTAGATGTACCTGACTCTGCTCTCTGCTTGGCTGATCTTCGACTTCAGAAAGTGCCGTCCTAACAGAGGAGGTCTTATGGAAGGAAAGCTTGTATCTGCTTTGCCCCTTTTTCAATTTGTTTCAAAATTCATTACAGATGGCTTCAAATCAGCTAGAATATTACATTTCATATGCAGAAGTAGTGCTTATAAAGACTCTACTAAAAAACTATTCCTTCTGGAAGAAGGTGGATGCATGACCGTTCACTTCAGGATAATTTTAATGTTTTTGTTGATTTGTCAGTCCACATCCAGAAGTGAGAGGGAAAAGTCCTACACATTATTAAAAAGATTATTTTGACATACTTTCTTTCTCACTTGTTTCTGGCTACCACTGAAGAAATGAAACATGATTTTATGACTTAAAAAACCAAATAATTTCCTAATGCTGTTTACATAGGGACATGGCCACACCAATTGCCATTGACCACGTAGATGGACTTTTGTCCTCTTGCAACAACAGGATGGATTTGGCTGGTCCTAAATGCCTATGCTGCAGACAGTCCTGCCGGAAAGATGCATTTCCAGTGCTGAGCCCTGGCATCCCTCAGCATATCCATGACAGGGAGGAAACATAGGCACATACATCCCCACTGGAGCTACAGGTGTTAACTTGAATTAGCATCAAGTTTTCCGGCTCAGCCATGTCCAGGGTGGTGCTGGAGCATGGATGGGTCCTCCAGGGTGGCACTGGGCTGGGTGGGCTGCCGTCACCCTGTGGGGATCTGGGTGGTGAGCCAGACCAGGCTGCCGAGACTTTTATTTTACTGCGCCGAAGCTGTTCCTGGTGAACTTTCTCAAGGCTGCTCTTCCCCCGAGGTCTCCTGTGAAGGTTCAGGGCTTTCTGTTTGTCTTGGCTGGCCTGCGGAGGGGCCGGTTTTGCTGACACCGCTCAGACCCTGCAGGGCCAGCATGTCCCTGTCCCCTCTTAAGGAGGTCAGCCACTTGCAGGTAAACACTGCCTTCCCTCTTCCTTCGGTGCAGGGCACATGAGTTAAATTAATGAACCTGAGAGGACTGTTCGCTGCCTCCCCGTGCACTGTGTGCAGAGGGTGTCTTCAGCCCCTGCATGTACCTGCTGCCACAGGGGGATAGTCATACGATTATTTAAAAAAAGAAAAAAAAAAGTACTAAAGTTGGGTCTTTCCTTTCGAGATACAGCAGGGGCTGGAGTGTGGAGCCATGTCCCTGGGAGTGTGTTCTGATTGCTTCTTCAACTTCTGTTTATACAATTTTGCAAAATTTTGGCAGGAATCAAGAGCACATACCAGGGTGTTGGCTTTTATGAATCCCATGGGATGTGAAAGTCAAGCTGACTCGATGAACTTTGGTTACATATTCCAGACAAGCACAATGACTCTATTTATTCAGACTTGGCAGCCAGAATGCAGATTGACTCCGTGGGTAATAAATTTTCACAGCCACAAAACTTCAGCGGCAACCAACCTGATCCTGCGCAGAAAAAATGCACTCAAGGAAGCAGACTTGGGTTGCAAAAATATGTTAGATTATTATTCCATGTATGCGTAGCAGTCAGTTAATTTATTTGGCTATTGATTGACGTGAATTGCACAAATGATGCCAGGGATCTTTCTCCCCTTAAAGGAACTACTTTCTATTACAAAATTTTCATATTGTAAAAGGACAAGTAGAGGGAAAAAAAGAGAATTGTTCATATTACAATTGACAATCTCCTTTTAATATTTCACCCAAGACTGATTTAAGTTATCCAGTGACCTCTATGGAGAAGAGCAGGGTATTATAATGGGGACTGTTTCATGTGCTATGCCACACTTCAAGGAACCAAAAGGCAATAACCACTACAATTCAGTACTCCGAACAATCTTAAGTACAATTTTGACATCTTCATGCTACAAAGCTTCAGATGCTTTCTGGGAGAGACGATGATGAAATTATTACTCTATGTGTTATAAATCAAAATGAATTGGCTCTTTAACTTGCAGATTTATGTTAACTACCTTGGTATCTGTTAATTGCATGCTCTTCAGATATTGATTGGGGATTAAAAAGTATATTTTCTTCAATCTGCGTGATGTAAAATATGCCAACAGGAAATTTTCCCCCTGCATATTAGATCCTGTGATCACTGCCTGTAAAATTGAAACGATCAGTTTAAATGGATAAACTATGCTCATTAAAGAGGAAAAATACATTTATGTAATTAAAATTAAGAGACTAATATGTGTGGATAATGTAATTACTATGGGCGCACACACACTCAGCTCAAACCCAGCCTCTTTTGCCTCTCCTGGGTCTGTGAATCTCACTACCTTAATTGCTGGCGCGGAGGGAAGGGTTGAGAATGCCTTGCCTGCTGCAGGTCCCGAAGCTCTTAATCATGTCTCTGTCTTGCATTTGGCCTCTCTCATCCATGGCTCACATTCCCTGGGTCAGTCACAGCCCTCCAAATGTCAGCCCTGGGAGTGCAGAAGCACCTGTCCCTCTTTGCACTGCTACAGAAACTTTCTGTTCGCTGCTTGGTGATTTCAGACGCAAATGCAAAAATCTCCAAAGTTTTCGAAGTCTTTCCCCTAAACTTCCTTGTTTAGAAATTAGCAAAATGAAAAGCTTCCTGGTTCTTGTACAGCTCATCTTCAGCTCGTTGAGAAATTGTACTACTTAAGTGAGTCTGATTGCTCAAAGGTTAATTTATGACACAAGGAGTATCTGGGAATCACTCATATACTGTTCCTATTTCTTCATCTTTGATTTCTTTATTTCCTGTTCTCAAGCTGAGGAGGAGATCTGAGATTAAAGAGCCGCAGAATTAGGAAGTAAAAGGAAATGGGTTCTCCCACTGACATTTAGACACAGATCCATGTTGTAATCTGTGCATTTATTGGCAGAGGGGTTCTGTGTTATTCCTTTTTGGGCCTTTTTCCTGCTAGGTAGATGGAAATGTAGTGTTCTGTTTATCCAGCAGGCATATTTATTTAGGATTGTTCGTTAAGCAAACCTGCAGGTCTCAGCTGAGGTTCTGCAAATCATTTCATATAGCAGGAGCCAGTCTGTGCCTCCAGGAGATTTTTATCTGTACAGTCAAGTTAAAAAAAAAGTGACTAGGAAAGGAGACTAAATCACAAAGTAATTGCCGAAGGTTGCTCACACTAGGGCCCGTGACGATTAGAAATGAGTAATGGGATCTCAGCTCTGCTCATTGCTGCGCGGGTGGCAAACTCTGTCTTGGCTCTGTAGAGCTTGTTCGAGGACCGACGTGAAAGACCCAGGCTGTATCAGCTGTACCTTAAAGCTCTGGTTACTGAACAAAGACCTTGCATAGCACACATAATACTGAGCCATCCAGGCGCATGAAAAATGTTAACAGTTGTAAGTGGTAGTGCTAAAGCAAAGGTGCCATCTGTGCACGGCAGTACTTTTCCACAATCCCTTCTCTGCCTAAAACTACTCATGTTCTTTTATCTCATGCACAATATACAGTTTCCCATGTCCTTTTCTGCTTGTTATGAAGCAAACTAGAATTTCAGCTCTCTGTCTCTGCCTGCTCCACACTGACATCCATTACGCGGGATCCCATCTCCCTTCCTACCTGAAGGACAAACCATTTTTCCTGACCACTGGCTCCCCCTTCCCCTCCCACCCAGCCCCTTGCTGCAAGTACCACAGCACCTCCGTGTGCTATTGTTATTCTTCAGACATCCCTTCCGTCCCTCACTTTACTTTGCCCTATGCTGTCTATGTATGTGCTGTATTTTAAACTATCTAGACGAGCAGGAAGAGTAATTAAATGTGAAGTGTTTCAGGATGAAATACATTAAACAAAAAGAAATTGTATAAATATGTAGATAATTGAATCTATGTGCTGAATCTTCTTAACACCAAGAAGCTTTGCTCAAAATAGATGAAATAATAGTTTAGTATAAATCTTAAGAGGTTTTGATTTACCTGTTGTTTGGAATATGTTGTAAAATAGAGACTTCTAATAACAAGAGTTAAAGAAAACCCTGGAAAAGCTTCATGCCTACATACCTAGAATTATTTGTCTAAGATCCTGAATTTCAGAAGTCTAGATAGCTCCAGTTACACTTGACTGAAATAATCGCATTTGAAACCCAAGTTATAAACAGGTCTGGATCCATCTGTGAGATGCAACCAGGGGCAGTACTGCCCTCATATGCACCAGCGAAGGCAGAGGACATGCATTTTAGTGCAAGAAGGAAGGGAAATGGCTCTTGCCCTCTCCTCCCCAACCAAAACGCCCATGTCAGTATACTGAGAAGGAGAGGGCACGGCATAGCACCGCTTGGCAACGAGGCACTCAGCCAGCCATGGGAAAGTCAAGATCCAGCCCTATTCTAGTGAGTACTTAATTATTTAGACAAAACACAGCAATGTTTTAAGGAAAAACTGGGAGACACCTCCCCCCGCCAACAAAACCCAGCTGTCCTGACACATGGAAAACTTTGGCTGACATATCTGCTCCTAGTCAGGTAGTTTGGGGTCGTTAAAACCCAGGCAAACGCCCTAATTGCTGTGTTATGGAGTGAACAAAATGCACAGCCAAGGCTTTCTCTCAGCTGTCCTTAGCTTTCTTAGCATGCATGGGCCACACAGAGACAGGACCGAAAATGCTCAGAGGAGAGGCGAGGGCTGGGGGGATGCCAGCGAGGCTCTAGGCAGGTAAGACATAATAAGCAGCCCAGTGGCTCATCCCTAGGGCCAGATCATGATTGCAAGGTTTGGCCTGAACCCTTAATCCACAATTCCTGTTTCTCCCCTCCTTGGCTGCTTTTTAAAACAAAACAAAATCAAATCAGAAGGAGACTGATACAAAAACCTTCTGGGTCACATCAAGGTAATAAATCAAGAGCACTGCAGACCGTTCCCCACCAATCCAGCAGTTAGCACACACGGGCTGGCTCCGAGCAGCAACATCTGTTACTCCAGTTACAGTACTGCCGTGTATTTTGATAACCTTTATGTATGTTTTGAAAAAGCATTAGCAAAATATTCACAGGAGCTCAGTCTCGACATGAAACATGCTACAAGTGACATGTTAGTTGTCTGGTTCTTACCTGCTCATTCTCTTCTTCATCGCTGCTTAACTTGAGGTCATCTTCTAGCATTCTGGAAAGCAAGCAGTAGAATAAATTATAATTTACCAAAATCCTTTAGATCTGATGTTTTCTCTCAGCTACTGTAAACATTTAATAATTTAAATAGAAAGAAAATATATTTCATCCCAATAACTCTGTAGATGTGACACACTGTAATTTTTTCTTATCCAGTTGCTATCAACTAACTTCTTAATTCATTTCCTACTATTACTGCCTAAGGGAAAATGTTTACTAGAGTAATAATGGATTTTGCAAAGATTCTTGTTATTGCAATCACTGACAAACAATTTTTATATGCTAAAAATAATATTTTTGATGCTGACAGGTCAGTAGACTCTCTGAAAGGAAAATTTTGCTCCATTTGGCTTTGAGCTTACAAAACAGAAGTAGATATTTACACTGGCAGTACTGCAGCACAAAATCAGATTCAGTGATGTTTCCCAAAGGCCATTTTTAGTTTATTGCATGTTTGATGTAAAATTGACATTGACTGAAACAATTAAAACTAAAATATATTGTCTCAGTGCACAAGAGTATCCACAAGGATTTCACTGTCATATAAACATAGAAAATAATGCATCTTTTCTAATGGGGATTTCATCCTCCCTTCCCATACCCTTTCCTCAATCTGCTTAAACTGGCTTACAAAGAAGGGGAGTTTGTTTTTACCTCTATGCATTTTTTTACAAGCTAGGGTTAAGTAACCAGCAGTTAAAGGAGTTGAAGAGGTGCAAAGATTTCCCCCAGTGCTTGAAAGGTCTTCAAGAATGGGACCTATTTTTAAAAAACGCCTCTGTAATAATAATAACAATTCAGAAAGTTGCTAATTTTTCTTGCGTTCTGGAAAAAGAGAATCTGTAATTTCATCTTGACTCCAGAAGAAAGCTTGGTGAGCAATTCAAACACATCCTGTGATGTGGGTGGTCCCCGGAGTGTAAATATCTCAAGAAGACATATGTAGTAATTTCAAACCACCTCCTTGTACTTGTGCTTAGATCTTCCAAGAGCGTGCCTGAAAAGTGTGACTCTTACATGGGCTACATGGTGTGCTGTGTCTTAAAAGAGCACCGAGCCTAACCACCCTCTCTTCAGCTCCTCGCTACACGTACAGCCCCTGCCTGTTGCTGCCGTCACAGCTGCTTCCCTATTTCCCCACAGCACCTTTTGGGGAACGTAGGTGTCTAAGAACAGGATCAGGGGTCAGAGCAGAAACTCCTACTAGTTCATCTCTTAAAGACTCTTGCCATGCTTTTTTCCCACATTCCCTTCTACTTGTGCCAAGATTTTTCCTCTGTAACACCAACATATCAAATTCAGCAAAATCTCATTGCAATGCAGACACCTCAAATATATAGGACACCCACTGAGTTAGAGGGACTTGACAATCTCACAGCAAGACTTGCCCATGTTTTACCCATAAATATGTCCACAGGCAGGAAAAAGCTCGCTCTGCTATCTCCCGAGTCAGCAAAAACTCCAGTGGTCCTATCAATGCAGCCACCGGCCAAGTCAACGAACCCTGCTGAGAAGTGGGCAAATGGCTCAGGTACGAATGACATGGGATATAGCTCCTAGGAGCTAAAATATGTCAGAGAGGCAAAGCTTCCAGTAAACACTGCAAGATCCACATTGCCTTGGGATCCTACCACTTACAGGGATCCAAACAATGTTATAATTGCCCATTTGTTTAGTTAGATCTACTTAGGGCATCCCTGAGAAAATAGTGCTTGAAAATAGAAAGCTCAGATCTGGGATTGGGCACTATGTAATTAAACACAGCAAAATCTGCACTGTTAGTGATTTAACGAGAGAGAGATGTGCTTATTGTGTGAAAAGCAGAGCACCCAGGGTGTCACTGCTTGCTCTCCTGCTCTCTGTGAATTTCTGCTAGTGAGGTGGTAGTTAAGTACATTATTTAAGATTTAGCAATTTAGCTCTTCTCCTAAATGGAAGCTGGAAAATCAAAAGCGTATAATGAAATGTTCTAGGTAGCTCTATGCATTTATTAGTGTCTTGGCTTTTTGTATCAACATAAAAAAAAAAGAAAAGTGTATTGTGAGTCTGTGATTAGAAGCAACTATTATGCTTTGAAGCCTTCAGGTTGTGTGGAGGTGTAAGTGGAGCTAAGGTGAGGCACCAGTAGTGCAAGCAGGAACCATCTACACAAAAGGAACAAGAAACCACAGCGCTGGCCCATCAACCTCTCCTTGCTTGTATGTTTTAGCCTGTCTTTATTTTCCCTGTCTGTTTCTCATTTCAGAAACGCTGCTCTCCAAGAAAAGCACTGCCTGCCCGGGGCTCGTGGCCCCTTTTGGAACTACTGTCAGTGTACAAACAATCTCCTAATGCTGGGGATAGGAAAAAACAGGTCATCATAAAATGCTTGCTTGCTTTTTTTCCCTAGAGTGGGATCTGGCCTGCCTGATCCATGTAATTGTCACAAGGATGTATCAGGTTAAGACAGCTTGCCAATGTAGAGGTCTACATTGTAAGGCAGGAGCTGTGCAGGTATAACCTCCATGACTAAAAGTCTTCACTGGTTCCCAGGTTGCTTTCGCTGTCAGGTGAGGTGCTCAGCCCTGATCTACAAAGCTACAACCAGAGCAGGACACACTGTCACCCGTGTCTTCAGCTTCACCTGCCAGCAGTACTGGGGAGGGAGGCTCCTTGGACCCCAGGCAGCTCTCACAGCCCAGGCTGAAGCACACCCTGGGTGAGGAGGAGGCATTTGTGTGATAGGGACTCCAGGCTGCAGTAAGCATCTTAAGGAAGCTAGATCAGTTTTGAGTCTGGATGCTTCTGAGGAACGCTTCTCCTCAACAACTCGTTTCCACCATGACAACAATGGTGGTTAAAAGAAAAAGTCCATAACTGGACCAGCAGACCCCGCTTGAAGAGCGGGAGAACAGAAGAGAAGAAAAATACTTCAAGCTCACAAGAGGCATTCCATTAATTTATAATTTATCTGAAAAGCACTTTGGCACAGATTCAGCACAGAATGAGCTTTGGTAGACCCCATGTTAGCAGAGCACTTCAGATCATGTTTAAATCAACCCCTGCTCAGGGTTGAATTTCTTTACGTATTCTGGCAAACTAGTACAAGGACGGACACATACAAGCACAGCCTTTTCGACACAGCTTATTTATAGCTATTTTCTATAACACCTTTTTCAGAATATGCAAAATCCAGGCCAGTATGTGACATGGGCTTTAAGATTTTTTGAAATGGACTTGGCTTTCATGTGTTCGGGCACTGGTAAAAAGATAAATATAACTTTGTAAAGAAAAGCTAGAAAAATGAAGTGGTACTTGAAGCACCTCTGAAAAACACACACCACCACTGAGGGCTTCTGCACTTGAAAAGAGTGCATACGGTCAGGAAGTCACTTTGCAGAACCTAATTACACATTTTAGTGAAATCTCTGTGAGGTCGCGGAGGCAGTGAGGGGTGGGAGGCTCGGGTGGGAGCACTCACTGCACTCTAATTAATGCATTTGTTCCTTTCTCCGCAAAGAACGTGACAGGTAGAGACATAATGAAAGGAAATGAGGATGAGTTTGGGATATTGAGAAATGCCTCAGCAAGCCAGCGGGTTTTTTTCTCCCGTAACCAATTAAGGGGTTGCAGCCTGGGGTGCTGGGCCAGTTAGGGTGGGAAAGGAGTGGGTTGAGGGCTTACTAACATGCAATGGAAAATAAACAGTAAGTGTCCTAGAGGGCATCGATATCCAACATCTGCCAATTTCAATGTGACTGCGTGTCCAAATCTCCTACACAGCTTATCAGAAAGCCTGACCTGTTGTTGTGGTTTAACCCCAGCCAGCAACCAAGCACCACGCAGCCGCTCACTCACTCCCCCCGCATCCAGTGGGATGGGGGAGAAAATCAGGAAAAGAAGTAAAACTCCTGGGTTGAGATAAGAATGGTTTAATAGAACAGAAAAGAAGAAACTAATAATGATAATGATAACACTAATAAAATGACAACAGTAGTAATAAAAGGATTGAAAAGTACAAATGATGCGCAGGGCGATTGCTCACCACCCACCGACCGACCCCCAGCCAGTCCCCCAGTGGCGAATCCCCACCCCCACTTCCCAGTTCCTAAACTAGATGGGACGTCACCTGGTATGGAATACACTGTTGGCCAGTTTGGGTCAGGTGCCCTGGCTGGGCATGAGAAGCTGAAAAATCCTTGACTCTAGTCTAAACACTACTGAGCAACAACTGAAAACACCAGTGTTATCAACATTCTTCACATACTGAACTCAAAAGATAGCACTGTACCAGCTACTAGGAAGACAGTTAACTCTATCCCAGCTGAAACCGGGACACCTGTTTTATCTGGGGACTGCTCACTGCGTTGGTTCAGCAGGTTACTGGGGCAGGGTGACCATGTGGGGCACTGCAGAGGGACCCTGTGGGACTCCTGCTCATCCCACCATGTCCAAGGGCCAGGAGATGCTCCTGGTCAAAAGTACCTGGGGTTTGGGATAAGAGGCCATGGCAGGCTGCCTGGAACCACCTTGCTCAAAGGGAATGGTCAAGTCATGACTTGCAGCTTCACTGTTTTGTCTGTGTGTCTTTTTTCTTGATTTGTTGTTGCTGGAAAGCCAAGTCCCAAGCAAGGATTATCTTCAGCCCCAGCCAGAATCCAGGACATAGCAGGAAGACATCCAGTTTCCCCTCCAGGAAGTAACATCAAAGTAACATCAAGTTTCAAGCGTGAGGGTAGACCCAGGGCCCAGGTCAAAGATTTTTGGCTTTGAAAGACCTGGAGGAGAAGGAGCTGCTGGGGAAGGAGACCTCAACAGTGCAGTGTCTGGGGGAGGTGTCTTCAACAGCCAGTTGGGAATCAGTTGCAACTTTTAATGCCTGGAGCCAGTCTGAGACCCTTCCAGTGTAGCCCTACTTAGGAGGGTATCTATTTTCTTCCAGGGTGAAGACACGGCCCCACCTGGGAATTATCCTTCACATCTGCTGCTGCATGGGAAAGAAGCACCTTGCATTTTACTTTAATCTCTGATACATTTCACATTCCTTGGCCTAATGAAGTCTTTCCTTCCCCCCTGCAAGTTACTTACTCAGGTGTAAAACTCTCAAAAAATGCCTCTGTGGTTTTGGTTTATGATTACAGAGATTCCCCTTTGGCACATAAATCAAAGGACAAGATAAGAGGCCCTGAAGATTTTCAAGAGAGGTTATGAAAATGAGGGGTAAAACCCTCCTTGTGTCCCTCTGGTGATCTAAGCTACTATGAGATAGGGTCTTCATGATAATTTTGATAACTAGAACCAAAAAACCAATCGAGATGGGAAAGAAAAAATATTGATAGCAATTAAATCATTAACACTAATGCTTTAGGAGAGAACATGCCAATGGTTTGCAAGCCTGGGGCACAAATATATATGTATGTTGCAATTGTCATTTAAATAAATTCAGAAGTCACCATCTTAGCAATTTGTGAAAGATCTCATGAATGTGTTAATCTGATCAAATATATTGTTTCATTTTAATGCTAGGCAGCATCTCAGTCAGAATACTGTGTTTATTACAGACTTTTGTGATTTCTGCTCATTATGTAGGAAAGGAACTTCAGTAGTGGAAAAATACTTTGCTTTTAGCTGAAGAGGAACCCCACAAAGCAAAGACTTGTGATGAAATATGAAAATCAGATAACTAAGTGCTCATTTGACTTTATGCCACCACAATGTTTCATCTGAATGAGACTGTTTTTGGAAAATTATCTTATTTTTTTAATGCAAAATATTGACTTTTTATTTTCTTTCCCATAAATGCATAGTGACCTTTCAAGAACTGGACATTAGTTTCAATATTACCAGAAACCCAGAAAGAAAACAGATATTATTGTGAGTAGCAGTATGCTAGAAGGCTTTCAGACTGGCTCCAGATGTTTAAAGTCACAATTGATGCACTGATATAGGAGAAGAAAAGTATTGCTTCACATTGTAGAAAAACAAAACAAAACCTTCCTGGAGGCACAACACTGTGCAAGACCTTTAACTCTTGTTCTCAGCAAAATGAGAGAGAACTCCAGGTGGGAATCTGCCATTCCTATCCAGACTGTGCCCTTATGTTCCCGGGATTATTTCAGCCACAAGTGCTCACATATGTAATATGACTTAACCTCCAATAAGACAAATGTACCTTCAGTTTCTGGCTGTCTTTAGTTCCTTTCTGAGAGAGAAATGCAAGGAAAAATATGCCTGGTAAGAAGTACGGAGAATTCATAAGAAACAGATGAACATGTTTCCTTCCTTAAAAAACAAGGAAAAAAAAAAGGAAACTAATGTTGTTGCTAATTACCTTGGTTACTTGCACATAACAGATGGCCAGTTATATCTGCTACTTACCTACAGCCAAAACAGGTATTTCAAATAGCTTTGTTTACTAATCCTAAATATAGGAGAAGCTGTTTTTATACAGTAGTAATTTTTAATTAATTAGATTCTGATTGCTGAAATTATTTTTCACTTTAGTGCTATAACTGATGCAAATGTTTCACTTTAAAAAAGCTCATGCATTTATATTATCTGAAAAGTGTAGTATTTATTCGTGTTTTATATGAAATAAAGTCAAAAGCTTATGGATTGCGGTAAACAACTAGATCAAGAGGATATTTTATAAATGCTGTAATAGAGCTTTCAGCAGGCTTGTAAGACCTCTGCAAGCACTACTTGCAGCATCTAAAATTCACTCTGAATATACGATGTTTAAGTTGTAAAAACCCCTCAACAAACAGTTTGTGCAAGTTCTGCTACACAGAAACATGTAGGAAAACATGATTATATAGAATACCGTCAAATCTAATTAAAAACAGAGGGAGAAGGCCAGTAAAATCAGGCTGGTGAAATATTAATGTACTTAATGCTGGAATGAAGCATATATATCAATGTGAGATTTAATTCCAGACTGTAGAATTTAAATGCCTGAAAAACGGACTCAGTCTATAGAAATAGAATTAGCAATTCCAATAAAAAATAGATGCTCTGAAGGAAAAGTTTTCTGTCCTTGGCTTAAATCCATCGAGGCTGGTCTATGCTGCTCTCCAAAACCATTTAAACTAGCTAAATGCTCTGCTAAATTTCCATTACACTGACGGTCTGATTAGAAATGCAAGGCCGTCCTCTCCAAGTGATACAGCCATCACTCTCTCCTATGAGCAGAAGTTGAAATAAGGTTTCCTCTGCAGCAGCTGCCCCAGTGAGTGACTGTGTTCACCCCAGTGATGTTTTCCCCCTTTAAAGAAAAGGAAGACAAATGCAATTGAATCATACCCTGAATTTTCTACCTCCTTGGCAGGGTGGCAAGAAAGTGCCCCACAGTCCACAGTGCTTCCCAAGAATGATGTTTGGGCAGAAGGACCCAGAGTACCTCCTTAAAAATGGCAGAAATTCTTCAGAAAAGTGGAGAAATGAACCTGTGTGAGTCTACTCCATGAGCAAGGAAGCCACCTAAAAATGCACAAATACTCAGAGAGAGGGAAGAGTGATGAGCAACGTACTGGCAGCTCACGCCTAAGCACCCGCCTAAGTAGTCCAATCACGCTGAGGATTTACCCAAGTTTCATGGCTAATCATGCTCTGTGTGACAGGAGGAAACACATTTGGGGAATAAAAGTTTTGAATGCGCTGCTCGCAATTTTCCAATCCATTTCTTGCCTCCCTGCCCCTGCTCCCCCCAGGCTCTCTGGGTGTGATTAGCCATTATTTACTAACTCTCTGCCTTTGATTTCCTAGCAATTGGTGATGCTGCTATCTACAAAATATTCATTTCAAATGCGAAATTAAATAAGAGTTCATGAACTGCACTACCACCTTGTGTGTCAGCCGCTGTGGCAGAAATCTTGGGGAATTTGATGGCTCCGAGAAAGAACTGCCACTGCCAAGTCTCCCCGCTGAAGGGGCAGCATCTGATTTTGTACTCGGTGATTATTTCCTTACAAATAGCCTCTTTCAGCCTCTAATCCCCAGCATTACAAGCATCTGTCCTCATGCTGGAATCATCATCCCACACATTTGTATTCTCGTGCTCCCTTGCAGATGACTACAGTCATCTGTATAACGCTGACCGTTCATTTAGCAACGTTCATACCCAAGGCTGTGGTGGTGTTTATCCCTATCTCGCTGGTTGGGCAAGGGAATTGAGATCGTTTAGGCTAGAGGTTCTCAGGAGAAGTGTCTTGTATGAACTTCGTGTTGGTTTCTTTCAAGCCTCCTTTGTTTAAGTGAGGCTGAATTATTAAATCATTGAGACTATTTGATATCCTGCTCCATCCTCACTGTTTCTTTCTGTCATCCTCCACAAAGTTTTACCATCGGTGAATATAATTTCCTACCACATCTTAGTTGACAGCTCCTCACAGAATGAATTCAGCTTTGGTTGATAAGAACTTACATTTCTTTCCTTGAAAGTAAAACATTAAACAAAAATAACTATGTTCTTATCCTTCAGTTCCTCAGTGGTATTAAAGGAAACCTATTTGGGTGCCCCCCAAAATTTGTGTGCAGTAGGACGTGTCAGGCAACCTGTCCTTAAACTTTCTTCCTTGGCCTTTCGGCACATTGCACATTAGCTGTCTCCTGGGGTTTACCCCACATTTTAAGGTACATCACAAATGACCCTCAGATTTTGCTAGCTAGCGGCCTTCATGGCTATATGGTAGCATGGAAGATCTGAGGCTTAAGGATACTTGTATCTAGGGCAACTGATTTTAAATAATTTATTGTCTCTAGACACTGTTCAGCTTCCTGCCTGTCTACTAGGCACCCTGCTTTTTCTCATATAAAAAAAATATTTATTGACTCTAATATTATTAACAGCTTTAATATTTCCAGCTAATAAGGGGCTATTGCTATAATTTGTTTATTGGTTTTTTTTTTTCATATACCTTAAGAAAACCCTTATTCTCATTGTCCTTGAACTTTCCTCTGGTATCCTCCACTCCTTTTATCCATCTTCAGTATTCTGTAATTTCTCTTTTAGATTGATTGTTATCTTCCCCTTTCATGCTACATGTATTTTATATTTAATCTCTATTGTACAGACCGCTTTTTCATTTCTAATTGCTACTTTTACTTCACCACTGAAGCTGAGCTAGCTTTCAGCAAAGTTGGGTTTTTCCTTGATAGCGGAAATGCAGCCTTTCATCAACCTAAAAAGCTCTGCTTAAAAACTTCCAAACTTCCTTGTTCCTAGGTCTTTCTACCCTATCAATTTCTGGTCAACAATTTCTTCCACTTTGGGACACCAGTGTTTCCTGGTTGGGACTGTCCTTTATTTGTCTAGCTTGGCCATAATCTAGTTTGCAGGCAACTATGTGCTTCCCATCCAGTGACCGATTTATCCTTATTCAAAGCAGGGGTGAGCATATCTGATGAAATGTCCTCAGTGCTGGAAAAGTGCCACAAAGACCATCCACAACCTTTATTTTAATTTCACGGCCAGCTGTGCTGGACCTCTGGTGGTGCCTTTGAAACTAAGACCTCTGGTATCCACCGGACGAGTCTGCCTTTGCTTCACAGATCGGTGCTGACAGAGCAGCTCCATCCCTTCCTGTAACTGGAGTTGATATTCAGTGATATTCTGGCTCTGGGATAAAGAAAAAGATTACTCAATATCCCCAGCTGGAGCTTTTAATCTCAATAAATGCTAGAGGAGGGGAGGATCGGGCTAGTTCGGTCCCTCCCAATGTCACAGGGCTGACAGGCAGGTACAGAGAGGCTATTGCAGAATATATATGTGGCACTGAGCTGCAGGACGGGAACATATGGGAACTATACCTCCTCCATAACCTACCGAGCTTCAGCCAGTAGAAGCATGGCTGTGAAAGACACACCAGGACCCCCAAAGTTTCCAGCATTTCCTTTTAAATACTTTTCCTAGCCATTTCCTGGAAAGCCACTATATGTATTTTACTCAGTCCCGTCTGCAATACTTATAGCTTCATTTAGTTTTAATATAGTTATAAATGGGCTGTAGCAGCCTGCTTCTTTTAATAACTAAGTAAATGAAACCCTGTCTGTAATAATAAATGAACCATCCATCTGGGAGGCCTCCAGTAAAAATTTCAACAGGTATTTATTGCTCCTTTATGTAAACAGTACTCTGGACAATACAAGTGATTATACTCTCTGTCAGCCCTGTCAGGAAGGAGACAGTGTAGTTTTGGATGAAGTTCCATAGCGTACACTCTGAATTTACAGGTTTATTTGACTAGATGGAGAAAAAAAGATTAAAACAGGCAAATAAACAGACAAGAACCCAGTTGGCTACTGTGAAAGGGAGCATACTGTTTCATTTAGAGATATGGACTGCGAGGATAAAATACAGAAAATTGACAGGTCTGTGGTACAACAGACCCCTCACAACCCCAGATACTTCACAGACACCTCCTTAAACAAAACTAACCCCCTGCTCCTGGCAGAAGTGGAAGGAGTTTCACTGTAAAATCGACACTTTATAGAGACTTTAAAATAAATTGTGCCCTCATAGGTTCTCATGGTATGGAAGAGCAGTGCCTCAGGAGAATCCCCCACCGGGGCACAAAGGGCGGCAGACCATGCTATCTATCCCCGGGGGCCATCCTTTTCACTCACGGACACCGTTGCTCACACACTGGAAAGGGTGATAGCACGACACTTTTGCAGTAATGAAATTTTAATTAAAAAACACCTCATTGCCAGAATCATCTTCATACCACTATTATAATCTGGCTGCTAATTATATACCATTACATTCTGCTATTGTTGAAATAATACAATGTCAGAATATATTGTCAAATAATTAATTCGGTGTGTGGCAAGAGGGAAAAAAAAAGAGGAACCATGGGGCAGAAAGACCTGAAAGCTCATGTATGGCCAGGTTGATGTGCGATCACTTGATGCTGAGGAGTCAGCTGCAGACAGTTCTGTGCATTAAATATGTAAGGGCTGCTGTGATTTTTGTCAAAATTTCCAGCCCTCAAGTTTCTGCAGGAATGGGCTTAAACCTCTCCCATGAGCAGGTTTCTCAGTGCCTTTCATTTGCAGCCAAGCCAGGCATAGGGAAAAACCACATTTTTTTCCTTACGAGGCAGACTACAAAATGAAACTAAAGCTCTCGGTCAAGATGCCAGGCAGCATTCTGCCCCATGGGGCGAATGGATGGCTGCTCATTATGCAGACCTGCACCCTGTGTCCTCGGCTCAGAGAAAGGGGTAGCACTGCTCCTGAAGGGACTACCTCCATGGCCAGGGTGTTTCCAACATTTTTACTAAGCTCTGCACGCCAACGAACTTATTAGGAGATGGTGCATTAGTGATAGTATTCTCTTTTCTCCTCTCTGCTTTTGTTGTCATCACAAGATGTTGGAAGGGGAGAAGAGAATCCCTATGGGGGAGACATCTCCGAATTGATAGCCGTCCCACCAAAATGCAGGAGGAGTTGTCAGGTGTTCCTGCAGATGGGCTGAGGGAGGGAAGGGGCTGCAGGGACAGGGGAGCTGGAGGCAGGCGCCGGCACCTGGGGAGAGCACGTGGCCGCAGACTTCGCTGCTGGGGGGAGAAAAACGTGCGCGATCTGCAGTGGGCAGATAATTCCTTTGCCTCACATGGAGCTGCACTGAAGGGATGGTTGCCTACATGGGATCCCATTAATTCAAATTGCATTTTGCAGCGCCGGTTGAGGTGTGTGCTTGGGTTGTCTGTGGGCTTCCTGGCACAGACCCTCAGCTGCCCTGGGGTGCGATGGCACCAAGCACTTCTGGCCTGCTTGTTTCACTTTGAGATAACCCCTTCTAGGAGTCAAAATGGGAAATTCCTTTTCCTTAGAAATAATCTCCTTTGGACATTACAACAGCAGAAATAATCAGCTGATCCTTCAGGGAGGGGAAGGGCTTTACTCCCAGCACTCAGATCCTGCACATGCTGTGCAGAAATACACCACCTGGACTGCAATATATATATATATATCTAAAAAAAAAAAAAAAAGCATCTATTTTTTCCTAACACTTTTTGGACAAAATTATGAAGTTAGCTTTCAAACAGTAAACCACACTATATCTCCTTTCTAATGTCTCTTTTTAAATACACACCAGGGAACAACTCTCATAACTCACTCGACACACGCTATCTTATGAGTTATAGGTCAGTCTTCTACGCACAGAGTGTGTGTTGCACTTCTACACACCATTATGAATTTTCCATCCCTCATCATTCATATTGTGTCAGAATATCTATTGCAAACCCCTGTTTGCAAGAAGGGCTTCTATTTTCCCCTTTCATTTTATCACTGCTCTTAAATTTTCTTCCGGACACCAGCTTGGCATGCTGGCAGTACCATGCTGGCAGTTTCTGAGAGAAAGTCATATTCAAAAATCATATGTCAGGGCCTTAATGGCACTTCCAAAGAAATATCCTTTTTTAACTAATAGGAGTAGTGTATAAAAATGAATTAGACACAATTGTATTCTGATTGCCAAATTCTACCACCCAGCTGCTAACTACCACAACCATCTTGTAAAAAATAATCATCTGGAAGTCTAAATGATGTCTGATAATGCTTTCTGCCATCCTAAATCTTTGGAAATGTTGAGTCATCTTGAGAAAAATGTCGACAATCATTTTTCACAAAGTCTTGAGCATGGACAAGGCTCTAACTAGTCTTGTATGAGGGATTTAGAGCCGAGGGGAATTTTCTGACAAATAGTTCAGCCATCAAGAACAGTGTGAGGACTAGCCAAAATGCTTGGCAATTGCTAGATTTGAGAAATGCTTTTCCCTAAATAACTAAAAAAGTTTAATTTCTATGTAAAATGATTAATGTCAACATTTCTGAAATGCTATGCTTTCATTTTCTTCATTATTTCGAACTATGCTTGTATCTAGTGCTGTAACAAGGCTGCCCAAGCACCTTCTGGAGTGAGGTAATCTAAATCAAATGATTAGCCCTGAATGTTTTTTTTTTCATTTTGCTGAGAAAATGAACATAACTTTTTTTCTTTTTTTTTCAGTAGACCCATATGATTTTTTATTGTATCAAACAAAATATCAATTACCCACGCTGGTTCAGAAGTCAATTTAATTCAGTTTGCAAAGTACTGAAACTAGCCTTGGTTTGAGTTTCATGTGCATCCTCAAAACATACTGGGTTCTTTTATTTTTTTCCCAGTCATTGGCTGTAATTGAAGCTTTCTCTGAAATATTTTTTTCTGTCATCAGCTGTCAGACTGCCATCCATAGGAGCAAACTTCTATACCATAGCAGTGTTGTAAGCAAGTGTTAGTATGAACCAAGCATGGAGGAAATGGATTCTCAGATTGTTACATGACTGAAATTCAAGGATTTTTTTTTTTTTTTTCCTACAAAGTCACATTGGAATTAAGACCACTTGCTCAAATCTGCTCCATTATACAACTGGTTGGTTGGTTTGTATGTTTGAAACTTGTGATTATCTGATCCTGAGTTCCCAGGAGCTGAATTCTACATAGTGTCCTACAGGATCTACCTATGGCCTCCATCTTTGAAAAAATGGCATTAAGTATCATTTAACTTGCTATTATCTGATGTCAGATTGAGTCCAATCAAAACATTCATTATTTCAGAAGTACTTTTGGGTATGGAAATAAAATATGCAGGACTTAATATTGACAGAGCTGTGGGTAATTATCTGTTTGATATTTAAGTAAGAATAAAACCTACAGATAAAAACGTGTTAATTTAGTGCAACTGCAAATAATTTGTAAGCAAATATTGTGTCTATATTATGCAATATATATTTTTAAAAGTCATATACGTGAGGGATGACACTGGACTTCTAAAGAATTCAATTTAGTAGTAACAATGTTAATGGTCAAAAGTGGATCTCCTAAGCTAAATGTATTGGGTTAGTTTCATCATCAGTGTCACTCTAGTAAAATCGGTTTCATCAGCAATTAATTTAGCCCGCTATATTACCTTCAAGGCAAATGATTTTTTACTGATAAGAGAAAATACTTCAGATGTACATGGTTTATCAGGCACTTAAACATTTTTAGTGCACTGAAGACAGCAAAGGTGGCTGACGAAAATGCTGAATAAAATAGGCAAAATGTAGGAGACTGACAATAAAGACCTTTGAAATATGTAAAAAACTTTCCAGAAGTCCTATAAACCTTTAGAATATCTTCAGCAGAGTCTTTATTAGTCTAAAGAAATCATTCTGTATTCTTCAGTGTACTACTATCCTCACACTAACAGCAGAAAAGTTTTTACTGTTCCAAAGATGCAGCAAACAGCCCTCACTACATGTTTTTATAAATGTCTCGTGCTTGAAGTTTATGTGCAATTTAAAGCAGTGCCAGGGAAGAATCGGGAATGAATTAAAGGTCTGCTAGAATCTTCTTATCGATACTTTCTCCAACTCTTCCTTCTAGCTTGAACACCAAAGCACAAGGACTTCCTCTTGTTATTACCAGGATCATTAACTAGTATGAAATAGGACCCATCCTATCAAGACAGGTAACAATTCATTATCAGGCTGTATTCTATCACACTGTTTTCTAGTGAAAGATCTCTGCGCAGGTACATTTCCCAACACCCTATGAGGTCAAAAGTGAACAAACCTGTGATTATGCTCATTCAATTGGGAAGAGAAAACCGAGGCAAAAATATTCACTGCTATTTTTCAAAGTCACACTGTTCAATCAGATCCAGAATCAGGGAGGGAAACTCCAGGTCCTGTCTGGGAACACATCGGCATTGCCTCAGACATACCCATGACCCAACATCTTATGCTCTTCAGCCTCTACTTCACCTTTGGATCCTGCACTAGGAGGAAATTTTAAGTGAAAGAAGGCTGAAGACAAGGTGAGAAGGTGAAGAGGTGCTGAAACAGTATCTCCTGTATCAGAGCACAGCAGAGCTACTGGAGCAGAATATGTCAACATTAGGAGTCTGTAATTCTCTGGCAAATAACGCATTCCCACCTGAAATGGGGCAAGCGGGTTTTAAGTAAAGAATGCATTTATTCATCTGTAAAATGTTACAAATAAAAAATAAAATTGGACCGGACGCTTTGAATTTCTTCCAGAAGAACCCGTAACATTTGACCTATTTTGGTATTTTAAATCAAAATTTGATTATTTTAAGCTACATGTGAGAGATCATTCATTCCTAACAAGGATTTGTTATATTGCTTGTTTAGAGTAGGATTAAATAAACTTTTGTCATGCTGGGACTGCTAACTCTTGACGTTCTTTACCGCTACGCTCCTGTAGTTATTAACTCCTAACAGCCTTTGGTTTGGGCTGTAATTGCTCCTTCCATTTGTTCTCGTGAGATTTGAAATGGCACTCTGAGGTGCCCTTTAAAGACTTGATTTTGAGTGGAGTTTTTCCCCCATCCTTGTAAAAGTCATGAGAATCCGCTCCTATTTATTGTCACGAGATATTAAAAAATACATTTCAGCAGATGTATGAAGCAGCAGCAGATAGATGCCTTCTGCACTCCTGCTTGGGGAGGGGGTCCGCTGCCGGCACAGCACTCGGAGCAGGGACCGGCTCTGCTCCCCAGCTCAGCACTGGTATGCTCTGAGACCAGGCAGGCGGGCAAGCATACCCCAAATCAGCCAAAGCCAAGCGTGAAAATTGGGTGAAAATTGGCTTGGAAGGGTACCCGTGCCCTCTGGGCTGCTCTGGGGTCCGGTGGTTTGAGGGTGAGCGGTGCCCATGGCTTGCAGCAGCCACCCTGCATGGGTCTTGGGGCTACTTCGGCTTCTGAACCAACTGAAATACCACGTATGGAGACTTTTCCCTGCAGCCCCGTCTCTGAGGCTGACTAAGGGTTAAACTGGGATGAGCGGCAAGTGCCCTTCTCCAGCCGCTTGAAACTGGGGGTCCATCCCTGAGGAGTGCCGGGGTGGTGCATGGGGCTGGGGCAAGGCTTGAAGAGCAAGTGGCAACGGCATCGGGGGGCTTGAAAACATTGAAGACGTGGGTGAAAGCACACTGAAACGAGTGCCTAGCTATTTAACAACAAACACGGATATTTAGGATGGAAACCCAGGCCACAGCCCCGTTTTGGGGGTTCAGGCACAACAGGAGCCTCTCAGGAGCAGGGTTCTCCCACAGCTTTGCTCCGACACTGCTCCTCAGCTGTGAACGCCCTCCGAAACCCAACAGCACGAATTGGTGGGCGAGCAGGCGTTAGCACACCCGGCGGGGTGTCACCCCTGCACGCTGGCAGAGTGACAGCAGCCACGCTGGCACCAAGCTGCTCTCCGTCCTCTGAGGACTGTGCCTCATCTGCTGTGCGAAGATCGAAACCCGGGAAAGAATAAGGAGGAAAGTACGAGCAAGAGCGCACTTTGTGTTTTTAATTATTAGCATCTTCGGTGCTCTTCAAAGACGGTGATGCTGCTGTACCGCATTAGCTCCCTGTATAGGTAATGAATGGGAGCTGCATGCTGTGAGCATTAGAGCATCAACCTCAAAGAGATTTAGGGGGAAAAAAAAGCATTATACACACTGAAAAATAAATATATGCAGCCTGGCACATTCAAATATGTCTCTTCTTCTGAATGCTGATTAATGTTGCATCAAATCACAATAAAAATAGCCCCTAAGGCTCATTTTCCTATTTGTAAAAGGGTAATAATGATTAGCTTTACCAATGTTTGTAGCAGGCTTTGAGGGGGGTTGTGCGTTCAAAAGAAATACTAATGACCAGAGGAGGTCGTTAGTTTGGGGATATTCTGCTGGACCAGCACCAAATCTCCTATGACACTTTCTGCCTAACAAATCATACAGCAAAGAGTGGACTTTCATCTGCGCGAGCTTCAGGCATATTTGAAATTACTTAAATGAGTGTAATTGCAAAGTAAATTTATTCCACTGTTTTATAGCAGTTTCCATGCTCTGCCAAAGGCAAGACGGGGGAGCCCTTGAAGGACAGGAGGCTGCTGAGAGGGTTATATTTTGTCAGGTCTTCTCCACTTTTCTGCACCAGAGGACTCACATCATCTCAGCAAACACCCCATCACACAGGACCACCACCAGGCAGCGAACCCCTAATTTACGCCACTGGCACTTGGTCTCAGCACCTGATGAGGTGCTAACTGTAGCAGATCTGTGTGACAAGACTATAGCCCTAGAGGTAATTTCCTACACCTTATTACCACATAATAATGGCCTCTTAACAACCAGGCTAATCAAGAATTAATGAGGCACTAAAACATTTTAAGGAACAATGAAGGATTTAAAAATTTCTCTTATGTGTTTTATTTAAAAAGCAATTCATTTAACAGTTACTGCCCTTACTTTGGAGTCATATAAAAAGTCTTGGTACTTATCAAATGTAGCAGCTGAAAGGTTTTATTCATTTATGTTATTTACTTATGTGGGGCTGCACATAACTAGAGAACCGAAGGAAACCTAACGGGACCAGAACCAGATTTGGGCCCCATCCACCTCCCTCATGTCTGTACGTCCATCTGTCCGCTCAGGCACTCTCCTGCTCTCACACGGGAAGCCTGTTTGTGGGACAGTGAAGTGCGACATGAAAAATATAACGAAGCCAGCCCAAATTAACATGACTGCCAAAAGAGGATTTTGCATTATCTCTGGAAAGCTAGGACTGTCTTTTTTTTTTTTTTTTTTTTTCAGGAAGGGAGAGTGCACTTTAATGGGGGAGCCATCCTTGATGGAAGTGTTTGAGAAACTCAGAGTGAAATAGGTGGGAAAAAAAGTAGGGATAATTTACGCTAGTAAAGGATTTCATATCAGTGACTCAAAGCTGAATTAAAGCATGAAAACATGTGCCTTTACCATCAGCCTGGAAGGGATAATCAAAGCAAAAACACATTCAAATTTGACTTATTTTTTAAAACTTCCTTCTCTCATGAAAGGGTGGGGGATATATCCTGGTTTGCTGAGAAAATCCCCAAATAGATCATTCTGTGACAGATAACTGTTATGATTATTAATTCCACTGCTGACATTGAAATTAAACTGATTCCCAACATAATGGATGAGTAAATAGCACATCAGAAATTCTCAGATGCTTCCACATTTCCTATGCAATCAAAAAAAGAACTCCCTCATTAAATAATACACTGACAGAAAAGGCAATTTGATTAAATAAACCTATCTGCCAATCATGCTGAAAGTTATAAAAGGAAAGCATTTTGTAGCTAAGTAAAACTTTTCTCCATATTAACATCTCTCTCGCTGTTTTTTTGGTGATTCTTAAAAGAGAAGTAATGGAAAACTATGTGCCCCAAAAGAAGATTGGGGCAATACCTGGGGACCTGACAAAGGAATTAAAAGTTAGTCTTCAGCCCAGTGATTCACCATGAAGCAAAAGTAACATGATGGAGGAATCAAGGGACAAAGGAGAAAGCAGCAGGTGATGAGGCATACGCATCAAAACAGGAACCCGAGCCGCTGTGGGTATATTTGTGTATGCCTTGTTACATATATCTTTTTTTTATTCTTTTTTGTTTTTCAGGAGACATGGTGACATGTTTTGTGGGGCAAAAGTAGAGAAGAGGATGGCCAGGAGAGGTGAAAAGCAAGGAGAAATGAGGCTGCAGGTGATGAACCTGACAAAACCAGGGATGGGACGGTAGGAAAGCAGCAGAAAGGGTGCAGCAAGAAAGAAAAAGGAAGGAAAGAAAAGCAGAAGGCGTGGGTGGCATGGGATGGACAGCAGGTAACAAGACAAGGAAAGAGAAATCAGAAACCATCCTGTGCATAGGGGCTGAGGTGCCCGAGGATACCCAGAGAGCAGGCAGGGATGTGGGGCTGCAGAAGTGCTCCCCAGGGTTTGTGCTACCTGGCTCCCCTCTGCCCCATCCACAGATCCCCACTACCAAAGCAGCAAACGCGTATTCTCCTGTAGCAGCAAATGAGGCCACATATTACCCAGCTGCATTCCAACAACGATGGGGTTAATTTTTCATGCTATTTAATTTCATCGACTCTGTGGGCTGGGGAGAGGGGAAGAGTTGTGTAACATGGTGTGATGGGTGGAAAGTCTCTGAACGTCACTGGGTCTGGTGGCCAAAGATGGGAACGGGGCCTGACGGCTCCCTCTCCTTGGCTTTGGGAGGCAGCAGCATCTTAGGACATCAAATACTTAATTAACTGAGCTGCAGAATTGCAGGATAAGATTCATGCAGTTGCTTCTCTGTTGGAAAGCAAGAGTGTCAGCCTGGACCGTTCTGTTCTTGGTGAGTCTTTAAAGCTAATGCAACTCATACGGAAGATGTTCTTTGAAAAGAACCAGAGATTTATTTGGATAAAACTCTGGGGGGATGACAAGTGCATGCAAAGAAATAAGATGAGATTTTAATTTTTCTCAAGTAGGAAAACATAAGCTGCTTGAGCAAGAGGTATTTGCTTTCCAGCTAGACACCAAGGCTTTTATGTTCTTCAAGGCACAGAAAGAGTTGTTCTTCTCACAGTGAATTCATAGCTCTGCAACATCATAGAGCCAAACGGGATCATGCTAAAGCTATACTTGGCCACTTCTGCTAGATAAAAATAAATCGAAATAATTTTAAAAGGAGGCCTGTTGCTTTTTATAATCTTTCCATAATGCCTGAAGATCATGGTTATTAAGTACATCCACCTACTGTGATCTTAAGAAAATATACGCAAGTTGGGAATAATATCGATATTTTAGGTCCTTCTACCAATCTAACCCTCACCACCCAGCTTTGTGCCCACCTCTCATTATGTATTATATATCTCTTTGTATTCGGTTAGCCTTATGTGTTACATGTAATAACAAAACTCCTAAAATTCCATCTGGCTGACAAGTCTTCTGTTACTATACCTCTAATCTTCCCCTTTCTCTCTTTATTCCACTGTCTCCCAGGCTGCAGAGGTGGAAATTTGATTCCTGACTCCTGGCTACTCAGCATCAATCACAGAAGGCTGGTGTAGGTGCTGCAGGGCTCCTTATGTTAGCATGCTTGCTGAAGAGTGGTATCAGCCAACCACTTTTAGACAGCAAGGAAACCTACGGGAAAGGCTCAGGGAGAGACTTCTTCCTCTTGAATAGAAAGCCTGAAAAAGTAAAGTTCTTCAGAGGAGGAAAGGATGCCTCTCCCGAGTGACCATCTCTCTCCCAGCCTCGGTGCTGGACCGCTCGCTCACTGGAGCTGCTCTGGGATTACTGTGCCACGGGATGCGATGGTCAGTGTGCTAGTGGCAGCTGTGAGGGATGGGGAAAAGAAGCAGACCTCTGCCCTGCCAAACACAGATTCCTCTTTTTTTTTTCCCTTGGTCTTTCCACGTGCAGTCACTCTGTAGCAGGTCACTTTTTCAACACATACAAGTCATCCTGCTTTACTGAGACTGCTCACAGTAAAGCATGCAGCACACAGGGAAATGTTTTTTAACTGGAGATGGGCAGCACAGCATAAACACGAGTCTAGATACCCACAGGAACTCTTGGTCTTTCAAACAATAATGCTGAAAGAAGTCCTGCTGGAAAGCATCATGCCTGTCTATAATTATTTGTGAGATCAAAATCCTACTCTGTGACAGAGGAAGAGCCCAGGGTTTTTTAACAGTTTGTGGCAAAAGCCTTCATCCTTTCTTCCGCAGAAGTCTACAGAAACTGCTGTTCCTTACAGTGATTGCAAGTATTAAAGTTTGTGTCTCATATTACATTTATTGTATAAGTTATGGGGAAAATGTGGATTTTACATGAGCAGCTACATGAATTTTCTCTTAAGTCCAAAAGTTAAAAACAGTACAGACCAGAGTGATGAAAATTATTTTTGAGGTTAGGTTCTGTGATGTTCTGGGGTTTCCAACCAGACCTTTTCCTTGCTCTTTGCTGTACTGGGCCTCCATCCGAACTACGTCAAGGCAGGGTTGCCTGCCTCATCTCCCTAGGGAACTTCAGGACAGAAGGCCCCCTCCAACCCCCCAAACTCCAGCCTTTATAAATGGCACAAAGATTGGTCATCAAACAAGGTACAAAAGGGTAATTTGCTCATCCTTTGTCTGTGTATACTTTTAAGAGATTATTTGTGCTGATTTGCCTGCTTTGCTTTGATAGTAGGAAAGCTGATGGTGAACGTACAGGATTTTCACCCATGATTGCACTAAATTCTAATACAATTGAATATATAGTAAGTCCACATGCTTATCAGGTAACAGATCAGGTCTGTTTTAATTTAGTATACCTGATCTATCACACCTCCTGGAGTGTATCTCTGAAGAAATATGTCAAGAGATTCCTTCTCTCTACCTACAATTGCTTACAGTTTATGCCATGAAAGGGGGAATCAGCACAAATGAATCCTGACAAAATATCTTACAAAAGTAATAAAAATCAGCATGCAGAAATGCCAGCTGTAATTGCACTATTTCGCCATAAAAGGTCTGTGGGCCAATCAAACCACGGGTTTTTTTCTTGGAAAAAACTTAGCTTTTATCTTTGTAAGTCAGTGGTACAGTTACCTTGATTTTGGAATGATCTGTAAGTATAACCCTTTTGAATCTCAGGAACAATATACCTCATCCAAACCTTTGTCCTGATTCATCTTCAGCTTTGATAGCTTCGGTGTGTCACCGTGCTTGCTTGTCAAATCTATCATCAATTCTAAATTGCCAATAAATATATTCCACATCTCTTTTGGGAGATGAAGCTTGTCTGCATGCTAAACAAAGAACAGAACGCACAAAGCCGAGATACACACCGAGATACAATATTCTCCCTCTTAAAATACCACAGGTGAAATGATAATGTGGAAATATTCTTACCCTGAGGAAGGCAGACTCCAGTTGTAGCTTAGCAAATCAAAGACCAGAAAACTTGCTTGTAATAACATCCTAACAAATCCAAAGGGTTATTTTTTTCCCCCAGTTAAAAAATATCCACACTGACATTTAATCCAAATCCAGAGATTAAGGCAGAAGAATTTCAATAATTTGTTTAGTTAGGTATGAAAAGTAATTTGTCATGAAACTGTCAGCTTGCTACTATAAAGGTTTTAAAAAATCATAGCTATTCATGGCTGAACAGTAGGACTTTTCCACACAGGAAAATTCATCATCATTTCAGGTTTCAGTATCTTTTTGTATTTTGCACAGCAAATAAAAAGTTGTCCACCAAGCTTGAAAAGTCTCTTTTTTTTTGAGTTGGTCACTCTGTGGGAGAAACAGGCTTTTCTTTAGATTCCCTTAGTTTGGTCTTCATAGTTGTAAAATAAGTTAAAAGCAAAATGAGGGAGCTTCTCATTCAAAAACCTCACTTTCTTGTAATTAAAAAAATATATCTGTGTACCAACAAAGTAGAAAACTAAGGCACTTCAAATTCCAAAATCTTTCCATTCCTGGACGAGCTTTAGTGTTGAAATGTTAATAGGATGCCTGCATTTAAAAAAAAAACAAAAAACCAACATAAAAAAACTTGGCCTGTATTCAGGCTCAAGAGTCTGTGAAACAGACTTTTTCCATACTATGACCTCAGTCTTAGGATTTCTCTTTTGCAAAATGTTAGTTATTTTTCTTGGCAGGTGGCCAGAAACCTGTATCTCTCTTTCTCTCCCTTCTTGCCCTCCTCCTCTTCCCACCCTCCAGGCACACACACCCCTCTCATCTTTCCATCACCCAGCGATTCAGCCCCAGGACGAGGTAACCCCCCTGCCCTTTGGCTGACGGGACATGGTGATGGTGTGGGAAAAAAAATCAGGTTATGAGAGCCTGGAAGTATCGAACGCTCCCGATGGCCTTTCCCTTCTTTTGGACCTATTTTATTTTGTTTCCTTGCCTAGAATCCCTTGGCAAACCAGCAGCTCCCCATACCCAGCGGTGGTCGTGCCCCTGCTGAGCATCAGCCCTGGCGGGTTTCGAGTTGCAGCGGCTTTTGCCCAGGGTAGAGGATTTCCAAAACATGTTACCCTGGCAACCAGGAATTTTAGCCCAGCAAAAACACCACCACGCACATCGCGACTCCAGCGTGCGAGACGCCGAGCTTCCATTTATCATTTTCTTCAGAGAAAAAATACGGAGCGGGGTTGATGGTGCCTGCCTTCCTGGCAGCACTTGCAATGAAATAGACTTCTTCCCAGGTATTTGCATCTCCTGATTTTCCTGGCAACCCCTCTTTAACCACTGTTTTCAGAGCTAATATATAATACATCCAAAATTCCCAATTAGTCCCTTACAAATGACAAAGTCCAAGGAAAACAGTGCCTAAGAGAAAAATAACATGCTTTTGGTGCAATACAGGAAAACATTTCCTCAAGCATGACAGTATTTTAGCCAGTTAAATTGGTCAGCTTTATTCTAAGTGACGTTAAATGAACACCAGCATTACAGAAGCATTTTTGACTTGGTATAAAATTAGAAATAATGCCTAGTATTATATTAAGTTTTCCAAAGGGACAAAAGCTGCTGTTTTGAAGTGAGGGTTTCTTTTGCATTAAACCACTTTCCCCTTCAGCTTTGAGCCAAGGGTGGCATCAAAACGAGGGTAGCTTCCCGTGGCTAATCATTTTTCTCTCTGGTGTGCAGAGTACAGGTAGATAGTAAAGGTGAAGGTGCTAAACAAGAGGGCTTGGATCAAGGGGACTTTATAAATAAAACTCTGTGCTGAGCCCTGCAGCGATAAGGGCAGTTATCTCAAGCTATTGGCTATATCTGGTGAAAGAGAGGGCTAGCATTTAAAAATAGGACGGTGAAGGCCCTATCTCACCCCATGTAAGTCAATCACAAAACTTCCCCAGACCTCAGTAGTGATTTTATTTAGCATTCATCTATCCCTGTTCCTGTTGACATCTCAGATAAAGCTTTTTTTGTCTGACTCGAACTCAACAGAAGCTAAATTTTGTCCCAGGAAAACCACAGCTGCAATTAAGGTCAGATTGGGCTTCCAGGTGTTTTCTTTCTAAACCAAACAAATAAGCCCCATCTCATCTGCCTTTATGGGCATCATGTTTTTAAGATCTTTTTATATGACTTTACATGTTATTGAAAGATTTTTTACTTGTATCATCTTTGGCTGCTATGTGTCTATAATTATTACATGGCAAAAAAATCACCAATAATACCAATTCGTTCTTCCTCCTTAACTTTGCTAAACCTCAAAGACAGATTCAGTCAAGACCCATGTGAGCAAATGGCTTCCAAGAAAATGTCTGTATAGCATTTGAAGAAAATAGATTTGTTGGTATCAACTTACAGTATTTTTTTGTGAACTATCAGCAGCATTGTACACCATAAATCCAAAAAATCTGTGCTCAGAAAAGGTTAGGAATTGGCAGGCAAGGTTCAC
The DNA here is from genome assembly GCF_947461875.1 of Haliaeetus albicilla. Classification (NCBI taxonomy): domain Eukaryota; kingdom Metazoa; phylum Chordata; class Aves; order Accipitriformes; family Accipitridae; genus Haliaeetus; species Haliaeetus albicilla. The sequence continues at coordinate 16,641,092 of NC_091507.1, forward strand.
ATCAGCATTGTGACAATACCACAGTGACTCTGAATCATCCCACAGGTGAAATCACTTTGTTTCTTGGAGCGGGAAGTTATGGTGGAATTGTATTTTTTAACGGTCTATATATTTAATACACAGAGAAATGGTCTGTACATGTACTGAGAGTAATTCTTCAGGGGAGAAAGTAGAAAAAAGAACTTTTTCATGAGACTTTGAGAGCTGAGGAGTGTGTTTTAAGATTTTAGCTGTTCTTGCTGGACTGGCTGAGCAAAGTGACAGTCTGGTAGTGTTAGGGGTTAGCTCTGCAAGGCGAGGCTCAAGTAAACAGGTGGAACAGTGCAATGAAGCCAGCCTTCTTCTTCTGCCAGCAACTTGGTTCATGGATAAACACCAGACTTTCACTTCCACAGTTTTCAAGACCTCCACCGCTCTGAAAAACACTGCCTTCATTCATCATAGTAAAGGTTTTTTTCTTCCTTTTTTTTTTTTTTTTTTTTAGCATGGAGTGCAAGACTTCTCTCAGAAACATCACAGATGTACATTAAAACCCATCGAAGCACTGGTGTTTTCAGGAACAATACATCTCAAAAATTAACATAATGGACCTAATTTCATAACAACTACCATTCCTTGGAAGTTGTGTTTCTTGGCAGAGGAGGGTCGTCTGTGGCTCATGAGCATGTTGATATGCTCATGATGGCCCTCAACAGAGCTTGTGGCGTTACTAAAAGAGGTGGCACCAAATCATTGGTCAATGTGCCTGCTGCAGATGTCCTTGCAGTCTAAAATGCTCACAACTTGAGCTGTGGAAGACTGTTTGGGAAGTTGCCCTGATATCTTAATCTGAAAGCTAGAAGTGGATTATACCCCATAAAAGTTTGGGCAGCCCTTTTCTTGGAACTAACTTCCACAGTTGCATGGATTTCACCCTTTCCATTGTCCTCCAGACCCATTTGTTAGCTGTTTTCTGGTTCAATTGACTTGACCCATCACGGTCCTTTTGGCAAACAAACAGAAGGATATCGAAGTTGTACCGCTGGAGGGTTTTTTTTTTCCTCTGCAGCTTGCATGCTTTGCCCCTTCCCTATTTGCCATCCCTCCCTCCAGTTCAACAAGACAAAAGCCAAATCCTTCTAATTTAAATTGGATGACCCCTGTCCCAAGATTGAAATTCTGGGGGTAGGATGGGGTACTGGTGATGGGACAGGGGCTGCCCATGCTCACCAGGTCTGCGGGCGCCTGGGAGAGGCAGCAGCTCCCACTCTCCCCTTCTCCCTACACGTGGCACTCCTCAGGACATTTACCACTTACTACCCAAGTGTGTCTTTAAAAACTTAAACTACTGCTCATTTCCTTTAGTGTTCTGGGTGAGTAGTCCTTAGCCATTTTTACAAAACATTACATTTTTCAACACTTTGTACAAATATCAATGAGATAGTCTTCATGGCGGTCTAATTATTATTTTAGATGGGGGAAAGCCAAGGCTAACTTTAAATAGCTTGCACCAGGCTTTTCGGTGAAGCAGGGTGGGTTTAAGGCTCCTCTTCAAACTCCAGTGCTTAATCAGGTTGCAGCTGTTGCCTGAGAGACTTAAGGTCACGACCACACATCAGCCAGGTGTGAGAGGCCAAGCTCCCTGGGGGTAAGACCTGGACGGTGTGTTGGCAGCACTCGCTCAAGCTGGTGCTCAAGCTCCTGTATTTGAGACTGGTTGTCTCTGTTCTGTGGAGGCACCTTGTAACCGACCCCTCTGCCTCAGTCTTCCTATCTGCGGAAGGTGAAACCAGCAGGAGTTTTTTGCTGTTGAATAACTATCTGTGAGTTACTCTGAAGATACAAGGGGCAAGACAGCAGAGAGGAAGAAAAGGCAAGAAACCAACAGATGACACTTGTGCCGGTACAGACGTAGGTCACATCAAGCAAGAACAACAATGACGTTGCTCCAAGTACCCGTTGCCTATTTCCTTCCTCAAGGAGAATCAGGGTGATGAGAACAATAAGCAGCTGCTGGATGGGCAAGAGACTGTAGCACTAATGTCTGCAAATGGGCAGCTTGGAAGCTGCTGAATTTAGTAGTGTTAATGAAGATCCCCCTGAGCAAACTGTTCTCCAAGTGATGCTGGGGACCAGTGCAGGGAAGGAACAGAGCCAACATCTATTTCTGCCTGGCAAAAGCAAACAAGCAAACACACACACACCGAGATCGCTGTGATTCTCAGAGAGTATTAGCAAAGGACAAAACTTGCATAACTGCCATAAATTATAAAAGCCTCCCTCAATCTTGGTTAATTTTCTTGTAAAAAGGGAGGGAAAAATCTGGAGCAGCTCAGCATGAAAACAATTGTGGGAGGGATAATAAAGAGACAGCACGGAGGTATCTAGTTGCTAGCCCTGATATCATTAAGTAAGTGCAGTAGAAATGTCGAGGTAAATGCATAGCAGTGAATCACAGTCAGGCATGATTAACCTTGGGTAGTCTGAACTGGAAATCATTTACAAACACAAAGGTACTGAAGAACATCACAACAGACAGTACATCGAAAGTCATCCCAAGAGCAGGAGTCTTGCTGAGCGCTTTGTGTATTTGTGCCATTTTTGAATTATTGTCATATTTTGCACGCGGGAGGACAGAAGATCGCAGACCCCCAGCTTGGGAAGGAGTTTCTATGGCACCGCAAGGTTCTCTGAAACACGTTCACTGGCTGGAAACACTTTTCCTTGCACAGAAGTTTTATAGAATTAAAAGTTTTATTTGCAACATTCCAAGGTTTACTGGAAGGATCCAGTTTTTGCCAAAGACAGACTAAAATCCTGTATCTGAAAATATTAAAGAACAAAAGAGCACTCTTTCTTCATCCCTTTCCCACTCCTTAATGCAGCCCTTCAGACTATAACTGGTAAAACCAGGGGGAGAAAGGATTTTAATAAAATTTAGGTGTTTTTAAGTTTTCTGACAATTGAAAATTGAACCTTTTATCACAAAACCAAAAGAACAAAACATTGCTGGGTATTTCTGAACAGCCCTAAAAGTTTAGAAATGCTCAGCAAAGCTGTAACCAGATGACCCATAGAGAGCTATATATATTAAGAGTACAACAACAAAAACCCCCTTCAAATCCAGAATTCTCATGGCTTTAAAAGCATTCAATTACAAGGAACATGAATCAACTGGGGAAGACTCCAGACAGCTTAACACCTTTGTATTGTTTGCACCTTTTATTGCAATTCTTCAGTGCCAGCTCAGGCGATTATTGTGCATGCCGAGGCGGCGAAGGCCATAAGAATATTGTGCAAAAGAATACAGCTCTGCTCAGACTTCCTCCCCAGTTTTGCATCATTCTCATTCTCCTACATCCATCTCAGTTATCTCTAGCGTTGTAATAACTGCCCTTATTTATCTGCCTCATTAGGATGCTGCATCAATTAATGTGGATCATCTAATGCATACCAGTTTCTTAATGTTTAATATTATCATCAGTGGACAGCTATGTCGTACCGAGTCTATCTAGGGAGTTAATGCATACAGGGAAAAAACCGTATGCATAATGCTATTCAGAATGATGCATTTACCATACCCAAACCCCTCCGAACAGACCACCACAGTCCTGCACTCCAGGTTTCTATACTCGCGGAGGTTACAGGTAGCACCTTTGGCCCCAGGGCTCCAGGTCACAGGGTTATATCTGTTTTTGAGGACCTGGAGCCCAGTGGACAATGCAGGAGGAATGTCTTGAGGGGAGACTTCATGTAAATGCTTGGTTCACAAGCGCCTCACTGCCTGATTCAGGAGGGTAATCAACCTGTCCTTTGAAGCTGCATAAATAATGTTTGGATAGAGGTAGTAAATCTGCACCAGGGATGAATTAACTGCCATTGAGTCATATAAGCTTGGCTTGAGTGTGTGGCTTGTAACATGCCTGAGGAAAATAAAAAAGACATTTGCAAGAAAGAAACATTAATTTGCTCCTCCCTGTCTCTTCTGTTATTTTTGTCTAGGCTAACATGACTTGCTTTGTGGTTTTTTTTTGTTGCTGTTTGTTCCATTTTCACAAGGAAACACTGATTCACAGTGAAATGAATCCACAGTTTCTCCTGGTCAAGCCCGAACGTGCCACCTCTCCTACAACGATGTCACTCCTTTTTAGCACCCCTGCCAGGAGATGCCAACCGGACTCCTTCGACATTCTCAGCGGAGTGACACCTTGCAAGAGGGTCCAGGCTTTTACAACCCCCCGGCAGCGTTCATGTCCCCTCGCACACCTCTCCCCTTGCACACCCCCGCCGGCTCCCAGCTGCAGACCTGGGCACTGCTGGGCCTCTCGTCCAGCTGTGCAATGGCACGGTCTTCTCCACGTATGCGGGGGAAGAGTACGTCCATTACTGTAGACGGACCCAGGCACGTGCACTCATGCATCCACGTCCCCTGTGTGCTGTAGGTCCTGCTGGTTGTGCATCTTGTGCACAGGGGCAAGCTGCTACACCACCAAAAGAACAGAGGAAGTCTTTATTCACAATTGCCTGAGAACCAGGGATAAAAGTCTGTCCTAGAAGAAGGTGGAAAAGAGAAGAAACCCAGGGAATGCCAGCAGAAGGTAGCAGAAAGAGAACTGGGACGTCAGTGTGCACCTACACATCAACATGAGTTAATTTACTTCACTGTAACACTCAGGTATCCAGCCCTCTATTCAGTAACATATTTTAGTTTACTAATAGCTTTTGCTCATATTGCTCTCCTTTCTTTCTCATTTCCAGTGTTTGACCTCTGGTTTTCTCTTCCACTGCTCTCAGTTTTGCATGTCTTTCTGAAAATTTGGTGTTTGCAGTTCCTTTTCCTCCTTCTTAGCTGTATCCCTCTCATTTTCTTCCTCCTCTTTTGGCACAGCACTTGCTGGTTCCCTTCCTCTCATCTCCTCCTTTCTCTGCTGCCTCTTTTTTTCACACAAACAATTTCTCTAACTATAGGGGCCTCTGCTTCTTGGACGCAGTCATTTATCAGTGGTAACCAGTCGTTTCTACTGCTGAAAATTGCTCTGGGAACCAATATCTGCTGTGGGGTAGCCTTAGCATATAGTAACACTTTAAAGATAAGCATTATAAATATACTATATCTAGTAGACAGCACAGTTTCAGAAGGTTGTACTAAGATCTCTTATTAGGCAAGGAACTTTTCACACCTAACCAGATTCTGAAGCCTGCTGTATCTAATACAGCGCGCTACATGACACAGTATGTAGTCTCAAACCAAAACCATAAACATATTGGGGAATATCTCTGAACCCAGATTATGGGTTCAGAGATACCCCTATTGTGGGTTCAGAGATCTTACAGGATTTTAATCCAATGAAGGAGAAGAAAGGAAAGTAAAGAACATTCCTCATCATTAAAATACCGTCTAACTAGAAAAAATGCTTTGGAGGATGGCTTATGTTTTACATATTGCTAAATATCAGCAAAAAATAAATATGTTCATTTCTCTAAAATACCTCCAGATGGCATTAAAACCCTTCTTCTTTCGGTCTTTATTGCGATATTATTTTTTAAAATTATAATTATTGGAATCATTCTATTAACCATTCCCAGTAATCATACTATCAGAAGGCATAAGACTGCTAATGCTTAATTCATTTAATAAGTTTGGCTAAATATGCTCACATACTGTAATTACATTCCACAACACAATCTGCAGGACAAGCCATTTCTTACACTATGTCAAATCTTTTTCTAGATTCATTTCCAGAAGATTTTTAATGCGTGGTTGCAGCAGAAATCAAAACATCCCACAATAAATCACTGTTATTGTACCTCCTTCTGTGACTACTTTTGGCCATGTAACAAATGGTGACACCTTGCGAGATTTACATGATATAATGCTCTGCATTTAAATAACAGGACTCAGAAAACATAAATTATGGGCAAGATGCACTCTAAAATTCACATGACTGACTGTTACAAGAACTTCCCTCCCTCAAATGGGATTAAAAAGGTGAATGGTTTTGCAGAAATTCATAATGCTCCTGCCTGGTAGTTATTAAAGGAATTCACTTATCTAGCTCAGTTTGGGAGACTGATGCTATTTTTGTTTAACTTGCAGCCCATCTGTTTCATAGACTGGTTTATGTTGGCAAAACAATTCAGTCCTTTGTATACTAGAGTTAAAAATGGTAAAAGCTTCTATTGTGGCACTAGAGTGAAGGTGAACACTGATATATTACAAGTGCCTGTTCCTATCTATTTCTTGACTTCTTTTGTTAATTCAAAAACATCAACAAAATCGTGAGAGACCAGAGATAGCTGTAATTGGATTTCAAGTAATTCAGAGTCAAAGCTGCAGACTGCAGTCTTTTAAAATTACATCAGTACATCAAAGGCATATGTGACATGATGTTTTTTAGCAAGTGTGACAAACTCCGGCGGCATTAAGGTAACGTTGAAGTCAGGTTGTAAAGGCCAGCCTCACACACCCACAAAAATCTTCTCATATCTGTTCAGCGTGATATGGAACCATTTCACTTGCAAAGATCTCTGACTTACCAGCATGCAAAAGTTCTAGGAATAATTAATGTTTAGTCATTATCTAAAAAGCTGTTTTAAGAAAAGCATCAGTGAAAGAGCTTTATCTTAATGAAAACAAACAAATTCTATTTTGCCCAACAAATCTGATAAAAACACAGCTGCCTTCTCCGATCTTAAATGCAAAAATGACTTACGATGTATGGGTTGCGCTTTTCTCTGGACTCTTTGGCTCTACATCACTTTTCCCTTTAAAAGAGGAGAAGAAAATGACATCAGAAATGGGTCAGTATGGAAACTGCTCAGATGAGACACGTCAACGCTTTATTCATTACTAACACTGACCACTCTTGCCACCCTTGCAGACCGATCACAGGGCTGCAGGGGCACTGCTGGAGCATTTGCGAGCGGGGATTCAACCCTGACTTGACTTTTCTTGTCACTGCCACAGGGACTCCGGAAATGTCAGGCAAGGAAAGTCCACAAGAGAGGCTGCTTAGAGGACACAAGCTTTATCAGGGATAGCAGACCCTGGAGCAATGGAAAGGATTTCTCTAGGGCCCTACAGCTCTGCTATTGAGAGTGCACCCCGTCCAACATGCACATGCTCAAAAACCCTGCTCCAGGAACAGCAATTATTTCACACAAGGCAAACCAGCATCAGAAGGACCTGGTAAGGCAGTGATTAGGACACACTTCTGCCAATGGATGTTTTAGTTCACATTCATTTTGTCAGATTAAGGATCCGATCTTCAGCTCGTGTAAGTGGGGGCCGGGAAAGCCCCCTTTGCTATGCTGTGCATTTTGGCTGAGGCACTCAGCCCGAGGGACAGTCAGGTACCCACATGCTTGAGAAGTATCAGAGGCCCAAGGGATGCCTCTTCACACTTCCTTACAACTCACATGGGTCCTGGCATAGCATGTTGGCTTGTGATGATCCCCTTCTTGGGTCTAAAATCATCTATCTGCCCAACACAACTTAGTTACATAGCACAGACACCATGGAAGCAGGCTGCTAGCTGATGGGGTGGTACTCCTTCTGCTAAGTCAGGCCAGGTCCTTCTCCCTCCTTTCTTGCCCCCCTCCCCCCCCAAAGTAAGGCTGATGTCATTGTAATTATTGCTCTCCGAGTAACCTGAGAGAGCTGCACTTCAGTGTAAGTTTTTTGTTTAGCTCTACCATGGATGTACAGGGTACACTCTGCTTGAATCACCTTGAACTTGAATTCTGGACCTAGCAACTGTGCAGCTGCTGCTCCTCTTGTGTGTCACTGGATGCTAATAGCTGTCTACACATGAGTTTATGTTGCCTAGCAGACAAGGAGGCGCAGAGGTTGAGTGTGACTGGTTTACTGATAGATGTGTTTTTCTCCATTACCTTTTAATAAGGTTCGTTAAACCAAAATCCACCTGTGCCTTCAGAAAAAAAAATGTGAGAAGTGCTTATTTTGGTCAGGCTGTTTCAGTGTTGTCTGATTTTCTGCTCATTGACTTGACTTGAGTGGGTTTTGGATCAGCTCCCAACCTATTCCATGCACATGAGCATTACATTTCATCCATTTACTGCTGATGAAGTCCTCACCCTTCGTCCATACAGTGTTGGGGTGCCAGCGATGGCTGTAAGAGGCACCTCTGGAAAATTTGCTGTCCCTTCAGAAGAGGCAGGGTTTTGCTACCAGTGTCCTTCAGCTGCTGTACAGAAGCAAGGTGAAGGACTTAATCTAGACAGCGACCTTCTGGAAGCAGGTGTCTTGTAGAGGAGCTTCTGGGTATTGCAAACACCTTAATGTGGTGCTTTTAGATCTTGTCCTCCCCTCTGGAAGGGTTTGTGTCTACCCAGTTCAGGTGCCCAAACCTTAGTGAACAGGATGGGGGAAACTCTGGATGACTTCAGGAACACTGTTGCCTCTCTGTGGATCTCTAGGGAAGCTAAGCACTTACAATAGGAGGGCAGCACATAAAATTTAGGCACAGCACGTAAAATTTAGGCACAAGCAGGGCATCCACACAGGATGGATGGAATACACCCACTCCATAATCTCTAGGTCACTTTTCACTTTTAGCAGAGACCTCAGAAAGTATATCCAGATGATGAACTTGCTGGCTAGAAAGCTGTTGCTTTTGTTGTATATGTTTGTCAGCCTTAGGGTGCCTGGAGCCCTGGAGCTCATCTGCATTACGGTAATTTGGAACAAGAAACCAATAGTAACAGTTGGCATATATTCAAAGATTTTCTATTTGTAACTTAGGCTTTTTATAAGTGATGAATTATTACCATGAACACTGGTTTGTTTGAGTGTGAGAGGGAATATGGATTCCTGAGTGCTTTGCCAGCAGAGTTCACATCAGTTCTACTTTCAGCAATGTATGTTAATGGAGCAACAAGGGAAAGAGCCTAAGTACTGTGAGGAGAGAGAAAAGGGAATCTCTGTGATTTAGCCAAACTGGATATTAATGAATTATCCTACAGTAAGCATTTGCAGCTGCATTTATGCTAATCATCACTTAACATACTTCTGTGTGGAGAGGGAGGACGAAGCCTGTACAGATGGTAGAAACGCATCAGTCCAGCCTATCAGAGTAGAAAATCTGCCCATTAATGCTTTATCAGTTCTTACCAACTTTGTTCTCACTTGACTGAATCATAGAAATTTTAAAAATCTGTATAGACTAAGCATAGTTGAATGTCACAGATACAGTACAGATAAGATTTTTGGATAAGCATATGTAAAAGGGAATTACCTGTCAGAACAACATGTTTTTTTCACACTCACTCTTGGCTAGACTAAGATTTGCTTTCCATTTTCCATGTAACCTGCCAAATGCGTGCAGGTACCATTGTGGGAGGCTGGCATTTGCCGACTTGCTAAATCCTCTCTAGCTCTGGCTTCTTCTTGTGGGCAAATCTGTGTCATCCTTTGCTTTTCTTAGTCTTTTTGGAATTGACAAGGAATACGCTACTCATCTCACTATGGGGCTGCTGTTAGCACACTTTATTTCAGGTGCTAAGCACTGTGTATGTCTCCTGAAATGGGTGCGGACGTGTGTGTCTGTGTGTTGGTGTGTGTATGCATACACACACCTCCAGAAACACACAGTGGAAACCATCAGTCCTCAGCTCCTTAGCCACAGAGCTGGGAATTCTTTGCTAGTTTCTACCTCATCTCACACAACTCCCTTCCTGATCTTTTTTAGATACAAGCAGAGGAGATGCGTCCAGATTTCTCTCATTTCAAAATAAATTTCAAATGAACTTTTGCAGGATTTCCCCATTGAATAGTGGGTGGCCAGAGGAGTTCTCTCCTCTGAGTTGGAATTTGGGTGAATCACTCAATCTAACCAGGCCAAGTTTCCCTTTCCGGGCAACAGGGATAAATAATATTTATTGTGACAAAGCAGTGTAACTTCAGCCATCACAGCTTTTTAAATGGTTCAATTTCCTTGTGGGGGAAGGATGAGAAAAATGCAAATTTTATCAATGAGAAAGACAATGTTTGCAGCTGGAGTAAAACCATTGCAAATGACAGGCTCAAGAGCCACTCCAAAGAAGGTATGGTGCAATGGGAAATAACAGCTAATTGGGACTCAGAAGATGTTCATTTGGATAACACAGTACATAGACCACTAGATTTCTTTCCCACATAGAGTCATTTGCTAGCATTTTCTCACATCCTGTATTGGGTTTGCGTGACAAGGCTTTGGTAGTGAGGAGGCTACAGGGGTGGCTTCTGCGAGAAGCTGCCAGAAGCTTCCCCCATGTCCGACAGAGCCAATGCCAACCGGCTCCAAGATGGACCTGCTGCCAGCCAAGGCCGAGTCCATCAGTGATGGTGGTAGCACCTCTGTGATAACATATTTAAGAAGGAAAAAAAGTTGCAGGGGACACAGAAATGGCAGCTGGAGAGAGGAGTGAGAATGTGTAAGAGAAGCAACCCTGCAGACCCCCAGGTCAGTGCAGAAGGAGGAGGAGATGCTCCAGGCGCCAGAGCAGAGATTCCCCCGCAGCCCGTGGGGAAGACCACGGTGAGGCAGGCTGTCCCCCTGCAGCCCAGGGAGGTCCACGGTGGAGCAGATCTCCACCTGCAGACCGGGGAGGACCCAACGTCGGAGCAGGTGGGTGCTCGAAGGACGCTGTGACCCTGTGGGAAGCCCACGCTGGAGCAGGTTTTCTGGCAGGACTTGTGACCCCACGGGGGACCCACGCTGGAGCAGTCTGTGCCTGAAGGACTGCAGCCCATGGGAGGGACCCACGCTGGAGCAGTTCATGAAGAACTGCAGCCCATGGGAAGGACCCACGTTGGAGAAGTTCATGGAGGACTGTCTCCCATGGGAGGGACCCCACGCTGGAGCAGGGGAAGAGTGAGGAGTCCTCCCCCTGAGGAGAATGAAGTGGCAGAGACAACGTGTGATGAACTGATTGTAATGCCCATTCCCCAAACCCTTGCGCTGCTGGGGGTGGGTAGGTAGAGAATCCAAGAGTGAAGTTGAGCCTGGGAAGAAGGGAGGGGTGGGGGGAGAGTGTTTTTAAGATTTTGTTTTATTTCTCATTATCCTACTCTGATTTGATTGTTAATAAATTAAACTGATTTCCCCAAGTCAAGTCTGTTTTGCCCACAATAGTAATCGGTGAGTGATCTCTCCCTGTCCTTATCTCAACCCACAAATCTTTTGTTATATTTTCTCTCCCCTGCCCAGTTGAGGAGGGGGAATGATGGAACAGCTTTGGTGGGCACCTGGCATCCAGCCAGTTTCAACCCACCACACATCCAAATCTTTTATTTCCCGAATTTCCTTTGAGTTTGACATACAGGACTGGTAAGGTCTACGTCTCATTCTAACTGTGACTTATCTGATGTCTTATTCCAGCACCTCAACAGGAATCCTCACAGTTACAGGTCTCAGAGGTAGTCAAATTTCCTCTGCAACATTAGCAAAAGTGTCTGGCAGCGACCCTAACTTTTGCCACCAATGAAGAAAATGTTTCTGCATGGGTTCAGCTGTTCTTTGGTTTGGTTGCCATCAGCCAGGCAGTACCAAGTGCAGCTCCAGCCCAGCTGCAGACATATGCTGATTTTGCTGAGCAGGATGAATGAGGAGTTAAGAAGCAGCTGGAGGTACAGTGGTGTGGGAGGGCAGATGGGGGAATGGGAAGTAAAGTGAGGTTGGAGACCACTGGAGTAAGGAGCAGAGGAAAGTTGTAAGGAGGTAGGACTGATTTCCTATTCCACAGGAAAGCACGTTTTATTAGATCTGCAGAACAACCTGTTTTATTCAAGTGTTGAAAGAAGGAAATACTCAAAATTAAACTATGACCAAAGCTGGCCAAACACTGTGGCCTCTGATGTCATCGCGAAGCCCTCAGCTCAGCTGGTGTGTTTGTCATGCTTGTGACTCTGTGTGTGTTTGCATAGCCCTCTCTATTACAGCCCTTTTGTGCTTCCTTCTCTCATTACTGTATTCATCATTTTCTGACAGAACCTCATCCCCTTTGCCTTTTATTATTTCCTTAGTGCTGGTACTTGCAGCAATATCAAACCGATGCCAGCAATTAAGTGACACCACTGCATGTTTCTTCACAACATTGTCTTCCGCATGCCGACCTTTCCCCAGCAAAGAGCCGCACCATTTTAACAGCCTACATCTCCCAGCCTTGTCTCTCTGGATGTTTTCTTCCTCATGCAGTGGGTGACCAGCCACTTTCAAAGCCCCACCTCCCAGCTCATCTTCAGTCACAGCCCTGTAATTTGCAAACAGGGCTCTGTGCTGGCTGACAGGTCAGGAAGCTAGCAAAATAGTTCTTTTGGTTGAGGTGATTTTGTGTTGAGAGCAGAATAGGATCATGTATCTTTAATATGCGAGACAACATTAACAACAGTCAGAGGTGTCAGGGGAGAGGATTAATATTTTGTTTTGCAGAACAATTCAATCTTTCAATACAGCTGCTAAGTTTTTTACCATAACTAAATGTGATTAAAGTGTTTCTGATCTGCCCAATGATTTGTAAATTGGAGTCCACTGAAAAGCCCCAACCAGGAGCCACACAAGCACACATCACTCCCCTGCCCACAGTGCTAGCCAAAAAGACCCACGGCCATATGGTCTTTGAGACATGATCTGGTGTTAGTTTGGCAGGATTTATGTAGCTTATTACTGTGCAATAGCCACAAAATATACCATTGCCTACAAAAGATAAATGATAACAAGTCTTCCTGTAGAATTTTCTGGCAGTCTGGATCTGGCCATGCAACTAGGTCAGTTCTTTTCTGGCTTTCTAAAAAAGCCACTCTTTTGCCCTTTTAGTCTTTCTCATCTACATAATGAAACGGCCATAACAAAATGAATCCTTTTTGTTATTCCCAGTCCACCAAAAGAGCTAACATTTTGATAGTAACCGTTCAATTCTGTTCTCCACATTTGGCCAGAGCCAAGTACTGCCTGCTGAGGCTCTGTGCCGTCCCAGTCTGCTACTGGTTCCTTACTCTATCAGTCACTTGTTTGTCATAGTCATTGCCATCCCCTCCACCGAATGCAACCAGAAAATGAGTTGGTACTTACTTGTATTGCTGTGTCCTGTAGATCCCTGTTGTGACTCCTACAGTAATAATATAAAAAAGGTACAGTGTGTTATTTTTACAGCAATTTTTAGCTGCAATACTTGCTTGAACATTACCTTAATGATACAAACAGCATTGTTAATTGTTCATTCAGTTTCAAAGTAATTTTCAATTACAAGAATAAATCCAATATTTCTTTGAAAATCCATTAATTCTAAGGCTTGTAAACAACCCTTTAATGGTGCAATTCCTTGTATAGCTATTACGACTCTCCTGCTCACTATTCATTTATTGATCAGCCAAAACTCGTCTATTATCTTCTGCAAGTTTAGATGAGAAGACAGAGGGAAGACCAATATTGTTTCATGGACCATTGGATTCCTGAGGTAGTAGCACAGCTGGTCTTTCCTTTTCACATGGTGATATTGACAGCACTGGAGAGTGGAAATACAGACTTTAGTTTTGGGTCCCTGAGATTACAAGGTCAACCTTGTATCACAACCGCAATATCTAAGAATATGGTGCAATAAATAAAAAATGCATTTTTTCCTCATGTGCAAATGTTCACATATTTTACTCAGAGAATTCATTTGCATTCATAAAAATATAAAAGAAGCCTATAAATAGAAGGGAAATACAAATATAAACTATAACAAAAAGATATTTAAACTAAGGGAAAGAAGAACACTTTGCTATGGGAGGGAAGCAGGGAAGATGTCCTGTATGTCACTCTGCTTCTGAATAACCCAGACACACACAGGAATACGACCTCGTATACATGCTGCACTGACAACTGCAGTAGAGTGCTCGGAGAGGCCAGGCACCCACAGCAACACATGTGGTCATTCTCAGTGAGGAATCGGGTGCTGGACCAGATCCTTGGTCCACAGAGGCTGAGCGAAGAGCCAAATGCACAGCTCATCAAGAAAGGAACTGCAAGTCCCCAGAGAGCTCAAGGATGCTCCGACTCGGCCGAGCAGAGATTTTGCTGCTGAGTCACTGAGAAGCACGCCTCAGGGGTTTGGGGCCCCAAGAGTTTCTTGGCGTCTCTAAATGGAGGTTGGCTGGACCGCAGGCACTGGGGTGTCGAGGGCTCAGCTAGTCAAATCCCCTCAATCTGCACCTTTTACTCTGGAGTCAAGGCTCTCCAGATTGCATGGCTTTGATCCGTAATTTTTATGCTAGAATACACATCTGCAATTCACTGCTATCCTACACATCTGAAATGTGAGACATTGAATTCTTGGGCAAGCCCTAAGAGTTTCTACCTTCAAATGCAGTATGAAAAGATTTGTACCATGTTTCACATGCAGACAATAATTTCTCAATAATTTGAAATTGTCTACTTTTGACAAATTGCCTCAGCTTTTTGTGAATGCTTCTGATGAAGGGATATTAAAGCCTGTTTTTTTCTGGTGACTGAATATAATCTTAAGAAGTTAGGATCAGCTTGCAGTAGTGATGTAGTGACACGTACACTTGAATTTACATGCTATTCTAGTAGCCAACCAGGCTGCCAATAAAAGTAGGCTATTAGAGCATGTTCAGTTTCCAGAATAGTGAATTTATGTACCTAGAGGAGTTTGGGGGAATACAATCATTTTGATGGAAATACCCTGAGGTTTGTAAAAGTGTTTGAAACTGCTAAACAAGGATCTCGCTCACTCTTTTACATTTTCATCAACCTCAGGAAGAATGCAGCCCCCGCTTTAACTGCCTAGCACAGTATCTTACCTCTGCCATGGACTCTGCGTAGTCTTAAATTTGACATCAGCAAAACATATGAGCTATAACATTTTCACTTTTCCTTTTAACTGATTCTTTAAAATAAGTGTCTTGATTCTCAACAAATTATTCTTAACAATAAAGGCTACTACAAAAATCACATAGTGAAGTAGAGAACACTCCCACTGAGGCAGAAAAAAAATACGACTTTATGTAACTTAAAAACCAAAGGTGAAGTCTTCACTTATGGAGATTATTTTCTAGTGCATTTGCTCCAGCTTGTTAAAATCAACAAGAAAGGGAAAAGTAAATGAATTGAGCACGTAAAGAATAACATCACTATGTTAACTTAGCTTCTGCTGAGAATAATCACCCAATAGCTTTGTGACAAGACACCAGTTCTCCTGGAGTAGATAACTTAATTCTCAAATAACAGAATGATGGCTGATCCCATAATATCGCATACACGTAACTAGGAATCAAACACCTTATCAAACTTTTGAGACATGAAATCACAGTAAAAATGAAGAAAGAGAGCAAAGCAGGCAGCAGAATTAACAGCATTTTTTCCCGCATAAGAGTAGAGAATTAATGCCTGAACATGAAAGCTCATTCGCACAAGCATCAAGTGAGCTCTTATTTACCAAATTTAATTATTCATTTAAAGTTTATTTATTAAGATGTTTCTAATAAAATTACAATCAAATAATGCCTGATCATTTGTACATAACAAAGTGTGACAGAGATAGGAGAAAGGAAAGCACACACAGCCTGTCATATCACACACTGATTCAATTATCCTTAAGCTTTGAAAAACAAGAAATAAAGAGACCGTCATTGCCCCTTCCTAGTAAATTCAAGAGTACAAATTAATTCCACAGAGAAAGCAAATTCAAAGTTAAGGATGAAATGTAACTTTATGCCCTCTATTACATGAAGGACAGCTCCCTAAATGTGCTCTCCCAGCAGCACTGTGCTGGGAAATCTACTGGGCACTGGCGCACGTGTCAAACTTGACCTGGACTATCCTTCCATTCTTGTGCATTAATGCAGACCTCCCATGTTAATGAGGTCTGATTTCATATACAGGTACAGCATATGCACATACATCCCCCCCATCCACTGAGCATATAGTTATATAGATGGACACATCCACATGCGCAGTTTCAAATACACAATTCTGTTATATTTGTGATATATAAACCCTAGTTATTTAGCTTTTATTACTAGATGGATTTCAAAGCCAGTCTAGCTATAGTTGCTGTGGCCTTTGCAACTTTAATAGCCTAATTAATAAATTTCAAGTTTCAAGCTGTCAGAGCACTAATTACTTGAGTTGCAGGTTAAAAGCAGTGTGGCATGTATGGGAACTAATGATGCTGACACTCAGTTTTCACAGACAGAAAAGTAAGGATGATTTGCAACCTTGCAACAGGGCAGGAGTCCTACAAGCTTCTCTTTTTCTCATTCCCAAAATGATAAGTACCTTTACACTTGGGAACTGTCTTCTGTTGAAAAGGATTGCAGCCTACTTGCTTCTCTGGCTGGAAGAGTCATTGCAAATGAACTGAACGGATCTCTCAACATGGCCATAAAGCCTGAAAATGAATTCACGGTACCATGCATTGCTTTAAACTAAGAGATGAAGCTGATGCCCTGAATTTAGCCTTTTAGCCTCTTTGCTGACCTTGGCCACTACTTAACTGACAGGCCCATTTATCTGAATAATGTGCGATCCACAACAGTTTGGTGTAGTCCTTAGGTTTTAACAAGCTGGGACAGCTACGTAGCTTACCTGTGGGAAAGCTTCCTAAGAGTTGCGGAGACATCCTCTATGAGATCCAACAAAGATTTTACACCACACTTTGTGAAAAACAATAGCTAGCTTATGAATGTTTCAAAAAAATGCTTGAAAAATTAGGAAACCATTCTTTGCATTTTGAAGTCTGAAAAGCAGATGCCTTCTAAAGTCTGTGACTGTACAGATTCAGAGTAAGCGACAGAAGTAGCTTTTAATTATTTTAAAATATCTTAAAATGGAGGTAGTATCTAAAATTAACATGATCTATGGCCAGTAATGCAGGATTTTTTCAGGGCTCTGGTGAGTTATGTTAGGTACTTCCCCATCTCACACAAAGCACTCTAATTTCTGACTGTGCAGACCACCCAGGTCACAATACAGTTGTGATGTTGTTATATGTACAAAAGTATGCTCATATATTATTAGATGAAATCTTGTTCATCCTAAGCCTAAATAAAATGGAAATTCTACTTTGGTAAGAGAAAAGGAAACCACCTAGAAAAGGCTCTTTAAAAATGAATGGCAGATCCCTGAAACAGCTCTGCAGTTCAAACTATTAGAATATTTCCCAGGGATGGATCAACAGGCAGAAAGAAGATGAGAAAGTCAATATCAACCATTATTCACATATCTTTGTCCTATGGTCTGTGGTTCTTCTATTCCTGTGTTTATCACAATACATTTAGCTGTGAGAAAGTGCATTCATGATGACCGCACAGATATGCTGATAGGTGCATACCTTGCCCATGCACATCTGCACACGTGCCACGCAAGCACATCACGTGATGATAATTATGGCAAAAACTGCAGAGCTGCAAGCACCACTTCGTTTTTATCATCCATATCTGGGTACTTCACCTGCTTGTAAGCTGCTGATCCACCTATCTCCTACAGGACTTACTCTAACATAACAAGCCTCTAGCCCGCCTACCATCTTCAATCAGCTGTCTGCCTTCAATGAGCAAATAGAAAGTGAGTTATTGCCTTCTTTTTCTTTCATAACATACCAGAGATGTTTTGGTTTACACCCCTGGTACTTCAAAATCATGACACTTTCATCCACGGAAAAGCTTTTTTACTGTAGGCAAATCTTGAAGGTTTCTTGGCTTTGTGGATTTTGCAGAACAGACTTAAAAGTTACCAAAGGAGCTTGCTTTAACAGGATAAAGGCTATAAACAGCATCAGTACCATCTTTCAAGCTTGAACACTTCATGAAATATGCTTGTGGCATATAAACAGTATATGGTGATACAATGTGAAATTTTTATTGGCTCTTGCATAGGATAGCTGATTTAATTCCCTCCCGACTTATGAAGTATCGATAATGTGGTTTCCCCAAGCTCGTGCCAATGAGCTTTACCATGCCGCACTGCATCCTCCCTGGGATACTCGTACAATAGTGGAGCTTGTTGCAAGGGACCATCAGCAGGACCAGTGGCCTTGGTTCTTTGAGGGACCAGATACTTCCCTGGCAAATACTTCTGTGGCCCCTCTGGGCATCATGGCTCTGGGCTGCCTGCCTCTCTAGCAAAGCTGCCCCTGAAGCCAGGCTGGTGGCAGGGGATGTACGCCCACTCCTCAGTCCCCAACTATAGAGGCCAGTGTATTAGCAAAGCCCACCTCAGACCTCAACGATTTCAACAAAAATCTCAGCTAGTGAAGCCAAATGAAGCAGGAGCAATGGATGAGAGCAGGAGCTTCTTGACTCGCAGCAGTTGTGTGTGCCCTGAAGTATCGGTCAGGAACCTCAGCAGGTGCCCGCAGAAGGCACCACACCTGGACACCCTGCCAGGGAACCTGTGGTTTTGCCTTGTGGTGAGGAACCCGTGACCCACACACCAGCATCAGTGCTGCTGCCAGGAGATATGCAAACAAGACCATGTAGCCCTGCAAAGGCTGTAAGCAGGGAAAAGGCAGGGGATACTGGCACACACATGGAGAAGGTCACTGGCATGGCATCAACCTCAGCCCAGAGACTTCCCATGCTTAGTCAGGGCTCTTGTAGGACGTATTTTGAGGTGCAGGAAGCATGGTTCTACATGATGTTGCTTGTCTTACCTTGTTTGGGAAGGGAAACTTGCTTTGTTCTGCCTTTCCTGGTGTGTGAATAGCTGACAGTGGCGGAGGCCACGAATGAGTCATCTCCTGAAAAACAATATTGAACAGCAAACTGTGTTTAGAAAGCCTATGGAATAGGAGACAGTGACAGTATATCAGTAGCAAGAGTGCCTGGGTAGTGGAATATTTAAGTTACTGCAGCTTCTAGGAAATGCCCAGTTTACATATAATCTAGACAACACATGTACTACATTGGTTTTTATCACAGACTCTTGAGAGCAGTTCTTAAGCACCGTTTCATTTTCCTGAATAGTTAATGCATCTTAAGTGCAAGAAGTTTGATTATTCTGACAATCTGCAACCACATTTTAATCATGCAACATATTCTGGCTGGTGAGACTAACAGAAAAACTTTTTTTGTAGTATGGGAACAGAAATTTCAGTTCATGACCAAGTAATGGGTACACACTATGGCCTAATCATGAAATAGATTTCATAGACAAGGTCAGAATAATAAATACTTGACATTTGCTCAATGGTTAATTCCTAAAATTGCTTTTGTCATTGTAAAGGAGTTGAATAAGTTCCTAACTGCAACATGTTTGTGCCTTGCAGGACACAGACATGTGGCAAGCCCTAAACAAGGTCTGTTGCACTCCAGCTTTGTCTCCTCCCTGTGCTGTTTTGAAGGACATTTTTTAATAGCTAAGAGACATACATAGCTTGACCTGACTTGTATGCAGTCATCCTTGACACAGCTTCAGGTAGCAGGCAGACACACGTTCAATACCATTATCATTCAAGCCTGAAGGAGTTGGTCTCCAAAGCATGGGTGCTTTTGGGAAGGTGTAAATTAAACACTTCAGACAAGAAGTTTAAGAGAGAGGCTCCATATTCCTCTCTAGTGCAGGCTGTTAAAGGATGGACATGTTTTTTTTGACATGTTCAGCACTAACAGCCATAATATTTGGTACACAGTAACTCAGCAGAATTAATATGAGAAGTAGCGTGGAGCGTGACAACCCTGAAGAGTCAGCTCGTAAGTCTCAAGAGCTGAAGAGCAAATAACATCCTGCCTAAGCAGGGTGCTCGCTGACACTATCACGAGTTTGCCTGGCAGGTGCTTTGCTGGGTTTTGATACCATTAGCTGACGTTGGAATTGTTTCTCAGTGATATTCCAAGGAGTCGTGCTGAGATCCACGATCAGTCCCAAAATAATACTGGAGTTACATTTCCATGACTCATTCCTTTTTAAAGAGAAAAGAAAATGTTCTTGTTTGAAAAAAGGTGCGGGTGAGGCTCTTGCTCATCCTTCGCTGGTGCTGATGGAAGTGCTTCCTGACCCGGCACGGACTGAGCTGGGGCATTTTTTACATAGAGGAAAGTCTCTGGCTGTTCTGCCAATGAAAGGATCAGCCCTTTCACCATAGTTTATTAGTAATAAATGTCACCTTTAAAGCATTCTTGATAAACAGTTTATTTCCTAATAAAAACTGCATTCTTTTGTTTTATTTGAGGCTAAAAAGTTACATGATTTATTATACTTCTGTAATCTACGTGCGTGCCTCTAATCAGAGCGTCATCTGGTTTGCAGTTTCAGTATCAGAATTGCTTTGCTTTTCAGTTCTTTGAAGCAGATTGTTCATCTTATGACTTCCTTATCTGATAAGTGCCAGCAATAGCAGTATATAGTAATTTTTAATATACAGTAAGTGCTTTATACTCAGGCAACAAAAAACACAGGCAACCAGACTGCTGTTTGCTATAACTGCCTGGCACACGTGCTATTGTTTTCAAAAGAATAAGGAATTACATATTGAGAAATATTCCAACAGTAAATAAATTGATGAAAAGGAGATTTGCAATGTGGACATTTAATCCTGAGGCTGTGATCTAAAAAAGTATCACTTTCTCACCTGCTTTTCTTTGCTTTTCCCTTACAGGACCATTTGCTTACATTCTAGAAAATGGGATTTGTGCATATAGACTAAAGGTGTTTCCACCAGTAAAACCCCATTCCCAAACAAAGTGTTTTTGCCTACAAGTTGAGGTGCTGAGCCCAAAAATATGCACAGGAATGAACTATGTGTCCCTTTCTTCTGAAGGGCAAAGCTCTAAGTTATCTCTGTCAATTGAAGAATCGGGGCAGCCAGACTGGGAATGTCTAGTGGCTTTGACCTAAAGTTACCCTACTTGTGAAATATGCTATTCAGTACTTATGATTTCCATTTGCCCAAGAAGCCGTTCCTCCAGGTTATATGGTGGCTGACCCCACTGTCATCTTCAGGGAAACATCTTCTGAGAAGTCTGCTATATGCCATGCAGAAACCAATCTGTTACAGCAGCAGACCTCTTCCCTCCCACCTTGCCTGCCCGAGTCTGACAATGATGCCTTCATCCAGGGAAAGGACCAGAGGGCTGATTAAAAATAAGGGTGACCTTTTTTTTTGACATGTCAAAATCTTTCATTTCTTCTTTTCTCCAAGATTATTTCTCATCCACACTTCAATGAAAAATGGCCTTAATGGTCTTTTTTTTTCCAGCTAGTTTCTCTTCTTCCTTTTTACTTTGAGTTGTGGTATATAATAAAGCTTTCTACATAATTTAAATTTGACATAACCCTTTCTGACACAAAGATTTAGTAAGACCACTGATATTTGCCAGGGTTAATAATTGCCATTATCATGAATATCTGAATGTGAATTTACTAGAATAATATTTTGAGTTGTGATCATATAGTGTATTTATCACTACCCTTTGGAATTCAGACAACTATAAAATGAAATCAAATCAGAAAAAAAAAATCAGAAAACTAACATGAAAAATACCCCGAACTACCACTGAGGAGTGGTAAGATTTAAACATAATAAAATATTTTTTGAAAAGAGAAATATTAAGCGATGTGTAGTCTCCTTCTGGCTGCTAAGAACAGAATCTCAAAAATCAGGAGAAAGGATTTAGGTGTCCAGCAAGTGTCAACACTTTGCAAGGTCCAGCAGAAACAAATCCAGAATATGTTCCTGTGTGCCAAATCTCGTGATTTTAGACTCTATCTGAAGATATTTGAGTGAGATTAAAAGCACCACTGGTGACATATGATTATATCAAGATCCTTTTTTAGTACATGGTGTGAAATGTTTGAAAACCTAAACCCAAAGGGCAACTAGCTAACTAAATAGAAAGGACTCAACTTTTATTGTTAAAATAAACTTTCATGCACAGCTTCTCTTTTCTGCTCAGCTAACTTGCCTGTCTTTGGAGTTTGGGATTGGCAGAATTGGCATAAGGCACCCACTGGACTGAAAACAATGTTTCAAATGGACTGATGAAAATTAAAATGTACTTAAGATCCTCGGCACCTTCAAATTGGTGTTACAGCATTGATTGACAAAAGATTTTTTAAATTAGAAGGAGAAAAAAGCAAGGATTTTTTTTAGCATAAATCAAACAGAAAATAGGTCCAAAACCCCTGGCACCAGAAAATGTTCCAGCCACTACAAGATAATGGTCTATTTTAAAACCAATTTAGATCTTTCTCCAAACTTGATTAAGTTAACCTTAAAGTCATGAACAATGTTAATTAAAGGAAGCACTGAGAAGCCATTTGGGGTCCAGAAGCGGGGAAAACAAAGATTCCTGGATCAAAGAAGGAAGTCCTGACTAGACTGCTTAAAAATACATGTGGATAAGCACGTGTGCCCAACTGCAGGGCAGCTTGTTTGATATGACGATGACTTCCCTCCTCCTCCTGCAGCCAGATGCACAAGACTGAGGGGTGGCTCTGAGAACCCCCTTATTTTTTTTAAACACGTTTCTCCTTGTGAGGGTTGCGATGTTACACACCGACGTCTTTGCAGTGGTGCTGATGGCACATCTCACTCACATGCATATTGTAACTCTACAACTCTACAACTCTACTTGTCTCCACCTGTAATAAATCAGTTTTCAGCAGTTATACATAAATGTCCAGTTTTACAAGCTATAAAGGTCCAAGCCTAGTTAATCTTAGTCAACGTGCCAACTTGGCTTTTCTTCTTACTGAAGGCAAAACCTTCAAATAAAGAAATCTATAGTATTGCGTATCCTTGCTCCAAATTCAGTTTCCGCAGCAACAATTAAGTAACGAGACATTTCTTCTGGATTAATGACTGCTTGGCAGTGTTTTGTTTGGGGCTTTTAACCCTAGCTTGTAGGTAATTTTTCAGGAAAAGTACCATGCAGAGGTAAATAATAGTATTCACTCTAGACTTAAGGCAATGCTATTTATCTAGTGCCATCAATCTTGCTGTGTGGCACATGATACTAGGAATGGTTGAACTGATTCAGAAAAATTGTAATTAATAAAAAGTAGGGAGACCAGTATCATCTAGATTTAAAGTCTCGCCACATGTATTATCTGGCTGTTCATTCGCTGCCAAAAGCAGAACTTATCATCAGGCCATTAAGAAAATTGACTGTTTAATCCTCCTCTTTGCTTGTGCTCACCTAGCCAATTTTTGATTCATAATATTTTGTCTCTCCACAGATGATGATTTAAGAAATGTTTGTAGCATCTCATAAAGGACCCTGTCAAACACCTTTTGAAAATTATTTTAGCTGGCTCAACTTCATCCACTGCTCTACTGACATGTTGCAGGAATTATAGGAGATTGGTGAGACACAATTTTCCTTTGCAAATACTCTGCTGGTTAGCTCACAGGGACCGCAGAGGCTCTCTCTTTGTAGTTACCTACACTAAAATGCAGATTTTAGGGAAGCATTAGATATATTTATTCAGCTGGAAGTCAAGGCAACACAAAGCTAACGCAGAGCTTTCCAAGACCCTTTAGCAAGTGATCACAGGACACAGTTTGAGAATGTCTAATCCAGTTACTCTCCTGTCTTCATAAAATAGATTTTTTTTTTTTTACACAGGAGACTCTCTCTTTAACTGCTGTCAGTTTGCGAAGATCCCTTTCAGTTCAGTGAGGCTACACTGCCACTAGCTGACAACATGGCTATGATTTTAGTGTCAAACAGCCAAAGCAAAGAGTCTGACACTGAAACTTTTGGAGACTATGTTGAAGCTGACAGCATTTCACTATGATAAGGTTCCCATGATATGAAAAGCAAATTTTCTTTTTAAAAAATTGATTCCTCTGGTATCTGTTATAGCTGCAACTTTTCTAACCCAAACCTCAAATATACACCTGTAAAATAGAAAGATAAAGCTGTTTCTTCTTGTTTCTTTATGATATCACTTATCCAAACTACACCTACTTAACTCTTTTTCTTCTTCCTCATAAGCCCTGTAGTTTCCACTGAGCACGTGATAATTTTCCTCTTTTCATTTGAGCATCTTTTATTTCGTCATTATCCTTTTGGTAACATGTTATTCAGAACCACCACCCCCAACAAAATATCTTGTGATTTTCCAGCTTCTGTTGTTTCCTTTCCATCCACTTATTTGGGCAGGTTTTAATTTACAGTTAATATTTATGTCACCTATGATGCAAGAGGCTTTCTAAACTTGAGAAAAGTGACAAACATGGTTTCACCCACCCCCTAACTGAAGGATGAAATAAGGGAACTACTATGAGCTCCCTGTCATGCAGCTGAAATAGCCGTAAGGACACCATTTACGCCAAGCTGGGTGCTGAACCTCAGTCAGCAGTTCTTCTGTATCCCCTACTCTTGCTAAAATGATTTCAAGGAGCCACTTTTTTCATGGCAATCTGCTGCAAAACACATTCTACCACATTTCCCCTTTGGCTCCAGTCCCAAGACCCTTCAAATGCCCTGTTGCTTTCTGTAATGTGAATTCCTTTCAATAGGGCTTCATCGCTGTAACATCCAAAGATATACGACAATCCAGGGGAGAGTGCTTGTCAAGGAATTTTTTTGTTCTAAGCAAAGAAATAAAGGTAACTGTGTAGCTTGTGACTGTGTCATTTGTGCTGTGCTTGGTTCTTCAGACCTGCATGGTCTGCAATGAAATTGCTTGATAGAAACAGGACTCTGTGTGTGTGTGTGTGTGTGTGTGCATGTGCCTGTGGGCTGGGGAGAAGGAGAGAAAAAAAGAGAAATTAGGCCCTTGGAAAGGGAGAAGGTCAGAGATTTTGCAGACTGCAGCATTAAAGAATGTGTTCAGCATTAAATCTCCAGATATTTGGTATCTACAGAACTAAACCATTCCAAATCATGAACATTTGCAACGTGATCTGTGGATCAATTCACTCTACAGCAAATCACAAATGCCAGTGCAATAAGTTTCTGTTTGGAATACGTTATCTCTGCTTTAGTGGAACCATCCTGCAAATAACCTGCAACATTTAGTCAAGGTTCAGCAATCTAGGACAGATAAATGTAAAAGGCGGCTACAGCTGCTTACTTATCAAACTGACTTATTTAGGTCCTTCACTGCATGATTATAATTCTTTAACAACGAGTCTTGCAAATTTTTATTCATTTTTGGGGGGACTAAATGAACCTATAAGTCCAGAAGAAGCTATGGATACCCAAGAGAAATGTGGTTTGATTCTAAGAGCAAGTGTTAATTAGGGTATAACCCATGCCACACTCTCTCATACCAGAGTTTAAGACAAACCAATGCCATGCTCTCTCATGTCAGAGTTTAAGACAAAAAGATTTATTTCTATCAGGAAAGGAAGAACATGTCCCTTTACACGTAAATCATGGAAAAGAATTTAGAGGGTTTCCTTAAAAACTTTCCACTAATCTTCACTGAAATGAAAAAACAAAACAAAACAAAAAAACAACGGACAAAATTTCTCCTTTAGTTGCAGTGATGAATATCTGTTCTTAGCTTAGAAGCTGTGTTTTTAGATGAATGCATTGGGCCATATGATATGACAAACTGTCTGAAAACCAGCCTTGCCTAGGCAAGCTGAGATGATGTGGTTAATCAAGGTACAATCTTTATTAGTGCATTAACCTCCTGCACCCAAGGACTGTGGATTCTAATTCCTGAATTGCCATGCAAGACTGATGCGGCTAGTTTTCTAGTCTCAGTTGGCAGCAAGCTAACAGAAGTGGCTAATGAAGATGAATAGCTGCCTCTTGGGAGTGGGGGGAGGAGAAAGAGTAAAGGAAAAGACCTAGGATACTTCAAGGTCCAGATCTCTGCATGATTTCAGATAATAATGAAAAAATGCACATAGTCGACATTTTCAGAGATTGTAACAAGTATGTTAATTCTGCAGTCTGCTAACAAAGCAATGGTAGTGGCCTCAGGATTGCTCTGGAAACATTTCAAGAAATTAAAACAAAGGCTATTGAAAATAAAGACCAGGACACTGGTCAGGGTCTTACCCTGTTTTTGATGGATGATTGTATTAATACGGACAAAGGAGCAGACAAAAAAGTGCCCAAAGCTAAAAACCAGACACATTTACTAAGGAAAACATCTGAGGTTTGGAGAAGACAAAAATTCCGTCACGGTAAATAATTAGCAATACTGAAATACCTTTGCCACAAATGCATGTAATGTTCTAATATAAACATCCCTTTGTTCCAGACAAAATTACACTGCTAAATGTAAGGAGGTCATCAAAGCAAGATTTGCAGGGAAAAAAAAATCCAGGTTTTTTTTGAAACTAGATAAATTTTTCAAGTTTCTTATTTTGTGGGAGGATGGAAGCTTTCTGATAGGTACATTAGTGGTCCTGGTTCACCCCCTGGACAGAAGGTGAAATAGCAGGTCATCAGCTTGGCATAATTTGTTCTTAGTTCCAGTCTTTCATACTCCTGAAGCCAGTTTAAGAGGACTGGTGTCACCATAAAGACTTACTTGGTTCCTGGGAACCCGTCAGCTCGTACAAAGAGCTCTTTTGTGCAACTACAGTGGAGATTCACCAGTGGGTATGAATTAATAATTTTAGCTCAGCTTGTTCAGCCAACTGATTGAGTACGTCAAGCTTCACAAACTTATGAGTAACACAGTAGTGCCTGTGTGCTCTGTGCACAAGTTACGGGCAGACATTACATGAAGTAAATACCTTGTGCTCTGGGTTAAGGTTTAAGGTGCTACCAGAATGTCTTTTGGCTAACGTACCTGCGAAGGCTGCCAAGCATAACAAGAAGGAAGAAAGCTTCTGTTCTATGCTACTACAACAAACTTCTTGGTCAGTGTGAAAAGATGATAGAGAGGGTAAGAAAAGACCATAGAAAGAAAAAAAGTCAGAATTAAAGCATTAGAAGTTAAATTGCTGTCAGATGTGGCTCTATAAAGTGTAGCTCCAAGAGCCTTGTGGTTTCTTAATGATATTAGATGAAATGTGCTCAATTTACAGGTGAAAATTGCATCAGGCTGAGACCTCAGACTGTGGAGCTGAGGATCAAGGCAGGGATTCCCCTTCCCTTTCCCCTGCTGTAGCACAGAGAGGTTCTGCAAGACAAAGCAGCCTGTAAATCCTTCCTGGACAACCTTGCATGGATGTGGCTGACTACAATTAGCAAACAATTTTGTTTATGATGCTCTGACAACTTGGGGAATCTGTTCATACACAAGTCATTTATTCTGAATGAGATTAAGAAATCAGTGTAGCACTGCGTGCTTCAGTGTCTGTGAATTCAACCATCTGTTCTCAGGGCTGCATCGTGTGCCTCCTAGATCTGAATTGACAGAAAGATGTTAAATCTTGATGGTTTGTTTTCTAGAAGTAGCACAGTGCCACAATGTGATAGCTGAAGCCAACAGAGACCAGTTCAGCCAAGAGTACAGAGGTGTACAGAGTTGAACACAGAAAAACTGATGACCACAAATTAAGAATACCATATATACCTGATAGACTGGGACACTGGACCCAGAAAGGAGTTAGAGATCACCAGATGACAAGCAACTGAAAATCTCGCAACATCTTATGCTCTTGCCCAAAGAGCTCGTTCCATCATTGTGCATTTGAAAATGGAGAAGCAAGTAGTACACTAAAACTGTGAGGCCAATGCTGGAATAGCCTGTTTCTTTGACCACACTTTTTCCAAAATGCTGGAAATTCTGAGAAGGTGAAAAAAGGAACAAAAAAAGATCGCAGATATTTACAGACATCAGCCCTGTTAGACTAAGAGCTACTTTGCTTGATATGCATGAGCATCTTCATAGGGGAAAAAAACCTTCTAACATGACTTTTAGATAACTTATTTGTAGCCAACTGTCAAGTGTCCCAAGGTAAAGGTAGAACCTCTACTCAACCTTCAACAGGATTCGCAAGAGATGACTGAAAAAAATTAAGGTTGCTCATGCTTAATAGGAGTCCATGTATACAAAATGTCCAAATAGGTCTCAGTGGAAAATGTTGTCAGTTCACAATAATAGGAAAAGATGAAACCCACTAACTTCTTGTATCATGAGCCAATGGATAGAAGGACAAAAAGCAAAATTGAAGTTAGGAAAAAAAGAACACATCTCATGAACTGGCAGTGCTACAGAAATGCCTGTCTTCATCTCTTGAAGTCTTAAGAACAAGAAAGGATGCTTTTCTGAATGATATGTTTCAGCCAACTACAAGATAATGGGCTCAAAACAGGGGAGAATGGCGCTGTTATCTGGCTTGTTACACAGGTCAGGAAGCTAGTCAGACTGGGTGATAAAATAACACCATTCAGACTCACATCCAAAACGTACCTAAGTGGGATTCTTGTTCTTTATTTTGGAAATTCTTTTTCAGTCCATCACAATCCTTAGCATTTTTGGCTCTCAATACAGGCTTTATAAGTCAAGAAGACATGTGAACCATTTGTATTCACGTGTGAATGCTAGGTACTGACCACAAAAGCAGTGATTAAGAGAAAGGGATGTTCCATTGTGTTTTAGAAAAGATAGAAACAAAAGTTTGCTCTTTCCTTATGTATCAGTAATCTATTGCCCATAGTTGTCACCTTCGGCTTTTGACTGTATAAGGTCCAGATTCATCACAGTTAACCTTGGGGATTTACCTGAGGGGTCAACATGATAAAGGCATCTGCCTTACACTCTTGCTATAGTCAGCAGAAAGATAGACTCCAGCATGGGGCGCATCAGTGGACCTAAGATCTAGAGCACCCTCTGGAAGTGACTTTCTATGTTGTCTAGAGATGGAGTCCAGGTTGCTGTATTCAGTCCTAAAGTGCCTCCAGCTGCTGGGGTTGAGTCTGGCCTTGTGCCCCTTGGAGCAAAGCTTTATTTCTTACATGTTTGTATGGCACCTAGCACAGAGATTTTGCTCAGTGCTGGGCCTCTCTAGTTGCTATAATCACACATACCAGTTGAGGGAGAATTCAGAGATGACTTCCTGGCAGTGATATTATTTCAGCTAGGCTGCCCTGATACTTTTTCTTAGACCATCTCTTAGGTTATGTCTCTATCTCCAAATCTGAGAGCATTACCACATTTCTGTACCTTGGCCATCTGCATATCAGGATGAGAGTCAAGCAGATGGCTTGACCTTCACAATAAGAAGACACTGCTGTTCCATAAAGGTCATCTGTGATTATCGAAATTTTTTTCCTTAAACGTGTAGACAACCCAGTATCAGGTTTTCCAGTTTTAACGTTGTGGGTAGTGAGAAGGTTAGCTGGCTGGCTATCATCTTTTTCTTCTAAAAAGTCACCTTTAGATTCTGTCTCAGCCTGGAAGAGCAGTCGGACAGCAGAGGAGAGCTGTGGTGCTCTCCATCAGGTGCCCAGCCTTGATCCCTGAAGTCGGGACTGGGGTGTGCAGAACAATATTCCAGCAGGTCTGTGTAGGTACAGCCACTACCCAGGGTGGCTCTTTGCCTCCTGTTGTCTTCAGCAACACAAATGCCCTCCTTCCCCTGGTAGGCATAGACGAAAGAGGGTCTCCATACTACCAGCCTCTCACCCCGGGGCCCAGGGAATGAGCCCTGGCCAGAAGTGGGAGCCAGGTGTAAACACCCTCCTCCTCCCTCCAGGGCTCCCCAGGCAAACAACCCAGATTCTCATGGAGAATCAGCCACCCACACTGGAAAAAAATCCAGCGAGGTGGCAAAGCGGGGCTTGGTACTAGAGCCAGAGGCTGATGGGCCTGCTCCAAGGCTCTTTGCAATATAAAAAGCTGGCCAGATCCTGCTGCACTTGGAAAAGTGAGTTAATAGCCCTTCCTTTTCCCCATGTGTAGCCCAATTCCTATATGTATATGTAGGTTATAACTCTGGGATGAGCACTATCTTGTAGCATGTACATGGCACTGTGCATACTTAGGCTATGATTTTGTTCAGAAGTTACCAGGAGCAGCAGGTTTTGTTCACTTTTACAGTGGTAAAAATACCAGCACATGTGGGCAGAGATTCAGAGGATAGTCCCTCTTAGATAAATTACTGGATAGCTTTGGGACTTGGTCAGCAGTAAAAAACTAATTCACAAAACAGCTTGCGCAGTGCAATGGTAGAGGTTGTCTACCAGGGATATTTTATCCTCTACCAAGGATAAAACATGTAGTTGAACCTCCTCAAAACCACTACTGCACCTTGAACTGCTGAATTTAGTGATCTGTGAATTGACAGAAACTTTTGTGGACAAGATCATCTGACAGTATTTTAGATGGGTGAAGTGATTTCCTTTCCTTTTTGACATCTTCCCGTGTTGATTTTGAAGGATTTTGTCCAAAATGTGTGTCAAAAGCATATGGGATAGGAAAAGAGGAAGAAAACATGTGCTGGAAGACTCCTCAAAATAGCTGAAGAATTTAGGAGAGAAATCCCAGTGGATTCATTCTCCATCCAAAGTCCGTCAAGCACTTCTGAGACCCCCATCCGTGCACACTGTGAACCCTGGCCAATGCAAACTGAACGCAACAAGGCTGGAGGCTTCATTGTTGAGAGCAAAGGCAAAAATAAAGCCTGGAAAGTGATAAGACCCAAGTCCTGCTGCTATGTTCCAGTCTTTGTGTGGCTTATTTAGGTAAAAGCAGATAATCAGAGCCTTTTGCATCACAGTAAAGGGTTTGGTAAGCAGAGCACGCTGGGCTCCCGTTATAATAATTTTTATCTGTTTTGCAGAGCCAAAGCAACAAATCAGCAGGTACAAACATACCGTGTTTTTACATTAACCTGCAGGTTGTTTTGGATGTATAGAAGAGAAGTCCTGTGATGGGGCCAATCAGAGTGTGAGCACACGGGGCAATGCCGCTGCTTGCGGAGCTGGCACAATCACAGTCCCTGCACTCCACAGGCTGCAGGTTCCTACTGCGGCAGCCTCAGAAAAAAGATCCAGACCTGCGCCCTGGAAAGACTGGCAAGGGTGGGGAGAGGGCTTGAGGCCAGTCCCTTGTTGCTATGTAGAAAAATGTTCGGCTTGCCAGCAGCACGGTGCTTCTGGGAGACCTTGCGAGGGCGTTATGCACAGGCAGGGAGCCCGCCCGGGCTGCCGCTACTCACCATCATGTTCTCAGGAGCCAGTGCCAGAAGCACAAAACAGCGCTTGCCATTTCTCTCCGCCTACACATGGGGTGGCCTTTGGGAAGCTGTCGGAGGCAGGGAGAGCCCCTTTGTTTGCCCCGGTTGTCCCTAGGCAATCTGGCATTTCTTGTTAAAACTGATTTTAAATTGTGTTTCTCTCAAGCTGCAAATATGCCCATGGAGCATTGGAGGAGACTGTACTTTAGATGTGCAATTCGCACTTATCTAGTGTTTATATTAAGTGGGTTCTTCAAAGCTAACTTTGTCTCAAGCTCTGTCTGCTTTAAGCCCTGAAACAGTATTTAGTGCTTATTGTACACACTGGCTTTCATTTGCAAGGTATTCTGCAAACCTGAATTAAGCATCCCAGCACCATTGTAATCTCTGTAAGTACCGTACTATTATTACGAGCTAAAACACATAAAACTGGAATTAAGGTTGAAAGACTCTTGAGTCAGAAGATCCCTTAGGAAAATCCCTGTCCAGGCACAAACGGTACTGAGGGTGACATCGCCATTCCGCGACTCCACTTGGAAAAAATAGTAGAAGGTATGAAAAGATACACTGAAACCTTAACTCTGCTCCTAAAGCACATGTTCTGGCTTCATCCATTATACCATTTATTTCATTAAGAAGCAGAGTAACACTAGTATCTTATTTATTACTGTAGGCATTGTCTGCATAAGAAATTTGCATCTATTAGAAAAAAGTAATGGTTTTAAACCACTTTAACTAAAACCAAATACACTTAGATTTGTCTAAATTGGTTAAAACCAAATTAAATGAATGGAAAGAAAAATAAATAGATCTTTGAAACAGTTTGTACGTAGACTGGTAATGAAACAACTAAACTTGAACTGATGAAACACCTGTATGCACAGAAAGCCTACATGGATTAGTGTATCACACTACCTCACCATTTCTAGGCATTCTCCGCTGATGTTGTACCAGACTGTCAGTACAAAGACAGCTTGGTTTTACAGCTAGAATGTTATGAAAAATGATGCTAACAAAAGTTTTTACAACTCTCTAAAACACTCCTCAAGATGTTTGCCAGCAAACAGTAGGTGATTATGAAATTATAGGCTGCATCGTGACAGAGGCACGCAAGGAAGTAAGATGGTTACAAATGCTTGTTTATTTTTGAGCTCTTAACTACACATGATTTACTTATCCACTTTACAGCAAAATTAACATTCTTTTGCTGTCATTTAAAAAAATGAGGCTGTATATATATTTTTTTTAACCTCATAGAAATCATGTGGAAAAATTAAAGTAATACATAAAGAAAAAGGAAAGAGGACATATCATTACCACTTTTTAATTAGGTTACTTATTTTTTAGAGAGCAGGGAATCAGGAACAGCTGCCTTAGCATTGGAAATTTAAAATATTAAAAGTCATGAAAGGTTGTTTTGTGGCAGCAAATGTTAATTTATTTTGATTTCTCTTCTAAGAACCATCAAACTGCAATTTACGGCAATGAGAAGGTCCGCATAATGTCTGTGTATCAATTAGTTCCCACATAAGCCTTCAGTGACTTTCCTACCCAGGGAAAGATTTCAACCCTGTTGATTAAAGGTACTCCTTTAGGTCAGTTGCTTTTTTACTTTGAAAAAGTTTCTTAGTAAAACAAAGCAGTGGATATATCTTTCAAAGCTTTAGAGTACGTAGAATCCCATCACAAGAAAGATCATGACATAGAGCTTTTTTCCCTACCAGCAATAAAAGCACAAATAAGAAACACCCTCAAAATGAAACAGGCAGTTGGAGATTACTACAGTGGTAAAAGAGTACTGTAATCATGAACATTTCATGCTTTTTGTGTGAAAAAAATGGGATCCTGGAACTATGCCAGGCAGCTTAAAATAATCTGCATGGGAAAGGCAACGGCATCCAACCGGTCTATGTTGAGGGGAGAAACTATGATCTAGAGGTGACCCAACTAATGCAACTCTGTGTTCAGAACACCAGGCATAAAAAATACCAGTGGTACAAACCCAGCCATCCCCAGTACCGAGTTACGTCAACCAAAGGGAACTCTGGTTACAGCAAGGCAAAGCAGAGTGGCCTGCCAGGGGCTTTGCCAATTGTTCAGCAAATAGAAACACTCATAATACCTGTGTGCAAGACAGGCTGAAGTTTTAAGACAGAGCATGTTATAAAGTGAGATGAGAAAAGATAAAAACTGTACTTTCAAATTAATCCTTTAATGCCAACTAGCAGTAAAGCTTTTAGTAGAGTCTGTTTGGTTTTATTGATAGGTTCAATGCGTTGAATCCCTATGCATATTTTAGCCCCAGTGCCTAGATTCACATCACCATTGGTTTCTGATGCTTAATCTCATTAGTACAGCTATTTGTATTGATATACCCAATAAGGTTGCTAATACTACCTTAGCTAAGTGTTATTTATTGTATCTGTATATACAACAATATTAACACAGTCAAGCATCAGTATCGGCACTTGAGGGCACCGTTAAATTCACCCAGTGTTCAGTGAGAGATTTAATGATGGATTTAATAGTATTAAATAGGAAAAAATGCCCTTGGCCTTTACATTCTCATTTAAAAACATATAAAAGAGTAGTAATTCAGGCAGTTATACTTCTTTCAAAGATTTTCCTTTAAATCACACTCAGCAATATGAGATCAGCTGTACTTTGGCTGTTATTGTATCTTGACCGAAGACAAGCAGCCCCTGGCCTATCAGAATTACCAAACTGTTGGCAAATTCAGCTCAAGTTCCTACGTCATATATGGGTGAGTTTACTGCTAAAACAATGAAGACAAAGATTGGTGGAAAATTAGCACAATGGTATTGCCTGTGAGCTACATTACAGAGACTTCTGTTAGCAATAAATGTAAGCAGAGCTGTAAAATAACTGGACGTTAGTTTTTTATGTTGATTTTTTCCATGGAATATAAACAGTTTGAAGGTTTTTTGTGCAGTATTGTGCCTGCTGAATTTTCCCGTAACTTTTAGCTGCATTTACCTTGCTTTCTTTCAGTCTCCAGATATCTGTTACTGAATGGACCTACCGATGTTCTCTAGCCCATCAATGAGAGAATTTCACCCAAGAAAGGCACGTGAATGCCTTTTTTTTTCTGTTTCTGAAGCAACTGCCTTACATTCAGTTTGAAACCACCAAGTGGGTGGAAGAAAAATGTTGGAAGACAGAGATGGTCTCTGCGTGACCCTTTCCAGTGATTAAAGGGTCACCTAAGCACCCATGAGTTCTTCTTAAGCTTGGAAACTGTGGGCCATATGTGCAGGCTCTCAGTGACTTCTGTATGTGGAACTGAATTTATATGACTATGAATGAGCAACTGTTCAGTCGTAGGCTTTTTTTTTTTACATATTTTCAGTGTCTATCATGAAAAAGATTATATAAACACTTATACTAGCAATATGAATACTAACAATTAAAAGATAACAGTAAAACCATCATATTTGAATTTGAAACCAAATTAAAAAAGTTTTTCTTAGCAATTTTGGCATTAAAGACAATATGGATCAACTCAAAATTGTACTTCCACACACATGGGTAATAACACTTAAAACTAGCTCCTTAGCAGCAAATCATGCAAAAAAAAACAACAACAAAAAAAGCCCAAGTGACTGCTTATCACAGAACATTCACATTTTCCTCTGAAATTTCCCTGCTTGTGAATAGTTCTACTGACACAGCTACTGGGGTATTTTGAACAAACTTGCTATATATCATCTCACAAGATAATGCACCTAGTTTAAAGCATGAGTTATGCAACAGAGACAAAGAAAGGGACAGGCCATTCTCATTTCCTCACACATCCAGACACGCTGGATTAATTATAGAGTGTTATATAAATGCGGATGTGTTTTATTCCACAGTGCTTTCCAAAACAAGGGTAAAATATCGCTGACATTCAGGCACATCACTGGTGGGAAAAAGCCATACAGGGTACACAGTTCACTGCACAACAGTAAGGGCATGGGGAGTAGGTTAAAGGAAATATTATCCAAGGATGAGAAGAAATCTCATTTCTTATCAGACAAGCCCCCAGGTCTCTGATGTCATTTCAGAACATGGGTCTTTGGCTGTTACAGATACAGCTAACATCCTCATATAATGAAACATATGCTTCTCAGTTTATCTATTTCAGAAAAATGAGCCAATACAGAAAAATAGATTCCTGTTTGGGCCATTAGAGCCAGGACTCCTGCACCCACCTGCACATTCTCATGATTTTGGTGCACGAGACCTGGGGTGGATCCACAGCTAAGGCTTAGTTTATACATCTTTAAGTGTGGTGTATATGTAATATGCACATTTTGCACAGTTATTCTGGATAATGAGAAAGTAATTTTTAATTAATTTTTGAACAAAAAGATCGTAAGTGGTAAAGCTTGCTGAGAAAGTACTGGTACAGGTATCACAGAGCTGTCTTCTCTTGCAATTGACAATGAGTTTTTGGGTTTTTTTATCATCTCTAACAGCAGGCAATCCAGTATTAGGCATTCCTGAAATGGCTTTCTAGCACTTTGCCATCTTTGGATGAGATACTTGTGGTGAGTCTTTCAGAGGCCCTAAACTTTACTTCTGTCTATGGGTGCTCAGAGACAGCTCCCGTTGAAGTCAATGGAAGCTGAATGCCCATAAATAGGAAAAAAATGTCATTTTACTAGTGGCAGTAAGGATTTAAAAATGCTTGAGTGCAAAATCCCTTCCTCAAGCTGGCTGCTAAAATGATACACTTTTAAGAGACTGAAAAGGTTCATCTAGAATTTGCTCTGTTGGTTAAATAATACTTACACAGGTTTTTGCATGCCGATTATGTATCAATTATTGTATAATTGCATCATTACTTTAATTAGATTAAACTACATAATTGGGATGCCTAATTACAGAATGAGGGGGAAAAAAAGGTAACTTACCCGACATTAACTGTGGTTCTTGAAGAGGGGCTGTCCACACAGATTTTGCTCCAGGCGCAAGTTTCTGGTGCAGGAGACATTGGTTTGCTCTACGGCGGCAACACCTGAGGTGGCCCCAGGTGCACCATCCCCATCCAGACCCTTTCGGGAGCACCAGCAGTGAGGTTGTCATGGGGAGGCCGTTTACTGCTTGGTACCTCACCAGTGAGGTATGCCAGAGCACTGGGCTCCAAGTCAGGGAGGAGGGGAGGTGGGTCACAGAGTCTGTGTGGAAAACTTTGTGAAAAACCACAGTTAGTGCCGAGGAAGCTGCTCCTCTCCTCCAAGTGCTGGTCCACAGAGACCCCATTCTTGGTAATGAACAAGGTGCATTTTAAATCCAGATGTGGGAGGAGAAATCTTACCCAAAGAACAACGGGGGACAACTTTATCAGCACTGGTCTCTGATTCACCAACTGGAATTGAGGACTTGGAGAAGTAAATGAATAAACAAAGGGTTAGGAAGCACGTTTGAGTACCTCAGCAAACGGAGGAGAACAGGCTCTGTCTGGAGGATACTCTTTAGTAACCCTTGGGAAATAGGAATACAGCACAAAATTTACCTGGACAAGTCTGCATAGGAATAAATTGGCTTCTAACCACTTCAGAATGGACACCTGAGCAATTTTGGGGGACCACCTGAATGTGCCAATGTTATACACATTAAATGACATCTCACTGTCTTTGTTGTGAGTGAACTGAGATTTTGGGGAAGAAAACAAGGAGGAGGCTAAACTGATGGAGATCAATGTGAGATCTGCAGAAGTCTTTCAAACTATCTGCAGGTTGTGACATGTTCATCTAAACACAACATTTGCAGTGTTGAACTCACACTGTGCCTGGTCTTTATTGAAAGCTCTCAGAAGAATGAATGCTA
The DNA here is from genome assembly GCF_947461875.1 of Haliaeetus albicilla. NCBI lineage: Eukaryota > Metazoa > Chordata > Aves > Accipitriformes > Accipitridae > Haliaeetus > Haliaeetus albicilla. The sequence goes on from NC_091507.1 coordinate 16,677,950, forward strand.
TAGGGTGCCAAAGTAATTATAATTTTTTCCCCAGATATGCAGGTTTTAAAGATTCACTTCTATACCTTCAGAAGACATAGTAAGAACCTGCGGGGAACTCCATCCTGGAGCTGGAATGGCCTGATAAGGTGGGGATACCCTTGTGGAGAGAAATGCCTCATAAGAAGTGAAGCTACAGCTATATAATTTTTGGCAAAGGGACCTAAGATTTGGGACCTCTCAGAATCTTTTGAATTTAGGAAACAATTTCAGATGGGGCTGAACTTTGTCCTTCAAAGGGTGAGGCAGGGGGTGGGCAAGCCAACAGGTCCTGGATCTCTCCACTAGTCTCTATGAAAGGCTCCTTTCAGGCTGTTGCAAGCCATGTTGAAACGCCAAGATGAAGGGTCCCTCCCAGCTAGGGACACAAGGTCTCTGCAAATAATCTTACTTTGGGATGCGAAACTACATGATAATTGTGAATGGGAGGTGTAAATGCCTAGTTATGGTCTAGACTCTGGTCTGGACCCACTCAACAAAGCGCCCCACACAGACTCTGAAAGAGCAGTTCCTGCCCCAAAGCGCTGGCAGTCCAAATACATGAGATGAAACTCAAGATGGATGCAGACAGAGGAAGCAACACAAGGAAACAATTACTTAATTTTGACTAGCAAAATTGTCTTAATCTCAGTAAGATTATGTAACAGTATTTTGGCAGCCCAGCTGCTACTAGGCATATTTGCTATTTTCTCTTTTTTCCTAAAAGTATCACAGCACGTTTAATAAGTGGGCTGATCAAAGGCATCATCCACCTCTGTATCCTAACCAAGAGATGATACATAAATTGGGGGCAAGACCAGCAAGGGCCAAGAAATGCCATATTTGACAATATAGGAAAATGGATGCCAGCAAAAGCATCCCCTGGTTGAAGCTGCAGATTGGCTTAGCGTTCCTTCTGGTTTTTTTTTTTGTTTTTTGTTTTGTTTTTTCCACTGACAACCTGGACTGAAATTAAAATGGCAAGACCAAAGACATCGTGACATGAGCTGGTGAGACCCTGCTGTTGGGCTCCAACAACAAAGCTGATAGATGCATTCTCACTGAGCTGATCAGAGAGCTGCTGGGAAGCAATCCAGTCCATACACTTCTTAAATTCAGCTTTGTAGAGGGTTCTGCACTTGGCGCTAAGATGTTTTAAAGAGTGTTGGCCGAAAAACCTCAGACTATCAAGTGTTGGCTGGCACCAGGTGTCAAATTTGGCTCTGGTTCTGGGAGACTAAGATTCACAGAAAGGCAACAGACAGGGCTGGCAGATTCATCACACTGGAGAAACAAATTATCCTGATCCTGCCTACTTGAGCTGTCTAAGAATTATGGGCATCCAGAGAATGAGTGGGGAAGCAGAGAATTTATTGGAGTAAAACATCTAGTTTTTTTTTTAATGAGGTGCATAGCAAATAGAAATTGGTAACATGGCTCTTCCTGGTCACAGAGATATTTTCATCCACAAATCCCTGCAAAGCCCTGAAAAGCCGGGTTGATGGGGTAGGGCATTTTACAGACCATGCCAGTGGGTGGCAGCCAGAAATATGCATCGTCTTGAAGGACATGTGTCTCCTTGACAATATGGAAAAAAACCCTTGTTCCCCAGGACCCAGGTAAGGTGTTTTGTGGCTGTAACAGCACAGGGCCAAGGTTGCCTGTCAGCACCTGAACAGTCCTGGAGTGGGGACTGGGTGGTTTGCAGTTCCATGCCTGCCGGTGAGTTTCGGAGGGAGGCTGTCACTTCACCTCCTGAGCTGGCCACCGGCAGATGAGCATGAGGAGACATACTGTGGTAGCTGGGAGAGGAGGCCAACGGGGAATCCTGCTGCACGTCTGGCCTGCTGACCACCAGGGACAGCCTTTTCGAAGCAATGAGAGCCAATGGATCTATAGTCCATTTGGACACCAGTGCCGATTTTTTTATAAACCAGTGAAATAATGTACAATGTAGGTATGGGAAATGACGTGGCATGAGTTGGAGGCTCGTCTTCTGTTTTGTTCTGGAGTATCTTCCATTTTATTCTGGAGCTGTCGGGTGAGAAGTAACAGATTTTTCATTGCTTACAGATGTGCTTTTGTTGTCCCGTGGCACCGTCTCGGTTAATTCTTTAATCTGAATGTGGATTAAGAGAGAAATTCTCTGCCTTTTGCACAGAGAAACAAGAGGTGATTAACTGAGCCAACTCAGCTACCTACGGCAGAAATTTCCCACGAATGAAACAATCATCCAGTTAAGCTGATTCTGACTGATAACTGAGTTCATTGGCCATGAGGGGATGCAATCACCTTTGCAGGGTATTTTATACAGACCAAAGGAGCTAACAAGAGATCAACTGGCAAAACCGCTCAAACAAAATATGAGTTTATGGATAAACAGATACTAAAAGAGAGGCTGATTCCCCAAATTCCTTTCTTCTCTGAAATGGAAGGAAGGTTCCCCTGGACACTGGCAATACTTCTTGGACTACAGTGAGTTACATCCATTTTAACAGTGTCTCCTCAGAGAGATCAGAGATGGGGGGAAGGAATAAGACCAGGTCAGGTTGGATATTCATCACTCGCTATTATCAGGGTCAGCCCATGATGCAGAGCAGAGGAATCGTTAGTGGGAAAACAATGCTAATGTTTTCACTAATTATGTTGGAGGAACAGAGCTAAAGCTGTTGTACAATTCCAGGGGCCCAAATGTTAAAGGCAAATTGTGTAGTTAGAAGCACTGGAAGAGTAGTCTGAGGCCACCCTATCCCTTCCCTTGCAAGTTACATGGAAGCAGGTGGGTCGCAAATAGAGCCACATGGCCATTCAGGAATAGCCTGGCGTGTTCCAGGAGTGAAATCTGCATGTAGGCAGTTGTTCAAGAGTGAACAGGTAACTATCAGTTTTAAAGTGTTGTCAAAATTATTTGCAGACATTTTTTAGGAAAGCACATTGATTGTGAATTTAAACATTTTGGCCTTTGCAATTTCTTTTCTTTCATTTACAACTTCATCTATTAAAAGACAAAGAGAATCTTCATCTTCACAGAACTAATTGGTCCCATTATAAATTAATTATTTGCACATTTTTCCTTAAAAATAGGCTTTAGAGCATAACAAAGTCTTATATCTATTTTTAACTCTTCTACAGCTTAAAAAATGAGAGAATGAACTTCTTTCATGTTTCTTTCACTCCTCTCCTCTGGAGCACATGCCTTCAGAAATAACTGCCCTGATACCACATGCCAAATGATAGCTTCCAAGGGAGAAGTTTGATGAAATCCCATTGATTTACTGGTTGTTGTTGTGTGGGTGTGTACCAAGGAACAGCATTTTTAAATGCTTTTAGCATGCCAGCTTTCATCCAAACCAGCTTAATTAAAACCTGATATTATAATAGTACCATTTGCCCCAAAATGAACAGTAGCTATACCAACCCCCACTGCATTAAGTCTGGTTAATGAAAGTAATTACAATATGCTAGTAACAAAGGTATGAGGGATGGGGATAATAAAGAGCCATTTGCTGTACGCGGAGGTCTGTGGAAGCCCCCAGTTCCCCCCTTGCCTGGTGCTGGCAGCCCATCCACGTGCCCTGGCTCCACGTGAGCCTGCAGAGGCATCTGGGGGACACACGTGCCAGAGCCACCCCTGCCTCTGGGGAGCACATATGGCCCCAGCAGACAGCTCTCCAACTCAAGGAAGCTCGGGAGGAGTGGTAATGAAGGGAATAAATGCTGGCACTTGGAAAAAAAAATGTTATTTTGTTGTGCGGAAGATACTTGTGAGCGATACTGCCTGTTATTACAATTGCGTTTTTCTGAAATAGATTTGCCTTCTCCAGGCGAGAATGAAGTGAGGCGATGAAGTCAGCTTGGTCCTGTAAAGCGCCAAATCTTGCACAGCCTGACCCAAGCTGAGGCAAAACTGCCCCCAGATTTGGAAATGCTAATATAGCAGAAGTTCGCAACAGCACTATGCTGAAGCAGGAACCGCGGATTATTTTAAAGAGACGAAGAAATGAGTTTTCAAGGGAATTTTTAGATCTTTCCCAGAACACCCTAGGTAGCCCCTGCTTTTTGTGGTTGCTGTTTTTTTAAGCCTCGCTGTCATAGGCCATATCTTAAATACACCACCACTCAAATTACTTTTCTGATTTTGAATCCCAAGTGAATGGAAACACACGGCTCCCTGCATGAAAACAAATTGCAATGAAGGGGGAAACTAAAGATTAGCACTAATGCACATGCTTTAGGTTTCAATCCCAAATTCAGTTAATAAAAAACCTGTTATATTTCTCCAAAACCTAACGGATGAAACCTCAATCAATAGATATCCAAGGAAGCAGGATAAGATCAATAACAGAGCTAATTTTGCAGAATTAAGGAGCAACATGAAGATTTTTAACGAGGAAGCAGACACCTTTGCAATAACTGCACTATGATATGTTGCCTAGCAACAAGATATAAAAATGATGTATAACGCCAGTAACTTCTTTCACATATGAAAACAGCACCCTACCAAGACAGCTTCATAATGTACTCTTACAAACTAAAAATCCATAGAGACCATTAAAGCCTCCATCTTCTGTAATATACTCTGTTAAACAATCATGTGTTTTTGTTAATGCAGTAAAACACTGAATTTATTTAATGATTACCCAATGATACATCAGCAGCAGCAAGCAGGAATGTTTCTATTTTAAGCCTGCAGAATCCATCCCAAGATATTGCACTTTGACAGAGAACAAATGCAATGAGCCAGACCCGTGCAACGCCCAGGATGGCCGGGGAAGGGAGACGCACCGTGGATGCTTACGGGGGGCGAATTAAAATCACCCTCTGTCTGATAAAAAATAGCATTATTGGAATGCATGGGAATGCATTTACTGCTTTTAACCACTTTTTTCTGTGGCTTGTAGCTTAACACAATCTTGCTGATGGAGTACATCCTGCTTCCCAGCTCCGAAACGGGAAAGGGGAGGAGGGTGGCAGGGTGTGCCAAAGACCGGATCGTTATTGAATAACATCTGCTAAAAGTAGTACTGCAAAGACAGTTCGGCAGGACAGGGGGAAGGAGGGGACCGTCAGAGGGCGAGCTGCCGGGTGCTGGTGGGGACATCTGCAGCCCGGGTGGTGGGGGAGCAGCTGGGCCTCGAGCGGGAGCGGAGGCAGCGCTCGCCAGCCCAATTACAAAAGATGGTCCGCAGCCAAAACACAAGCCCTGCAGCCAGAGGGCCGTGCCAAGACACTAGGATGGCTTGCAGGGGGACAGACCGAGTGGGGAAGAGTGCCCCACGCACAGGGGACGCTCCGGCACGTTCCCTCTGAAGCACTTTCCCTCAACCACCAGCAAAGCGGTGAGAAGAATTGCCTTAGCAGAAGAACACAGCAAGTAAAACCAGGCCAGAATAACCCAAAGTTTAGGACTGGTAACGTGTTACAAGGCTAGTTGGGAAGTCATCTCAGACAGAGCTGGGAGTAAGCGGGCTCTGGCTTATGGGGCAGTTTTGCCCAGGTCGGCATTGCACAGAGACGAAAAAAGAGACTTTGCTTCTCTGCTGGGAGTGGGCACTTGGGTCAGGTTATCACCTTGCGTTGTTCCTGAGCACTCATGGTGGCAGGTCAGCTGTGAAACAGCCCTGCAACCCAGCAGCAGCATGGCTCCTGTGGGAGAATTCCCTCTCCCACCCACTGGTCCACCCCTCCCTGAGGTCCCTTCCCTGTCCTTGGGGAGTCTCCCTGCCTTTCCTTTTTGAGAGTTATGTGCTGAATATTTCCAACCTGTGATACCTGCAGATTATCTGAGGTACGTGTTATATATGTCTGGAAATGAAGCAGATGAAGACGGCACTTAATCCTTCACTGATCTCATGCCTTGAATTTTAATCTTTGCCCTGCCGCTGACTTGCTTTTTTACCTTGAGCAAAACACAACGGCTCTCTGTACCTCAGCCCACCCATCTGTTCAAACATATCTGGCGATGTGACCCTCTCTGGCTGACCCACATTTGATGGGATGGCTGAGAGTCTGCATTAACACATGATTAGACACTAGGACAATTTTGGATGAAAACAATAACCATGTTGTTGCACAAAATAAGCATAAAGCTTTCTTGCATTGAACTGTTGAAATTACTAAATATATATAAAGGATCATATATTCCACAAACACAGCAATGCCAACCAGAACCAAAATAAAAATCTTTGGGATTTCAGTGCTGGCAGTGTGTTGAATTATAGGATCCCAGGTTTTGTTAGGAGCAGGCTACAGAGACTAAGCAATTGAACCTGAGTCCTGAGTAAGCAGGGAGAGGGTAGCATAGACAGAGGGGAGCAGAAGCGTGCACAATCCTGTCCAACTGCCATGATAATTTCTGCTGCAAGCCTTTGAAGGTGAAGTGCTGAGAGAAATTAAAAAGTCCCATTCTTCATGTAGTACCGGGGACCTGCAAAAGTCCAATGTCAAGAGACAAATATGATCAAAGAGAAGCTTGTGCGGTTTTCTTTAATCTAAGTGAAGGCCAACTTCTGAACTCCAACAGAGAATTTCACTGTAAAAGGTATTATTCTAGGCAGTTATGTGGATTAAAGGTAACTGGAAAGATGGAGACATTGGCAAGATAGAGAAAAATATATAAATATGTAAATGCATAAAGGGAAGTCAAGTGTGACTCCCTTTCCTAATTGCCTAACATGATTCCCACTAGATGCATAAATTACTGCTCCTATTAACAGCACTATGAATAATAATCAGTTTACTTTCTGGCTTGTATCTAAATATACTTTCTATATGATTTCATCTTTTATTCAGCTGTTTAAAAGCAGAACATCTAATTACAGTTCCTATTAGTCTACATTAATTTTTTTTTTTGCCACAGAGCATGTGTGATGACTGATTTTCTAAAAACAGACAGAATTTTTTAGCATATGGAAAAATCATGTTATTATTAATACATTCCCACATGACTCTACATTTCAATTCCCTTAATTATTTAGTCATTGCTGATTATGTCTTTTCACAATTCATTATCCCATTTCCTGCAACGTGGGCATTTTATTCATTAAGTGTCAAAATGAAGGGCCTGACCTCCAGGAAGATAATCAGGAAATAAGTGGCAGATATAAAAGGTCTGGGTTTCCCTTAAGTGCTCACTTATTTCAGTAGCTATGCCATGTTTTTAGTAAGCGGTGACAGAAAAGAACTGTTGTTGGTAATTGCAGAAAGGCACGGGGCTGCCAGTCTGCGTGAGCTCTGTTTTTCCCAACGCGTGCCGCTCGCATCAGCTGATGGTTTCTGCTGTGCGGTGACAAGAATGGGGCGGCGTGACAGCAAAGCAGTATCGCTTATTGTGTAACGGCACAGAGTAACGCTGCCTTTCAAATATTTAGCGGCGGAGAGCGCAGACAGCAGAGAGGCTGGTCGGCACTCCGCTGCTCGGGTCGACCTCGGGAGCGGGGACTTTGCAGGCTCTCGTCAGCCTCAGGTGGCTCCTGCTCCCCAGGAGACCTTCAGACCGCGCTAGGTTTCTGCAGGGAACGCTGCCTGCTCCCTCCTGTTGGAGCCAGACCTCTGGTGAGGCAGAAAAGCCCAAGCCAGCAGCCCAGGAGGCACAGCAAAGGGTCACGTTTCCAGCCTAAGGGTTTGACCGTGGGGCTGGAGAGGGACAGCCCTGGGGTTTCAGGCCAGGCACTGCGCTTCAGCCTTCCACTGGATTAAAAACAGGTCCACGCTGCGCCGAGATGCAGAAGCGCGTGACTCCGGACTTCTGCACAAGCCTAGCCTCAGCCGCCGATGGGCACATCAGTGTCTTAAAAACCGACTGCTGATGGAAAAGCACCTCCCTGCGTAAGCATCGCTCCCTGGCTTCGCACGGCTGCTGCTGAGCTGACCCGTTCAAAGCTGAAGGAGCTCAGCAGGCAGCCGTGTCCCTTCCAGATTTTAAAAGCCAACAAAGTAAACTGTGAGGAACAGGGATGTGACATCAGTGCACCTCTCTTGTCTTCCCTCTGCCATCGATTTTTGTCCAATTCTGACACAGCGAAAATAGTATCATAACACAACCAAGTAACAACTATTCAGCACACACTCACACACAGTAACAATTAAAATACGCATGTGAAGATGATTTAATTGGCCTGAATAGCTGCTAATAATGCCTGGTAACTTTGCAAAGTTATGACTAAATGTTTGTGGTATTTATAATATATAATGCATACATATGGATATCCCCATATGCGTGAGTGCATATATACAAAATGCATATACCATGTTTTATTTATGGGGCTTCTATGAGCAAAAATTAATTTGAAAATCTTTAATAGACATTACATTAATAGACAGCGGTTTCCTAAATAGCCTCGTGGCTAGACAAATACTTTGCTTAATGCCATTTCATTTTCTGCCAGCTGCATGTGATTTGCTTTTGATCTGGCACGCGCTTCGTTATACATTATTAAAGAGCCAATCAGCGTGCCCCTGGAGTTAGCATCCTGCCCCCTGCTTATTTTTTAACAAATTTCCTCTTTTCTTTCATACCACAGTGATTAATCATTTCAGCTAACGGCGGCACTGTTTATGATCTGAGTCAGTGACTTCAGACCATCTTAATCTCCTGTTAGGCAGGTTTTAATGTGCTGGGAATTTACTTACAAGCTTTTATTTATAGCACAGTATGCTCTCAATTTCATACAACAACAAAAACAAAACCTGCAAATAACACTCGATTTCTTCTTTTAATGGTTCTGATGAACTTTTATGGGAGAGAAAAGCCCAACCAAACCATGAAACAGAAACTAAAAAGGCAGCATGATAAATGCTTATTTTTCAAAACTGTCTCAGTTTTTATGCCGTTGTCTAGAGAGAACCTGTTGCCTTCCAATGTCTCTCTGCAGTCAGATCATTTCTGGTCTGGGTTATTTTGTACCCTCTGGTTGTCTGCAACAGTGCTTTTAGATGACTCGCTTATTAAAGCAGAGTCCTCTGGGGCTTCTAAAGTCCTTACTTGCAGCATCCTTATTTGCAGCATGGCTGGCAGAGAAGCAGCTTTGATTCTTCTGCTAATATTACAAATATTTCCAGCTAACTTTAAGATCTATGCTGAAATGGCTGACCTCTTTTCTATGTTATAATAGCAGTTCAAAAGACTCTTTTATTAAGCCAAGTGCCTGACCATTATTGTTTTTTATTGTGCTGTAGTTTTGTCTAATATTAAGGGAAATGATTTGAGGGGAGAGATAAAGGACCAAATGGATTTAGTTATCAAAAAGTTTATGGTATCTTAGCTTGCTGCAGGAGTAGTCTGAATATATTTTTGGGGAGGATTTTTATTCTTTTCTAAGCAAAAATTATATACCCATTACAATGCTCTCCATCACATGGGCAGTGCCAAGGACTATAGGCTGGAGACCGAAGTCTGCTTGAGAAAATACTGAGCAAGGCACAGACAAAGTATCTACAGAGGTCAGCCAGGATGACACAGAAATGAGGTTACAGGGTCAGGATCTGCCGTGCCACTTTCCCGGAGCACTCTCTTTAGGGCCACCCTGTGGAATTCTGCATTTCTAATGCCTCCAGATTTTCTCTTTTGTTTGCCTTTTGCATCATAAGGAACCAAAACCCAGATCTTCTACATGGGAGAAATAATAGGCAACATCTAAACTTTGGCATAGGGGAGGGCACAGCAGCAAAGGCCGCATGCGCAGTTTAGGATATTTGTGGTCAGTGGTACAAGGAGACAATGCTGCTCTGCTCTGGGGAGCGAGGAGACTGAGGTCCTTCTGGTCCTCTGGGATGCAGAAGAGTTAGGTAGGAGCCCAGATCCACCTGCTTCCTCCAACTGGTCACTTCTGCAGTATCATGTTTGCTTTTGTCTTTCTTCCATGTATTTTTAACCTCATAATTTTTCATCCTCACTCATCTTTGTCTGCATTCGTTCCTTTTCCTAAAGTCACACTGAGCATCCCGTTACAGGTCCTGAGCTTGTCTATGTCGTTTCTGCAGTTTGGATATCAATGGCTCAATTTGATAGACACGTTTTCATGCTCTTGATCTGTTCCCAAAGGCAGATGATCAGTACGGACTCTGCGCCTGTGTCCTCCAACAATCTTCTTCGAAGCATTGTCAGCCAAACGGCTGGTAGGCTAATCATAACCTCACAGTACTATTACTTGTTTCTGGCTTTTTTCTTGTTGAAAAGTTTCCTGTTTACCATTTCCCAACAACAAACTTTAATCCCTCTTAGCTTTAGTCATAAGAAAATTCATTGTTCGTTTCCGCAAATCGACTGGGATCCCTCTGTAGTCTGTGAGGAGAGAGGCATTTTCAGAGGACAATTTGTCCCATCCTCTCTCCCATGACTACCTACGGAGATTAAATTCATAACTTAGATTAGATACCTATCTTCAAATAACCACAACAAGGTAAGATAAATTCCATTTCAACTCATCACGTAAGATTCATGCAGTAGAAAACATTTTCAGTGCTCTCATTTACTTTAGACTTTGGTAAACCTGTATAATTTAACATGTTATGCTTAGAACAAGGAACATGTTAGTGACTTCACTTTTACAAATTCAACAGAAAACTATCAACTTGTGTAGAACCAGCAAGATGGGTAATAAATGTGACAAGAACAGCTTTAGGCATTGCATATTAATAGCTGTGGTAGGATTGACTTGCAGCGCCTTGGTTCTATGATCAGCAACAAGATAATTAGTAAAATTATCCTGCAAATTCATTATCTTGATTCCTTCCACTTGTGCATTTTATTCATTACATATCAAAATGAGGAGCTTTGCCTCCAGACAGATAATCAGAATGTAAGTATCAGACACAAAAGGTCTGAACTTTCTTTAAATATGCTTTGGTAGATGTGACCTTAAATAGTCTCCGTGATACCAAGGAATTTACAGTCATTATTCCAAACAGAAGAAACCCTGTAATTTTGCAGAGAAATGCAGTTGTGCATTTTATAGGCTTTCTCACACCTTAATTCTATTTTGAGATAAATGACTTAAACATTGGATAGTTGTGTGTCCTGGTTTCCTTTTTTAAAAATTTTTATTTTATTATATTCCTTTTCATGACTATTATTATTATTATTATTGTTGTTGTTGTTATTGTTACTGTTAGTATTACATTTTATTTCACTTTAGTTATTAAATCTTTCTTATCTCAACCGATGAGTTTTACTTTTTTTTTTCCTCCCAATTGTCCTCCCCATCCCACTGAGTGTGGGGGGAGTGAGTGACCGGCTGCATGGTGCCTAGCTGATGGCTGGGCTTAAATCATACCATTCTGGAACATAATGTTTTCTTTCTGGCTTAGTCTAAATTCACCTGTAGTGCTGTGCATCGTTCTCCATGCTCCTTGTCCTCCCACTACCCAGATCCGAGAACCAGCTGAGCTATACAGGGACTCCCTTCAATGCATGCATCCAGGGGATTTGGGGCTGAAATCAGGGTGCAGGCAAGTGGCATGGACTGATTTATGCAGGTCTGTTGCCCTGCTGTACCGTTAGGACACAGGCAGACGTGAGATCAGAAGTACCTCTTGGCTACCACCAGCTTTGATGGAGTCAGATGGACCAACAGTGTTCTCTTAAAAAAAGTATTTCACTTTGCAGATCCTTATAAAATGTTTCACATTTTTGATCTGCCAGGAGGTTCATGCATCCCTCCTGCTCGGAACTGATGTGAAGAGTTTAGCTGTCAATGCTGTGTCTGTTTTGCAAGGGGTGCTCAAACCGGCTGCCTCCGACGCTGAACTCGGGGCTAGGTGTCTGCTCCTTCTAGGCTCTCACAGGAGTCAGCGAACGAGAGCAGGCGGCAGCAGGAAGGTGATTCACAGCAGGAGCCTGACTTGTTGCACATCAGAAAAATAGTGCAGTGCTTGGCTGGACTGACCCTGCAGCCATCTGGTTTCAGAAACAGCAACAGAGCAGTGGAGAGATGAGCGGACGTGAGCTGGAGGGGAATGACTAGGGCGGATGGGTGTATGATCAGCTACATTTTGCCTTTTACCTCTGCTGACTTCAGCATTTAATTCCCCTTGCCTTTGTCTCACAGAACGCTCCATTTTCATATAGTTTAACACACTTAAGTTGTAGATTTCTTAAAGTGCTTTTATTTGGGGATATGAGCATCATAAAAATGCATCTGACAAGCCAACAATGCTTTAAAATCCTTGCTTTGTATTTTGAAGACACCTAAGTTTTTACTTGTAAGACTTGATTCTATCATTGCTGCAGGAAAACTCATGCATAGGGTGAGACATGGCCTTAAAAATTAGTAAGAGTGGTATCTTTTGTGGAAAACTTGAGGACACATTGCAATGGACCATACAATTATGGTTCCACCACAGTTAGGTACTTCTTGCTGGCCTCAAATCCTGCGTGGTTCCTAGGATGTACTCTGCAATGATTACCAATCCAATGGCTCTTGGCCAAAACACAGGCACCTGAACAGACAGAGCAAGATGCATCATGGATCAGCCCATTTCTGCATGTATTGAGCCTGCTAGTACGTGCATACACTATTTAGCTGGCATGGCTTTTTCAGTGCTATGTGACTTTTGAATTATCTTTTGCCAAGTGAAGTGTGTGAGAAGGGACATTCTCAAGCTGGATTCGCAGCCTTGCACGTCCGCAAAACTGCCGCAGCCAGAAATGCTGCCAGGGTGAGAGTACTCAACGCACAGGCATCCTTCCCTAGCATCACGGGTTCAAGAGACGGGACACCGAAACCAAAGACTCCAGGTCTGTGTCTGTCTCAGCTGAGAACTCCCTCTACCTGTCCGCCCAACCTGTGTGGCTTCTGCTGGCAAAACGGGACAGAGAGAGAGGTAAAATAACAGACTCCTGTTGGTTTGTTTTAAATCAGAACTCACTGAAATGACACAAAAAAAGAAGAAAGAAGAAAAAAAAAAAATCTGTGAAAGCTTAGAAGACAAGATATCGAAAGGTACATACACCACAGAAACAATAACTGATAGGGAACATCCTTTACAGAAGGGAATGTTTGATGATTTGGGGAATCTGCCTATGTATAATTTATGAATTCCTTATGGCTGTTTTTTACTGTGTAATGCTTTATACTCTGTGTGCTAAGAAGACAAGGAAAATAAGTTAATGCCTGTCCATGAAAAGGTCGATAGCTAAAGATCATCAGCACCTGAACAGATCTTACCAAAGGAAAACAAAAGGTTAAGGGGCATTTTTTTCCCCTGCCTCTCCACAGGGGTCTAGATCTCAATAGCGGAAAATCCCAGACAAGGGAAAAAAGATATCAGATACTAATCCTGGGTCTTAAAAAAAATCAGAGAGCCTAAGTGACTCCTGTGGGACTCCAAGGGCCCAGAGATAAAGGCAGCTTGTTTAGGAGAAGAGAGCCCGGGGGCAGCTCTCTGAGCAGGGAGACACCAGGGAGGATGAAAGACGCTGCTGCCCGGGAGGGGAGGGAGAGGGAAAGCCAGGCTGAGCCTGGAAGACAGGGTGGAAATGTCATCTTCAGATGCAAGGGAGCTGAGGGGTGACAGCAAAAAACGATGGAGAAATTTAGACGAGGCAAAGCATGCAGAGCTCTTATTGCTTTGTCTAGAGATGTACGCTGCTTCTCCAGCTAATGGGGAAAAGCCCCAGTCATCTATTTTTTTGGAACGACTGCAGAACCTGCAGTGGTCATATAGCCTGGAAAACATGATGCATATGGAAAATTTGGGTAGCCTGCTTGGACTAAGGGAAGCTTGCATGCCTGTTGACCCTGTGTGGTGGGCCCAAACACAGCAGGCTGAAGACTGTCCATCCACTTGGGAAAAGTCTGAAGTGCCTGCAAGTACAAAATCGAGCTCATGCCCTTGTTCCCAGGGAAAAAATTTCTTCGAGCATCGTCTTTCTTACACTGTGAGGCTGCTGCAGGCTCCAGCTTCCCCATCTGATGAACAAGAGAGGGAAGCAGCTGCCGCGGCAGCAACTATATTTAGCAGTCTATTCTGCTATTGATGCATATATACCTGGTTCCTATTGACTATAATGAGAATTATTCTGACAAACCACAAGGAGAATAGGCCTTTTAGGATTCAGTTCGTACTAACGAAATGTCTAAGGAAAATTACCCTCTTTTTGTCCATGCTAAATTATTCCAGCTTTTCATTAATACTCATTAAGTTTCTAAGGGTTGGCATTTTTAGCAAAAAAAATAGTTTTCACTGACAGAAAAAAGCCACCCAGATAAATGAAGAAAATGTTTACTCAATTAATAGGCATAATTTTCTCTTTTGGTGCTCAATTCAACACCAGGATCTGAAGTCAACAAAGGTTGGATCAGGGGCTACAATTTTTTTAATTGGGCTCTTCTCATTTACACTGGAATATGTTGAAAACTCAGGGCTATAATGAACCATTACATATGCATACATGCAATGCTAGGAAAATTAATAATGTCTTGAATTTGCTCAGTATTTATTCAGCATTCATGAGTAAATAACAAATAACTTGATAATATTAATGAAAAAAAGCCTGTGGAAAACCCACACAGCTGGAGGGAAACTTTTTTACTGCATGAAGCCTACTTTCTCTCCCACCAAGCTATTGTCATTACTCTGAATAACTTTTTTTTCCCCAAGGGTAAAGTGACAGGCTTGCAATTTCTATATAAAATTGCATGTTTTTAACTGAAGTTTGTATGTAAGCCCTTTTATGTCTGGGTGACTTTAAGTGTAGTCAATATTATTGGAAAGAATATATATTTTTAATTAAACTAATTTTGTTGGCAAAAATTAAGTTTTCAGAAACTGTCCGAAATGTGACGGTTTATCACCATCTTCATTTTAACCTGTACAGTGGTACTGTTTGGACGACTGAATCAGAATCCCATCATTTAAGGCAACATCAATAATTTGTACATGAAATAATTGGATCTTTTCCAAGTACCTCACTTTTGAAGCACACCTGATAGCAATTTACTTCCTAAGCTACTAAATCCAAAATAACTCTAAGAATGACACAATGCACCACACACAGTAAATGGCATTTAGCACTAATCATAAAGGACAGATACTATGGCATTTTGGTTGGTGAAAACTTGATCAGTATTCAGTCAGTCTCTCTTAAAATATTCTATTAACAGCACTTTGCATCCTGCAGATAAATGACTGTGTATATTCTTGTCTTTCTTTCAAAAACAGTTTTTACCTTTGACATTTCCAAAGAAAAAACCCAACCCAATATATCCCAAGGGCAATGAGCTACAGTGGCAAAAAGATGCCAAAATATATAGAATAAAAAATGCTAGAGATTTTCAATCACAATTTTTGCAGTGTGGCTCGTACTGTATTCTCCAAGGTCTTTGATTTTTTGCACAAGGCAGGAGGAAGCCCAGTGCATTGTATGGAAAAATCAGACCACACCTCTCCTAACACACCAACAGGACCACAGTGTCCTGGCCTGCAACCGTGCATGTCATTAAATCACGGACACCAGCATGGTTTTGACCGGCGCCAACTCTTGCAGAGAAAATCCCTGCATGCCCAGGAGCCTCTCCCAAGAGGCAGCGTGGGTGAAGCCACTCTGCTTCGTGGCTGTAAGAGAGTTTAGCTCTTTGGACACGAGCCGTGCTACGCTGATTGGCCTCAGGGTAAGAGAACAGTTATTAGTCCATTTTACTTATTAGTATAGACATTGCAATGGAATATTCTTGAAAGCGATTTAATTTCCTTTTAGCAGACTCCTCTTTTCTCCCACAATTTCCTTACAGTCTTTCTGCCAAGTGAAGCTAACTGCTAACTCATGTGTTGCTCCTAAATATGATTAAATAAGATTAACAAAAGAATATTTGTCTCAGCTCCCAGATGAGGAAAGCTGCCTCTCTCAGACATAAACAGAGAGCTCACTCTTCCTGGGTCAGACCAAGATGTGACAGTGGTGGGAGAGTTCCCACTGATCATCTCCAGTTGTGGAAAATCAGGCACCACAGAGGAATTTCCTAGATGTAAGAGCATGTCTACTGAAAATATTAGTGTGGGAGACAGGAAAAGGTGCATGGCCAAAGTACACGTGTAATGTCAGCCACTGAAACCCACAGCTCGATCTAATGCAGGTTTTCAGAGACACATCTTAAGGTGGGGATGGCAGAAGGTCTGTCACCCTGCAGGCTCACAGGGCAAACCAGGGCTGTGTCCTTAGGTGTTGGGGACTGTGGGGCAATGATTGCCCGGCTCTGCAGCCACAGCTGCAGTCTACAGCCCAGAATACATGCCCACTACGGGAAGTCATCCCTGGAAACATGGCGAAGAAAATGGGAACGTTAACTTGGGTGGAAAATACACCATATAACAGCATCTAGTTGCATTGTCTGATGAGTCTGCTTCCTTAATGCCCATTTAATCAAGGAAGAAACCACTGTCACCATAGGGTTTACTGGAAGATGCCGTCATCTCAACTCACACCTCCTTTGTGGTCTCACTTCATTTTGAGTGAATCTTACCAAGGGTGCAGAAAGTAGGTTGTTCTCTAAAGGTGGCAGCTGAAGGCATCAAATCCCAGGCTCCCAGCAGTGTGGATACCTGCTATTACCCAGATTTTATTCTTCTTTCATTAAGACTGATAGCACAGATCCTTCCTGGTATTAATATGCATAATTCTGTTGGCCTCAGAGGAGCTGTGGCAGGGATATACAAAACAAGGATCTATCTGGCCCTTTGCCATTAATAACAAGGAATCATTTCTCTGTATTGGAACAAGATGGTGATTGTGCCTCTTTTCCAGCTTTGTGAAACACTTGAAACAGAGCGAAAAATTAGTAAGTATTTTACTGTATTATTTTTGTATGGCAGAGAGGCTGGATAATTCATTCTGGATTCTCTCTTCCTTTGTCAAATAACAGGGTATATACACTCACTACAAAACAGCAATTTTGAAAATTAATTCCACCACATTAGCACGATAGTGTTTCACCAGCCTTTTTATACTGGCCTGCCTTTTCCTAACACAAAGCCTTCGCACATTGGCTACTTGTGTTCTTAAAAGAACATGGGTCTCTTTCCTCTGTACCACCCTATTCGATTCAAAACAGATCAGATTTTGCTGCATTTGAAAATGTCAGTGCCCCAGTACATGGGTGGCTAATGCCACAGAAATTGCCTCCATGTCCAGCATTGGGACCTAGAGGACTGAAAGGCAGATTACCTTTGAGTGGCATTGTTGTAAGTCTTGCTCCCACCATAAGAGTTTCTAGCTTGATCTCCTATTTCCGCTAAACTATTTATAGTTTTTGCCTTTTTAAGGTGATATTTTTTCATTGCCACTGAGATTTATTAAGTTCAAGGTTTAAATATACAGCATACTTCAATCCTGAAACTCCTTTGAGACACTATTTTCAACAACAGTGACAGCAGCAAAAATCCAAGTGTGACAATTCAGGGGGGCCGTCGATGTACAACTAGTTAATGGTTGGTTGACATTATCACTGTTAGTATAGTATTTTAGTGCCATTTTACATGATGCTCTGTACCTCAGACTCTATATATTAAGGGCCAGGGAAGTGATGTTTACATGTCTGCATTTAACGTGTTGGCTGTGAAGGTTTATTGACAGTTTAAAACCACAATGTGGGCAATGAAAAGGATGTGCCATGCATGGTGCCCAAACCAGGAGCCGTTTCTGTTCAGATGAGCTGCAAGAAGTAACAGATCACCTGGACAGAGACTGTGATGATCTGAGAAAGCCCCAAAAGGGACAAAAGCTGTGAAAAGTGAGGAATCCCCCCACAGCCTTTTGGATGGAGAAGGAGGTAATAAAGACACCCTGGCGGCAGCGGACACACAGAGAAAGTCCGAGGCACCACAAAAAGACACTGTATCCTGAAAGCTGCCCAGGTGTAAGGTGTCAAGGGAATGACAGTATACACAGGTATGCTTCCTCTGTAGTCATTGCAGCTTATGTGGACAAAGCCAAAATATCTTTAGCTAGCTCCGGTACTGCTGCTAATTTTGCTCTAGCAGCACAAGGTACCGTATGGACTGCTAATTCTCACTGAGAAGCTGGAGAAGCGCCAGGCAGAGCTTGCTGTAGCTCCACGATGCTGCCATCCACACCACTAGTGGTACCCAGGCTGGCTGGAGGAAAGCTGACCTAGGTAAATCGCTGCAGACAGCGACTGCTGTGGAAAAGATACTGTCCAAACGAGCTGGATGTCATGGTGTGGTAAGAAGGGCAATGTTAATAGGTGTGTATTGGAGGTTGGATTAGATGGCTTGAGCTATGTCTTAGTGTTTCTGAGATTTAGTGCCTTCGGTGAAATGACATATTTTCCAAACACTCTTAAGTATGCTTTTTCATTTATTTGAGTAAGAAAGACAAAAAGAATAATACTGAAGAAATGCAATGAACGGTATACATCAGCCAAAATAAAGCTTTAATTGCTCTGAAATTTAGGATACTAAAAGCAAAGCCATGCTGTGAAAGTTCTGCTGAAAGACTGCAATGAAAACAAATGATATTTTATGCATCTGATACATTTTTAATATGATTCTGACACTTTGGAGTACTTCTGTATTCAATGTTACTGAGCAAGAAAGGTAGTGTCAGCAAACCGGGGCTACTTCTAAGTCTCCATTCCTTCTCTCTCCCCCACTGCCTCTCTTTCACCTGAAGTTGCTATATTCGTCCTGAAACTTTTCCAGGAGTTTCCCGCTGGGCTCAGTCACAAAAGCCAACCTGAATTTCCCCATGAAGGTGCCGTGCTGAGGGCGGCCTTCTCACCTCCCTCCCAAAGTTGCCCAGCATTTCTTTCCAGCAGTGAGACTGCAATAAAATGCTCTGCTGGTGCAGAGGTAGCTATTGCACTAGCGCCGTGCAGCAAAGTGGGTCTTGTTCCACCTGTAGGCTTTTCCCTCTGCTTTGGAAAGCAAGAGGAGTGTTTAGAAATATACTGCTGATTACCATATTTGTGTTCTGTAATTCTTCACATGTCCGACTCCACCAGGAGCTTAACTGCAGCCAGTGGGATCTTACAGTCATTAACATTTACAAGGCAGCAGTTCACAGTTGTTGAACTAACAACCTACCTCTAAAAAACTGATTTTTCTCCCTTCTAAGTATTGACACGTGCTCCACTGACTGTGATGCTTATTCACAGTGACAGTGTGTTTGGTAGGATTTCATGTTTTCACAGGATTTGTCTTGTGCAGACAGTTTCTAATTTACCTCTGCTCTTGTTTTAATTCAATCAGCTGATGGAGTGCCTCTGATCTCACGGCACATATGGCTGTTCAGGTTTGAAAAAAACCCTGAATATTTGATGGGTTGATCCTTAATGCTTTCTGCTAAAGAATTAGCAAGCCTGCTAATGAGCCAAGGGATCCCAAGTGGGGAGGGGAAAAATACAGAATTAGATTCTGTTTTCATTCAGTTTTTTATGTTGCTCAAATAAGAAGTACTGTGCTTCACATATTCTGATTAGTTTCAGAGGGTAGAGAGATTCAAGTAAATTACTCATCAAAGCCATCACACTTAAAATGTCCTGTTTTCCTAAGTGGATATCCTGTGGCCATAGGAAGTCACAACCTATTTGCAAGGGCACCTGCGGATGCTCACCCCCAGACAGAAGGCTCACGGCACTGATCAGAGTTGTCCTTCACTGGAAGGGATGTTTGCAGCTAGAGTCTCAGTCCTTTCACTGCCTCTCCAACTGCTTTTTCTGTCTTCCCTGAAAGAAACTTATCTGTCCTTCACCCCACACTCCATCCTGCCTCCCCACTGGTCCACACCATCCCAAAGGAGGTGGCTTCTCCTGTGTTAACTGGCTGTGCTTGGTTTTCCTCCAGCCCCTTCTCTGCATTCCTGTTGCTCCATCAGCTTCCTGCTGTCTCTGCATCCTGCAGCCAAACACTGTTTGGAGGCCAAACACTCAAACTATGTCCGTCTCTCCCTAGTTCAACAACACCTCTTATGTCAACACAAAAAACCCCAGGGAATTCACAAGGAACATCTTCAGTAACTAAAAGCTCAGCTTACCTGTGCGTTTCCTTTCAACAAAGCTACTGCGACTCTAGGAAATCGCAGCTAAGACTGTAAGAATAGCCAGATCAATCTCCAACCACTTATCTTACAAACCAAGAACTGCCTGCACTTGACACACTCCCTTTCTCCTTAAATCCATAGCAAATATATTCAGAGTGCATCCAATATTGGTTGCAACAGTTAACTTAGTGGAGAGGCAGGACTCCTGCTGCTCCCATTTTTCGCAGGTACTACAGCAAAATAAATGTTTATTCCAAACCCCACCACTTGTAACAAAATACACAATTCCACACAGTAATAAAATCAAATAGAAATCAGCCAAAATTACTAATCTTGCTTAGCAAGCCTGTGTTTTAGCGAGGAAGTGAATAGGTTGGCTTTGGCAGCATCTCAGGAACTCAGGTAGCAACTGCTCCGGGCACGGTGGAATAAAGGATCTTTGTGTAGGCTTAACTCTTATTTTCTGCTTCAGAGTTTTCTACCATGTCCTCCACCAACAATGCAAAAGCTTACAAGGAATTGCCTTTTACAACTACTGTCAAGTAATGAGGTTTTTCTCTCTTGATTTGACATTACATCTGTAACTTGGTCTTACTGAAGTTACTTACATGGAAAGCTCTCTTAGAAGATTCTCAACCCTCAACGTGTGTGCCTGCAGCTGGACAGAAAAGTCACTACACCTTGAAGAAGCTGCTATAAATTAGTGCATGGGGTTAGATGAGGTTCAGGACTCCTGCAGTGATTATAAACTCAGCAGGAGTCCTTACACAGGACAGGTCTTGTTAATGGACCTCCTTCAGGACTGGAAGCGGTTCTGCATCTCAGTTCTTGAGGGCTTTCTCTGGAAGCTGCTGTTTTGTGTGGAAGGATCTGTCAATTTACAAAGTCTACAGAACTCTGATACATTTGGTAAAACAACATCAAAAAAGGCTAGACTTAGGCCGTGGCACCATGTGTTGCACAAGGCAGGACAAAGACTATAAATTCTTGTCACAGTTAGTGCAAAGTAAGATTTGGTGATTTTAAAACTATGCCTAAATTGATTTTGCAGCCCGGGTCGGATGTTAGCTCTGGCCATGTCCTGAAACCAGAGGGTGACAAGAGCTGTGCACAAACCAGCATTTGCCTCCTTTCACCTGCTGGGGGAAGGAAACACAGGGAGGCAGGTGGAGCAGATTTGGGACACACTTTCTACTGCCCTTGGTCTTGACTGGGGAAACACGGACATGCTGTGGAAGTACCTATCCCTTGGAAAAGCCACAGCTTGACTTGTGCAGGGAACACACTATCTAGAAAGATAGGATGTTTTCTGCTTTCTGTTGTGCAAGAGACAGCTAAAACAGGGTGCAATGTTCTTTAAAAAGATAAATTTTAAGCATCTTCTTACTTTTGCTGATGCTCCATGCAGTAGAGTGGCCCTTCATATAATAAACACATTTCAGTGCGCCAGCCACCTTTTCTGAGGGCAACACAAGGATTGCAGCTCCTGTGGCTTTTCATTGTCTGCCTTTGGGCACCTGTAGGGGAACTGCATATATTCTGTCTGAAAAGAAGCTAAACTTTGTCTTTACTATGTGAATAGCACCTCCAACAAAAACATGGAAATGGCTCTCCTTATAAACAGTCTGTTTCAGAAAACCAGAAAATCTGTGTTAATACTGAATGGGTCTGTTCAGGACAAAAAGAGGGCACGGAGAGGGCTGGAAAAGTCTAGATGCCAGTAATTTACGAAGTGAGTAGCAATGGCACATTATTACTGTTGCTGTTTTCACTAATTATCAGTAACAACAACCACTGCTGATCTACTTTTGCATTGTGAGAGTAACTAAGCACTGCTTTTGTACTACACAGCACTTCCCTGACACAGAAAGTTCACTTTTCAGGACAAAATGGGTGTATCCGACCTGACCAGGCACTACAGGGTACAAGTGGAATAACAATATTCAGGCATGAGAAACCATGATCTATGCCTGACCTCACCCCTGTTTTTCCACAGTCCTTGTGAAAAAGGAGGCTCCTAAGAGAGGATCTAAAGGTAGGTATGGAGCTAACTGGGAAAGTGTTCAAAGCTCTTCCCAGATCTGATAAGAAGCATGGGAGAAATTAATTGATGTAAAACTTAGCAACATTGTGATGGAGGCCAGTATCACCAGGTAAGCTAAAGTGGGAGTTTATATGTTAGCATGGACTGGTAGACTTGAGGCCTTAAAATCAGAGACAAATAGCTGTACTTGATTTGATAGAGAAGGAGTGGTGAGATGTACAGACAAATGTCTTTGGGCAAGATGTCAAGCTAGGACAATGATCTGTGCAGCAGCATGAATGCAGGTATGCAGCATTGCATTTGTCAAAACCAAGGAAAGGATGTTGCAGCAATCAAAGTGTGTAATGAGAATTTGGACCTGAGACTTACACCTTTGTGAATAAAGAGCTTCAGCTAGAAATGCTACGGAGTAACAGTCTGCAAGATTCACGTGTAGTCTTAGACACAGAGACCCAAGGGAAGTTCAGAATAGAAAGCGATACCCAGGTTGCAGACCTGGAGGATGGGCAGATTGGAGAGGTTACCCATGATGACTGAGTACTCATGTGAGGACAAGAGCTAGGGGACGAAAACAGTACGCTGTCTATTTTAGCCATGCTAAGCCTCAGCAGATAGCGAGACACGGATGCAAAGTGTAGCTTTTGAGCTGTGGGTTGTTTTATTCACTTTTTAAGCAAAGTGAAAGAATTTGTGAATAAATCCTCACGAACAAAAGGGTCCTATCCATCCAAGGATGTCCTGAATGCTTCATCATGAAGCTTCACAAAAATGCTTCTTAAGGAACATTCCCAAGGGAAAAAGAAGAGAGCAGCAGCTGTGTTCACTGGTTTGGAGATGCATCTTACCATCCCTAGTCATATAGTGCATTTTTCTTCTCAGCTGGGGTCTCTTACATATCCATGTTCCTCTGCATGGAAGGAACCATGTCTCTTCTACGTTTTTTGCCTAATTGAAGAAACCTAAGGAGGAAGACCACCTTCTTTGTTCATCTTAAAAGCCTTGCATAAAAAATGGGTGAATGAGCCTCACATCACATCATGAATTCATGATATCTGCTACTAATTTGTAACAAAGCAGCAGGGACTGAGGCTAAGGCTTGTTGAATACATGGTTCAGTCCTACAAAAGCCTACTTTGTAAACGTTAGCTAAGTAAAAGCTCTGCCAGTGAAGTCATAAGCAATACATCATCATCACCCTTCGATAAACTCTTCGTCCAGTTTAAGAATTAAAAGCTGTATTTAACGTATTCAGGGAGAGCGGAGAAATGCCTTTAGAAACAACAGGCTTAATGCACTACTAATCTCTAAACTAAATATTTATAGCCCCGTAATTTATAAACAATCTGAAATATTTGGGTAGTGGATATCCAAGAGGTGGAAGCGCACACAGTAATAGGGAGGTTTTACCATTCTATCTACCTTGTTTTGTGTTTCAATCACTATTATATCAGATTTATAAGCATTGCAAATTATTGAATTATCAGTTTAGAAAAAGAGCTGAAAAAACCATGAGTTAAAATATATGGAAATGTTTCATTGTTTATAAATTTGTGTGCCTCAGAAAATAATCAATATCAAAACTGATTCAAGCCAAGATCTGTCTGGATGTGTATTAAATTGCTCCATGAAAATAAACTAGAAATTACTAAGATAAAAGAAATAATAATGAAATATGGAAATAACTAAGGATTTTGCACATTGTCATTATATAATGGACATAATGGACATAATGACATTACATAATGGATTCTAATTAAATCCAGGTGGAAAATGACCTTCCTAGACCTCCCTTCAAAATTAAGATTTTTGACAGTCATGATTAATGGAAACATGCACTTTGCATGGTTTGTAAACCTGAAACATCATTGTACATTTCAGTTTATAATTTATCCCATTATCTGCTTCTGCATGCATGAAGGTCAGCCGTACTGGCACAAAGTAGCAGTGAAATTCAGAGGCTCTGAAAGGTTGTTTTCACAGATTTTTCAATTATTTTTCATGAGGAAATAATTTTGCCTACTTTTCCCTTAGAAAGATGACAATCTAAAAGAGTAATATTTTTAACAGCAGTAATTGCAATATTCTTGTTATCCTCTTGTCTTTTTAGAATAAACAAAATGGCACTGGAAAAAAATGTTTTTTTAAGGATTCCTACCCGCAATATTTCTTCAATGCAGCTGTTATCTCCTGTTCCACTGTCCTGTAAACAAAATGAGAAAATAGTTTGTTTGTGTTTTAAAAAGAAATAACAAATAGCAGGTTTGAGGACATGGTTGTCACATGAAATATATTCCAACCTCTATTACAGTTTCGAAATGAGGCCAAGTCTTTCCAGCATCTGAAAAGTTGCACTGCTTAAAATTCTCAAATTATTCCCCATCAGCACCGCAGGAAGATGTAATATTTGCAGCGTTTACATATGATTGCAACATATTTGTATAAATTCATAGGATTTTATTTACACCACTTTGGGTGCGGTTCATGCTGTTTTGGCTATGCTGAGTATGAGTAAGCATAAGCAAAACAGTTATTGCATGTACGTAGATCCAATATGTGCATTTATTTACATTAAATAAATAACATCTTTCCGCATCCTTTGTGCAGGAAGGACTCTGCAGTGACACTGCCTATGTGCAGCCTGACGATGTATAGGGTAGAGGCACCTGCGATGCCGAGGGGAGAGCTGCAGAGACTGCAACACAGGCGGCAACACCGAGCACAGGCTAGGCAGCACAGCAGTCCTGAGAAGGCTACGATTTCCTAAAATGCTGACCCAAAACCCACCCGTACGTTGTGGGGCTGAGAAATTCGGCTCTCCTGAACAATATGGCTTACTCCAGAGCCATTCTGGAGAGGAGAAATCAGAGACTTGGCAGAGCAGCTATCCCCTGATAGCAACCATCCTGCTGGTGCCTCACCTACATGCTCAGCTTGGTTGTTCATTAGGACCCAAAATTTTGCCACCGAAGACAAGGCAGCGCGAGACACCAGACTGCCATACCTGTGCCCCCCCCATCCCCTTCCTGCCTGCCCCCAGTTCCCTTGCACTGCCCAGCACAACTGGGAAGAGTGGGCACACCATGGATGGAAGTACTGGTGCTGAAGGGCTGCCCATCTCCTGCAGCGCTCCACAAGATACAGGTGGCTGCTGCATCAAGCAAGTTTTCTGGGGATTTACTTCACCACGCTAAACTCCCTGACAGTTGCCCCAAAAAAGGGTTTCTTCTTCTTGGAGAACAGAACTAGCTCAGGAAGCAGGAGACTGGGGCTTGAGGTCTTCCCATGTGGAAAGGGGGGATGGAAACAAAACTGATATGATTAATTACTGTCCGCAAAAAGCCAGCAGGGAGGTGAGCTTGGTCTTTGCCTCTCATTTTCAAAACACACCTGGAGGTTCTGAGTTTTCAGGTGCCCACCTGGAGAAATATCAAAGCAGTTCGATTTTCCGAAGTGCTGAGCTCTTCTCACCTGGAAATCAGACTTCTCTACCACATCTGTATTTGGGCACCCAAAAAAATCACAAGGCGCTTTCAAAAATGGATACCTCTATGCCTACCAGACCCAAATGATCCCACTAGCCAGTCTGTGCAAGTCCTGCTCCTGGGCAGTGTCACTGCCGCTCCCCAGCCTGAGCTGGGTGACCGAGGAGGTCTGGACCCGCAGCCGCTCGTAGCCTACCAGCTGTAACCGAGGTCAGAAGTACAGCAGCCATGCACAAGCAAGGGAACAATTTACGTTTCATAATTTTTTTGTGGCTGTTATTTCATGCCAATTCACAGAAAGTCGTAAGTGCTTTATTGTCCCCACTCCTGCTAAATCTTTGCTGAATATGGCCCTCGATTGTTAAACAAATGAATCGCATTAACTCTTTTTGGTGCAACACAGTCTGTCAGCTTTACAGTTCACCAGGATTTACACCACTGATTTCAAAGGGAAAGGAACTAAGCACGCTGTAAAGTCAGCCTTTGGAGAATTACTCATATCCGATGTACGGATGCTGAAGAGAGGCTGCAGCCCTCGAGCAGACAGCCCTGTTCTGATCTCAGCCCTGTCCCCGAGGAGCCGCACAACACTGCGTGTGACCTTCCTGCCGCTGGAGCAGGGGTGCAAGTGCAAGAGTTGATGTTGCCGATGAAGCTAACAAGACAGACGGAAACACCGTGACAACCTCTGGATATTTAAGAATTTTAAAATTAGCTAATTTTTATTTCTCTCTTCTCTGTGGGTTTCCCTCCATTTTCTCCCTTTCCTTCCCCAAACCCCGGCCAATGACTTCTTATCCCATTAACAACAGTGGGAAGTGCAAAACCCTCATCATGAACACCTTGTTTACAGAGCAACTAATTTACTGCCTGACCTCAAGTTTTCTATTCTAGTCCATTGCCATCTTACAGAAGGAGGGATGAGATGACCTACCATCTTATGCTGTATACAATACATTGAACATACGGTAAAATGATACGCTCTATTTTTGTGTGAAGACAAAACTACTGAAGGTAAATTTGGCAATAGGCTATTTCAGACTAGGTTTAGAAACAAATTTTTGTTACAAAATCAAATATCCCTCCTAGAAGTGTAATGAAATAAGTCTGCAAATACTCATCAGCAAGAAATTACACTTTCCATTACGACAGAACTAACACTTTAGCTATTCTCCCTAGCACATCATATCTCTGGGCAGGGAGTAAAAAAACTTTTCACATCTCTCTCTCAATATCATCACACTGCCTTTCAAATGGCAAAAAAAAAAAAAGCTGTAAACACAAACCCAAAGATGAGGTATGCAAAAGTGAAAACAGTATTTGGGAAAAACCTTGATTTCTTTATTTTCCTCTTTGTTCTTCATCTTTTGAGTGCCAAATATAAATTTCTTAATTTATTTTTGCTTTGAATACTTGTAAGGCTCTTAGATTACTGTTGATATCAAACCTTCTAGAATAAGGATGGGGAAGTTAAGAGACCATGCTCTGCACACAGCAAGCAACTTCAATTTCATATGGCCTGGGGCCATTATTATTTTTTTTTTGTCATGATATCATATAACACTATGCAGAGTGTTATTGTGGGACCTAAGGTATGTCTGAAAAGTGTCTGTAGATGTTGGTCTAGAAAAGACTTCCCGTTCTCACTTTAAAAGCTCTTCACTATATCTCTAGTCACATCACAGAGGAATCTGGCAACCTAAATTTAACTTCATGGCCATATTTTAATTAAAAAAAAAATAAAAGCTGGTAAATGTTTCTTTAAATCTGAATTAAAAGAAGAGATTGCATTACCTGCAGGCAACAAATAGCACAGAGCACTCAACGAGCTATTTGCATCAGCGGAATTGCCTGATCCAAGCCCTATTGCGTCAGTGCTGGCTGCATGACGCAGCACCTGCGTAAGGCTGATGTCGGCAGTGCCGGCAATCTGCGCAAAGCACTCCCTCCACCCTCTTGATAGCCTGCACGCCACAGTACACTTGTGCAATCAACGTTTTAATTACTTAAAAAATAAAAATTAAAAAAAAAAAGGAAATAAAGGTTTTGAGACTGCTGTTCCGAAGTAAGCCGAGGCGCTGCCACCCTGTATTTATTCTGACATTGATGAACCCAGCTCATTTGCTTCCCTTTGCATTTTGCGCTCTGTCATAACAAACGCGCCTCACTGAACCTCCAATGAACCATCAGCGAAACGCTGGCAAGTGTCAGGGAGCTGTCGGGGGAAGTGGGCTCCCGTCTCTTCCCTCTCCGATGCTGCACCCATTACCTTCGTCCCTCAGTCAGCACAGCCTGAAGAACGCCAAACATCTGCACACACGTGCGGCTGGAGTACAGTCTGGCAGGAGGATGCGAGGAGCTGCCACCAAGGATAATGGCAGTGGCTGCTGAAGAAATAGCCGGGAGCATCGTGCCGCTGATAACACGAGCAGCTAATTACCATGCAAAGCACAGAGAACTCTAAGAAACAAGGCTGACTAAAGGCTACATCGAATTCTTGAGAAACGGGATGTCATTTCAAAAAAAGCTACATCTGTACAAATTTTATTTCAGAGCATTACTTTATTTTTTCTTCCCTTACTAAGAGCTTTCACATGGAGATATATAAAGAAACCTCTCTGAAAGGAATTGTTTATCTGTGATACTTCTCCCTCCTTTCAAATCTTTGTGTTAAGGAAAGAAAGAAAAATCTTCTGCAAGTACCTATTTCCATTTTAGCCTAAGAGATTTTTATGGTGCCAGCTTTTGGTGCTGTTATTATTTGGACTGTGATAAGTGTTTTTACAAAGTCTCTAGAAGTTATTGGATTTTGTCTCCAGTATAAATTAGGCATGATTAAGATCTCCAGAAGGCTGAGGTACGTACTCAGCCTCTTCCACTCGGTGGGAGGCAGGCTGGCTGTGTCGGCGCTTGAACGTTGGTCATCTGCAACCAGCGGCATGGCGGTGGCCACCATGTGTCCACCCTTTGGGTGCCACCTCTGCATCCAGGGCAGCTTTCACCCCCGCGCTGCGCAGGCACTGCACGGCATGGCTTAACACGGGGCTGCAGGATCTCCCCTGGGGCCTAAAGTGAAGCTTCAGGCAGTAAATGTTGGCAGACAATAACCTACGTCCACAATTTTAAAAAAAGGGAAGAAAGCCCACATTGATGGACCTTGGTCTGAAAGCATATTAGAAAAGCTTCTTTGCCAGGCAAGACCACAAAAATATGGAGATACACACAGATGCATGCACATATGTATATACAACATTTTCTATAAAATCCATTTGCTAGAAAGGAACTTCCAGTATGAAGAAGATAAGTAAAGTCCTTATCTTTTTACTTATTCATACGTGCGGCCTCTGCCTGCTGCATTGTGGAGAACCATTGCCCTCAACAAAGTTCCCCTTCAATCATTTCTCTGAGGAGATCTTCAAACCTTCAAGTTGTGGAATAAAATGTTGAAATTTAACAGGGAGATATGCCTGAGACCAGAGAGGTGTCTTCTGGGGTTTCTGTGGAAATAAAGCCAGGCTGTGTAAAAGTATTTTTCGGGAGAGGTCATTTGCAGATGCCCAGGAAGGGTTTTTAGATATTCAGGGCTTAACTTCCTTGCATGTGCTACATCCTCCAAAAGGCTCTTTATGGGATAGCTGTGCTGAACCCACACTGCTCTGGAGAGAAAAGGCAGTGCTTTGGACTTCAGGAAATGTGGGCTGCCTAAAAGATTAGACCTCAACCTGGTTAAAGGAAATTTCCACTTTTTGGAATGTATTTTCATTCTGAACTGGGGGGGGGGGGGGCAGGCACCTACATGTAGATTTTATCCCATTGGCTATACTCCCATTAAAAATGTAATTGTGTGACAACATTACCTACAAAATGAAATTTTAAGAAGTGTTCTTCAGTTCAGTTGAGAAATGAAAAGTTTGATCAGATCAAAACACTTTACAACAAGTTTTAAGAAATAAATAGAAATAAAATTTGTAGTTACAGAATAAGATATGGCCTAAA
The DNA here is from genome assembly GCF_947461875.1 of Haliaeetus albicilla. NCBI lineage: Eukaryota > Metazoa > Chordata > Aves > Accipitriformes > Accipitridae > Haliaeetus > Haliaeetus albicilla. Next base: position 16,707,486 of record NC_091507.1, read on the forward strand.
TCAAGAAGTCATTAAAACATAATATTGAAATGTTTCACTCTGACTCCAAATTTGGTAATTTTTTACTTTAAGAAAATATTTTCTTCAAACAAGAATGAAAATAAGTTTGGTCAAAATCAACATAGATGCAGACATTTTCAGTTCTGATAAACTGGAATGTCCCACAGGAAAAGGACCGAGTAGGAAAAAAACCTCTGACCAGAACAGAATTAAAAACAGTATTTCTCTTTCTTTTATTCCTCTGACGAGAATAGCATTTCTATCTTGATGGGTGACATGAGACCTACCAGCAATGTTTCCATCTACTTTAACAGGGCTGGACTTCAGGCAGCCACAGCATACCGTAGTCACCCTCATTTCACCAATGGGCATTCCTAATGCTGGGAATTTCACAGCCCTTAAACAGACAAGACTCCTTGTCTCTCTCAGAGGATGCAGGCAAGCAGGGCTGAACTGGGCAGGGTTACCAAGGAAATAAGGAAGAGACTCCTGAGGAAGCTTGATTTTCTATTGTTCCTGATATTTGAAAGCTTTACTTTGCACTCGTGCTGTTTCTTACTACTAATTTGGAGTGCCAGTGGCCATGGTCTGTTGACACAGTAGTTTTCTCCTGCGCTCTGCACTGCTGCGAGTAGGAGCTGTTTCTCTTTTACTACGAGGAATTGCTGCTGCTAAATTAGACATGGAGAGGTACAGAAGGGAGATGGGTATGAACAGCTGAATTCTCCTCAAACTCTGTGTCAGAAAGTGTGGCACTAATTAAAGTTATTAAATCCATCTAATTTACAGTGACTGTTAATAAACTGTTACCCTTAATAAGCCCATTCTCTTTTGAAATGGAGCCTTCATATTTATTATGGGGATTATTTTTTTCTACCATGGGATCTGGCAACATTGTTCTTGGTTCAAAAAGGAAGAGGAGAAAGGTTAACAAAGATTGTATTTCACGAAAAAAAATGAATTAAGAGCAAGTGATGAAAGTCATCTAGCTTTGCTTTAATGAAAGTATCTGGCTATACTAATTGGGGGTCTTGTTGCAACTGGAATATCATGATGCCCCAGTCTTGTACCAGGAACAGGAAGATATTCTGGCTAATCGAAGAAGGTGAATAAAAATTATTTGTAGATAGAGAGAAACACCAAATGATCCGATAACACTTGCTGTGCACACTAGAATGGAGATGCTAATTGGACAAGAGTACATTGAAGCATCTCCTGCCCATGTAGCGTCCGACCTGAACTGAGTATGGAAAGCCTGGGATCGGAAAGTGAGGTGATGCTGAAGGGCCACCATCTGGGTGGCTGCTGGGAGCTTCACTAGAGCTTAGGCACCTGTAGCCCAGTTTGGAGGGAATTTAGAAGTGCTGGGTCCAGCCACGTGTTGAGAGGTCATCTTCAAACTAGTGAGATGGTCTGAGTCCAAGTCTCAGTGTCCACACCACAAAAAAATCAAGAGAATTAAAGGCCAAGAACCCTTCTGACACCTCCCCACCATCTCCACCCCTAAGGGCCATCGAACAATCAATGACTGGAGCTGCACTGGTAACATTTCATGTAATAAAAGATGCTTGGGAGCCTCAGATGAAACCTACTCGCAGATCAGTGGAGCAATTCTACAGGCTTTTACATTATATTAATAAAAATAAAAATCCAAACATGCCAGAATTACACTGTGACCCAGACCAATAAAAGGGAGCTGTAATGGAGAACTGCATTGTTCTATTAATAAAATATAAAGGTTTTATTGTTATTGGGAAAGATTGATTGTATCAAATCAATACCGTGTCACAGTATATTAATGTTTTTCTTCACTAATGAAAAAATAGGGTCTGATGTGATTACACTCTCTTGCTACCCATTTGAAAAATATAATGGGATGGTAATAATGAAGATTGCAACTTGCAATTTTACTCCTTGCTACATGCTCTATCCTGGGAGGTGCTGAGTAAGTGACCTTGGCTTTCAGTGAAGTCAACAGGAGCTGAAGGTAACTGGCATTCACCAAAATGCTGTCAACAACCCCCTGAACAGACTCCACAGCCCCTCTTCCCACCCCAAAATTGGAAAAAGCTAGTGGGGACCTCTGGAAATGCCTTCAGCATTCTACATTTTCTGCAGCACTGTATGCATGCTCTGAACGTTTTAAGTGACTGCTTACTTGACACAGTGGTCTATTTGTTCGAAAGTTTCCATTATGGACATCGGAATCTTTTGGCTTTGCAGCAGGAAAGACTTCTTAGTGAAGATATGGGCTTCTCCCCTCAGCCCACGCAGCAGCCCCACGGACCCTGCCCTGGGAGCGATAGAGATCAGCTTTTCTCCCCATTAGATGCCTGTCCTCCCTGCTACACAGATGGCCAATTAGCGTCAACTGGAATGTGGTATTTTTAGTGATGTGGACACTTGTCCGCTACGACCTGGACTGAGACCAATCGATTGCATTTAATATATTGTCTGTGTTTGGGGAGAATATATAACATCTGTATAGCAGCAACAGTTGGAAAAACAAGTATTATGGAACTGTTAATCTTTTTGTGACATTTTAATATGAATTTACCATTAGCTATTATAATATTCAATAAATTAAATGGATTATTTTGCCAAGAGATCCTTTAAAAATGTTAATTAACAATAAATCAATAAAAACTATTCAACATGAAAATCAATTACATCCCTGTTTACATTATTTAACTCCAAACATTTCTGTTTTGTGTGCTTGTAATTAGCAAGCTATAAAAGATGCCATAAATAGGCGCATAATGAGAGGAACTGTTTATAAATGATAATTGGTATTCATTCCCACTGAGCTAAAGGTTATGTGATTACAAACTATCGTGCAGAAAGGGTTAAACCTCTTATAGATAGAAGGTTTTACAGTACACAACTCTCCAGAAATCTCTCCCACAAAAGGCCCCTGATGGAAGAAAGCCCCTGTACATGAGTGGCTGATGGAAAGAGTAACATCTATCAGGCATTCCTTAAAGACTATTTACATCAATTCAGAAACGGGTCATGGGGAAAAATCTACCCTTTGGGCACTGGTGGAGGGAATAAGAAATGGAGCCTGGCACAAGGAATTCAGTATTGATAAAACATCATTATCTGAATAATATCTCTACTAAGTCAAAAGGAAAGGTATTAAAATTGAAATGCTATTAAAAATCTAGGTGACCATCCTGTCAACAAAGCTGAGGAGAGGACAAAGGAAATGAGGGTGGTTTCTGTCATGATGGGTAACAAAGATGTTGCTCTACCCAATACCTCACTCAAAGATTAGGGGCAAAGAGGGTCTGGTTTTCAGAGAGGGCTAAAAGAGGATTACAGGATCTTCACATGGCAGCTGAAAGCCCAAAACACTGAGCAGCAGCCTGTATCTCCAGGAGGTAACACCGGACTATTTCTTATGATAGGCTACTACACAGAGCTGAAAAAAATGTTTCCTAGGGAGAAACAACCACTCATTAATCCTTATTGCTGAAAACTGCCTTCTCAATTTTAGAGACTGAGACCTGATTTAGACTCAACAGCTAAAAACCCCCACGATCTGGAGACCAGAGTAACATTTGGCTTCCTACTAAAGCCTTTTGCTAGTCCAAGGATGACACCAACATCTGACAGTTTTGGCTTTGACAGTGTCTCCTCCCCAGCAAAATAAATCTCATTCTTTCACTATAACTGCTTTCATGAGGGCAACAATCATCAAGAACCCTTGATGGAGCAGGTCTGAAGCATGGGCAGACCAGTGAGCTAGTGATAAAGCTAGCAGAGTTAAACAACCTATTTGCAAATCCAGAAAGAAACCACTTTTTCTACCTTGTCTGGGCACAGCTGATGCATATTTCCTTTCTTTCCTGGATCATGACTTAAAAGTGAATTCATTTTGGCCTGAGACACTTACATTGTACTGCTTTCCTTGATTTTCACGAAATACAGTTGTTTCATGGAAAACAAGGATCAGGATTTGGAGTTTTAAAAAAGAAAAAGTCTATTACGTGTAAGGAACAGAGCATCATATGCATTGGTTTGAGAATGACAGCTCAGTCTCATTGCTAAGACTGCAAAAACATATTCTGGTCATGGCAATTGCGACCTGGACACCTATTTGCCCAAGAAGGATATAATTTGCTACTGGATACCCAAAGGTTTATCAATGAAGATGAACAATTGTATGCATCTGCATCTTTAAATCAATCGTTTGACACCTCTGGTCAGCTCAGGTGGATTCTGCTAAAATCCACATGGAAGCTGATAAATAGCACAATTCTCCAAGCTGCAGTGAAAATCTCGGCAGAGCTTTATTGTGCTCTCAGCATTCCTGAAAGTCAAAAGAAAAAAATCCAGCCATACTGTGGTCACTGACAGACTGATGGAAACACACTCGCTGCAAAGCTACTGAAAATAGTACTCTCTAAAGGTTTTGCAGAGTTAATAGGACCCGTAAAATTGCAAATAAAATTGTCAGTGCTGCAATGTCTTAGGGCTCAGACATATAAGTTCTTTCCAGTTAAGAATGTACATGACACCATGTATATATCAAGGTATACATGTAAGTATGTAGGTAAACACCATACAAAAACCTCCGCAAAATTTTCCTGAAAATGCACAAACCGACCAAGTGTCAAATCTTATCAACTGTAGCCTTAATATGGGAATCAATAAATTCAGCAAATCTATACAGTTGCAGAGTAGACAAATACCTTCCTCATTTTTCCTGTCCTCTCTTTCCCAAATCCCACCGAAAGATTTTTTTTCCCATCAATTCACTGCAGGTCTATATTGGTCCTCTTTAGTGGGGGACAGAAAGTCCTTTGGCCAGCTGGGTAGGAACCAGGCACCGCTGTGCTGCCTTGCAGAGGACTTACCTCCAGAAGTCAGGCTACCTCCACATCTTTAAAACCATCTGCCCCAAGAAGTGGCAGCTGCCCAGCACTTGTCCCTTAGTGGGGGATTGCCCCGTTTGGGCAATGACAAGACCAGGAGCAGAATAAATAATGTCCCAGGTTTGGGGAAGGTTGTAGGTAGCTCCCAAGTAGTTGTACACTACTAGTTAACAGGTTTTGATGGAAGCCACACTGGTCCCTCAGGCGTGGAGGACAAAAGGTTGGCTTCAAAAGATCCTAGCTTATTGTCTTTTGGCTTTCACTTTTCTTCCCATATATTCTCAGGTTATCCCCTTTTAACAGGGCTATTGCATCTGAAAGTCACAACGCTTTCTGATTTTCTTTTTGCCTGTCACTGTTACAAGTAACACTGAAATACAGAAAGAAAGTAGAAAGAAAAATTGGTTTCAGCTTTTCCAGATTTTCTGTTTTTGAAAGAGTTTGCTTGTCCTTCCAGTACCCAGCTGTTTGCATTGACCTCTCCCACTCAGCTAAAGGCTAATGGAGCATCACTTATAAAACCCAGAAATACAAAACTGTACAGACCATGACTATAGACCTTGTTACTCAGGGGCAGTAACCACTTTTTACTGTCACATTAACAGTTTTCTTTTTAGTACAGAAAATGAGCAACAAGTCACTTTGTAACAGTGCAGTGCCATAGAGGCATGACTGGTGTATGGACTGCAAAGCTCTGGCTGGTGCCTACAGAGAACTGCTCTCCCAACAGCCTCACTGCCAAAAAACTATTTTAAATCCTTCATGCAACACACAATACAGTGGGTGGAAATAAAAGGAAGAAATAGACAGTGACAGTAGATTTTAATTTTTACTGGGTTGCAGACCAAAACCAGTACTACACTGCATGAGAGGGGTTTGTGAATTTTCTCAGAAAGGTTAGGTTGCCCTTAGGTTTGGTTTGGGTTTGACTTCCAAAACATTCATTAGAAAGCTTCAAAATAGTGAACTGCCTCTTGGATTTCTATTTTTATTTTTTTGAACAGATGAGGTGATCCTCCACTTAAAAACAGGTTATTTTGTCTCTAGAGGAAGAAATGTTCAATGTAGCCCCATTTCATTTTAAATGGAAGCTAAATGGAGAGAAAAATCTCTAACACTGCTACAGCTCACAGACATTTCCATCTAGGTCAAGTGCAACAAATCTGCATTTTTTAAGCAGCAAAGCCAGCTCTGTCCCTATAAAAACTGGAAGGTCCTGTGGCACCCCAAATTGTAACAACACATACAGAAAACAGGAGTACAGTTGGAAAGCCTTTGAGCTGAGAAGCCACGTTTCCCTTTTGTTATGTGATCTTGATGAATTTATTTCTGTGGCTTTTATTCAAGTTTCAGGACGTTGAGTCCCTTAAACTTGTTGGTATTTTCCTTTTTTATGGTTCTCTGCTGCCTTTCACTGTTTTATTTTTATTCTTTTGTTCGCCGGTGTAACTGAAGGTAATACAGTCCTGCGCCTATTACCCTCCACCTCTTTGATCTGGCAGTGGGTATCAACAAAGAAGTTATTTGTTCTCAACACATTAAACCCTTCTGTGTAGCTTTTTACAAATTCTGTTATGCAACTTTGATAGGGCCTGGAACGAGTTGTCAGGTACCGAAAGGCTGGGGAGCACAAAGACCTCTCCAAAAGTCAAGCTATGAATGGTGTCATCTTGCTGTTTCACTTTCAAAGGTGGCTCATACAGGTTTGCTGAATAGGAGTCGTTTGACAGCAGACATCTGAATTTGTATCGCAGACTCTAAGACACCTTTATAAGAACTTTGAATATCTTAGTTGAGTCCTGAGGATCAAAGCTTCCTATGTAGTAAACCTATCATGGGTTACTCAGGGAGATTTTCAGCATTGGTAACAATGGCAGCTGATTTGCCTCGCATAACAAGCTACCGATAGAATATAAGGATTGTGATCAATACTTTAACTAAAATCTATCTGAAACTCAGGAATTATATTAAGGTCTCATAATTTACTTTATAAACCATCATCTCCTATAATTTTAAGACACGCATGCATCAAGCGTTGCTTGAAATACATTAAATCTTGATTTTTCAAATCAGAATACTAGAATAGTAAGTAGAATTGGCAGCATAAATGAATATAATGCATAAAACACAAAAAGCTCTTGGCTGGCTTTTGTATACAGCATTAGAAACAGAGAAACACACATTGTTTCACAGTGATCTGCATTAAATATATTTGTTATGGGTTTGAAATACTCCAAACTATTTGTTTTGGATGAGAGAGGATGCTCTGCATTTATGATATATGATACCACATTGTCATCAATTGTCATGCTTTGTTTATAGGACTGAATAATTTGCAATCATCAGATTACTATGTTTAGTCTGCACTCTGGTTTTCAGAGAATGCGTATTAAACAGATCAAATCCTTGTATTATTTATTTATTTGTTTGTTTATGAAAGGAATGAGGAGTGGCTCATTCCCCTGACAATTAACTATTTGGTGAAGGGTTCGAAGTTTCAGGTGCCAGTTGTTCTTGGGGAGGAGAGAAGGGCAAAGCTGCTCTTGGGCTCTGATTTTTAATTGTGTGCCCATATTGCCATGTAGGGACATCAGGTAATAACGACAGCAAAAAAATGAAGAAGATGCAAAAGGCTATGCATATTCTAAGGGCTTCCTTCAGCTTTCTGGCTCCCTTTCCCCAGCCATACTTCCAGCAGCATCTCCTGCATGTTTTATCTGCAGATGTTGCTCTCAGTCACCTGCAGCCCAGATAAATATTGGGGCAGGTAGAGGACGAGGAAGCCCCATCAAAACACAGATTATCCTATACCATTTGCAGCAACAGGTACTTCGTGAGGAACAAAATGAAATGTTCTTGGCAAAGCCCTCTCTTTTTCATGATCTTTTTTTCTGCCAGAGAAATACAGCTATGAAACAAGATACTCTAGCAAGGGTTGCAAGCAAAGACTTTTAGCTGTTCCTGTGCAGGGCAAGGCACAGCCCTGGCAGTCAGGAATTGGCCGGTCGCTGTTGACTCTGCTGTAGGGCTGGTGGAAAAATCCACAGTAAAGAGCAGTCCTCGCCTAATTTAAATTTTGTATACATTTATACTATAAACACAACAAGATTTTAAATACTTGCAGATGGGAAATCAGTCAACAGCTACGGCTGAATGCCTGTAACGCTTAATCCCTGGGGACTGTATAGGCACAGCAGCCCATCTGCACAAGTCACCTGCGCAGGTCTGTGCTGAGGTTCTCAGGCACAGGAGAGTAACACCGCTCACTCACTGCCCGAGCTCCTCTGTTGATGGCACTATATATAAACTCAAGATAGAAGGAAACAATGGGATTACTCATTCCGAGAAAATAATTACAAAATCAAGCCATCGCCTTTGCAAAAGCGTGATACTGGTTCATTTGCCACCCAGAATATCTGCACCTCTAAGCTAAAGACGAAAAAAACAGCAAGAATGAGACAGAAGCCAAGCTTACATTTCCATCCTTATCTCTCTCTACCGATACTCTCTCGGAGGTCCCTGCTTGCATAGCAGCTGCTGAATTGCTACAGTTTACAGTCTGGCATATTAAAATAAACTAGCACTGATTTTGGCAATTTGCAGTCATGCAGTTGCTGCTGCTGCATAAACAGTTGATGGATCCCTACAGCAGAGGCAGGAGCTCTTCATCTGCGCCCACTTGTGCGTCAGACCTCTCGGTCTGTGCAAGCACTAACCACAGCAGAGACTGCCGTGTGAACATATCCAAAGTCACCCGTTATTTGTGTCTCATTGCAGTCCAGAGCTCGATCAATGCTACCAACACAAAAGATGTGACTTTCGAAAGTGGCCTATCCTCCCTTTTGATCCAATGGAAAGGACTAAATGGGGATGTCTTGATTGAAAATAGTCTGCAATAATCTGCATTTTGCATGCATGCACATTACCATGAAGGCTTGTATAGCACTTCACAAGCACACAATCAGAAACATGTATGTAAACAGATGCATGTGTAATATAGTACTTCTAGATATGTAGCAGCATTTATAACTTTAGATATGGAATATGGCTACAATTCTATATGGGCAACAGTATATATTTTTAGGAAGGATAACAAAAAGTACATTTTCTAGTCTAAAGGGTTGGAAGTGTTTTAGGTAGGCAGAATATAATTCCCCCCGAAAATTAGGGTATCAACTGAAAAAAGGTAAGTCCTAACAAACCCTAAAAAAGATCCTTAAAAACCTAAAATAGGTATTATGAAAACAAACAGGCCTGTCCACAAGACCCCTGCTTTTCCAAATGCAGCCTGCAGACTAAAAGCTGATTTCTCAGGCTCAGTCCTTGACGAGATGGGAGGCAGGGCACGGTGCACGCTGGAGCAGTATCCCCAGGGCTTTCACTCACAGCAGCTGGGTCGGGCCATGGGGTGCCACCAAGAGGAGGTCTACAAGGACTCAGTAGCAGCTCTCCAAACAGCAGTCTGCCCTGGGTGCCCAGAAATACCTCTAGTACACTTTGGGAGGAAAAAGTAGCCAAACATTCCTGTCTGCCCACCAATTACCTAGACATAGTCAGGTCAGTGTTACAAAATGTTCCCATAAGTTGTTTACCCGCAAAACATGAAACAGCAAAACTCTACAGAATATATTGGTGGCTGACTAGCAATTTCTTCAGAAATCAAAAAGATAACTAAAATTGGGATCTCATGTTCCAGGTGACCAGCACCACCTTGCACATGGAAAAATCAATATGAGAATCTGTAGAATCAGATAGAAGGAAATACTTTTCCCTGCATACTGCTACCTGCTTTACTGTCAGCTGGACTTCTTGCAAGGCATGGAGGATGGCTTTGGAAAGCAGAGGGAAAACAAGATCAAACATTCCCGCCTTATATCACAATGAACAAAGCGAAGCTGTATGTCATCTTGTTTTACATGCTCTCACGAAAAGCTAATAAGCAACTGGTGTGCTCCCCCAGCAAGGCAAATGAAATCTTTGACTTGTTTCACCCTTAAGGTCAGATATCACTGCTGCTGAGCAGATCTACTGCAGGAAGAGTGGAAGAGGGAATGTAGGTGAAATTATGGTTTGTGCTCAATAAGGGTCTAAACTCTAACATTTGATACAAAAGCAATGTGTCTTCTAAGACAAACCATAAAAATACAATTATTATAATAGCGTATAATTTACCAAAATATTTTGACATTTTTTCAGATATAATCTGTTTTCTGGTATTTGCATACCTTTGACTCTAGAGTATAGGCATGTATAAGCACTGAAGAAGGCAAGACAGCAAGTAATTATTTACTGATTAAGGAGCAGATCAGCTTGAAGTTTGAAACATTAGCATTCCTATTTCACCCTCATCCTCCGAGAGGAGGAAGGAGGAGACATCAAATAGAAAGTTTTCAACTTGCAGAGATTGCTAATTCATGGCATTAATGCCATAAATTCCTCCTCTCTGCTCTTTTGACTTACTGCTGTCTTCTGGTATGCCCAGGTCAGCAATGCTCAACTCACATTTACTTTGCTGAGGTGGTAAAGGTTACACAATTCAAATTTTTTTCCATTTCTAAAAGAAATGAATCCAAACTCAGCTAATTTGTATACAGCTGCAGGCAATATAAACATGGCTGGTTAGAATTCTTTATATAGTATAAGCCTTTGTACTCCATACTTCATGGAAGTTAATAAGTAGGTGTCAAACTCTGAATTAAAATTCCCAGAAGAGGACACAGCACAAAGGACAATAAAAATGATTTTTAAATAATCATAGGGATAAATAGCATCCACTTCTGACAAATGTAAGTGCTGGCATAAAATGTTATTAGGCTACAGAGATTTTCTTTTGTTCAGGAAGTATGTTTTATTCTCCAGCAGTGTCATTCATCATCCTAATGAGCCCTCAAAATGTAAATTAAATAGCAAAGACTGATTCATTCAAAAACATCTTTGTGCTGTGTGTTAAACCATTTTTCTACTTTTATCCTTATATATTGGTTCATTCTTTCATTGCAAAATAACCCCTCAGCCCTTGTATACTTTAATGGCCAAGTTCAAGCAAAGCATATTTTCAGTAAACATTGTTTATTCATTGGTGCTTTTGGTACAGTAATTTAAAAAAAAAACAACCAAAAACTCATTTAAAAATGTTGTGGCCCTTAAATTATATTTGATCCGGAAAATCTCAGAAACCTGTGCCTGCATGTGGTTTTTGTTTTATTCAGCATCACTTAGTCCAGGGAAACCCTCAATGGAAAAGGATTAGTAGAAATTTCAAGCAGCTCTAATTTACTGAACTGAATACATTAACAACTAAGCAAACACCGTATTTTTGGTAATGGCAGAAAAAAAAAGAACCCAGGGTCGTGAGCTAAATTAGTTCAGATTTCTTGTTATCTGTTGATAAGGACATCACACATTCTTACCAGGAAGGCAGAAAAGAGGTTTTATACTTGACCTGAATTTATGCATGAGCATACACACAACAACAAGAGTGACAAGGAAACAGGGCTTCTCTGGAACCAATCCAAACAAAAATATAACAGGTATGGAAAAAACCAGGAAAAGCATGTCTGGTTTTGGTATGATTAGTCTTCAGTTATCTTGTTCTCTGCCTCTTCCTTTCTCTTTCCCTTTCTCTAATGCTTCTGTAAATCATCTTCAGCTTATTTTGTGTGTTTATATGTTTGTGTGTGTGCAAAATGAAGATGAAAATATTAAGAGAGAGAGCAAAGTTTGTCTGATGACAAGAATGCTGTTATTAAACTGCATATGGAAGATTTAAAAGGCACAATCTTCAGAATAAATTACATAAAATCTCAGCATTCAGTGACATTATGCTTTTATGAGGTCAGAATGTTGGAGAGAGACACCAGGGGTTACAATGAAACCATCCAGCTGTGAAAGAGGTAAGTACGTGTACGGTGTCTTGCTGCCAGGGATCCAAAAAACAGCCCTAGACCAATACTTCTTTTATTACAAACCCAGAGAGAGATGAGTGATGCATTGGTGTAATTGAGTTAAGAGAACCTAAAGACGGGGTTAAGTGTTACAACTTTTAGCTAGAGTATCTTTGGTGACAGGTGACCTTTTGAAGGGTTTCTCCTAAAAAAGTTAAAATGGTGATTTATGGAAGTTCAGTGATGGCTCCACACTGCAACTGTTAAAGAGACCATACATGTAATTAGGTTAAACTCCACTAAGCAGAAAGAAGAAAAAAAAGATCAGGATTATGGTATGAAATATTATCACTTAAGAAAATTAAGCATCATGAACCCTAGCTGAGAGAACTTAATAAACCATCTATCATTTATCTTTGAGTGCTGATTCAGAAATCAGACCGGCATTCACAACTGCAGTGATTGATTAAAATAAATGCATACAGTATAGTAGTTTATAAATGAAGACAGTAATTTACAAATTAAGGACAGACTTTATGCCTGCAGAATAAGTTTCTGAAGCTGAAAATATATTTGAAGATACTTCAAATATACTCAACTTGTAGGAAAGAGTTGCATGACGCAAAAGCTATCTGAGTTTATGCTTTGCTCAACCAGTCTTCAAACACAGAGCAGCTACTAGACGGAAGGCCTGCCTTTCACACGCTTGTGTGTATACAACACACCTGGGTACACTACCTGTATTTTGACTAACTATCCTTTTCATGAACACTGATGTATCTAAGTACCTATTATTACCTCATTTTTTTACACTATAGTCGAAACACAGATCCATGGATCCTATATACTGCTGCAAATGAGAGTCTTTAAAGTCAGTTGTCCAAAACCAAAGCACAAAGAAGGAACAGAGGCTCCAGAAAATCTTCCTGTTAGACCTTAGGCCACCCCAGAAGTCAGAAAAGAGAAAGTAAGCAATGGAAACTCTTTATTCTGACTCTTTAACAACCAGAAAACAGTGAGATTATGCATTTCATCATGGTGTTAAAAGAATACCGTAGATTCACTATTTAAAAGCTCATCCACAATACCACAACTTTAATTGCACTTAGAAATGAACAGAGCAAGGCATTGCAGCTTTGCTTTTTTTTTTTTTTTAATCAGTCTGCATTTGATTTTAAAAATCTAACAGAAATAGCAGCAAAGGAAAAGTTAATGGGACTGATCTGCCCTTGAGTCTTCCTGGCTTTTCTCAGCATCACTGAAGCCTCAGTGCTTCCTGCAGCAGATGGAGAGGCTACCTGAAGGTTAGCCATTGGTGCCACACAGAATTTGCAACCTCTGCTCTTCCTTGGCACCTGCAGCCATTTAAAACATACCCCCAAATAAATGCTGTCATCTGGGACCCAGGTATGGTCCTGACAAACAGTGGACTGTTTTGCTTCTTACCTTGCACTTCCAGAAGTGAGGTACAACACAAGACGCTGGTTGCTAAATTTGAAATTATGTTTGCTCTTGCTAATTCAGGCACCAAGAAAATCACAGTCCACAGCTACGAAACAGCCTCCAGCTCCTGGCTGCACGCCACTCGCACTAGCTACAGTAAGGAAGGGCTGATGATGGCTTGGATTACCCTTGGGTGGCAATTGCCACCACCATGTCTTGGATGGCTCAGTGGCAAGGTGAAACCTGGAGGCATCACGTTTTCCATGATGAGCCAGAGACCATCAGTGGCAATGAAACGCTGGGGCTGAGGAGCCATCCTCTGGACAGCAGGAGGATGGTGTGCTGTAGTTCGATGTTTTCATCAATTGCTCCACATTAAGGAGCAGATTAGCCAATGTTTGTTAATGATCCACCCCATAACCTCTGTCAATCCTGGTTCAGCTCCAGTTGCTTCCCTGGTATTTGGGGGGTGGACAGTCAATGTCTAACAAAGGACTTCTACACAGGGACCCTGTGGAGGGGTTGGCAATCATCAAATCACTCCAGGCTTCAGCAGTGCTCCAAGATCAGCAGTGACAGGCGCAGACAGACCTTTTTAAGGAAATGACAGGACCGGAGGCTGATGGCATTGGGTCGGCAAGGGGGCCATATCCTTGCAGGATTCATCTCGCTGACAATGATGACAATGTTGACAACGATGATGGAAGTGAAAAAGATCAAAACACAAAGGAAATAGCAGAATTAAGCTCATCTGTGTAAAATGTTCTCATCTCCCCTGAGCACATGCATCCTGTTCCTCGGCTGGTTTCATTTGCTGCTGCTTGCTGCATGGGAGCTATTTGTGAATCTGACTCTGGCAGCATTAGCTATGGCTCCTCCATTTACTCGAGGGTTTTCTAGATTGTACCGGCTCAAAAAAATGACTAGTACAGAGAGAACTGGGAAGAAAAGTGAGGGAGTGAGAAGAAAAAATTCTTTATATTGTGCAGTTATATTGGGTCAGGCTGAGGTGGAGTCAATTTTCCCCATAGCAGCCCTCCTGGTGCTGTGCTCTGTATTGGCGGCTGGAAAGGCGTCGATAACCCACCGGTGTTTTGGGCACTGCTGAGCTCAGGGCTGTCTCTCCAACATTCCCCCTCACCAGCAGGCTGGGGGTGGGCAAGATCTTGGGAGGAGACATGGCCAGGACAGCTGACCCCAACTGACCGAAGGGATATTCCATACCGTATGATGTCTGCTCAGCAATAAAAGCTCAGAGAAAGGAGGAGTGGCGGGGCATTCGCTATTACGATGTTTGTCTTCCAGAGCAACCGCTACATGTACCGAAGCCCTACTTCCTGGGAAGTGACTGGGCATTGCCTGCTGATGGGAAGCAGAGAATAAATCTTTTGTTTTCCTTTGCTTCTGTGCATGGCCTTTGCTTTTGCTTTATTAAATTGCCTTTATCTTGATCCGTGAGGTGTTTTCCATCTTATTTTCACCCCCCCGTCCTGCTGAGGAGGGGAGTGATAGAGTGGCTTGGTGGGCACCTGGTGTCCAGCCAGGGTCAACCCGCCGCAGCAGTTTAGCAGTTTTTGCTATACTGGAAGTTACAAACCTTCTCCGAATATCCTTGTAGAGGACAAAGGAGTTAGAAGCAAACCCCAGCAAGAATGGGTAAAATGTGAACATTGAAGAAGAAAAAGATTTTGAGAGGGCTGCAGGATGCAAATGGACATTCGATATATCAGACTCTTTTTCCTTGCTGCTTTTCAACCTGGACTTGAAACTTCAGGAACAAAATGAGTGCTCACAGGATTAAAAACAGAGGTTCTGCTTCAAATAATGTGCATGTAGTTAATTCAGTGATAAATGATGTCTGATAATATATTCCTTGTAATAATTTTAACATGTTTGCTATCTATACATGCCATTTTCACTGTATCTGCTCTGTATCTATCAAAGATTTTTAGATAAGTCGAGTAATTGTATGTCACGTATACGCATGGCCATGCTTGTAAGATATTGCAAATATGTATCTACTGGTTCTTAGTTCAGCCAAAAATATATGCTGCATTATTTGAGAAATAGTTCATGACCATATAATGAAACATCAAATTACAATGCATAAATCTAATGAGAAAGAAATTAAGATTGTCATTAAGATTTCCATTGCCAAAATTGAGCTACTACTTTACTTCTGAGAGATTCATTTTCAACTAATTTTGTTCTAACTGGAGAAGTAAGCAAGCAGAAGACAAGAAGCGGGTTCTGTCCCTAAAACACTTTGCCATTAAAAAAGACACAGGGGACACCATGCATGGAGAGGAGCAAAACATACCAGAGAACTGAGTGAACTGGTGACTGGCTGAGATTTGTCAGGCTTTCTGCAGTTTGCTTTCAATGAATAAATATCTCCAGTGGATGCTGTAGGCTAGATGAATTCCTTGGAGATGCTGAATAAGGAAAGAGGGTGATCTTGTGGGTCATTTCAGCAGAGATGCCCCGTTGTGGTGGCAGGGAGAAGGGCAGGAGACACAGTGTCCCTGCCGGAGCATGGCATTCAGCCATTGGGGACAAGGCTGGAGAAGAGGGTGGGAACAGACTTCTCAGTGGCTTTGAAGGGGAAAAGAAGAAATGTGAATTTGACCTGGTAGAGAAGAAATGGGATGACGTGGCCAGACAAAAGGTGATCTTTGGGAGAGGGGGTTGCAAGAGCAGAATGAGAAGACCTTGTCGTGAGCCTGGAGATGACACGCACCAAGCCAAGAAACTGGCAGGGCTAGACGTGCTCTGTGAAGGCAGGACCAGTGTAAAGCAGGGATGAAAGAGAAGCAGTACCTGGGCTCGCTCTCAGGTGCACAGGATGAAAGGAAGGGAAGAGTCAGGTTGGTGCTGCAATACCTCCAGCTGAAGTACATTGGAAACCTCATTTTTTTCCTGGCTGGCTTCCACTTACTGCCTGACAGATTGCCCAGGTTTTTGCAAACTAGTTACAGGATTTAATAAAAAATATAGTTTTGCCACAGAGTCATTAGCAGACTGAGTCACTAATATCTCCACTCCTGTTGAGCTACAGGTCATTCATTGAGCAAATCCATTTTCTCCCAGACATGACTGTACACGTGGCAGAATCTGGCTCTTGTTAACATAACACTGATAAAAGCAGAAGCATTTCTAATGTTGGCTGCGACCCAGTCCTACCGTCATGCTCATATGTTCGTGCATTTCATTAAAGGTGATGCATGAAATCACTTAGTGTACTTGACTGCTTTAAATACCTTGACAGAGTTAGGTAAATTAGGACTTGTTTTCTGTATAAGCGAGAGCCATATTTGAATATACATATTCATGTGTATTAAATTCATATGTATGCAATTAAAAGCAATCGTTTTTACAAATTTAATTGTATGACTCTCATACCAAATATTTTGCATGAAAAACAGACAAGAGAATAAACAAAATGGTATCAAATAGCCTATTGCCTGAAGACTGTGAAAAACAATCTATACGGGGGCTTTTAAAAATACACACAGTATTTTTGATAAAATTATGTGTTAGTTCAAGGGCCACTTTCTTCTTCAGCATACACAGTCAAGTCTTCTGGAATTCATGACCACTCAAACCCTTTAATGAAAGCTGAGCACATTAGTCAGAATAACCTAATCGCTTTGTCTTTGAAGATAAACTCAGCTTTTCTTGCTCATTCCCAAATACACTGAAATGCGGAGACACTAGGAGTGTCATCATCATGTAAGACACTTGCTATTAAATCTATTCTCGATACAAGGCTGACCTGAGGTATGTTTCAGAAATCTTTCTCTTTGTCTGCTCTAATCCATCAGAATCCTTTCAGCTAAAACTACCACACTTATACATCAAAACTGTATTTTTTAAGTAAAGCTGTCACTTTTAAGGCATGCATCTTTTCAGGAAAATGTCAGGGATGTTATACTTGGGTGTCCTTCTGCCCAAGAGGCCAACGGAGCCTGAACAATGAAGCAAACAAGACAGCTAATCAATAGCAGTCACAGCACTATTTTTTATCCTCCAACATCTTCATTTTCAACTCGGTACACATCATTACAATAGGAAAACAGGACAGTCAATCTCCATTAGGTTCAAGCACTGCATGAAAGAATTAATTTGGCTGCCTTAAAAATGATGATACAACTGCATGCCCTTAAACCTTTTAAATTTATTCTAAATTTACAGAAAATACTTGGATAGGCAGATTGCCTAGATAGGAAGGCAGGGGCACATTGACTTGTTTTTTCCTGTTGGCACAACGTATTTCTTACAGTGATGATTTCTCTGAGCATTGGAATACATCCTGTAAATTTTTTTGAGGCTTTGGTATAAAGCAATTTCACAAGTACCTGTGTAACTAATCAGATTGAAGGTTCACGATGCCAATTTCTCAGAAGTATGTCAGTGGCACTGAATCTCGTTGCTAGCTCTAAAAAATATCCCTTAAATTTGGGATTTTCAAAGGAGCCAAGGGATTTAGTTGTCCATAAGCCATTCAAATATGAGTGATGAGGACCAAACTCCCTTTGGCTATTTTGACAAATCCATTTCAAGTAACTACTCATTTTCACATTTAATTTGAGTTCAAAGGAGTCAAAGTTATGATTCTCCCCCTCCTCCACACTGACTGCTTTCAGCATCTGGCACTGAACACTGACCTTATGTCATTTGCACGTGTATGCATATATGCATATGAATACACACGCAAACACATACAGGCAAAATCACTGAAATGGGCTGGCATATGGCAAGAAGACTTGCTGGCGCTTCAAACACATACGCTGGCACTTGCCACAGAGGGAATGGGGTAGAAATGAAAAGCATGCAGAGACTGCTAAGTCTCCCTCCGTGTATGTCTGTTAACATCCTTTTATTTCCTATATATACAGGGGATGCACACGCAAGAACTTGGTCCAGTGCAACCTTTCAGCACCTGACACGCTAAACTGCAAGGGGAACGCTCTTCATCCAGCCAGCATCAAAATAATTTTGTGTCCGGGGCTATTTTGAAGTAAAACTGGGTAGTCTTACAGTTACTAATTATGATGTGGTTCTGCTTGGTCAGACATGCTGATTTTAACTGAAAGTGGAGAAATCTGTTCATTATAAATAGCCCCATGTTTCAAAACTTCAGTCAATTTTGAACCTATTGGTAAATAGATTTTTTTTTTGTCTTGGGGTAGTAAGCAATCAATAGCCAGTCTATAAGCCTGAACTCTGAGAAACAGGACTTAAGTAGAAGAGAAAATGTGAGGAATGTTCCTGTCAGAAAATTTATTCCAGACCTGCAATGTATGTGGTACTTTCCGGCGGTACTTTATTTAAACATTTCAAAATATACTTGATTTTCAGCACATTTATAACTAGATGTATGACATTAGAGATATAGGACAGGCAAATAAGACAGAACTTTTCAGTGCTTTGGAGGAGCAACACACCAGGAAAGGCCTCTGGGAAAAAGAGTATTGCAACATTTGGAGAATAAAGCTCCATCATCTAGCAGCCACTCTGAATGTTTTTTAGTCTATTTTCTCTCTTTTGTCCTCTGGCAAAATTTTTCTCAATATTAGATTCAGCATGAAAATACTTGTAGGTTAGCCTCATGTACACTGCCCTGTTTATCGCTCCAGGACATTACAATGACTGTCCCGATGTTTTTGAAACTTCTGGAAAGTTATCTGCTTCCAGATCTTTCTTCTGTAAGGCACTCCTCTCCTAGCTATACAGCTTGAGATAGGTTTGTGTTTTGTTTTGTTTTTAATATCATATATCCCTGATTATGCAAAGAAGTGAAGGTCATGATTAAGCTGTGGTCTACATGAAGTTTATGAGTTTGTGCAATGACTAACTTTAAAACCATGCATGCATTTTAGTTTTCATCTGGATCAGAACTTTTACTTAAAACTTTTCTGGTTTTCATACAAATTCTGAAAATGTATTTTAATTATACTGTCTTTTGAAGGAAAGTAATTTTCTGGTTTACATAGATGTAATTAAACTATGGAATTCCTTTTCTCTGGAGAAAATTAATCTTTTGGCAGGTCTTAAGAAGGAGGAAATGTACAGTGAGATAATTCTCTCTGGATGATTTAGTGATTACCAAGGGATGCAGCTAGAAATGAATGGAAAAAAACATAGAATTTTTTTTTTTCTTTTTTTTTTTTTAATATTAGATGGGGTTGTTGACACTTCAGCACCAGGAAACAGGAAAGAGTGAAAAGCCCTTGCAGAGAACTTTATTCACAGAAGACCTATGCTTTACTGAAGACTCATTGTGGTACCTACCAACCAATGGCTAGAGCTTGTGCTGGCCTTTCACACCTTTTAGTCTACATCTTAAATATGTACAGGGCTACTGAGCCATTTTTTTGCTCTTAATATGAGTGTTGGAGAGAAGTACACTTCCATTAAGGAACCATAAACATATATCATTAGTTCTTGCTGATGGCAGATTGTGTTTCTGTATGAGTGATGCCAACAGAAGCCAGAACAAACCTGTTTGAGATGGGGATTGAACAAAGTGACAGCTGAAGGCATGAAAACCAAGTTAGAGCACTCACTATCAGTTGGGTTTTTTTGTGAAGTTTGGTGAAAAGTGTTCAAGATTTAAATCTAGCTGCAGCTTAAATAATATTAAGGTAGTTAAAAAATGAGCACATTTATCCCAGGTAGAAAAGGAACTGGCAAGAAATAGTAGCTTTTCAAACTTCAAACTATGGCTTGTTTTTTGCCAGTTTCTACAAATTTTCTTCAGGTCTCAAATATTCTGCTACTAGAAAGGTCACTCTTCTTCCAAGATAACTTCCCTGAGGAGCTTCACTGTTTTACATAAACATGCAGAAGCAGGCACCCCCTGTATATGCATTTCAAATTTACATTCCATTTTTTATGCACAGGTGAGTAACATGCGTGGTGTTCAGTAAGTGGCCAGGATACAAAACAGCAGGAAAGCTGATTTATACCTTGAGTTTTCCACTTATCCCTTTCATTCCACCTATCCTCTTCATCCTTGTCCATCTGCCCAGAAGGGATAGCAGAGTCACATGAAATCTTCCAAACCATGTAGTGTGTGTTAGTCCATCTTTGCCAAATCTTGGGACAACTACCTTACAACTCAGAGCACATGAGCGTGGTACGGCCAGGCTAGAATAGACCCCTGATGGCCCCCTCCTGTCCCCCTGTGTCCGCCTGGGATGAAGCTGCACTTCGTGGTGCCTGCTGAACTTAGGCTTTCCAGACCATCTCTGTCCCAAACACTAGACTGGTTTAGGACTACCTATCTTCCAAATTTTGATAGAGTGGGCTCCTCTCAGTTTAGCACAACTGAGAAAATAAGCTGTTCTCTGCCATAATCTCTCAAACTGTTTTGGTGAGACACCCCAAACTGGAAACTCCACGTTGCCCTCAGGAACTTCCTTGAATCTTACCTTTCTCATCCAGTTTTTGTATGTTCAAAGCTTTCAGGGGTGAGAGAAAATTTTCTTCCATACACGTGCATAATTCCTGTTAATGCTTGCAGGATTTAGATCTGTTTATTGGATGAAGTATGTAACCTGTTGTGTACTTTTTCATTTTCTTTCAGGTCACTCATCTCTTGAATCCTTGTACCAAAATAATTGGTAGCAACACAAGACTCAGACACCTCTTAGCTTCACACAAAGTGGATGTCAACAATATCAGTATAAAAAAAATTACGTTATGCTTTTTCAAATGCAGAGATAGTATGAAAAAGAATGCACAGTGGTGTGCTATTCATCATTTAAAACCAGACACACTCTTCTGCCAAGATCCTTGTCACTGACAGTGTTAGATGTGTGGTTTTTCCCCTTTTACTTTTTACAGGGTTTAAACTTAAGGCTTTTTGGTTTTGCTTTTGGTTTTTTTGGTGGGGTTTGGTTTTCTTTTTGAAACAAAGGTCACTTACTTAGCTACAGATAAATAAAAATTCAAGCATCCCCAGAAAAATCAATAAAGGTACTAAAAATCTAAGTTGATAATAAATTTTTGTTCCCCCTTCACATAGTTCAGGAATGTCAGTATTTACTGGAACCACTGTAATATCAGATATTTCAGAAGAGTATTGATTTTGCCACTGAAGTGTGACTAAAGGGATAAATAAACTGCTCTTGGGGTCAATCGATCCATTTATCTTTGCTGTTATTTTATAAAAAGTCAAAGCAGCATAAACTTTGATAAATAAATGTTATCATGAAAGAAATACTATCGATATGAAGATTTTGAGAACAATGTGAAAATATCTAGTCTGCCAGCACTGAGCTGCAAAATCAGGATTATATTTATGCTGCTTTGAGTACTAACAATGAAGACAAAATATGTCTTTTCACCATTGAGGCACAATGCAGAGTTTACAATTCTGAATGTGTCTCAGTGAATTAGAATGAGTATTACTGTATATAAAGTAGAATATTCCACAAGATAGGAAATACTCACATGATGGGAAAAGAAAAGGGAGAAGAGCCTTTATTTTCATATTTGCAATGAATCTGAATCACAGTTGTACTGATGCATTCTGCTATTTAAAAAAATAAAACATTTGGTAACAGCTGATGTATTCAAGTTGATGAGATAAGTGACGAGATGCTCTGAAGTGACTATATGTAGCTTTAATTGTGAGCAGGATAATAGCTACTTCAAGAAGTCACAATGATATTATAAAGATTACAGTGCAAAAGTCATGCAGAGCCTGCCACAATGTGATTATGACGCGAATTTAAGGTGGTAATAGAATATTAAGACAAATATGAGGTTTGTGTAAGATATAAGAAAGTGCTGTCACTGTGAGAAACTACGAGTCTACTTTGTAAAGCCATATATGCAAATCAACAGAAAAAATGCAATGACATCAAGATAAAATGTCAGAGAAGGTGTATAACCCTTTTTAATATGATACCTAGGTAATAGGTGGGTGTTACCCATCTGAATTAAAGCATTTAGAAACTAGACACCTCAGCTCATGGCTAGTCACTCTTTGCTCTGCTCACAGTCAATGGAAAGAAGCAGACTCTCTCTGAGAGCGGTTCATCTTCCAAGGTCTGTGCCTAAGAACGACCAGATGAATTGCCCTTTGGAGGTACCTGGTTTGGTCTTTTGACTATAAAGGGAGTCTAGGCTAGACTTGGACATGCAAATTTTAAACTTTGCAAGTGAAGGGAAATGAATCCTATGCAACATACCAGTGATAAGAAAGACATTATAAATTTGCTGAAGTGAGAGATCAGTAGGTAGTTGTTCTAAAAGCAAAGTTGCCTTTCCTGTAGTCATCAAATTAAAAAACAACAAACAAACAAAAACCCCCCAAAACCAGGGACATACAGATGGTTTTAAACTTTAAGCAGCTTAAAATGGTTGCATGAGTTTGAATGAAGACATCATTGATGAGACTGGAATGAATCTCTTCTTGGCTTTTTTTCTTAAAATCTGTGTTAATGACTCCTCAGCAGGCTCCTAAGAAACCCACAGGAGAGCTGCTGAAGAGACTACCACCCTTTTGCCAGCAGAAAAGCACAGGGTTGCTCAGAACAATTAAGGTCTTGATTTCACCTCAAGCAGCATACTAAAACTTGCAAGGCAGTGCCCCGCTCTCCCTGAAGAGTGAGCATTCTGAGAAGAGCTCCTTAGCTAAGGTACTGCAGCTAGAGGGGAGAGACTGCGAGACAGGGAGAGGGAGAAATGAGGAGAGGCAACTTTATGAAAACTTCACCATGAACAGCCACAGAAGTCTACAGCGAGAGGCAGAGGTGGTTTCTTATGAAAGGAAGAGGTGAGACGCAGAGGCTTTTGAAAGTCTGCAGGACTACAAAAGCACGGCTAGCTAAATAAAAGCTGCTGATGGGAGAAAAGAATTGTGTTAGGTGGTTAATGGAAAGAAACTGAAGGGCATGAAGAAAAGGAGAGCTAACAAAAGCTGACAGAACTTAATAAACAAGCAGGTTTCCTTTTGGTTTAGCATGTAAACTTCTATTGAAAGAAATACACTGACACAGTTCAGGATTGTGCTTTTTAATCTCCATGGAACAAACTCTGATTTGACATCTCAATTGATATCTGAGAAGTACCACTGTACCCTGCTCTCGCAAGATAGCCTCTGTGGCCTCCCTGGGTCCTTCCAGCCCGGCCGGCTAAGGTCAAAGTAAGGTAGCCCTTATGTATCCTAGTCTTATGGAGCTATGCCACAGACAGGTCAGGGCAATGAGAGCTCACATCCAAGTTTCTTCTGATGACACCAGGGCTCCACACACCCACCCAGCTCTTTAGATGACCATCTAGAGCCACGGGACATATACCTAAGAGAAGATCCTGGGAGTTGTTCACCAGGGAACTCTGTATTTTAATTCTGGCTTTGAAAAGTGAGGCTAGAAACCCTAACTTACTGTGTGGGCTTTAATAGTGACAGAGCCTTAAGGAAAGCCAATGAAAGCAGCTACTGCTTTTGGCTTCACGAGTGACGAACTTCACCCACATGTAGGCGACCTCCCCTTGCTGAGCGGAGATGAATACTACCAGATGACTGTCACGGGCAGTTCCTCTGCAGCGACACAGCTACACACCGGCTCCCGCACACACAAACTCAGCCAGAGGACTCCGGAGGGGAAGATTATATTCTACTTTTCAATAGCCAGCTTTAGGGTCCATCTCAGACACTCATCATGACCCTTCTTGGTGAAACATGCTTCAGGAAAACTGTTCATGTGTCTGAATCTGGCCACATGTATAACTTCAGCTTGCTGAATCAACCAGGGCTGGGTGCTAAAGAAAACCAACTGCAGCCAATCTTTACGTATTCATCTTGTTTAGAGACTAACAAAGAGCAACTTAACATCATTCGGAAACACCTACCAGTACTTTACTTCATTTACAGTCAGAAGAAAGAAAAGGAGACAGAAATATTGTGCACAGCGTATGTGTGTTTTACTGTCTGTCCTGCCAGCAACAGCTGCCAAGTGGTGATCTATTTGCTTCAGCAAACCATTAATTTTCCAACAGCAACTGGAAACAAACAGTAGAGCTGTAACATTTCCCATGTTCCAGCAACAATACTCATGTATGATATAGAAGCATTTTTCAGGTGTCAGAATATATATTCAGTATAAATATATTTCTGGTACAAAATTATTTCTTTCCCCAAATTTTTTGCTGCCCACTGGTTCATATATGATACAGTGCATGCTTCCTATGGCCTGGGATGCTGTTTTGGCTCATGAACTGGACAACAATACAACTCTTCTCTTTCTGTAATGCTGTTCTGTGAAGATCATACATATTTTTGTGAAAGATGGCAAATCAGCCACACCTCTGAAAGGAAAAATCAGTCCCACAGCCGCTATATGAGATACGACTTCACTGCTGTGCTTTGATATAAACCTGGCTTAATACCAACAGATTGTCAAACACTTGTTGTTGCAAAGCTTTGAAGAAACAGCATGTTTCTGAACAAGAACATAAAGGACAGGGAAGGCAACTGACTCAGAAGAGGATAGAAATTCTGTTACCGGGGGAGAAAAGAGCCACTGCTGGGCCGAGCTCTGCAGATGTGCCCTGGGATGGTGGCAGAGGGACAAGTGGGGTGGTGTAAGGGCGCAGGCAGGCTCCAGGGAGATTGCCCCCTCCCAGTGACGAGAGGTAAACCTCCCTCCCCAACAAGGCAGACAGCAAGTCCCTGCTGACTCCCACGGAAGAAGGAGCAGGGGCATGGGAGCTGCCTTGCCTGGGTTGTTTTGACATATGCTATACCCATCAGTTATTTTTAAATCATGTCGTTTGACAAATCTGCTGAATTCATTCACAATTTCTGATTTGCAAGCCGAGTTTCTCCGTTACTTCTAGGAATCTATGCAAATGGTAACATGATGCTTTCTGTTTTGCTCTGTGTTTTAAAATCTCTACAGGTTGTGACTCTGCTTACCTATCTGTTTTATTTTCTGGCAACTGTGTTAAGGACTGCAGTAAGCAAACTAAATAATTAACTCATCCACTTTCTTACACTTTGAGCAATGTATTATTTAAGAGCCCAGGCATTAAAGTCTCAGTCCGGAAAACATGCCCTTGGGATCAGTTGCTTTGAAGTCATCTGCAAAGTTAGGCAGGTGTACGAACGCTTGAAGGATCAGATCCTAAAAAAGATTATCTTTATTGTAATGGTGAGCAATAATCATAATGAATCTGTTTGGTATTCTATCATATGTTAAAATATAGCACCTATTCAACTGCCATCAGAAAAGTAATAGTATTTCAGTGTTTGTATTCTTTTCATTTGATAAATGAGTTTGCTTTATACATTTGCTTTATGCAGTGAAAGAATATTAAAGCAGGCCTGGTTAACATCATGTTTGGAAGCGTAAGGGAATTGTTCTTTGTGAGGTTTCACTCCTGCCAGTATTAAAGTATTATGAAAAGCAAAATGAACATATGGTTAAGCCAATTTAAATGCATTTCTAATGAACGAATGAACCCACTTAGCTGCATCAGTTAAAAAACAAAAATCCCCAAATCTTCCCTTTAAGCATTGTCTCGCTGTGTTACCATCATGAACACCATCTACATTATCGGCTTGATTTCTTATATCTCAAATAGTAGAAAATCACTTAATTGGGAAGCCTGCTGAATAATACATCTTGTTTGACCAAATAATAAAAAGTAGGTCATCAAAGATCTGGCCCTGGTTACCAGCAGAACAGCACAAGGCAGAATTTTGCTCTTGTACACCCATGACAAGTGTCCGAGCTATTTAGCAAGGATGAAATCTGTCCTTAGATCCACTCAACTGGCGACCCAGAGGTAGGGTTTATTTTGGCTCTTTCTTTCTTTGATATAGCTGGTGCTGGTTTTCTTTTAGTTAGTAGCAATGTAAAGGCTGCTTAACTTTTTCATAACACCTCCAGAAACTGAAGAGCTCTTCATTGCTCCGGGCCATTCAGATAAACTCTCCCCTTCCTCTCCAAAGAATCACGGTATCAGCACAAATCCCAGATAAAACTTAACTGATTCAGTTTCCTGGAAAAACCAGCACATTAAGGAAGCAGCAGATGTTACTCTGCTGAATGACAACTTGTGTTAAAATGTGAATATTCAGAGCACTATTTTCTCTCGGTCCCAAGCTGGTTCTAGGAATCTGTTAAAGGGTCTTTAAACAGCAATGAAATTCAGTGCCATGACTTCAAGGATTACTGTGCTTTGCACATGAACATTTGGGCAACAGACGCACAACAAACTCTGGCTGAACAAACCACAGTTAAATATTTTAAGGGAAGAATAAGAAAAGTAAAACAGCTCCCTCCTCAAACCCAAACCAGCCCAACAGAAGCCCAGCATGTAAAAATGATTCTGAAATGCATGCTTCTTCTGGAGCTAAGGTGTATATAAGAAATATAGCAGGAAATTAATCATCAAAAGCCTGTTTTGTTCAATAAGGGCTGCAGTCCCTTATACCTGCGATTCATCCCTCCCTCCTTGCTAAAGGGGAATTATCTTCCTCCTGCAGAATGTCACTCGCAGGTGGTAAAGACTCACTTACATTGAAGCATCCACACTCACATCATCTTGATTCACGTGAGAGTCACCAGAGAGAAATGTGCACTAAGAATGTGTCACTCATCTGGCCTGTTTTACGTGTCTGCCTTAAGTGAACTGAGACCGATGAGTCCCTGTTTCTCTCCTGTGACTGCAAGGAGACTCTAGACAATTAGCTCAGATGTCAACATTGGAAATATACGTCTGATCACACAAATCCCATCTTCACAAGCCATGGTGGAAAAGGGGGAATGAGTTGGTTCTTTGTGTGGAAAGATTTGGGCAATAACTTCACAAAGTTAAGAAAATAATTCCCCAGCACCATGTAGGACAAGCTGGCTTATCGACTTACTGGCCACTGTTATTCCAAACCCCACCAAATCTGTATGACATTGCAAGGCATTCACATATTAAATAAATATTGTGAATAACTGTCGTTAAAAAAATTGGCTGTAAGTACACAAAACAGTATTAAAATAACTGTTTTAAGTGTATTTGTTAAGACTTTGATGGAAACGGATGTTTACTGGCATCATTAGTGACTTAGCTTTGCACGCGGAGGGAAGAGGCTACAGAAGCCAAAGCAGAAGTTTGCTTTGGCCACCAAATGAAAAGCATCTCTATGTAAAACAAGGCTTAAAAGGTCTCCTGAGTATCACAGTCTATTTATCTGTCTTTTCTGGAGCATGTGTGCCCAAACTGTTTGCAAGCTGCAAGCTGTCCCCTCACCAGCCACGCAGGTTCCTGACCTGGCATTGAGTCTTTAGGTCCCACGTGTAAGCATGCAGCCTTCTGGCTGCATCAGTCTGCAGGTGCCAATGTGCAGCCTGACAACCTGTATTGCTGTGGAGCTGAGAAACTCTGCCCCTCCTCTAGCTAAGGCTCCTCTATGTGTTCTGGCCTATTTAGAAGGTGGGCAGAGAAGACAGGAAATGGACTTTGTTGTTGAATCCAAGTATCCCAAATCATATACATCAGTTGAGCAGATGCCACAGAAATAATAGTTTTTTGCTCAGGCATTTAAGCTGTTCAAAGCACACCCAGTTCTCCTGTCTATGAACAGGAAGAGTGACAGTTCATGAACTACTCATTAACCATGTCAGCTGAATACCCTTTCCAACTGTGTGCAAGTCAATTTAAGGTAACTGGATAATAATCATATCTTAACCATGTTTGCTGGCCTCAGATTTTATTCAGCCCGGTATTCATAGAATCATAGAACCATTTAGGTTGGAAAAGACCTTTAAGATCAAGTCCAACCCTTAAATTAACACTGCCAAGTCCACCACTAAACCGTGTCCCTAAGTGCCACATCTACACGTCTTTTAAATACCTCCAGGGATGGTGACTCACCCACTTCTCTGGGCAGCCTGTTCCAATGCTTGACAACCCTTGCAGTGAAGAAATTTTTCCTAATATCCAATCTAAACCTCCCCTGACGCAACTTGAGGCCATTTCCTTTTGTCCTATTGATTGTTACTTGGGAGAAGAGACCAGCACCCACCTCACTACACCCTCCTTTCAGGTAGCTGTAGAGAGCGATCAGGTCTCCCCTCAGCCTCTTTTTCTCCAGGCTAAACAGCCCCAGTTCCCTCAGCCACTCCTCACAAGACTTGTGCTCCAGGCCCCTCACCAACTTGGTTGCTCTTCTCTGGACACGCTCCAGCACCTCAATGTCTTTCCTGCAGTGAGGGGCCCAAAACTGAACACAGTGTTCGAGGTGCGGCCTCACCAGTGCCCAGTACAGGGGGACGATCACCTCCCTGCTCCTGCTGGCCACACCATTTCTGATACAGGCCAGGATGCCGTTGGCCTTCTTGGCCACCTGGGCACACTGCTGGCTCATATTCAGCCGGCTGTCAACCAGCACCCCCAGGTCCTTTTTCGGCTGGGCAGCTTTCCAGCCCCTCTTCCCCAAGCCTGTAGCGCTGCGTGGGGTTGTTGTGACCCAAGTGCAGGACCCAGCACTGAGCCCTGTTGAACCTCGTACAGTTGGCCTTGGCGCATGGATCCAGCCTGTCCGGATCTCTCTGTAGAACCTTCCTACCCTCCAGCAGATCAACACTCCCGCCCAACTTGGTGTCATCTGCAAACTTGCTGAGGGTGCACTCGATCCCCTCGTCCAGATCATTGATAGAGGTACTAAACACAACTGGCCCCAATATGGAGCCCAGGGGAACACCACTGGTGACCAGCTGCCAACTGGATTTAACTCCATTCACCACAGCTCTTACAAACATCACAAATAACAAATGACAGAGCTTGGAAATACTGAAGTCTTAAGTAATACCTAGTATCCTAACACAGCACTGTAAGTCTGAGATGTTTTGGCTTAATGTGTATTGCAAATAATATTTAGGAACTTTCAAAATGAATAGCAATTGAGCAGCATCATTAAAATAGTGATGTTATTAATAGAGGTCATACACAAAGACAGAGGATAAGAAGAGGCAAAAATTATTTCACTCCACCACCATCAATCTTATGTGCAATTAATTTTTTGCTGTCTTAAGGTGGTCTTTTCCCTACCTTTTTAACAATTTGACAGATTGACCTAATTAACCTGGATTGATTTGTATATTTGAAAATCAGGTTTCCTTCTTATTCTGGCTGACATGTTCTTTCTCCTTCACCTCTCTAAGGTCTATGGTCTCTTTGATTGCCTTCTCCTCTTCTTTTCTCTTCCCTGCTCTCTTTTGGCTTTCTTATTTCATTTTTCAAATTCCCCCAAAACAGGCTTTCAGGTAGGTCTAACCTCTACTTACTGTAAAAATTGCTGAATCAGAAGATGTCAGGAAATTTTGATTTAGCTTTTCTACATTCTATGGAACAAATAGAACTACGTACTGACACTGTAGCTGAAATGCCAAAACAATGGTATTTATGCCTCTAGAAGCCATGATTCCCTAATTTGGATAATATTATACTCTATTTTTATAATACAGTTTGTCTTCAGCAATGACAGTTATATAGTTTTGAATAATAATAGACATTTTTTAAAGACTATACTAATCTCTTATCTCCCCATTTGTTATTTCCTTGTCCTGCCTGTTACTATAATATAATAGTCATGCATTATGGACATAAAAGGCTCTATTCCATCATGAGATGTGCACTTCAGATAGATTGTCCCCACCAACTATTGCCAAACAAATTAAACAGCACAAACATGTCCACGGCCATAAATCTCCTATGCCTACCCTTCAAATACTTCTAAAAATATGACTTTCCTTCTGAACCATGTGGGACCAGTGGACCCGGGTGGTATATTGCCCATTGGTGCTTGCAGAAGCAGACCCCACCCAGACCAAGAAGGGCTGAGAGCCTGGGGGTAAGGCTCTGGGACTTCAACATGGGCCGGATTCGACAGAGATGCCGTTTGACATCTTTCCTTCATATATCCCCTAGCCTGAGTAAATATGGTCTGGCACCCTGAGGCACATTTTATTTCCAGGGGTCCTCAAATGGGACACCTGTATGGGGGATACTTGGGCTCAGATGGTCAACAGTGATCCAAGCAGTGGGACAGATGTGGATTTTAATGGGATTTGTGATCTGGCAACTGGAATTCAGGGGCTTGGTGTAGGCCTCCTATATCACAGGCATTTGCACATTCCCCGTCAATGCAATTTTCAGTTTGGACATCTGGGTCTCCTGGAGTCCATCATATAATGTTCAATGAGACCCAGCAGTGAATCAGCAGCTGGTGAGAAGGACAGCGAGCTCTTCACCGAGAGGAGCAGGTCCTCACTTGCCAGCTGCATGACCCATCCTGCCACCAGTCCCAGGCAGGGCCACGATATCTCTGGTGCAAGCACCTTCTTCCCTGCCTACCCTGTGCTTTGTAACCTCTGCCCTGCCTACATCTCCCTGAATACGCTCCTTCCTACCTGACTGAAATGCCTGAATAATTACATCGTGGGCAGCATGGCATAATCCTAACTCTTTGTAGCTGTTTCCAGTCCTTCTTGTTTCTCCCCTGTATCACGGCTAATTAATTTTTTATTACAAACCAGCCACTTCTGAAAGATCTGTTGAGGTTCAGATTAAATGCAAAATTTCAGCCTCCTTCACGTGCCCTTGATAAAGATGATTTTATAGCCCTTATGTCAGATGTTCTGGGCACTAATTGTGCCTTTATTTTACTCAGGCAAATGAATTTGCAACAGTTTGGGTTGGCTTTCCCCCCTCCTGTAAAGTAAGAAGTACCAAGTGCCTGGATTTTATTTTCTTTCTTACCTTTATTGGACTATATTAGATACAAACAGACTCATTACTGTGAAGTGCACAAACCAGAAAAAATATTTCTAAGTTTAAATCCAATTATATGATGATTTTCTGAGCATACCATTAAGCCTATTAGCAGTAAGAGGAAAAAACATATACATGCATAACTTAACAAAGTGTAATAGACCAAAACAAAGCGCAATAACTGGACAAATTAGAATATACAAATACAGCTGATACAACTAAATGATCCAAGAAGGTCCCCATATTAAAAACAGAGAGAACCCAAACCATCAACAACCCACTAAGATTAGTCTGTCACTCAGACCCAGTCCGTTCAGCCACAGGCACCTCTGTCTCTCCACTATGTGGGAGCCTGGGGTCTTTAGAGGGATCTTTTTGCACCTAAAAGTTCCCAGTCCCTGCACACACTGCATCCTTTTCACCGCTGGATGTGCCAAGATGATCAAAACTGGGCTGCTGTGCTCTCCCCTTCCTCCCGCCACCATCACAAGCATTTCTATGCCCCTTGCCTTGGGGAAAAGTGATGTCCCCCAGCTGGGAAAATGCTGGCTTGGTCTATAATGGGATTTAGGTATCACCCAGTGACACTGTGGTATCACCACAGTCACACTGAAGTGGTTCAGGCACCTTCCCACTCCGGCTCTGGAGACGTGGCATACCCCGTAGCCCAAGACAAAGCTCTGCACTGGGCTTCCCAGCCTGCTATTCCCTGCCTGCCGGTCTCACCGTGAGGAGCCTTCTTGTAACAAAACTGCAGGGCTGGTACTACAAAACACATAACCTTCAGCAGTGTGGGTGCTTCATTTTAGCCAGTGCTCCATGGTGAGGATGCTCTGCTAAGGTTAGGGAACATGGTGCAAGCAGTCTGAAGAGCCACTCTTAAAGAGAAAAACCACAGCGGGGACAGATTCGGAGCCATCTGCCCTCAGGGAAGGAGAGGTAGCTGGCAGACGCTGCGAGCATCTAGCAGACAGATAACACGGACTTGAAAACCTGCCAGACCACAGAGAGACTGGAAAATGGGCTTTCCCTTTTCCAGGTGAGCGCTCTCACCATTGAGCTGCTGCTGGAGAGGGAGTGAGTGAAGGGGAAAGAGGTAACGGGGAGCACCTCAGGCAGCTGAGGGTCCGTGGTGGCTCAAGCAAGTGAATTCAGAGTAGCGAGGTGCACCTATCTGCAGCCCAGCCTTGGAGGTACAAGCCCTGGGGAGGAGAACAGCCCCAAAATACAGCCCGTTTGTAGGATTTCCAGCTGGCTCGCTTGGGTAGGGCTTCTGGACCCTCCTCCCAGACACATGGGCCTCGCCTTGCATTGTGCTATCTAGATGTAATATACTGCTACTAACTTGAAAAGCCATGCTATAAAGTAACAGTTATTAGAAATGTAAAGTGCAATGTATAAAAAATGCTGTGTTCTCCTTATTATAGAGGAGTAAACTTTGATTAGTGGAAGTGATTAGTCTATAAAATTTAACTTGCTATTTATTAACTTAACAACCCAACAACCTGGCATTATTAAATCCTCAGGGTGGGAACCACTGTGACCTGTGAAAAAGTATTTGCCTGCAAAAGTGCAGATCAATAGTTCTACATTTAGCTAAAGTTTTATGTATTATGCCAAATACAGTTCATAAATGTCACTTCATAATTTGGATTAGTACAAATTATTAGCAAAGAGTCACACCCCTGGCTTGCCATACCAAAATACATTATTAGTTGTTTCAGCAGGTCTTCTGATTTATAGTTACGCTTAATGATCCTGTTAAAAATACAATAAATAACTTTTTTGTTCTAACAATTCAGAGTCTTTATTTTTTTCAGGTAACGCCCAGTGAGGCAAAACTTTGTAATAGGCTGAAGTTTTAAACTGTTAGAAACTAAGCTGAATATAGGAATATACAACAATCAAAAATCCATCAAGAAAGCAACTGTCTACCTATATAAGATTGCAGAATGAACCTAAAAATGCGATAGACTGAAAACACAAATTGGACTGATCTCTAAAAAATGAAAGGTCATTTTCTATAAATGCTTTTTAAAATTTATTGCTTCAAACAGTACTTGCTGAAAAAATGCTCATAGTGGTATTTTACTATGCATTCAAGTGTCCTATTCTAACTACTTGCCTTAATTATATCAAGGTTACAGACATTTTCAGTCTCTTATCCAGATACAGTTTTCAGGGCAGTAGCATTTGCAAGTTATGTATCGGAGATAGACGTGAACTTCAGACTCCACGTAGCATAGTGAGCACACCTTAACAATTTTAATTGGCCACGATATCACTGAGAGGTCAGCAGTGAAATCTGTATCCCAAAGTTTACGGTTGTCATTTTATAGATTTTGATTTAGGGTTAGCGCTCACATAGCAATTAATGATCAAACTGTGATATTTAAACTACTTGTCTCAAATGCAGGCACTCTTCCTGAGCAATCGGTGACCGTGACAAAACCAAGCAGAAGGTCACAGCTTGCTCCTCTGTGCAGACATTGTCATCTCCCCACAGCCGGAGGCTGTAATCCTCCCGGTGTTTGCACTGGATGTGTGCAAACACAGATCTCTCCCGTCCTCCATCCGCCTGCGGTGGTAAGGACCAGATGCATCGCGGCCCGAGCCAGGTGTTAGAAAGGGGGAGAGAGAGGAGCTAACTAGGGAAACCTTCAAAAGGTTATGTTCATGATGACAAATGTTGTGCAAAGGGTCATAAATGCACTTTCACGGAAACCCGCAGATAGAAGGGACGTTAGCCAGAGCTTCTTGGGATGGCACATTCCCCATCATTTAACTCCCGTAATGGAACAGCGTCCTCGTATTTCTCATGACACTGTTATTCTTCTTAATGGGGATTAACAGCCTTTCGTGTTATTTCCTGCCTAGATTTCTCATGAACTAACATCCCCACATCAGATACTATATTAGCCAATAATAAGAATAAATGACAGACTGCATAGTTTCTTGCCTGACAAGGGTGCTGCATTATCCCACCACACAAAGAGTACAAAGAAATTTCTGGGTTTTATTTATTGTTTTGGCTATTACATAAAAATATTACAGAAATAAAAACTCTGAAGAACTAGTATGGTGTGGTATTGCTCCAGTCATAATGTGCTAGTACACAATCAATTCTTATAAAAGCTTTTCTCTTTCAGAGTAGTTTAGTTGTCCAAAGGGAATAAATAATTTACTGCTTGTTCAATCCAGTACTTCTCTCCTATTATTTAAAAAAAAAACTATTCTACTTTGCATTTACCACATAAAGCGTTCTTTGTTTACATTTTGACCATTTTAAATCTGTTTCCTCCTTAAGCACATCGAGGACACCCTTGGTCAAGTGAGCTCACCAACATGATGCTGATGGCTTGAGAAGAGTTCAGGTGTACATTTTATTTTCCTTATTTCTGAAGCAAGTATGGGATACCTGGATTTATTTAGATGGACATTTTCATGATTCCCACATTTGCAAATGAAAACTTTACATAGCTTATAGACACAGAACTGTATTCTTAATATACCTAAATACAAATCACTGATGTCAAACTGGTTCACGGCTGTCTAGAAACTACTCTGCAGTTGACACAGTTGTCAGGAAACTCTGCGGAGAAATGTTGGAGCAGCTTGCGAACACCAGAGGTGACCATGTCTAAGGGAGGACCACACGGTGTTGGCCAGCAGAGACCCCTGTGCGGTGCTGCATCCACGCTGCCCACACTCTACCCACTCGTGGTTGCATGGAGGAACTTCCCCATCCCCTGGACAGAGCATGCCCCGCACCTTCCACAACCCTAGATTTCTTGGAGAGGAACAACCTTAAATACTCAAGTACCTCCATTTTTAGAGCATGAGATTATGCTCTAGGCATTTAGTTAATGCTTCTATCTAGCAGATTTTTTCACATTTTCACAGATGAAGTACTCTCAGCAGTTCTCCTAAGAAAAAAATAGTGTTTCAGTTGGAGACAGGCCTTAATTTATCATTACGAAAGAAAAAATACCCCAACTTGTACATATTTTCTGCACTGTCTTCCCAAATGTTTGCATCTTTAAGTATTTGAGGAATAATCTTAAAAAGATGAGAATGGAAATGAATGCATGAAATAGCACAGCACATGCCTGTATTAGTGGTATCTTCAGCTGAGAAACCCACAATTTAATTTTTACTTTTAAATTGTCTTTTTCAAAATGGTTTACTGGTGGGGGAGAAGTCAATATTTACTAGCAAATTGAACAGTGTTTAGAGGATCAGATTTCCAGCTCAACTCTTCAGTTTCACCCACTCCCCAAACAGACATGTAACAGGGAATCTAAAAACTCCTGAGATGAATTGCATGACCCGTATAGCCTTCCCCTAAAATCTTTTTAATGACAATGTCAAAGTCACTCATTTACTGTCTTTGGTATGACATAGAGATTCTGAACTGCAGTAAAGTCTCAGATGTCACCGTGTTTTAAAATAGCACGGTTACTTGATTATAAAAGGGATCTATGCTAGTGCATCACTTTGAAATGGGCAAAAAATGTATCAAATGCTCTTCTAAATGTTATCTATGTTGGCCTTGCTGTTGGTGTGATTCCTTCCTAATTTCTGCTCCAGTGATCATTGGTGACTCTCACGGTCATGGTAAGTGGTCTCTAGGTACCTCTGCAGTATTTTCACTGATGTATTTTTCAGCTAAAAGTGTGATGAATACACAGTGACCTGTGAATGATTTTGATGGCTGACACTCATCTGTTGACCCTTAAAACTTTGCAATAACTACAGTAAAATATTTAAAGACAGGAATGAAAGATAATCTGTCTCTGAAATACAATTTAATGACTAGTGGGTATTAAAAAGCAACATGTGTGGCCATCCTAAAATACAGTGTCAAAACCCTACTACTACTACTGGAATTAGCACAATACTAGATTTAGTTAATGATTTCCCCATTACATTGCAAACTCCTTGCATCAGTGGCTGAAATTCCTGATCAGTTTTATGGCCTGCCTATGAGACCACAGGTCCAGGTCACACTGGCGGACAGAACCTTTGAATTATTGCTTGGTTTGGATCTGGGGGTTAGTGAAGAGCAATAGAAATGGAGGTGTAATATATTTCATTGCCTTAAGAAGCACACTTTTGCTCTCTAAGAATAAAAACCCAGGCTTGCTTTCTGCAGCTTATTGACAGGAACATCATGCTTGGATCATACTGCACAAGGACTTATGGCTAT
The DNA here is from genome assembly GCF_947461875.1 of Haliaeetus albicilla. Taxonomy (NCBI): domain Eukaryota; kingdom Metazoa; phylum Chordata; class Aves; order Accipitriformes; family Accipitridae; genus Haliaeetus; species Haliaeetus albicilla. The sequence goes on from NC_091507.1 coordinate 16,743,689, forward strand.
TCATGCTGCTACTGCATGGAAATTCAGCAATTGATCTGTGAAGTCCTACACAGCCTGGGTCACATTCTCGAGACAAGAGATTGGAAGTTTTAGGGTAGAAATATTTGACTGCACTGAAAAATTCAATGCTGGCCTTCACAGAATTATTTACAAACTCACTAAATTGTTTCAGGTGAAAAAAAAATCAGGTCTACATTTACAAGACTGTTGATAGCAATCTGTCTACCATTAGCCCCACTTTTAGCACACAGTATGTATGAGAACCAGGTTCAAATCCACTCACTAGCTTGATTGATTGCAAGCAGGGATTTGAGCTCGGGTCATCACACTTTTTCTCCCCGGTTCACTGCATGTTTAAGTAGGGTGCAAAAATTGAATTATCTCCCACAGAACTAACTGAGCGAGCCTGGCCCTGCTATGCATGTCGCGTGCTGAGTAGATGCTCATCGGGACGACAGGAGAGCTACATTTAGATCCCTCCTGGTGCAAGTAACAGCAAGGCTGAACTCCCACTCAGCAATGGGAGATGAGACATATGCAATTTCTCCTGTTAAAGCTGTTCCACTTTTTTCACTGAATACTTAATATTCAACAAGAGTGGGAGCAAATAAATAACTCCCTTGCTTGATGGGGAATTCATTCAGGACAAAGGATGCCTGGGCTCTGTTCTCTGTGCCAGGGACCAGTTTGCAATGAGAAAAAAAGGGTGGAAAATCTTTCTTAGTCCTCGCTGGAGTATGCAGTCAGAACAGTCTTTTGAAGGCTTTTAGGTAAAAGCACCTGTGCCATCTCTACCTTGTCCCATTTTATCAGTCTAATTTGACACTGCTTTTGCTTTCAGCACAAGCGTGTTCTACAGCAGCATTTTACTTTTGGGTTGGAGCAGGATGCTTTGTTCCATAAGAAATAATTCCCTTAATTTTTCATTCTGATGACAAAAAAACTTTTCAATTTCAGCTAATTCTTAAACAATTTTTAATATATTTTTATATAGCTAGAGAACTGAAGCTAAGCACATACAACTTACTCAAGGCCCTGCCCTTTCTTGAAATTTTCCTACTGCTGTTGAGCGTGATGGTAGTAGAACTGAACCTCCTGAGTTTCAAGCAAAACAGATCAGTTAATGGTTATTTCCTGAATCGTTTTCCTTTAATTCACTGCAACAATTGGCTAAAAGTAGCCCAGGAGCATTACAACTGTATAGGGTTGGGAGGAGGGAAGGGATTGAGACACTCTGGAGAGGTCTGCTCATCACCAGCACAAGTTAACACTGGCTCCTCTGACAATCAAAAAATAATTTCGAGTTGTTATGCATATTCAAAAATGCCTGAGATCATGCTTGTAGGCACCCACATGTGCAGGATCCTCTTGCGTCCAGGAAAAGTGGGCCTTCCTGGAGGTTGATACCATCCCACTATAAACCTCCCTGGATTTGATACTTATGTGCCCAGCTCTGGGTACATCCCAGCACTCTCAGTGATGCTTGACCTCCCCCAGAGAAAGTGGCTGGCAGTCAGATACTTCCAATGCAGCTCCCTGGATGCTGGACTTTGTTTGCTTCTGCTTTTTTTCTTTGTCTTAGGAACTTCAGAAAAATCAGCTACCTGACTGTTGTCAAATCCCAAATTCAGCTCTGTGAATTGATGCTATGGGTATGGTAGAAGGGGAACATTTGTATTTCGGACTGAACAGAAATTCAAAAGATAGACTGAATAGACTGACACAGAGATGGTAATATTAACCATTTTCTTATAAATATTAAATGCCTTTTCTTAGGTGATGGAAATTTCTTGTTATCACATGACATCCAAGTGCAAAGGTAGGTGCTTACTCAACAAAATTCTTATGATAAGACATCCAGTAAGACAAAGCCAGTATTTAATTACAAGAAAATAAATGTGTGGCTTGGTGGTTATGGCATTCATCAAAGTGTGAAGACTTCTGGTTTCTGATTTCCCCTCCAATGAACAGTTCATAAATGGAGCGTGGGAAAGGACCAAAAGAAGAGATTGCCAACACCTTGTCTTGCTTTTCCTGAGGTATCCTATGTATATACAAATATATATGGATCGAGAATAGGTTGAGAGCAGCCCTGCGGAAAAAGACTTAGAGATATTGGAAGATGAAAAATTGGATATGTGCTGGCAATGTGTGCTTGCAGCCCAGAAAGCCAACCGTATCCTGGGCTGCATCACAAGCAGGTCAAGGGAGGGGATTCTCCCCCTCTGCTCCGCTCTGGTGAGACCCCACCTGCAGTTCTGCATCCAGCTCTGGGGTCCTCAGCACAGGAGAGACATGGACCTGTTGGAGCAGGTCCAGAGGAGGGACACAAAAATGATCAGAGGGATGGAACACCTCTCCTATTATGAGAAAAGGCTGAGAGAGTTGGGGTTGTTCAGCCTAGAGAAGAGAAGGCTCCGGGGAGACCTTGTGGCCTTTAAATACTTAAAGGGCACTTTAAGAAAGATGGAGGAAGACTTTTTACCAGGGCCTGTAGTGACAGGGGAAGGGTAACGGTTTTAAACTGAAAGAGGGTAGGTTTAGATTGGATATAAGGAAGAATTTATTTCTGATGAGGGTGGTGAGGCACTAGCACGGGTTGCCCAGAGAGGCTGTGGCTGCCCCATCCCTGGCAGTGTTCAAGGCCAGGTTGGATGGGGCTTGGAGCAACCTGGTCTAGTGGAAAGTGTCTCTGCCCATGGCAGGGGGATTTGGACTGGATGATCTTTAAAGGTCGCTTCCAACCCAAACCATTCTATGATTCTATATGTCTATTCAAACACATATACAGACATATAAGTACATGCATATATGCATCCGCATACATCATTTTTTGGAGTGACATACAATGCATCTATTTTAAACCTGGATATAGAACCCTCCAACAACATTTGCTACTTTGTAGTAGAAATCAGATAGCCTTAATCAGCTCTGCTCTTTCTGAAGCATCTAAGGAATATCCCAGCACTTCTCCGACAGATTTCTGTCCTACTGGTGGTCATAGATGTAGTTCCCAAGGATCACATACAGGCATGTGACGATCTCAAAGTCAGTGCTTGATTTCTTTTTAACAGCACCCACATAGAAAGATTCACCTGGACAATCCCAAAAGGATGATGGCTCACTAGGGCTTCCCATGTAACACCGCACGGTTGCTACTTTATGACCATAATGCTTCACTCTTCAGAGGGGTCCTGGCCATCTTTTTTGTCATTGGATGCTGGTTGTAGCCTTACTGGATGTCCTTTCTGGTGCCCAATGAGCATTTCTGTGCTTCCATTACTGGCTTGCTGTTGCAGCTCTTTAATTCATCCTGTCACTTTCTCCACTATTATGGCTTTGAGAGTTTATTTGCTGCAGGCAACAGAGAGCTTGCACAACAGTGTGACATGAAATGTAGCACTAGGCTGCTAGTACCTACTGTTGGTGCGCTGCTCCAGTCCAGCAGCACAGTCTGCGTGTGTTTATCTCTTCAGTTTGCCTTTTCAATATATTTTCTTGGCAATCTTGACAGCTGCTTCTGCTTCACCGTTAGACTGGGGGAGATGCTGAGAAGGCACGATATGGTCGAAGCGTGCTGATGCTGTACACTTCTAACATGCAAACTAAGGTCCATTATCCATAATAACTATTTCCCCAGCCCTCTCCCAGGCAAACTCAGCCTTATGGCCGTCAGTGATAGAAACTGCTGCTTTTTTATGTAAGGGATCCATTTCCCAGCCGTCAACAAAAGCACTCTGCATTCATTAAGGCAGGAGAGGAAAAACGAAGACGAGACGAGCTGTGGGGTTTTGTTTAACCTTGTTCCGCAGGGACACCGGCCTCCTTACAGCCGCCATCCAGTAGACCAAGCGCTAAGTAGCTCAAAGCAAGATGGCTCCCTTAGGGAACTAATGGAGTATTTACACAATGAGGCTGCTGACAGCCTGTCTGTATTAATACTGGTTAAAACAAAACTTGAGACACTCATAGAGCACAGGTTGGCAATTTAGAGGAGTGAGCTGACAGTGTTGGAAAATAAAGAGAAAACAGAGAAAAGAAAAGATGCAGTCTCAAAAACATTGTTTTTGCTGAAACGCTGCTAAGTATCACTCAATTTCCAGGCCCATGATCGAGCGAGAAAATGAACTTCTGAAAAATTACGCTTCTTCAAAAACCAGCTCAGGACCATTTCTTGTGTGAGGAGACCTACGTCTCTAACGGAGACCTAATGATTCAGCCATTGCCACTGCTAAAGAAAGAGTCCTTTGTACCTGTCAACTGACATCACCCATAGCCCTCACAAACGTCTTCACCAGAGACAGCTCTGCTGTGGGTGCAGGTGTGCACACCCTCCTCTCCAGGCTGCTGGAGGCCAGGGAACGGCCGGGGAGGCTGTGGGACCCCTGCCCGCCTGTGCACCTCCCCGGCCACGGGGCCAGCCTCTCCATGCCTTGCCAATGCCCTTCTGCAGCAGGGGAGGAAATCCTCCTCCCAGCCACAGGCTGAATTACATTGAGGCACTCACCCTCACTGGCGCTCAAGAATACTCTCCTTTTCGATATTGTGGTAAGCGTTAGCTTCAGGGGAAGAGGGCTACATTTTAGGGAGGGCAGGGGACACTCTTAGACAAGGTGCATAAGTGAATCGTAATTTTAAACAGCTCTGCTGGGAATATAGCAAAATCTCTGCTGTGCAGCCACTCTGTCCTCTGCAAAAGAGGGGGGGCTTTCCACCAGGACACACCAATAGATACCATTAGTTTGAGCAAACAGATTTTCTCTGGGCTTCAGTTTAGTTACCGAGACTAGAAAAGGGATCAGCTTTAACGGGGTATTTTTATCTGTTGAGCTCCAAAAATGTTAAACTTACATTGAACATAGAAAAGACAGAGCTTTAAGAAGCTTTTGTTTCAAATAAATGAACAATGCTATCAGAAATATGAAGTATGGCATTCTGAAGTATGATATTGCATTTCAATTCCCCTGTCAGTTGGGGCTCCTTCATGATGAAAAGTTGTTCATAAATTTAAGGCAATACTAAGACATTATTTTATTTTTTTTTTATCAAAAGGAAGGAAATACTCACATTTATTCTCTTTTACATGGTTACAAGTAAAAACAATATACATAAATACAGTATGGGCTAAAGGGCTATAATTCTGCCATGCACTTATCTTTTATTTTGCACGGTGATTTTGGTATTTTTTTTCCCAAATGCTGCAAGTCATTTTATAGATTTTATGTTGCCTAGGTAATCTTAAAGGTTTTAAACTTCTCATTTTCTATTCTGCTTTAACACTGATCTCATTGTAATGGCCATTTTTTTTGTTTTACAGCTGGGTCATATGTGTCATATGGAATGTGTCATATTATTAGCTTATTCACTCCAATCTCTGTATGCTTGCTAAATATACCTATGAGAAAGCCACCATGCTGTGAAGACAACAAGATGACAGCACAAATCTACATTTAGTTTTGCTCAATTTCAGGTACGAGGACACACCTCACAAGGTACAAGTGAAAGGTCACATCTAGTGAGATCCTTTATTTCGCATCCCTTCCATCCTCCCAACCAGAGGAGATCAGGCTGGTTCACTTGAAACTAATGACATGAAGACTTTGTGCTAGTCCTGCTCCTCTCCCTGACACCTGCTTATATGAAGAATAAACCAACAACAATTTAGCTGGGATTGGAAGTGTGTTTCCTTACAGCCTTGCTCACAATTCAGGACAAAACGCTTTTTAAAAAAAAATCAACAGGGTCCCTAAAAAATCTAAATGTCAATGTGTCTAGGAAAAGTGTAATTAAGGACTTTGGCTTTGTAATGCTGTACTGGCAGGCAAGCAAAACATACCCTGTGAAGTGTCAGCAGAACAACTTTGACATATGTCAGTGACATGCCCATCCTTGAAATACAGTGTTTAGTTCTTGCTGTCTTACTCTGGATTGTGTGAGAACTTGTCAGCTCTGAGGTCCCAACGGTTGTGCCTTGACTGGAGAAGACCTGTTAATGCCTGGTTGTGCAACATCCTTTGCTTAGATTTTTAAGCACCATCCAGTGCTTAGATTTCTAGAGGAAAAGTAGGTATGTAGGCAGAAAGGAAGCCAAAATATGCTCCAGAAATCCCTCTGATAACTGGGAGATCACGACTGTGAAGTGCCTTGAGGAACACAACTGCCCTACGGTTAGGACAGAGACCAAACAAGGATAGAGTGAAAATAGGAGTTGAAATAACTGGTAAAAATGATAAAAGGCATGGGTGGACTTCCAGATGAAGACAGATGGAAAAGATTTGAATGGCTTAGCTGAGGGAAGAATGGGTCACAGATTATGGCAGCAAAAGTCAATTGGATGCTGCCATTTGCTTTTCCTGCAATACCAACATAAGGGAACAGTTGATGGCACTGAAGACAGATTTAACTTTTTTTAGGTGGAACATAATTAAACTGTGGCATTCACTGTCACAAAGTAATGAAAAAAGCCTGGAGCTTAGTAGGATTAAAGAGGGACCAGACCTTTATACAGGTAACAAGAACACCTTCTGTTACCTTAGTTGGCAAACACAGTTTTCTTAATGAGAAGCATAAAGCCTCACATTTCAGTGTAAAAAGCAACTAGAAATCTCAAGACTGGGGAAGCAGTGCTCCCCCCAAGCAGGTTATTTTGTACCTCAGTGCCTGGCCTCAAGGCAAGATGCTGGAGCAGAGGGACAGCTGGTCTTGCCCGGAATGGCAATTCCTACACTTCAGTGTTTATATGTAAAAAGTAACAGCTCAGTTATAACCAAAACAAATTTGAGTGAGATCAGTTGATAAAGCAAATCCAATCATAAAGAAGAGCGAAAGTATTATGTGTATGCAGTAAATTCTTGTACGGAAAGAAAATAAATAAAACCAGTTAAAGTAAATACAGCCCAGTAAAACTGAATAATGTCCAAAGTGCTCAGATATAATTCTCACAAATGAAGGTGTCTTTCTGTTCCGGAAGCCTGTGCCAAGGCACACAGAGTATAATATTTTCTCCAACAGTAACAAGCAATTGTCACAAGACCATGAGGCATTTTTCTGTTCTTTCTAAAATTCTTAAAGCAGCAGGTCTGGATTGAGGAAAAACACTCTTAGCCACAGAAGACTGCTTCCCCAGCCGGTGCAGACTGCTGCAGAGCCTTTGACGTCAATGGAGCCATACCGATTTATACCAGCTGAGGATATTTCTGCTTCGTGAAAACCTTCAGTAAGATGGTGTGTCCCCCAACTAATTTCATTAATTCTTATAATTATGTTTATTCTCGAGCCTGATGCTAGCGCTTGAATGTGAGAAGGTGAAATTTAATGTGAAATTTAATTTTACACCTCTGAAAAACCATTTGTTCACATTCTCTGAGTTTTGAAATAGGTTTTACTCTGCTCCCTAATCAGTTCAAACAAATCTGGAAAAGAGCAGAACCATGCGTTGTTATATATATTTGCTGGTGTACCTCGCTGCTTTTTCTTAATTTATAACTAAAAAAAATAGCTTTATCCCCCCATCCCCTTTAAAGGCAAATTTGCAAGTCAGTCATACTGGACATAAGCTCAGTCCTTTGGGGATTCTACTTATATTTTCTTTATCATTATGAATATTTATTATTTGCTCTTTTTTACTAATGAATACATTTAAATTAACTTAAATTTGTGGACCATTTTTACTGTCCAACTTTTCATCTTGAGACTACAGAGGTCATGGCCACAGGAATCTTCAGCATGCTGCTGCTGTACATGTCTGAATAAAATGACATAATCTAAACAATTAAATCTTGGAAAAGAACCTGGAACAACGTGGTGAAATGACAACTCTGCCTCTCCTTAATTAGTGAAAGGCAACCTTTCCAAGTTGAATTTCCACCATATTCCCTCATAGTTTCTTTCTGATCACTCTCTCACATAACACTGGATGAGTAAAGTAAAATGGCTTTGTACAAAGATTATTGAAAATACTGCTCTGTGTCTTCTGACTGCAATCTGTGATTCCTGTTTCTCAGCTCTTGCTCTGAATAAGTGCAGCCTTAGCTGTGAACAAATTACACTGCAGATTTGTAAATCCTGAGACAAATGGCTCTATACAGATGAAGGCAAGCAGTACCAAAATTAAAAAGAAATGCATTACAGTGGTTTGAATGCACAGTGCAACACCACCACCAATTTAGTCCCATAAACCAGATTTAAATAGAGCAATCAATGACAAAACCAGGCAGTGAAAGGCCCAAGCAAAGCCCAACAGCTCCCACACTCAGAACAAGAAGTCTGGGGTTTGCAAGAACCCTATGCCTGCTGTCTGCCCAAAAATAGATCAGGGTGGGAGAGCAACTCTTTGGCTGCTGGCTTGTCTTTCAAAATTGATAAAGGTCAGATTGACTGACATCCTTCCTGGAGTTTGAAAAGTGAAGAGAATACATTTTTCCCTCCTTCCTCAAAGAAGAGATTGTGAAAAGTGAGTGCTTGAGCAATTACTTTCCCAAGGAGCATACTGTTAGCCCTTCAATCAGCTGCCAGCCACTCCGAGGTGACTCACTTCATGTCGCTAGAGCTAGTTCTTTTCACAGCGATGCAACTCAAGTTCTCCATGCTACTGTAGTTTTAATTCACAAGAGCCTTGTGGCTGCTCATGACATGCAAGGTGGCAAGTGTACTGCCTGTGAGGAAGCTCTGGAAGTGAGGGACTGCCTCATCCCTAAACACTCCTGCTTGTTAGGATTTCAATGCAGTTATGCTATGCAAAAAAGTACAGAAACATGGATAAAACATGGGAATCTCCCCTATAACAGGTTCTGCGTGCTGGTCCTCTGAATACTGCATAATATATGTGTCAGCTAGGTGGAAAGACTGAAATGTTTGGTCCCTCAAGCCCAGATCTGAGCCAGGAGCACTGATGGGTGTTCTTGGCTCTACCAAGCCAGTCAAGAGGCAGTATGGTATCCACTGGCACTGTGTACTTCATACGGACCATCAAGTGGAAGGAAAAGCTCCTCTTGTGTCTCTGTGTACATCGGTCTCAGCAAAAAAAGAGAGGCCAGGAGAGGATTTTGTCTTCTCTCCCTGCCTGGGGCTGCTAGGGAGAGTCAATACCCTGGCAAAGCCCCCAGAGTCCTGTGCTCTGTTATCAGGGGAGGGACAAGGAGGAGAAGGAGAAGGACATTCTTGTGCTTTCTGTAGCTGCAAATACTCTTCTCTAGCCTCAGTGGGCAGTGAGAGATCTTGCTGCCTGTCATAAGGAGCCTTGGATGAAGACTGTATAGGAAGGGTGGGAGGAAGGCAAGGGAGGGAGAGAGGGAAGAAAGTCAGAAAGACAGGTCCAGTGCTGAGGCTCTTTGCTCACTGCAAAGGTGAGGAAGGAGATCGGAGAGCAAGGGGGGAGAGGGGACTTCCATGGGGCTTCCTGAGGGCACCTCAATGGAGCAGATGAGCACGGACATCTATGTTTGCAAAATCAGGGCCCTAGCATCCAGTGCCTAACACTGCTGCTTGTCCTGTTGAGCATGTCTCTTTTATTTGGGCAGTTAAGTGGAGAATAAAGCTGTTTTAGAAAAGATACCAGACATTTTCAGGCAGGAGTAATTATCCAAACCATGTCAAAAGTTGGTCTAGACTCAGTTACAGATGATCAAGGACAATGCACTACTTCACAAGTTCAAAAGCTTTGATTAATATTTGCAGCTACTATGCAGCTACAATGCAATACAAGTCTAGCCTTAGGGCTTTTGTGTTTCTTTAAAGCATTAGCCATTAATAGGCTAAGTTTACCATTGGGATACAGAGCACTGGCCCAGCAATGCAGCTCAAATGTATTTATTTTCCAGTCTATGGTTTTCAAACACAATGTATCATTTCTACAAGGCTTTAATGAGAGCCAAGAGGTGTACGTTATAAGCAACAAATTTCTATTTCTAATGGAGCTTGGTTCAGATCAGAGAGTGATTTATTAGCTTTCCTCAGCTTTTACTTGCATTTTGCTACAGAGATCAGAAATTTAGATTTAGATCTAAAATTCACAGGATAGCATCAAGAGCCTTGTTTTCAAAGTCAAGATTTTTTTAATCTTAAATTTACGAATGTTCCATCCTGCTTAAGGTCAATCATTCTGAGGAACAGTAAGTATCTGCCAGCCGCTCTGGACTGCCTCATTAAAATGAAAGCAACTTCTAAAAGCAAAAAAGAAAAAACCCCAACCATTTTTGAGAGCATACATATTTAGTGAAAAAGCAGAAGGAAAGACATTGTCTAAATAAGTAACTCTTAGCAAGGTGTTTATTACTACAGTTATTGTCAGTAATATCAGAAATAACAAGAACGATACTATTTGTCACCAGCCAGTGGAACAGGGACTGATCTCTCCAGCAGAAGACAAAGACAGTGTCCACCTATCTGTAACCCATAAGTTGGATGTAAAGTTTCACCAACTCTAAAATCCATGAAGCTTCATGAGTAAGTCCAGCATGCTGGGTCCCAACACAGTCAGCTGGCAAACATCCAGAAAAGGCTGTCTATTAGGGTTATGATAAATGGCCTAACACGATCACTGGATCATTTAGAGATTAGCTCTTGTGCTGAATGGTACAGGACTGAAAGGCAGGAGGAAAACCAGACTAAAGATGACAGAACCTAGAAAGAACTGTTTACTATTTGAACAATTTACAAAGCAGATGTTTCCTGGCGGTGGAATCTAAGAAAGCTTGCCACAGATAACAAAAATTGTTATTTCTGACATACTGAAGCACTATAAAAGAAGTTCCCACTGGAATAAATTTTTCAATAAAACACTTACAATAACATCAAAACTTGAATATTAGAAATATAATGCTACAATGTGCTCTGAATATTAGTTAAAGCTGTGTTAAAACCCCACACAAACTCCTTTTTTACCATGTAACTGAACTGAATACAAAAGAAAAATATTAAAACAAATAGAATACTAACAAATAGCATAGGTTGGTTGTGATAGAAATATTAATGTACTATTCACCAGTGTCATTTATTTTATCCTTGCCTAATCCATTTATTTGTGGTTGTTATGTTAGTAAGGTTAGACTTTAATATGGAAAAGATAATTGAAAAGTAAAGAGGAGAGGAGCATTTTGAGCTTATGCCTCTTTATACAACATCTTGAGACAAGAGGTGTACATTATAAGCATTTCTGCTTATTCATGGCTCTTTTCTGTCTCACAGACCTGTTTGTTCTTGCTGGAAAATCTGAGGACAGTAAGAGCAGAGTGACTCAAGTTTACCTGATCAGATGAATTTTTTCTTCCTCTAATGGAAAAGACAGACATTAACTCATCCCTCTCTTTACATAGATTTATTATGTTCAATAATTGTCTGTTATTATTACTGTACATTGTAATCTATTTCTAATGAATCCCTCTTGGTTATGGTGAATCAAGTCTTGCATAATAAATTCTAATCTGTTAGTCATTATCTTTGCTAATATTTTACAGTCTACATTTATTACTAAGATTAAGAAATAGTTTGTACAGTGCTTGTTTTTTTCACTATTTTTAAGTGCTATCTTTTCTAATTAGTGATCCCTTTGAATTTGCCTTTGCCTTCTTTGGTTAGTACCAACCACACTGGAAACATCAATGTTTTCACTTTTTTTAAAGTCTTCTGCTGGGAAACACAAGTTACAAAATTCCCATGTATTTTTTAGAATGGGTGTTTCTTCGTGTGCTGTATCAGCTCATCTGATTGATGCTGCTTGGGTTCAAGCCCGCAAGCAGATGCATGGGACTGGAGCTGACAGGAGCAAAAGTGGCTGCACACAATCACATCTGGGCATTCTCCAGCGATTTCTCTTTCTCAGTTCTGGAAGACAGAGATTTCTTTGGGGGAAGTAGTAAATCTGCTCAAGTTGTAAAGCTGCTTCCCATCTACTAGTTAGAAGGTTTTGGAGTGCACTCTCCAGTCTCCTATTTGTAATACCTTTTACAGTTACAAATGTCTTGGCATAGAGATAATAACTGGGGAGCTATTATCAGGTCTTGTAATCTCATTACAAAACAGCCATCGCTGGCTTGATGTAAGTTAGCAATGGAAGAATCCACACGCTGCGTTAAAACACTGAGGGATACAGTGCTCAGCCCCCATTTAATTAGATGCATGGTAAGAGTTTGTTTAATGTCACGCCCGTGAGCATTACTGCAGTGAAGTGAGGGAAGGGGCCATTTCAGTCGGCTGAATAATTCCTGAACGTTATTATGTGCCTGAAGAACCCCCTTGAGTACTTCATTGCACATCCTTATGTGATGGTGAACATCTCTGAGCAGGCTGCCATCAGGGTTGCTTTTGGTAGAATGGACTGGCAGTGCCTTTGCCAAAGCTGTTTGTGCCTTCTGCAGTCTTTGTTCAGGCAAAGGGTTAAGGGTGGATGAGCAATGCTCGCTTTTAGTCCCCCTACAAATGTTTATTGGCATTTGGCAATTAGATTGGCAATTAGAGCCGGTTGGTAAACTTCTGATGATAAGCAATGGAAAATGCTGATTTGTTCAAGCTTTTAATGGGAACATATTGGGTTCGTTTAAGTGTTTTTGGAAGGGTTCCTTAGGGCACAATGGACCTGTGGTAAAAAATTCTAAGCTTTTGCAGTAGATGAATAATTAGGTGCTTACCCAAGGCCCTACTCTGCTTTATTGGGGCAGAATCTGAACTTTTATATATTGGGCAAATATCTGGTCTGATCTGATAATGTGCAGTATCAAAAGCATTCTGCCTGGAGGGAGGCAAGGATCTCTCTACCAGAGAAATCTTCAAAAAAATCTCAAAGTGAACCTGTACCATCATCCTGCTGCAGTATCTGTAGGACAGCAGGACTGGTCTCTGGCTGCCTGTAGGAGCACTTCAATGAGTCCTGTAGTCCATCCGTCACTTCTCCTAGATGTCTTTCTGAGATGCGATCTGTTTTTCAGAGCCCTACCTTTTTGTGGCATTTGTCAATGCTTTTCATACTGCTGGAAATAATTTTTTATTTATGTTTTCCTAATCTCTCAGAAGAAAGAATTTTCTTCAGTTTCCATTGCTCTATCTAACACACTGTGTAGAGCAGCTTTCCTTTCAGCAGTTCTAAAGTGTTCTTTAATATGTGTATAACCAGTATATAACCATTTCTATTATTCCCAGTGTGTTTTTCATAACTGATGCCCAATGAGCATTATTAAACCATTGTGAGAAGGATTATATTGAACAGCTAACTCCTCGGCAACGTCTTCCCTGCTGGAGTGTGGAGTCTCTGTCCAAGTTTACACACTGCATTGTCAACATCCACAGCAAAGTGGAAGGAAGCAGGAACGGGCAGCAGGCAGATACGGCTAGGAAACACCGCCTGTCCTTCAACATGCAAAATATCCATCCCCAAAATCTGACATGTCAACACTGGTTTACCATGGTTATATCAATGAAGAGGAATTAATGAGTGAGACGACTCAGGCCCCCTCCCCCACTCCACTCTGATCCCTGATTTATGAGCAAAATTCACTGTGGTGAACTTAATCATCACTGAAGGGAACAGAAAACACCTGGCAGTGGAATGACAGCCTCAAGAAGTTGTGTGCAACTGCCTTTTGCTGCACTGTGGTATGGGCAAATATGCTAGAAAGGTTAGCTTTGAAAGCAGCACACAGCAAAACGCGCATTGCAGCCATTTAAGCAGTCGTTCCTTCAGCTGAAAGAGTTTTCTTTTCTATAATGTACGACACCCAGGTTATGAAGCTCCGAGACTGATTAAGGCCTTTGGATACTTCCATAACATAAATGTTTACTCAGAACAAAACTAGTCACAGCTGCTGCGCTGATGGAAAAAGATCAACCATGGAAACTAGGAAAAACCAAACAAGAAAGAGAACAGCTAGTAATGTGCGCATAGCCAACAGATTTTCCCTAACTGTGGAGCCTTCTATGGCACTTTAGAATCATCCAGAAGGTCACAAGTCTCCTGAACTTGCTGGGAAACCATGCTTGGTCACTACAATTCAAATGGTGGTATCTTCTTTTAAGAACAAAAAAATCCAATAAATGATTACAGAGTTATTATCAGTTCTGTGGTGCTATCCTTATTTCACAGGAAAACTGACAAATGTATGAAGGGCATGAAGATTCAACGAAAATTCAGAAATTAAAAAAAAGATGCATTTTTGAAAGAACAAATTAAATACAATTTTCATATTCAGGAAGGAGAGGAGAGATGACAGAGACAAAAAACTCCACAGAGAAAGAGAGAGAGGAGGACAGAAGCACCACCCCAGACAGAAAAAGTGAAACAAAACATGAAATGCTAGAGCTGTATAGCTTCTGAGACAGGGTATACACCTGGTGGAGTGTGAGAGTAAGGAGAGAGACTTCAGAGGAAGACAGAGGTTTTCTACTCCCTTTGAAGCCAGGAAGAAAGACAGAAAAGGAAAGGGAGAGACCAATGAAAGATTAGAGAAAAAGAAAGAAAAATGAAGGAAGAGGGATCAGAGATAAAGAGTAGCAAAATTCATTCCCAGGGAAAAGAGAAATAAAAGGGGAAGGAGGCAGAAAGCCAACAAAGAGGAGAAAGTGAAAACAAAGGAATAAGAGGGAAAAAGTCACTCATACATGTGCCTACTGAAAGCCATTGAAAATGCAGTTCTAAAGTAATCAGAAATACCTACCGGGAGACGTCAGATCTGTGTCTGTGTAGGAGAAAATTGGGAGATCTGCTTGCAGTTGTGAGATGAGCATGAGGGATATCATTGATAGCCATGGGAAAGAGGACAGCACATATGTTTCTATAGTCTTCTGAGATGAGTCTCATATTTCCCCCTCTGTGAGAATAAGGCACTCACTGGTTGCATATATGGACATATGAAGAGTATGCAGATGTGTGCACACATGCACACACACAAAGTATAGCATTTAGAAATGCTTGGATTGGTTCCAAGGTAGTTGAACAAAATGAGGCTAATAAAATATAATTAAACATTAATTACTGTAACTATCAAAAATAATTGACTTGTACAAAGCACAGCACTCCTATTAAAAGGGGACCTAAGGGTAATAAAAAACATATACTATTCTGTAATGCAGACATAATAATTGCTATGAAGCAATTAAATTTATAGTCAACTGTTAAAATTCTTTTGTGACTATTTAAAAGTGCGAGCAGTGGACAGATTTGGTCCAAAATTGTCTACTATAAGGCAGTCTTGGTATTAATAAGGAGTAAACATTACCATTTAAAAATCAAACCAAAGGGCCACTGCTGCTTGAGGTAAATTTGAAGTAAAACTGGCTGGAGCTGTCATAAAAATGCTGCTGCTTGTGTCCCAACAAGTCATCCTTCTTCCATCAGCTTTTCTTTCTAAAAATCTTTTGAGCAGGAGAGAGCCAGAGCTGGCAGATGAAAGCAGGAGAGTTAAGATTTTCAGCTGGTGTGAAGCTACATCAGTTCACTCACTTCCTCATGCTTTGCTGATTTTTAACAGTGAAGGAAAGAACAGTGCAGGCAGAACTGGTGGAGAGACACAGACTGGTTGAACCAAGGTCACAGTAAGTGAAAGACAGCCCGAGTAAAGAAGAGTATTTCATCGGCAACTGGGGCCGAAGTGGAGCTGTACACTGAAACAGTTCATGCCGAGGAACCCTCTACTTGCATTTCAGGGTGCTTGACTTCAAAGTAGTGCTTAGTCTGCTCCTTAGAATGCCCTTTAGTGTCTAGAGTGCATCAGGTGTGTTTCTGGAATGAATTTTTGGTTTACTTTCATCTGAAAGGAATCTAGTTTGCAGACTCTAACACTGCTCTGAGAGGTGAACCAAAGTCTGGTAAGTGGGGATGACCAAGATATTGACTTCAGATGCAACTCCTGATCCAAAACAGGGCACTAACGTAGATGCACCCGAAAAACATCTTTATGCTTTTTCATTTTAACTTTTACTTTTAAGGTGCAGGATAGGTATTTCATTCCCTTGTGAAGAGCTGGTTCTCTTAGCTTGCCTTCAGGAAAAACAGAAGTTTAGCGTTTACATGGAATGCAGTCTTCCTGAATTAGGGGCAGTGCTAATGGCAGGGCAAAATCAGAAGGGGCAATAATGATGATGAAGATTGCATGAGTCCATTTTGCAAAGACAAGTGACAATAATACGCTGCAGACACCACTTCTTTGTGTTCTCACTCTGGGAGTCGTTATTCACTCCATCTGCATTGCCTTCTCTCCTCCTTTGCTTTGGCTGCAGCCAAAATTTACTAGTGATTTGGCTGCTCATCTCTCATCTTTCTCATTTAATCTCATATATTCTCTTTACTTGGAAAAGTTTTGCTCTAGTCCACATAGAATATAAGTTGAAACAGAAACAGACAAAACGCAGAGCACAAAAAATCATTCTCCTGAGCCTATCCTTAATCAAGGAAATGAGAAGCATTGAAAAATTTAGAAAGAGGAAAAAGACTACATTTCACATATTTCTTAGGCTCTACTCCTTCTCTACTGCTAGTGTGTTGGCAACAGCTTGATAAGTTAGTGACTTCACTCATTTTGAGAAAACGTTGGCATTCTTACATAAAACGACTACAAAAAAGGATTCAAATTTTTAAGGCAGATGTAATATATTGTTGTGAGTTGGTGGAGATGCCATGACATGAAACATATTTGGCATATGGTGCCTTCACTTGTTCTACAAGAAAAATATTAAATGTAGCAGGATAAAGTCAGTGGAAATTGTGAAGGAATGACACTGCCATCTGAGAAATTGTCATTACTATGAAACATTATCACTGCTATGTTCAATTTACTACAATCCACCAATCAAACTTACATATACCAACCAGCTCTGCTTTTAGGACATTCATTCATTCATTCATTCATTCAAAGAAAAATGTGCCATCCCAAGAACCAACTGAAGAGGCTAAAAAGATCCTGGTTTTGGTTGTGTCTCTTGGCCTCAGTGCTAAGTCCTATCATGTCATATCATATCATACCATTAGAAAGACAAGAAAGTAAAAAAAAAGTCTTTTTATTCCAGCTATTCTCCCCAAATTTTCCATGTCATGCTATGCTTTCTGGGCATGCAGCAGATTGGGCTGCTCCTAAGCTATAAATATTTCTCTTACATAACCAATTAATCAGCTAAAAAGTCAAAGAAAGCAACTATTTTTAGTATAATATTGCTAGTCATGCTTCTGGAGTGTTATTTTTTGCTTTTAAATAAAAGGACTTCTTCATTCTGCAGTTCTTTGCCATCAATGTGTGGGACTGTGCCAATTCAAGCAACATTTCTGTATAAAGAACACTGATTAATGATCCAAAATTCCAGGCAAGCTTTATTGTCTCAGTGTTGCTACTTGAACTGTTTGCAAAGTTTCTGCAAAAAGATTTAAGCTATTCATATATAATACCTGAACTATTTTTCAGGCTTTGCCTCTTTCAGCCCCAAAACAATGAATCAATCAAAGAATTTTGAAGAAAGATGATATTGTTAGGCAAAAAACTTGACTTTTCATCAAAAAATGTTTTAAAAACAAAATTTTACTAGCTTTCATTCCTACTGGATATGGACTTGGTTTTTTATATGTCTTCTGCCAACTAACCAGAGACAAGAACAATTACAAACTGGCCTATGGAGCCAATCCGCAATTACTTCAATCTGGAATGACACAGTTTCAATTCAAATTGAGGCTTTAATTCTTAATTTTGAAAATAATTTTTAACATTACAAATACAAACTGTATCCTCAAATCCTGTATTAAAAGCAAATCAAGGTTGTGAATTATGAACTCAAAAGCTGCAGAAATTAAAGTGCTTGCTTTGTTGATGGAGGGAAGACAGAGTGGTAAAGCAAAATGAGTCTGAAAAATCTGAAACCCAGAATGAAAAATTTAATGTTAGATGGCTTAAGTTCATGTAGTTCACCTAGTTTCAAAGCATAACACTCCTCTGGGGTGTATTACGCTTCTGCCTTAAAACAGATCTGGTGGCATCTGCAATCCCTGGGCCAGTTAGTGCTGGACCTGGTTGACCACTAGTGGGGTCTGGTGCCATCTGAGGACCCTGAGGTTCCCTCAGCTTCTGACTCATTCCAGATGAGCCTGGGTACCATAAATCCTGTGTCATATCTGTCCACCCCTTGAGGATACCTCACTGTCTTACATTTCAAATTACTTCAGGGAGACCTACATGGGAGCCCAGTTCAGATGTGGACTGGTGGATGTTCACAGCATGGAGCTGTGGATGGAGAGAAGAGCTAAGCTCTGGATGACACAACAAGCCCACTCTGGTCCCCAGCGTATGGGGCTCTGACTCCAGGATCTTTTGGTTTCACAGCAAAAGTATAAGGGTGCTTCATGCCTCTGAGGGATGGACACTAATGGGAGGGATGAGAGTGCTCTCTCTACCCTACAAAAGTGCACCAGGGTTAGAGGGCAGAACCCAGCAAAATCAGCCCTACCTATGGGCAACATCTCCTCATTAATAATATCCACATGTGTTAAAACACCACAAAATGAAGCGATTTTTTATTTATTTTTTTTCAAAATTGGTTTGGTTTCTCCTCCAGGATACAGATAATTTTTGAGCAAAGGTCTGTTTCTACAGAATGTTGTGGTCAGGAAGGTATTGCAGCCTTTCTTCATTCAATAAATGAGTCTCAGACTAAATGTGTACCTGTATCATTCCCAAATGTTTATCTACTACATGTCTCATTTTTTATTAAACATTATCATACACAACCAAATGAAGAGAATTTTCCTGTATTTATTTACATGTAAGACTGGATTTAGATATGGGAGATTAAGTACACTGGGGAAAAAAGAACAATGGATGATGATGGTGACAACACGGGCAAAATAATTGTTTGCAGCCACAGCACAGTAGTTGGAAAGCAGGACCTCACCAAAGACAGCTTGCAGTTTTAAAAGGATCAAATGGCTCCCGTTAGGTTAAGGGTAACTTTCATACAAAGCAAGATGTCAGTGGCAACGGATTGTGCTGTCTGGCTGCCAAGATTTATTGAAGATAAAGGCAGCAAGCTAAATCATTTTCAGGGGAAATCCACCTCAGGATCTGGGAAGTTCTTGCTGTGTCTGATGTGTTTTCTACATCAGAAGCACAAGAGATGAGCCAGTCTTTGAAGAAGAGAGCAGTCTGTACAATACCGAGGAAGGTGAGCGGTGGGACAATACGATAGCCCTGTAAAAAACAGAATTTTCCTGCTAATACAAATCCCATCTGGCAGGCCGGGCATGTATGCCCTCTCATCCTGCTACAACCAGCCGAGGCCACAGCTCAAAGACTATCATGCGAGGCAATATGCAATTTTGTAATTAGTTTTATGGAAAAACCCAACCATCAGAAATTCTCTGTCTTCTTGGTAGCAGTTGTTATTCTTTTCCCAGAGAAACTGGAGACAAATATCACTTTCAGCTATGTTAATTCTTAAAAGAACTGAGAAAACTCCACAGTGTGCAATGAAAATGTTTTAAAAATGCAAATAAGGAGTGACATACAACAGAGAAGAAGGGGAAAGCTTTTTCCCAGGGAACATCAACTCCATTATTGAACATAATCCCAATACATTTATAATAAAACCATTCCCTCAAACAATTCCTCTTCTTTTTGAATGACCCTTTAAAAATAGCTATAGATCACAGTAGTACTATATTAACAGTTGACTTCTCTATGTGATTAACCTAATTGTATTATTGAAATAAGTTTGAAATGTATATACTTCCCACAAAAACAGGGCAATAATAAAAATCTGGTAATGTGAGAAAAGCCTTGCATACCTGTCTTAATCTCACCAAATTTAAACCTGCTGAACCCAAGTCCTTCTTTTCAAAATACACACAATGAACAAGGGAGTTTTTTTAACTTCACGATTAACAAGAAAATTATGTCTTCAAAACTAACTTATATGACATTGCTGCTTATACTGAGCCAAGGTGACTGCATGTTAAATTTCACCAGTCTGGCAAAAGTGATGTCAAGAAATAAGAAAAAATACCATCATCATGTTCATTTAATGGATAAAACATGAAGTGAGCAGCAGCAGAGATAAGCACCCTGGAGGCTGTTTGGTTTGTCACAACGTGCACACGCAGTAATCCCTGACAGTCCTTCTTGGTAAAAAGGGTTTTTTCTTTTTCCCTTGCTTTTTGCTAATGCAGAGCAAAGCTGTGGTGATTGCTGCTTACTAATGCATTAGACTTTTAACAGTGTAAACATGAAGGCAGTAATTCAGAGAACACTACACTTGAAAGACGCAACAGACGTGCAAAGTTAATTTGATTTACAGCATAATCAGGAGCAGAGTTCTCTTGCTTTTCCTGCCAATCTAAATCTAAGCCCAGAAAAATCAAATTTCTGCCTCCCCACAAATCCAAGCAGCTTCCACTCCCTTGTCTTATGTGGATGTAAGAAGAGCCAAATTTGACCCAGACCTCAATGTTCTTCAGGGGAATCAGTAATTTTGCTTCCCAACTCGTCTATGTTACACTGCCATTATCATTGTCTTCATTTGTTAACTTCAAGAGCATTTCCAAGACACCAGGAGCTTCCCAAACAAAAAGCAGATGCTACCTGGATTTGAGACTCTTAAAGACTGAAGGAAGGAAGACAAATAAGAGCTGAGGTAGCAGGTAACACAATATTAGCATGCACTTGAAAAAACCAAACAAATAATTTCACTCATGCTGCGCCCACAGTCAGTCAGCTCCTTTCCTCATGTCGGATGATGTCGTTACAATAGACAGCTCTGATTCTGCTTCTCCTATGACTGTTGGCCAGTTTCAAGCTTGACAGCTCAAGCCTCCTCCTCCCTTGCTACAAGAGGTGGTCTCCATTCCCCACCCCGAGCATTTCTCGGTGGGGTCGGGAGGGCACAGTCACTGCAGGTGATTTCTACACTTCAGAAGGTTGCGTTTGGCCTCCGCAGAGGTGCAGGGCCTGTTGGGATGGGATAGGATGTGGAGGCTGGACAGAGAGAGAAATACTTGGGTTGGGGAATGGAGACAACCTCTTGTAGCAAAGGAGGAGGGGGCCTGAGCTACCCAGCTTGAATCTAGCTGACTGCTCTGAGGCCAAGCGCACACAGAGCTGCAAGCTGGGACCAAGTCTGAAGAATCTCCAGGAAGAAAATTTCAAAACCACTCAGCCCTTTGCCATGGGCCTAAACTCTTGCCAGTAGTCTGGAGAGAAGGCAGAGGTGGCCTACATGGTGCTACCATGCATCCACTAAGTGGTGCTTCAAGCTCACTGCCCAGGAGCGGCCTCATTACGTTGGATACGGATCGGTCAAAAGAGCTGGTTTCATTGATCCGGGACAACAGGAAGCCAATGTTGAGGGACAACTGAAGCTCCTGAAGTACAAAAATCACTGCCTTTCTGATCTTCCGTAGAGCAAGTACACTACAGAAAGAAATTGCCTAGCATTTCTGCTTTCCCCCTTCACTGACCCAACATGTCTTTGCCCCAAGTAAATAATCCGCCTGCATGAACTTAAGCTTCTGTGAGGCAGATAGCACAGGCACAGTGAGTATACTCAAACACGTCCTCCCAGATATTGCTGAGATGGTTTACACGGTCAGCTTCCAAAACTTCTATAGGGAACACTTTGTCATCACTCCCGGGACAAAACCTCACCCATCTCCTGCTGCACCTGATGCAAGAGGTATGCATAAATAGAAATAAAGAAAAGAAAAATGTGCATCTGCACATGTGCCTGCTGGTATCAAAAGAAAACAGGGCTAAACCGTGAAGATTTTACCACAGTCAGATGCATACAATACGGCATAGACCTCTACAGGAGAAAAACACCGGACAGCGAAGACACTAAAACAGAAGGCTGCAAAATGGAAAATGCTGATAGCTTTGTCTAATTCAGAAGTGTCATCATGGAGGACAATGACTGCTCCAAGGGGACTGTGAGGAGGACAGCGCTGGCACCACTGCCCCAGAGAAACACGAAGCTTATGTGGAGAGACAAGGGACTCTCCTGAGATGCAAAAATGAAACCGTTCTGCATGCATGCTCTCCGTCCTGCTCTATGCAACAGAGATGTGGACCTGTGAGAAAGCTGCCAGGCCAGGACTCCCAGCTTCTGAAATGAATAGTTTACGGGCAGTCGAGGAGGTGGCATGAGAAATGAGATAATCATGGAGAGGATCTGTGTGAAGGAGTCCCTGGCACAGTAATCAGGAGGAAGTGTGAGCTGTTGGGCATGCTTGCCAGGTGAAGGACAAGCACTGTGCAAACAAGACCACATCCTTTGGCCAGAAAGGTTTGGTCTGTTAAGTGGTGAGACGACATAGCAGAACATTTAGGCGGTGCTTTTAAGACACCACATGCCAACGCTGGAGCTAAATGGAATGCAGGAGCTCAGTGCAACGCTCATTAATCTGTGACGGTGCTGTCAACCTCCCTGCCGCTCTGCGCCACCTACAAAACACTCCACTGGCCCGCCAGGCACGTACCACCCACTTCAGTAAGCTTTGGGAGAGCCTGGCCCCAGGCAGATCGGACTGGTGAGACTGAGCCCTCTGCCCTCTACCTGGCTGTGGTGGGGTAACCCCTTTTGGGTTCCCCCTCCTCCCCCCTTGCCTGCACCGCCTTGGGGGGGCCACAGGACGTACCCCAGCCCGGGAGCCACGTGCAAACTGCTCTGGAGCCGCATGCAGCCCAGGGGCCACAATCAACCAACTGTGGGGTGACACAAAGAAGAAATGGGAGTCCAAAACCCAAAAGGAGGTATATCCTTTCAGCTACACCAAGTCAGCTACCGAGAAACCGTACCCCGTGCCTTACACACTGTCCAGCCCAGACGGCAGCTGGCGAGGTCGGCAGGGTTTGCTCTGGTCTGCAACGGTGCTGCTGGGGGTGGCGAAGCGAGCCCACCCCTCCTGCAGAAGGGGGCTGGCGGGGCCGAGGACGCGCCGTCCCCACCGCTTCGTTGCGAGGGGTGTTAGCAGGCAGCTCTGGCGAAGGCCCGAGCTGCACTTTCTCAGCACAGCTCCCAGGTGGGCAGAGCCATTCCCAGCAGCAGCCGGCTGTTTGCGCGCACACACGCACGCACATGCACATGTACAATTACGTGATTTCAGCACAATAAGCGTTTTCTAGCCTGAAGAGAAATGAGATCTCCTGCCCTGCCGTACATGTGGCATTTCATTCATCAGTTTTTCCGAACGGAAGACTTGTCATATAAACAAAATGAGTGTGTGTGTCATTTTACTGCTTCTGGATGCCCTGCGAGAGAAACACAGCAGAACACGCTATTTATCAAAGTCCTGATGGGGAGGAAGGTATTTTTGTTGCATCCCCTAAATATCCTCAGTTTCTGCTACTTTCTCTGCTCTCAGTGACAGCAAACATCATTTGACAGAGACCAGAACATGCTTGCCGTTTTCCCATCTCCAATCTAGCCTTTTTCTTAAAAAAAAAACCCCAAACCATGGGTGAGATTTTCAAGAGCACTCTTGCTGAATTCAACCTCCCTCCGCTCACATTTGAGTCAGTGGGAATTGAGGCCAGTGCTGAACCTTTTAAAATTCTTACCATGTATTTACATTATTCTTTTACAGGTTTACTTTAAATAACTACTGTGTATAACATACACTGTATATATGCAAAGCACACTTTCGCCTTTCCTGGCACTGAACTTTACACATAATGATCCTCCAAAACGCTTGCCTTCGTAAGCTGAGCAAATGTCTGATACACGGGGTTTGTCTCCACTTCATGAAGAAAGGAAGTGAAGGAAAGGAACTGGACAGAAACCACACCGCACTGTGGAAAAGGTGATCAGGAAAGGAGACAGACATCTGAAGGATATTGATGAATCTTTGGCTCATCTTAAAATGCAACATTTTTGGAAAATGCTACTCAATATGCATTAGGACTTTCAGTGAAATTATCTCTTTTGACCACAGGTTTCTGACACAGACTTAAGTATGTTCCAGATGACATTAGTTCACTTAAGAGGAAGCTGTTAGAAGTACATCCATATTTGATACTAACTATGGAGCCAGTTTCATACATAGCAGCTGGAACAAGGCAACTAGAATTAATAATGTACATTTCGAGCTTCAGCTACAGCTCAAGGGCTATCTGAAGAGGGACCATGTTTTCAGAGTGCTGCAGTCCCTCTCACAATAGTACCTTACTTTTGAAAAACACTGTGAACCTCAGACACATGTCTCCCAAGCGGGGGTCCCCAGGCTTGCTTAAAGCTGGACTGGTTTCTCATTAGACTATAGATGAGCTGGGAACAATCACTACGGGGCCTCCAGATGAGCCAGGGACTTTGGGAGCTGCCTGTATCCCAGTCGGAGGAGCCAGGAGATGCCAATAGAGTATCTACATTACCGGGGGTTTGAAAAACCTGTTCTGAATAGGAGCCCAACAAATTTTTGAAATGTCAAAACTTACTCAAACTGGAAACTTGTGGTTTCACCCAGTCCTGTCTTCAACCAGATACACAAGTTTGGTACTTCAACCAGGTACACAGAGTCTGACTTGAGATAGGGATTTCTGTTGTGCTCTTGAGGAATGATTTGAGATTTCCAGACCTTCTGCCAGTAGAATTAAGATATCACTCCTTAAAAGGCCAAGCTAATCACATCAATTGGAATGAACAGAACAAGTGCTGCCACGTAAGAAGTCAATATGCCACCTGCAATTGCTTTGTCACAACATATCACTACACCTGCACCATTATTCAGAAGCTTTAATGACTGTCATACTTGGCCTTAATATTATGACCAAAATACACTCCTATACACGCTGTGAAAAAATCACATCAACTCTAAGTCTGCCCAGAAAATGACCCAAAGAAAGATGTACAGTTTGCAACCCCCTCAAGTTTCTTGACATACCATATATATTTTTCAAACGTTCTGAAGTTCCTTTGACCTTCAGATGCCATATATTGATTGCTCAGTGAAGTTAAACCTGCTCCTCTCAGCATCCTCCACCCGCGCTCATCCCTGGCAGAACTTCTATCATCTCTTGTCATCAGCTACACGAGCAACTCTCGGAAGTGAGCCCTCTCCTCTGTTTTGCAGCTTATCTCTACATTAGTATTAACTGAATGCAAACATAGATAAAGGAGGGATTTTTACAGATGCCCTATTAACAGAAGCTACTTATTCACTGAGTGCAAGCTTTCTTAAAACAAGCTCTGAAAGGGTTGTTTCCCCCATCTCTCTCTCTGCTGAAGTGCTGCTAATACTGCTAATTCAGACTAGAAGATTTTACCCTTGCTTGAATCCAGCATAAGTCTCATGTACTTCTGCAGAGGGATTAAACAGGTTTAAAATGATGTTTAAAAGGCCTTCTCGCAACTCTGCTCAGGGGGGTGAATTTTATCCACTACTTTTTTTTTTGGTCCTTGTTTATGTGTATATTCATGGGTTTGGATCTTGTCAAGGTTGCTAGATAGTCTTTGACAATTCTGTAGCATTCAATGTTTTTGGAAGACATTACCAGGGGTAATATATATTCCAAAAACACTCTCTCAATCTTCTTCTCTCTGTCTTACTTTGAATGCAGTTTTGATTAAGGCTGGTCTTCAGTATTATTAATTATAAATAAACATTTTGGTCCCTCTTTTGGATTTTTTTTTTTTTTTTTTGCTTTTCTTTGAAATGATGCTTCTTTTGTTTTCTATTTATGAAACCTTTTACAGAAAATGATTACTTCATGTATGGGTCTTCGGTGGCACATAGAGCTTCTGCAGATTTTATTTTAATTAGGTTGCTTGGTTCCATTTCATTTTTAAATGGCTGTAGCAGGGACCTTGTGTTGTGATCTGCTGAATGGGAGGGGATGTCTGCTGAGGATTCTTCCCTTCTAGAAGTAGTGTATTAATGAGACATTTTCTTAATAAGAGCCTTGCGTCAAGTCCTGTAATCAGAACACGAGAGACACCCAAACCAGCAGAAACATTCATTAATTCCAGAAGCCACCATTTCTGCATTCCATTTAAATATGATTCCAAAAGAAATTTAACCTTAGCAGTGATTTGGGGTGAAAGGATGTTTATGTATTACAGTGAGAGATACAGCTAGACAAATTTATTGTGCCATATACCGATTGGGTTTCCTATCTATAAGGCTAGTCTTTCTTTAGAAACAAAAAACCAAAACCTGTTAGATATAGGGCTGCAGTGCCTTGGAGTAAAGAAGCAATTTAGTACAGGACTTTAAAATTGTTACCTGATTATTCTTCAGTTTGCCCTAACCAACACTGAGAAATTAATTGGTGCCTGACTTTATACAATAGGTTGAAATAATTCTAATTTAACACCTGTGAACTCATTATTAAGTCTTTCCAAGCAGAGAAATAAGTGTGTTATTCAACACTTCTGACACAGTGGTGCAATATGATCACACCACCTCCATCCAAACTCTCTGGGATGAGAAGCCTAAAACATTAATTAAAACAAAACTCAGTCACATACCTCATCATACTACTGTAGCTTGAAGATAAAATCCTCTGGGGAGATCAAGAGACTTATCTACAAACTATTAACGCAAGTTCTTCTTTCTATGTTCACCAACCAATTGTATTAACACCCCTTATGGAATTAAAAACAAGCAAAGAATAGACAACTCAGAAAGGTATACCTGTTTTTTTTGGATCTACATGTCATTATTTGCAAAGCAAGAAGAGCATGATAACAGAAATACATTATACTGGTGTTATAATCAGCATTGGATTAGGTTACTGTATACAAATATTGTATTTTTTAGTAATTGCTAGCGTACTTACAATAGGTAAAGTAAAAATTCCATTAATTTTCCCCAATATGTCATGAATGGCAGAAGAAAATTAAATTTTTATCACCAGATTTCATAAGGGTCATCTGCTTGCATCTAATCCAAAATAGTCACTATAATAATTTTTTGCTTTTGTGAGCTCACAGCTTTTCAAAATATTTACCATTTGGGCTAATATGGTTCACATTTGGCTTATCTGATAAGTTGCTTCAGTCAAATCCCTTAAGCCACCTTTAAGCCATGAACAAAAGCGAGTAAATATAGTTTACTACTGTTTTCTGAACAGGGAGAAAGCCCTTGAAACACTGGTAAATGTGAGCATTTTTATCAGTGACAGTAAGCGCTCCTGACTTGAGGAAACCAAACAGTCAAAGTGGTTTAGAAGAGCACACCAAGGAGCAAAGTACAGTATTTCCCAAAGTGTATGGATATCCATATACAAGTATTGTCTGTCAAATTCACCCAGTAAAAAAAGCTTACTTAAGTATAGGGGTAGGTATGTGCAAGCCCACCGGTAAAATACATTTCTCAGATCTACAGGAGAGGTGAGCAAGTCAATCAGCTGCAGAGCAAAGACTTATTTTCTGCAAACCAAGTACTCCCTGTCAGTCTCTCTTACGCTTCTCTGCAGCCATCAAGGTGCATTTGAACAATCTGATTTGTGCATGAGGCATTATAGATCAAATTTTCCAGTGGTACAGTCTCCTTTATTTATTCGTTACAGAATAAAATAACTACTGAAATGACCTAGAAGTTCCCCTTCTCTCACTCAAACAAAATGAATTTCTTGGGAATAATGGGCCTGATTCTCATTATCACTAAACCATGCCTCTCCTCCTTCATCCTGACAGTGAATCTCTTTACAGCGAATGTAATGGAATTTAAATTGCAATTTCTACACTAATTTTAGGGCTCCTTTATAATGGAGATAAAAAGCAAGATAAAGGGGCCTTACCATAAATAAAAATAGGGCCATATATAGTTCATATTGATCCACCTACTTCCAACCTTTTGTTTTTTCAGTGCATCGTGCTTAGGAAAACGATTTAATGGATTATTATTTTTAAAGTCTGAGCCAGGACTTTCAAAACTAGACCCTCAAAGTATGCAGGGTCTGGTGGTTTTTGCTTTCAAGCCTGGCCACTCATCAGCCCCCCGAGCTCCTCCCCACTCCAGCTGTGGCACTCCTTGGGCCGCGCTTCTTCAGTGCAGAGAAGAAAGTCTCAGGCCGTGCTAGACCCACAGAAACTGTCTCTAGCTTACGAGTAACTAAAGAAACATCAAGAACTGCCAAATTAACACAAAAACCAGCAATCCCCCAAACATGAACCCTCTAAGCATTTCCTGCTCTTTACAAAAACCTCAGAAAGTTTTGTTTCACATCAGTAGTGGTCACTGGGTGCCATGACGAACCGACAGAAGAACATCAGGTCAGTGCCTATAGATGAGTATTTAGTTTCTCAGTTTTGGAAAAACTGGTCCTGGCCTTCAAATGTTAATATCATGCAGCAGTAAGTGCTGCCAGTATCGATGCTGGTCCACCACTCTGCGCACCCTTTCCTCCAGCCTCATGGAAAACGAAGTACAAACCCCACGAGTGAAGCCACCTCTCTCCAGTTTTTCCAGTGCTGCTACTGAACTAGCATCAGCGCACTGACACGGTCAGTAATGCTTTCCCTGTGGCTGCAACCTGAATGCCAGAGAGGACAGAAATAACCGTCTGAGTGGGAATGTGGCCGGTCAGCAATGTAGTAGTTGGCTTTTTTGTTGTTGTTGTTTTGGTTTTGATCACCCCTGCTACTTTGTCCTGTTCTCCTTCTTCCCTTCCATCACTCCCTTAACAATACATAAAGTGCACCGATGGATGCAATTTGTGCAGCCAAAATGCCGGGACTTGATTTACTAAGTTTATTCCAGAGGACACTGCCAACTGAAATAGAAGTTGTTTTTTTAAATGACAATTAAACATTGGTTTTCCCCTAAAGCTAAATGTAGGACTTACTCACTGAAGTGTGACCAAAGGCATACACTTCTCTTGTGCAGCTTGCATCCCTCTTGTCTTCAACAGCTATAGCTTTAGGTGTCCTCTGCCTGATGCGGCGTTTAGGACTACCGGCGCCAAGAAGCAACACGCCACCTTGGTGGGAGAAGGCAGCTGCTCCCATTCAGATGGAGGACTCCAAACATGACCACTTCTGCAGCCCTTATCTCCGTATTTAAGAAATTACTGTCCACTCCATGTAATGCAAATACCGTCCTGATGCTCCTGGAAAGGTGCCAGTGGGCTCCCTTGGGGCAAAGTTGGGGCCTTTTGTATTAGCTTGTTCAGTATACAAAACAGCTGTATTCTGGGTTTACTGCAACACTTTCTCAGCAAATGCTCAAGAAATTAATCACTTTCCAACTTCTCTGTTAATTATTTATTTTCATTGTCACTTTTTCTTTAGGAAAAAATGGATGCATTAAAGAAGGGAATGTCTCATCAAATACACACAATGCAAAATTCAAACACAGAGACTTATGACTATGAGTGAACATGGATGGGAAATATTCAAGTAAGAGTTTAACAATGATACAGAGTTTAATTCTGCAAGATATCCTAGATTTCTGATGGGAATACTTCACAAATGAAAAACACTTTTCAATTTAAATTAAATTAAATTTCCAATTAAGTCACAGAGAGCTGTACTCCAGCAGGAAAACCTACTAAAAATCACATATTTCTTGGCCATGAATTAAACATTTAGTATAGTTCAGTCTACAGTGACCCAAGATAGGAAGGACAAAAAAATACCTTCTGGGTCTCCCCCTCCTCTTCTATTTTAAACCATCTGTTTTATAATGGAATGTTTGTGACATCAGTTTAAGCAAGACTTTCTTCATTATACAGAGTTATATCTGTAAAGTTTACTTCAAAAAACAAATCTGATAGTCAAGCTACTTGTGTCATAGAGTTTGATAAGTTCATAAATATTTAAGATATTTTATGCAATATGCCCATCAAGTGACAGGCCAAAATAGCTCCTAAGACTTTACCATGAATTAAGAATGTGAAAATAATGGATTTTCTGGGTTGGTAGCTGAAGCGAAAATTGTAAGGAAAACTGTTCTCATTTGAGCTGAATATTTTTGGTTTGTTGTGTCTTCAAAAAGGAAAGAAGGAATAGTAAATTAATTATACTACATCAATCAAAACAATTTATTTGATTTGAAACTAAATGTTCTGATTTTATGGTAATTTTATCCCTTGAAAAAGTAAGAAACGAAGGAAAATTTTGAAAAGAGGGAATTCTTTCACATAAAAATTTGAAATGTTTGACTTACTTTGAAATTTTGAAATTAACTATTTCAATATTTCTCTTTTTTAATTTTCTCCAGTTAAAGCAGTTAGTTCTGTTTGTCTCTACACCAATTGCTGTGGGGAATCTACTATTCACAAAAAGAAAATCAACCTAGCTTTATCAAAAATATGTCAAACTTCTTAAAAAAAACCTTGAAGCTCATGACAAATTTACCTTTGCCTTCAATGGAGCCAAGACTTCTCCTCTTGTCTTTATCTACACAACAAAGATAATGCATTTTTTCTAGAAAGGACTGAGAGTAAACCTGCTATTCTGAATTTTTAAGCTACATTGATGTAGATTTTATGTATTATGTACTTTTCTATGATCTGTTATTTTTTGAACTGTAGCTCCAGGAGTCATGTAGTTGTGTGAATCATCTGGAAGGAAAAAACTCATGTTATCTAAGAAAAAAAATCCCTACAAACACCTGGCAGTGGCAATGGAGCATACAAGATAACCAATGTTGTAAGAACGAGCACATCCCACATGAAGTGGGATGCTGAAGGCGAGTCCCGGGGTATTTCTGTGTGCACCTACATCAGGGACGCAGGGCTGTCTCCTTTATCCTTAAATGTGTTGTATTTGCGGGAACGTGGGGCGGTGGGGTGGAGAAGCAGGCGTGCGGCACAAATGTCCCACTTTTTCATCCCTAGCCCCGGGGGACTGTTACCAAGCTGCTACTTGGATCAGCAGGGACTGGGCACGATTTCCTCTCCAAATTCCTAGCAGAACACACTTCTTAACCATTTGGGTTTTGGGGTGTTGAATATAGGGCATCTTTTTCCCTTATCTTGGCTGACAGTCAGTGAGTTACTGGACAGCAGGAGGTGACATCTATAATATGTCTTTAAATCTTTTCTCTGCCTAAATGGGAAGACCCTATCTCCCCTATTTTCACACCAAGTCATCTACGGGGATCAAAGATTTCGCTGCCTCAGGTGCTTTACAACCCCATGCATTGATCCAAATGCAGTATCAGACCTTTGTTTTTGTGCAGAATATATTTGAAAACATTTGCCAACACAAAAGTAAATGCTTTTTTATGTAATAAGGAAAAGGCATAAAAAGTTGGAACAGAGGGCAACCCCATGAAGATGCCTTTTAAGAAAATTTTGTCACTTTGAAGTGTGATTACTTGAAGTATTATTATAGTGTGATTTCACAGTGTAATTAGTATCATATGCACCTCTTCTATTAAAGTACCCTCTGTAACATATGCTGAAGTCACAAGTCATAATTCACTGTATTCCATTTTCAATTTACTGTGTCAGCAAATTTCAGTGACATAATGCTACAGAGAAACATTTCTGTATATTTATTACTGTAATCATGATACTGAAGTGTGAAGACACCTTGCTAAAACCTATAACCTCTTGTAAATGGTGTTTTTTTGAGGGAGAAAAAAATCCACTAAGTGAATAATATGCAATTCACAGCTACAGGCTCAGTGACTACTGTTCAAAACTACAGTAATTATTTAAGTATGCAACATGCTTGGCACAGCAGCAATGGAAAACAGATGCAGAAAGCAAGGGATTCATTTGACTAACTGTAGACATATCTACATGTAAGCTAACTGCTCTACATTCCCTTGCTGGTTGATGGGGAGGGTTACATGTTTTTAAGGATTTATCTTATTCTAAATGGACATTTAGGAAGGTCAGAATAATTGCACGTAAAAATAGCCTATTTATTTCAACTGAGTGCAACGAGAGCCTTGAGTGACTAGTTCACATAACCACATCTGTATCAGAAACGTCTAATGCTAGGTCCACCCAGAAGCCAAGAAATGGTCAAAACAAACAGTCAAAGAAGACATATTTAAAATGTAACTTCAGTGGAAAAGCCAGACCTTCCTCACTTCTCCAGTAACTTCATCATGACTTTTGCTGCTGTCCCAACTCTCCGTCTCATAAAAACAAGCATATGATATGGAAACATGATTTGACATAGACAAGAAGTCCAAAAAAATCCTTTTTATATTCCAGTAGCAATAGCACTTGGCCTTCCCAACAGGAGACGAAGTACCTTTCTGAAGGAAGTCACGCTTAAAGGAAAGTATGGGGAACTGGAGAGATTCATGGCTGCGTTCTAACATTTGGGCTAATGGGAACAATATATGCAGCTCAAAAGGGTAAAATTGGCCATGCACAGGCATCTTGGAAAGCTCAAAAAAATAAAGTAAACTAGGAATTTGTAAATTTTAAGACATTCCATTTATTCCAGTGACGATGCCCTGCAGTCACCCACCACAACGGTGGGTGCACTGGCAGCAGACAGGCAGTGGTACCCGAAGGCAAGCCCTACTGCAGTACGCTTTACCCATCACTGGATAAGGCACTATGTCTTCTTGCCTACCTGCTATGTGTTTATACTATTCCAGTTCCTCACCAGAATCCACTGTATAAAAGTCTTTCTCTTTTTTTTTTTTCTTTTTAAGTGAACAACTACTTGTGGGCAGGATTTCCTGACAACTATCCCATCTATCCATGCTCATACATCAATTCCCAGTATGACCATCCCCAAGGTATTTAAGCACATTCATCTACTGAAAAACAATCCATCAGTCAAATAATTTTTTATTTACAGATTTACTACCTCAGATAGCTTAACTTTGAGATATCCTTTGTTTATAAGTAAGGTGAAGTTTACCTGCACCCTCTTGTTTTCTCATGATCTTGCATTTCCTTTAGTTAAAATGCAAGATTTAAAAATCAAAAGAGCAGGAGGAAAAGTTGAATTGCAGAAAACAAAGGCAGAATCCTTCTCTTAAGTGAAGAGTTATACAATCCACTGAACTCTTTCTGTTTGTGGAAGCAAAAGCAAATTGCTTCTCTCAATAAAGAATGCCAAATTTTGCACATTCTTTCAAGGCCTATACCTGCTCTCACCATATTTTGGGACCAAGTTTGCATTGGTTTCAGTGATGCAGGGTAAGGCATCAAAAAGTTAACCGAAAAAGGAGCAGGGCTGAAATCTGTTTAAATTCAGTGTTGCCTAGATCAAAAAAACCAAGGCATAAAATACTGGTGTGGAAACAATCCAGTGTGAAACAGACTATTAGTCTGTGATTGTAGGGACACCATAAATGTTTCATTCAGTAGGCTCTTAGCACAGAAGTTTTAGTATCAATAACTTATGTCTTCTTTTTATTCTGTTTTCATTTGCACTGCAATTTTTTGGCCATTTTTTTGTTATGGTATGAAGTGTTCTTGGTCGTTTTCTGTGTTGATTTGCAACAGCATTGCCTCATTAACAAATTACTGTAAGAGATCGTGTATTCAGAAAGGAGTTTTTTTATCATCCTTTTATAATCTTCCCACTCTTTCTCTTTCTTCCTATTATCAAAATATTGAGGAAATAGAGTATTAAACTCTCTGGCGTTTACAAACTTCAGTAATCTACTGGGCTTATATATGGAAATGAAATAATTGAGGAAGGAAAAATAAGCTTCCAAAGTGTTTATCAATACATTATATTAATGCCATCTGTCCCACAGCTATGATGTCAGACATTTTTTTCTTTCTTCATTAAGGCATAGTTCGTTTACATGAACTGCTGCTTAAGATACTTGCTGGAACACTTAACAGCTCCCTCATTTGTTTGGTAGTTTTATAGGCCTCTTGTGCTGGAGCAGAGGTACAACAGCTTGCAGTGCAGGAAAAGAAAAGATAAAACTACCCTGCTGTGCAGATTTAGTCAATTTTCACTGGCTCTCGCACAGAAAACAAATTGCAACCCCTCACAAAGAGTTCTCTCTCTGCACTGGCAGCCCTGACAAATGCAGACAAAAATGAGTAAATCAGGCAACTTCACATCAGGAGGAAAAAAATGGCTACTGCTCCAACAGCTGCTATCATAATTAAGAACAGATTTCATCACTAAACTCTTGCTGGTTGTGTCTGCAGCAAAACAAATACACAGATGTGGCACATTTGCATACTGAAAAATGTGTGCCATGTAACTGAAACAAATTTGCATTTTCAGCTCTTAAATATTCACTTTTTAATATGAAACAATGGGGGTAGTTTGCATGCTAATCCTCTGTCTTTGCTCATCAAACTCATTCAGTCAGTATATGAAATATAATGCAGCACTAATACCTAATAAGTCCACATTTCAGTTGTGCAATCCAATACCAAAATTTGTTATCATGCCCAATAAAATACAATTTCAAATCACTTTCTGAACTGTCCTCTAGCACTTCTATTTGTAAATGACATGCTTTAAAAAGAAGATAAAAAAGGGAAAAATGTGAGAGTGACTTCTTTTAATCATGACATCCACTAAATTTATTGCTCCTTCATTTATCCACACATTTTAAAAGGTCACCTAGCATGATCTAGTAGAGAAGAAATGCAACCCTTTAAAAGTAAAAAGGGTATAGCATCATGCCCTGTGAAAGTAGGGTGGGATTATTAATGCAACAGTGACTGAACCTTCACAACTGCAACACGTCCATCAGAAATTGCATGCAGTATCTTGAGAGCCTCTCTTACAACATAAAAAGATGGTCTAGCTTCTCTTCTCCTCACTCCAAAGATGCATCTTTCTGAGGTATGGGTATTTCATGGCTAAATGACCTAGCTGGTTTTATGCAAACTCTCATAACAGTATTCTGGAATTGTTTCCTGTCTGTAAATCTGTGATAATTAAAGAAAGAATGTGATAATCATGGTCTATAAACTGTTTAAAGAGCAAATCTGCAGATTTGCTGATAATCTGAAGAACAGTTTCACCTTAGATGTATTTTAAGCCATTCAGTCATGCTACTATGCTTTCCCTAGTGAATACATTTGTTCAATTTAAATCCCTCTGTAGAATTAATTTGTTTATTTTAAGTATTGTGCAGAACTAGGTGCTTAAGTTGGAGCACAGTTATTTTTCAGACATGCATGTCTGATCAAAGAAGCTTGAACACAGCTCTTTCTGGAGGTATTCAAAACTCCATGTCCTCAGTCCTCCTCTTCTGGTACCCATTTCAGAAGCTGATACGCTGTGTATTACAGGCAGTGGGATTTAAAATCTGCACGTTTTAGTGATACGCACCTTTACATGGAGGGGTTGAGACTTGTAAAGTGTTCCTGTAGATATCTGCATGCACATCTTTGCATGCTTACAAAAGGTTATTGCTTGAGAACCAGTTTCTAGACAGTGGACACCTTTATAAGGCAAATAATTAATGTCACTGCATCATCAGTGCTATTTCACAGAAGTATATAACTATCTGCAGATGGTAAATGTCAAGATTTTAACGGCAAACCAGTGTGCAAAGAATTCAAATGAAATCTCCATTAATAACGAGGGGGCTACACAGCCAGGAAAGCAGGGTGGTACTGATATGTACGCTTTTTTTCCATGTACTGTTTGCTTGTGTTTTGCAGTAAGGGCCTCCAGGTAATACAAGATACTGCCTTTTACCTTCCAGCTGCCTCCACCACTCTCCCCCAGTGTGGCAACACTGATGAGGAGATTTGTGTAGCCCCAAGGATAGCAGCTCACCACTTTCTCTTGCTGCTCTCTGGAAATATGGGGAGCTGGCCATGCCTTCCACAGGCAGTGGGAGATTCCCACCAGAAGGTAACAGTGACCGAAACAGAGCCCAGGTCTCCTGAACCTAACCAGCACTGCAACCTAGTGTCCTCTTGCATAGGACTACACTGATCCTGCACCAGCCAATTCTTTTCTTTCTTGTTCTACTTGTCTGTTCAGCAAGGGACATGAGAGGTGCCACACTGTCCAGGTAATGTTATGTTTGAAGACATCTATGATGCCTTTACTGGTGTGCAGGGTACTAGACCTTACGCACTGATAATGTGCCACTTAAAATAAGTGGGCATCAGGCTTGATGCACAGGTGCACAAGCAGGTGATTCTGTACCTATAACTTTGCATGCGTAGAAAAAGGAGGCCAAATTAGGACTGCTGCAATCAAGGCTGAATCTGTTCCACAAGCAAAATTCTTCGGCATTTTAGAATAAGCCCTGTGTTTGAACCATGAAATACCTTTGCAATGAAACTTGTTGGCCTGATGTCTTGAAAAACACAGTTTTCCAGATCTGTGCATAACTTTATTATTTGTTCTTTCATAACAATATTTTTGTCTTGAATAATGGCTCTTAAAAGCTGGTTCTCAAAAGGAAAAGGGTACAGAAAACTTTAGATATGGTGAAGGGCCTTTCCCATCTTAATGGCAATCAACATATAACAATAAACTAGTAACTCCAGGGTTTTGGGGAGTAAACAATATCAAAAAGACACGCTATATGAATCAACTATGGTTTTGCATATCTCTTAGCTGTAGATGTGCAGTGCGAGTGACATAGGAGAAACAGCAAGAAGCCCATTTTTGTGCACATCTGGATTCTGTTTTGGTTATCAAGTCCTCATTCCTGTTTGTCTGGCAGATGTTGTGTGTACATTTTTAAGATGAGTTTGCAGAGGTTTCCAAGGGAACTCAGGGTCATGGTTTCATTTTTTTTCATCTTGTCTGTGGTCCACTTTATCATAAAGGTAGTATCAGTCAACTGTTCAAGCCTTTTGCAGTTGTTCCTTTTCTTTATTGTTTTCTTTTTTTAGGCAGTAAAAAAAAAAGATAAAGAAATAGCAAACAATCAGAAAGTGTAACAAAGGCTATAATCAGTGAATTTGCTTTCCTTTATGTATTTAAAATTATTAATTTCTTAGCAACCAGTAATCTCTGCAAAGCTATCTCCCCACAGCACTTAAGTACAGTATTTTCCATTATATTAGAGCAAACGGGACTCAGGAAAAATTGGTGGGTTGGTTTTAATATCAGAAATCAGATAACTGAGCTCAGCTCCAGGACACTTGTATGAGTATTCCCTGGTGCATGCTGCATCAACAGCAGTCAGGGAATCATTTTGCTTTTGAAGGACACAAGCTTTGGGAGTTGGGATATGTACAGTCTAGATATATCATTCCAACGCTGTTTGCATGAAAGTCAACGAAAGCTTAGTTCAAATGCAGTTTTATTCAACTTACTTATAAACTAAAATTCTCATGTTCTTGACAATATTAATATCTCTAAACTGTTCATCAGTGCCAAGTTTGTTTTGTCTGTATGCAAAGACTTAAAAGACCAGGGTGGAGGTATGGGCTAGTCAAATCTGACATTTTTGTCACGCCTCATAATTTATATGCATTTTGAAATCTGAAACAAATATTTGATTGCAAGTTATTGGGTCGGAGGTAGCCTTCAGTCGCCAGGTATTGTTGTTATAATGGAAAAATGGTAGCATTAGTTTAATGTATTGTAATAGCACAGGGTAATGATCCTTAGCTCAGTAGTACTGAAATACCTTGACAACAGCAGTTGAAGTCAATGGGAGCATTGCAAGTGCATATAAAAGTGCAGTCTGCAGACCATTAGGCATAATTTCATCACATCTTTATTGGAATAAAAATTGCACTTAAGCTTCTGCTGTTGTGTTGGCAATTTAGAAATGCTGTATCTGTGTACATGAATTTTACAAAGACCTTCTGTTAAACCAGAGATTAAACTGCTTTTAGGGTGCATGAACACTGGGAACTTTTTTGGGGGACTTCTTTGCATCTAATAAGAGACCAGCAAGTAAAGAGGTAAAACTCCAGTGTTGGTGGCATGGGGCCAATATGTACCTGTAGAGGCCTTGGTCCATGGCATGTACCACTGCAACATACATACATTCTGAGCTAGTCTAGATACTGCCTTTTCATTCACTGCCATGCTGACAGAGCAGAGACATTTCTAGAAATCTGCCCTGCCTTGAACAATTCCACAGGTCTACTTATTAGGGGAGAAATGAGGTCTACATGCAAACAGCCCCCTTGCAAACCGTGCCTCTAAGGGTGCACTACGTGCTTGCCCATGTACTCTATGTTTTTGCACAAGGTTGAAAACCAGATACAGCTCTGCTAAGAAAAGTCCCAGAGTCTGCAAGCTGGTCACGTAATGGTTTAGCACCACCTCGACTACCTAGGGAGCGCTGCCACTGGCTTGCTAACAGCAGAGGTTGCAGCTGTCCCTGGGAATTCCCAACTGGGCACCAGGATGTGTCCCAGCTCGTCTCTGAAGGCGGGCTGTGGATGCTGCCAGGCTTCCCTGCTCAGCCTTCCTCTCCACAGAACCCAGTGTATGTGGTTGTGGGCTGATGTAGCCCCTGACCCAGCTCTTGGCCTCCAAAACCAACACAAGCTCTGAAGCTTGTCACCCCTTTCCTGGTGTTTTATTGGAAATGCTTGTTTTACTGGAAATAAAACAAGTTGGAGAAAAACTTTAAGTAATTTACCATTTTTCTGAAGCCTAGGGGAAAATAATGGCT
The DNA here is from genome assembly GCF_947461875.1 of Haliaeetus albicilla. Classification (NCBI taxonomy): domain Eukaryota; kingdom Metazoa; phylum Chordata; class Aves; order Accipitriformes; family Accipitridae; genus Haliaeetus; species Haliaeetus albicilla. The sequence continues at coordinate 16,782,093 of NC_091507.1, forward strand.
GCTAATTTACTAGCTGACTTCTGTGAGAGGCAGCAAAGGGAACACCATCCTAAAAAGTCTTATAAAAAAAATATAGAGCTTCAAAGAAAAAATTCTTAACAAAATGCTTACATTACTGAAAGCCAAGAAGGCAAAGGAAATTCCTCTAGAAAGTAGCCTCATGCCCAATGTCAAAAGTCATGACAAGCTAGGAATAAAAGAAAATGAAGAGAAAGTAAAATGAAAAGGTTTAGCTTTGTGTGGTCTCTGGAGGATGGAGAAGATAATTGTCAACATCTTTATCATCTGGACACAGCTATTTCAACTATGCAAAAAAGAGAAGGCTCAGTGACCCTAGACTGAAATTAGCACAAGGCCATTATGCATGTCCCCATTACTCGGTGGAACTACTTTCCATTTTTATCTTTCAGTAACACACTTGGGATTTTTAACACCTTGTGCCTTGAATCTCAGCCAAACGATGCCAGCAGCCGGGAGTCACCACAGCCTGCGTGGCAGTGGCACCTGTAGCACTGCCAGCCTCTGCCGACTCACTGTAGGACGTGAGCTGCCTTCAGTGAGCAATTACAACTTCCAAGTCTGACATTAGCTCTGGAATAATTACATGCTTTGTGCAATGGGTAAATTTTATTTAGGGAAAAAAATAATCCACACCGCACCTCTTCCTGGCTGATCTTGCCAAAGTCAAAATAAATCCACCAGGAAAGGGTTTCCCAAGCTCCTCAGCTAGCTGCAGAGCACTACTGCAATTCTCTTCTCCCATATATGAGGAGAAAAACAACAAAGTGCTATGAGAGGGCTGCCAGCTCCAAGCGCAGGAAGTCAAAAGTGGGCTTTATTACATAGGGAGGCATCAGTTTGTTCTCACATTCACAATATGTCATACCAGTGGGGAAAAAAATGGCAATTAGCATGAGCTCCACATCATTTGGTTTAGCACAGCTTACTCAACACAAATATCTTCATTTATTTCCTCCCCCTGTAAGGCCTCCGACTCACACTGATGGTTCCCCTCCTGTCTTATTCGGCACAGCTGCTGCATTTCTTTCCACCAGTCTCACACATGCGCCCGAGCCATCCAGACAGATTCCTTCAATGTCCTGCCCTTCTCTGAGACAGAAGTGTCCTTTCAGCTCGAAAGAGTGTCCTTCATTATCATTAAAGGAAATGCGGTGAGTCCTAACTATCTTCTGCCCCTTTGGAGCCCTTTTGTTGGACTACCTTCTCCAGCAATTGGAGTACCAGACAAACGTCTCCCGGACCAGCCGGGCTGCGCTTTCAGCTTCGCCTTCTCCATTCTTTCCTCCTTGTCTCACTCTTCCTCCCAAGTGTGGTCTTTGCTCACCCTATTAAGACCTCCTCCTCCCAAACACCATCTATGTTTTTTCCATTTGGGTACTTCTCTCAGCATTGTCCCTATCTCCTTTCTTCAGGTGCGATAGGTTAATTTACTTTCCAGGCTTCTGTTAACCTTTCCTCTGCCTTTCCAGGGCTGATAGGCTCTATCACAGGATACCTCTTGCCATGTGCTTGTACAGCACCTTGCAAAATGAATCCTGACCTCAAGCTTTTCAAAAACATTATCAGGAATTTAAGCTTCTTGTCAAACCCAACAGAAAACCATCCCGCTGTACGTTTGCTGAAGAATACGTGGGAAAGGAAGAATAGGCAGAGCTGACCTGTCCTCATGGCTCTTGGCACCATCCTGCAGTTTCCCTCTGTCCTGTGCATTTAACCCTCAGTTGCAGTCATGCACCTCAAAAGCCTACCTGAGTCAAGTCTAATTTTTAATCTGAGCATATCATGGTTTAATCAATAATTTTTGTGTGTGCCTACTACTTGTTACTTAATCTGTGAAATACAGTTTGGGTGAAAAAAAAATCCAGCCTATAAAACCTGTTGGTGTAAAGATAAGCACTTTATTTAATATCCAATTAAATGTGGTCACCAGAGAAATCACAGCTTATGCAACTTTATCAGAAAAAGATTAATCTATTTGAGGCTTAACCCAAAATGTCATAAAAGAACTCATGAATTTAGATAGGAATCCACTTATTATCCAAAGACATTTTCCTATTGAGTAAGAACAGCCTAAATTGCTGCCTATATTTATACTTGGTTCAATCAAATTTCTGTACTCAGTAGCTGTCATTGATTTTTAGGACAATTATCAAACAAAAATGATGAACAAACTGAAGGAACATTATAGAGTCTTTTTCAACTCCACAGTAATCATTAGAAAATGCACAGCCTGCTCATTGATAATGGTTTAACAGCTCACAGGGTGACATCATCACATTTAAAAGATAGTCACACCCGGAAGGCAGAAGATTTTTTTTTTTAATAGCATTACAATTTGCCATTTTAAAGTTAATTGTATTTTGCTTGGTGTTTCAAACCACGCAGGCTGCACTGAAGTTACTTTGTTCATATTATGTGATCATGCCCAAAACCACGATTTTAAAATAAGGAGGCAAATAGTTGAATTTATTTATTTAAATTAAGCAGACTTTCTTGCCTGTCTAGAAACTAATACTCTTCAGTTCATTAGCTGAATTTCCCACAGGGCCTGCAAATGCGCATTTCATTTCTATACTGTTTGATTTGTCTAGTTGATTTATTTTTAAAAAAGTCTTCTGTATTAAAATTATTGAATAATAACTATTTGGTTTCATCTTTCCACATTAATTATTATCTTTAGTAGGATGCATATTTCACAGATAGTACAGAAAACTTGTTTAAAAAAAACCAGTGTATAGGTGTATCTGTAGAAGTAGCGGAGCAGCTGTTAGCTGCTGGGGCACAGCACTTCTGATTTCTGTCTGCCAGGTCAACCTAAGGCAAAGGGTTCAAGTGCAATGGCTAAAAATTAGTATTAAGCAGTGATGTTTAATGGCCTACTTAAAATCAGCTCAGTGATCCAGCCCCATTCCACTGAGCGCAAAAATACCTATCTGTAGTCAGTGCATAAAAGGTATCATTTAAAAAAGCTACAGGAGTATAACTCACACCTGGTTACAGCACATTTGCTGAACTGTATCTCCCCCTCTACATCATAAATTCTTTTGCGGTGCTCTACAAATATGAAGCTCATTTGCAAAGTTTGGCATGGATGTCAATTTAGTACAGATTTTGCAAAAAATTTGGAGGATCATTTATGTGGACAGCACCTTCCTGTCACTGAATGGCAAACCTAAGCTTCACAGAAGAGGTAGTGGCTGTCCATTAGTTAGACCAGCCTATGCTCTGAATACACAAAAATTCAGTCTAAAGAAAGCAGCACCTTGATTTTGAGAGCCAAGCTCACAGACAAGAAGATGGGAGCGGGAAATGCGACCTGGTCCATTTCAAGAGAAATAAATCAGGCTTGCATTTGGGTCTGGTTTAGAATCATAGAATCATGGAATCATTTAGGTTGGAAAAGACCTTCAAGATCATCAAGTCCAACCATTAACCATGCCCACTAAACCATGTCCTGAAGCACCCTGTCCACTTGCTTTTTGAATATCTCCAGGGATGGTGACTCAACCACTTCCCTGGGCAGCCCATTCCAATGTTTGACAACCCTCTCAGTAAAAAATTTTTTCTTAATATCCAACCTAAATCTCCCTTGCCTCAACTTCAGGCCATTTCCTCTTGTCCTATCTCCAGCCACCTGACAGAAGAGACCAGCACCCATCTCACTACAACCTCCTTTCAGGTAGCTGTAGAGAGCGATAAGGTCTCCCCTCAGCCTCCTTTTCTCCAGACCAAACAGCCCCAGTTCCCTCAGCCGCTCCTCATAAGACTTGTGCTCCAGGCCCCTCACCAACTTGGTTGCCCGCCTCTGGACACGCTCCAGCACCTCCATGTCTTTCCTGCAGTGAGGGGCCCAAAACTGAACACAGTGTTCGAGGTGCGGCCTCACCAGTGCCCAGTACAGGGGGACGATCACCTCCCTGCTCCTGCTGGCCACACCATTTCTGATACAGGCCAGGATGCCGTTGGCCTTCTTGGCCACCTGGGCACATGGCCGGCTCATATTCAGTCGGCTGTCGACCAGCACCCCCAGGTCCTTTTTCGGCTGGGCAGCTTTCCAGCCCCTCTTCCCCAAGCCTGTAGCGCTGCGTGGGGTTGTTGTGACCCAAGTGCAGGACCCAGCACTGAGCCCTGTTGAACCTCATACAATTGGCCTCGGCCCATCGATCCAGCCTGTCCAGATCCCTCTGCAGAGCCTTCCTACCCTCAAGCAGATCGACCCTCCCTCCCAACTTGGTGTCGTCTGCAAACTTGCTGAGGGTGCACTCAATCCCCTCATCCAAATCATCAATAAAGATATTAAACAGAACAGGGCCCAACACTGAGCCCTGGGGAACACCACTTGTGACCAGCCGCCAACTGGATTTCACCCCATTCACCACAACCCTCTGGGCTCCTCCATCCAGCCAGTTTAGGACAAGACGAGAACCCAGCCTGGGCACTACACCCAGGCAGCGAAGAGCTGACAAGGTGGGAATTGCTCCCATGCCGGTAGACATCCCCCGACGCCAGCGGCAGCCCCCGGAGGTGGCAGCCCCCCATCCCAGCCCCTGCCCTCTGTGCCTGAGCTGGCTAAGCGACAAAGGCTTCGCTCGGCGGAGCTCTGCCGTGAAGTGGCAGCAGCAGGATTCGCTCCGCCGTGAACCTTCAAAGATTTGTGGCAGGTACTTTTCAGTTGAACTTCCTCTGTGTCAGCTCTTCATCCTGTGCTCTTTATATAGCAGCAATTAGCATATCTGAGAAATCCCCATTTGGCGTGTTTTATGGTCTCTTCTCTGTGTATTGAGATAGTTCTGTAAGTTATGTGCAGGGATATGCCATAATTCCTAATGTACAACTGTCAGGAAATCACTCATGTAGATTTATTCACTGAAGAGTTGGTGAGGAAACTGATTCTGAACAGGGAGCTGGAAACTTTAATTACAAGAGAAAAAATGACTCAAGCACCTTAGACTGGTCAAGAAGCTCCTTTGACGCTCTAACGATATGTCCTGAAGTTAATAGATTAACGCAGTATAGCGTTTCTAAATTCAAATGCCACCTTCTGCCACTGATTGTTATTCTGTATTACTATCACTGACTTTCTTCAAAGTAATAACGATGTCAAAAAAAAACCCACAAATATTACATCCCCATTTCTGGAACAAAACAATGAAAGACTGAAGAAAAAACACCGTCTTCCCTCAAGCAATATCTTCTTGACCAAAGGAAGTTCATACAATGTAGAAAAGAAATATTCATCCCTGTCAAACCCTGATCTTGCTACCACTGAATGTAATGGCAAAACTCCTATTAATTTCTAGTGAGGCATGTGCTGTGAAGAACTCAGATGGAAGTGGTAAACCCTAAGTGCCATAATTACTCAGGAACTGTCTCTGCCTCAAGTGACCTAAATGATAGGAAGAAATACAGTGAGAAACATGAATTCAGTTTAGCAAGAAACCTTTACTTTTGCTTCTGTGTTAACTTCCATTTCCAGCACAAAGTTATGGAGGAGTTTCACATGCCGCTCTGCTACATGGCAAGCTGTAGCGCAAACATCGGACCACAGGATTGGGAGTTCAGTCTCTTCAGTTTTACTCTCTGCTTTGACACCAGTTCACCCTAGCTGTGCTTGCTCTGGGCTTGTGGCCAGCCGTGATTGTGTCCAGCCCTGGTCTGGGGGTGGGAGAAGGTCCACGATCCAGGTGCACCATCCTGTCCTCTACCCGAGCCTCCTGCATCATTTTTAAGCTGGTCCCTCAGCCTGGACCACCAGCAAACGGGGCCAAGGGGAGCGCGCCTGGTCTGCGGTGTAGCTGCTGGCTGTCCCCATCTGCCTGCACCTCGGCTAACTCCTCTGGAACCAGATTTAATATATTCCTTTCAGAGTTGTCATTAATGGTTATGAAGAGCTTTGAAACTGCTGAATGGAAGAGATTACAGTAGTAAAAGACACAGTGTTTTTCATTTATTGACGAGAATGCAACTAGGTATTATCAGAAGCTATAAACCCTCTGAGTGGGGGAAAAAAGAAAGACCTGCTGTGTTTCAGAAGATGTCAGCTCTGTGTAGAGGCTATTCACAGACATTCAGCACATCCTATGTGAGCATGAGGTTTCGCCTCTTCCACCTCCCACAGGAGCTACATCTACATCCAAGCCCAGGTTTGTGCATATTGCCACATGGCTTATGGGGGGAGATGGGGAATGCATTTTCCACCCGAGACAGTGATATCACACCTGTGAAGAAAGTGATGGCCACTGTCTAAATTTTTGTCCTCATGGGAGAGGACAAGTTTCTTTAGAAATAACTGCAATCGTGCAGTTCAATTCTTTGTCAGGGGTGTCCTCTGGACATAGGTCCATTCCTATCTGGGAGCGGGAGCTGCACAGGAAGGAAGGGTGCTCCCAAAGGCTTCCTCATAGGAACAAACACACTGCAGCAAAAAACTAAAGTTTTGGCGCCTGCTCAGCCATCTCTAAGCTACTGAAAGACTTTATCATAAATTACGACTGCTGCTTATGGTATTTTTCAAACTGTCCATCTCACATTGCACTTGGTCCTCCCATGAGGACAAAAATTTAGACCGTGACTAACCCCTCCTTTTCAGTGGGTTTCTCAAAGCATCATTTCATACTTTTCTCTTTAGGCTCGCACATAATTCTTCTCTCAGACTCCTCCACTCTTATGGGGCCTAGCTCATTCTTATGTCTTCTCTATCTATGTATAACTTTTCCTGCATGCTAAACATTTACGATTTGGTGCAAGAAAGACATTTCCTTATCTGCTTAGGGGACTTTTAAAACTGTCTCTCTCACATTGCACTTGGTTCTCCATCCCATGCCTTTTTTCTAGGCAGCATACTTCCGCTCTGGACTGCTACTTCCATGAAATCAGAAATTAACCAGCTAATATGTTTTCTTGTGTCAGATGTCCCTGAGATTGTAATTAAAATTGGAGAAGGCCTCTTAGGAAATAATGGATAACTGCCAAATCATGGCCATTCTAAATACTTTGTATTAATATTGGTTTTAACCACATTTGTAATCAATAATCTCGCAGCTGTCTTCCCCTTTTCTCCTTCAGATCTAGAAGCTGTAGCAGTCACATAAAGCTGTACCTGCCTCTGCATCTGAATGCAGTTGTACAACTAGCTTTAAATAAGTGCAAAATTTGATTAACAATAAATTATGCTGCTGGTATTTGAATACTAATAATCTCTAGCATGTGCAAGAAAAACCCCTATCTTCAGCATCTCATTTCAAAATAGTTACAAAGCAGAGAGAGTGTTTTAAATCCCATCTCTCCTTAAACATGTGTTATTGATAAGAGTTAACAAGAAATACTCTTGGTTTTCCTCTCTTTCTGGCTACACAAGCTTCCCTTACAGCCATTTGCAGTAAATGCAGAGGAATATGAATAGCAATTTTTGGTTCTGAGACAAAATGCTGGGTCTCAGTATTCCTGCCCCTGTGGCTCACTGGCCTGAATGCTTTTTCCATATTTATCTTCTGAATAAAACGTTGTGTAAAGCCACCTCACGCTGAGCCTCCGCTGCTCAGAGAAACATACTGGTGGGGAGGGAAGAGAGTGGGGCATGTGTGAGGGAATTTGGGAAAGGAAATGCTTATCCTAAACCATGTAAGAAGCAACCTCAGCCTTTCTGGCATGCTGGTTTTAACTCGTGAAGTAAAAAAGGTACCATATTTCAGAACATGTGATTGTTATATATAAAAACAATTAAGAGATTTGGAACTACATGAATATGTAATGTACACATTTCTTTACAGATGTATTTTTCTCCAGACAGGCCGGTGCCTGATTTAATTTGGAAGTTATCCATTTTCATACAAAGTTAACCAAGAGTGACAGGAAATCAGACGCCTACTTTATTTATCTTTTCTGAACTTAAAAAAAAAAAAGCCTTCTGTTAATTACTTTTCTAGGAAGCTATTTCGTGATACCACAGGGATAGATCTTCCATATTCAGAAGTGCTATGGAAATGACAACTTTACGATGTGCAGGGTGAATAAAGTATGTTACATGCAGATATTTAAGGGTATATTTGTCTTCATTTACTGTAAATGAATCTGTGACCAACAATAAAGAATTTAACTGCTTCTGGCCTGGCTGGATGCATTTACAACAATTAGTGGAGGTCTGACCTCTTTAACCTTATACATCAAGTGGCACATATGCATTATTTATTTAGCTGGAATTAACAGTGATCTGTGAAGCTCGCTGTATTTTCCTTTGGTTCTCTTGCTCATCAGTCATAACTGACTCCCGTGAGTATGTTCAGTAGTGACAGTTTCATGTCACTCTGATTCATGAAAGACTGGGGAAACTACAGAACAAAGCAGTAAAATATTTTTCATGGATATTTAAAAAAAAATCCTAAAAAATCCTAAACCACCTCTACATCCAACACGATCCCTTGTAGATTGCTGTGAAGACAAAGAGTAGACAGAAATGCTCTACCCTGCTATAATTATTGGAATGGAGAATGTGAGTTGGCATTAATAACTGCTCTGCAGCAGCAAGGAGGGCTTGGACTCCACACCTGACTGCACACTGATACAATGCTCTAGTGTTGTGCAATGTAAGGTCTGAGAAGCAGGGTGCGTCTAAGTATTTCGCTGGTAATCGGAAATCCACAGCAAGCCCACCCTTGCTCTCTGTCCGTACCCTAACCCTTTCTAAGCAGTCCTTTGTTTAAGGAGCCACAAGCAGATGGGGAGGAGATGCTCAGCTGAAACGTAGGGCTGAGGACAGCTTCTTGTGCTTGCAGGAGGCGCACAGCTCCTGCAGCCGCATCCAGAAAGGGACCAGTTTCTCCAACTGCTGAATACCCTTACAGGCCTGGGAGCAATCCATGTTAATGGGGCCAAAGGTGGAAAAGTGATAGCAATGCCATGTATCTTCTGAGACGCATTTCACAAAGGAGGTCTATTAGACCACTTTGTTTCTGGTAGGGAGGATTTTTATTACATCCAGTTATCATCATCATAAGCACTACAATGGATTCCAAAAGATCAGACAAAATGTGCCATTAAAAACTGTTTTTGTAGTTGTAAAATGTTATTTCCTTCATCAATAACTTTAGTGCTTACCAAAAGGAACTAAAGAAGTAATTATGCAGGGTTGTGGACATTTTTATGCATGCGCTTTTGTATAAACTCCAGGGCTGATTCATAAACCAAACCATCCACTTGACTGGGGGGGGGGGAAGTGAGAGGAATACACTTTTCTCACAATGAACCATATTCTTACATTCATTGAGCTCTCCTTATCCCAAAAGTTGTTGCTTTTCCAACTTTTGAAAAGATGCCAAGACCAGTTTTATCAAAGGGAGGATCTGACTTATGAGAGACCCCAATGAACCGCTCAAAATATTTTTTCCATAATTGGAAAAAAAAAAACCTTGGGGAAAACTTGCAAAAAGGCAGGTGCATACTTAAGGAATTCCCTTAACAATCGTAAGTTTACATCCAGTTTCAAGAGATTTTTCTCTGATGATAGTCATCCTATCAGTGAAAAACAATGAGGAACAACAAAGTGATTCACCATAGCAACAAATGCATAGCACATACCATATGGTAATCAATCCATACAGCAAACTATAAAAAACCTATAGTAAGTTTAGCTAGTGCTTTCCCAGAAAAACATTTTGATGTTTAATTCAAAAGGGAAAAGAAACTTGTTTCACTAAGGGTAGAAACAGTAGAAGTAGGGAGATCTAAAAGTCAAATAAAGGTGTCTGAACAGTGTTTTCCTTCTACAAGAGCTGCCATGCAAGAATAACTGGAGGGATTAGGCCCACTGTGTTCAGTGAAACTGCCTGCACACACAGTCACTGCGTGCCTCGGTGACTGCAGAGCGCGAGAAAAGCAGAGGCTTGTGTCACAATTTGAAAACTATACTGAAAATCCATCTTTGCACATTGTGGTCTCCACTGTGTTTGTTCAGAGCGTTTCAGACATCACTCTGTCTATTTAATACACTCTTTCTATGGAGTCCTAGTCTGTTGAACTCTCCTGCATAAAAACAGGCAGTTATGTACAGCCCTCCCACAGACACACTCGAAGGTCCTGAATAACGTACGATTAGCGGGGATCTTTGCACCACACTGCTCTTGTTGTCCAGTTCTTCCTGTTTAACGTGGGAAAACATGCTTTATTTGTGGGGAAGGTCAGCGGTACCATTACAGGGATGAATTGAGCTGTGTCTTCTTGTAAATGCAGCTTGCTAACTCATTCCCATGAACATCTGGGAAAGAAACATCTACGACTGGCTCATACTTACAGTACTTACAGTACTCGAGTGCTGTGATTGCTAACTGGCTTCTCAAGCACTGCAATTCTTCAATAAAGTTGATAAATGGTAGAGGAGTATCAACACACTTAATTCTGCGTTTCTGTCTCCAGCCTCTTTGGGCACGTCCTAGAATGGTGCCGGAAGAACCCTGGACCTTTTTGCTAATGCATTCATCATCTCCCTCCCTTTTTATCTAAAAGCATCTTCAACTGCTCTGTTTTCATTTCTGCCTTTCTGGGACAGCACTGAACACCCTGGGAAGCAGAGAAGAAAAACCTGGATTCAACTCCCAGTCCTGCAACAGTTCAAGAGGCTCCATCAGATCCAGGGGAAGGTGGCATTGTGCCTCTGGGGAAAAGCACTTACTCAGATCTCCTCTAAAACCTTTTCCTTTCTTGTGAGACACTGTCTCCCCTCCACTTTCCTGTGGATCCAGATATGCAGTATTTCCAGGGGAAGCATGCACTGATCATGACAATCTTCCCAGTTTAGTCTACACTGGTGCTTCTGTTGTTGAATGAGATGTAGCTGCACTTGTTCTTTCACACCTGAACTTCCACCCTCAATTTTACACTGGAATGGAACTACTTATTATACGTGCTATGCACCAAAGCTCTCCTTAAAAGAGTCTGGTGTTGAACAAATTATTGACATCAAGTCCATATTTGTGAGGGTTTTTTTCAGAGGGAGGGAAGAAGGGGAGGAAAGAGTTGTGGGGGTTTTTTGCTTTCCATTAATATATGGGAATAGAACTGATAGGCGAGAAAAAGATTGCAGATTTAAAGAACACTTGCTAGCACATGTGCCAGATGCTGATAGCTATATATAGCCACTCAAACAAGAATGACTGCAGAGAGTATCTTAGCCAGGCAAATAGGAATTTGCCTGAGTAAGGCCAGGGCAAAACTGAACAAAAAAAAAAACATATTCAACATTTAATCTATCGTGCATTACTTCTGCTGCAGAAGTTGTGCAAGTACTCTGTGAAGTGGAATAAGAACATGTCCTCATGATGACCTTATCTACATTTCACGTAAATGTGTTCCCAAATTTAACAGAACCAAATCTATCCTTTTTACCATTAGACTGCTAGTCATTCTTGAATACAACCTCTATTTCCTTGCTCCATAACCCTTAGAGAAGTAAGCAAAGGACAATAGATAAAGCTTCTTCAAAGTAATAAAAAAAAGCAGCATGCAGCCTATAAGATGAAATTAAAAACCAGTACTCACATATAAAGAATACGATTTGCCATCTTAGGTTATTCTTATTGTCTCACTCATAACAAATTTTAGAAAAGAGAGGCACTTGATACTCCTGCCTCTTTTCCTCTATATCCTGGTATCACATTTCTTTTCCCTTCTATCCAGTACAGTAGGTTTTTACCTACAGCAGTATAATTTCTAAGTAGTTCAAAATGTGAAATAGCAGTACTTGAGATGACGAGCTATCATTTCTACAGAGCACTATGATAATTTTGGAAGGACCGGGAGGTTGGGTATGGATTCTAATTAACACTGATGAACCTGGCTCCTAAAGATTAAATTCCCAAATGAGTAACTGCTACCTTTCTACACACAGGTCTATCCAAGTTATTCTCATTAAAACAATTAAAAAAAAATTATAAGCTTCAGTCTGTGTCAAGATACTGAAGGCTTTCCAAAACTGATTAAAAATATTAAATGAGGTATTGAACTACATTAAAAATCAACCTTTTTCATGTATTGAAAAGTAATGGTCTATAATTTGTATTCAAGTGATTTTATTTCCAGTGAATAATAATTGTACTGCAGCCAACTTTGTGCCCTGTTTCTCTGAAAACCTCAAGGGATGTACAGAAGAAGATTTTGTATCCTAGTCAAGACAGAAACGCTTTGCATGACGTTGCTTCTTATTCTTCAGTTCTTACAGGGAGGCTTAACTTTGTTTCATTATGTGTTTGTTTTTCCACTGATGGTTCCTTCAAACTGGTAAACACAAATGAAAGTGCATTGATATTAGATATACTGATAGACTCTGGAAAGTACCATAAGCTAAATGCAAGTGCATGGAAGCAGAGGACTCGAATCCATTAGTAAGTGGACTGGCAAATCAGGAGATCTGTAAAAATATATTCTTGTTTCCTGGTTTCCTCTGTGGAGCTTGAAGTTGCCTATAGTTACGTGATGTTCAAAATAAAACTGAAACGTCACACGAAAGTGCTCATCACTTCATGTGCCCCAACTCTGCAGGAGTTGGGGAAATGGTCATTTCTCACCATTCACTCCTCTATTTGGTCAGGCCAGGCAGTTTTTCCCCTGTCCTCCAATTTTTCCTCCTCTGACTCTAATGTTTTCTCTCACACCTACAGCCTGCACTCACATCTTGCTTCCCCTGTTTGCATCTTCTTCCCTTATAGCCTCCTGCAGTTCAGTTTTCAGTTCACTTAAGCAGCTGTAGAACTTGCCTAGGCCAAGTTGAAAAGTATAGGCTTTGGACCATGGTATAACCAGGAACATTTTAAGAGCTGAAACTAGGAAAAAAAAGGTGTAATGACAAAATTAGGCCTGCAGACAGAAAGCGAAGGCTATGAAAGTGATGGAGAAGGTGGTGATCAGTGGCACAAAGTCTAGTTGGAGGCTGATAAAACAGTGGTGTGCCCCAGGGGTTAATACTGGGTCCAGTCCTGTTTTACATCTTCATTGATGAACTGGAGGATGGGGCAGAGCGTACGGTCAGGAATTTTGCTGATGATACAAAACTGGGAGGAGCAGCTGATACACCAGAGGGTCATGCTGCCATCCAGAGGGACCTTGACAGGCTGGAGAAATGGGCTGCCAGGAACCTCATTAAGTTCAACAAGGAGAAGGGCAAAGTCCGGCACCTGGGGAGGAACAACCCCAGCACCAATACAGGCTGGGGACTGACTGGCTGGGCATGAGCTCTTCAGGGAAGAACATGGGAGTCCTGGTGGACAAGCTGACCACAAGCCAGCAACACCTCACAGTGCTGCCTACACTAACCCCTGGAGCACACTGACTGCCCTACCTAGCCCATCTCAGCTGCACACCTTTTATTTTAGCAGACATAAAGCTTCATTCCACCACCTGCACTCCAGATACCGTATCCCCAAGCTCTCTGCCCCTCTCCTGCTTCCCATATTCTCCTGGCTGCTCTTAGGCAGCTTTCTGCTTCCATATAGCTTCCCAGACACTGTTGTAGCCTACTTGTCAGCCTACTTTCCCTCGCAATCTTCCTATATGGCATCTCTACTCTTCCCACGGCCACGAGGGATACAAGGTCTTTCCTGGTCATCACCTTTAGCCCCACCCTGGACAAGAGAGGTCTCATTTTGCCTGCAGATGTTCAGAGGACCATGACCGCTTTTGTGCTGAGAGCAGCTTAAAACTTCTGTCCCTAATAGGGGACAGTGAACATTTGATGCAAAGGAGAAGTTTTATGAGTTTGAAAGCAGAAATTTAAAAAATGCATGGAAATTCTTACAAAACTGTGCTAGGAGATGTATGATAGAAATAACAAGAATGGAAAAACATTTTGAAATAAAAAGAAGTATGATTGAAAATTAGAGGGAGGGTGGATTAGGCAACGCTGACTGAAAAAACTTTCAGTCTTGGTCAATATTTCTCCCTGTAGCAATACCAGTGGCTTACCAATTTCATCCTGTGCCATTTGGGATGGAAAATGTTAGAACAAAGGAAATGTCAGGATAAAGGAAAAAAAGCTGGGCACTTTTATCACCAGGACTCTCAGCCTTCCAACATGAGATCTAAACATTGTCTTTCATTAGCTCCAGTTTCAAACGCCAACACCTATAGCACCTACTATTTTTCTTCTGATTTTTTATAATCACTTAGCTCTTTTTTAACCTACCATACAATGTTTTTTGCCCACCTCCTTCAAGTTCAGTTAAATGTTTATATTATGCTATCACCAAATACTGTTTCCTTAATGCTGCATCCCATAAAATCTGTGAGAAGTTGGTGAACACTTTAGCAGCTACCCTGCAACTCTCCTACCATAGCTTACATTGCCATCAGTATCTAAGCAAGTTAAAACAATCTCAAAATACGTCTACATGTATAGAAAATGCTGTATAAATCTACCCTTATGCCTCGGCATGGATTACATACAACAAATGAAAGCTTTCTTTCCTGAGGTAGGTGAATTTGGAATGCAAATGGTAAATCCTGAATTTCAGACAAACAAATGATTGCCTATCAAAACTCCTTTCCAAACTAGTCCTTAGAGTATTGCATACATGTAAAGGGGGAAAATTTGAAAGATCGAGACAATTGCCACAGGCATCTTTAATTCTAACAATACTTCCCACTTGCAGATAGGAGCACAAGTCTGAAAGAGGTAATAATAGCTAAATGGATATTAGTACCTACCATTACCTGATCTATCAGCACAATTACAGCAGTTTGTGAATGCTAAATTTGCTTATCAAATCCGGCTTAAGAGCCTAAAACAACCCCTTTTCAGGAACAACATATCACCTACATGTTGTTTGGAACTGATGGAACTTTAACTTAGAGAAAAACCACATGGGTATAATGCCTAAAAGAGCTGAGAGAAGTAATTGCTTCCAGAGAGATTTCTTTCCCAAACTGAACCGAAGGGGGAATACAACACTCAACTCCATTTCTGAAAAACAGGCATTAAGAGGCCAGACAACTCCACCAAAAATTAGATTTTTCGTCTCCTTTAACAATGCCAGAAACAAAAATGTTAAGACTAAAAACATCCCAAGACACACCACAGCTGTCAAATAAGAGTAAACAATCACTATCTCCGCTCTGAGAAAGTCCCAGTGATTCAGCCAAATAAAGTTGTTTAGTCCTATAAATACTATAAATGGTTTAAGTCATGGGAGCTCCACCAATTTGCACAAGAGGATGATGTGACCATCTTTGTATTGGCATACAGGCCTCTGAATACACCCAAGGAAAAAAAAATCACCTTTTGTTCTGCCAAAACCAACCATTTCCTCCCCATCCAAAAAGCAAAACCAGAAAATCACAGACTATGTAAGTGATAAAGCAAGGTGTCCTACTGGCATAAACAGAATGTGAAATAAATGAACATAAAATAAGCCCAAGCAGAAATCTTCCATATCTACTGCTGATAACAGAAATGTTGTCTAGAAGCTTTTTCAGACATGTTCTCATACTTGTAGTGTGGCTGGGTTTCTACAGATGGTGATTCTTTAGAAAGAAAACCTCAATCTTCTTAGAAATAGGTTTGAAACAGAAACAGATACTATGAACT
The DNA here is from genome assembly GCF_947461875.1 of Haliaeetus albicilla. Taxonomy (NCBI): domain Eukaryota; kingdom Metazoa; phylum Chordata; class Aves; order Accipitriformes; family Accipitridae; genus Haliaeetus; species Haliaeetus albicilla. The sequence continues at coordinate 16,797,682 of NC_091507.1, forward strand.
AAAAAGAGAGTCTCGTTGCTATATTCTCATCTATTCCACAGATCTCATATTGTTTAACTAATTTATTTAGATTGTGAAACTACTTTGACATCATTGAGGATGGCAGAACTACTTCTGATCGCAAGCACTTCATTTAATCATTGGCAAAGAGAAAAAAGTCAATGAAATATGAACAGTTAGAATACCCATGCCTAGCAAAAAAATAATCCGAATTAAAAATATCCAGATTTATATGTGGACAGTAAGGAAAAAAAATCAGTGAAATAATATACTATTAGTGCCATTGTAGGAGATGTTGTAGTTCTGAAGATAGTGAGCATTTCACTGTTGAGATATCTTTATATTACTGTGGGGCTGATATTTGCAATATAGTATATTAGTGTTGTTAAAAAAAAATTAAACGTGCAAACTAATGTATTAAAAATGTGTAAAGAGACAGATGCAATTTGCAGTTCTAAGCCACCATCATCCATCCAAGGGGGGATGTCATAAAAAGCATAAAACTACTTACCTCTTCTTGCTTAGGAATGCTGAACTTGGCTATCTTTGACTTGGTCCTGGCCGAATCAGGCTTGTTAGAAGGCACTCCCCTATACGACTTGGTTGTCTCTGCTGGTAACTTCAGCTTTGGAGACTCATCAGGAGCCTGGTCTTGACCGTCCATTGGCCTTACATAAGCTGTCGGTTTCTGCTGAACCAGACTGGGCTTCGAAGCAAGAGAGGGTGGGAAGTTTTGGACGCAGTGCCCGCCACCATGCTTTGCTGTCCTTTCTTGCACTTGAGCTCCTCCTTCTGAGCTACAATTGAGCTTTGCTGGCTGCTGCACTCTGTTGACGTTGTCTCCTAGTGTGGCCCTCAGAGAGCTTTGCTGGGCAGTGTTGGAGGAGGAGGAGGAGGAGGAGGAGGAGGAGGAGGAGGAGGAGGAGGAGGAGGAGGTGGGACTCGATGCATAGCGTTTGAGTTTCTCCAGACTGGATTTTTGGTTCGCCAGTTTGAAGTCACCCTTGTGTGACTCCAGCGACCGGTGCCCATGCTTGCTCGCTCTCTGCTGGCCATCCGAAGCGGCATTGTGCCCGGCCTTCTGCCAACCCATCGTAGTGCTTTTGCTCTGCTGGGCAGGTAGGGCTGCTGGTGTGGAAGAAGTAGTGCTGGAAATGGGAGGAGGAGGTGGCGGTCTCGAGTCTGCAATAAGATGTTCATCGGGCTTGGGAAGAGACGTCTGAGGAACCCCAGGTTTTGGAACGCCAACAAGGTGGCTCTGGTTTGATCGGTCAGTTAACAAGTCTTTCATTTCATCATAGTTGCCCAGCGTATTCTGGATGCGATTCGAGAGCTCATCCCCCTTGTTAGTCTGCAAAACAAAAATTGAGTGTTCTGCAACAGTCAATGTAAGAAAAACAAAATTCCCTGCATGCTTCTGCCGAAATCCTTACTGAAGTAGCACTGCCTTATTCAGCAGCGGCGTTGAGGGATGAAATCGAAAATCCTTATTGTCTCTGAAGACACTTGTCAACATCTTAAATCTACCCTGAACTGGAAAAGCTATAAAGGGCCTTAGAGTATATAAAAAAAGAAATCTATCACTGGTATCATGCTGTAGTTAAAGTATATTACCTGGAAACTAGAAAATTTATTATTGCAACTACACAGAATGGTTTGGATTAAATCTGACCATGATAAAACTTTTCCTATAGCCCAGTGCAAGCTCTCCTTCAGCCATGAATGAAAACACTGCATTCCCAATTTCCTTCTCCTGCCTAAGTTTTCCCATGGCATCTGTGAAGCCACAGAACATCCAGTGTAAGCACTGAATGAACCCACTAGTGTAAGCCAACCAAATACTCCGAGGTGACTTGAAGACAGATCGTGGGGCAGTGAGAAAACTACAGATGATTATGTGCCTTCTTTGAAAATACTCTGACAGGATGCTCACTCTAGGGCACTCTCCTCTTTGAAAAAAAAAACGTGAACAGAACCTCTCAAATTCTTCACATTGCTCAGTGCTTGCTGTGTGCGGCAGGGGAAACACAGCCACCCTCCCTCCCCTTTAAGATTAATCATTGTCTTTAAAATCATCCATTTACTTCCTGACTGAAAAGGCAGACGTTCCACAAAGAAATAAAACAAGTAAATAAAACATACTGGAAAAGATTGAAACCCCTTGCTTTAAAACGCCACCATAAGCAAAAGGGTGTATCATTAACATTTATGCAGCAGAGATTTTTCTGAACCCTGCCAAGATTCAGGCGTGAGATGTTCTTTGCTTTACGTTTTTCAGAGGAAGACAGTAATGAGCTAGTGGTGTTCTCCTTTCTCTCTTCCAGCCATGGGGTCTGGATGGGAAAACTCCCATTGGCTTCAGAAGGGCAAGCTTTCATCTCAAGACTCTCTGTTTTAGAAGAAAACAGAAAGAAAGAGAAAGAAGGGAGTAAAGGGACTGGGGAAGACCCCCTTAAAGTTATATAAAAAATATGAAAGATGTAGCAGCAACATCAGTTACTCTGGAAAATTGGGGGTATTTTTGTTTTTAAAACTTAAAACTTTGTTTTAAGTTTTCCTTACACTTTACTCAAAATGTAAGGAAAACTCCCCTAGTTCAGAAACTTTTTAGGGTTTCCTGAACCAACCTAAATCCAAGCAAAAATGCCCTGTAAATGAGTGCAGTGATTGCCACATGCTAACTTTCAGAGGACTATAGTGGAAACATTCCTAAGTCAGACAGTAAAAGCAGTCCTGTCTTCCTTGAAACTTGTCCCCTCAAATTTCAAGGACACTACCTTGTAACTACGTAAAATACATTACAGCTAGCTTTCTGACATGCATTTTTTACAATGCTAACAGACTTGAATATATAACAACAATATATATTGAAGGGAAATGGGAAGGGAAAAACTCGAAAGTGTTGCATCCGAAACATTGCTTTGCAAACTTGGAATAAGATGGCTCAACCTCTCCAGCCTGATCTCTCTGCATATGAAAAAGAAATATGAAATATGCTATGAAGAGAAATATGAAGCATTAATTCGCAGACAGCAAGTGGCTTAAAAAAAGGGTATTCCTTCACTTCACAGGAATCATATGGATGTCCTAAAGAAGAGGAAACTATTAACGAGGCTTCCAAAGTGGGAAACATCACATACATCTGAAAAGAAACAAGACTGGAGACATACTCAGGTGTCTCCTGAGGTCAATGAAATGGCTTCTACACTTGGGCATTGCCTTGACCAGCAGAATTACTTTCCAGAAGTCACAGAAAATTTTCCTTTTACGCAGTGGATCTCTTCAATGCTTCCAGTGGATCCTCCACCCCATAGATACCTTGTAGAGAGATGTGTTTTCAGCTTCCCTCTAGGGAGGGAGATGTGCCTTTGGGCCTGTACCCAGCCTGACTCAGCCAGCTCATGTGTGTGAGGTTTCCATCCCTGCCAGGAGCATGGTGACAAGCTCCACCAAATGGAACGGGGCTCCTAAAGCACAGACAGCTTGTGGGGCAGCTCTCCACCCGGCTGCCTCTAGGTCCGTGAATGTAAGTGAATTTACGTGCCAAGTTTTGCCCCTGAAAAATCCAACTTCCCTAACAGAAAGTCCATTCTTTCTGATGGCTGCTATTTGGATGGGAAGTAAATGAAAGCCTAATTTCAGATTATCTGTAGACTATCACTAGCCCAGAGAAGTTAGCAGATTGTCTTCTATATGGATGTGATGTGAAGATCACACAGAGACACCTCGTATTGAGACATCCCAGATAGCACAAGAATAATTGCAGCAAACCAATCCAATGCCTGTACCACAGCACGTGCTGGCAACTGGTTGGTGTTATTTATCCCTTCTGGATACACTGGGAACAACCTGAGGTGAGAAGATTTTGTGTTGAGCTGATCTCATCCAGAAGAGTTCTCCTACATCCTTTTGGGAACAAGATGGGATCTGAGGTAATTTGTTATGAGCTTTAGATATAACAGTTTGTCCTATTATTTGCTCTGAAATATTGCTGGCCTTATTTAATCATTCACATAGGGAAAACGTGATCACAAAATGCATAAGTAGCAAAAGCATTCTGTGCGAACATTTCTGACTTAGAGTGCTCTCATATTCTTCTGTAATGCAAGATGTATCCATGCATTTGAAGACCACAAGATTCAACACTTCTAAAAATATACCTGACGGTTACATGGAAGTTCATCAGAATTTTTTCTTCATTAAAAAAACTGATATGGTTAATGTGGCAAGGTATTCTGTCCAGGAAATATCAGGAATTAAACTCCTACTTTTTACCCCCTGTAAAAGACATTTTAAGTAAAAGATACTGGATTTCCTGTAATCCTCCATAAAAGGGTTGCTATGGATACTTTGAACAGGATAAGGGGCAACCCAAAGAGTCAGGATTTTTCAGAAAATCTGATGTTACAGGAGTAGTGATACATGTCAAGGTGAGAGAGGACATAAGATTTAAGAGATTTCCAGTCTGTCTTTGATTTTCAGATATGGCCTTCTGAATGGCAAATCCTTTGGCTTTAGCTCGTGTTTCTCAAGCTGTGCAGAGGAATACTGAATTTAATCAGAGCTTGCAGTGAATGTCTGCTGTAACTTCACTCCCCTCTGGAAACACCTAAAACTTGAACATGATCTTTAAAGACAGGAAGAGTGGGGTTCAGTTTTTGCTTTTGCAGAAAGGTTTCCTCTTTTGCGGTCAGCCTCTCTCCACGTTAAGATCAAAAAGCCCAAGCCACAGCTCTGCTCTGCCACACTGAAGGTTCACAAATGCTTGGATGAGTTCAGACAGCGCAATGGTCCATTGCCACTGTACGCATCACATTCAGAGTATGCCACTGCTGAAGTTTTGATGTCCAATACTGTCAGAATGACCTGTCATCCCAAGCAGCTGTGACTGTCACAGCAACAGAGCTGTGGGTGAGTTATACTGCTGTCCTAGGCTTTGCCTTTCTCCATGTTTCCTTGACAAAGCCAGCTGTAGGATGTATTTCTGCAGCATCTTCTTTACACGCTTGTCCAAAACAGGGACATAATGTTTAAAGATAAGAACCATGGACGGAGCCGTTATTCTCATCTCCCCATAGGATACCCACTCGGTATCCTCTCTGCTTCTAGAGACGGCAATGATTTTTCATCCACTTCTATTAAAGATGATGGAATTATACTGTGGTTGCATAAAAGTGCCTTCAGACATCGTAACTTAGAAACTACTGGTGTGTCCATGATACATGAAGTTTGTGCCATGACAGTCAGTACATTGGCACACAGGTAACAAAGTGCACAAAATATTCCAACTATACCACTTTTATAATAGATTTGAGCTTCAATATTACCAACTTTAGGTACCACAGACAAAACAGTATCAGGGAACCAGCAAAAGGACAGGCCCTTTTTGTGAGGGGTCTATCTGATTGGACCTACCCAATGGAAAATTATTAAGTCCCCATTGCAGCAGAGCCCTCACAAAATGCCAAGACACAGCTGACAAGCTTTTCAGGTTTTTTCCATGGCTTACCCCTTGATTGGTCTCACAGTAGACTTTTTCAAGCAGAGCCTTGAGGAGTTCAAGACATTTGCCATGGTTTCTAAACGCCTTTGTAATGAATCTGAAATTCGGGCAGCTGGAGGTCAGCTTCAAGGCAGACAGAGCTGTCTTCTATCAAGGGACATGGTTTGAAAGTGGTAGATCTTTCTTTTTTATTAGGGACTAGAAACAAACAACAATCTGGAAGAACAGCAAGCTAAAAGCTGACCCTGGAGCACGGGCAGAAACATGGGAGCATGGAAGTCAGGTGCAGAAGCCAAGTGCCAGGTCCCAAGTAGGACTCCTGGAAAGAGGCACTAAAGCACCCAAAGCATCAAGGACAAGTGATGCTGTGTAGAGGGAAAGGCTTCACAACATGGTGGTTGTAACAGTAACATGGACATTACTGGAAGGGCACTGTAGGTGACAGATGATAATGCTTTGATGCACGTAGGCAAAGTCACTGGGTTAGCTGGGGGAGAGGAGCAGCCCCCATAGGATACCACTCTGGTCCTGTTCACAAGGGCTTGGTTTGCAGGCTTCTGCAAAGTGCAGAAGATCCTGCTTGACCCTTCTAACAGGGAGTTGGGAGAGGCGGTTTTGCCTCATCACACTACTGTTACCATGAAGAATAAAACAGGGAGTTGAGACTCATAAGTTACTTCTGCCTTTGATGAGGGCAAAACATGTCTAGCAGACAAATTTTATTGGCAATGCCTATAGGGGAAAAAAAAAAAAGCAAACACCAAGATATTTCATTGCATTCACCTTGGCCAGAGCATAATGTTTACTGTATCGCTTGACCTTCACACACAATTCTAACACAATTGTTTTCTTCCAAGTGTTGCAATAACAGGGCACCATCACCTTCACCTCCTAGTTTTAATTCCATCTCAAATACTGTTAGGATATTTCTAGTTTATTTCATTCTTATGTGCTGCTGAACATTATAAGAAGCTTATAAATATATATATATATATTAAAAAAATCCGATTCTCAATGAACCATAAAAGTTCTCTGTGAATTTTGTGAGGCTAGCACTTGTGGGAGGGTGCTGAAACCTGGACAATGCCTTCTGCAGGCTGCATTTTTATACTGTGGAATAAATAAATAAACAAAGAACCACCCAGCTGGGAAGCATCTACCTTGTACGGTTCACTGAAGAGGGAGTAACTTGTGTTAAACGCGCCATCCTCCTGCTGGGCCTCCTGATTTCTCCTTTCCCATTCCTTCCTTCGCAGCACGTTTCTATCCGGCTCGTAGACACTGCAGCAAAAAAGAGGAATAGCTTTTTAAGCGTTAAGAATTAGCGGGCAACATATAAACCAGCATGAATTTAAAAGTGAAGAACTCTGGTTTCCAGACAGATGGCAAAAATAAGCAAGAACATGAATCAGATGAATGCCAGTCCAAGCAGGCTGGGGACGCTCAGGTCTCTGGGAATGCTGGTGCTTTTTTCACACAGAGAATAGATAATTAAATTCTTACAGAAGAATAAAAAAGAAATCACAGGGCAGGATCTAGTCTGTGCAGAACTTCTCTGCTTGAAATGTGACAAAGGAAATATCTAAGCAACTTCGACAAAGACTGAAAGTACTCTTAAGGCAGATGGTAATTACAGCTATGAGTAAATAGAAATTATGAACATATTTCCACTTATGACATATCCTCTGAGTGTTGTATGAGAATGCTCCTTTTTTCACATGGATGTGTTTCTGTAGTGATTCTTTCATTAACTAGCTCCCTAAAGAGCTGTTAAAACTACATGCTGTAGTGGTTTCCACAGTTAGGCTGCTTCTTCTGATCTCTGTTAATCAGCCAAGTCGTGAAACTACTACTGAAACAATTCCTCTTTCTGATGGATTTGACACTATCACAACTTCAGAGCATGAATAAATGAATACTGGCACGATAGTGCCTGTATGCCTGGTAGAGTGTAGCTAGAGAGAGAATAAAATCACTGCATTACACAACAGCATTAATTTTTAGAAATGAACTAGTCTGGCTTCAATATAGACATCCAGAATAAAAATTAACTTTTTTTTTTTTCAGGATTCTAGTTTAATGCACAACAACATAAACCAGAGAATCCTTTCCCTGAATTTCCACAGAACAACACAGGTTTGCACGTTTCAGTCTGTTATGTTTTATTCTCCTCACAAAGGAAACCAATGTGTCTAATAAGGTTTACATGTTATTTCAGGACAATGTGATGAGTGTGCTGACTGCCTATTTTGCTTAGCTCAGCTAATGCCTTTCTTCTGGCACTGTAAATCTGTAAAGTAGAAATATATAATAATGTCATGTAAGTGCACCATGTGTTAATAAAAAAAACAGGTTGTCTTGCTAACCAGCTTCCCAGTTAGCAAAACATATGTTGCATCGGCTACCCACGTGACGTTACCTAGTACGCCTCAGGCAAGGCAGTAAAAAGGCCAACAGCTATCTGATTCTAATTCAAGACTTGCGAAAGTTGAAAATACATAGGATATGTTAGATGCCATTAGTATTTAAAAGCAATGCCTTAGCAGTCAGCAAACGAACACAAAATCTTATGTTTACTTGTTAACGCTGCTAACTCGAAGTGGCCTGCAGAGTACCCTTCTGATGGGTCGGAGGACGTCTGAGGGCAGACGCCAAACGCTGAGCATGGCTCTCAAACACAGGGGTTTATTGTGAACACAGGGTTTCGGTACGGCAGGTTGGAGACAGCTTCCAGCCGCCCGTTTGTTTATTCCAGTTACAGGGGGTTGAGGTTTTGGGGGGTTTATCCTGTACATGTTATTCACACCAACACCCTCTCTTTGAAAAGCAGTGTAATGAGGAGGCAATCATAGGGGTGGAGTCCTGGGCATAGAAAATGCCTGCCTCCGGGAAGAAGGGGATAGCGAAGGCCTCGCCGTGGGGTCCCTGTGAGTGGAGATCATCCGCTGCACACGCTGCCAAGGCCGGAGGCAGAGCAGTTGTCATTTACTGCCACGTGAGCAATGGTCCTCGGTTACCACATCATGCTATCTGAGAGTCCTCCCATCAGCTAAGGCGGGGTAAAAGACTTTCTAACAACAACTGGTGTGTCTAAAGTAGACTTTCTGCCACCCTGAAGAGCTGTTGTTGGATTGGGTTTTCCTGGAATTGCAGGATCTGCAACTGCATCCTCAGCTACGTTTCCCCACCCAGAACCTCTGGACTCTTGAGACACTTCGCGTTTGGACTCTAGCCTGCAGTCAAATAGAGATGGGCAGGTCCTCCGAGATTAATTATAATACTGATCTCTACCCAGTTTCTAGGAAGTAAACAAGTGCAAGCTTCTTCACTAGGCCTCATAAAAATCTAAAAATGCACTGGTGTGATACTCCTGAAGTGGAAGGATATTTTAATCCCTTTATTTGATGGAGACACATTTGATGAAGACACACAAGTCATCAGATCTCTGAACCCCCTTCCCGAATGAGAAGTTCACTGTTGGCAATGCAATGCACAACCTGCAATAATTCAGAATGATTATGCAAATGGCAAAACCGTGTGACAATGCCTAATATGCCATCTATAAGCAGGTAAGTTAGGAAGAGCAACAAGTTGAGAGGTGTCTTCCTTTGGTAATACCAGATGGCAAAATCTGTAGCATTTGTGAGGCTGCTCCTTATTTGCATGAACACTGCAACAATCACATTTCCTTGAATGTATGTCACCAAATGTATTTATTTATTTTGGTTCGAGGAGAATACTGCAAACTGCTGTAATTGTCTTTATTGCAAATACTTCAGTTAATGGGAAATGAATCTTTTTAATAGTTTTCTTGCTTCATTCTTTTTTTAAAATTTGTAATGTAAAACAATCCCAAATGTACATGTACCTTTTTAATTGTTTACAGTGTGTGTCTTTTCCACAGCTAAGCCATGAAGAACAAGTTCATGAAAATCTCAAGATTTTTTCCTCACTGGGGCATGCGTGCTTATGTGGGTGATGTATATATATATATATATATGTGTGTTATATACACGCTCGCACATCAGTTTATTGATGAAGAGTTTTGCTAGTATGGGCCAAAATGTTGAAGCAGTTTTGCAAGACTTGGAAACCAAAGAACATGCAACTATTCAGCTCTCAAAAGTCAGTGTCATTTATATCTGTTTCATATAGGTCAAACTCCAAAAGGATGAATTTAAATGGTTTTTCAATGGTATATTGTTATTTTTAAAATGCTGCACCTGTTTCAAATTCATGCTTAAAGGACATGAACTGAAGCATGAGTAACAAGTCAAATACTTGCAAAAGTTATATATGAATAAATGTTGTATTATAAAAATTACACTATCTCGAATTTAGGACACTGCTTTAAAAACACACTTTGATTTATCTCAGCCCTGAGACAAGAGACATACTGGACATGCCAATTAATTATGTCCAAATACTGGTGCCTCAGGCTCAAAGCACCTTCAGCACACCATCACCACCACATGGTCACAGCAGCCCTACCTTCTCTGCTTCTTCTAGGATACTTTGAATAATTTCACTCTGGGCTGGTTTTGGCTGGGGTAGCATTGATTTTCTTTGTAGTAGCTGGTATGGGGCTGTGGTTTGGATTTGTGCTGGAAACAGCGTTGATAACACAGGGATGTTTTCATTCCTGCTGAGCAGTGCTCACACAGAGTCGAGGGCTTTTCTGCTTCTCCCCCCACCCCACCAGCGAGCAGGCTGGGGGGGCACAAGGAGTTGGGAGGGGACACAGCCGGGACAGCTGACCCCGACTGACCCAAGGGATGTCCCAGACCATAGGACATCATGATCAGCAGATAAAGCTGGGGGAAGAAGAAGGAAGGGGGAATGTTCAAAGTGATGGCGTTTGTTTTCCCAAGTCCCCATTAGGCGTGCTGGAGCCCTGCTGTCCTGGAGATGGCTGAACACCTGCCTGCCCATGGGAAGTGGGGAATGAATTCCTTGTTCTGCTTTGCTTGTGTGCACGGCTTTTGCTTTCCCTATTAAACTGTCTTTATCTCAGCCCACAAGTTTTCTCACTTTTACCCTTCTGCTTCTCTCCCCCATCCCACTGTGAGGGAGGTGAGCGAGCGGCTGCGTGGGGCTTAGTTGCCGGCTGGGGTTAAACCACGACACACTCTCAGGTATTTTTACAGATGAGAATACCAATGGATTGCCAGACTTCTCAGAGTAGGTATGTTTAATAAATTTAGATCTGTTGCGATGCCTTTTAGACGATTACCTTGATGGCTCCCCACTCTTTGGCCATGCACTAGGTGAGCGTGGCTGCCCATGAGACCAGCCTGAAGAGGAGAGCCCAGGAACGCTGCTGGTGCCTGATGGGAGGGCAGCTGCAGCACCAGCCTCCCCACAATACTGACAGAAATGCTCATAGCTTTCTTCACGCTACTCCTGACATCAGAAGGAACGGCTTCCTTTAGTCCTTAATTAGAAATAGACAGAGACATCTCAGGGGACAGCCTAGGAGCAGAGCAATAACCTTACCTGAAAAACCTGGGACTGGATTTAATCTCCTACAAAGTCCAAAGAGTTATGTAGTCTCAGGCTAGGTTGAAAGCAATCATATAAAAAGCCTAAAGTTTTAAGTGTTGAAGAGTCTCCTTTTCTTTCTCTCTTTTTTTTTTAAAAGCACACTATTTCTGACTCAACGTACCTCCCTCAGACATCACTAGTTGGAACAACTCAGAAAGGTCTAATCTCCATGATGAACTGGGTGGAGACAATGCACCAACATATTCTCCTGCCCTTCAGTTTTAGGGAACGCCCAAGTTTTGCATTCAGAGGAAGATGTCCTTTTCCACAAACTACAGCAGTGCACCTTCACTGAGGAATTACCCACCTTCACAGACGTATGGCGTGCATTAATGATTCTGCTTGACCTTTTCAGAAACCACAAAATTGCCACATCACTAAGGGGAGATTCAGGAAGGATACCATTATTTTGCTAAGAGATCACCATCCTCCTAACAGCTGGCGTCTTTGAGGCTGTAAAAGACACGGGTAGGTAAATTGAGGGTGAGGTTGCTGGTGCTGCCCTTGCCTCGCATCAGTTTATTTCCTGGGAAAGGAAAGGGGCAGCGGCTCAGGCTGCCCTACGGCACGACGGAGGAAGGCGTTACCACGCGTATACACACACCTGGCAATGATTACTGAACTTGTCATAGTTTACAGTAACCTGCGATCTCACCTTTGCCTTTCCAGACTTTCCAATATCATTTTCCAGTCCAAAGATTTAGTTCATTATTCTCTGAATTGTGAGGGCTTTGCAACACCCCCCCCACACACACACCTTCCTTCTACCTCCCCACGCACATAAATATTGTGATATAGATTTAGCAGGAGTAGCTTGTTTATTTGCAGTTAATGTTTTTAACCCAGGAGGCTGATCTCCTTCACTCCAGCAGCTACGGGTGGCACTTCGCACAAAACTTTCAGAACCTGAAGTCTAGACACATTAATAACAAAAGCAGAGCTGACTCGTCAAGCTAACATGCAACAATTTCTTAAACTGGCAAAACCACATTTCCCCCGGGCTCCTGGCAGGCCTTTGCTAGGGAAGACCTAGATCCCATTTGTAATGGCTGAGCTTCTTTCCCAGCTTTTGTCGACTTCCCCATTTGCGCCCAAACTGACCCTTCTTCTCCCATAATCAGATTAAGAGGCTCCACACAAAACGCCGTCAGACCGCAACACCCACTCCCAGCATCACGGAAATGATACCGTCCCCAAGCTGCCAGGTGCAATCCCTGAATATCCCCTGGGAGTGTACAGAGCTGATCATGTTCCAAACAAACAAACAAACAAAAAACCCCAAAACACAAGAAGTGTGCACCAGAAGTGACTAAAAGATACATGCGTTTCAAGAATAAAACTAGACCCGTGAACAAGTTTTCTATGAGGACACATATATCTTTGAAATTAAATTTTAGCACACGATCATTTCTGAATTATGAACAGAGTTGGAACTGTTTCAAAACCATGAAAAACAGGCCGTATTTCAAGAAAATAAATTTTAAAATGGTTTGCTGATTATTTTCAACATTTCCCCACAAATTGTAATCTGGCACACAAGTCAATATACTAAATTTCAGGCTGAAGTGAGGACATTTTCTTAAATATTTAATAGTCTAATTCTCCCCTGAATTACCCCATTTATGCCAAAGTAGCTAAATAGAGTAACTCAAGGGAAAACTTATACAACACAATAAAAAAACAGTCCAACCCTGATGCAGGACAGTGATTATGAAACTGAATTCAGAATGGAAATTGGATTCTGAATTTAAATGTGCCATCATTCCTGTATCTGCAACATTTTAAAACACAAAAGGACTAACCAGCCTGAGACCTCATGAAGGCAATAGCCTCAAACATTTTTAGAAAACAGTCTTAATTCTGACAATTTAATTACAACAATTCAGGTTATTTTCCATGCTGAATTGCTGTGCTTAACATCAAAGTGCTATCATTTAATGTCTGTTTTCTATTTTACTCTTCGTGTCCATGGTTTTTGCTGGCCAATTTCTTGGTACCACTTCCATTTCGAGCTAAGTATAAACGATGCCTGTTTGGGAACCCATTGCTAATGGGTTATGGGGAGCTCTTAGAGACGGCAGCCTTGCATATTTGAGCATTAACTGTTCTCCCTAATGACATTTGAACTATCAGTTCGATTATAACAAAGGGGCTGCCTTTGATGAACAAGTGGCATAATCAATCAAATACCTTCCTAGGTTGCAACCGACTTTTTTAGACTTTTTATCTAGCTTAAACAGCAGAAGTTAATTTGAGGATTTTTACAGTATTTTTTCCCATTTACAAACAGGAATGCCGTAGGGTGAAGCAATTACTCTGATTTACTGTTTTCACTTTGATTGAACATAAAGATGTAGCAGGGTCTCAAAAAAGCAGTAACTTAACAAACTGTGCTCCTATCCACAGACAGATAAAGTACCTACTTTGCTATTTCAAAGAGTTTACCTCCAGGCAGCAGCACAGAGCAAACATCAATCAATGACATGTGTCTAAGATGAGATTGATGTTTACTCTCACAGCTTTTCATCTTACATCCAATAAATTATTTTTCCTTTACCAAAATGCCTGGTTAAATTTCATTTTTCACTTTGCAGTATCAGTTTTAAAACTTTAGCTTCCAGCAATTTTAAAGCTAGGATTCATTGACGCTTCAGCTTTTACAGCCTGTTTATGATTTGTATTAACCATGAAACACTACCGTCCAAACATGAATATGATCGGGGGAGCTGAGCTGGGCTGGCCGCTCGCATGGTGGCAGGTGCGGGCTGGAAGGTGCAAGATTGCTTTAATTATCTGCCTGGAAATTCCAAGTCTGAAACCAGGAGCTGTATTTTCCGGGCCAGATATGTCGCATCTACCAAACGAATGCATATATACATGTCATATCTGTAAAATCAGCATCTAAGCGTTTAAGGCAGGTCTTCTGAGGGTTCATGCTGGGCAACTGGAAGGAACCAAGGAAAGACTAATTGTGGGTGCAGTTATTATCTTACAGGCATTCACACCTGACATTCTCAAAATGCGAGTGCTTTGCATGCAACCTGACTGAATTTTAAATATGTATCGAAATAGTGAGAAAACCTAGGGCTGCAATTGAGACTGGGATCTAGGTTCTTGAGTCAGAGCAGTAAACATCACAACAGAGGAACATTAAAAAAAAATCCAATTTAGTTCAACATCTGCTTGTACAAGAGCACCTCTTCCAGCTCTGCTACAGACAAAGCATGCACGTTTTCTTCCCTCAGTGAAGTTTTGCCCAATGAGACAAATTGAGACACAATTCCAATTTATTTTTTTTTTAGTTTCAGGAAAAATAACTTCATCACATGACAAAAATCTACCAGTCCCTACCTACAGTGTACACAGATATCCAAAAATTCACCATTCAGTATTAATGAGTAATCCTGTATTTGATGCCTTACTATATTCTTTTTGCTATTAAGTGCTGGTGCTCTCTTTTTATAACCCTAAAACCACTAGCAAAAATACCTAAGATGGATGAAGATCTAATAACAACACGGAGCCAAGTCAGAAACAGAACATTACTATTACTTTTAATTTTGCACTTCTCTAACAATATATTGTTTGCAAGTTTACTCACAAGTTACAAATTCACCACTATTAATAATCTTACACCTGGAATGAGTGTTTCTTTTTCTCCACAATCCAAAATGTTATTTAAAACCTCCAGAAATTACATGGAGACCTTAGCTGTCAAGAAACAGATACTGGAGATGAGACAGGGGAAAGTATTCCTTTTGTATCCTCATCCATATTTTCCAAGTGGAGAGAAAAAAAAATACCAAGACTGAAGAGCACAAACCAGACAAAGCACACTGAAGCCCTTTCATTTGATTTTGTTAATGTTACTTTTACGTTGTAATTCAAAAATACAACAGCTGAGGGGATCGGTAAGGAATCTTTTTTTCTGCCTAACCTAACACTGCTGAATTCCCTGGGCTGCTACACACGGCCTTACCTAACTTGGTGATGCCTGTATCTGATCCAGTTTCTTCTTACATTGCTTCCCTGCCAGAGATGTCAGACACAACGCCCCACTTGTCTGTTTTTCTCCACAATGATTTCTGCTTTCCATGGCATCCTTATGCATGGGAAACTGTTCCAGTTATCATCTGCCAAGCCTGGGTGGTTTTTTGCCTTGAAACTTCTTCTTTAGACTCCTTACAGTCATAATTAGTCATAAATGATAGGGGTTTTTTTTTGATCAGCCATCCGGCTCATCTCTGTAGAGGATATGCACACACAGGCAAATTATTCATATAGTCTTGGTGCATATCTTGAAGAGTTTACAGACTGAATGTTGCAATAAACTGAATTTACTGCTATCACTGCGTGATTTCTAGGGATGTTCTGAACATTTTAAATGCAGTGAAAAAAATCTGGCCTTTTAAAAATCTATTTGACATTTTGCAGCAAGTGTTTAATACTTTATTCAAAATGTTTGTTGAGCTTCTTATTGATGCGTTCGCTGAAAACTGGATTTCAGTCAATAAAGATCTTCAGTGCTAGTTTCAGTAGTAAAAAAAATGAAAACAAGTATCCTGAAAATTGTGAAAAATTACGTTTTGCCTCTACAATCTTTTTCCTGAAAAAAGGTCTGTTTCAGAAAAAAACACCTCCTTGCTCCCATTTTTCTCTAGCAATTTAAATAGCCTATTCTTTCCATGGGGCTCTGAACAGTGATCCATCTACCCACAGCTAATTGCAGGATTGAGAAGTACACCGACATATACTTCACATAGCACACAAAAATTGAAAGCTCTGTAACTGGTAGAAAAATGTTATCACACAAATCACCCTGGTGCAACTTGACTTAAAGTAGCAAAAGCGAAGACTGTAATGAATCAGTAAGGCCAGATCTAAGAGTACTTTGGCACTGCAGAGGTAACAGCAGCAATGCCTCTTAGAAAACATTCCTGGCACAGTAGCAAAAGGAGCAAAACTTTACAGACTTCCACGCATGACAAAGACCAGTAGTTTTAATTTAAGCTGTTAAATGCTTTTGGCACTGCTAAGAACCGCTATGAAACATGAGTGAAAGGCACACAGAGATTCAGTACCTGCATATAAAGGTTGTGAAAACGCTTGCCTGTATTTATATTCTGTGCACTTCACTTTAGATCAACTTTCAAAATCACCTGATGTCCAAAAGGCACTGAAACACAGCGCTGAAGCACGGGACAGAGGACTGCAGCTTTATGTAGTATTGCACTTTCACGGAAAGCCAAAGTACAGTATTTCATTATGAATGTGTCAGCTGTTAGTAACCATCAAATCTATGACTCATGAAAATGTCTATACATGTTTTATTAACAAAGCAACATTTCCAATTTGCTCTTACTATAATGGATAATGACTGAAGGTTCATCAGGGTTAATCAAGAAAATGATGTAAATTTTATATTGTATTATGTTTCACTTGGCTTAAAATGGATCTTGGGCGACAATCTTTTTTATGTGTTTAATCATGATTTACAGCATTATGGAAACCACACAACAGCCCCAGTGTGAAAAAAAATTATGATCAAGTCAGTGCATAAGTCATCAGATTTTTATGTATTCGCAGAAAATCACTTCTTGGGATCTTCAGCAGACGGACACTGAGTTTGGATTCTGTAGAAAAAGAATCGATATGTTTTGAGATGCCTTGCTTTAATTTATCTTTCTTTCATATTCTATAGATAGATGGAGACCTTATTATAGCATTTTATATACTACAGAGGAGCCATCACTACGTACAGGTAAGCCTGAACTGAGTTTTAAACAGATGTGTGTTAGCATGTCTACATGATAAAAATAAATGTGGATGATGTTAATAACTGCATATGCAGATAAAGCAACAACCAGAGTAGTTAAACCCTATGCCAGCTGTACAAAAAGATTCAGCCACTGTATATGCCCAAATAATAAATCCACTAAAATCTGTGCTTTTGCTTACATGAACACCTGAAATGTAGCTCAGTATACGAAGAAATTGTGACTGTTTTTAGCAATAGTTTGTATCAGAGTCTGTAAGCATAAAAATCTTATTATGGGGAATTATGAGGTTCCATCTTCATTCTGCTCAGTTGAGGTAGAACATTTAGAAAATGGAATGAGAGAGAGAGAAACCTAAACCTAAATCACAAGCTAAATCTATCTATCTATCTAGTGCCTATATAGACAGCTTGCTTTCACAGAATAAAAAGGACTGTAAGAAGTCCGGGTTCAAGAACCTAAGAAAGTTGTGGTTCATACATAACTTTAAGTTACAAACAGTGAAAAAATGCTGATATAGAGGATGTTTCATGCTCCTTTCACAAGAAACTAGTGCTCACCAAATATATTGCATTGCACCATACAGCTGGCTAGCTTCTCTTAAATACATTATATACATTTAAACTCCAGCAAAATGCAAATTTCTTCCCAGTTCCTTCTTCTGAAAATGGAGAACGTAAACAAGGTTTATGCTTGACCAAATAACAATATCACCACATATCCTTGGAACCTGCACAAGAAAAGTGCAGAGCACACAAACCATAGGACTTCAGTTTCTTATACATTATATCCTGCTTGCCTTGTACAGCTCTATCATATTTTGACATGTAGCCGCACAAGATACACAATCAAAATTAGGGAGAGAAGTTAGCCAAAACCAGCACACCCATGCATAAAAGAATAATTTATGTTCATACACGTTAAAATGATGAAAAAGTTAAAACTTTTATGCCCTGTGACTGGTGTAATTCATGTAAGCTTCTTACACACGCTAGTCCCAATTCATTCTGCCTACGAAGACAACTGTATCATAACTCATGCTGCCCACCTTCAGAGCTGCACAGAGAAGCACCCATGTCCTCCCTTCCTTAAGTGACATGCAATGGGAAGTGAGGTATTTTATCTCTCATTACAGGAAAAAAAAAAAAAATTTAAACAAACATAGCTCTTTTTTTTTGGTTTGTGCCTCTCTTGACACTTCTGCTTAAGAAGAGTGGTGGTGACATGGCCATGCCACAAATCCAAAACAAAATGTAACACATCAGGAATGCAAAACTCTAAACATAATAAAGTGCAAAATAAGCTCCTGTATTTTAACTCACAGCAACAGCATGACTGGTGAAGTGCCTCACTTTCAAGCAGGTTAACATTTCTTTAAAATTTCCCAAATCCAAAGGAAATGACGTAAAAATGACAAAAGATTACCCAGAAGCTTTAATGGTTGCAATAGATGCAGAAGCCATGCCAGAGATGCCCATGCAGGGACGGTGCCAGAGAGGCAGATGCTGTCTGTTGGAGGGGATCAGCCTGGTTCCAGTCCAAAGCGGGGAAGCGAGTGACCTGATGAAGTTGGATACATATAACAGCTGCCTTGCCCTGACTACTTTTTCTCAGCAAATTTTAGCTTTAGCAACAACAACAAAAGCTTATAAGGGAGAAATGGTTTATTTTTACTGTATACTTTGTTTGAAATCTAAGTTCATAAATGCATGTTCGTGTCACAGTAAATTATAAGAATATCATTTACCTGTATAGTGTAGGTGTAAAATTATTCAGTGTTTCATTTTGAAAGTGGTGAGAGGTATCTAAATTCTATATATTGTTGTAAAAGCATGAGGAGGGAATCTAAATTGTACGTATTATTCTAAAAGCACAGGTTTGGGAGATGTCTACAACATTTCTGTGTGAATATTCCATAGCAAAGATCCCCTTTTATTATGCTAGGAAGCTTAGAAAACTCTGGCTCATTTTTCCTGCAAATGTTCCAAATGTTTCAAACCATTGGACTTCAGTTTAACCTTCTCTCATTCCAGTGTTCAAGAACATCAAAGTTGTGTCTCCTCCCTGAAAGCCCACTGAAGCTGGTTTCATGGGAACAACTTAGAAGGACTAAAATCCTTCTCTGACAGGTTGTGCATAAAAAATGCCAGAATTTCATTTTCTCCTGTTTCACTAGGATAACAGAATAAAACCAAAAGGAGTTAAAACACACATTTAAAAAAATAGGGGGGGCAGGGGGGAAACAAGGCTACAGGAAATTCCCCTGATTTTCCCTTTCAGAAAAGCCAACAAAATGGTGATGCTTAAGACAGGAGATCTTCTGCAATGGAAAAAAAAACCAAAAAATCCATACAGGAGGAACCCATTCTGCATCTCTGTATTGGCAGATTATCAACCTATGATCCCACAGTCCTCTGGGGATGGGACAGGATTGGAATGGATGGGATTTTGAAGACATGGCAAGCTCTGCCCTGACCACTATCCATGAAGTTCACTGAAACTCACGTTCATGTTGCTAAAAACCCAGCACTTACGAGAATGCTAATCATGCAGTTTGAATTTAGCTGCTCACACGCTCTCAGGCTCTCTAGTCTTAGAAGTGATGACAATCAAAACCCCCACAGTAGATACCCAAATTCTTGTTAAGAAGTAACATTTGAACCTCATGGAAGGTGTTAAAGACACAGGATGACTCTGGTAGATTTAATAGCACATTTTTTTCCCACCGAAAGCCAACACATTTCTGCCTGTTGGAGAGGTGGTGTTCGTGGAGTGGGCTGTAACACAAGCGAACGGCGGCATTACTCCATCAGTGTTACTTGCTGGCACAAACCTGAAATAGCACTGAACAGAAAGGCGAAAGAGCTGCTTGCTGTCCCCTCCCAACCCTGCTGGATGGGCCCACTGTGGGGAAAAAATGACATGGATGAGGGTGGGAGAGAGCATGAAACTAGACCACTGCGGGTGAACTTGACTTTTATTTGAATCCAAACAAAGCATGGTATAATTCACACTTGCTAACTGGAATATCCCAGTGCAAAAAATAAACAGAAGCTGTTATTAGCAAGAGGGTATTTTGTTGCGAGCATACCATGTTAAGCACAAAACTGCTACTACATTTAGCTTTCCTTAAAACTTTCCGAAGTAGCAATGCTGATATAGCTTCTCAGTAACAAAGGAAATGGCAGAGAATTATTTCCTTCTAGGTAATGGAAAGCAAAAGACTTATGTAAAGATATTCCATTTGGGTTTTTTACTACAAGAAAATAAGCTCAGTGATTTTGTTCAATTTTAAATTTGTGACTCTTTCTTGGGAAACTGTGAAATAACTGTAATACCCATGTTCAATTTTGCTCTGAACCAAAATAATATCTTGGTAACTCAATGACAAATGTTTGTCAAAGATTTCTGAGTCTTCAAGTAATCCTAAAGAACATTTTGCTGTTCCTGACATGGGAATACCGAGGCTACCTAATTTGATACTAATGACATATGATGAGAAAGAAAAAGAAAACTTTATTAGAATCTCAGGAAAGAAAACATGAAAAGGATAATGCACTAAATTCAAATGAATTGACTAGTTGGGTAGACATAAGTATCAAGCTGAAAATAATATTATTTAAACTTGTTCATTTCAAATTAATCTGTTCTCTAACCATTTAAAAGCCTAGGTTTACCATCTTATGACATATCTCATTCTAATACACAAAACAGAAAAACCATACTGCTCTGTGTATTTCCCCAGGGCCAAATTAAACAAAACAGAAATTCCAGAACCTCACCTCCCTTAATCAATCTACTTGCTCGAATGCTTGTGAAGATGTATAACCCTAAAATGTTAGCTGATTCTCTGAAACCAAGGAAGAAGGCACTTTATACAGTTAACAGCCTCCCACTTCCAATGTGGGAACCATTGTATTGCACAGCCTATTTGATGTCCATTGTCATGAAAGCTTGCAAGGAGGAGCAATCTCTCTGGTACGCAGCTTCAAAGCCACACAGAACTTACAGCTAAAATACAACAGGCATGTAAAGCTACGTCGATCTTAGGTAGGAGGTATAAGGCTGCAGGTTCCCTGAATCTGATGTGACCCAGAAAGTATCCTGCAGCAGAAGAACCAGCTGAATGATTCATGGTCCCATTTAGGTCCCATTTTAGCAACCCTTGCAGACAAAACATCTCCTATCCTCCAGGTCTTCCTTTCATTCTATTCCTGTTGCCCGTGTCTTTTTGGTAACAAACTTCATCCCAAACTGACCCGCAGCTGCGCACTGAGAAAACGCACACAGTCGGTGCAGTGTCTGGCCTGGGGCCCTCTGCTGTAGGGAAGGGGTGGTGTAGCCCAGAAGAGAAGAGACAGATGGATAAAAGGAGTGAGGTACGAAAAAGGACAAATTGGGTTTGGTTTAGAAAAGAGAAGACTGGGAGACACATGATAATGATCTTCCCACCTATAAAAACTTGTTGCAGAGCAGACAATGATGAATTGTGTACTCTGTCTGCTAGGTCACACAACTCAATTTGCAGCAGAGGAGATTTAGATATGATTTTCGAAATGCTATCTCACTTAAAAAAGAAGGGCTGGAAGAGGTTGGTTATCTACTCTACAGCCTCCTTCATGGCTTCTTTATTTCAAAACAGGTTGGTCAGTCCTTACCCCGACCCTGTCCCCACCAGCAGACAGTTATTGTCAAGACTGTTCCTTCTCAGCCAGGTTTAATACACAAAATAAACAAGAAGAGGAAATCCTCATCCATTGAACAATACAACTCCCTTTCCTCCTTGCAGGTGAGCAACAGTGCCTTACAGCGTTGTATGGGATGCCTTTCCTCCATAAGTACCTGCCTGTTAGCACTTACCAAAGTAAGACTAGTTCTCCCCAACAATGAAGACACTTTTCTGTGACGAACATCCACCAAACACAGATTATTTCTGGGCTGGGGAGCTATGGAAGTCCCTATGTAGCTGCTCTACCATCTTGAGGGACTCGTATGGACTCTAAAGTTTAGACTCTTCTCTGTCAGGCTGGTCTAGGTGTGCTTGTCCTGCCTTAGAGCCAAGGGATGGAATAAGGGTTCTGTGAAGCCCAGCATATGGAATATTTTTTTTTTAATTTTTTTTAATACAGGGGCTAAAGGACAGAGAAATGTTCCTTTCTTCAGTCACTGAATTCAGAAACTGATCTGTAAGATGTGAGAGCAGGAACATCTTTTCCATCATCTCCAAATGAACCACGTTTAATTGCTACAGAGACACAAAGGGCATGCAAAGGGAGACATGCAAAAACCAAATAGAGCTTTTCTAAAATATCTTGCATTGGTGACCAAGAACTCTAAACAATCCCTGACACTAAAAATTCCAGAAGGGATGCTACTCACGGCAGCTTGTATTTGCTATTAGAAATTTACTTTTGATCCCTCAAACTCTGTGGTGCACAAAAGATCTGAATCCTCTTTTACAAACAACAGGAAAAGCAAGGGGCAGGCAAGATGATTTTGTGACCAAACGTCACAACTGCTCCCTCAGTCACCAAACTAACTCCTAACATCTTCAGGTGATGTGAATGGCATAACTCTACTCCCGTCAAGGGTGCTATTTTAATTTATTCCACATACGAATGGAATAAGATCTTAATTATGCCCAACTGTATATATATAAAGCCAAACACTAAGCACCAGCCACTCAGAGCCAACTCAGGAGGATTCTCCTCAGTGTGGACTTTGGGGACACCCAGGATATGTGGGTGAAAGCCACGGCTGGCAAGAAGCTAACTGCCTCAAAAGCTGAGTCCTGGAGCTTAAGTTCACTGTAGACTGTACACTGAAAGGACTACTTTTTCGCTTTCTCTCAGGATTTGCAACTATGAGGCAAATACAGTCTAACAAATTCACTTTTGGAATAGGAAGTCAAGGTGTTTGAATTCTCCTACCGTGTGTTGCAATTCATGACACATCAGAAGACACTGTACAAAAATTAAATTAAATAATGCTGATTTCCTTTTGATAGGCAAGCAGAAAAAAATTACAACTCTCCCTGCCTCCTGCCACAAAACTTTTTTTATACTTACAGGTTTAGGAAAAAATCAAGAAAGAAGAAAACAATTTGTCTGTATGGTGCAGATATACTACACCCTATTCTGGGATCTGATGAGATGGTTTCTATAATGTGAAAATTATGGCATCTTTTGTCACAAATTAAGGTAAACTTTTTTTTTTTTACTGGTTTGGATATTTGTGCTTACCTGTCCATGGCATTCTATTAGGTCCATCATAAAAAGAAAATACTGTTGGCAATATTTGTTTGTAGAGACAAACATCAATGCTAAGCACTTAGTAGTACATTATGTTTTTTTGAGGATGCACTTGGGGGAATCAAAGTATTTTATTGCACAATAGATATTATTCTGTTTGTACTTGCATTCCTCCAAACTTAAACCATTCACAATGTTTTATTTCTGAGCATACATAACCAAGAACACTGACTGCGGTGATATTGTTAAGTATTCAAACAATTCCTGCACATCACTTACAAAAATAATGCCTTTGGGTAAATATCTTTGCTTTCTCTTTTTCTTTGCCTCTCCTTTGTCAGTGCCCTTATATGACATGTTCTTGGAAAAATGAACCACATTTGCTCCATTTACTGTTTAACAAAAATAAAGCATGAAAAATGTTATAAGCTATAAATAAAATCATCTAGTATTTGTATTGCACTAATTTGTCAGGGGTTGAATAAATGTTAATTATACAGCTTTTTAAAAATCAGACTTGTTAATGTCATTTTTAATTTAGAATGTTACACTGTAAATGTTTTCCATTGTGTTAATTTACACCTGTTATTACAGCCTCCATTATTAGGTTTACACTGGAACAGCTACTTTGTGCCACTGAAATTTGCTTAAAACAGCAGAAACAATTACTAATTAGAAGGGCATGTTTACTTTAATTATATTTATTTCCTAGTCTAGTTTTATATGTAGCACACTATGAAAGTGTATGATTCAATTAGCCAAACCCATTTATCTTAGGCAATTCCTCAAAGGAGCATTGCTTAGAAAGACAGCAAATTCTTTCAGCGCTACTTTGCCTCATAAATTTCATAGGTGACACTAATAAATACATATGGTGACTGGGTATCACGTACTATGTGACCTCACTGCTTTCTCCCATTTTTGCTAAAGCTTATTCAGTAATTGCAGATTACCAGAATGACATTTTATTTAAACAACAAGCCCAACTGTTTTAATCAAAGATTTTAAACCAGTGACATGGAGAACCATCTTTAGCATTCATAAACTCAGAATCAATACAAGATAAGCATTCAGCTCATTCAGTTATCCGCACAATGTGAAACTACTATCGATACTCATCCACTGATATCTAGCGCTAGTCTTATGTATTACACAGTGCTTTATAAATTTGCAAACCAAGTGCAATTTAAACTTCTTGGGAACAAAAAGTTAATGTCTTTATCCTTTACAAATAAGACTCTTTGAGTAGTTTTTCCAGTGAAAGCTGTATTATCTATCCACTCTCACAGATTAAATAGGAAAGCCATAGAAATTCTTTACAAATGACTTCCCTGAAGCTCATTCCTAGTGTTACGTTTTAAACCTGAAGTGAGGATTAAAAAAAAAACAAACAAAAGAGTTAGGTTTCTAATTGATAGTTGCTGCTTCTAATCTATGTAAATTATATTGGCAGGTAGTACGACATACCGTTGCTTTTGAATAATATTATTTTAGTACTTATAACAAAATTCAGTACCCTGAAAAATAAAACTGAAGATAAAATTGTACAAGCCAGTGGGAAACCCCAATGAGTTCTACATTGCAAGGCGCTCTGCCTCAGTCAGCCATCAAGGTTAATGCATTTATACTATCTCCCTGTCACTGCATGGGCACAGCAGTTGTATGACACTCAGCGAGTGCAGCTGATGCTGTCAAAGTGGCTACGACAGGGCTATAGCTTCCCAAACAGGGGCAACCGTTGCCTGTGGAATGACGTGCAACAGCTCTGAGCATCAGAGCTACCTATAATGATCAAATATATGTATTTAGATCATCACACTTTGGACTGCTTGGGCCACATTTTATACCTTCTGCCACAAAGGGAATTCATTCCTAGTTAAATTTCTCTTTAACGTATAGAACATAACAAGAATGATGAAAATCTGAACTTCTAAGAAGAATTAAGCCAGTATCTTGTGTGGCCAAAGATCACAGACCTACCTTCTCCTAATCCACTGCAACGCAGAAAAGAAAACAGTATATAAATAGAAAGCCTGATGTAATTCAGAAAAAGCTGGTATTAAAAAGTCAGCATTTTAAAAAAGCTAACAGAGACATATCTCAGCTCAGGCAATTATTTTGTAGGTTAAGAGGAGAGAAATACTGCTGCAATTGAAGATTTGTCTTCACAGCGGTTCTCAGGAAAGTCAAGGCAAATCAACTGAGGGAATGAAGTCAGTTCCCAGTCAGATGAACATATATTATGGCAGCTTACCCTTCCTCCAAGAGGAAAAGGGATCAACGTACCGATGTAAGCTTGCTTGGAGGATGGACCAAGCATGTTCAGGTAGGGGTTTAACATGCTTTTAGGTATGCAGACCGACTTCATGCATTTAGTGCCTCCCCTGCTCTGGTGTTGCCTTTATCTACCCCGCGTGGTCGCTGATAACGAAGGCTGACTTAATGGACCCCATCTCTGACCTCTCACTAATAGCACCTTCTCTTTTATTTACATACGGGGCACGGGGAAGGGGAGGTTGTATGACGTGCACTTGCCAGTTTCTAATAGCTAACTATCTTTAATAATGAAGCGTAAGATAACAAATCAAGTCTGAGTCATAACTAATTAAAAGAAATGGGAATTGAAAATGAATGTAATTAGTCAAAATTTCTGAACAGTGCCTTTATTATAAAGTCAATAATTAAAATGGCGAAATCAGTGGTTTGTAACATAATCAAGCCCATACACAAGTAACTTCTGGCCTTTCTTCAAATGTCTTGGTTTTGAATATCTCTCCATTTGGAAAACTTGGATTACTATAACTGTTGGGGGGGGTTTCCAAAGAAGAAACTGATGAGATGGACTTAAGTTATCTTTGCTGGGGCATTGTCATGAAAAGTTGACCACAGTATGTTGTTACTGCCTCTGTAATTAGGTTACTCTCTTCGCAACAGCAGGGAAGAGGCATCATCAGTGAAAACTGAAATAATGCTGGTTGCATTATTTTGTTTAAGTCAGTAATACACTTACAGGTACCTGTATGGTACATACAGTTGTAATGAATCTGAGTTCTTAAGCGCTAGGATATATACATGCAAAGCAGGTATGCACCTTTTAAAAAGGGGCCTGTAGGTGTTAAATTAAGCAGACTTCAGAAGAATCTTAATTTATAAGAGAAATATAGTGATTCACTCTAATATTTTCCCTCTGACATACACCTTCTTTTAACTGTGGGCTGGCTCTTTTTAGGCTTATTCAATATGGATCCCCCAAAAGGGGTTTTCTTATGTGCAACAATTGACTAAGAGCAACCAAACATTCACCCTGGTCTAATTCTTTTTGTTCCGCCACAACATATTTTGACACAAAAAAAACCCAGAAAAGCCTGGTATTTTCCTTAATGTTTGCAATGCTGGCCCAGATCAGAGCTTTTTGATTACTTTCAGCCAATATCCACCAGGTAATTTTATGCAGGCTCGCTTAGTGGGGAGCAGCACATCAGCCCCAGCTCTGCCCAGCCAGCCAGGCACTCTGCCTTGCTGGTGCAGCTGGGAACAAGCTGGCTATGCAGCACTGCATTTACACTCTTCTTCTATTCCTTTTGCCCCTAAAAAAAAAAAAAGATTGAGATGTGACTGCCTTTTTTGAAAGAAGAGGGGGATGATCCAAAGGTATTGCAGCCAGTGGAAACCCACCACCACAAACAGCCAAATAATACATGACACAGTCATATGTTCTGTATTACTCCTAGTAGAAAGTAGTAATATTTTAACCCAGCATCCCAGACACAGAGCATGAAGGGGAAATGCACTCATCCTCAATTCGGGGCTGCCAGATAAGCGATGACTCCATTAAGCCATGCCTGTGATCTGACACTATCTGAAAGGCAAGGCTGCTGCCCGGGGAGCCTGCCTGGTGCTCGCTCCTGCTGCTGTTGTGCAAAAGGCTTCAATTAGTACTGACCTCAGCATGGGAATATTTCTCCCTGGGTGGGAAAGGAAATATCACAGACTTAAAGCCCTTCTCTCTCCGAGACTGGGGTGAAACTGTGCCATGCCAGATTTATCTCCCACAGACCCACCTGGGTAAAGGGTGCGCATCAAGGAGCAGCACGGTAGCACAAACTTAAACAAAGACATTGATTTCCTGAGTATTTGCAATGCGCGGGGACTACACCCACTTGGTGCTATCAGTAGCAGTCCACAGCGTGTGTGTGCACAAAGATGCTCCCCTCCGCAGGCTCACTAGCTACCTCGAGGCAGTGCTGCTCCATACACACGCTCACACACAGACACTAACTCGCACGTACACAGATGTGCATTATGCACAACATGGGAAAAAAAATATAGAAAATTGGAAGTTACAAGAGACTGAAAGATATACTCAGAGTCTACAGGGATCCTGAAAGCCAAAAGAAATGGCAAGGAAAAAAAAAGGGGGAAATATCTGGCTGTACTCAAATATTCCCTACACAAATGATTTTTTACTAAAACTATTACACTATCTTCCAAAGAGCTAACACTTCAAAAACATAGACCTGAGTGCTACTGTAGTGATAAAGAAGCTAATGAAACACAACATTCAGGCTACCCTAGTCCAGTGGAGTTAAGATTACCTTTATTCCTGATTCACTCAGAAACAAAAAAAACAAACCCCAACAGATTCTTGCACACACTTGGAGGCCACTTTAAAATAGATATATGTGCCCATCTTAAAACCATTAACAAACCTCTTTTTACCATAGGATTCTGGCTAGCATGGAAAACTGGGCAAGCACCACGGAATCAAATGATTAATAATGCATGAATTCCTCCGAATCAAAGGTAAAGCAAGCAAAAATGACAAGCAGAAGGAGAAAGCATCTTAAAAAAATTACCAGAGAGCTAGTTTTGGATCTAAAGGCAACACCAAGCCTGCCAACTTCTCAAAGAGGCTGCCAAGAAGCCAGATGCCATAACTGGAAGGATATTATCCAGAGTTTTACATCTGAGTCTCATGAGTGCCTTTGAACAAGGACAAAAAAATGGATGCTGGCAAGAGCTCAACTGTTTAATTTCTATCCCCACCCTAAATATTTATTTAAAAGTTAAATTGAAACCATTGCAAAAATTAAAGACAGGATGTGTAAATACAATGTTAAGTATTTACAATGACCCACAAGGGCGAGTTAGCCCTACCAAAGTACTGGAAAACTCTCTGGAAACATGAATTAAAGACCGGAGGTCATCCCAAACTCCCTGCTTGAGCTGGGCTTCAGAGAGCACGGAGTCCCCGAGGAAGGACTTGTGATGACCGAGTTTATAGAAGCGGTGCCTGCCCCTGCAGCCGGGTGGGCACAGGAGGACTCTACGCAGCTCCTCTCCCACCAAGTACAGCAGGCCCATGGCTCATCCCCATCACGCGATGGGTTACACCTGCCCTACATGTGCCTCGGTGCAAGAAAGCTCAGCCCATTATAGGAGCCGCACGTGGCTGTCACACAAGAATGATGCCTTTGTTTTGGCTGTGCTGGAGGCATGTTTGATCATGTCATGGAGGAGATGCTGACCACCCTTGAGTCAGAGGCCAGCTGTAGACCATCAGAACAGTTTAGATGGTCTACAGCCTTCTCTATCCTCATACCTGAAGAAGTCAGTGCAATGAGGTAGGTAAACAGCCTGCAAGTAACAGGCTGCAAAAAAAAAGGAGCTGAAGAGTCTCTAATCAGCAGACAGACCAAAGGTTGACGACCTCCGCTCTGCAGCAACATCCAGCAAAGTGCAAGGTAGCACCGATAAATTGGATCCAGCCCCTATAGCAAGAAAGAAAGTGACCATAATATTTGGATTTTGAGGGCGAGTGAAAGAACATATACAGAGACCTCCATTGAACCTGCAAGCCCAAACTCTGATTTTACTTCAGGTAGCCCCCATTTCATGAACACATAAACACACACATTTAAAACACTTGAATAATTCCATCTAAATCACTGGAACTCCTCCTGTGCATCAAGTTAAACACTTGCACGGGGTCCTCTTAGGTCACAGTCTTGCACTGTTTATGCAAGAAAAATTTTGCAACCAGATTGATTTGTATATCCTGCCATCACTCGGCACTGAGCATTTGTATCCCTTGACGTTAACTGGCATCTGCCAAGCACTCTCCTATAAAAAAGTTATTCAGTTGCACACGTTTGTAATGCAACTGCATATATTACTTGGGTAAAGGAAAGGCAGTTATTTTGATTTCTGCCATAAAATACAGCGTAAGTGTAAACTATGAACTGCAGAACACAAAAAAATGTAATGACTTTTTCAAATACTGGCCAAGTAAGCAGTATTTTACAAGACAAGAAACAAATGTTCAGGTCAAAACAGCACATGGAAGTGACCAAGCCTGCACTGGACTTGAAGGAGCACAGGATCCCCCCTCAGGACTGTGACAGGTTAACATCTCATCTTATTAAACACACCTGCTCCATCTCTCCTTCTGGACTTTCTACAGGCTCATTAGGATTCATTAGGGCATTGGGGGTTTATTTTTTAAGAAAACACCAGGTAGCATGCAAAAAGAATAAATGAAATACTGAATTAACCTAAATCCCCCTTTTAGCTAGTTCAAGTCTTGTTTATAATGGGCATGCACCACTTTGCATTTACCATGAGGCTCCTCAATTAGTTCATAGACAAGTTAACCTTCTATCTCCCAGCAAATATAATTCATGCTCATTTTATACAACACAGCATTCTGCTGGCTATTATCCATCATTTACAAGTGTTATTTGTCTATAAAAATGACACTAAAAAGTTGAAAAATGATTCCGCTCTGCCTGCTTCTGGATGTGTTTTAACAAATGGTACCAATGCAAAAGGCTCTAAGTCATGTAAGAAGCAATTAGTCAAAGAAGCCATAAATATTTTTTAAAAAGGATATAAATGATTGCTTGCCAGATAGTAAAAGCTCTAAAGGTTGCTACATAATAGAAGACTGAACCTACACATACATATCTGAGTAACTTTACCCCTGTGTGCAATCCCATTAGGATGAAGAAGGTTACTCAAGCAAGTAACATTAGCCAGGTGAGTAAGTGTTTGTCCTAAAATAGTTAAAATAGTATTCTTCATTATTTATCGTTAATGAAGTTAATCAAATTCAGCACTACTTACTCATGCATGCATTAAATAGAAACCTGAACATGACATGCATATTTATGGAACAGAGATTGAAAGATCATTATCTGTAGGGAAGAAAATCCAGCAAAGAAAAGGATGCGTAAAATGTGTCTGTTATCTTATTAGAACATAAACTGTTTTGCTTAAAACATAAATATTTATTTTAATTAATTCAATTAACCTAAATAATAGCTTCCACACATGACAACTATAGCTAATGTATGAATTTCGTGATTTCTGATGAAGATGTAGGCCACAGCCATAGCTACCATCAACCAACTGGTCTAATTCCATGGAAATCAGTGGAGCTCTACCAATTTACACCAGTGTGCATCTGGCCTGTAGCTCCACACTAACTGCATCTCTTACATTGAACTGAAATATAATATGCTGCACACCACCAGAAACCCAAAAGAACAAAAAATAAACTGTTCTATTTACTTTTCGGTTAACAACTAAGGTAAGCATTCCCCACTTTCATCTTAAAATTCTGCAATTGCAACTAAGGGGTTTTTTGATTTTTAAATTTAGAAAGCTGTACACAGGTTTAGAGGCCAGACAGATGGGTTTGGCAATCCCAGAGAGAGAAAGAAGGATGAAAAAACTTTAAAAGTGCAACTATTAAATATTCATGCCACTGGCATTCTGTACCTTCAGTGAAGTTCTTGCACTATATATGGAATGAAACCTATAGTTAAATACATGAGTCCACTAGCTATCAGTTTTGAAAGAGTTTATTATAATGTGAGGGGGAAAAGACTCCCTGGGTTGCTAAATATACAGTAAAATATATTGAGAAAATAGGGAAAGAAAACTTATTTCTGCATGTTCCTTGACCTTTAAAAATGACAGATCAATTGTTTTAAAAACTATCTTATTGTTCAAACACCTGAAGAAAAAACAGTGCACTACCTTCAATCATATTTTCAAGTTCTAAGGTGATTTTATTAACTCCTTTTTATTGCCCAGTTTAAATATTCTAATTGGCACACATCACACTTGCAGTCACTAGATATCCATTAGACTTTAATGGGTTTGAAATGGTCTACAGTATTATGGGGCTGGCAGACCTACCGCAGTCCCATTTACAATGACGCAAGGTAAGTGGGGCATAAAAACACAATGGTTAATGCCACTGCAAAAATAAAAAAAAAAAGGTTCCTCCATTTCCTCCAGCGGGTATCCTTACCTATGGTTTTGCACAGGCAAGGGCCAGTCCCCACAAGCGCGGATGACCAAAATGAGGTCTACAAGCACGTGTAGGCGGCAGGGGAGGAGAGGAGCAGGTCTGTAGAGCAACACAGCTCCTGCCCAGTGTGTGTGCTGGGGTTTGCTTCCATGCCATGAGCTGTATGCCCACCACGACCGCTTCCTATACGGAGCACATACTTACCCAACACATACCTCAACCGACCTCTCTGCAGTAAGCACGAGCCTTTGTGCATTCCCACCACGGAGGTAACCTGCCTTCCCTGTGCTCCGGGTCACGGCACTCCGTGCAGGGAAAAAAGGGAAAGCCATGTGCTCTCCACAAGAAGGGTTTGTCTCCTCCTTCCACACCCCCCCAAAATCACAGATACAGAGCATGTATGTGCCTGATACAAGAAAGAATCATATATTTGTGCCCAATGGGTTGCAAACCTTGTTCAGGAAGGTGGTTCTTTTCCATAAAAACTGTCCCTGCAATGCAACCAAGGCCATTTAGATCCCATTTGGGGACCCAAATTCTGGCCGTTTCAGGAGAACAAGTTCATGACTGTGAGAAGCATGGAGGGAAGACTGAGATAGTGCGATATGCCTGCTCAAGGAAGAAGTGAGGGCTGGGCAGCCGTGTTTCTGTGAATGAGAAAGCCCTTCCCACCGACACACCATAGCTGGGTAAATGCCAGCCTGACAAGAAAAAAACCTCAACACCTGAGTTCCACATGGTAGTTTTTAATTTAATTCATTTCCATGTGAGAGGTTTAAAACATCCCATGTTTCATAATACTTAGGAAGTGTTAATAAAAGCCTACAGAAATCTGGAGATCTTTCTGCTACTACATAAATAACTCCCCTGCCTCCACTCCCAGGGAAGTACAAAAGCCACATGAAGATTCATCCCCTCTTTCCCTCTCCCCTTCCCCAGCTTTTCAGGGCACTTCAATGTGTAGGAATAATCATGTTCTTCAGCAGACTCCTTTATTGACTCAAAATAACTGATTCCACACATTTAATCGCAGAATCCTCCTTTTATCCTCTAATTACGAAGCGGTGCCTGTCGAAATTAAAGTGGCGTGCTTGTAAATATTTTCAGGCACAAAGGAAGAAGCAAAGCCAGCTGAGCAATTTGGTAAGAAGGGAGTGAAAAATACCCTGGACCTTCTGTATTCTTTAGTTACAAGTGATGAGAGCATTTTTATTTGGGTGGTTTTACACAATAAATTTTAAAGAGTAGTTGCTTAAGTACATCTAAAGGTTAAACCTTCAAGCAGCTAATCTGTATGTGAGAACAAGTAACTGTCAAATACTTAACCTTTTACAGATTAAAACTGTCTGCCTAACAGATGTGAAATCATCATTGTTGTAATTGTTATAAGTAGATATCTGAGCATTTTCTGGAGATAGATCATTTTCTTTTGAGCAGTAATTTTATGCCCCAGGTCACTTGCGTGTTCATGGCTGTGATAAAACCAGGACTTTATAACTGCTGTACTGGTTTCCAGCACCAAAGTTATTGGTTGTAACGGGCAGTTTTAAATTATTATAAAATGAACTTGTAGCCTGACTGGAAATGTTTTATTGTTCAGTTGCTGTAAGTGATTGTATTAGTGAATTTTCACAATGGTATGGCCAAGGCATAGGAGGAGAAAACGCTTCAATTTCTGATAAGCTGCAAATGTTACTATAAAATACTGCTCTTTGACAATGTTTGATAGAAATACACTCAGTTATTAGAATATGTCTAAAATGCCATTACGTTATGTTTATCAGTTATATGTATTAAGGATATAACAGAAAAATGTTTCTACTATGGTAAGTGAGCATGGAAATGGTATTTTTCCCCATATGCTACTTACATATAGCAGGGCAAACTAGCTTGAAACCCTTCAGATACCACTAAGCAGACACATGTTCCTACATAGGTCTACGTTTAGGCCAGCGTCCTGCAACTAGACCAGGCATTTTCCTCTTAAATCACAGTGAAACGTAATCATCAGACTATCCAGCAGCCAAGTCAGCTTATAAATCCAGTATGTTACATTCCGACATGTGGGGTTTGTGGGTATAGATTTTGGGTTGGCCCTTGTCATGCTGCTGAATATGCATTGCGAAAGTGGACCTGTCTCGGACTGAGGTCCAGGCTTCAGCCTCCTTTCTCCTTCAAATTTTTGTAGTTTTATATCATTTTAGCTGTAACTACCACAGGTCGGGATTCTTCTGGTGCAAGATGCTGCAACGGGACCAGCGCAGGCACAGCGACTGCCCTTCACAGACTGCAGCTACCTCCCCCACGGCCGTTCCTCAAAGACCTCATTTAGTCCAGCAGGAAATTTCCGGCAAGTATGTGTTTTGGGCTCCACGCCAGATACTCAACCTGCACTTTTTTTCCCATCTACCAAGTAAATACAGTTTTGAAACACGAAAGATTTTTTTTTTTTTAATTACTATTTCTTTTTAACCCAGGTCTGTTGCACAGATCGCTGTGTATTGCCTGGTCAGCGGGGCTTCCTTGGAAAACAAAGCGTCAGACCGTGTTGTCTCCCCATCATCTACTCCCTCTTCCCCGGCTGTTACTTTGAACCTGCTAATCGATTTCAGCCAAATCTGACAGAGGTTTCAAAAAAGTCCTACTGAAAATCAGCAGCTGTTTACGCAGTGCTAATAACTTGGTGCTCTATCCATGCCAGCAGACGACAGCCAGCCGTCCGTCAGCGTGCGAGCACCATTCAGTTCAGGCACAGCTCTGAAACCGCCCCAGCTGCTGGTGTTTTCTCCCCAGGTCAGCGAAGAGGAGCGTAAGGGAGATGCAATCCCTGGCAAAAAGTTTATGCAGTGGGGCTGCTGGGTTACAAGGCACAAAACTATGGTCTAGTTTTCATAAATCCACCACTCAGGGAAGCTTTTTTCCCCTAACTAGATGACCGATATTAAAAAAATATTAATAATAATAAAACCAATAATAATAGCAATAAAACTGAGTTCTAGCAATTGTCAGTTAGACCCTATAAGTATTCAAAGCCCAATCACTAAAGATGGAAAAACGAGGTTTTGAAAAACAACAAAAATGCCAACAACAAGCGCATACTCTCTTGCAAAGTACTCTGCAAATGGCCCCTCACACCTCGACTCATCTGAAAGGGAGATGCAGAAGTTGGTGCATCACCACCACCCATATGAGAAGTCATTTCCAGGACACAACGAAGCAATATGCACTGACCTGCACTCTGCATTGATGCAGTTTCCGTATAAGTTTATTTGTGAGCTGAACTTGAGCAGAGAATGCCAGCTGTGCCATATTGTAAAGTGGATTTGTCATGTGGATTTATCCATACTTTGTCCATTAAGTCACCCTTGGGAATGAGCACTAGTTAGAACTCTCTGATAGATGTGAAGGGTTTTTATACAGACAGGGGAAAAAAAAAGGAATGCAGTGATTCCAAGAGACTGAAGGAAAAAAAGAGAGGTATTATTAGCACATCGAAAGGCATCTGAAATATAAATTATTTGAAAGCACATCACTTTATATATCCTGTTAATTACATGGTTAATATTATGGAATCTGACAACTCCCCATAGACACCAGGACTATTGATGAGTTCCACTTTATGTTAGAAATTTCTCTCTTCTTGTGCAGAATTACCTCTTTAACCTCTTTCAGTCCAATAAATTCACATTAAAATGTGACCAGGAGTGACAACCTTGGGAGAGGACTAACCTCTCCCTCTATCATGTCATTTTAGCCTCAGTCTCAAATTGGTACAGCACTCCCATAGCTATTAGCTCAGCTTTTCTCCTGGCTTCTGAGTAGATGAAGCAGTATGTCTAATTAATTTACATTCCTTAAGTACAAAGGTAGCTATCAGCAAAACTACATTAAAATCAAACTACCAATAAGGTAATTGTAAAATCATAATTTTCTGGGATGTTTTCACTAAATACCATCTTAGCTTTGCAGCTGAATGTTTTCCAAAGTCTAGCCTTACAGCTACGTGAAAGTCAAATATTTCATACATTACAGTATATCTCGCTCCACAGAAAAAAAAAAGGACAGATACTCTTTAATACAATGAAATGCAATTTAAAGCCAAGTCAATAAGATACGAACCTCTTATCCTCAAATGAGGGTTACGTTATACATCATGGGTTAGAAGTTAAAAATGAAGAGAATGGTTCTTGCCACTCATAATTCAAAGACTGTTGTCAAAAGCTTTCTGTTCATAGAAATGCTATTGGTTTTATTCAGCTGGCAAAAACTGTGCAGTATTCTAAGTAGCTCAGACAGATAGCTTTTTTAGCTCCACAGTTCAGAGCCAAATTTTCCTGAACAGCATAAGGACTTGATTTTGCTAATGTATACATGTTGCACCGTACCCGGTTCCAGAAATAACCGGCGTCCATGAATGCAGGCTGGGGTCTAGGGAGGATACATGCGAACAGCCAGATTCCCTATTTTGCCGTGTACTCAGAGAGACCAGACACATCCAGCTAAAAAAGGCTGCCGCACGAAGAAGCCCTCTGACAGCACAAAGCTCCAGGAGGAAGCTCTGCAGCTGCCCAGCTCCCTACCTGCTTCTCGCTGAGGAGAAAATACCGAATACTGGGGGTGGGAGGCGAGGGGCACACTGCAGCACGTCAGCAACGGGCGAGATTCTCCACCGAGCTCCAGCCACCCGCCCCTGTGAAACTCTCATTTTTGCTGGGACCAAATAGCTGAGGGACACGAGGGGCGACTAGCCTTCGGCAGGCAGCCATCCTCTCCTCCCGCCCGCCAGCCTGAGGAGAGCAGGGATGAGGTGTAAAAGCTGAAGCCCCCCTCGCTCCCACGTTTTCTCTGTTTGTCAGACGGGTGACACTTGCCAGCATCCTGAAGGGTGTGGGGAGCCTCTTTTCTTTCTCCTGCCCCTGAATAAACCCCTTTCTGTAACCGTGCCATTCCTGCATGGTCAGTGGCAGCAGGAGAGGAGCTGAGCTCGTTTGCTGTGAGGAGCTGTCAGCATCTCCCTTGAGGGCAGGTTGCCAGCCTCTCCGAGGCAGTTACGCAGTGGCCTGGCCTTAAGCAACCCTCATTTCCCACTGTCGCCTTCCCACTCTCCACCACACGCAGGGAATCCTGCACACCGCATCCTCCATTTCCCCTGTGGCCACAGCTGATCACCACAGCATAGTCCTAGGCTTGGTCCTAGCCCTTCACGGTCGACGGAGCTTACGTAAAAGACTGACGGGGGGAGCAGAAAGGTGGACCAGCTAGAGACTTTGCTGTGACAGCCCAGAGGTGGTTGCAGAGGAACAGATGAAGCCTTAGGTGTGAAATCTCATACTGTTTGCTCGGTGCTGTTTAGTGTGAGTGGCCCCGAGGAAAGAGCGACAGCAGCAGGAACAGCTAGAGATGTTCCTGCCGACGGGAACAGAACAGGATGCTTATTTGTCCCCGTCTTCTTTCTGGAAGGAAATCATCTGCTACTGCTAACACCAAAATCTGTGCATCACGCTCATGTCTGCACCAGGTCGAGGAGTACGACAGAAGTTGCCAATTACAGATAAAGGCTATCTTCAAAATTTGGATAGAAGCCGCTAATTTTGACTGCTCTACTATATAGCGGCACTTCTCATTCTTACGTGAAATGCCTAGAATTTGGTATGGGCATTACATTAGCTATATTTTAAACCTATACAAGCAAATTCAGTTAAATAACAGCACATATGTGTGTAATTTTCCACATACCAATGCCAGCACCCTGCAGACTGTACAGCAGGCTACTCAGTTTACATCCTCATGTATTTTGCTTGCTCACATATAGGCAAGCCCACAGTTACTGATATACTTTTAGAAATCTGACCTGCTGTCTACTGGGAATTATTACACGTCTCACCAGAAAATGCTGAATAGAGGATAGTTCCTGCATGAGAGCATGAGGACATGCATGCCTTTACCCTTATGCGCTGCACATGCCTTTTCCCCAGGCACATACCTGGCAGGTGCAATCCAGACCTTCATTTGTCACTCAGACCCCAGTAATGGGCTCTCCAGAAATACTCTAAATAGATTAGATTAGATGAGAATTATCTTCTGTCTTTTTAGACCATCTTGGCATTAACAACAAAACTGGGTATATTTTCCATGCAAACATGCTTTCTCTGAAAAACTAAAAGATAGGACAAATGTTCCTGTCTCCTCTGAAATAACATTTACCACTCCTCGCTAGCAAGAAGCAGCTGGCTTCAGTTAATCTGGTGGGATAACATTAAACTTAATAAATGTAATGACATTAAGATCTAAACCTTCTCTTAAAAGACTTCGGTACAGGGACAAGCTGCACAGCTGGGTGCAGAGTTAGGCACCCAGCTCCCAAAATGGATCTCACAGTGCTGTGTTGGGTGCCAAAGCTCCCCGTACCGAGGATGGGGAGAAGCCGGCACCCAACAACCAGCTTCACCATACCCAGAGGTTACGCTGGGAGCCAAACCCTATGCCTGCCAAAGGAAAATGTCAGAGAACTTATGGTTTTGCTGTGATTAGACTCCACCATGAAAGCAGAACTCAGGAAAGCCTGAGTCCCATCCATGTGTCCTCTTGGGCACTTAGGTCAGACAACAGGAGCACACCTTTGAAAAGAAAACCAAAGGACACAGCCAAGCATACTGTTTCGATAACATCCTAGTGGTTAAAACACCCACATAAGAAAATGGGAAGTCCAGATCCAAGTATATCCCCAGCATGGGGTTCACATCCATAGATTCAGTCTTAAGGAACATGCACTACTTATTAGGCCAAAGGCTTTTTTGGGTGACAAGCCCTTCACCACTCTTCCTGGAGCTTGACCCCAGCACGGATCTGGGAATGGAGGGATCATGGGACTAGGAGGAAAGTGGATGAAACACTCAGCTGGAAAAGGAGGAGTCCTGAGTTTCAGCCCTCACCTCCCTGGGTGCCGTCATCCCAAAGCTGTATAATGCGTGACGAGAAAGGAGTACAGACACTGTGTGGCCACAGCATATCTTGGACTTCTCCACGCCCTTATGTACTAGGCTATCGAGTCTGCTAATCCCCAAATTGCCTCTAGACCTATGCACTAGCAAAGCTGGAGATAATGTCGAAGTGTGCTTCTGCCACAAAACAAGGGCATCTTGGGTGCCTAGCTGGGTTGTGTGGGGTTTCTGGATTGTGGGTTTTGCTATGTTAATTCTGCCTCAACTGTGCACATAAACCATTATGTTGCACCTTGCTTAAGAGCTGTAAAGACTGAAGTATCTGCTTTGGTGGCACACAACCAGCTAAATTAATCTCCTGGCATAAACTTGCACTGCCTGGTTCAACGAACAAAATCAAATCCAGTCTCCAAGTAACTCAGAGGAATTTCTGGCTGATGTGGCAATCATTAGGCATATTAAACGACAGATATAATGCAAGTGATTTTTAGTGGTTCGGATAGATAGGCAGCTAGTACATTAGTATCGCATTCAGCTTCCATTCTAGGTATGTCTCCAGCCTGCTAACAAGCATCCTTTGTGGATTACTTGCTGTACTTTGACCTTCCAGAGCTGCTTGCTTTTTCTTTACACTGGAGACCTAAGATTCTTCTGTGCTCCCTTAGTCTGTACTCCCCATAAGCAATAAAACTATGTCTCTTGCCTTAACTGACTGACTTTCTCAGTAACCACACACCTTAGATTACAGACTTCAGGTTTAGATGCATCACTGTATGAAGTACCGTACAATGAGCAATCTACTGACTTTCTGTGGTGCTTAGAAAATACAGTCTTACAGATAAGTCTGGTTCCACCCCTCTCCTTTTAAGCTTGTCAGGTGCCCGTGCCCACAAAAAAAGGTTCACCTGGCCCACATCCTCCAGGAAGTTTTGGGCATGTGTACACAGCACAGCGGGGCAGAGACCCCCGGGCTAACAAAGACTGAAGCACCAAGCAGCCCAGTAGGCTTTCATCGAGGAGAAGCATAGCTGTTACTCACATCATGCTCAGCCCAAAATGGATAGTCTTGCCTCCTGAAAGAAACATGGGACAAAGCTGATGAACACAGATATTGTTCCCTACGAACACAGCTGAACTGCTTACAGACCTATGAACTGCTTACAGACCTACTGACGAGACGTTCAGTGCAACTGGTGCCAAATATCACAGAGCATCACTTGAGTAAATACAACCCCAATGTTAATAATAATAATAATATCATTTGTTTTTATCATCACCCAGTGTATTTTTGTAATGTCTTTCAATGCATCTGGCCCATATCAACTCTATGGTAATTAAGCATTGTCAGTAAAATTATGTAAAATTAATTTTGACACCCTTTCTCTGAAGTGTCTGTTCTGTTCTGTGTCCTTGGAATGAAATATTTTGATGCCAACGATTTCCTTCAGAGAAAATAGCTCTCCAAGCTCCTGTTGCTACCCCTCTAGCTGCCATACTGCCAAATGTGTCATATCCAGGCTCTACCTCATCTTCTATTTCTGCTTAACGAGTCCACAGTTATTTTCAAAGATCCTTTTCTATGTCTTGCCATTATTAAGAGTAGGTCAGTTTTTGGTCACTTGAGTAAAAATATAACTGATGCTAATTTTCTGGTGTTAAAGCCATGTATCACACACTAAGAGAAGCATCAGGTGTGCTCTACCTATCAGGAAAAGACTGATATCACGTGTACTAAAGACTTGACCCGAACATGTCCCATATTTGGTTGCATTACTTTTGCTTGATTGCTGAATCTTTGCAAGTAGATCATATTCATGAATGTGTCACGCCTCACTATGTCATTTCGCCAGAAACTCATTAAAGATCTACTCAAAGCTTCCTTCCTAATTTATATTTCTTCTATGAGTTGCTTTGATTTGAGAAATCTCTTTTGCAAAAGGAAAGCCGTCCATTGTTTGGACTCTAAAAGGAAATGTAGGTGTTTAATTGGTGGATGTGGTTTTCATTATACTTTCCATCTCCACCACAAACCCTCTTCGTAAATTGTGACAAGTCTGTTGGCAGCCTGCTGTATCAGACTGGAGGTAGCTGACTTGATAAGCATGTCGCCCAGCCGAAGAAAAACATGAATTCCCTCCAACTTTGCTCAGAATTGCTAATTACCTTAAAGGCAGTGTCCTGAATTGGCACAGAAAACCACTGTGTGAAAGTCCTAGGGAGATGCGCGACTGTAACTCAGTAGGGTCTAGTAATACCTCAAACACTTTCTTTATTGAAATCATGCTAGCATCTTTGCTCTAAATATACTCCTTATTTAAACGCAAGTGCAGTGATTTACAGTCCAGTAAAGTCCCCAGCTTCATTTCTATGCAGCCCATATCATGATGGTAAAGAAGGCTCATTTGCCAGAGAAAGTAAAGAGGGAAATGTTTTCATTTTTATAAAATCAGTCACCCAGCCTTACAGGGCTGAGGTCCTTTTCCTCTCAGATGAATGCAGAGGTGGGGGTAAAGGAAGCACTGATCTGGTCAGTGCTGTGATTCTCTGCTGCCATTTCTCAATGGGGCTTTTTCCTGCTCCCACTCAGTCCAAAAAAAAACCCCCAAACCCTTGGCCCTACACTTAGCGTTTCCAATAGCCAAGTGGCAAGGAAGCATTTCCAGTAGGCAATTAACATGTAGCCACCCCGTCTTCCACCACATGGAGATATTTTGTGTCAAGCCAGTTGGCCTACAGGGCAGAGAGCAGCCCTTGGTCCATTTTAGTATCTCCACTCTGGCCAGTAGTTCACCGCTTTTGAACATCCTCAGACGTAGGAGGAGAATACGCAATCACTGCACTGGACTATCAGGAGCTAATCTCTCCCCAGCTGAGACACCCTGACCCCCATCGCCCTCAGGAAGGTCCTCACGCATTCAGAGCTCTTAAGCTAAAGCTGTCCTACAAAAGTAAACCTTTTGGTGCAAACTGAGAGGGTACTCAGGACGCCGATGCCCTGAAGTGATAAGAGCATTCACCTGACACACACAAAACCTTTGTGCAAAGAAACTGGAGAATAGATTTAAACTTGCAAGGATTTGAGGTAGAACTTACAAAAAATGCCTGTTGACAGAAAGAGCATCTTTATGGGTGCAGCGTTGATTATATTTTCAAGGTGGTATCCTGGCTTGAATTAGTATGGGCACACTGAAAAGTAATGTTCAAGCTTTAATCTCCCATACATCCCACTCTCCCTGGACATGCTCTGGAAATGCTGACATGAGAAAGGGAAGTCGGCAGCTTTGCCAGGACTCCCAGGCAAGCCAGTCACAGTGGAAGCCTGACATCCAGAAGACCTG
Source organism: Haliaeetus albicilla (assembly GCF_947461875.1). Lineage (NCBI taxonomy): Eukaryota > Metazoa > Chordata > Aves > Accipitriformes > Accipitridae > Haliaeetus > Haliaeetus albicilla. The sequence goes on from NC_091507.1 coordinate 16,839,356, forward strand.
GAAAACGGCCAGTTTCTGCACAGCATGTCCATCCTGTATGCCTGCATTCAGGTGCATCAGATTTATTATGCATGTGCAGATGACCTGATTTATTGCCATGGTTTATTACCAGGTGCAGCAAGGCCAGCAGCATGTTCAGAACATGTTGGATTTACTGCACGTACATGGGACATCTGTGAGCACACACAATCACCTTTTCTCCTGAGACTTCCTAGGAGGAAATACGGGAACCATACTCAAACTTCTGGATTCACTTTGGTTCTGTACTTGTCTGCAGGCAGAGACAGACTTCTGGGGTAAAGTAAACACAGCTACTTTAGCATAGTCTTAGCGTGTATTGTGAGAAAACTTGTTTGTACTTTTCAATCCTCCAGAGGGAACTGTGAGCGGGTAAGGGCGAACTAGCAGCATTTCAATAGAGCTAGCCTGTTTCTCTACCACGCAGCAGATACATTAGCACCTAATGAGTTATGATGACTTCAGCTTTAACAGATGACTTTTCTTCCGCCAACCAAATTACAGTATAAGCACCACTGAAATTTTATTAGCTGGTTTTGCATGTGAATATGAGTTGAGGAAAGGAAAACACTTGAGTTACATATTTGTTCAAAAAATCAGAATTCCATTTTCTTTAAGGCTTTCAATGAGAGGTACATTTCCAAGTCATTTCTGAAAGTGGGAATTAGGGTATATTTGACTGGCATCCAGGTGTGGGCTCCAAGACTCGCTCTGATCCAAAGCAGCAGTACTGGAGTAGTACAGTAGTACATTAAATAGATGTATTTAATTAGTTCCCATTTGTGTCACACGTATTCTGATGAGGTGCTGGAGTGCCTTGAAGAATACCCGATAGTTATCAGCATTTCAGTGTGCTGAGGAGTCTCTCTCCTTGCCCGTTGTGGAAGGGCTCCCAGGCAAGAAAGAGTTTACCTGCATCGCCAGGCACGGCCCCAGGGAGTGCTCCCACACCCCCAAGACACTTCTTCAGGTACCATCCCTCCTGATCCTACCCAGAGCAGGGGGCTTGCTTCATTCACCCAGCCCATGGCTTTCTGCCCCCAGAACAAGGTCTCCTGCATCCACTGCACCAGTGCCTGGTTTCCCTGCCGTTCCTGCAGCTGAAGCTGTTACCTTCATCCGGACTCTGTAGCAGTTTTTTTTAGGTAATTCTGCAGGTTCCAGTATCATGTGCATGGAGGTGGCATTTCTTTGTGTCAGGTCGTGGAGATTGCTCAAGTACACTCGATGCCTTTGATCTCGTATGACCTCAGGCTCCAACCCTCCCACAAATAATGTCCTGGCACTGAGATACACCAGCCTATACCAGGGAACCTGCAGAACTTTAACAAATTGGGATTATGGTAGCTCCAAACTACAGTGCGTTACTGACTGAGACTTAGCTTACCCATCTACTGAGATCTTTGGGCAAGGACATTTTTCTGCTGCTACACATACCTCAGTTTGCACAATCGGACTTCATAGATGAGAGCCAGCTCCAGCTCAGATGCCACAGCAAACAGCATTTCCCAGGCAGGATGCTTTGACTATTAGCCCCTTTTCTTTACAGCTCTTCACTGGTTCCCACTTTGCTCACCATGGAGGCCCTTTGTGGCCTATCCCCATCATTATGAAAAGTCATTACGAAAAGTTATTACGAAAAGGCTGACTCTAGTCTTCTCTTGACCCATTAGGGCAATTCACTCTCCAAGTTTCCAACTAACACCTTCAGGGTATCCCCGTGCTGTCACGCATGCTTGGGAGGAGTCCTCATAAACATGCACAGAATCACTCCATTGTTCTTTTTGAGGTTCTTGAAAAGAAAGTTCTGGTTTTTCCCATCATGCTCCTACTTATGCGTTTGGCAGCACTGTCAGGCTGGCCGTTTGCTGCGACCACTATTTGCATGATTAAAATACTCTGGTTTTTCTTTCCAACTAGATTTGCCTATATCCATCATTTTCTTTCGTCTTTCACTTTGTCTGCAAAGTTTTTGGTCCCACGACTGACGCTCCGTCCCACGTCTGAACCGCACCTAGTGCAGCAAACCTGGGTCCCTCCCTACAGATGCAAAGTCCACTGGTGATGCACCTGAATAACAACAGCAACAGGCAGAAGGGTAAAGTAACATAGCTGCCACCCTCTCCTGGAGTCGGTGCAGAGCACTAGCCATTCCAGTCCATCAGTGAAATACAGTTATGATGGGAACATGAGGAGTTTGACTATTGTTTCTATTGGGCTAAAGAGAGCTGGGACGTTTTGTCTTCTGGGAAACCTTCATTGTAGTTTAATTTCAAATCATCCATGCTCCAGAATTAACTGAAACTTTCATTACTTGACTATTTTCCGTCTTCTTTTTAACCCATATGATAATTTATTCCTTTTTTTTTTAGCTATAGGTTACTTTGCTGTGTGAGAGTATGTCACAGAACTCATTTTTCTAGTTACTTTGACAAACCTGACATCTTGCAGCTATTACACATCTTGTTTCAATTACATCTCTAGATAAAAAGAATTCTTAAAGCCTGAAGGCTGCAGATGGCTTCCTGGTGAGGGGTTAACTCCAACTTCGTATTAAAGCCTTTTGGGGGTCCCTTTTCTTGGGCTGTTCTCTTCAGTCTCCTTCTCTTATACCCTTCTAATTTTGCTGTCTCACTCACTGGAGCACCAGTGTCCATCCCTGCCTCCTTCCCACCAAAAGGTGCCTGGGGGGAAGCAAAGTATCTGTCGCTTGAACCTTATCTCCACATATCATGCGGGCTGCTTACAGCAGGGCTCAGCTGAATGAGCACAAATCAGTGGAGTGACAACTCGGACCACCACTAATCCCTAATAAATTCTGGACTGTCCCACAGACTTGGGAAGCTCTTGACAACTGGTGATGCTCTGAGCATCTGGCAAACCACTTGTGTCTAATTGGGTACCCTGAGATATTTACGCTGTGCTTAACGGTTACAGAAGAGATTGATCACCCCATTCTTGGTATCTATCCAAAAAGGGTATATAAAATCCTTTGATCTTGCTAAGGCAGCAAAACATGTCTAACCATCAGTTATGTAAAGGTGGTTGTTATTAATTTGAATACTGCACAGAGAGGAAAGAACAGAAGTACCATATAATGAGATATATTAAGACTACAAAAGAATTAAGTGAAGCCGTTATGTTATGAATCATGATTTTATTGTTTAGCAGTCAGCTCTTGATGTAATTCAGATAATAATGAATGGGCTAATTCCTTCCACCTTTATTCAGGCAAAACTTCCATTGACTTCAAAGAGAAGGTTGTCCAAGTCAGGACTAGAGACTGCTGCATCTATCCCATTATTTGCAAATGCTTTTCTGAATATAAAGCGTTCCTTTATAATGGGTATCACAAATAACAGTAACATTTACATAATATAAACCTCTTACATAAGTGTCTTTCGTGTTCAAGAAAGACTTTTTATTCTCATTGCAAACTGCCACATTAAAAGTTCTTCCACTAACCCTAATATTTATTATAGTATAGGAACATACAGATTTTCTCAGTGTCCCATTTTGATCATCCTTCCTTCTGCTCAGTATTTTTCATTTCATTTTACCATAAATTTTTTTCTCTGGAGAATGTGTGTTATTTATTGATTATTAGCAAAGAGATAATTTATCATTGCAAATATTTCTCTTTATCATAGAAAACAGAGTGCCAAAAATGGGAAAATGTGCTAAGCCTTGTTACATTTTAACAGATGCCAGGAGTATTTGAGGAAACAAATGAATAAATAGTCCTACATCACTGTTTCTATCACTCTGTAGTTCTATTTATAAGTTAATGCCCTATATAACATTTCAAATTGGTACTTTCAAGTAATTCTTAAAGTAATGGCTCAAAACCTGAAAAATGTGTTTAAGCATAATACTCTCTGTTTTGATCAGGGCAGGACTTTTCAGGTTTTTGACAAAACCAGATTTTTTTTCTCTGATTATAAAGTATGCACTTCCATCTGGAACTTATTTTGATATTGTGAATCTTAATGCCTCAGAAAAGCACACAGAACAATGGACGGGCACTACTTGATTGTTTTGAATTGAAATTAATTAATTATGAAACAGCCACAATAGTCTAAATTACTTATTTCCCCTTTTGGTGAAAATGAATTTACAGGCATTTGCAAAGCACACAAAAATAAAGAGAGAGACAAGAAAGTCTGTAAGAAGGGAAGTCATGTAGAATTGTCTATGATCTGTATTTCAAGAAAGTAAATAATTAATAGCTCCAAGGAAGCATATTAGAGATTGCTCTTTCTATTATACAGTCACATTGAGCAGTAAAATAATGCTTTAAATCTCAACAACAAATACAGTACAGAACTCAGTAGAGTTTACCTTTCCAGATAATCATTTTTTCAGCTGAAAACAGCGATTTTTTCACATTACAACCAGACTGTGACTAGAAAGAAGCTTCTCAGTCATTTAGTCAAGACAGATGAGCAATGAGTGTTAGAAAAGCTACCAAGGCATCAAAAGATCTACAGTCAAGGCCATTAAAGAATAGCTAATCTGCTCTAGTTCTAATTCTCCGCTAATGGGTTTCCTTAAATGTGCTTTACATCAGCTGTAATTAGTTCAAGATATTGCTACTTATATACTTCTAAGAACAACAACAAAAAAAGGGTTGCATTTCTACCACATCGTATGTAATCATGTTCGCGCAGCCACGCACCCAAGCTGGTAAGTTCTTGTGCAGTGCAAAGCCTTGAAGAGCGTCATAAAAAGATACTTTGCTTGGATCTACAAAAGCCAGGGCAGGTCCAGCAGCAACAGCATCTATCTATGCTTTCCTTTGTTGGGGTTATCTCAATGCCATTTTACCTCAGATGTTGCAGAATCGACTGTACTATATGGCCAGGGATACATATATCGGAAATATGTACATTTTTGCTACCAATGCTATGGGTTTGGAACAGATTTTCACAGCCAGTGGCAGTGACAGAAAAAAACCCAAACCCCAAGCCCTTGCCACTTTTATGATAGAGCATGACTGGGTTTTGAAGGGATTCACTCCTTCTTAGAAAAAGGTTCTTTTATCAGAGAAACCAGCAGTCTGACTCAACGACCTAGGCGAAAAGTACAAACCCATGGCCCTTTTGGACCCACCTACACAGCAAAAAAGGGGTAGAGCTCCACAAGGTAGCTGCAGGCTCGCTGGTACACCCAAACACGCCAGGCAACGCGGTGATACTAACTCAGATCAGTTGGGATCATGGTGGTTTTCGTGCAGGGAGCCTGAGTAAATAGACTAGCACACAATCACCTTTTGTGCTAAGAAATTCCTGACAGTCTTCAGGCCTAACCACAAACAAAGCACATTGTAACATTAATTTACTCTTTAAACTGGCGACATTTAGTTAACTCAAGGTCATCATCCTGCAGAAAATGTTACACTCTCCTTGCCAAACACAAATGAAGAAATGCACACTTAGCTTTTATTGTTACTTTGTCCTTTAAAAACAGTTGATGACATGACAGGTTCCCTCCCTGACTACTTTAGAAACAAAAAATGTAAAAAAAAGTGTCTTCTACTGGATGCATATCAATATAATTATCTTCTCCAGAGTATCTCTGTCAACAAACTCTGTTCATTTTTTCTGGACTGAGGTTCAACCAACTACTGCACTTGCTGTTCTAAGACAAAGGAGCACAAAAACATTAAAATCACGTCATTCCCTCCTAAAATCGACAGACCTGAGAGATGAACCCTCTGGGTGAATCAGAAGCGGTCAATGACAGAAAGAATCAACTTTCTCTTGGTGCATCGCTAGGAGGTAGGCACCACTTAGAAACATCAGAACAAAAGCTAAACCCCCACAGAGGAGTTTTAGGGTATCTGCCAACACCCGTACATCAGAACAGGCTCCCCAAAACCTTCACGGTGACCAAAGCAAAGGCGGCAAGGAGAGAAACAGGGAGATGGATGGTACGAGAGACCACTGCTGGGATGGCTGCTGAATCTGAACTCTGCAAATGCATACTTCACCAATGCTTTTTTCCTCCTGATGCATCTGTCTGTTGTATTTGCATTTTTCATACCACCACAGGTCATCATAATACCCTGACACCTAGACTGCACCATCACGGCAATGCCCGGACTAGGAAAGGCCACCAGTTTCTCCCCAACGGATTTCAAAAGTGATACATGCAATAAGAAGTGATCACAGCTCAAAGCAATCAAAACATACTCAGTGTAAGAAGACACCACCTTCATCCTCTATTTGTCCACTCCTGCCATTCAGTCAAACCAGGCTGAGCCACAAAGGACTCTTTCTTTGGTTCAAAACATGTGAAAACAACCACACGGAAAGACTGGGTTACATTAAGAAGTTGTGCGGCTTTGTCAGATACAACCCTCATTTTTAGTTTTAAGTACTTACAGTTGTGGATCATCTTTATTGAGAAACAAAACATAGCAACAAAAAGCTTCTTAACAAAGATTTCTGGTCCCTTCTGCATAATTCTAAGTGTTTCCTGACTGCTGAGACCACCACTGCTGCATTGGAACTAATTTATTTTTTAAAAAATACATAAAGGATCTCTGAGGATAAGTTTAAATTGCATTCCTACTGTCGTATTTCCCAAGATACATCCGTATCCAGGTCCTTGGTACATGCATGCAGGTTAAAATCCTCCTAAGAGGATAAAACGCAGTCAACTTAAGTCACTAACACTACTTTTTGTTTGTTTAAGGTATTAGGAAAGCTGAGATACCAAGCTGTAAGAGAGGAACACAAGTTACACATTTTTACCTTTGAAAAGACATAGAAAACGTTTAGCACGGAATATTAATATTCGCCATCATGTTCATTTAACTGTCACTACAGTTCATTCACTCTTTCGCCTAAATAGAAATTTGTAGTTACCCACAAATTACTCAGAAATTATACAGATTATTGCCCGAGTATTAAACTACAAGTGTCCATTTTTGCGAGGCCTTAGGCAGCACCAGCAAGCATAACCGGTGTCTTAACATTGATTTTAAGAGACAGAAGACCAGCGAGCAGCCCTGCTGGTAACGATGCGAACACGGTGGGCTCGGCCAGAGCGGGGACCAGCGGGCTCCCCGGGAGCAGCCAGCCAGCAAATCCAGCCCCTGGGAGCAGCACTGAAATGGTAATTCCCATTCCCCTTCAGGGCAGGGTTTGCGAAGAGAGAGTTTTGTTCAAAACCAAGGAAGCTTGAATACAGCTTGTGGGTTTCCACTGGAATTAGCCTTACAGCTAACCGGCCCCTATATGAAGAAACTTTACATGGGTTTCCTAGAAAATACCATCTTTTTGAAATCTCGTTTTGTGAGGTTGCCACTTCAAAGTTACAACTTGATCAGTCTGTCAGATGAGACACCATCTCACACAGATTTTAACCTCCTCCCTGTGTTCTAGCTGTATGTAACATCAGTTTTTCTTAATTTCTATTGATTTTACTTTATTGCTCCTATTGTTAATAAAGTTATAACCAGACTTGAAGGTATCTCTGAACATACACTGCAAATAATTGCTGGAATTCTTTTTATCCATGCTTTGTTGTTTCCTAGTCATAAATATGATGCAAATGGATTAATTTGTTATATGAGGTTAAAAACCTTGCAATTAAACAGTTGCTTTCTCTAATAAGAGTGTTGTGGAGTTGAGTATGATGTTACTGCTAATATATGGATGACAAGATGTTCCCACAGCCAGTATTTTTTCTGTGTCGTTTTTTTTTTTTTTTTTGCTTAATGACCCATATTTCTTTTCCACTAATTTTAAGCAACCTGGTATTTTCCTCAAAATATTCACATAGAATAGGAAATGCTGCATGTACCTCATGGCCTCTTCCGAATCCTTCTCCAATAACGTAGTAAGGTTTCTGCTTCAACTTCTGATGGAAAACATGCCCAGAGGAGCACAAACCTACAAGTCTGAGTGTTGGGAGGGAAGCCCAAAAGGCTGTTCTCCTCCTGCATCACACATGGGTGATGGGCATGGGTGCTCAAACAGTCCTCGGGGAGAGGGATGAAAGCACATTCACTGTCCTACTGGTGTATCAAAATTTCATTTATCAGACAAAAACAAAGCAGAAGTTTAAAAAAATAATTATTCTTAAAAAAAAAGTGACTGAGTACTGCAAATCAGAGACGATGGGCCAGATTCTCTTCTGATATAAACTGGCAAAGCCTCTGGACTCAGCGGAGACTTAAACCAAATGAGGAGGATGTGGTACATTACATCTAGCAAATGAGCAGTCAGATAGCATGACGGATATGTTTTTAAAATATTATTATTCAGCTGATGTTTATAAAGTATTATGACCGTGAAAAGCTTGCGCTTCTTATTATTTTATAATGTTTAGCACATACAATTTGTTCAGTGCTATAAGAAAAAAACCCTCAAACAATAAAAGTAATTCCTGACCCAAAAGGCTTCCAGCCTAAAAACCAGGCATCAGGAAGAGAGAACACGCTGTGAAAGCGAAAGAAGGGAACAGTCTATAGTTATTACTCATGTTATTGTTTGCTCACAACTTATAATCATCACAGAAAGAGCAAATTTTTAGATGGGATCTCAATGAGGGGAAAGTGGTAACTGTGAGTTGATGCTGGGAGGAAGGCAGAATGGGAAACACCACAAAGATAGAAATAAGAAGGAGACAAATAGGATTTCAAGCATTACTAGTAGAAAAAAGGCCAAGAGCTAAAAGGAAGGAAATGAGGGACAAAGTCCAAGACACAGGCTGCAGTAGAGTTGTAAAGGAGATGGGAGATAAAAGAAAAGACTAACTTAGATTTTTGTGAGAAGAAGGTATTATTGCTGTGTATTGTCTGTGAAAAGGATCAGCTGGACCAGCCTCCTACCCTACTGAGACAATGGTCAGAGCGACCCCTCTCCCCTCAAAGTAGCTCCTTACTGTTATCTGAATAGAAATATCTTGATATTCTATTTGGGCTGAAGAAGCATTTGTAGAATTAGCTTTCTAAAACCGTCTCCAGTGAACACTGCGCAACTTGAGAAAAAAATCTTGACTTACACAAATGTAAAATGTAGTGACTAAAAGCCAGACAACCTGGGATCAAGAAGTTACAAAAGGTTCATTTATAAGACTGCTGGATGTCTGGCCACTTTTTGTTAATAGCAACTTCCAAACAAAACTCTCATTGACTTCAAATGGAGCAGGAACAGACCCAAAGATAGCAAATGAACTAATAATTCAATACATGGTCTGTAAAACACACTGGGCCACCTTACACTGTGGCATTTGATATTGATCTCAACTTGGAAGCTCTACAGCTATACATTTTTTACATGACTATCCAACCCCTACAGAACTGATGCTAACTCAAAATATCCAGAAGTATCAGATAAGTACCAAATAAACCTATTACATACTTGGCTTCTTTTACCTAAACAAACACTGTTTTGTTTGTGGCCAACGAACATCTTACACTCAAAATTATTTTCTTGTTTGGTACAACACAGTAAGTGCTTTAATAAATCTGCTAATTGTTTTTAATGAATGGGGAAAAACTCAGCCTACGCGTGTATCTTACATAATAAGCATGTGAGCAGAGCCTTTACTAAGTGGTCTTCACCGGGGCTATCACTGTGCCTAAATCTAAGCACAGAGTTAAGGACCTGGCTGAATTTTGATCTAAATTTGTTAAATAAGGCAAATAATAACAACACAAATGCCTGTAATGCAGAACTAGTTCTGGCACTCCAGTTAAGTCCTTTGGTCTGCTCATTTGCTGCTTTCCATCATGTATGGTCTGCTTTCTGCTGTACAAGAGGCACATAAACACCTCTAACTGAGATTTTCCATCTCTTTTTGCCTGGTGTAAACAAATACAAAGCTATAAGGCACTGGAGAATCCACATCCTTGAGTCTAGACGAGTAAAACTAGACCTATAGCATACAAATAAATGCATGGAGAAAGAAAAACAGGAGGTGGGGCTGTGGTTCAAAGTCGTTAGTGCCGTGTGTTTGGGATAACTGTGTTAGTCAGCAGTAACGACACCTTGAGTTAGGTTGGGCTGATCATCCCAAAGTGTTCCAGAAAAAGCTTTACCAAATGGGCGCGAGTTTTGTTTATGCCACAGATTGGTATGTTTCCTTAAAATTTCTATTTCAGTTTGTACTCAGCTTTCGCTATTTGAATTATAGTAGTTTTCTGGGAAGCAGAAGTGTTATTGGCATCAAAACAACCTGGAAAAACTACTGTTTAGTAGAAAACAGCATACAATATTCTCCTATTGCAGTTTACTAGTTAAATACTGTCTTATGGCCATGACACAATATATTACATTTTCTATGCAACAGCAAAGCAAAAGACATAGCACATATTAATTGGAGAGCAAATTCATTAATAGTATAAAAGTAACAATCAATGAGAATTGATTAGCATGCTGCTGTTCATCTAGAAACCCCTTTTGATTTTCCAAGAACATACCAAATAAAAAAAAAAGCACTTTAGAACAGCACGTTAATATTTAATTACTGCACTTTTAAGCAAAATGTTCACCAAGTACTGCAAAAAGTAGATTTTCAGTCATAAATTAAGTGCGCAAATTGCCATTATGACTACATTCCAAAGAATAAAGGACAACATTCATTCTCGCTGCAGAGAAAATTAAGTCTCTTTAAGTGTTGCTCTTTGCCATGAAGTACTTCCTATCTATGTGGTGTATTTTATTTCCCTTTTTGGCAACAACTGCAGTCCTTTGAAGGCGTCCTGACAAGACTTTGCAGCTTAAAATTAACATACCGGCTTTGTTTCGGTCAGTTTAGTACAGTATCCAAATCAGGTTTCTCGAGAATGTCCACAACCTACACCCACCCTTGCCTGCCACGGGACACCGACCCAGGGCCCTTCGCCACAGCCACTGCAGCACTGAGGCACCGCTGGCCTTCACTATGGACTACGGAAGCTTTCGCTAAGCCAAAGTAAGTTTTTATTTAATACCGCTCATACGACTTTTCAAAGTTACTATTCCGAACCATTTGCCAAAACAGCTGCTCGATGAGAAACTTCCAGCCCGTGGTCTCAGCTGCTCCAAGCCAAAGCCGGTCAGCGAAACCTAGTGCCTCAAAAGGACACAAACACGCAAGAGCAAACACCTGCAAAGCCCCGGCTCTCCCGATGAGCTCGGCTTAAAGTAGGTGCGATCCCCCCGCGAGGCACTGCTCTGGGCATCTGTGGGTTCAACCCCTACGCGGGGGTGAGAGTTTAGCAACAAATGGAGGCCGGCCACGATGCAAGGGCTTTGAATGTGTTATTTGAAGCCCTTCTGTTGAACCTGCCTTCTAAACTGCAACGACCATAGAGGAAAACAAACAACAAGATCTACGAAACCAGAAGGTTGCTTGTAACGCAAATACAGACATTTTTAAGCAGGTAATTTAGCTGGAAAATGGTTGATGTCTTTTTGGACCCGTACAGGAGCTTTATGGTGACCACAGTCACTTGAAAGTGGCTCCACAATAGTCGAAAAGCATGCTAAAAAGGTTATGAAAAGGAGCAATTGCCCGACACAGCCTAAAGCCCTAGCTTTCCAGAGCTACATTGTTAGCTTTTCAAATTCAATATTAACTCCAATTGCCAGCTTGCAGAACAGACTAATGAACAGCACACTTTTGCTGGAAAAAGAAAATTCCCCCAAAGTTTGTCTTCATTCAAGGAGAAAGGGAAAAGCAGTCAAACGTGTGGAAGTATTATTTCTCCCGCTCTTCTTTAATAGAAAAAACACGTAATTTAATTGTAAAACCGTGCATATGGACTGAAAACTTAAAATCAGACCAGAGATAAATGTTATGGTTTGGATATAAACTGGATATTGGTATTTATAATTGAAACGAGGACATAACCTTAACTTGTGTCACAGGCAGAAACACTGTAATTAAAAACTTTTATGGGGTAGTAACTAATTTTGTATTATATGTGCTCTTTAAAGTTCCCATAGCAATATAAAAGTTTTATTAGGCTGGATGTTATCAATGTATGCATTTATAAGCACCCGCATTATGCAGTGCAAGCTTTTCTCATCATCCCGAGGTCTTTTGTAAGAAAGAAGCGGCTCAACTAAGGGACTCGCCGGTCCGGTTTATTTTGTTACACCTGCCACCGAAGAGATAAGCCGGCGCTGTCGAACGCGCACCCTGCTGACAGAAGCTATAGATCACCTAACACGTTAAAAAAAAAAAAAAAAAAATAAGAAATGCATATTGTTAACTGATTTCGGGCAAAAGTAACCTCAGCTCCCCAAACTGCCCGGTCGGACACAACCGGCCGTCGCAGGTCGGATCGCACGGCGAGGTGGGGGGGGGGAGCGCACCCAGCCCCGACGGGCGAGCCCCCCGCGGGGGGACGGCAAACACCGCCAGCCCCGAGGGTGGGGGGGACCCCGGGGCATCCCCCCCGCGTCTCACCCGGGGCGCCGGAGGGAGGGAGCGGGATCCGCCGGGATCGCGTCCCACCGCGGCGTCGCACCGGGGGTCCCGGCGCTGCCCGGGGACGCCTCCCCCGCACCACGGGCGGCCCCGGGGGTCACCGCCACGGAGCGCGGGTGGGTGTCGTGGTCCGTCCGCCCCCCGCGGACCCCAACCGGCCCCGACGGGGACCCGCCACCCCGGGGCCGAGCCGGACCGGGCCGTGCCGTGCCGGGGAGCGGCGGTCGCCCCGGGGGGGGGGGGGGGGCGGCGTGCCTCCCGCAGCAAACTCCGGGACTTGGCAGAGGCAGCGGCTTGGGGAGGGTGGTGCGGGGGGAGGGCAGCGCTTCCCACCTCCAGGCGCTAATGACATTTCTAGAAATTGTTTCCCCTCCTCCCCCGGCAGCCCCGCACCCGCCGCTGGGGAGGGCAGGGACTGGGGTGCGCAGGGGGAGGTCAAGGGCATGGGGAGAGGGGCGGGGGGGGGAAGAAAGGCGGCCCGGGGGGGGAGTTGCGGGGCCGGGGGGGGGGGGGTGAAAGGCGTGCAGGAGGGATGGGGGATGAACCACGGGAGTGCAGCGCGGGGTGCCGGTGGCGGGTGAGCACAGGGGATCCTTATGGGGGGGGAGAGGGGGCGAATGCAGGAGACACCCCCCCCCCCCAGCCAAACCGCACCTTCACCTCCCGGAGCCACCCTGGGTGCCAGGGGTGGGGGCACCTTTCCCTCTGCCCCTCGCGGGCCAGCAGCGCTGGGAGAGCAAGTGGCAGGGGAGACACCTCCCGGGGTACTGCACCCTCTCTTGCCCATGCACCCCCCCTTACTGCACACCCACTATTACTGCACCCCCAATTTATCGCACCCCTCCAGGTAAGTGCCCACCCGCCCCCAATTACTGCACATCCCCCAGTTCCTGCATCCCCTTCGGTTATTGCACACCCCCGTTTTAGCACCCCCCGCAGAATCTCTCCCCCCCCCCCGGTTGCTGCTCCCCGCGCCCCCGGGGGTGGTGGTGGGGGGGGGTGAGGCAGGGGCACCACTCACCACAGAGAGTCCAGGTCCCACTCCTGAAGGAGAGCTAAGTCGAAGCTGTCCATGGTGAGCGATGTCAGCGCCGCCGCGCTGCAACCGCACGGCGTCCGGGGCGCATCTTAACTGCACCGCGGGCAGGGCGAGGGCGCGGAGCACCCCCGGCCCCCCCCTCCGCCTTCCGACACCACCTTGCTTCCCCCTAAAAAAAAGCAACCCCCCCCCCCCAAAAAAAACCCCAAACCCACCACCAAAACGTGCCACCGCTCGTTTGCAAGCGGCGCGGCTCGGCTCGGCTCGGCTCGGCCGCCGCCGCGCTCCGCTCCCGCCCCGCTCCCCCGCGCCTCCTCCCTCCCTCCCTCCCTCCCCCCCCTCAGCCCCCCCCACCCCTCCGCGCCGGGAGCGCGGCCGAGGCGGCGCCCGCCCCGCGCACGCTGCGCCCGCGCCCGCGCAGCGCCCGCCCGGCGCGGGAAAACGGGGCGGGCCCAGCCCGGCGCCCGGGGGGAGTTGGTGGGAACTTGCACCCTGGGAGGTTTGCCCGGCAGAAGTTGGGCTTGGGGGCTGTCCCCCCCCCCCTTCCTCCTTCTCCTCCTCTTCCTCCTCCTCCACGCGTGCTCTCGGCCCCGCGGCGTGCCCTCGGGTGGGCCTCGGCGCACCGGCCGGCCGGCAGCTCACCCGGCGTGAACACCGGGATGGGACAGGTTTATTGTGGGGACGAGGCCGTGGCCCCCCGTCCCCCAGAGCTGGAAGCCGGTTGCCCCCCCCCGGGGGGCCGGCAGCCTTTCGGCAGTTTTGGGGGCTGGGGTTGGGTTAAGTGCATTTTTTTTTGCACCGATTCCTCCTCGGGTGCGTGGTAAGCTGCACCTGTGCAAAGCACAGCTCCTGCAGGCTCCAGCTATGCACGGGTCTGCCCAGATCTGCACGGCAGAGTAAAGCTCCCTGGTCCACACGAAGCCTTTGAAAATTAAAAATAAAAGTACCAATCATCGGCGCTTGCCACCCGGAGGGAGTTAAGACCCCTCGCCCTGTCCAGCCTGCGTGAAGCACCGGCTGTGATATCTGGCTGGCCAGGGGAGGCAGGCTCTCCTGATTTGTAGTTGCTGAATCACATTAAGAGAGGTTAACACACATTAAATACTTTCCAGAATATTGGGCTTTTCAGCTAAGCGGTGAGCAGCTGCCAGAGAAGTGCCATGTCATCGCAGACGGGGAGAAGAAACGTGCAAAAACCCGTGATGGAAAAGAGAGGGCGATTCATGTGCCGGTGCCGATGGGAACATCCACGGGGCGATCCCACCCCGGGATCGTGGAGACCAACCCAGCCCAGGCCGCAGCTGCCTAGTGGCACCCCGACCTGCGTGTAGCCCTGGCAGCCCCGAGCGGTGCACGGGCTCAAGTATTATGTCGGCTTCTGGACCGGTTTTGTGGCTGTGTATTACTTGTTCCTGCGTTATTTCGATTTGACCTAGGGTCAACCCTGCACAAGCTGCGGCCACACCTTGGGCTGCAGCGTAGACGCGCTCCAAGGGACAGGTCTGCAAATCCGTAGTCCACAGCTCTCAGCAAGTCATCTGAAAATCCCCAGCTCCTCCAGAACTGCTTCTGTTCCCTTGCACAACCAAGGTGGTGCTGCCTCCTACTGCCAGCACTCCCCCGACCCTGTGGATGTGGCACAACTTCAGCCGGGAGGGACCCACGGGAGCCGGGTCTGACTCCTCGCCTTCCCCAGGGGGATGGAGAAGGACGTGTCCGGGTCGGGAAGGCTTGCGGAACCCCCTGCCTAACCACAGCAAATGAAGATGAAAATGAAAAAAAACCAGGCCAGTTCAGATGCCAGGCTTGGGCCGGTATTAATGGGCACATAAAACCACTTGAAAACGGCCTTTTGTGTCAGCCAGGGTAAAGCTTAGCACGGCTGAAGGTTGAGCCTGCAAAGCAGGTAACGTTCTCAACAGATATATTACTTACGTGTGAAGGAGCGAAGGGCAGCACACTTACATTGACCTTTTAAAGCCACGGTCTGTGCTGTCTCCCTCTTATTTTAAGGGAGATTTTGCAACCCGTATTGCAGTATGGCCCTGATTCTTTCCCTGAGTCCCAGCTTACACAGTGATTTGCAGAAGTGCTTAAATCACCCTTGAAGCGGTATGTACGGCAGGGGAGGCTTAGGCTGTCTTTATGGACTAAATCACTAGAGGTAGACCCCCTTTACATCAGCGCTGGAGCTGACCGTAGGTCATTCTGTAAAGCGTGAGGTGGACTGCGATGCTCACAGGTGGCAGCTCACAAACACGTGGAAACTTGGAAGTGAAATTCTGTAGGCTAAATTCATCATCCAAACTGAGATCAATAGAAAAAGTAAAGGAACCTGAACAGCACTGAGTGAATTACATTTCAAACGGTAATACATAATGATAGCAACATAGGCAGTATGTTTTATGTTTTTAATATGTTTTAACACACAAGATTTTTTTTTTTTTTTACATTTCTTACATGTATATTATTATTGTGGCGTTCTTTGCTTTCCCATCATGGCCATGATTCTCTTCTCATGCGGAGCAGAGAACATCAAGACTAATTGCATTGAAATTAATGTCAATTGAAAATCTCAACTGCTTTGGTTGGCTGCCAAGTGCTGGAAGTTTCCCCTTTTTTCCCCTGGCCTGGATGGCGTTTTTGAAACTCCTTCTATGTGAGACCTCGCCTACAGGTTAACCTTCCTCCTCTGATGTTGCTGCCTCTGTGATGTGCCCGGCCGGGCAGGCTTGTGGCTTTGCTGTGCTCCTCTGCTAAGTCCTCGGCATAACACCGTGGTCGGTCCCTGTG
Source organism: Haliaeetus albicilla (assembly GCF_947461875.1). NCBI lineage: Eukaryota > Metazoa > Chordata > Aves > Accipitriformes > Accipitridae > Haliaeetus > Haliaeetus albicilla. The sequence goes on from NC_091507.1 coordinate 16,855,638, forward strand.
GCCGGAGCATCCTCTGTGCTCCGCAGCCTCGCTCGCTCAACTCCTTTCCGCTTGCCTGCCATCAAACAGTAACCTCACCTGCTGCTTTCTTACTTAAAAACGTGCCATCTATCACCAAGCATGGTATGATCATATCCGTAACGTACAGTAAATTAACGCACACCGTTTAAAAGGAGTTCAGGCCCATGCCTGAAGGAACTCCTTCCGTGCTGCTTGTTGCAACCCACGGCTTCCCCGCAGCCACCAGTTCTCCCCTGTCATCCCTTGCTGTGTGACTTGTCAACATATTTTCAGCTCCTGTAGGGAGTGAAGCCTGCCCCTTTAGGAAAGCATGGCATTATATAAATAAAAATATGCCGTGTGCTATCCAATCCTGCTCATTGTACATATATTTTTAATGATTCATGTAGACATTACTTGCCCCCTCATTGTGCTCTTTCCTCTGTTAACAACTCTTCATTAAGAATAAGCAAGCAACTGTGCCCAGTCAAGCAGACTGCCTAAGAAGACCTGAAGACCTAGGAACAATATGTAATTCAAATCCACTACATAAAGAATGCATGTAACAAGAAAGCTGAACATCATCTTAAAAGTTGACATTTCCCACTTCTCAGACTCTCTGTCTTGAGTGTGGCATAGCAACTGCCTGAGGAAGAGTAAAGATAATTTTAATGCAACATAAAATAAGGGGGAGGTGAGAAATACTACATTCTTAGTCAACATCCTCTATGAAAAATATCACCATAGTATCTCTCTGGTAGAACCTACCTTTAAAACATGTACCCAGTGAGAAATGAATTCCCAGCGATTTCCTAAGACCTTAGCTAAATGCTTTCAAAGAACACGAAAGGAGTTCTGGAGGTGACCAGTGTAGGAAATTCCTTAGCATCGGTACTGTGTGAATCAAGAATGTGATTTTCTACGTCTTACCCCACTTTTGACACACCAACGCAGAGGTGGTGGGACACGGTCAGACCCTGGTTTTTTGCCTGTGGATTTCAGCAGTTGCTGGGGGTAGCCACACAGCCGTGCGTATGCAGCACGGTCCAGGATTAGACCGTGCGTGTCGCACCTTGCGATTTTGGGGACAAAATGGAGGCTGTTACATCTCACCACTTCTCCAGTAAAGCCACGCCTGCCCTTGTCCGAACAGCCTAATCCGTCAGCAATTCCTTCGGAGGGCAGATTGCTACGTTGCTCAAGGGGAGGGCTACCAAGCACGGTCACACGTTTTTTTGGTGTGCGATGCACTTCGGGCACTCATTGCAAGGCAGTCCTCCCAGGGCAGCTCCAGCAACGGCTCCGAGCTCTTGTGTACGCTGGGACACGACATATGTGGTTCCTCAGTGAGTGTTTACACAAAGCCCCCCCCACAAATCTCTTCCAAAGCATGAAAAAGCCAAGCAGCATTATTTAGTCTTGCTTCAGCAACTCATCACCATACTGAGTAGTACCTACTTCAGCCGGGCGCTGGCTCCACAGGGGCAAAGGATCCTAAATTAAGAGTTGGTGTTGCAGAATCAGTCCCTCGGTGCTTTAGGATGTGGTTTTTTTGTCCAGGGGTTTCTAAAGTAGTCTGTTGAATATACTTTATAATAGGTTTGCTATTGAAATTTAAATACAGTGTTCCACTATAATTAGATACTTAGAGGCTTAAGTGTAAAGCGTTTTAAATGTAGGGTTTTTTCATAACCTCATAGTTCATGGCAAGGAAAACCCACTGAATTACCTACCCTAGCTACCTGTATACCACAGCCTATCCAGTTTCACTATTTTTCCCATATTGAGCTCAGTAACTCGCAGTTCAAGCAGTTGCACAGCCCATAGTTTAGTACTCTTAACGTAATAAAATGTACATTTGTAAATAATTTTACTCTCTAAATAGCTTTACTTTTCTCCTGTATCTATATGTCTTCAACCCGATAATGTTTCATTAAGTCAGTGCTAAGTTCCATCACAATGGCCAGTGTTGCTTCAGCAGAGAGCAAAATGAGCTCTGAATTCATTTAAACTTGCAATCTGCTTTGAAATTCCTTAGGATGAAAGTTGTGTTTATGTCTGATCCCTAACGTATGCCTAACCTTAACTCTGACTCAGCATGTGCAAGTGCTCCTCGATTCTATGCTCTTATATACCGTTTTATTGCATTATTATATGCTATATTCGTTAGGTGGTTTTTCTCTAGTCACTACGGAAGATGCCAAAAATATTGTGAATGATTTCTCTCCTGCAAATATCATCACAGTCTATTTATATACTGTAGCTTCTGAGATTTGATAAGACCAGAGTGTAATATGGCATGGATACAGATGCTGTCAAAGTTAAGTTAACACAACATATTTCATCGCCCTCCCACTTAACATGCGTAATACACAAATGGTTGCAAACTATCGCTCTTTTAAAGAAGCAAAATATATGGATTTAATTTTTAATGATTTAACTTGGTAATTAATCCAAATTATTAGTTAACAATAGCTAAAACAGAGAACTATAATGGATTCTCTGGATAATGAAAATATTTATTATTTTAATAAGTTGCATGGCTGGAAGTCTATGTCAAGTCTTAGTCTACTGGCCACATATTGCTCTTGATTCACACATAGAACCCCCACAGAGGTAGGTGGATGGCTGTGTCCCCGAACGAAGAAGTATAAATCGCTGCTTCCGAGTATTGATGACAACATCTATCATGTCAGCTGCAGAATTGATCCATCTTAAATTATGAGCCAGGGCTGAAGGAATTATGCCAATTAGAGACATACAGATTTTTTTTCTCTTGTTTTTCTCTTTCCTATCATTTTTTCCCCACACAAAAGGCTTTGAGACCTATTTGTATTATGAAAGTCCTTTTTGTCGCCCGAGACCCAAAGAAAGATTTAAAAAGAAAATGTAATTGCTGAACAGAAGTGCTACGAGGGCCGTTTCAGGCTCAGGGGAGGGGAAGGTCAAGTTTTTAACCTGGAAACAAAAGGACTGAACCCAATGCTACGAGCGGGCTTTCCCTGGGGTCCGGGTCGAACAAAGCCCTTTTGCTGGATGGTGGCTTTCTTGGCGACGGGGAGGGCACGACCCGCTGGCGATGAGCACGGCAGGTACACGCCATCCTCCGAAGCAGAGCCCAGCGAGGGGTCTGCAGGTTGGGGTCAGGCACGGGGGGCGAGGGGGGCAGAGAAGAGGGGGTCCCCAGGGACAGCTCCCCGTTGCCTGGGCCTGCCAGTCACCCCCCAACAGATGTCAGGGGCCATCTCACAAAGTGGCCGAGGGAGCAGCGGACGGAGACTGGAGCTGGCCACCGCTGCCAGCGGCACACGATGCCCCTTGGACCCGAAAGAGAAAGGTTTTTAACCTCTCCTTCATCTCTCCTCCAAATTTCTGAATTTGTGAGCAGCGTCAGATTCAGTTAAGCGATTACTACGTATTTCCTTTCATCTTATGTTCCTGCCTTGTAAACGGCTTTAATAAATGCCGTAATTACAATTCTCGGTGACTGCGTCGGTTTTAAGGTTGCATCCTTTCAGAGCATCTCTCGGAGCAGCGGCTCCCTGAAGAAAACCTCCGCGTGACCGAGGTTGCTGCCTGGCTGCCTTCGTCGAGCAGGCAGAGGCAAGCCAGAGACAAAGGCAGTGGTGCTCAGCGCAATCCCTGCCTGCCTGCACGCCGTGCAGGGATTGCGCTGTGCGTGTTCCCCATCTCGAGCCGCTGCCTCCACCGCACGGGCAAGCCCCGAGCAAAGCCAGCGCCGAGACATCTGGGAAAGATTACGAGAGAGAGATATATATATATGTTTTCGGATAATTACATTTACAAACCGAAACAAGGAGCAGAGGCAGGTGGTCCTCGCTGAACAACCACGGGGGTTCGTGGGGGCTTTCTGGGGGTCTCTGGTGCTGCTGCGAGCTGGGGTTAGGTACCAGCAGCCAGGACCTGCTGTGGGGCATGGGGTGGGGACGGGCGTACGGCCAACACCACGCTCCTGTGCGGGACCATCCCTGCCCGTTTCGTTCCCCATGTCACCTCCTGCGGTGTGCGAAATGGGCTGTCCCCTGCCTGCTGTCCCAGGCAGGCCACCCAAACTGGGCAGGGAGATTGCAGCCACCACCTGGCGCGAAGAGAAGTCCCCAGCAGGTATTCTTCTTCGAACCCGAGGGAAGGTGCTCGGCTTGGGAGGCAGGTCCTTTGCCTCCCACGCCTTGCCTTGCGTGGCAAGGGTTTGTTAGAGTCAAGGAAATAGTCCAGCATCATTGTCTGGCAGGTGTGGACCTGGACTTCCCAGGGGTGTTACGCCAGGAAAGGGGCATCTAATGGTGAGGAACAAGAGATGATGGTGGTAATGATCTGCCTGGGTGACAAGGCAACTATTCGGAAATAGCAGGCACTTCAAAAAAAAACCCAGTTTAGGGTGGGATCCTTTCATCAATTGGTAACACCTCAGGAGGTGACAAAGGGCTTGCCATGGGTGCAAGTCAGCCTATCACTGCCGTGTCGAAATGTTTCCTCTGCCTTCCTCCAGCAGCTACGGGTGCTGGTCGGTCCCCGGGCTTGCAGGATCGCTGTTTGGGTCCAGGAGGTCCGTCCGACCTTCCCTCGCTATTTTGATACTCAATGAACTGCGTGCTCAGCAAAGCCCCAGCAAACATCTCTCAGCTGAAGCCCTCGTTTCTGGGCTACCAGGAGCATCATTCAGGGGAATGTTTTGTTTCATGAGGGAAAAAAAGAGCCTTTTGGGAATGCAGTAAGGTGTTTAAAGCAATATTTCTGGACGTCTTAGTAGGGTTTTTCATGTACAAAAGATCGTGTATCCAAGTTAAAGGGCACGGACCTTAGAGAAATTCAAAGGATCTTTTGAAAAGAGGTTAAATATATTTAAAATTTATGAGTGTGCACCCATGCAAATTGGAAAAGGAAATTAAACTATATCTGCAGAAAAGGAAAAATAAATCTACTTACATATGATGTAATTTAGAAAGTCAACTGTACCTTTGAATGATGTCTGGACGAAAGGATAAGGTAATGCTGAGGAAGGCTTAATATCTGGGCTTAAAAAGCCACATGGGGCCGTAGGGGAAAAGGGTTTGCAATATACATGTATACTCATTATGAAGAGTTTCCAGTAGAATGAAAACTGTATCTAGCTGGCTTTCGGCTAAGAGAGAAAGATACACAAACAGAGAGAGCAAGTACAGTTTTTTCAACCTCATCAGTGTTTTCTGTACAACTAGGTCTGTGCTGCACATAACTAGTTTGAAAACCTACACACTGATATTTTTTCCTAAGTCTGGTTAGTATTTGTGGATCTCTATTTCCTATGCTGTGCAGAATAAACTTCTAGTCAAAATAATTGGGCTGAGAACAAGGGGTAAAAATGATGGGAGAGAGAGGTAAAGCAGAAGGAAACAATTTGGGTATTTCAGGGAGACGCAGAGCACCATCTGACTTAAAGAAAGCAACAAGAGTAATTCACAATATTTTCCTTTAAACTAAAGGTGGAAGTTGCCTGTGTTTCAAGCCTGGCATGGCACAAGACGCTACAATCCATGTGCCACGTTAAAAGAGCCAGTGATCTCAGCTCAATTCCTCATGAAGAGGTACTCGCCGAGCAGTGCCGAACAATTGGGTCCCTGGGTAATAATTTTATTGGAGAGGCCAAGAAGGGAACGGCCGCGGAATTAATATTGCTGCACTGTGCTGTTCCAATTCTGAGGGTGAGAGAGGACTTTGCTTTATAATGCTGACACCGCAAATCCCTTAATGAGCACTAAATTCACTTAACAAAATTCTAACTCCCTCAGATTTCTGATGTAGCTTAGCACATCGGCTTTACCTTGGAGTTTTCTGTGTTTTGCTGGTCTGTGCCATCAACCTGAGCATCCATAAAGCCCATATTCTTTTTTATTCACTCTACCTGTTTATTCCTTAGTATATTTACCCTTTTCTTAAGAGCTTCCACTTGGTTGAGACTTGTTCAAGTATAAGCTCAACAGGAAACATTTTCCTTTATACTGTAATAACTCTATATTGTTGCCTAGAGGGTGACAGAAAGTAACGTAAGATTCATAAAAATATAACTGTCTGAGCCAAGTAGATAGAATTATGGTAAGCATTAACCAAAGCGTATTTCTCTGTCCTATAGGGTGAAATCAGAACATCTTAATGTTTTCTTTCTTGGGTCACATAATTCTGCAAAAGAACACCAAGAGAAATGCCAGACTGCTTCTGCTTGATCGTTATGTTCTGTACCAGCCTTTCGAGCAGGTTTGCAAATAAAATGACTTTATTTCATTATGTGTCATTTTACGTTTTGCCCATGCATCACCCCACTGAGACCACTTGGTTTAAGACACTTTTTTTTTTAAGCTATAAGCAACTGGAATTTTAAACTCATTTAAACTGTAATTCAGGATGCTTCTAGTAGCCCCTTTTCAAGTTTAACCGTTAAATGAGTACATCCTTAGAAAAAGAAAGAGGTGTGTCTTATCCTCATTTATTTTTTATCCAAGTAATATCAAAAAACTTCCAAAAGGCATGCTGCTGGGGAAACTTTAATCCTATTGGAACTGGCACGGTGATTTCTGAACACAACATTTTTCGGTTTGTTTTCTTTAAGTTGGACGAGGCAAATATAGACAGGCTAACTTTCCCTTCTGAGCCAAGGGGAGTGAAATAACCCATACATCTCTCACTCTCCTACAGCGAGGAGGTCGCTGAGCTCTGTCCTCCAGAGCGCTGTGCTCCTTGCTCCCGAAAGAGGGGGTCAGCATTTTGGATCTGAAATCCGGTAAAGCCATATGTTCTGTGTCAGCAGCTAGACCAGCTCCATTAGCATCAGCAATAAGCTTTTTGATAATGTCCTACCATGCTGCAGAATTGCTACACGTGTAGAGCAGCTGTCTCCAGCAAAGAGGAAGAAAATTATAGTAGCAGAAGGATAAATGCCACAGGCAAAGTCATGAAAGTGATATTTGTTAGCAGTTGCGGGTTGAGAAAGAAACCTCGCACCTGAGAGACTGCAAGAATAAAACATGAGATGGTCTATTATAGTATTTTCATTATTTCATTTCAATATTTAGTTAAATTAGCAAGCCTTCAATAAGATGGAACCAGGTATAGTTCTGTTGAGTAGACAGGACAGAGTTGAAAAGTCTAGGCCATTTTTTGCATCTCTAGACTTGAGGATTCTGATGTTTTCTTTGTTCTGGTTGCCTGGTAATAATTTAATATTTTTATTTCTATATTTACTTTAATTCTTAAAAAGCCAAGAGGTGGAGATATGTTGACAGACTGGAAAAGGAAGCTATTATTAATTAAAATTATTTTAAGTCTAAGATTAAAATAGTGCTCCTGCATATAAATTTGCTTCAATGAGCTGGACCCACTGTAATGTTAAATCACTGCATAAATTAGGAAATGTAGCAGACATACTGGCTGGGGACTAGATGGTGCCACCATTTTAGGTGGTTCAGATTCTGTTTTCCCTATATCCTTCCTATGTGCACATGCAGCTTAGAAGCCACTAGGTTAATTGTCCATCTCTGGCACAAATTAATTTTTTTTCTCTTAAAAGGGACTAGCCCAAAGTCCATGAAAATCAGTGGAAATTTCCCAACTAGCTTGAGTACAAGTTGGACCAGGCCCAGAAAGAAACAGAGTACGGAAATTTAGGAAGCAGCGGTTATCTCTGTTGTTTGCTGGTAGGGCTGGAAGGGAAATCTTGCAAAATACCATGCAGCCTGCTGTTTGTTATGTCTAACTAATACATGCATTGGCTATCAGTGAGCCTCTGAATAAATCTAGCTTCATCTGAAAAATCAAGCAAGGAGGGAAAAAAGCTGCTATATAAGACAGCAAGACATTAATGAAGTTTGGGTGTTTTTATGTCACTTCTCTGTAATCACAGTGAATGGTGGCAATCTTGTATTGCCAGGTATTCAAATTAAATTGTAATACTGGCCACCATCAATCCAGCTTATGAAAAACCATGCTCTTCCATCTGCTCAGTGACCTGGAGTAGGGAGAACCACGGCAATCTCTGCAACAGCAAGAAGAGCCCCTGCGTGGGGTACGACAGCCAAGGAGGGAGGTTCCCGCTGGGGTCTTTATATGGCCCGCTTCAGCAGCAGCAGCCCAAAACACACGTTCCCCTCCAGAGCCAGAGCGGAGGGCTATGCCTGGCCCATGCTGTGCTGAGATGGGGGTCTGCAGAGGAGCCATTATGCCTAGTCCTGGGGCCAGGGTGTGCTGATGGACAACAAAGTCTACCATGACTTACATCAGCAGTGTGTGGTCCCCAGGTGACCACCCAGCTCTTCAGAAGAAGTGGTCTATAACTTCTCCATCCTGTCCTCGTCTTGTCTATAATAAAACACTGTCTGCACTGAGGTGAGGTGAGTGTTCCTCTCCCCTCTCACCCATAAATGAACATTAATTACACTCTGAGGCTGAGCTTGTCCGTGGGAGGGGAAATTGGGGGCCGGAGGGAATATGAGTAGGATCCTGGATCTTACTTGTGCACATCCAGGAGCAATACAGAAATGCAGAGGCGACATGCAGTCTGCCAGACCCTGTAGATTCAGGCTGCAGAGACCTGAGGCTCACAGGGCTACTGCAGTGTCAGCTTCTTAAAGAGCAAATGGAGAAGAGAAAGCTATCCTTGTTCCTGGTGTGACATCCCTCATGACCATCTTCTTCAGCAGAAGTGATCTGCATTCCCACATGGTCTGCAGGGCAAGCTATAAAATAAGCTGGAAAAAATCCGAACGAGGTGGCAGAGCAGCAGAAACACTGACAAATGCACCGTAGCAGAGCTGTCAACAAGGGCTTCACCTGCTGTTGCAGGATTGCCTTTTTCTCCAGCACCGCACACAGATGCCCAGGCAAGATGAACAAAACAAGCAAAAACGTTACATCCCAACAATGCCGATGCATGAAGGAGTTAATATTGAGTAGCGCAGGGGCTGACTCTTAGTTCATGCAGGAGCACGCGTGAAGTAGTTCAACTGAGTTCAGCTGAGTTACACCAGAATATTCCTGCACTTCTTGTACAGACCAGAGCTGATGAAGACCTCACAGAAATGCGTATAGACATCGCAGATAGATACATAGATCTAGTTTTATACGGAACCATTATATTAGTTTTCTGACCGGAGGTGCAGCCTGTTCTACCCTGGGTCTTTCTGCCCCAGCCCTTAGAGCAAGCACAGCGTGCCGTCCCATGACGGAGAGGTCTAAGATGGCAGCGCAATTCCTCACATTTGTGACCACAAAGTCACGATACGAGGTGAGGACTGAAGACTTTGCTGCTCCCCTCCTTCCTTTCTGTGGAGGAGAGCTGGGACAAGGGACTTGATGGGATCTCTAACGACCTCTCCGGGACTGGCTATTATATTGTAAGCAGGGACAGATATCCCCCAAATTGTTTATTTGCGTGACTGCAGAGGAAGAAGAGGATTTGCCCCAAATGCCTTCTTATTTATGTTCTTTCCTAAGTGTTTTATTATGCCTAATTTGTCATCCTTAGAGGATGCTTCTTATCATGTGCAAATTCTTTTTAAATTATTATACTGACACGGAAATAATAGATGCCTGATTTACATTGTAATCTTCAGTAAGAGGGATGTTTGTATTTTTGAAAGTGTTATGATTTTAGTTGCTTCTCAGTGGGGTTTTTTTGGCTTATGATGTTGGATTGCAATGTACAGAAAGGAAGGGGGGTTCAAGCGTTCATTAGAGACACCTCACGACAAGATCCCAAATCCTAGTCCCTGCCTAGGACACCGCAGTCATCATTACAGACAGCAAAACATTAAAAAGCTCTTAAGTAAATAATGACTGAGATGATGATATAGTGGGAAAAGGAGTAAATTTTCAATTCACTAGGGTTAATAGTGATAGGCTCTATTTTCTAAACAAAGATTACTACCCATTCTCTGGAGCACACATACACTTAATACACAACCGCAACATTAAAGCTGAGATAAGGAGGCAGATAAAACTCTCAGCGGGAAGCTCCATACAATGCAGCATTTACAGACGAGCTCCCACCGCACTGTCTAAACCCCGTGCTTTGGCACTACCGCGTTTAAGCCAAGAAAGCGAATCAGCCCACCTCCACCGCGTAAGCCGACCTCAGCCCTTTTCATGCCGCAGAGCACTGGATCTGGGGAAGTTACCACCTCTCCTGGAACAAACCCAGCTAATGGCTGCTCAGGAAAGCACAGATTTTTTTTTAGCTCTCACAGTCCTTGACACGCAGCAGGTTTTATCTCATGACAACACTTAAAATGCGTCTTTTCTGGGTGAGGTTGCCTATGTGAATTTGGAAAGGAAGGCATCGTGCCCTGCCCAATGCCGTGTGCTGCCGAGGTCAGTATTTGGAGCGAGGACCTGTATTCTTCTTTATGACGTTCAATGTCACTCTGTGCGCTGGGCCCTTTTGTCACCTTAGTGAAGAAGAAAATTACTTGGGGAAGTGAAACCTATTTAGAAACACCTTCTTTTTCCCATGGGATCATCTCTTTTGCCTGGCGGTAACTGCGTCCTCTCCCTACAAATGAAAACAATACTGAAGATCAAGGGCCAAAATTGAGCTAAAGAGTAATTTAAGATCAAATGAAAGGGCAAATGGTAAAGTTCCACTGATACACTTCCCACTAACCACTGACCCTGCTGTGCCGCTTGTCCTGCATGTCAGAACAGTATGGGATACCAAGGGCAGGAATCCCATCTCTGTTTCTCCTACGGGAGATGCATTAAATGCAAAACCAGCAGCAGTTTAATTTTCACTACAAAAAAAGGCTCTTTTTATCTCTCATATAGTTGTTTAATGTCCCTCCTTTATAGGCCAGCCTTCAGAATCATGGCACAAATGATTTTACTGGCTATCTGACTGTCATTCTCTTTAACACAGTCTGTGGTTCGCTAGTTGATGATAGCTTAAGCGGAATTTAATTGGTAACATATTGTCAGTTGAATTAGAGGCCATATGATACAGATTTAAACCTTCGTAATTTTTGCATAAAGAACAATCTGTCAACAAATCACAGCAAGAAAAACAGCCATAAATCAGTTTGTCAGGTTTATTAGTAATTGCAGAAGTTTCGGTGTCTTGTTTGACTAGAGCCTCTCTTTCCCAGCTGCCAGAAAATGTTCCTCTAGATGCAGGTAACCTTGTAGGTGTGCAGATTTTATGCTTCCTGTGCACAGGGATGTACATAAATTTATACATGGATGTATGCAATTGCAGAGCACTGGACATAATGACCTAGACAGCTCCCCCAGCCCTGTCTTCCTAAATAGATCAAACCGCAGCACTACACGTAGGTGCGCTGTAGAGTCACATCCGCATACATTTAACCATATAAGCTGAGGCTATGTTCAGAGGACATTGCACTTTCTCTATGCCTCTGTTTCTGCTGACTGATTTTGCATCATTATGCTTCTCCTGATAGAGTCACTTTTTTTTTTCTCTGAAGATTCATGATGAAACTTTCCTGGCTCGAAGCTGGGACATTGACGCAGTCCTTTTCTTTTTTTCTGAAATCATGCAGTTCTAAAGCCATTTTTCCAACTCTGACAATATTCATCCCTGTAGAGCGTTCTCCGAGCATGGATTGTATCACAAGTGATCGAGCTGGCTTCATGACACAAAGCAGAGTGAGCTTTATCTTGGTAGCTGGATGAAGCACAGAGAAGGATGGGTTTGCCTATAGGGCCTCGGGGAGCGGGACTGTCTGCCCCATCCTGGAGCCTGCAGAAACATGGTGAGGGGCCACCTCTCCTGGGAAGCCCGTCTCAGGGGTGTCAGAAAGGCGACCTGTAAATCACCTGGCAGAACCCCCTTATTTTTGGGTAGACATCCACTATTGGGTATACATGTACACCCCCTTCCTCTCCCCCACTGCACCTACGGACACCAGTCGTCCTCTGATGCTAGCCTACATCCATGAAGCAGAAGCTGTCCTCTACCGTACAGGTGCACGGGGGTGTCCCCTTCGGTTTGTGTCTAGCAGGACTAATTTTTCTTAATGGTCAAGAATAGGCAAAGTAAGAGAAGATAAGGCACCGACTGAACAGATATCCAGTGGGCATCATTATGAAAAATCACAAAAAAGTGCCCCATGAATATTTTATTTAAAAGGATGCCTTATGTATTGCGATTACCCTTGGGTCACAGCGACTGACAGAGCATGTCTATCACTCACGATAAAAATTGCAGGATGATCTGCACCACGGTTCATAAGCATGATATAAGGTACAGTGGTTGTTAGAGCAGCATAATGTTCCTGTGCAGTAACAAATATACTACGCGGAGACATGCACATAATTAAAACGACGCTCGCTGGCTTGCTAGCACCGTTTGCCAAAGAATAAGTTGCATGCAAGTGGATTTGCATACAAATGAGATACTGTCAGAACAATAATGGGACTTTGATAAGACCACATACTCATGTCATTAAGTCACTTCAGTAGCTAAGGAATATTTAGTTAGCATTAAACGAGGATAAAAGTTGATCATTTCCCCTTCCCCCCAAATTAAAACAAAAGCCAACAAGGTACACCCAGTTAAAAATACTAGGACATTTTTAAATTGAAAAGATACCATTGTTAATGCCATCTTTTAAAAGTTTTATGACGTACTGTGGAATTAAAATTGTACTTTTTGACACAGAAATAAAACCTATTTATTGTTAAGAGCTATTTTCACTGAGACTCCATGTCACCTTCCTGCTTGGTAAGTGCAGCTGTAGTGTGGTGTGTGATTTTTTTAAAAATAAACAGAACTTTTAAACAAAGACATTTCAATTCATGCTTATATTTAGTTTTATGCTTAAATGTAATTAAATCAGCATAGACTAAATACCTACTGAAATCTTATAGTGAATCAAGAGCCTTCAAATCCTCCTATTTTTTTTACTGTACTTGGAGACCTTTTGGAAGTGTCTGAACTTAACCCAGCCATGCTGAAATCAATGGGAATTTTTCCATTGACTTCAGTGAAGACAGGTCCTTTGGGAACACTCTGAACTGACACGTATTGCTCTGCTTAGCTGGTAAAAAAAACCACCCAAACCATTTGGAAGACCATCTTATGGCAGTCTCAAGGGCAGTACATGCTATGTGTTTTAGAAGTAAGCAGGCTTACCATAATTTTGATGGGTTTTGCCTGTAAATAATCAGAGGAAAAGTTAAACACTGAAGTAAGAAGTTTTCAAAGGAGAAGTCAAAACTTAAAATAGTCTTTTGCTGGTGGTGGGAGACCTGCTAACCCTGTATTGCAGGAAATGGTCTTGGAAATTTGTTAACTTCTTTTCTAACTTGAAAAATGGTGCAGGAGTCACTCAGAGGAGGGTAAAAATTAATATTAATGATTTCATTTTGACAGGAATGAACTCATTACCATGCACATTTCCAACGTTTTTCAACAGTTAATTTTAGCTGCTGAAAAAGACCTCTCTTGCTAACTGAAAATATGGTAATTTCACATTAAAAACTGTGTATTAAGAAGTCTTTCTTTGCCAAAGTTACAAGCGCTTGACAGGGTTTTATAAACCACACTGAGCACCTCACAAACTTTCAATCACACATTATGAGAGGACTAAAATATCCAAAATTAAAATCAGTTGCCTGATTCAGTTTTTGTAATGTGTAATTTTTTTTAGTTACTGCTATTATGACAAAAAAACTAAGACATATGGAAGAAATACATTGGCCGATAACACTCTCTAGGTTTTTTTTAAGAAAGAAAATACAACATTACGTTACAATAACTGCCACTACCAGTGATAGAAGGTATACTGTTTTATTTAGAGAGAGAAGAATTAGCAGTTATAGAAAATAAAAAGTAGCTGATGTAAGATGAATTCACATTAAGATGAATTGTGTTCATTTAATCTCTGGCACGCTGAGTCATTTATGGTTTGCCAGCAAAACCTAGATTTGGATGCTGGTGGGCTCAGGGGGTCCTGGGAAGCTCAAGGTGATGTATGAGATATAGTTCTCCCCTTTTTGTTTAAGGTAAGCAAACTCACGTGACAGTTTTGCCAATTTTGAAACAGTGCCACTAACAAATTGGCCATTTTAATCTGACAAAATCTTCCAGAGGAGTTTTCAACGCTTTCGAAAGGCCCAGCGGGCAGCCTTCCCCCGTTCGCTCTGCTTTCGGCAGGGCAGTTGGAAGGGATGGAGCAACCCGCCAAACAGTGGGGTTCGCCCCTCCGTCCCCCATTGCTCCCCCTCCCCAGCCCTGCTGCCCGTCCTCCTGCTGTTTCGCCTTCCCAAAATCTGTGCTGTGTACCTGTCTGCTTGCAGAGCCCGGGGCAAGCGGTGCAGGAGCCCTCTGGGTGCCGCGTGTGAGCTATGTGCTGATAAAACAGGGCGAATAAGTCCCTCCCAATGCTGTCAAACCTACAAAATACACAGACCGCAAAACAAAGGAGATTGCCTTTATTTCCTTTCCATTCTAATCATCTTCAGGGCCATTTGTAACAATAGTAGGCATAACACTGCCAAGTGCAAATGTGATTTCCAAGTTGGAGTTCCTTTCAGAAAATGGATTAGTTCAATTTTCCAGATGTCAGACAGGTGTGCAGTTAAGTATACACTGGAATTCAGTTTTGGTGATTAACACGCATAATGACTATTTGGCTATGACAATCAGATCCTTATTTTCAAAACCTACCATTTATTTTTCTAGTACATTTACTTCACTTATAGCCACCAGCCAAATCCAAGATCAGCTAGAAGGAAATTAAGAACGGATTTATTATGTTTGCGCTGTTTGTAAGACATTCATCATCACTAGAAGAAAGTGACTGTGAAAAGGAAGGGTAAAGAGGTTTTATGCCAATACAGAAAGAAATGAAGATGTGTCATTCAATTCCATGTGGTGGTGTTGGGAAAAAGATGAAAGAAAATGCATTCGAAATTTTCCTGTATCACTTGCATCCCTTGGCCCTTTGCTCTGCAGAAGTCATTCACTTCCAAAGCAATCTTACCCCCAACTCCAAAAAAATTGCCCACCCCCCCAAAAAAATGCAGCATCTGCAAGTGTCTTGGACTTGGGGTTATATAGGTCAGTATCTTTGAAAAGTTGCTCTTGCAAGGAAAAGCAAAAACAGTAAAAGATGTTTCTGTATCAGCTTCTCTGACAGGGCAATGCTTGCACATGCTGGCTTCTCACATTACATTTCAAATGGGCTGAAACTGGGCAGAGGAATTACGGGTCAGGACCAAACGCAGGGAGAGCTGATCATGGCACCAGAAGCTTTGCTTCCGTATCTGGATTGAACCCAAGGGTTTCGATTCCAGGCATCTCCGTATGCCTTCATAATAATGAACAGAGTTGTTACTAAGTCACAACACTTCAAGAAATGAATTCATCTATATGATCTAAAAGCAAATAATTTGGAAAAATAGTTCTGTGTGGCCTTGATGTAACAATAGATTCGGTTTCAAAGGAGGTGCCGGTGTGCTTGAAGTCATGTAAATGCTTTGGAGAGTCTAGTGCTGCCATTTATCTGTTGTATTGCTGGTATTGATCCCGAAAGTATTGTTCACTGATTGCTGGTTAATTAGGTGCTGTTAATAAATCAATGAACTGCTTTGATCCTGATTTGGTTTTTCCTGCAGCAGACATAATCTATCTTTAGCCATTGTGGATAGGCAACAAGGTTGTGACCACTCTAGGCAGCCAGAGAAAAGAAGTGTGCAATAGCTGCAGATGAGAATTTTCAGTGTAATAAAGCATGTCTCCATCGTAACAGTGAAGTGAAGGTGTAAAACTTAGGTCTTATAAGTGGACACAAGAAGGAACCAGGAGATAACAGAGGTCAATTTGGCTTGGTAAGCATGGTAAGTATTTTTCCAGGCTTATTAAGACTGCTGACATCCTGCTGAGTCTGTCAGCCCCAGACGGTTTTAAATCTGCTTCTAGTTCCAGGCAAGCGAGACTTCCTTGGGCACTTTCTTACATGCTTCTCTCTTTCACAAACACACCTACACAACATCTTGCTGGTTGTTAAGCTTCAACAGCCTTTTCTGAGCTTT
The DNA here is from genome assembly GCF_947461875.1 of Haliaeetus albicilla. NCBI lineage: Eukaryota > Metazoa > Chordata > Aves > Accipitriformes > Accipitridae > Haliaeetus > Haliaeetus albicilla. The sequence goes on from NC_091507.1 coordinate 16,871,679, forward strand.
CAGAGCACTGTTCTATTTTGTGGATGCCAAAATACCTTAACTTGACCCTGTCCTTCAGTTGGTTCTTTTAAATTTGCCTTACTGACATGTTAACAAGGACCTTTGTATCAAGACCAAGTAAAGACCGCTGGATGTTGTTGTTCCACTTTGCAATTTTTGTGCCCAGATATTACAGTATTACACTTTTTTTTCAGTGAAAAGAATTAAGACTTACACCTGGCAAAATACCAGATGGAGTTAAAAGAAAGAAAGTGAAATTTCCTTTTCCAATTGAAGGTAGACATTAGAAAATAACCTCTTCGGCTATTTTTCACTCATTTTTATTAATTTGGAGGATAGTGTCAGATGAAACATGGACTAGATCTTTTCTGGGTCAGGCTCCGTGAGAGTGAATTAGTGTAGGTGGAACCAATAATAACTCCAAGGAACACTGTGAAAGCAACATCATATAAAGGTCTCTCAGCACCTTTGAAGATGTGTTATGGGTCAGACCTCCTTCATTATCATTGCTTGTTCAAGTAACATGAGCAGAACGGAGCCTAGAGAGGCCTCTCGTGTCACCGCAGAGGCCCCTCGTGACCTCAGCTCAGAGTACTGCCGCGTTGCAGTGGCACAGGACTGGAGGTACTTGCCAGCCCAGATCTCAGTGGCTGGTCCAGATTGGCAGAATTGACTCAGAAGTCCCAGAACGACCCCAGCCTCACAAACACAAGGCTGGCAGGGAAAGGGAATTCCCTCTGTTGAACAGGGGCTATCACCGGTAGAGGTGGGCAAAGGTCTTGGGGATCTTGAGAGAGCCTGAAAACTTGCCCACCTTTCCCAGCCGTGTTGACCGGTGCGGTTAAAGGCAGCTGCTCTCCCTAGGACCTTGCCTTGCATGGTAGCCCAAGAGCACTGCACCTACAGCATCACCGGTAAGATTATCATATGAATTCAGCTGGTTTCCAAACAAAATGCTTTACTGGCTTGAGCTTGCCCCCAGTAAAGCACAGGAAGATCTAGTATGTGCGAGGGGAAGGAGAAGAAGGTGAGTAGGAAAGGTGGAAAGGGAAAACAAAGTTATGAAATAAATTTGTTTAGCATTTAAATATCACACTGATGAATACAACCTAGGCAGGAGAGGCCCATGGGGCTTTTCACACATTTTAAGGCGTGAACCCACTTAAATGATTCACTGGAACACGTCCCCAAAATTTACTTATCTCTTTAGCAAAGGAAAACAATGGTAAATACTGAGTTTTTTAATGAAGTCAAACAATTAAAAGAAGAGTATATTCTTAAGCTCACTGTGCAAGTGAAGCCAATTATTATCCTAACACAGAATGGTGAAGCCAGTGTTAATTAGCCAGAGAAGGGAGTCGTCAGTTCAAATTTACATGTCAAAGAGCTACAGTAGAATTTCATGAACAAAAAAGGAAAATAATGTTATAAGTTTTGCTAAGTTCTGAAATAATCAGGATTTGACAGTTTGGGTGTTTGGTTTTTTTTTTAAAGAAGCTAAACATTGGGCTAACTTTCTCCCATTGAAATCAACTTTTTCACTGACTTTCCTGGATAGATAATCTTGGCAGTTATAAATTCTTACGGAAGCGAAGTGTTGGCAAATAATTATTCTATGAGGTAGCAGTACACAGAAAGAGACTATGAAAACGTAACTGGTTTGTGCTACACTTTCCTACCATTTGGTAAATAACTTCCAAAGATATAAGAAATATTTTAGAGTTTCCAGTTGAAAGTGAAAAACTAAGTCATTGACTGAAAAAGTTAATACGTATTTTTATTTGAAAGTGGTGCTCTTATATATATATATATTTAAAAATTAGTTGAATGGTAACATATAGGAAAGACTGAATGTATATATATGATTCACCTTCTAAAGTAAGTGAACAATAGCACAATTCTATTTTGTAGGCTGATTATTCAAAATTAGGCACGTTTTTTCCAGTGCTACCTATGTTTTGCAATTAAAAAAATAAAATCATTGAACTATGATCAAATGAATATACCAGTGTTGGTGTTGCCATTCAAAGTTGTTTTGCATTAGAAAGTACAACAGCTTTCCCCCCATTTTTCCATCAGGGAAGCTTTTTTTGTAAGATCACACATTCATTCAAAAACGTAGTTCAGACACACTGGCTGGCTGACCCAACACCCCATTCACTTTAAAAAAAAGTGTTTTCATGTTTGTTTCTATAGCTTGGATCGAGGTCTTTATCACTTTGCTCCCTTCATCCTAGTGGTTTATTCAACCTGACAAAGCTTTGGGGTTTTTTTTTTTCTTTTATTCAGTGCGGCTGAGAAAACCCTCTTACAATATGTCAATTTTAATATTTACTTACTCCACCAATGCACAAACGAATACATCAGGGTCTCCCTTTGGGGCAGCAGCAAATGCAGTTGTTGATGTTGTACCACTCAGTGCTTGTAAGAGCATCTGGGTAGCTGGACTGGGGACTGATAAACCGACCTGCTCCCTCAGACCACTCGTTTCTCTCGCTCCTTCACCCTCCTCATAGTCTTCCTCTTTCTGGCAAGACTTGTTGCTGCTGCCTCAGTGAGCTGGGACTCCTTCTGGTCTCAGAGGAAGGTTTATGGACCAGTAAACGTTTGCTATGTTTGGGACACTTTCTGAAATCCTTTTTCATCAGTCTCCAAAGTGAATGAAGATTACACTGGAAAGAAGGCCTCAAAAATTAATTAAAAAAATTAAGGGGTTCAGTGCATTTATTTTCACTACTTGTTTCTAGTAATTTGACTAGAGTTGAAATTGGCCTTAATTTTCTCTTAGTTCATGAAGACTGATTTTTAGAAGTGCTGAACATGCCATTTCCCACGTGTGGAATGGGGGGACTCACGGGACCTTCACACCTTGGAACATACAGGCTAGTCCAGCTTAAGGTGGGTTCCCCCAAAACCAAAGGGGTTTTAACTTTCCAATGAGCGCTCAGAAATTTCCTCAAACATAGATAAGGACAACAAGAGTTAGAACCCAAGGGGAGGATACATTAAGCAGCACTTTTTCATTTCCCCTTGAAATTGTGACGTGAAAAGCACTGTAGAAATGCAAAGTGCTACTGTCACAGCTGTTCTCAGAGCTGGTAGGGTCACCTGCCTGGTTTTTTGAGGCCAAACACATAGCTATGATTTTTTTTTCTCTGTGGCTCCTATGAAGACTGTTGTCATATCTTATTTTATACATAGAGCAGACATGAAGATTTTATTATTAAAAATTGTCTTTACAAATTGGTCACGTAATCAGATGACAATTTAGTACCTAGTCATAACTTTACCTGGTCCATATTACTGATCATTGCCATAAAGATGAAAATTAAGGAAATTACTAAAGGTTTTCTTTTTGAGGAATATTTTTGATATTCCACTTATGACTTTTCCGCTCTATTAATGTGTAAGTTTTCATCAGTCACTTGAGTTATCATAGAATCATAGACTGGTTTGGGTTGGAAGCGACCTTAAAGACCATCTAGTTCCAATCCTCCCTGCCATGGGCAGGGACACCTTCCACTAGACCAGGTTGCTCCAAGCCCCATCCAACCTGGCCTTGAACACTGCCAGGGATGGGGCATCCACAACATCTCTGGGCAACCTGTTCCAGTGCCTCACCACCCTCATTGTAAAAAAATTCTTTCATATGTCCAACCCAAATCTACCCTCTTTCAGTTTAAAGCCATTACCCCTTGTCCTATCACTATATGCCCTGGTAAAAAGCCTTTTTCCATCTTTGAGTTATCTGGTAGTTTGTGTATTACTTGTGAAAGTGTTTCTGTAACAGAAACCTATGTGAGCTATAGTTTTAAGAGATTCTTTAGTGGAGAGAATTTCAAGTTTTGTACTGTTTTAATGTTTGCCCCTTTATCTTATCATATCAAAATTACAAAATTGATCAACATCACCTCAGAGGACAGAATCTGATGATTTTTAAGAACACCAATTTTTAGTAAAAACTGCTTCTGTTATATCAACAAAAATATTTACAAGAATAAAGGCACATGCAAGTCAAGTATGAGGTCTTGCAAGCCACTACTAGCTAGTATAATGGTATCACCATCTGCAGAGAGACTCGTGATCCTTAGAAAACCTTTGAACTGACATTGTGGGGCAAATGGGTTACAAGCGACACTGCAGTCAGTGGGAAAGCACACACACACACACACAGACGTAGTTGTGTATTGTGCATGTGCATCTATATGCACTTATATATTTAGGGGATATGGAAATACTTTTATATAAATACTTGCATATTATGCTTGCTTCCAAGCCTGTCTTTTTTAAGAATTCAGTATGAACCTATTATAAGATAAAGGTTTCATTTTGTCATCAGAAATTCTATGATGTGCATAAAATTAGCATTTACAAGATTTTAGGTTGGTTGTAAAATTTTCTGTTGTCGAAACCTGGCTTATGTGGAAGTAATTAATTTTGCTCAATTGGATTTTATAAAAATGCTTTTTTTGATTGCAACAGTATGAGATACTTGATGTAATTTATCTGTGGATTTCTGAGGGGGGGTTTACTGTCTGAGATAGAGTTGCCTATTCTCGAGCAAGCAAACTATTATACAACATTATGTTTTGTGCTACTGTGTAATGAAATGCTATAATTGATATAGGTCTTTACCACACTGGCTATCATACAGTACAATATAAAATAAATTACCAGAAAAGAACAGCATTTTTCTAATCCTAGATGCTTATATAAAGCATTTTGGATTGTTGCATTTTAAGGAAGTGACAATTATTCTCTCCATATTCACTTGATTCATGAATAGTGCGATTTTCAAGCATTTGTATTTGGTTAACAGTGCTCAGAGAAAAAGCCCCATAACAAATAGTCAAGTGGCTATAAACCAGATCCTTCCATGCTGACAGACTAATTAATCTGATCAGTCTTGAACACCGGTGTTTGTCATGTGAGCAGTCAGCATTCAGCAGCAGCCAGCTACAGCGGTCACCTATAAACGCTCCCCAGTTGCCTTAGGGCTTCACGCTGCTCTCACCAAAGCCAAAGGCAAAATCTTTACTGATCCCGGCTTTTAGAAAATCAAGTAACGTTGGCTCAGTAACTGCCGCTTTCCCACAAAAACAAATACAAAATGGTAAGCTGGAAATTTGCTCCTCCAAAGCTGAATCACCGAGTTCCTAAGGATGACCGCGTGGGATTTTGTCTGGCAGGAGCCTGCCCACCCAGGAGGGTTCGGGAGCTGGAGGAGGAAGCTGACCTCCTCTCGACTGCCTTGGCACACGCGAAATGGGCTGTGCAGAGCCCTGCAGCCTCCCGTGGGCACACTCTGTTCCGAGTGCAAATAGGTAGCTGTGAACTGGACTGTTACGTGCATAGACGTTGAGTGATTGCGATTAAATGGTCATGCTGTAGGGTGCTAACAGCTCAGATTTTTAAGAAAATCTACAAGAAAAGTACATTCAAAACAATTTAAAAAACCCCAAACCTGCAGCCGAAAATGCTGCTCATGAAACAACAAATACTGTAAATACAGAGGATCTGGGATTTTTAGGAACTTTTAAATTTCTCCAGTTCATGAGCAATCTTTCTCAAAACTCGTGCTGCAGGTCACAGCAACAGGCTGGTAATTTTTTGCCATTTGAACAAAGCATCATGTACTAAGGCAAAGGAAGCTTGTATTAAATTCCTATTATCCTGAGAACACAGCAAATTTCTAGCAATACGCTACCAGAAATAATATGAAAAACATAAAATCAAGTTATAATTTTTGCATTTATTTATTTATTTTCACAAAATTCTCATTAAATTTCATATCACATTATGAGCAGCAATTGCTGCTATAGAAAAGCAACAACCTAGAGCATGAGATATTCTCTGGTGGATCTTTCAGACCCAAACCTGCTTAGCTTTTAAGATTAGACAAGATCAAGCCTACTTAGACAAGGAAGGCCATCTGTTTTCAAGGATCCAGCTGCTATCCCTTCAAACACAACTCACTGCGGACTCCTGTAATTTATTAATCCCAGGATAAACCTGTAAGTCTGCAATATCATTATTTTACTTCTTTATACCATTAGCTTGAACATTTTATCAACCGCTGTGCAGGTAACAGTCAAAAAGCTAAGGAGATTTGTCAACCTTCATAATTAATATCTCCCTTCTTTTAAGTTATCAGGACTCCAGTTTAGCACAGACTTGAGCACTTTCTGTGTGTGGGCAGTTCAGAGGAGAAGATTAAAGACCGGCTCGTGTTTATGATCCTTTCAATACCTGGGACTCGTGTTCAAGATGTTGCCTGTGCGAATTTGTTTCTGAAATCGGCCCATACACGCACACACAGAGATGTGTGAGCATGGACATACACAATGTTATTTTTAAATTTGTCATTTCTTCCTCAGAAAGGGGAAAGCTGAAGACTCCACTCAACCCAGGTGAAACTGGTTTTGTTTTTTTTTTTTTTAAACCAAACAAGTCTGGAGTTATCTCAGCCCCCAGAATTTATGTGCTGGATTTAAAAGCAAAAAAGGCTTTTTCTCAGTCAGACAACTCCGAATTGGCTAAGTGACTGGATAGATGTTAATAAAACTTCCCTTTCGTCTGCAAAATGATTGTGTCTGGTCCCAGGTGGAGCATAATAAATCAATGCAAAAGCTACTTTTCTCAGAAAGTTATAAGTGACTGAAAATAAGGGTTTAGAACATAAGTGCCATGTTAGTCATGGTTTCAGAATGTTACTGCTATGATGGTGCAATCCACCTGCTAAAAGCATATTTAACAAGATAAAATAAACACACCTTTTTACGTATGCATGAGTATATAGTTGGCAAATCCAGAACCGTTAGTCCTTACAGTGTGCTTTCATGGGAAGCTCTGAAGGAGTCTCTCATTCAAGTTTCTCACATAATTATGTGTCTCCTAAGACCACCACAAAGATGTGCAGAGTTACCAAACCTTTTTGCCTGAGCAGAGCCAGTGGTCATGCTCTGGGGTGCTCTCTGCCTAGAAAATAGCAGGAGGAAAGGGTGGGTTGGGGGTTTCCATTTTCAGGCTTTTCATTTCTGGGTCTTCCCAGATGACTTTTTGAAGAAATGGAAAGTGAGCATTCAATAGTGAGTTGTCTTAGATAACGTCTAATTCCTTCAGCCTTCCTGGCTGATATGTGGGTGAAGCACTCAATCTCATATAGCTGCTCTTACTGTCACACTCTTGGCTATGTCCTCTCTGAACAAAGTGCTTTTAGATCATCTAAGCTGCTGCAGCAAGTGCTCATTTCTCTGAAGCAATGGTATATCATGCAGCATTGCAAACTGTAAGGGTTAAAAATCTTGTATTTTTATTAGAAACCATTAAGGACTCTATCTACTTGTTTGGGAACTTTTTGAATTATATATTCAACTTACTCTCTTCTGTTGTTTCTCGCTTTCTCTTTCTTTGACTGACACACGGGATTTTACAGGAGTACATGATTCTGGGAGCTAATGTTTTGGATGCACTCAAAATACTGAAGAACTGGCTGTAAAAAAAAGTGAAGATCTAGATTGATAGTTAAGAATCCTTCCAAACCAATATCAAAATCATTTAATTTGTGGTTAGGTCACATTGCTTCATATCCAGTGTAATACAAGGCGACATGTAGGAATCACCATAGGTTATGTTGTAAATCCCTGTTAGCAGCAGGGAAGCAGCCTCCCCACTTTTACATGTAACTTCCTGACATCAAATGTTCTAAAAGGTTTTCAGGCAAACTCAGTGGGGCTCAACAGAGGTACTCCTCTTGTGAAAGAGCAGCCTACAAACCATACTGTATAATCTTTGTTATTCTAATAATTGTGGATGCTCACATTTGTCTGCTTAACTGGTTATGAAAATGTAGTAAAAAAGAAACCAAACCCTAAAGAAATTTAAACTAAAACCTGATTCACTTTGATACCAAAGGTTAATTTTAAGGGTTCCAGAAACTGGCTGTGATTGTAGTGACATGAACGCTGCTGTTGCCAAAGTGCCTGGACATGTGGGAATGCCTGACCCAGAGATGTCTGAACCACCCCTGAACACTAACCGGATAGTCCCGTATGACTATCCATTGGTATAGTCACTTGAGAGTGTGGAGAAGCACAGCCACAGAGCACATATTGGTGGGCTGCCAACTCTCGGAAGGGTTTGGTAATACCCAGACAGGGCTAAAGAATGTGTCCAACTCAGCGAGAAAATAGCTGCGGTGGAAGGACACCTGAAGAAGACTGCACCACTATAAACTAACTAACTGACTTGGTGGACCAAACATGCTGCTGGCAGAATGAGCACCAACAATGGCCATGCCTTTCATTTGGGAGATCACTATGAAATTCTGCATCCAGCCAGCAGCCCGGCATGGAGAGCAGAGAGGCTGTGAGCTCCACCTTGTTTCAGCAGCGCTGGCCTGAGCCAACTGTGGATAGATGTGGTTCAGGATTTTCCTGCAGCACTGGGACTGAAACCCAGCAGGAGGTATCACCTTCATGTGTCTCCTTCCAAGGTATCACTCCAATCTTCCCTTACAGTTAATGGAATTAAAAAAAATAGACCCCAAAAAGGGCAGCAATTCTTCTCCTCCAACACAGGCATTTAATCAGCCTCTTCTTCACCAGCTTTCTCCCCACAGTGAAGGGAGCCTGGGACAGACCCCAAAGAACCGTTTTTGGTCAAGAAGGCCCGAGTCTGCTTGCTCTGCAAACAGGCAGTGCCGCATACTGGAGCAGCATCGCAGCAACGCTCCATCTCAAAAAACGTACGTTGCCTCTAACTCTTTTAACACAAAACTCATAGCTTGAAAAATAACTAGTAAAGCTGCAGATTTTAATTGAGTAGATCAGGGTTGCGATGCTCTGCTCACAAGCCATGAGAAGTTACTCCCATGGTTACTGATGGTTACTCAGTGACTGCATACATAACCCCAGCGCCGACAGTTCCTAGCTTTCCGCTGCTTGATTTCACCATCCCCCTGTTCATTTAGTGCCACAACTTCCCTTTAAAACCATCTGAAAAGCAAACGATGCCAGAGCGGGGAGGGAGGCTGGTCTCTATGATGCTCTTGAGATCCTTAGCACAAAGGATAGGTTTTGAGGCTTACAAGAGATCCTTGTGGCTGTATGGGGACTAACCACACTTCCAGGTCCCTTTCCAAAAAATGCTGGGTGATGCCACTGTGAGAAGATAGGTTGCAATCTGCCAATAACTGCATCTAGACTTTCTCTCCAAAATGGCTGCAATGGGTGCAGTCTTACAGAGGTGATCTTCAATGGGTGCAAAAGCAAGAATTTTTCCAGTGCCTGGGGCACCTTAAATAGTACCTTTATATTTACCGATCTAGTATCCTATACATATAGCTTAGAAGGTGTAGGTCAACGTAGCTCCACTGGCTTGTCAAAGCAGTGTTGATTTACTCCATGTAAGCATCTGACTCAGGAGTCAAAAGAGCAGATGTACAATCGAGCAATCTTGTTCCTAGGTAGGTGATTTCTGCTACCACTTAATAAAAGTACTAAAAAAGCACTAGGAAAGCTTATTTGTTTTATCACTCAGTGATTATTTTGCTTGGTAATTGCAAACATCCTGTGTTAAGTCTGACAAGAATTAACTTATGCTTTGGCAAATGCTGATGCTTTCCTTCATGTTCCCCCCAATAAAGGTAGTCTGACTTTGATATTGCTTAAAGCAGTCATAGTCTTTGTTCTTCAGAAATGATAAAGCATTTCTAATTCTGAGTTTTATAATACTACAATATGGAGAGACAGATTTTATCTTAATAACATCTATATTATGATAAAGAACCAGCTACATGACAGGAAAGCGAACATTTCAGTTCATCTACAATTCTCCATCACATCAAAAGACACTACATGTGAGAATGATATGCTAAAACTTCCCATTATGCAGTTTGGAAACACATATATTTATTCCAAAGGAATCAGTATTGTTAAGAGTAACCTCAATGGTTGATCTAGATAATGTTTCACAGCCCAAACTGATACTTTAATTACAGTGTAATAAGATACTGATCTTATTTCTGTACATCTTCTAAGATATTTCTGTGAGCAAGATGCTGAATGTAAAGAGCTGTTCCTGATATAATAATTGCAAATAATAACATGAACGCTATCCCTCCCAGCTATGTTGTGACACCTAAACTGTTGTTAGTATTTAATGCAAGCAGCGATGAAATAGGATAAACTCAACAAGAATTCTATTTCCAGAAAAAGGTAATAATTTCTGTAAAGGAACAGAGAATCGGGCTGAACCATTCCTCACCCCAAAGAGAGAATTAGTCATTTATTCTATATAGAACAACATAATAACCAAAGTCCTCCCAACCTTCCAGTAATAGAAGATGTGAAAATACAGAGAATAAACCATATGCATGTTAGCTTTCCTATAATATGCACATTGGCAACCACATACCCATATTTTAAAAGCCCTCTCTCTCACATACGCGCTTTCATTCATATAGGTGAAATACATACTCATACATATTTATGATGGGCCCGATTCTGCCTACCTTGCTCATATTGAGAGGCATCTTACCCTCCAGTAGTCCTACTGAAATCAAGCAGAGATAATGCTCTTCAATCTGAGTATGGGTGGCAGATTCCACCTATATATAGCATGTCTATATTTATCTCCATTTTAAGTGGTTAATTTAGCTCTGTATCACTGAATTAAATATAAATTATCTGCTTGCACAAAAGCAGCTTGGGAGCAATTACAGTCCCCTATCTCCCCCCACCCCAAATACGCTAAATATCAATGTGTAATATGCAAATCCTAGGGGTTTTTTTACACTAACCAAGTCGAATTCTTAATACCAGACAAGAAGAAAATCATAGCTTAACATACACCAGTAGATGTAATAAATAATGAACAGCACTAACAGCTTAACATCATAAGGAAACAGATGGAAAACTTCCCTCCAGAGATCATTGCATCTAGTATTAGAGAATGAGTTTCTGGACGTGCACAGGGTGAACAGTTCAAGTCTGAATTACAATGAGGTTGGTAACACTTTTTTATTATAAATGTAGGAATTTCATGTCTTCCTTTTAGAAAGTACTGCTATTATAGCATTCATCTGTTTCACTGAAGACATGAAAGCAAAAGGCAAAAATCTTAAGCTGGTAAAGCATGCATAGCACAATCAAATCAAGATCTCGCTCTGGGAGTACCTTGGCTGGGTTCGCAGAATACGGCAGGGCTACAATGCCATCATCTGTCCAGGAGATGCAACAGAACCCAACGAGGAAGCCAACTCTTGACTAGCAGTGTTTATCTGGGCTACTGAAAAATGCTATTAAGGCAACAGCTATTGTATTTGTAGGTCAATGACCATTATATGTTTAGAGAACTAAAATGAAGCAATGTCCAATCTGTTCCTCTGTTAACATTTCCTTTTCCGCATCAAGTGGCTTGATTGTATGTTCAAAGTGCCTTTCAAGCTGTGAATACAAGAAATGGAGATTTCTCCAGAACGTGAAGCACATCTATTTAGTTTGAATAAACCATGCTGGAGAAGTGAACCAATTATCACATATTGCACGCATTTGTTTGCTTTTTTTTTTTTTTTTTGATATGTGGTGTCTAAATAACAAATATGCATAATATCACTGGAAGCAGCCCAGCTAAAGCAAGATGCCATGCTTGAATCCTTCAGCTACACTCCCCTCGATGGGCATTTGAGCCCATGGCATGGCTTCTCTGACTTTCTAATAAGAGTTTGTGCACATGTCTGTACTGCATGGATTACAACAGATTCTGCCTCCCTCATCTGCCATCAGGAAGGTCTCCAAGTATGGTGCAAAACTCCACCTCTAGACAGACTCTCTTTCAAGTGTCTATTATAGCAACATCTATTTGCCATGTATGCAACTACAATTCATACAGAGTTTTGTGCAAATAATAATAAAAGAAGCCAGAAGAAGGAAATTTTCTCCCTGCTTCCTTCCTCCATCCTCTTCACACCCATCTCACCCACTTTACAGACTACGAAAGAAGCACAAAACCAAAATGCTCTGTTCAGGGTCTCAAAATCCATTCCAGCAGAGCATGCCCAAGCCAGATGAGCTCCTGTCTGCTCTGTCAGCTGTTAGATAACATTGCCTCCAACATCAGATGGATGCAGAGACCACTGCTTTCTATTATGGCTGAAGATATATAAACATAATTGAAACTTGTATTGATTTTGAAGCCAAAACTTCTAGATGACTAAAACTCTGGGGCAACTGTAGGGTCAGCCAGAACACCTCTGGTAATAGGGTGAGGAGCGGAAGCTGATATTCTCCTGACAAACCCGCTAAGCTTATAAATGTCTAGCACTCATTATGTTATACACAATGCTGGCCAATAATTTCAGGTTGCTGTTCCAAGACACAAATTACTTCCAAATGCAGGACTATACAGAAATAAATGGAAGAGGTCCAACATCAGAATGTAAGAGACACCAAAGAGTTATTTCAATAATAAGACTACTCAATAATTTTATATTGCGCAGTTCAATACTGAATCAAATAACTCTCCTCTACAGCACCTACAGTCCATTGCAAACTGAGAGCTAGTGATGGACTCACAGAGACTGACTATAAAAAAATGAACTAAGCAGTGGAACGACAACTTTCCAAAATAATAAAAACCTCCAAAACCCAAACATCTTCTGGGATGCTGAGACAGCTAAAAGTCTCTCCCCTGCATGCACGCCTGAGCAGCATGTGAAGAGATGCGAGGTTGCAGGGCTGTGGAACAAGTAAGCCACGTGCAGGCAGAGTTTAGCATTCCCGTCCTGCCCCATCACAGGAGGCAGAGTTGGCAGCGATGAGCTGCAGGCATGGGCACAGGGTAGGAGGCTGCCAAGGACAGCAAGACTGCTCTGATCACCCACAGCCCACCATCTCTTCTGCTCCGAGAGCTGGACAATTTGACGACGAGGAAGGAAAGGACTTGAAACTGGAATTTTGCAGCCTGAGTTGAAAACAGGTGCCCAGCAAAAGAAGTTGCCCAATTTCTCCATCCCCTCTCGCTGGCAAAAGCAGGACTAGCAAGCCCTCCTCCTTCAGGCTTTCGCCCTTGCCCTCCGTCTTGTGTTCCCCCATCTCCTCGTGCTAAAGGAGTGGCCTGGCCAAGTGTGGCTCCACCTCGGGGTAACAGTCAGTGGCTGAGAAGCTTAGAGCCTCATCTACTGTTTCTCTCTAAGAGAATGAGAGGTTTATACCACAAGTTTCACCTAAAACTAAATGGAGTCAGTGAGCTTTGTATTAAACCCCGGTATGAACTTCAGGATCACGGTCAAGATTTTGTTTAATGAGGTCATTGATGAGGATCTTCTTAAGGGCCTGTCTTGCCTTTGACCTTCACCAAGTTAAACTAGCATCTTTTCTGTGCTCATCACCTAAGGCTCTAGAGTGACTCCAGGTCACCATCTTCATAGCATGCCAGGGTTTCTGGTGGATCAGCTAAATTTGGATCATACAAAATTTCTTTCCAGTTTTCCCTGGTATAACCAGCTTTGTCTGCCAAGCAAATCCTGTGTGGCTTTGCTGCTGACAACTAGGATGATACCCAAACAGGCTAGCATGAGAAAAATGTGGAATATGGTGAGAAGTAGCATGTCAGTTCGATGCTGGAAGCACAGATTCCCTTCTTCCTCGCTCTTCCCCTGCATGTGCCTCCATTTGGCACACTCTCTGCCCCTCTCATTGCTTTTACACAGAACTTCCTCACATCCTTTGTAGCTTTGAATAACAATAAAAAAAGATAGACATTTTCTCAGAGGCTTTTTCTTTCCCCTTCTCCATACAGTTACTTTACTTTTGTTTCTCCTGTGAATTCAGAGGCCAGCTAAATTTTTTAAGTACAGCTTTGGGGACTTTGCAAGAGATCCACAAGAAAGTGATGCTCGGGAACTTGTCCAGAAACCTTGCTTGGCACAAGAAGAAAAATTTCTCCCAGTGCATTTGAGGCTTTTCAAGGAAACCACATATTTTGCGTCTGAGGTTTGCTCATGACCTTTCTTTTTTCCTTAGGCTATGACACATTACCTGACAGTGGCTGGATTTATCATTTATTAACTTAAACCCTTTTAAACGTGAGGTACTTTCTATACAACTTTGGGAAACCCTGGAAGATGAGGAACAGGAACAACCAGAGAGAATGCTAGGGAAAGCTTTGAAGGCTGAAACAAAAAAAAGCATCTGTTAGGGGAGAGATCTTGACCCTAAGCAGAGCCTTGTATCACCTGACTCACTAAGAAAGTGAGGTTTAAACCACTAATCAGGTGGATTTACTCCCCCAGCATACATTACAGCAGTCAAACATGTGCATGCTGTTAGGCTGTGGCTACAGGGACTGAGAACGCAGGGCAAGTGCAGAAGTCAGAGGTTGTGTTCATGTGAGTGGTTTCTCTGTGTGCAAGCACCAGGACTGGTTCCTTCATTATTTTGCAAAAAGATGCCAAGAAACTTGTAAGGTTGAAAAAAGCAGAAGAGAAGCCAGAAGCACTAATGCATATTTTTCTTTAAAGAAGACCAAATCCAAAGAAATTAAGTGAGCCACTAAGGTGCTAGACTTCAGTGCAAAGGCAAGGAGTGGAAGAGTTCAGGCTGTGTGGCATCACCATCATATTGCTTTTTCAGAGACAGTTTTGGCCATACCTGGGTATCTGCAGGAGTTTAATGTCAGCAGAAGGGACTCTGACCCTTCCTGCTTTTCCCCATTAAAACTAAGGTTGTGTTCCCATTGCTTTAGTATTTCACTTATTTGAATACTGACAAATTAAGCACAGTTGAAAACAGTTTTACACTACCTCATATCCAAGACAGTGAGGATTTGGACAAGGGTGACCTACTTCATTCAGTGCCATGGGTGTTTTTCCAGGAGCTGGATTCTGACCTGCTTTTCTGCTACAGCAACATAGGCATGATTTGTTGTGTATGCGCTCAGGTTGGCTTCGTAGACTCAAATCAATTGAAAGTATTTAGCAGCCATTAAGTCACAAATATTCCATACTCCTATTAATAAAAATAACTGCCTACAGAGTTCTCCATTTTCAAAGATCTTTACTATTATTATCGTTATTATTAAGTATTTATATTACCATATGGCCCAGAGGGAACAGTCCGGATCAACTCCCTGTAGCACTAGGCTCTCCACAAGTGCACAAGATGTATTTATTAGTTCATATAGTTATTTACCAGTCACGTTACTTCCCAGCTCGCCTTCCTGACCACCCTCGCTCCTTCCGCCCAGCCGATGGACGCTGTAAGAAACGCCCAGCCAGAGACCGTTAAGCACTGCAACCCTCCGGCCACGCCACCGGCCGCTGTCACGCTGCCAGCCTCCTCTCATTCTCTCCAGCACCCTCGTCGGCACCCCGAATGTCACGGCTTTCCAGTCACGCCTCTGCCATTACAGTCTGCCACGCTCCCGCAACACCCCACCCTCCGCATCTTGCTGGGGGCTCTGCAACCATATGCCGTGATTGATTTATTAGTCCAAATTTCCCGAGGGAGCACGGTGTACCCATCTGATGCCCCTGCATTTGAGCCTCTGAGTCACAGGTAGTGGAGCAACGTGTGAAAAAAAAATCATCATGTATTCTGCCAGCAAAGCGCTTCCTGTGGTGCACGCAGCGTAAGTTGCTCGCGTGCACCACTTATCCCACTATGTCTATAGAATAAATTACGCTCCAGAAATTTGCTCTCAATGGCCTCTTTCAGATAGTAGCAATGAGTAAGATAAAACCTGCCACTTTATGTCAAGTCACACTTGTCGACTACAGATTTAGTAATAGTAATACTTATCTTTTATGTCGCACTTTACATTTTCCAGTTGCTGCACAGAGATTAATTAATCAGTTAGACATATATAAGCCAGGCCTGAAGCACATGTTGGAGGATTGACAGACACCTGCGCTGCTGCGAAAGCACAAACACAACCTCCTGACCCGCACGGGCGCAGGTATGTTTAGTTGGAGTCAGACACCGGCACGAGCCCTGCGATCTGCTCGGATTTAAGCGGGACCATGGGGGCTCCGAGGCTTTGCTCGTCTCATCTCCACCCGCTGAAAAAATCAATGTAAGCAAATACCAACCATTCTCCCACACATCCTGCAAACCCTCTCTTGTGATTAGAGCAGCTACTGTCTCCGAGGCTGGGAAATGCAAAAAAAAGATGGATGAGTTTGCATCCCGCTTTTCATTAATGCTCGCTCCCCTTGGCACCCCATTGAGAGCTCCATTTGCCATGGCTTAAACAGCTTCCCGCCCGCGCCCTCCCAGCCCTTGCTGGGCTTGTTCCGAAATCTCTCCGTGTGGTGGAGAGGAAGGTGATGTTTCTGATGGCAATGGGGGAGAAGGCGCCCGCCGCACAGCCGGGCTATCGACTGACAGCGCTCATCCAACCTGGCTGCTGTTACTGCTGCTGGTGGAGCGCTTCAGACATACTTTCTGAATTAAGCCAAGCCTGGATAATTGGGAGTTGGAACCAACTCAAACATGAGCTAGCAGACGAGGGATCATGTTGTTCGCTGAATTGCTTGTTGACAGTGAAGAAAAGCATTTGCGGTGGAGGGCTGCTGCCCTCCAGACGGGAGTGTTGGCCAGTGGAGCAGCTCGCAGTTTTGTGAGAGCAGCAATTTTCATCTCAAACTGGTTTTGTGCAGCTCTTCTTGCCCCAGACTATGCCCAAGGTAGCACAAAGGCAGCCTGGTGACTTGCGCTGAAGACGTGCCCAGCACTGCATCTTAGCTTGTCATAAACTTAAAAAAAAACGAAAACAACAAACCCGTACAAGAAACTGCTGACATTTTTATACTTAGGGACTTTCTTTTTTGACATCCACCTTCCTGATATCTTCAGAAAATGCAGGAAGACATTAATATGCGCATGCTGGATTACCCCTACCCTTATGCCTGTCATATACTTGCTATGTGAAGAAAAAACTTAGACTGAGCGTGTTTAAGATGCTCAGATGAGCTAAAACTGAAGCATTCACAAAATTGTAACACAGGCCTTGAAATCATCAATTGAATTAGGAGTCAAAAGAGCTTTAAAATTAATAAATGTAGGGCTCCTTTTATTTGTCTTTTAGTTTCTGAGTCTGTAAGTCATAATTTTAAGATATTTATACTCAGCCAAAAAGATTGCAGTCCAACTCTTATTTGAAGTGAAAGATGAGATTCTCCCATAATCAAAAGACTCCAGCAACTGAGATTTTTTTTTTAAACCTCAATTAGCCAGAAACTTGTAAAAAGAGCTGGCAACACTGCTATGAGACTTTAAGTTTTCCCTTTTTTGACACTGTGCATGTTTACGTTTGTGTTCACTAAGTTTTCTTGCATTTAATTACAGCAACACTTCTGTCATCCACAGGCACTTTCCCATCTTGCATTTACTGTCACCAAGAACTCTCCTGTGATAGTGGCCACGGAGCTGCCCCGGTTCTTAGTGGTGCCCAGCGATACTGCTGGTGGAAACTGGTAATTTTGCACTTATTTAGGTGCTTTAAACCACGCTGTAAGGAGACCCTCTGGTGCTCCAAGCACTTTGAGGTGCCTTGTCACCTCCATCTCCTTGGGCTGCCGCTGCAGAGATGCATCTCCTCTTTGGACAGACCTGCTGTGCAAGTCACAGGTGTGAGTCATGGAGCTGGTGAATTACTTTTGTCTTGGTGTTGCTGAATTCTCCCTCATCTTTAGAGCAAGGACATGAGTCTACGCTGCTGCAACATTAAAAATGAAAAGTTAAGTGCCCAGAAGCCACCAAAAGAAAAAAACTGGATTGTAAACATAATGCAAAGTCAGCCTCGCTGTGCCTTGAGTCTCAACTTGTGTTTGCTTAACACTTGCAAGGTGTGATTTAATGCTGAGACCCAGAGCCTGTCTGTGACCTGACCCACGCTTCCCAGGGAGGGAGACGCTGGGGACCGCGTCCCAGCTCAGCCCCTGTGGCTCTCAGGAGGGCACCAGGGACATTGTTTTGCTCTGTGCAGGTGAGCAGCTCTTGGAGCCCCAGGACGTTATGCACCAGCACAAGTGCCCAGTGCTTCACCTGCATGTGCTGACTGATGCTTCTCTCCCGACATCTTGGAGGAGGCACAAAGGGCTTGATCTGGGACACGCTGCATTCGCAGGAGCTGGTCTATAATATTGTCAAAACTATCAGATAGCCAGTTTTAGTTTTTCACCATGTAACCGATTCCTTGTTGTACCTGGGCATTCACAGAAAAAGCAATCATTTTTTCCGAGCTTGCTGTAAGCACAACTGTTGTTGCAGATGGAGGATTAAAGCGTGCATGCAGGTCTGTGACGTGACTTTTTTTTGGAGTCAGAGCTCCAAATGAAACCCCCTTAGGATATATTCAGAAAGGACCACGTTGTGACTGTTGTTTCATGTACAAAAAAAACCCCAACAAAACAAAACACCAAAAACCAGAGGGTCACTTTTAAAAACACCTCTGTGTTTCAACTATGTCTAGCAGAAACAAATGTTTCTTCATTCTTTCCCCCCCCATGACGGATGCCCCCCCACCCAAGACTGTCAGTTAGATTTTGTAAAGTCCTTATTATCACACTTCACTACATACCAGGATGAATGAAGAGAGCTGTGCAAACACTGCAGATATCTTTTCTTTATTACAGCTGCAGCCACTCCCCAGAGACGTTATTAATGTCCACGGCTCTCGTAGAGAGGCGGCGTACGCTGGCATCTGATTGCTATTCAGATCAGCAGCCTCCCTCCGTCTGTCTGTGAACCAACACATTAGTAGGTACATAAAGGGCTCTCGCTGTGGGCTGAACAAGTTCCTAGGGCCTCCATCATGAAAAGATAATGGCAGTGTGATTGCCAAAATTTTGTGGAAATTGTGCTAAGCCAAAGCAAAACAAAACCCAAGGTAGGGGATGCATTTTTCCTGGGCAATTTATTATTTATCACTGCTCAGCAAACCCCTTTGTTCTTGCGTATGGCAGTTACTCTCCATTTATAGCTCACTTGGGTGTATAATTCAAAAAGAAGATATATGATGTTTTTTAAGAATGTGGGGGTAAGTCTCGTTGCCTGGACCAGGCCCAAGCTTGACAAGGGGTAGCTACGTGAGAAATGAAGGTTAAAAAAAACAACCCACAGAGTCTACGGCCTCTGCTGCTTTGGGGTTTTGTGCCGGGAGAAACCCGATGCATGGAGTCAACGGCCAGAAGTATTTCATGGATCAGAGAAGGCTCCCGTCCTGCCAAAAGCAGAGCTTCCCACCAGCAGTTTTGAATTACACATTGGATTGTGGCAGGAGCAATTAAGCAGCCACAAAAGGCAGCACCCGTGAACAGGACCTGGGTGAGAGCTGTGGGCCTGCCTTGCCGGCGGACAAGCACCCGCCGCTCCAGCCTCATGCCTTCTGCTTGAATCCATGATAAATGAATCTGTGAGAAATCAGACCTCATAATATCCTACTCCCAAGCCTATACTTTTTTGGTGTGAAACAAGCAGCATGCCCGTTAAGTGTCCCTTCAGCCTGGAAAACTAGTAAATTCCTATCCTCTTATGATACACCTATATCCTTGGCGCAGGTACATATGGGAGAAGAAAGCAAAAAGATGTTTAGCAATGAAGACCTGAGCAAGGACATTCGATTAAGGCACAAAAACTAGTGTTCACGCAAGACGATCAGGAAGAGACAGCTGCTTGAGGAAACACAAGAAGAACGTAAACGTCCTGCTATCTTGTTCCCAACCACATGACAGGTAGCCCCGGGTCCCTCACAAAAGCAAACCTCCAAAAGCTGCTTCATGCAGATGTTGCAAGACAAAAGCAGTACATTCATCCCACAGGCACTGAGGAGGTGCCCTTGGAAATATAAAAAGTGACCAAAATTGTCGGCTAGTGACAGATCCCACAGGGAGCAACCCAGAAAATTGATTTTTTTCCAGGGAAATCTGTCTCTGTACGAGACATGCAGAACTGTGATGCATGTGAGTGTGCAGCTGTGGTCCTCACAGGATGCGGGAGAAGCCCATATCCATACCTCTGCAAGAATGCATTTCAAAATTAAACCAGGCACTGAAACTGGAGCAGACAGGAGGAAATACTCCATCCTCTCTATCGACTGATGCCATGCGTTCATCATTGAGTATTTCTTTATAACAGGCCCTCAGTCTGCACATAGATCAATAATGAGAAAAACTGTACTATCTTCTTTTTTCCGGAGCCCCCGTGCTAAGTACTAACCATGAATATCAGCCTGGACCTGGTGTGCTTCATTAATATATATAGGAGGAAGCCAATCTCTGGAATTCGTTGGCCTAGTAGTATCTTTGCCTAGCTTTGTGCATCCTGACACCAGGGCTTCGCATGGAGTAAGAAAACTCCCTAGCTTAACAGAAGCACTGCCTTTCCCCTTGCTACCTAATTCCATGGCCCGGAAAGCACTGTGAGCTGCAGTGCTGGTGGAGGTTACCTGGTAATGCTGTCACGCTTTATGAACTTGTCACCACCTGGGGCTGCCAGGTCCTGCCCGTGCTCTCCGAGTACCACGCAGCCATGGACTTTGCCTCTCGCTTGCTTTCCCCTCGAAGGAGGATGGGGAGGCACACTGCTGCACAGATTTCCTTCCAGCCATTCTACATGTGATGCGGCGAGAGGCACTATTTCCTCCCATTAAAATGAAGCTGAAGGTTGCGGTGAGTTGTGGCGATGACCTGATTCTCCGTAACGTCGCAGGCTGTCAGGGCAGACGTGTAGACAGCAGCTGCTTCAGAGGAAGAACTTTTGACCAACACAGAAGATCCAAGATCGCTATCTGCTTTTCAATGAAGGCAGGTTTTTTTTCCATGAATCAAAGTCTTGCCCCATTCTGCACCAGTATTAAACTTCCTCTTCTTCCCCTCAGTGTATGGAAATACAGTCCCCATGGGAATCCTATGAAGACTTTCAGGAAATCTGAAAAACCTGTTTTGTCTGCCTCACGACAAAGATACACTGCCTCCGGATGCCACCAAAAAGTGGCTAGGAGTATTGGACAGAGAACATTTTCATTTGCGTATCCACATCATGGAATCACATTACATTTGCTTTTAAAGGCCTTCTGAATCTTCTTCCCTTCTGGTAAGCAGCACAGATGTACAGAAGTGACCTCATACCTGAGGATGACAGGTTTTGACAGAATTCTTCTTCTTGTAAGTAAAGAGCTACTCACATTTCCAAACAGTAATAAGCAACACACAGATTGAGGTGTTATTTGTTCATAATATAAATTGCAAAAAATCACTGAGCCCTCTTGGAAGATGATTTTGCCCAGAGAACAATGTATTTTCATGGAAAAGTTTTATTTGTTAGGCACTTCGGTACAATTACTTGACCATGTACAGTGTGGCTGAGTTGCACTGAAAATTGATACTTTCCATAATGGTGTCTCATTACCGGTGATTCATTGGAGAGGTGCTGCTGTGATAATTAGTGTTTTATGGGCGAATGGGCCACACATTCTTTAAGTAGTCCACTTCCCTAACAATGATTTATTTAAGTGGTTGGTTTCTGATAGTCATGTAAATAAATACATGCTAATGGAACATAGCGACAGTGCTTCTGTTGACAGGTTTCTGTGTCTTACCATAAAGCAGCCGAAGAACTAAATCTGCATATACAAATCCATAATGGTTAGGGGCTTTTATGTGTTTTTGCAGGAGTAGTTTTGACTGAATGCACAAAAAGATGCAAATTTCTCATCTCCTTCAATTTTTACCTCCCAGGCTGGCTTCAAAGCTTACTTTTAAACTTATTTGGATAGGCTGATGTTGGATGAATGAGCACCACGATGCATCTGTTGACAGCTTACTGCTGCTTCGGAGGCTGGCTTCCCCCTTCCACTCCGTTAACACACTTCGTGAAGTGTGCTAGATGCTTCGAGCAATGCCCTCCCAAACCAATTCTGCGTGGTCAATAAAAGCAGGGATTTTAACGCTGGCTGTAGTGGGTGATGGGGCGAAGGACGCAACACATCGTCTCCTGGCTGCTTCTGCTCCTGTGGCTAAGGTTACCAGCCCCAAGTACTTGTCACCACTGCTTTGCTAGAAGTTACTGCACCCACGAATTTACCATGTGAAAATGAGCCAGAAATGGCAGGTCTCTGCTAAGTCAGCTTTTGAGGCTGACAGGCGTTAGGGAGTGCACACAGGAGCAGAGAACTGGCAGGTCCAAGGGCCACAGATGATGGGCATCTTCTTTGGGCAGAACTGCTGCAGGCAGGAAAAATTAAAAATTAAAAAAAAAAAATTAAAAAAAAAAATTAAAAATAGATCAGCTGAACCAGCAGCCTGGCAGGTTTTGCTTCTCAGTCCTGGGAGCCACCCCTCAGATGCGTGCAAGCCCTGCCTGAGGGCTCGTGGGACAGGGTGCAGTGAGTGGAGCTGGCACAGCTCTCCCACTCTGTCATCCTCTGATCGCCGTGAGACAGCCAAAATAAGGGCTCACAAGCAGTCCTCGTTCAATCAGTTCCAGAAAAAATGCAAATAAGCTCAGCAACAACAACAACAAAACCCCCAGAATTTTTCTGGTGCAATTATGGTGCCTATAAACACAACTTCAGCTTCAGTCTCACAGTTTATATTGCTTCTGGAAACTCCTGAGACATGCATAATCTTATTGAGCAAAATCCTAGCCCCACATAAGTAATTAGCAAAACTCTTTCCCATTTCTACGAGCAGAATTTTGCGCACCATGAGCAGTTTTTGTTTAAACCCAGAATTCAAGTGTGAATATATAAAATTAAGATAGATTATTATAGCTGTAATAAAAATATATACAAGTACATTCATATACTTAGAAAAAGGAAATAAAGGAAGAATATTTGCTAATAGAATACATAACAGTTTACATCTGCTAGTATAGTTGCAGGGAATTAGACCAGATGTTGAAAGTCTGTCATCTTTTATTTTGAAAGATATTCTTTCAGTGTATATAATCTAGCGTGTCAATTAAAATATGTTCAAGGGTAAATTTCTTCCTCAGCATTATAAACTTACTGTGACAGGGTGGCTGAGTCATGCTTGTCTGAATCGCTTCAGATTTTCTGCGTTCCTTCAGCCAGACTTAATTCCCCGCAGACATGAAGAGGACCAGTTCCTTGGTCGTGCTAACGTGGAGGGCACGATACGCCTTTCAAAGGCTGGCAGGCAGAGTGGGATGTCCTTCCCCTCAGATTGTCACAAACCTGTCTTCCCCCCAGGGACAGAAAGCTGTTTCTTCTTGAGGTGTCCCTGGTAGCAGGCTCTTTTCATTGCTGTCTTTTAAAGCCTGAAGTGTTTGGTGAATGTGCCCTCTGATTAGATGGAGGAACAGGGAGCAAGGCAAGAGACTGCCTATTTTAAGACAGGTTAGATGTTAAGGCCCTGCACCTCAGCTCACCGCAATACCTAAATACCTTCGAGGCTTTCAAACTGCAGGACTCCACACAGGCCATGACTCATTGGCTTCTCCCTCCCAGCGTTAATTCTTTGAACGCTCAATACTTTAACTGGCTTGCTCTTGTAAAACAACACCTTGTTGTAGTTGTGCCGTTTGAGTAACATACAGATAAGTCTTGCAGAAATTTGGAGAGAGGTGCTGACCCAAACACAGATTATTGTCGCACAGACCTCAAGGTAGAAGCACTCATGCGCGCCAAGCACAACTTTATGTCATTCGGTAGCGTTTTTCCATTATTTTTCTCATCACTTAGCGGGGCAGCAAGCAGCGTCCAAGAGCTCAGCACGGAGGAAGGGTGACCGCCTTGACCACCAGTTTCAGCAAAACTGTGGGTGTCTCTAAACCCACGCATGGGTGCCGGCAGCTGCTGGGCTGCTCCCAGGGAAAGACCCTCTTGCAGGGTCACCTACCACCTCCCTGACCTGCTTTGGGGTCTGCTGCGTGCGGGCTGCTCCCCAGAGATGCCTGTCCCAGCTCTTCTTCAGCCGGCGGTAAGGAGACCTGACGACTGCTCCCGACAGCCCCTGCCACAGCAAGGGAGGGCTTGTGTTGTGTCTAACCGACACTTTTTGCTGAAACATTGGTCCAGTCCTAGCTGTCTCCTCTGCGAGAGGCATGAAGGGCAGATTACCTGTCTCTCCTAAGGCTAAACTGCACCCATTTCTTTCAGACTTGGCTAACGGGTTGTGTTTTCTTGGCTCTGCCTTTTCCAGGGGTCTCTTCCGAGCTGTCTCCAGCTGGGTCTCACCTTTCTTCAAGTGCGGTACCCCAAACCTGACACAGCCTTCCAGTTGAGACCACGCCAGTGCTAAATAGAGTTAAACATTACTTTACGTGTTCTTACTACATGTAGGACCATGAGTTTTATCTGTTTCATTACAGCATGACACAGTAGACTCACATTCAGCCTCTGTCCGCTATAGTTTCTAGATTTTTTGATTTATAGATTTATTTATGTGCAGAGCTAGTCCTTCTCTGGCATTTGCCAATTGTACTTTGGACATTGACCTGTTAAATTGCACGTTTTTTCTTTTTCTTTTTTTGGGGGGCCATATCTCACATATATCAAGCCATTTGAAACTGCCCCCAGCACCACAGAGGGTACACAACTCTTGCTGCTGTCTGTAAATGCGACAGGCTCATTCTCAAGTCCATCATCGGCACCGTTGGCTTCGCTGCCAAAGACACTGAGCAATCACAGGGCCATGGCAGCCTCCTGCCGAGCCCTTCTTGATCAAACCTTCCATTTTGATAATGAGCTAATCACCGGTACTCTCTGAGAAACGTTTTCCAGCCTGTTTTGTGGCCACCATGCAGTAGATCTGTCTAGACCACACACTTGCTGCGCTTGCCTGTGAGCGCTCTGCGGGAGACGCCGTGACCAGACATGCATTTGCTTCTGTCAGCAAGATCTGTCACCCTGTCACATAAGGAAATAAGACCGGTTTGACAAATCCATGTTGGCAGCTACTCCCTCCCTGCTCCCTTCCAGGTGTCTGATTATTTGCTTCAGTATTTTTTGCAGGAATTGGTGTTGCACTGATGGGAGTACACTTCCCCAGAGGCTCCTGCCCCCTGCCCTCAACGATAGGCACCCTACCTCTCCTTTTTCAGTCCTTCAGAAGATGGGGCAAGAGCTCAGCATTTGCAAATTCTTACAGAAAATCCCCAAAAGCATTTCAGCCTCTCCCTCCCTCCCCCCCCCGCCCAGTTCTTTGAGCATCTTAAGATTTAGATGAGGAGGTCTAGACAAATTTGAAAGCACCATATTTATTTAGAAAGTATGTGTTAACCTGGTGCTTTGAACTTGGTTGGAGGGCTTGTTTGTTTTCAGTGTTATATTAGTTACATAAATCTCTTTTTTATATTCCTGCATGAAAACTTTGCTGTCGACTAAGACTGTATACAAAGACTGAGTCACTTCCTTTGAGGCACACTATGCTAAAACATGGGATGAGTGTCTGAGATCTCCATTTTGTTGTGAAGAGCTAAAATAAAGAAATCTTCCAAGAGCAGCTGGCAGAAAATATTTGTAATGAGAGCTGCCAACTACTAGAGGAAAGTGGCTTATTTATACAGGGGCACCACTGAGACAGACTGAAGAGACAGACTGCGTTGGATTTAGAAAATGAAAATCACCAGAGTGGACAAGGCTGTAAAAACCATATAATATAAAAAATGAATCTTGTAACCCAGCAGCACCTGCATCTGGCAATCTCATTCATGCCTTCTGCAGGAGATAAACCTTCTTGCTCTATCAAATAAACCCCATAATTACATTGCTTAAGTAGGATATTAAGTGGCATCATATTAAGCCATTACATGACCCTTGTCATCATCAGCCCTGCCAGGCAGTGAGGAGAGCTGTTGCTCCCTGCTGATTTCTCTGGGTATCTATTTAAACATACTGTGGTAATTAGAAACATCTAAATAAAGCCCTGCCCGGGATTACAAGGGCTGAATGGAAGAAACCTTTCTGTCTAGTGGCTACAATGCCCTTACCTGCTGTTGTTGTGTGTGCACACATCCTTGCCAACGTCCCTTGTTTGATATGACCTGAAGCTTTATGGGGCAAGAAAGCAAAGAGGTTCAAAGGCAGCATCCTTTTCCTCCTCTGATTGATAGAGCCTCTGCCACCGGCGAAGAGGATCTTTCCACAGGGCTTGAAAGACAAATCTGCTAATTCCCCCTGCTTTACTCCTTTATGTCTTTCTCTGAAGGGAAACCTGCAGGTTTCAGATGCCAGCTTCATTCTAGGCGTCCTTCCTAATTACCTGAACCACCATCATTAACTGCAGCACATATATTGATCACTATCATGAACGTTGCCTTTCTAATATTCAGTGACTGTGAATCAAACTGTGTCACAGATGTGGATTTCAATGACAAGGTATGTCTGAGTGCACCCCACGGATTTCCCTTCCTTATAGTTGATTCAGAAAAAAAAAAAAAAATCACTCAAGTTTCTGTCCTTTAGCTCTATCTAAGGTAATATGATTAGCTCAGGAGCACTATTGGGCACCTAGTCCTGGGAAAGGTTTCAGCGTCAGGTGGGAGAAACCCCTTGCTGACCATGAAAGGTGTTTGGGAACACTCTTCCAGACTGAATTGCCTCCCAGATTTAGGAAACAGATGGCCTAGAAAGGTTTATGTTCATTTTTCAAAGCACCAGTTTTAGCATTTGTCTTTCCCTGAATTGTGTTTCAACAGAAAATGTCTTCACTTTCCACAGGAAAACCACCACAAAAGGTTTTTCAGCTCTGTGCTGTGCTAACATCCCCGCTCCTCTCTCACTTGCAAGATTTACCCTTGCAATGCCTGGGCTCACATGCTGCTGTGCTTTCCAGCAACTGTAAAAATTGTTAACAAGCAAGCTCAAAAACAAGCAGTACTTTATGTCACTGTCAAGTAATTACAGTGGTGGACACAGTTTGTAATAACGCTTTTTTCACAGGAAAAAGTCACCGATATCAAAGATCTTTGTCAAAAGGGAGGTTTAAAGATTTTAAGATACATAAGGAAAAATAGAAGTTGTCCACTTCAGTAACAAAAGCAGCCCTATATTTTATAGTCATGGGTCAAAGCACAATGGGCTGAGACATGCCAGTAATACAAATGATTTTGCCCGAACTATTTGAGACCGTCATGTGAAAAGGGCTCATCTGAGAGATATTTTGGTATTAATGCATTGCCTGTTAGCAACCTGTTCCATTGTTCCCCTCCTTCATGACTGAGTTGTATTCTCGGTTGGGAGGACCCAGTTCTAACCACGAGATGGTCCAAACTACATATGAGGCACTACAGAATCTGGCCAATATTTTACCCTGGATACAGAGCACATCTTTTGCTAGCAAGAAAAGTCACGCACGTAACCACTAAAACTTGTGGGTGCCTGGCCATGTAATTTATCCACATAATTGCCTAAATAAGTGCACAATTGCACACTCCCAGCCAGCCTGGGGCGGGGGATGTGAACATTAGGCTACCTGGTAATCCTCTGGCCTTTTAGACCAGAATAGCTATTCCAAAACAAACATGCTACAATAGGTGCTCTGGAATAGCTCACCAGGTGGCTTTGCTTTCTTGAAAAAGATTATTTCTCCTGAATAATCACGGCCCTCTGGAAATACAGTGGTTTTTCTTCAAATAGCATGCCCTAGTGGGAACTACTCCCAAGCAGCTATTGGGAGATGATGTATTCTGCAGCAGTTATTATAGCCAATTTGCTCAGGTAGAGAAGGTCAGTAGAGGTGTTGACTAGAAATGCTCTTGGACCAACTTACCTGGAGGTTAAGGAGCAATTTTCTTTGGTGTGGAGTGGAAGATTTTACCTAAGCACTTTCTGTACGTGCACAATTGATGCTGAAAAAAAGAGCAAAGTCTATTTTTGTCTCTTGTCGTCTGCGCCTCAATCACGGTATAGAATTACTCTGGTCCAGCAATTGCCTGCCCGGAGAAGGGCCCATATTCATTCCACCTCCAGGGTTTCCATTAACACAGCAGTTACACTGTCATTTGGGCAGAAAGCCTGAGTCAAAGCACTGCTTCATTTGATCTGCATCTGTCCTAAAGTAATATCCCTCTGCTCTTTCCATCCTGTTTCCCTCTGAGACAGCGGACTGCTGTTTTTGTGAGGAATGACTGCCTCCATTTGACAGCAGAATACTTTGAAGCGAGCACGCTAAGCAGGCAGCACCTCTGCTACGAATTACCATCTACAGCACATTATGGTGACCTCCCTACCTTTCTTTTCCATTTCATATCAGGATCTAGAAAGGAAACGCACCCTTGTACGCATGGTAATCATTCAAATATGCTGCTTTTCGGCAATTCTTTCAAGGTAACGGAAAGCAATTTTCTTGAAAGAGCAGAATGCTCAAATAACATGGATCCCACTCTCCCCTTGTGTTTGGCATAGCGAAATTTACAGGCAGCCCCTATATTTCTGGGTGATTGAAAATTTGGCATTCCTGAGGTCCCAGTTCAAAACCAGTCCTTTTTTACTGCCAAATTTTACTGTCAGGGTATCAGGTTACTATTTCATATAACCTCTCCCCAAGAGAATTTATGGATCTCGTATTCTAATGGATGCTTTTGCTTCTAGTAGCAACTTCACATATTTTCCCTAGTCCATGCGTCTTTTAAGTTAAGAAAAGGCCCCAGCCAGGACAAGGAACCTGTAACAGTGAGGTTGCCATCCTCTGCCAACCTAAGAAAGACAAAATTTCAATGCTTATTTATTTATATGTTTTGCTGTAGTACCCTGAGAAACCATGAACAGAACCGTGAGCACATCCTTCTAAATCCTAATTAAAATGTCTTGATTGTGAAGGTCATTCTTTGACAAGGAAAACATAGGATAGTCTTAGCATCTTTAAAATCTAGGATTCCTATGACGAATTTAGGAAGGAAAAACTGTTACCTCAGTAGATTCATTTTGTAAGACAGCTGAGGGAGATAGTATGTGGGGAATATTTATTCTGAACGACCTTAGGTTTTTCTCTAAGGGAGAAATGATGCCTGGCTCACAAGTCCTAAAATGAGGTCTATTTATCTATTGCTAATGATAACAGTGACCTCTTGTGGAAATTTCTAAAATCTTTTCTAACTCGAGTTTAACCTGGCTGTAGTTTTGGACCTGCTTTTGGCCTAATAGATTTGTTACTGTTCATAAAAGAATAACCAGTTTAAGGTAGCCCCTTCTCCCTTGGCCAAGTTTATGATTAGGCCCCTAGTTTCAGTTTACCAGATATTTAAGTTAGAAAGGAAAATACTACATATAATTTGTTATTTTAGAAGAAGGTGGTTGTTGTTTTAAAAAAGAAATGGATGGGCCTTGGGTTTACTAATTAAGCATCCTACCATATACAGAAGTCTCAAACAGAGTTTGGTATTTCCAATTAAAGCCATTACATCTGTTTGTGCAAAAGCAGCTTGTTTGTGCTTCCTTAATTAAAAATGCCACTAACCATGAAGTTGGTTTCTAATGAGTCGGTAATAAGCGCACCTGGGCTAACAAATTTGTCTTTTGACTTCAAAGCCTTTTCAGACCAGTCATTACTTCAGACACAAAAGGTACCTTCAGACTAGCGTCATGGGATATTTTGTACCATACCTCTCTTTTTGGTTTCCAGTTGGATGTCGTGCCATTTTAGACTTGGGTTTAGCTCTCATGCCACGGCTTCTCAAAGTCATAGACAGACATCTGGTCTGCAGTTAGCTAAGAGCCTGAGGTTTGTACCAGAGCAGCTGAGTCTCAGCTACACTCTGCTAAAGGGGCTCATAGCTTTTGCAGAAAGACAGGATGAATAAACACAGGGCACCAACATCTAATTGTCACTGCCAGACCTCTGTTGTCAAAACCTGTGTACCTCGCAAAAGGTATGCCAACACCTAGGAGAAGATTTTTTTCAACCTCATAAATAGAATTAATAGAAGAAAAAGGAACTAGTGGCTAAGGATGGTGGAGAGTGAGTCTAGGTAAGGTCATAATTTTCAATAAGGACGTTGAAGTTCACCGGAGGTTAAATGTGGTATGGATAAGGAGACTTAAAACACAGAAAAAAAGGTCATGGATCTTTATTCACTTAACTACAGAGATATCAAATTACCTTACTCCTGAAGGAGTGAATGCATACTATTTGTTTTTATGGTGGATGGGGTTTTTTTAATGTATCTATCCAGTTAGGAATGTTACCTTCTGAAAACACTGTAATGCCAATATTTAAGAAGAGAGAGAAGTATTTAGATACCTACAAGCCTATCAAGCTCACCTTAACAGTGTGTAAGACTTCAGAGCAGTCCTGAAATGAAAGGATAACTAAAGACCTGAAGTTAAATGAAAAATGGGATAAAAATCAACAGAGACTAACCAGACTGCTGCATCTCCTTGGTCTAAGAAAGTAATTAGTCTCATTCGGTTTTGACACAGTTCAACACGGGATCCTAGCAATAAAGCTCAAGGAGATGGTGATGAATGGACAAATCATAAGACTTATGGGATGCACTAATGGCAAGCTGAAAAGGAATTATGTGGCTGGAGGTGTGAAAAAATACCTAGTGCTTTTTCTAAAGGATCGGTCTAGGGAGAAGTCCTTCGTGTTTAATAACTCCTGAGGTTTACATGAGCATGGGAGTGTTTTACAAAGCTAAAAGGCATCAGTACAGAGGAGGACAAGGATACTGTGCCTGAAGACCCACAGGACTGAACTGAATGGAAATGAAACTCAATCCTGCAAAACAGATTTGGGAACTAGCAATGAAAAGTTACCTGGAAGACAGGAACTGAAACCTGGAAATGTTGAAAGGAGAGAAAGAAAGAGTGAGCTTAGCTTGACCTGCCAATGGCACTGGGATCCATTAAGGGGAAGATTCAGTCTTGAGGGAGATATGTCCATACAGGTGGGGAAATACTGGAATATAATACAGTATGCATTTCTAGGCACCTATACTATAGAACTCAAAAGAGGATCAAATGCAGAGATGGGCTACTTTGACTGTCAGGGAAGAGGAGGAAGCTGTCCTGCTCCTGCCAGCAAAAGGAGGGCTGAAGAAGGTTATGGTTACTCTGCACAGTTGCAGTTGGGCCGGAGGACAGGGAAGGCAAAAATCGCAAAGCATACACTGACCACTGAGCCTAGAAGCTTTTTGCAGTCTTTCCTTTGACCAGTCCATGTCTGTGGTAGGTGAAGAATCAAAGTACCGCGATAATGTGAGCAGCCTGAAGGGACTGCAAACAGAATGTCATGAAGCAAAAAATAAAAAAAGAATAAATACCCCTTCCATATACATCATGGGGTAGACATAAGCAACAAATTACATTTATGTAAAAAAGCAATCTGTTTCATGAACAGCAAATAAAAAGGAGCACATGCTTGCCTGAAATGAGCAGTCATTTGAAATGTGAACCACTGTTTGTTAATGGAGTTTTGGCACATGCCAACAATTTCTGTTATTAGCACTGGCTGAATGATGCCAATGCTATACAATAATCCCATAATCGGAGGGCTTATAGCAGAGGATAGGAGACACAGCAAGCTTTGCAAAGTGACGCTGTAGTTGCTTTCTTTATCCAGGGGCTACTTATTAACATGAATAACATCACCAAAAAAAAAAAAAAAAGAAAAAAAGAAGTATGATGTAATTCTTTAAAAAAAAAGAGAAAAAACAATGCAAGTGTTTAGCTTCCCGACACTGACAGTCCTCTAGCTTTTTGCAGGACCCTGTGAAATTTAATTGACTGGTAATGGATTTTTCCTTTCTTTTAGCTATACAGTTACTTCACAGTGAAAATAGCACATATAGAGAAATACATATTCAGCAAAGCAGATAGCTGATAACCAGCCTAACCACAACATACTCATATTTGGTTTTGTACACATTGTACCGAGCATTGTGAAACTGGGACACACAGTACTTAAAGCATTATACTACACCAGGAGATCATATTCCACTACCGTTTCACATGGAGTAGGAAGGGAAAAAAAAAACCACTGTTCATTTTGCTTGGTTTTATTTTTCTGTAATTACTTCTTAACATTCATCACCTAATATAATTTCAAAATTTCCACAGGTCTCAAAACCTCTCTCTCAAGTTTTAGAAACAGTAGCGTGGCAGCTGCATGGCCAGGGGATCAGCATTTCACCTAGGCAGTGTCATTGTCCCTACAGCTTTTGATTGAGCCCTCTTGTCATTAATCCAAGTCTCTGGCCTTCAGATGTTTAATTATCTTTCCTTAAAGTGATGCACGGTCATTTACAGTAATATAATTGTCCTCCTGGACAAAGTCTGAGACATGAAGCTCTCCTTGAGAAAAGAGGCTGAGACACAGTGTGCCCACGATTCCTGGGCTGAATTGCTCCACCAGCATGCCGCACCCCCAGGCAACACTCCTTTGTCAGGGGAGCATCGCCGTGTCCCGCTGCTTGGCAAAAGGCTAAAGGAAAAACTGTCATAGCCTGGGCGAGAGGGCAGGAGGGATGCAGTGGCAGGATTGCCAGGCTCCTGCCTGGGAGCCTACAAACATAAAAGCGGTGTTGAGTCACTCACAAGTCCGGAGGCCAAATACTGCTCTGGTCACACTGACACCCACCCCACGCTTCCCCAAAGACAACGTGTTTGCAGAGAGAAAACAGCGGTACAACATGTAATTGCTGCTCTCACGTCTGGAACGCCCGCTGGTGCTCGGGGAGTGGGTCCAGGCTTATAAAAGGTTGCCGTGGGAGCTAAAGAGGGAAAAAACCCAGCAGAATTAGGGCAGAAGAAGACAAGAGGGGTCTGTCTGACTGTAAGAGACAAGAAGGGACAGCTTGTTCGTAGATATTGACGCCAAAAAAAAGTGATGCTGCCAGCAGTTACAAGGTCCATGCTGCTCTTCGTTGCTCTCCTATTTAGCTTTAAAATTGCGGTGCAATCTTTGCTAACAAGAAAGAGAGCAGGCGCAGGCAACGCAGGGTGAGAGAGGAGCTCTGAGCACCTCGCCGAGTGGCCTGAGCACGAGACAAAAATGCCAAAAGCCCAGACTCGCTGCCGGACTGCCTGCTACAATCGGCGCTGGGCCGGAGCGATAGCCAGGCCCTTGCTGTGTACCGTAGGGATTAGTCATGCTCCGAGGGAACAAGATGACATGGCAGATTTACTACTAAAGCAAGTAGTTCCCAGGGCTCTCAGAACCATCCCAGACTAGTTTTCTCAATATTTGTTTCTTCAGCTTGCTCAGTAATATCTAAAAATGCAGATTTTTTTCCTTAGCGAGAATGGAATGAAAGTCATCTCTCTCCTCTGCTTCGCCACCAATTTTCATCAAACTTACAAGAACCGAGACTTCTGTATCACTGGGAAATCTTGCTGAAATCGCCAAGGGGCTTAAAAGTTTGTGGTGGGAGGGATTGTTCCTCCAGCCACGAGACCTGACGGAGTCCCACTGTTGCTGTCATTGCTGGCAGCAACACTCAGAGCCCTCTAGAAAGATGGGAGGGATTCTTTCATGTTTTACATGCTCTGGGTATATTTTAACCACAATAATAAGTAGCGATTGCAACATAACACAGGCTCTGTCAGCGGCTGGTTGCGGTTCGGTCCTGGCAGTTTGCAGCATGGGGCAGGATAACGTATTTACCTCCCAGTAGCTGTAGGGAGAGGAAGCTGGTTTCAGTCATCTGGCACTGGGTGCTTACTGGTGTGGCTGAACGCAGAGGCACAGCCTTGCACCCAGGCATGGTTTCCTAGCTAAAAATCTAGCAAGAGAAATGAAGCATTAAAAGGAGCCTCAGTGTCTCTTTCCAGAAGGAATCAGGGACCGAGTTTCTCTGTTGGCTGCTGAGCAGGATGCATGGATGCAGGCAGGTTTGCAGGGCTGTTCCCAAACTGCTTCTGGGAACTCGCAGGGGACTCCTGGCTCTGAGGAGAAAAGAGCTGAATTTTCCCAAAGTACAAATATTATACTAAAACTCCTGGAGGGACACAGAACATACAGGCAATAACTGTCTGTACCAATGTGCCTAGAAAAAATACTTGCATCCGTACATCCCTCGAAGGCATGAAGTTATTGGCAGGAACAGAGTCGGTGGGACATAGCGCAGTGCGCAGGATTGCTGTAGGGCTTTTTCCCCCGGTGCCTGGGAGCAGTGAAGGGGTAGGGTCAGGATGAGGCCCTTGGGCTGGCTCAGCACAGCGCCGGCAGCAGGCTCTTGGCCCGTGCAAGAGCCAAGAGCTAAGCCAAGGTGCGAGAGGATGGGGTATGGGGTGACAAGCCAGCCTGGTGTTCCTGTTAGATTATATGCAACGAGGGCAGCTGGGTAACTAGTGGTAACCAAAATAAAGGTTTACTGTGCTGGCCGTGATGACAGCTGTGCCCAGCTCCGCTACACACAGGTCCGTGACCTCCTGTGTTGTTCAGGAGGGGCTGGAGTGAGCGAAGGAGTGCGGTAAGTCAGGTTGGGATGGCAGTGAGGTGGCTCAGCAAAAACCACTCAAGTTCTGGCTTCTTTTCAGACTCCCCCTGCTCCCCTCCTTACCCTCCAAGTCCTTTGCCTGCCAGTACAGGAAAGAGAAAGAGAGACAGAAAAGGTATAGGGAAAGAAGAGCAGGGAAACTTGGCAAAGGACTGATAGATTTAGAAGACTTCAGAAGGAACACACTTTGATGAATTATAGAATGATTTAGGTTGGAAAAGACCCTTAAGATCATCGAGTCAACCATTAACCTAGCACTGCCAAGTCCACCACTAAACCATGTCCCCAAGTGCCACATCTACATGTCTTTTAAATACCTCCAGGGATGGTGACTCAACCACTTCCCTGGGCAGCCTGTTCCAATGTTTGACAACCCTTGCAGTGAAGAAATTTTTCCTAATATCCAGTCTAAACTTCCCCTGACACAACTTGAGGCCATTTCCTCTCATCTTATCTCCAGCCACCTGACAGAAGAGACCAGCACCCACCTCGCTACAACCTCCTTTCAGGTAGTTGTAGAGAGCGATCAGGTCTCCCCTCAGCCTCCTTTTCTCCAGACCAAACAGCCCCAGCTCCCTCAGCCGCTCCTCATCAGACTTGTGCTCCAGGCCCCTCACCAGCTCGGTTGCCCTTCTCTGGACACGCTCCAGCACCTCCATGTCTTTCCTGCAGTGAGGGGCCCAAAACTGAACACAGTGTTCGAGGTGCAGCCTCACCAGTGCCCAGTACAGGGGGACGATCACCTCCCTGCTCCTGCTGGCCACACCATTTCCGATACAGGCCAGGATGCCGTTGGCCTTCTTGGCCACCCGGGCACACTGCCAGCTCACATTCAGCCAGCTGTCAACCAGCACCCCCAGGTCCTTTTTCGGCTGGGCAGCTTTCCAGCCCCTCTTCCCCAAGCCTGTAGCGCTGCGTGGGGTTGTTGTGACCCAGGTGCAGGACCCGGCACTTGGCCTTGTTGAACCTCATACAATTGGCCTTGGCCCATCGATCCAGCCTGTCCAGATCCCTCTGTAGAGCCTTCCTACCCTCCAGCAGATCAACACTCCCACCCAACTTGGTGTCATCTGCAAACTTGCTGAGGGTGCACTCGATCCCCTCATCCAGATCATTGGTAAAGGTACTAAACAGAACTGGCCCCAATACAGAGCCCTGGGGAACACCGCTTGTGACCGGCCGCCAACTGGATTTAACTCCATTCACCACAACTCTTTGGGCCCGGCCATCTGGCCAGTTTTTTTACCCAACAAACAGTAGGCCCATCCAAGCCATGAGCAGCCAGTGTCTCCAGAATGCTAGCAGAAAGGGTGTCTAAGGCTTTCCTAAAGTCCAGGTAGACAACATCCACATCCTTTCTCTCATCCACTAAGCAGGTCATCTTGTCATAGAAGGAGATCCAGTTAGTCAAGCTAACGAAGAACATTTTGACTAGACCTTGTTCTGCTGAGCTTTCCCTCTCATCCCCAAAGGCAGAGCTGTACCCAAGGAAGAACCAGGGGAGCAGCCCCAGCTGCAAGACACACGGTCCCTCTGCCACGGTGTGGTCACCCAGGTCTTTCCTGCCAGCCCTCCCACCCAGCTGGGATCGCATCCAGCTCACAGCAGAATCGGCACTACTTATAGCAATCAAACCACGCCAGGAAGTCTCCAGCATTAATTCTCTTTTCCTTGTCTCGTGAATAGCTCTCTCTCACTGGCATGCTTTGGGTAGGCTGGCAGAGAGGGGAAGAAAGGTGTCAGACTGCAGCTGGTGATGGAAGCACAGGATCCAGAGGCAGGGCAGAAGCAGCGGCCGGCAGGCAAGATGGGCCCAGCTCTTGGCCAGAACAAAGCCAGGCTGAACTGAGTCAGACCTGGGAGCACCTCTGACTCTCCCAAATACCAGGTAACAGTCAAGTATTCCTACAGTGCCTAACTGATAACACTAGCATGGTCTGCTGACAGCTGATGCTCCTAAAGCTCAGAGGTGACCTCTCAGCTGCCACCTTCCTATGGTGAATTGAAGGGGATTGAGATGCATGGGTTTAGTCTGATT
Organism: Haliaeetus albicilla; assembly: GCF_947461875.1. Classification (NCBI taxonomy): domain Eukaryota; kingdom Metazoa; phylum Chordata; class Aves; order Accipitriformes; family Accipitridae; genus Haliaeetus; species Haliaeetus albicilla. Next base: position 16,908,123 of record NC_091507.1, read on the forward strand.
AGCATCTGTATTTTGCAGGCACTTCCCTCACAGATAACAGAAACATCTTCTACTTTGTTCGGGTGCTGCAGGCAGATTTCTCTCTACCTTCTGTTCTGTGTTGCTAGCTGTTTGGCTTTCTAAAGCTGTGGGCAGAGGAAATGGCAAAATTGCCTGTTGAATAGAAAAAAAATGGCTAAAAATATGCTTCTATCCCAGCAGGCAAACTCCCCTGCCAGCAGAAACATCTCTGACTTATGCTGGCAAAGACCTGGATGGAAGGCAAACAACGGCATCAGTCCAGCTGCCTCGGGGGTTGCCTGACTCCTTGGCTCCCTTGGGCCTCTGTGAACCCACCATGGACCTCGTGCATGGAGTTGGCTCTTTTCTCTTGATAATGCTGAGTCATTCAGGGTTATATGGATGAAAGCTGATTATGAAGAATTACAGGAGGGTTCTAAGAGGGAGAGAGAGTGACTGGGCCTGGATTCTGGTCTGATAAAGGTCTATGCCAGCACTAGCAGCGCAACAGAAGTGGGGAGAAAAAAAAAAAAGATTGTGGGCCTGGAGGAAGAATCCCTTCCCTTGTTCAGCTCCTGGTGCCTCCTGTTGGTGACTCTTAGTTCCTGTATCAGAAAAGAGAAACAGTGAGCTGTTAAGGCCACCTGCCCATGACTTCTTCCAAAAACCTACCTTCAGTAGCCCATCCTCCCGCACCCGAGTCCTAAACAGACCAAGCCCCTACAGTTTACCTTTAATCTTCCAATACAAGGGCTAGGGAGCATAAAGGGAAGCTAGGAAGATCCTAGTCCAAACCAAAAAGTAGTCCTTCACACACCCTCCAGCCAGCCTGTGGACATCCTCGCCAAACAAGGCTGTGGATGCTGGAAGTTCCCATGGGCTCAAAAAGGGGAGCCCTAAAAAATATGGAAGAGAGATCTGCTAAGGGCTCTGAAACACACAGACATCACATCTGGGTCAGAGAATCCCTTTGGTGCTAGAGGCTGGGTGATGAAGTATTAGTATTGCCCTGTTCTCCCCTGGGTTTTTTGGGTACTGCTGGGAACAGGGCACTGGGCCAGACAGGCCTTTATTCCAGTCCAGACTGGGGGCCTTATGCTCCTTGTTGGTGCGATGTACTCCAGGCTCTTTGGTCATCAGCCCTGTATGCACAAGCCTGAGCTCGTATCGTGTCCTCATTCAGTGGGAAACATGACAAACAGGCAAACCCCTTAGGACACTTCTCTGTGATTTCATCCAAAATTTAACACCACTTCTCCAGTCCTCCACCCCTCCCCCTTCCTGCACACTTAGCAGACCAGGACCATATACTCCATTTAGGGAGATCAAGCCAGAGCACTGTAAAGCCTTGTGTAAGTGCTCGTCTAGGAGATGCCCGCTAGGATTCCCTATGCCAGTCACCAGCATCATGTCCGAAGCCAGCCAGAGCCAAACTGCTTCCCTCACAGCCCCACTCCTGGCTGCGCTCACCGCCTCCCACACTCAGTGTCCCTCGTCGTGAAACTTCTCATTACCTAAAACAACATGCAATTTAAGAAGAGCTGAGGAAGGCTTTAGGCTCCTGCCAGATAACGTTACCACCCCCACCCACCCCCTCAAATTTGCAGCCACAGCTCAGGAGTTAGCACAATGCAGGGACAATTCCCAATAGGTAGTTTGTGTGAAGCTGCACATTTTGGGTGGGAAAGAGGGTTTAACACTGAGGACATTCACAGCTGCTCTATGCCAGGCAGTGCTGGTGCCAGAGAACAACCTCACACGCAGTTTATGAACAGAGGCAGAGCCAAAAACGTCCCCGCTTTCCCTGTATTCCTTCTTCCGCCTCAAATGAATGGGGGCAAAGCAACAAAGCGTCCTCAGCTAATCCTCCCCGAGTCCTGTGCGTCCCTTCCCCTCCCGGTGTGTTTTTATTTGCAGTGGCTGTTCCTTGGTTTCTGCCCAAGCGGGTGCATGTCAGACGTGAGCCGTGCGCTCCTGTTCCAGGACCGTCTCCAATCCCATACGTGCTTGCAAGCAAACCCACTCCTGACACGGGGACAGATGACTCAAGCAAGAACTCAGAAATATTTAACTCCTCTGTGCCAACGGATTTTCCAGCACTAAGCGCAGAAGGAACAGAGTGCTGAGTGAAAGGCAAGCTGCAATCAGCAGCTGGCTCTCTAAAGGGGATTAGATATTTTCACTAAAAAAAGGAGGTACACCCCAGCTGTCTTACAACTGGGAGGATATCAACTTCTACCAACGTCTAGTATGCATCCTCCAAGAGGAATTACCTGTTATTACCCATAAAGATAAAATCAAGAAGCCTCTACACTGTTGAATTAGCACGTAGTGACAATATCTGAAAAGGCCCAGCCAAAGCTGACACTTACACAGAGTTTATTGCTGCAAAGTAAACAAGAAAATTACTTGCTTGAAAGCACCATCTGGTAAGGAGGCACCTCTGCAAAACGAGGAGCCTGCAATTCAGACACACAGCTTCTGAATTCAGTCCCCTAACTCTCTACACAGCAAACAAAACATTCCAATGTGCGAACAGTGGGAGGCACATTTTTTTACAGTTCCTTCATTTAGGAAAGTGTGATCGATTCATGCTTCTCTAGCAAAAGAAAACATACCAGAAATAATAGAAATTCTGAAACTGGACAAAACAACACAAAACCTAAAAAACAGATAAAGAAATAAAAAGATCTCTGTGCACAATTAATTTGAGGAATTTGTTGATATACTGTGACACCAAGGTCACAATATTGCAGAAGGAATGGATAGTTTTTATGAATGCCATGACTATACCACATTACTTGCTAAAGGTCAGAGCCTCCCTCCAATTCTCTATACCACAAGTTTGGAAGAGGAAAAGAAAAAGCTTTCCAGGACATATAGAGGCCTCAGATTGAGGGATATGGGAGAAATATCTTGCCAGATTCTTTTCATTTTTTCCCATTCAAGCATTTCTTGTACTTTTCAAGTATCTGGTACTAGTCAGTGTTGAGAAAGGACATTAGGCCACTTGGAAGATCGTCCAATTCTTATGGAGGATTTACTCTGCCTCTGGGACTGAGCGTGCTTAATCCTGAGCTTTGTAGTTACACCTCGTGTGGGGGCAGAGAGCAGATTCGTAACAACAGTGAACAAAAGAGAATAAAAACTTCAAGTAACTTCGTACCTTCCAAGCAGTTTTTCCACATGTACACTTAAGCTTTGGGGATGGCACACCTTAAGCAAACCAGGCTGGATACTTCAATACTAGCCGTTCCTCTGGAATGACTCTGGTCCCACCGCAGAGCATGGTGCTTGAGGTTCAGGTGCTCCCTCGCGTGCCCTCCTGCACTCCACTGCCAGCAGAGACCAAGGAAACAAAGCGCCCAGAGGAGGGGAAGGAGGCTGGGATGGAAACGCACGTGGCACACGTACTCGGTGATTTCTGGTTCTGGGTAAGTAACTTCTGTTTTCTTTGAATACCTCTATTTGAACCTCAGCCTCCATTGGCAACTGAGGTTTGGGTCTACATCCTCTGGGTCCTGCTTCCACATAAGACATCACAGATTTACTTAAATAGAAGTTGATCTCAGAGTGTTCCCCATGAAGAAGCACCTGTTGATACGCCTGTAGAGAACAGTATAGTTTCCAGATGCTCCAGCACAGTGTTTGCTGAAAGTACAGGCAGGGCTCCAGGCAGCTGCCTGAAGGTGCGAGGAACGGAGTCACCCTTTAGCGAAGTCCCTGATGCAGCTTAGGCTCTGGTGGCATTTATGTGACTTGCAGAAACCAACTTTACCTTGACGGCCTTGTTACACATGTTGATATAGGACCTGTTCTCTGTAACACAGAGCATCACTAGCGGTTTAACTGGAACTGCTAAGACATGTTGGTGGCACGTTCAGATCTCCAGGCAGCTTCATAGGGATAGAGCTTACCTGAATGCTGCAAAACATTCACAGAGAAGGAATGGGGAAATCCCATCGGTGCTGGGAAAGGGCCCCTGCTAGGTGGACTTCCATTCAGGCAATAGATGGTCTTGCCTCCTTCTGTCCAAGCCAAATAATTTCAGATAAAAGAAAAAGCTGGCATGGAGCCCTTAGGCATTTCCAGATACCATGACTACTTAGCCACAGCAAGTCCACCTTCTGTTAGCCAGCAAGGGCAGCCAGCCAGCACTGTGACATGCCTCAGCCACCAGCAGAAAACATGAGGTGTTTGCTCCAGGGCAGGGCTGAGCCTAGGCTCGAAGTTGGATATCTTTCCTCTTATGATGGAGGACACCACATTACATATTTCTCCCTCCTTCTGCTTTAAAAGTGTCTGTCTTTCCCTGTCAGATCTGCTCTGAGAGGACATGAGGGGTCCTGCTGCCTGAACCTGCTCTCCGACTGCAGCTCCGGCCAAAAAGTCGGCAACAGGAGCCACTGGCCAGCAAAACCTTCCTGGGCATTTGGTTTCTTACCCTTTTCTCTCTTGAAAAGAAAAAGAGCAGATCAGCAAGGGAAGAACATGGTCTCGTGATGAGAAGGCACTGGGAATCACAGGAAAGACCCCAGCCATGCTGAACGGTGGGTCTCCGACGGGCTTCATGAGCTGAACTGAAGGTGGGAGGATTTAACGCCACACTGAACATGAATGGGTTTGATGGGCTGAAGGAGCTACGCGGAGGTGCTTCCCTTTGGCTTTTGTCATGGTTAAAGAAAATTATGCTCTTGGGCGCTTACAGTATACCATCCTCAAAATACCCTCCTCAGGTCTGCACAGACACCGGTATTATAACTTGAGAAGTTTCAGCTCTGCCTCTGGAATATACCAGGTGGGGGAAAGAGGACCAGAGCTGTTTCTCTAACTTGGTCTATGGTGAGGTTAACCGGCCTAGCCCCCAGGACTGGCTTCTGTGTTCAAAATCCAGGTCCTCCCAAGAGCAGGGCTCCAATGTGGCTGTTGCACAAAAAGAGCAGTAGCTGTTTATGAGAATAAAATGTAAGAGACATTTAAAAGTGAAGACATTTGTTACATGGATGCACAAAGTCCCAAATTTAGCAGGCAAGGCTGAACCCCACATATGGCAGAACAGAGCTATAAAAGTAGTCAGCAAGTGATATTCATCTCGATTTAGAAACAACTTGTTCCTACCATGTAACATAAATGTGACTAAAAACATGCCTGTCTTTTAGCTGCAAGTGTAGTATACACATTCATTAAAGGAACTACGGAAAGCACTGGCATGGATTCACATTTTTTTTCACCCCATAGATCCAGCCTCAGATTTTTTGGTCCAGATTACTCATTTTTCTTATTCTATAGCTCAACAGCCAACAGTTTCCAGCAAGCGCTGAGCCTTCCAAATATAAGTGCTGCTGGACAAAATTCAGCAGCGTTATTTCGGGTTCCCAGTTTGATGAAGCAGAGAGCAATGCAAAGAGGACAACAGACTGCTAAAGTTTCCATGCTCAAGGAACGGCATCACTCTAAGGCTCAGGGAAAGGGGCACAATCTGATATGCTGTCCTTCCAGGGCTCAACATCAGCTAGCAAAGGATATGCAGGGTGAGAAAAAAAATCTTACTAGTGTTTACTAACTTCAGGCAGTTCTCTTGCTTCTACTGCTCTCAAATTCTTGAAGCACACAAGGATCTGGATAATAAAAAGGTGGATCAGTCATCTTTCCCCACCTCCTTCCTGTGGTAAAAGTAGTGATGTTTAAAGAACGCTGCTGTCTGGCATATCAAAACAGCTCAGGCAGCATTTACATATGTACTCTAACACACACTTGCAACTTCTTCTAAAAGAGCAGTCCTGTAACTGATGTTTGTTTGCTCAGACATTCAGTGAATACAGGCACAAAGGCCAAAGTCAATCCAACAGCAAAAGAAAAACAACCCCAAAAAAAGGCTAATATTTACAAAAAAATGCTTTCAGAGTGGTTTTGCTCAGCTGGCAGCAAGACATAGCTGAGGGATGGGATATGCTCTCTGCAATCTGGCTCAGCTTTGCTCTCCCACAACTGCATTTTGCTGCTGCTGCAGCCTGGCCAGTGTCCCCGTCCCCCCCACCAGTGCCAGCCAGTGCCTTGCTGTGGAACGCCGTCTCCACCTCGCAGCAGCACCCTGAAGGTACTTTATTTCTTTGGGCTTAGTCAATAAAGCGTTTTGTATTCTTAACTAATAGTATTTTTTCAGAGTTTATGCCGCGGGGCCAGCCAGGTCCCACTTCGGGCTAAAAAAATCCTCCATTCAAGAAGCTACGAAAGGAAGAGCCCACTGCACGACCCTCTCCCATCTTTGTTGCATCCTGCTCCTGGGGGAGTTAAAGGTTCATCTTCCCCATCCCACTTCTGCTGAGGGCTCCTGAACCACCATCCCCCCCCCCCCCCTTTTGGAGACCTCCAGCTCCCCTTCAAATCCACCCCTTGCATTGACCCCCCTATGCCCCAGGTCCCCACCGTGCCGCATCCTCTCCAGCCTCCCCCGCTGGGGCTAAAACCTTTGCCAGGCAACTTACGAACGCCAACATCTAACCACGACTTCTGGAACGCCATCTGCTGCTTAAAACCTCGTGAGGCCAATTCTCATCCCTTGGGCTCCTGTCGCGGAAATCAAACCATCATCCCTCTTCTGACAGCAGCCCATCAGCGGCTTGCTTCTGTTCAGACCGTATTTATTGCAGCTTTAGCTCTCAGCCCTCGCAGAGCAACAAAGCTTTCCCATAAACTCACGCTCTTATAAATTCAATCTGTTTTATTCCAAATATCACATAAATTAAATACATTTCCCATGAATATTGCAAATATACATGAAATGAACATTGCAATTTTTAAAAAAAGTTTTGGCTTTGCTTATGCAACAAGAAGTGCCAAATGTGGTTAGAACATGAACTTCTCCTGTATTTACTAGATACAAAAAGGTGCAGATTAATAATTTATATTTATACATATGTACACACTCCATTTCATAACTAGCTTTAAAACAGTAAAAAATGGTTTCAAGTTTATCTACATTAAACATACTCGTTTAAATCTGGTCAGAAGCCCCAGATAAGAGTTGATACAATCATTTCACAACTGCAAAATTAAGGCGCTACCAAAATACCAGTTCCACTAGTGTAAAATGTAATAGGAATAGAGAGTGTACAGCTTTCTATTTATCAATTTAAAAGTGGACTGGAGAACAAGGAAAAAGGAGCAGTAAGAAACATGACAAGATCTACAGGTTAGAAGTACAAAGAGATCTCGATGACTATCAAATGAACATATTAAAATACAGTAGATAAAAGGCCTCAGTGGCAAACAATTAGTATGCTTCTGAAAGACAAAAAAAAGGTTAAAATATATATATCATTCTGTAGCTTGAAGCTTTACAGGTGAACAACAGGTGTAGAGGTAGAGGGATTTTTTTTTTTTTGGGCCTCTTTACGATGTATAAAGGGCCACGTTCACCACAGTGAAAAGACTCATCATATATCCCAGCATCCTTGCTTGGACAGCAAGCAAGAAAAGTGTAATGAGCTAGAAAGGCAACGAATCCTGTCTATCTCTTCCAGGAGCTCAGCTCCAGTGCTTCCACATGTACCTTGGCAACAAGTTACACCTAAGCACAGATCGGCCGTAACATGGACATTTCCTCTAGAGAGAAATGAGATAGCTAGCTTTTCCCATGAGGTACTACTGGATGCTGTAGAGATTATATGGCAGAGAGAATTTGGTAACAATGAAACTGGTACTTTCCCTTAGAAAGCAAGTACCACAGGGCAGTGGTGATTTTTTTATTTTATTTATTTATTAAAGCTTTGCTATTTGATCAGCATTCAGTGTTTTGGAAGAAATGTCAGCTTTGGGCTGCTAATATGATTATTTGCATCCATACACAGACAATTCCTATGTTGTTATTATTTATCCAAAACATCAGTCACTGAAATACTCACAAACCGCTTTAAACCTTGACCAAAAAAAAATCCCTCTACAGTTCAGCTTTCTCTTCAATAACTATCATTCTATTAATTATGCAGGCCTTCATGAACACAGTAATGTCACTTTCCATGTAAAACGTGTCTTTACACATTACAGAACAGCAGTAAACAACCTCTCTTGTTCCGTAGGGTTTCCTCTCAGAAGTACCTCAAAAGTAGATATCTTGAAAAAATCACTTTTGCAAAGAAGAATATTCACATTAGTTACTGAGGCAAAGCCAAGAAGACATTAACTAGCACCTTGATATTTTTTTTTTCTTTAACGCACTCCTATATTTAAAATTAAGCACATGTAAGATCAGGGACCAGCAATATACAAATACCATCGGCGTCCCTTTGCAGCTAAACTAGTAATACTCAAAACTAGGCCAGACACACAAAGGAGCAACATGAGTGAGTCTAGAAGAAACACACAGCATGGAAAGGGATGGGAAGAACAGGAAGCTGAACAGAAAGGATTGCGAGATCAAATACAGTCCATCTTCTGGTCTGAGAATTAGTTTGTGAAACCACCCTTCGGTAGCTCAGCTGACAGTGGGCTGAAGACCTACTGACTTCTGACATTTCCTCCCCACTATATAGAACAATTCCTTTATACTTCAGTGACTTCCTCTTCATCACCTTCAAACCCTGGAGGAAATGCATTCAACTTGAATTTTGAGTATTTTGGTGATGGTAGCAGAACTTGCAGAAGGCTACTGTAGAGGTTATGACATCATTGGTTGTAAGTTATGCACTTCACAATTCAGAGAATATACTTACGAACTATTTAAATAGAAAAGGCGTGTTCAAGGTAGAGGCAGTTACAGTACATTCAGGGTATGTTACAGAAACCATTTGTGGTAGCCATTTGCTGAAAGGAAAAAACCTCTGTATTTTTGTTTCCCAGACCACACAGGTTATAACTACAATACCCAAAAGAGAGCAGGTAATATATCCCAACCACTGCATTTTAATGCAGTCTTCTTCCAGAATTCATGTGCAAAGTGAAAAAAAAGTTTAAATACATCTTCACTGACAAATAAGGACAAAAGAACTAAAAAAAAAGAAACCAGGCACTTTGACTATTTAGGTAAACAGCCATTTCTTCTTACCAGACTTCTGTACGTGAATAGGTCTTTACATTGGTCTTGCTATGCTTGCAGCACATGGAGATTCAAGTCAACTTTTTTCCCTGTTGGTAGTATCAGATCTACTTACTGGAAACTATGCCAATTGAATTGGTAACACTGCTAGTTATTTCATTGGCAGTTGAGCAAGTGTTGATCATTTGACTGACAAGTGATCAATTTAATAGCTATCAAAGTTAGATATTAACAAAACAATACATTAAAAAAATAATCCAAGAGACAAATGAAGGTTAACACCTGACTTAAGCTTGCATTGAGACTTGCCTTTATAGGTTCGGTTTGTGCCTCCTTTCACGATGTTATTGTGGACTGATTTCCATCACATACAGCAACTGGTACTAAACTACAATACTTTCGGTTTGAAACATGTTCAGTAGAGATCACCCCAAAGTAACGGGAGGTTGGCATGACACTGCAGGCAGGAGGGAGATGGAAACCTCTCTGCGTTTCATCCTCGCCAGTCCCACTCGCAGATTAGGCGTTCAGCGTAAACTGCAGCATGCCTCCCTTGTACTTGGGGTGAAATCATTATTTCACAGCAGCGTTTATCATACTTTAGGGAGCCGGTTTGATTTGAATTTAGCAATAAGACCAGCTAGGATTACTTTGATTTGTCTTTTCAAATAAACCAAAGTACACCTTTCCAAACATTTTGTACATACTCAACCCGCTACAACACATAAATCACAACACGAGGGATTACCTAAGGCTACTAAATAGTCTACTTATTCAGTAGCTATTATTCTTTCAGATAAACATCCTCAGATGCCTTGACCACAAACAGCTTAAATTTTGTTTTCCTCACAGACTGTTATTTGCTGAAGAGAGAGAGACATGGGTGTATGACAGACTGCCTACCAATTCACTAACAGTGTACTGTTGGTTAGTCTTCATGCATACTTCTGCCAGGCAGCGTAACTCCTCTTCTGTTCACTACCTTCAAGAAAGTCTAGGAAACACCTCTTCAATCCACTGTCCAGTTTCCTTTTCCTACCAAGTAGAAATCCAAATCACATGCAGGCCAATGGTGCTACTCTAGTACTTAACTCTCTTGCAGGCTAGAAACATCAATTCTATCGTAGTACTTTGAAGCAACTGTCCACATCTATCAGCTACGCTCTAACTGTAGCACAGCTTTGTAGAGGCTCAGATTTCACCAGGACAACAGGAGAGAGTGCAAGGTTTGGTGAATACCCAGGATAACAAACCGATGCAATCGATGGATGCTGGACACAGTCAGAAAGGGCTGTTCCTTCTTGAAGGAATCTTTAAAAAAACCCCAAAACAACCCCTCCCCCTTTGCCCTCCCCCAGAATAACCTGTCGTGAGATGTTTTTGGTGCCCACTCACAACTGAAGTCCATGTTATCTGGGTCTTTTGCGAGTCACAAATATCAATACGCGTCTGATGGCGATAAGACGATCTTTAAGGGAGGTCATTGCCAATATAGCCAGCTGAGCTCTGTTTTCCAGAGGCAACACTGCCAAGAGCCACCAGTACCAGGCAGGACCACTGGGGTTGCTCTGCAAAAGGATGGAAAGACATGCAATCAAGTATTCATTGCCCCATGAAGAACGCCACCTTCCTTCCCACCCTTTATTTGCTAAGAAAGTCACCATAAACCAGTTCACACTTAATTTCAGGTGCTCTCCTTGTCTATAGACACCATTAAGACTGATCTCTTCAGATATCAACTTATATTGTTTTCCACTGATTGTCTTCTGTGCTTCATGCTAATAGACCAAAATCGGGTAAATAAAGGGCTTAAAATGTATGAAACCACAGCAAAAACTTGTCAGAAAATAGTCTTGTGTAAAAATTCTGTATAGAATGAGGCTGCGTAAGTAGGAAGGTTTTATTACCTGTGGCTCTGGTTCTTTTCCAGGCATGGACCCAAAGTGATTGAGAATTTGCACTTTCATATTGTCTTTAAGAGAAGTAAACCAGGCAACAGCTTGATCATAAACTGAATCATGAAGGCGGACAAGTTCTTCATATTCCGGTCCTTCAACCTTATTGTTAAAAGAAGGGAGATGGAACAAAACAGGTTTGATACCGTGGAGTCCTTATGCTTCCCCAGAAACAAGCGAAGCAAAATAATGCAGTGACTACGGCTGTTCAAGTGTTTTTATCTAGGCAAACTGTACCCAGGTCTCAGATTTCAAACCTGTGATGCTGGAGTCTTTTTACCCTCCCCTAGGTGTTCTGAAGTGATATTTCTTGGAGCAGTTACTGCCTCATTAATACCCATTCCTAAATGCTGGCACAACAGAAGAATCTGCTCTCTGATCCCGGGACATCATATTAATCATCTCAAACCCACAACCTTGAGTCCCTGTCACAGAAGGACCTCTGAACATTGGTATATCATCTGGCAAAATAAAACAAACACTACTGCCACCGAGCAGAGAGACGGGGGTCTACGGCACTTAGAGACCAGCAGTACTTTGTAGCGGTGTTAAGGCTATGGTAGGACAGCCAAGGAGGAGGAGGAGGGCAGACACCTGAGCAGGCACAAAGCAGGGAAAGTAGATGCTTTCCCAATACCAGGAATGGCCATAAAAAAAAAAATACCCTCGCTGAGGCAAAGAGTGTTTTAGTTGCACAGGCCTAACTATTAGCTATTAGGGAAAATCAAAAAGCATAAGCAAAAAAACCACTACAAATTGGCGATTTGGTTTTTTGGTTTGTTTAGTTTTTAGTTTGGGGTTGTTGGTTGGGTTTGGTTTTTTTTTTTCCCCCTGTAATCTGTACACACCAATGGTGTGATTCACCTGGGCTACTCAGATGCACATCTGAGCTAGCTGCTCTGGATGCCCTTCACAGTCCAGGAGAAACAGCTCGAGGGCCATTAATCTCACCTTAAGGTAGGTATCTAAGACAGAGCAGATAAAATAGGCAGCTTTGGACTGAGATTTCTCACCATCAGATATAACATGAACGTAGGGTGCTGAACACAGGTGTCAGCCTCTCGAGTGAGACAAGGTAAATCTCACCCTAATTATGAAGAGGTGGGTCTGGCACCATCTACAGACAATGCCTGGATACCTGTGTTCCACCACCCTTCACTGGGGATTTAAACACATCAGAGCCCTCACTGAGCAGACTAAATACTCCAGCCTTTTGCAGGGGGAGGCACCTCCATGCGATCTGCCTTTCATGCCCCGGCAAACAACTGCATTATCCTGCACAGGTGAGAAAAGCCCTACCAAGACTTTACAGACTTGCGCTTCAACTATGAGAGCACGCTGAAGAGCTGTATGACCAGACTGGACTTCATCAATTGGCATGAGACTACTACTAAACTCAGTGTTAAGAGGGATCAGGGTTTTACAGACATGCTCTGAAGATGATCCAGGAAGTCATCATTAACAATGGCCAAAAATTCACCCTTTGGCCAACACCCATCACAAGCACTTCACTTGATGCAGGTTTTACAAGAGGACTTGGTTTTAAAAGCTACTCCCCTCTCTGCATTTCTCTGCTCTCAGCCAGCTCTGATGGATGCTTGTACAGGCATGGTTAACTACATGTCACTAGGACCTCATTTTAAGAGCGGACTCCCACATTTGTTTGAGGACCCGTTCTGTAAATGAGAGCTTGGAGGTCACATGCAGTCTGCCAACTGTCTGTTCAGTGCAAGAAGAGAATAGTCAGTTCTCTAACAACAGGGGTGTGTGCTCTTAGAAAGGGTTTCAAGTCCCTACCAGTTTTAAAATGTTACTCTGACCTCATCTACGCATCATGACAGACCTCAGCACCTGAGTCTCAGAAGCTACTTTGAGATCCATGAAGGGAGTGCAACACTTCAAGCAAAGATAATTATAAGGGCAGAAAGGAAGAAAGGGAAGGAAGAGACAAAGTTTGTTCCATGGTTTTCAAAATAGAGCTTTAGTATTTATAATGATATTGGTTTAAAATAATGCACAGCTAGCTTGAAATGCAACAAGGAAAGACTATTTAAGTGAATCCAGCAATACATGGGTATGAATAACTTTGCACCATAGATCACCTTTTTATCTTCAAGATACTCGATGTTTGCTGTGTTATATCCATCTCGCTGGCCATGGCTTAAGACCCTAAAACGACGGACACCAACTGTATCAACAACTGAGCGCCCATCAGGAAAAAACTTTACGTCCCTGATCTCTAATATACAGCCATGATCTGCAAATCTGAAATGACAGAAGGGCATAAAAGTGGAAGTCATCAACAAGTGTTTATACACATCAGGACAAATACTGGGCCTAATTCACCACTTCTTATTTGAAAGAGGATCCTGCTTTGGTGACAATACATTTCTGCTTACTCACATAAGCCACACAACCCCCACCCTTTCTGCCTTCCCTCAGAGGTCCACGGCAGCAGCATTTTCGGAGTGTATTTGCGGAGTGGGAGGGTTGGGAAGGGACAGGAAACTAAATGAAGCATGTTTCATGCTGGGCGTTGCCAGCTGCTGATGGCAAATTCACCTGGTTTGCAAAGAAAACAAGATGGGTAAAGATAACGTAAGGAAGTCCAGAAACTGAGGAACAAATGCAGGGCTGGGAGGGCTGTCCCCCTACTCTGATGTCTAAGCAGAGGATTACAGGCTTTAGGAGAAAAAGGCTTCTATATAGCAAGACCTTTCTTGCACTTGTTTCCTTTCCTAAAAAAAAACACCAAAAAGCAAAAACAAACAAAAAATCCCCAAACAACCCCAAAACACCCTCTTTACAAAAGCACATTTCTATCAGTTATATTTAAAGTAGGCACAGGTTTTAATCATGCCCTGGAAACAAGCATGCAACAGATTTTTACTTTAAATTATCAGGCTTACCTACTCTACATCGGTGCTTAGTGAGTTCACTAGAAAGGCTGATCACAGAATGACTCTTCACCACGATATGTTGATCTGCCAGCGTTTGCAGCTCTGCACCTCAGCCTACTGCTAAGCTGGAGAATGCACTATATCTAGTCTCACCTCAAGGTACCAAATTCCTGCAAGGTCTGATAAATGTTTCATCAGGGAAACACTTGTTTTACCAGGGCTTGGCCATTTCTTACATCGGAGTGATGACGAAACAGCGACGCTGCAGGGAAATTACTCCTGTTTCTACTCTACCAGAAATCATGGGTTTGAGAGGGGAAAAAAAAAGCTCACCACTGTGAACAACCATTCTCTCCTGGACATTGTGCAGAACAAACTGAGGAAGAGCAAGAAGAGTACAGTTGCACACAGCTAAGCCCTGGTGCTCTGCCAGTGGGATTACAAAAAGTGAGTTTATTATAGCAATATTAGACTAAACAGTATTTGAAGAGCTACATTACAATTGCTTAAAATCAATGATTTTAGTGACTTTCATACCAAATTTAGAAATTATTCTAGAAGTGATGATTTTTTGTCATTCTTTGAGAAGTTACTTTTGGATAAAAAGTTATTTTAATCAAAGAGAGACAAGAGAGCACCTGGAGATGGGTATGAAATGTACTGACACATTAGAAGTTTATATTCTTCTCCCAGTTTTGACTTAAAATGGAGAAATAAAATAGAGGAAGGTAATAAATTGAACATGTCTTGTCACTGTGTTTTTCAAGGGAGGTATGTATCCATGTCTTAGTAGATGAGGCAAAACGAGTTACCCCACCTTTCATATTCCCAGTTGATTTTGCAATTTTGAATAAACAGAAGAACTTCTTTACTTGTGTAAGAAGGTACAACAGCCTGCCAGGTGTCTACAGATTAAGGCTTCCTCCGCTTCACTGTTTGATTTAAATTACCATGCTTTAAAAGTTTAATTATTTTAGTAACTCAAAACAGACAGGACATAAAAATCTAACCATATCAGCTGCATTTTAAAATACCCTTTATGACACTATCTAATAAACCAATTCTTGTGGTTTTGGGATTGTAACCCCTTGGCCCTCTGTATTAGACCCACCTCCAAATAAGTTTGGCTCTTCCACAGACTAAGGGGAGTAACAATGTCCTAGGGTCACTTTGTCCTCACTCTTACAAGCATTTGCTTCCAGAAAATTGGTAATAGGTCTGGAAGGGACCATGGAGCATCAGCTGCTCTTGGAGCCTGAACTCCACTGAGGGCAGCACACCAAATGGCATGAAGCATAGCCAGAGCCGAAGCCATAGCATCTGGAACCTATAGCATCTCCTGTATTCTTACTGCCACCTCACTGTCCAGTCGGAGAGAAAAAAAAAAAGCCCACAATCCAAACCCACCTGAACTGGACAAGGAAAGGCTGCCAAGCCCTGGTATGACTGCCCTCCTCTCAGCTCCAGTGATGATCACCTACAAAAATGCTGCTCCTGAGCATGCCTGTCTAACGTGTTCTTAAAAATTCCCACGCTTGCCATCCATTCTACAGTCTGCATCACGCCAACATACCTTCTGAAGTCAGCAACTATCTATTACATCTCTTTTAAGACCACCTTATTGTTTTCCCACAAGCATCTTCTTATCCCTTTCACCTAAAACCCTATTATCTATAAAGGACTTAAAAACCTGAAGGTTTTCATAGAATCATAAAATAGTTTGGGTTGGAATGGACCTTTAAAGGTCATCTAAGTCAGTCTCCGCACAGGGAGCTGGAAACACACCAGTGTCAGAATTCACAAAAATGAATTAAAGGTGAGATCATATAGAAAGACAACGTAACCCACTCACTGCAGATAGTTTAGACATTGCAACACAGCAGTAAAGACAAACATCAAATTTCAACATTCAGCAGCAGAACAGTCTTCTCAGCCAAGGGTATACTTTGTCTCATTCAAATGATACCACCTATGCAAGAAACCTATGGAAGGTCTGGATTTTTTTTTTTAACATATATATTATTTTTGGTTTTGAAACTGAGTAGACAGAGGAGCAACCTTATCCAGACAGCTTTCACTAGAACAAACAGGCTAGAAAGCTTTCCAACCACATAGACGATTAAGAGCTATTTTTGGAGCCTGTAGTAGCAGGATGCGTTGTATTCCTGCTATCCATCCAACAGGGGAGCAATAAAAATTACATCATTGTGTCAAAAGGAACGTTTAAGATGCAAACCTAAAAAGCCAGCCACTTTAGTATTGGTTCATACAGGACTGGAAGGAACCACAGTGGTTTGGGGAGACAAGTATACTGCCTGTAGTACTCCATTAGTGTCACAACAGCCTCTGCAACAACAGGACATTCTCAGCTCATCTCCTTACCCTTTTAATTCGTCAGCTAAGCACATGCCAAACTGCTTGGTACCAGTTTCCATGCATCTTCTTATCATTAGGCGATAACGAGGCTCAAAGACATGGAGTGGGCAAGGGATGGTAGGGAAGGCCATGGTACATACGAAGATGGGAACATCTTTATTCAAACTGTAAAATAATTATTAAAAAAAATTCAGCTTTTTTCTGGATACTGCTATATTCAGCATAAACCCTTAATATGACACCGATTCCAGTGGTTTCCTTAGACTCATTCTTCATAAAGGCTTATCTAGTCGAGGTTTGTCATTTTTACAAGACAAACATATTTCAGGACTCTTTCTGTTAATACATTAAGGCAATAATCCCTCTAATCTATTTTCATAGAGGAAAAGTCAGGAAATAATGGGCAATTTCCCAAACGTGTGCACACCAATACATCTAGCTTAAATACACATGGCAAGATTTTGGTGATAAATTTTTCCAGTAATATAGTACCTAAGAACTAGCCATGTTCAAAGCAAGATGGTACAGAATTCCCAAGCTCAGTAAAGCCCTTTAATTTTGAAGAAGCCCACTAATCCACTTAAATAAAACTTGCAATTAAGCCTGAAAAAAATTTTCTTTTTAGTTGAGTTGTAGCGCAAGATCCACAAGTCACTGACAAAACTGGATCCTTGAACTTCTCCTGACCTGAAGTATAACCCATCTATAATTTGAATTCTACTCCCAGAAAACCCCCATTATAACTTTTAAAGCTATTATATTGTTTCAGAGGAAAAAGCAATTATCTTTATTTTAGGAATACTGGTGTGCCTCTCTACCATCCAAGCATATTGTTACTTGTTTATCAGCCACAAACATATCAAAAATACAAAACATCTGGCAGGTTCATTTACAAATTCGTTCATTTTGTGCATCTGCATAAGCAAATGAAGCTTCTTCAGTAATTTAGATTGAAAAATATCATTTTTCTAACAGCTGTCAGTAGTAAAAAGAGAGCCTACTTTGACAATTCCTTCATTTCTTCCTCATAAACTTTCTTCCTTTCAGATAATTCCTCTGGCAAGTAACGGACTATCAGTTCTTCTGTAAGGACGGTCTTCTTGTAAGTTCTGCTTGCCAGAAACTGCAAGGAAGAGTCAACTCTAAGTCTAATAATGAGAAGACAGGTAACATCTCTTCCTCCCTACCCATCCCTTTCCTAAAGCCAAACAGCACGTTAGTCAGGACTGTACTGATTCCTCCTCCTTTCCAGCCTTCAGGCATCAAAACTTCCACTTTGGGGTATGTGGTTCACCCCGGTGCCCATGTAACTATAACCCCATGCCCTTTTTTTGGCAGAAGTTGTACTACCAGCAAGAAAAGGCAGTCCCGCCTCGCTTTTGCAGAAGATACATATATTCTGTTCACCCAGAGCTGTCAGGTTCCTGGCAAGTAGTACTCCAAGTCCAAGACACTTTCTGTCTGCTGCAGCAGAAGCGTTGACCAAGGAGTGACCATTCCTCATTCATCGCAGGTACATACACAAACTGGAGATATGGTATCAACGGGACTACCCAGGCATGAACCTGATGTGATACTTACTGGAAGCCTCTGTTCCTTTAAGCACCAGCAAACCCCACTTGTCTTCCAAGGGATGACAAAACACATTCTGGAGCAAATGAGGTCTGCTCACAGCTTGATGCTGTGGGTACTACTGTGTTGTTCTGGTTTCGTAGAACCATGGAATAGTTTGGGTTGGAAGGGACCTTTAAAGCTCATCTAGTCCAACCCCCCTGCAATGAGCAGGGACATCTTCAACCAGATCAGGTTGCTCAGAGCCCTGTCCAACCCGACCTTGAATGTTTCCAGGGATGAGGCATCTACCACCTCTCCAGGCAACCTGTTCAGTGTCTCACCACCCTCATACGAAAAAATTTCCTCCTTATATCTAGTCTAAATCTACCCTTTTTTAGTTAAAAACCAATACCCCTTGTCCTATCGCAACAGGGCCTATTAAAAAGTCTGTCCCCATCCTTCTTATTAGCCCCCTTTAAGTACTGAAAGGCTGCTATAAGTTCTCCCCAGAGCCTTCTCCAGACTGAACAACCCCACCTCTCTCATGCTTTCCTCAGAGGAGAGGTGTTCCATCCCTCTGATCATTTTTGTGTCCCTCCTCTGGACCCGCTCCCACAGGTCCACGTCTCTCCTGTGCTGAGGACCCCAGAGCTGGACACAGAACTGCAGGTGGGGTCTCACCAGAGCAGAGGGACAGAATCCCCTCCCTCAACCTGCTGGCCACTCTTCTTTTATTGCAGCTTGCGAGTAGAGCACAGAAAATCCCCACATAGATGCTTTCAGAAGAAGAGTTTTGTGCGTTTTTGTTAATTGGGGCAAGGACATACTTACTTCTGACAGCTTTTCTTTGCAGAGCGGGCAATGCGGATTATGGTCAAGGCAACGCTCAAGGCATTTGAGGCAAAAGGTGTGTCCACAGGGAGTGGTAACAGGTTCATAGAACAACCTGTAACAGAAAAGCTAAGTTGCCAACACAAAAAATGCAGATTCCCAAACTGTGGAAAGGAGTGACTACACCTAGCCATCTCTTCCGTTTCTGCTTCTGTATAAAGCACAGGTGTCAGTTTTATCTAAGGATATTAAAAAAGTTTTCATTTACAAGTGGTAAACAATGGAGAAAACCATGCATAAAGGAGAAAACCACATCTGTAAAGATTCACCAGATGCAAGGTTCAGCAAAAAGTAAGAGAGTCATGATTTAGACATTCTCTGGCAAGTTTCCCTTCTGACACCCTGAAAACTTTTTTCAGAAACTAGAAAGGCTTTCTGATCTTAATCCCAGGTCAATGCAGTCATACCTCATGCAGAGGGAACACTCAAAGTCCGACGCATCCACCAGAGTTGCTGGTATTTCACTTGAAGTGACAGCGGTGTTTTCAGGTGAAACATCTGCATCTAAGTAGTTAAGATGACAATTATTTACTGTTTAAATTGTTTTTCCATAAAGAACCTAATTTATCTCTTTTTTTTTTTTTTTTGAAGTTTTGTTCCAAAAAAACATATTTTCCATCTAAGTTTTAGACTTTCTGGCAGGAAATCTTTTGGAGATCAGAGGATGATGTCTATGGCCAGCCAAAGCACTTTAGAGCTAAATACCCATGATTTGCTTCTCCAAAAGTGGTTGGTTTGTTGTTTTTTTTTTTTTGAAGTCTAGTTTTTAAAATACTCTGCTATTGCTTTCCCACCACCATCACCACTCCCACATCAGCCAGGCCAGATGTTTTAAAGGACATTAAGTCCAGAATTTAATTTGTTTACACACAGTTAAACTATTTCATCAGTGTTTATTATATATTTCTCAGCAGGGGTAATTTTTCGAACAAGTATAAAAAAAGCTTACATTCTTCTAGACTAGGCTGCTATGCAAAATCCCAAGTTTCAGACAGCTTAAAGTTTAAGGACTACTGGAGTTGCACTAGCTAATACCGATTTCACTAGTTCAGCGCTCTGCAAACACAGAAGCAAAACACTTCACTTAAAATTCTGCCCACCCTGGTTTTTGGGGGGTGGTATATATCCCTGCAGTTAACATGATTACAGGGTATGGGCTTCAAACTTCACAGCAGCAGCATTTAAGCTCAAGACCTATCAGTTCGAGCTTCTGGTGACATTTATACAAGCAGATTCTGTAACTTCTTTTACAATCCGCATCTTTGTTGCTCAGTGATGAGCTGCAACAGAGCCATGGATTCTGCCTCCATGTCCTTTTTATTAAGCAAATTCTTGACCATTTAAAAAAAAAAAAAAGCTCAGCTTTTTATGTTAAGTTAAAACACTAGGATGTTTTGTTAAAGGATAACTTATGCTCAGCATCTGGTTTATCTCAAGCCCAGATGGGATAGGGGAGAGGGCACTGGTGTTGTGTGGCCTACAAAGAAAAACAGCGTTATCTTTAACCTACATCTCGCATGTTAGCATTTAGTAATAGCAAGAACCTAACTGTGTTAATTCTGCAAATAGTAACATGGCATCGGGATCTAGCACAGACCAGAAATTAATGGTTATGGGTAAAATGTGATCTCTGGCCTTCGCTGTGAAGATACAGGCAGGTCAGATTTCACAATTTATTTACTGAGTCTGCAGTTCATAGGCAAGTACAGGGTTCTTCCCTTCATGGCAACATGATCAGAAACTGGCCATACAGTCGTCATTTGCAGAGGCAGCAGACCGACAGAAGCACTTGAAGACTTTTAATATTTCAAGGCAGAAGTGAGATTTGTCAAGGAGGTGTGGGTTGGGGTTTTTTTTCCTTTAAGGGAAAAAATGCACAGTAGTATAGCAGTGCTTTCAAAGTCCCTTTTAACCAATTATTTCACTACTCTGCAATATATTGCCTTCAGCATCTTTATCCCGGAGCACTAACACCACTTTGGAGGTCTTTATTAGAAGCTTGAGAAGCATACTGATTGTAAGCACTGCTATCAAGTGACAGAAAACTGGAGGGGGACTTACTACCCTTCAAAAGGCTTCTTTGTTTGCTTGGAAAGTTTCATGTAAAGTTACATGTGACTGTTTCTGATGCCAGTTAAAGATTAGTTTCCAGGCTTACTGCATCTTTCCTTTATATAGAAAGACAATGAAGTTCAGCTATACCTCTGAGACCTAGAAAATGGAAGCGGCACCAGCAACACAGACTACTAAACTGTTACTGGATTACACGTTGGAAATGGCCCATTTGAGAAAGAAAAATACAGTGTTCATTGAATGAATGAAACTGCTCTGGAATAAGGTAAATAAGCTGTTACAGCAGAAACAGACACACCAGACAAAGTATTATTACGATCCCTGTAGGGAATGTTTCATTGACACCTATAAAAAGGGAGAAGGAAAGAAGTAGTTTATAATTTTCAGTATGTGCAAAAGAAATCCCCTTCCCATGCCACAACACAAACCTTTTTTAGGAATCTTATTGGGGACATCCAAGCTTTGTAAATCCCTCATATCATTGGACAGCTTTCTTTTTAAGCCAGCCCCAGGTAAACTGGAGAGAATAGCTCCCAAAGACTTCTTGTTGTCTTCAAAATAGAGATCCAGAACATGATGGGGAACAGGAGAATCAGAGCTTCTAAACACATCAGATTCTTGGGACGGGGTTTTTGTTAACCTGAACACAGTATCCTAAAAAAATTAAGAACAGTTATACACAGCATGAGACAATTTTGCTTTGTTTTTTTCTATTAGTTGTATACATCAGCAATAGATCAATGTCCCTACAGTGAGCTTAGCAAGGGAGCAAGGTCCATATCAAAGAAGGACACTCTCCAGTTGCATGAAATAGGGCCACTTCTCTCCCTGCAGCTCCTGTCCCTAGAAATTATGTTCTTCTCATACTAAAATCCTGAGTGAAAAAAAACACCCACAAATATCATCAACCCCACATGAAGGCATCACATTGTCTTCTGAAAAAAGAGTTTCATTCTCTTATTCTTCTGAGGAAGTACATCCGAACAACAAGATCCAACAGCAATGGAGAAAACAAGCTTACCATGAAAGTAAGTGCCTACATGAGTGCAGACAAAGATAATGTCACACAGATCAGACAGATCCTTGTGTTACTTTTGGTATTTTTATGTTGAACGCTTTTTACTTTACCTTTGAGGACCCAGCAACAGAGCTGTCTTCCACAGCTGACTGTGTGTTTATGCTACTCAGAAATGCGGGTTTCAATCTCGTATGGGACGTTCGACTAGAGAAAGGTGCTGTTAGACTATCATGCACATTTTCAAAGGCTGGGAAAAACATCTCACACATTATCTAGTCAATTAGAGAGAGAAAAAAAGAAAAAATAATAATAATTATGACATAGATATTTATGTTTGCACAAACACAGATACACAAACTTCACAGCTTCTGGATGCCAAGAAGCTTGCAACAACCAGGACATCCTGCATTCCCCAATGCCCACAGGAAACTTGAATGGCAGTCCCCACCACAACCACAGGCACAACCCAGGGTGCTCTTCTGGCATCCACCTCCCTCCCCGAAGGCTTCTGCTCCCCAGGAGCACCCGGAGCGGCAGTCTGTTGCATTCTTCTCCTGCCCCTACCCATCTCCACCCTGACCCTCAGACCCCTGCCTCCTGAAGTCTTCAGACCACGCTCTCCCATCAAAATTGGTTAACAGAGATGTCTTTAAGCTGCCCTCATGCTCTGCATCCATCTCCTCTATCCTCAAGCAGATTTCACCCCTAGCTCAAAGCTGTGTGGAGCCTGTTCCCCCTCTCACCAGTCCATACCAAGCGCCTTGCCAAACCCCAGTTTCTTTTCAGAAAAAGCTGCCTGTATGGACAGTCACAGAGAACCTGACGATATTTGGTTAGCACTAAGTGCATCTAATTTCCCATAAGGGACAAACTGCTACAGAGACTGCAGGATTTTTCCAGGACAGGGCAGAACACATCTGCCCCTTGCCAACCCTCTGCCACTTCCCATTTTAAAGTGGTTTTCTGATGGGCACTAAAATTAGCAGCCTCAAGCCTACAAAATCCAGGTGTACTCAAATCCGGCCGACATACTGCAAGCGTAATCTACAAACGACAGCGGCCCAAACTCCAGATTTGCAGTCGGATCCACAAATATACAATCCCTCTGGTTGAGGCATCAACCAAACCCGAGAGGTGCCTTGCACAGCGTAATGCTAATAAGGTTTATTGGAGAGTCTACTGAATCAAATTATCCTTTGGCTGTTTATTATCACCTGAAATAACACAAATTTTACTAGGCTGCAGGAGTAAGAGCAGCATGATGGCCCAGAAGTGGCTAATAAATACATTTTATACCTTTTGGGCTTCTTTCTTCATTGAGCTCCATTCAGGATTTAAGGCAACACAATAGAGAAACTCCTTCAATGCTTCCTCAGTCCTTTCCAATCCAGAAAGAGCTTTTGCTTTCACATAATGGCCCTGTTCACACAAAGGAAACATACAAATCTAGAGATCATTTCTGAAGTGACAGCAAGACATCAGCAAACAAACTTGGAAGCTCACGCCATTCTGCAGGTGAAGAGCAAGATGCTTTTTGGCCAACAACCTCTTTAACACACGCGACTGAAGGAAAGTCAGCCACTTTTGCTGAAGATCCCCCAGGAACCCACTGCTGCATCACCCCCTGCCAAAGACACTGCTCTTTTCCCCAGGCAGGACCTGGTGCAGAACGAGGAGGGGTACTTCTCTCCCCAGGGACCAAGACTACTACATATCCCACCGGGCTCGATACGCCAGAGAACAGTTTCACATACCAGGGCAAACTTAACAGTAATGAAGCTGCATGGGAAAGGCAGTGGCATGGGGCAGGCTGGAGGCGGCAGCTGAGGGAACAAAAGATTTTAGGTTCAGGACATTCACTTCTCCTCGGTGTCTTACCAGGACAGAGATGATTTTTCACCTATTTTGTTTTGCTAGAGAAGACCAACAACATTATGAATTTAGGGCAACTTACCAAGGCTTACCCTGAAACCTTTTAGCCCATCCTACTTCTCCCACGTCCTGGAGTAACCCATCCATGGCCAACAGGTATGGTAGTCAGCTTGGGGACAAGTCCTACTTGTTACTAGTAGCAAGACAGGAATGCCTCACCCCTGAATTTCTCCACAGATATCAATTTGCACTTCAAATCGGGCTACAGAAAATACTTCCGTAACGATGAAAAGAAACTAAGTGTGCATTTAGAGATTTGCCTCTTGCTTATTAGACAGAAGTGTGCTCTGCAAGTCCACCTCTGATCCACATGAGTATCTCTAGGTTGTGCTGAAAATACAATTTCACTAGTCTGAGAGACTGGTTAGATAAGCAGATACACTTTTCTATTCGTCATACTAATGCCAAAAGATCCTGTATCACATAATCTTCCTGAGCAGGTACCTTCCTCGCTGTTTCAATACAGCCCTTCAAGCTGAGCCCCGTTAAGATCTTTACCCTTCTACCGTCAAGAAGTAGGAGGCTTGTACCAAAAGCAAGTAACAGGCACTGTGTAAGACAGGTTACTTAACGTATGTCACTCGGTGACCTGAACAAGAAGTCTCAGTACACACCAATCTCTCAAGGCGAGATACATTTTTCTTTTCCCGAATGCAGTAAGAAGAGGTGCTGTGAGGCCTGACCCTCACCTTCTTATCTTGATGCTCGCAATCTCTGTAAAACCTTTTTAGAGAGGCCCTAACACGCCTGACATCACTGTCAAGACTACTCCACTGCACTGGGGAGGCTACAAGGTTATTTGGCCTCGTCCTTCAGGGCCGCAAGAGCAATTTCCTTATCCAAGCTGCAAGGGAGGACTGAGCTTGGCTGTCTAGGGACAAAACACCTAAAGATCCAACACCAGAAGTGAGGCCCAGGGACTAGACACTTCAAAGACCACCACTGCCACCTTCCCGTTCCTCTTTTCACACAGCCTTGACAAGCATCGGACTGAAGGGTAAGGTCGAGGCAGGACCTTGTGCAGCAGGCAGGATCCAGGCAGGAGGGCATCTGGTTCTATCCGCCAAGTAAAACTACAACTGGAAACTTCTCCCCACCTTAGAAAGACGAAGGACCTGGGTTTCATAGCAGCTGAAAAGAAACCAACTTGTCTATTGCTCCAGTAAATACACTGGACCCAAGAGCTTCACCAGGAACTCAGTGAGCCACTACATTTGAGTTCTCAGTGAGCCCAAACGTACTGGTAGGTGAATGCTCGCCTCCCAGGAGCTACTCCCAGAAAGAGTTTAATTTTATGGTTTTGGTTTTTTTTGGTTTTTTTGGTTTTTTTGTTTTTTTTTTTAACTACACAGCGCATGTTTGAGCTAATCTCTGCCACTGAATGCCTCAAGATACAAAACAAAGCAGATGCCAGAATTCCTGGAGAACATGGGTTCTGGATCAGCACAGCTCCCACGGAAGTTCTCACACACACGCAAGCAAAGTGAAATGTGTCTGTGACACTGCTGGTTATGCCATGATGACAAATTTCTTGGGTTTAAGGGGTGACAAGACAGACAGCCGTCAGAGACAAGTACCTAACTCGTCAGAAACGAGATGCTTCAGACGGCTCCTCTCCACGTGCCCCACGTCTCCCCCAGCTGGAAGCAGAGAGCTAGCTGCAGCCCCCCAGGCCGAGGCAGGCGGCCGAGGGGTTCATGCAACACCTCCTTAGTCTTCACAGGGAAGCCAAGGTCTGCCTAAAATCCTTCTCCAACTCCCAGTGCTACCCTCTCTCCAGGTAGCCCCCAGGGGCTTTATCTGGTCAAACCTGTGCTGCAGTTTTGCTACTGATGGGTTAGGGACTGACCAGAGGTGCAATCCTAGGTGGGATGAGCTGTCGGACACCCGGTCTAGCCTCAGGCAACCGGCGGTAATAACGGGCTCCAGGCGCTTCTTCCATTTCTCTCTCGTAACATCATTTCTGATGCTTGCTTCAGACTGCCCACAAACCCACGCTCCTTGTAGTACTTCCTTTCATTATGAAAAAAAAAAAATCCCAACCCCCTCTATGAATCACCATGACACAGGTGGGAAGCACAGATATGAACACTGTCCCCACCACAGAGAGAAGCCCCGAGAACAAGCAGTTTTCATTTTGGTCTCTACGACATGCAATCACCGTACCGCAGGCCAGTGGGGTTTGTTTCGGCAGAGGACGTCCGCGTCATGAAGAGCTTGCTGGTAGTTCTTCATCAACGTACAGAGTTCTGCTCGCTGTGCTATTAGTGAACACTTGCAAGGAGCTGGAAAACAAAAATCGTTGCAGGGAACTCCATTAAAAGAAGCACTCGGACATGTTAAATACAGTAACCTAAATTCCAGCCAGAGTAACCTAAAAAGCACTACAGCACAACGGTTACATTTATACTCTCCTGTTACGGAAAAAAAGGCAATTCCTTCCTTCTCTCCTTCTTAAAATATATTCCTCTCAGCCTGGAAGCAACCTCTGCATTTTATCTAGCAGAACAGATTTCATATTTGTATACAGGATGCCACCTGGTCTTTCCCTCACCTTCCTTACAGGACACGTAAGAAAGCAAAAAGAAAAAAAGCCCCAACTGTTTTTCCGCCCAGTGTGGCTTTGCATGAAAGAAATCACCAAAGCAGGACTTCAGCTAAAACGTTCACTGTAAGCCACTCATTAAGAAAAATGCATGCAGCCTTCACATTTCATATCCACTCGCCACCCACAAACCTCTGCCCTCCTGAGGGCAGGCAAACCTCTCACGATCACGCACATTGCCTCAGCACCCACACACTCACGAATCGTCCCGTTTGCGTGGATTACGAACATCTCAAGCGTTATTACTCTGTCCTTTCCTAAGGTCTCTATAACATGTTTTAAGATGGAAATCCTCCTCCAGCATAAAATCTCACAGAACCTCAAAACAACTTTGGCTGATGCATGTTCAGCTTGTCCACCAGGACCTCCGGGTCTTCTCTGCAGTGCTGCTACCCAGCCCAGCCCGCCCTGTCGCACGGGGTTGTCCTGTCCCAGGCACACTTGCCTTTGCCAGAGTAGGTGTACCAGTCAGCCCATGCCCCAGGTTGTTGGTCTGAACGGCAGCCCTGCCCTCCCGCACATCAACCGCTTCTTCCTCCCCCAGTTCGGTGTCAGGGACAAACTTGCTGACAGCGCGCTCCGCCTGCTCCTGGAGGTTGTTAATAAGGTGTTGAACTGCGTCAGCCCCATTACCAACACCTGAGCAATGCCGCTGGTAGCCGTCCACCCAGCAGCCCTCAAGCCATCAACCACCACCCCGTGCCCCTGATGGTCCAGGCAGTTCTCCACCCTTCCCACCTCCACCTCCCCAGTTTGGCCAGGAGGACGCTGCGGCAGGCTGCATCAGCAGCCTTGCACAAGCGTGCTAAGCCCCAAACAACGCTCTGCCTTTGTCCACTAAAGCAGTTAGCTCATCTTAGGAGATGAGATTTAAGCGTGATTTGCTCTTGGTTGCTCTTGACCTTCATGAGCTGGGGAAAGCTTCTGGAGGGCTAGAAGCTGGCTGCTGGATGGTAGCAGCTGAGTGCAGTAACCCTTACCCAAACACAAGCTGGTTAAAACTGTCATAACTGGGATTTAAAGTTTAAAGAGGCTCCAAGGTGTGCTGAGATACAATACTGCCTCATTTCTACAAATTTTAAACTTCTCCTCCAAGCTAGCTTTCTCAAGATTTTTCCTGCAAGCATCACCTCCGGCATGTCCCTCCACAGGGCTCTCGTCTCCGTACCTCTCCTGCTCTCTCCAGCCTGCTTTGGCTTCACTGTTTGCATCTCACTTCAGCGCGAGCATCCTAAACACATCCTCAGTAAGAGCACGTCGCCTACGCAGAGCCTGGGCACACACGCCCGTGTGCACGGATACGCAGAATAAGCACATAACTGCTGCAGGTGCCACCACTCGTTAAGTTCAAGCACCTACCAGAAGGGATGGCCCAAAATCACGTCCCCTCCCCTCCCTGGAGCTGATGCTCGTGCAGCAAACCAGGCTCGCGTGGCTGCACAGAGAACCAGAGAGAGGAATCAATTGACTGAAAGCTAATCCAATAAAAACAAATAAATAAAAAGGTTTAAGAGGATCAGTTTCCCCTCAACTGGTTCACTGTATGGCCACACCAAAGCGAGTGCCAGGACAAGGGATGAGAAAGAAAGAAGCAGCAAGGACTGCTGCCTTTTTTGGCTGTAGCAGGGACTGATGCCAGATATCCTAATTGCAGAATGACATACCAGGGGTGATGCTCCCACAACGGTCCCAGACAGCGACGGCTAGAGACTACACCTAAAACAAGGAGCTCTGCAAAAGCTAGTTCACACTGTGGGATTCTGTGCAGGGGTTTTTTTTTTTGTTTCTTTGGTTTTGCCTTGGGTTGGTTTTTTTAACTATTACACATGCAGACTGCTGCAGTGATCCACATTTCTAGCCGATAATTCTTAAAAGGACTGCAAGTTAAATTAAATTGAAAACAATTAACCTAAGATCTTCAGAAGCAAGTTTTTTTTTTCCTTTTAGTAGATGCTCAAATACGAAATTATTTAATTTAGCTACCATTTAAACAGCCTGTGTCTTCTGTTTATACCGAATATGAACACATACTCTGCATTTCCATCATCGTCCCTGCTGCAGTGTATTTGTGCAGAGCGTGCCGAGGTGGGTAGATGCAGACAGCAGAGGTAGGTGCCTCAGCAGCTGGGCAGGGCGCTGGGTGGGGGATTTTTTGGCACCACGGGGGAAAGAAAGCAGTGGGAGATTAAGGGGTAGGCAAGCCAGCTTCCTTCTTCTGTTCACTACTGCACAGTTCAGCCACGCTGACGTTTCCTAGCGCTTTTCAGCACACAATTCAGCACCCTTCATACATTCGGCAGACTCGGAGAGAGAACAGCTTCATTGGCTCTTTTTCAGGATCTTGTCTCCACTGCAAAAGTTTTAACCAAAAAAAAAGCCACCACAGAGCACAACGGTGTGGCAAAGGCTGCAAGTCCTCCCAAAGGAGAGCCCAAAGGCTCTCACAACGCGAAGGGAAAATAATAAGCTACTGAAAAAAACCAACCCCAAGGCAAACCAGAAAAAGCTACATGTATTCAGGGCTTGTACCTCTTGTTCGCTGAGTCTCAATCAGAAAGCGTAAGGTGTGGCCCATCTTAATGAGTAACTGGCAAGGAATGTTTAGTTAACTGGGGGGAAACCAACAGCTTTGCTAGAGAGAGCAGTATTTATGAGACTAGAGTATAACAGGTTTTCTACAGGGAGATGAAGGAGCTCGACAAGATGCCGCAGCTGGACCCGTGCCCAGCCACCTCCATTCAAGCTCACCCCACTCCGAGACACGGCAGCACAGCCCAAAAGCTCGCCAGCTCGTACCCGACCTGCGGTCCCCTCATCCCCAGCCTCCTGCTGCCGCTGGGACCATCCCGGGAGGGTCCGCGGCTGGTCCCAGGGCAAGGCTAGATGGACTGAAACCTCATACCGTCTGTGAGTGGAACCGCAGCGTCAGCTGGCTGACTCCAACTTAGGGTACGTGTGGAAGTGCGAAGAAAAAGTGAATATCTGGCTACAGCCTGAATAACTACAGCGTTTCTATAAGCACTGCGGTATCGAGTTGTTCCACGCCACTGCATGTGCCGTGGTGAAAAAATTAGTCACAGAAGGTGGACGGAGAGGGTTGAGAACATACAGAGTTTGTGAATGCTGCTAGATGCCGGTATACTATAACAACTGTCAAATTTATTTGGAAAAAAAACAAAAAGTCGCACAATAGCCAATAGTTTGTTTTAAAATAATGCACCCATTCTTTCTTCTGGAGGTTAAAGAAAAAAAAGATTTCTTTCATGAAATGGCTTATTATTTCAGGCCGAGTTAAAAAAGAAAAGCGTAGAAAATTTTACTGTTTCCACAATACCAGCAGATGGCATTTCCTGAATCAAACTCTTCTGGGAGCCTGCAGCTGCACAGCAAAATTTATGTCCTTGTCAGCATCAGCGATCCACTGCTGAGGCTCCCAGGATCTGTGGCTCCGGGCAGCCGGGACACAGAGACTTCCTCGGAGCTGCGGGTCCTGGGAGCTTTCCCACGTGACTCCATCCCTCCCAGCCATAAACCCACGGCACCAGACAAACCCCAGCCCAAGCAGTGCCCAGAGCCAAGGGGCTTAGTTGCTCTCAGCCTCCTGGACCCTCCTTGGGACCACCAAGTATTGCCCAACCTGAGCGTGGCTGTCAGCTTGGATTTTCCAAAATCGTTAACTTCCCGCTCACACTACCTTTGCACTCATCTGCAGATGTTCGTTAGATTGCTCTTTTACTTATGCAGAAGCTAACACCCCAAATTACTTTTCCAGATATGCCCAAGCGTTCAGGTTTTAAAAAAAAACTATGCTGCTTGAGTTCGGGAGGCTGACAGGAGAACAGGACTCCCCAAAATCTCCTTGTGCCACAAAGGCAGTTAAAGCAATTAAGAGAATTCGCCAAACTGGTTGTAGATGACAATTAAAGTTTTACTGTAATAAACTACTGCTGAGATTTCTTCCGGGAACTCAGCACAGAAAGAACAAGTTTAAAGCTGCTAGAACTCCCTAATCCTCCTTATCTGACATTTCTTCCTAGAAAGGCACATTTTATTCAACTCTGTTTTAATCCTAAGCATATTTCCTGAATGCATGAGCAGAACTGAAACAGCACCATCCAAAAACACCTTTCAATCTTGCTAGTAAGAGTCAGCCTGCGCAGGACTTCAGGGGAAATTTTTCCCACATTTTAAAGAAACTTCTGCCCCTGGAGAGAGGAAGAAATTTTGCTTGCTTGCTTACGTTACGCATTCAGTACTGAACAATTCGGTATTGAAAGCTTTTTCATAAGCTTGAAAAATGACCAGCAAGCTAGTCTTTCTCCTCCAGACTTCACGCAAGCATGACAAGTCCATGCACAAAAAACGGATACACAACCCTGTATTATCAACACTGGTTCCAGCACAAATCCAAAACATAGCCCCATACCAGCTACTACAAAGAAAATTAACTCTGTCCCAGCCCAAACCAGCACAATGGCATACTTGGAATCAGCAAGCCCACATTTTCACACTTACCAGTCTGCCTTAATTGGATTAATAACTGTATTTTTTTTAAAAATTACTATTTTCTGACTATCATGGCTTTCCTCCCTGCATTTACATCACTGGCAGCCTTCAGGAGGCGAAGTAACGTAAGATCCCAGACGAGGCGTGCAAGAAGTTTTAGCACGCAGAGGATGCAAGGAAAGAAGCCCGTTCTTCCGTTATCCCTCTCTTGCAACCGCGCACCCTTCCACTGCCATTACGAAGCAGGCGCTTGCAAACAGCACTCCACAGGCAAACATAACACCTGCTTCCACCGGTTGACCAGCTCTATTTCTTTTGTTTTCTTTTATCTTCATGCAGATATGAAGTATTTTTCTTCCTTCAGAAGTGCCTATTACAAATTTCAAATATTTGACCCCAAACCACCCCAAGCCAAAGTTTTCTCTCCCGTCACCTCCACGGGGAAGCCGATTCAGACACCACCGAAGAGCCCCAGTACGGCTCGTCTGCGCTAAGCAGCTACAGAGCTGGTCCATGCCTGATGGGGATTTACCTCTACACACAACCTAAGGGCACAGCGCACCGAGATGAAAAAGCAGAGGAGACCTATTTAACCTGGGGTGGACAAACTGCAGCCACCACTTCACTAGCAGAACTGAAGCAGCAACGCTCTCCCCTTGCCTTCCCACCCCAAGACACAGGATAGCCCCCCACTTGCTGCTTTGCCCCCCAGCATGCTTACCTAGGTGCTCTCTGGTCTGGGGGACGGGGACACATCAAGAAACTCCCTCGTATTACCACTTTGACTGAAAGAAAAGACACTGGCGACAGATGAGCTGGATTATTCTTAAAAACATACAATTTTAAGACTGAACTAACTTCTCTCCAGGCCTCTGTATTTTGCTGTTCAAAAGCCCAGACTTAAGAACACGGATTTTCCTGTGTGCTGGACAAAATGCTTTAGATTCCCAGCAGTTTTATTTCAGGCTCAATAAGCCCTCAGCTAGAAAGCACCATACATTATTTAAAGCTGGACTGTCATCACCACTAAGCACAGCTAATCACTACTCCCTTCATTACTCAGGAGAAACACCGCAAGAGAAGTTATATGCTACCTGGAAGAAGACCTGCTACAAAGAAGGTGCAGCTAACTTTGTGCCCTTGCTTTCACGTTGCACCTCTAGCCTCATGAGGCAGAAGCATGCCAGACTGATTACATCAACCTACAGTTTAGTTTGCATTTCCACAACTGCAAAACCAATGATAACCTTCTTTACAAACCCATTAAGTGATCAATTGCATGGTACAGCAAAAGTCCTCAATTCAAGACTGTCCCAGCATAAAGCTAAGTGTAATATATTAGATCATTGTTCCCTCCTATCCAAACCCTAATCTTTCAGCACTTTGCTAGATGCATGCTACTCTTTCCAGATAAAATAACATGAAATCAACACCTCCTCCCTGTATTTTCAGTTCCCCCTCTACCCTTTGGACATTTGGGCACTGCTTCAGGTGATGTACCTCAGGTCCATCCATGGCTGCTTGGCACTAGTATAATAAAACCATGAAGTACACAAATGTGACTCTCTTCAATGCTTACTAGTTCTTCCAGCATTTAGTTTGGGGTTTGGGTAAGGTTTCCTACCAAAGCTTCAGTCAGAACTGAAGTATCCTCTCAAGCAGCAGATAGGGAGACTGTCCCAAAGCAAGATGCCTACGGAGAAGGCTGCAAAACCAAAACAAACCACCCCAAGTGGTCAACCCTCTGTCTGATCTCCAAAGCACCCAAGGAAAAGTCCTGACTCCGCACAGAAACAGGGAGCTGTGCAAGCTGCACGTGAACCTGTGATTGCAAGGACATTCCAAAGACACGTTGTGCTTCACAGCCAGGCAGGTCTGCCACGATCATAGTTAACAAGATCAATTTACAGCCAGATATTCTATCGTAATATGACTTTACCGGTGATAACCTAGTTACCCTGTTTGTCACGATCAGTATACAAGCTACATTTCTCCTAGTTACTCTTCGGGTCTCTATAATCTTATCTTTTTCCAGTTAAAGCTTATTTCAGCCCAGAATTTCTGACCCTCTGCACGCTGCAAAAAGGACCTTCTTGTTTCTCAGTTACCACCTTACTGCTTCTGTCCTCAAATAGAGCGAATCACTTAATACATCTGTAAAAGAGAAAAGGAATGGTGCACTATCCTACTGATTTTAAGATTAGGAAGCGCAAGTCAGTTCTATAAATGTCTTCTTCCAAAAGCAAAAGACATCCTGTTTTACTTTGTCACAGCAAAAGAAAAAGAGAATACGCTGTTTGAAGAGACTTCAAAAATTCTTCAGACTTTCTGATACGTAGGTATAGTCCGTTCTCTCCGATTGCTGAAGTAGTTCAATTATTTATAGGAAAAATTACACCTGGGTTGCATATATGGGGGGAAATATTCACCCCGTCTGAAGTGGTACATAACTGTAATGTTAACATGAGCAATGTTAACGGCTTAAAAAAAACACACCCAAAGACTGTCCGCTGTACAGCACAGTGCCCCCTCCCCTTCATGCCCACGATAGATAAGCCTCCTGTCCACCACGGCCCTAGTCTTGCAGCCCTGCAAAGTCCCTGCCTTCAGCAAACGCTCTGCAAACGAGCCAAACTTCCAGAGATCCAACTGCAGGATCTGAGCTTTCAACCACAGGCTCTTTACAAATCAGGAGTAACACCAGCTCCTGCTCCAAAGTACTTGACACGTTTCCAGTGGTGTCACATATGAAGTATTTACTACTATTTTTCAAGCACTACCTCAGTACAAAAAGGAGGGGGCTGAGGGACAGAAGCCTGCAAAATATTTTAAGTTTAAAAACAACACTTAGACTACTGCAACAGTCTCTAGGTAACCTTGACTCCTACTTTTACACATTTTTCTGCCCCTGTAAAACAGAACAAACAGGTTTTGGAGACATGCTTTAAGAAGATTGCAAGAGGTGCTTTTACAGAGGGATGAGAAAGTTCTTTTTAGCACAAATCCTCTAAGCAGCAAACATCTACTATTTTTTGTAGCATTTAATTTCAGAAAGAGTACCTCTTATTCTTCACTTAGAAGTCACACTTTCCTTTAGGAGCTACAAAATTAAATATTCTTCTGATAAATTATTAGAATGAGCCATTTGCTGTTCCAGGAGTCATGACAGCTGTCTGCCATAGCGTGCTTTTTTTTTTCTTTTTTTTTTTAATGGCTAGTACAACATGTCTTTACTACTGGAAACCAGAAACCATTCCCAAGACCCTGTGAGGAAGGAAGATTCGGTCAACCTCTTTTTTACCATATCAGAAAAAGACAATCGACCTTATCTTCTAATAGCAAACTTCTAGAAATGGCCTACAAAGGAAGAGACTGTTGAAGGGTACTTAATACGCATAATTCGCACGTAGGTGCGTGTGGATGCTCTCTAGCAGTTTGCTTTGAACAATGCAACTTCAGTGCAAGTGCATCACTAAGGAGCACAAGTCCTTAGAAAACAGCAGCAGAATTAATAAAATGCATACTATGTCATCAGATATCTTTATAAAAATTTAAGCACAGCTTTCTAAACAGAGTTCAGCAGCTTCCCTTTGCAGACAGGGACTCTTTGCTGCTTCTGACCTTGACCCATGACTAACACAGGAACCCTTCAACCATCAGGTCTGCAGTAGGATAGCACCAAGAGGATGTCCCACCAGACCACCAAGAAATTCTCATCACTGTTTTCCCCCTTATGTGAAACAACTCAGAAGCAGGCTTGGAAGGAAAATGCCCCAGCAAATAATTTTTGGGGCATGGCAAAATGCTTGCCCATAGCTATCTTACTCCTGGCTGTAAGCACTCAGCTCAACTCCCAAGAACGCTTGGTTGGAAGCTGACCTATGCCACGCTCTCCGGGAAGCAGTGCAACCCCACAACCTGGCATTTACCCAGCAGGAAAATCCACAGCAGTTGCTCTTGAATCAACATGCGCTGAAGGTCTGTAGCTTTAACAGCTTGAGGGCCAGTATGGAAGGAACATCAAGAGATGCAGCAAGACGCACTTATTTTCTATGCGCAACACTGCCAGGTTTTTTTCTACCTATTTGAGAGTTACCAATGTAAAGGGGAGGGAGAGGGGAAGGAAAAGGCAAAGATACATACCAACTACCCACCTACGTACACCAAGAGTAGCATAATTGAATTTGTTTCCAAAGACACCGACGTGAACAACTGTCTATAAAGACCAGAGGAGACAGGATAGGACGAGGCGGCCACAGCGGTTTGCAGATACTCTCTATTGAGGTCAAACCATCCCACGTGCTACCAAGCAAAGCAGCAGCTCAGGAACACGGAGGCAGCACCAAGCCCCTCACCACACAAACTCAATGCTTGGCACAGGGGGGCAATGGGGGTACGGTGACCCTGAGCCGGTGAACCCCAGCACACTACCTGAAACAGTCCAGTGAACAAGGATGGGGAGCAGGAACCAGCACTGACAGTCCCAGGAGGCTCCGTCTGTTTGAGAACAGGCATATATTTTGGCCTGAGACCTCATCCTCGCACACCTGATGCCCCTTTTACAGCTCTTTTCTACTGCCTCCTGGCCTGCCCCGCGCCCGTAATTCAATTCTTATGAAGGGAGAATTTGGAAGGCACCAGATAAATTTCCATGACTCGCTTGACCACAAAATAAATTAGTGCTGAGTGGCCACATTAAGCTTGCTTTTGGATCAGGCCAATTTATGGTGAACATCCCCTGGGATGAGAGGGGAGAAACCTCTCCCCCCTGAGGTCTGGCCAAGAGAGGCAGACCCGCCTCTTTCCACCAAACCTCAGAAAGGCCCCTACATTTTGTTTATAGCAATGCCCCGAACAGCACACCGTGGGCTGGGGGGTCAGCGTGTGGCTCTCCACCCCAGAAGACGAGAGACGGAGCATCTCCAGCACTCGGGCAGCAGCATCTCCCTCGCTTGCCCTGCAGCACGCTACCCCTGACGCTGTGTCGGGCTTGATGCAAACTCGCCTCCTCTCCTTGGCCTTTCCTGCACCATCCTTTATCCACTAGAAATGGAGATCCACGTAGGGGACTTGGGAAGAAAAGGCCCCCTTTGCAGATATATCTATCCTTAACTCCACTGCGTTTTTAAAACTCTCTGATACAGCTGAGCTTTATCTCCAACATGCTTATTCTGAACGCCGTCGGGGTGGGGGGGAATTAAAACACTGGGCAGTTTGAACAGCTACATGCATCAGCTATCACCCCTCCCAGGAGAAACCTATTTCTGCTCAGAAAAAGCCCATCACACCAGAAGTAAACACAGCCCCTCCGAGGGATTGCTGCAGCTTTTACTGCTCTCCAGAGACAGGGACACTTCTCAGGCTTGGCAGGCTTTGTGGCGGTGGGTAACGACACGCCAGAGCCAATGTGTCTCACGCCGAAACGGGGTGATCTGGCACGCCGGTGTCCATACGACGTGTGGCACTCTTTTGGGAGCCAGACAGGACTGCACAGCACGCAGGAGGCACGCGAGCACCCGCTTCGTGGCACGGCCATCCCTCCCCACCCAAAGAAGTTTGTTCGGGATTAGGGTCAGGCGGGTGCAGCCCTTCCCAGCAGAGCCACAGCCCCGGGTGCAGGCCTGAGAGACCGTCCAAGACCTAAAACTGCCGACACAGCTCAGGAACCAGCACCATTACAAAAACAGCAGCAGCAACAGGAGCCGGAGGACGGCACCGCTGGGCTTTTTATCTCCGAGCAGGCATCTTCAGGTTTATTTACAGGAAAGGCACAGGATGCTACCAGGCTGTCTCCGTATGAAGAAGGGCACAAAGAAATGCCGGCTGAAGGCATGAGCCACCGCCACCCAAACCCTCTTACACTGTGCGTGTATGTTTGCACACAAGCACACCCTCACCCCGAGGAGAGCTCGGTCTCCTTCAGAGCTGTATAGCATCTAATTTTAAACCCAGCAGACTAGCACAAAGTGTACAATATGCTCCTACTTGGCCTGCATAAGACTATTTTTGATCAATACCGTTCCCCAAGAGTGAACTTTGCTGTCACGCTCCCACCCCCACCACGACAGGAGTCTTTGGCTGTATAAAGTTATGCACAGTACTTGGGAAAAGCCCTATTCATTATCTTCCCTACGAAGAGAGAGGCACCTGCTACCCCTGTAACTGGGAATTGCTTTCTCGAAAGAAACAAAACAAAACCAAAACCAAACCACTCCCAAAAGCACGTCCTCAAAATACCCCACATTAATTTGTCACTGAAATCTAGCTTCCTTCGGTTTCAGGCACACAGCTTAAAGGGTCTGTAAGCCTGGATACACAGAAACAACTGTACTTCTCCCAGGCACACTCCCTCCAGAGAGCATCTCCATCAGAGAGCAGCAGGTGAGAGGAGAAAGGGTGCAGAAAGCACCTACCGCACAAAAAAACCCTCAAATCCGAGCAAAACACCAAACCAAGCCTGCATGCATATATGGTAATATATTTCAGTTCAATTGACCTAAGAGTTCATATAATCAGAAGACCAGTTAGAAGAGAAGGGATGGCAGAGAGGAAGCCCACCTCTGATATCCCAGCTCTCTAAATTTCACCTGTGTGGGGAACAGCCCTGAGAGCAAGATTTGGTCAATTCTTGATATCATGATGGCTGAACAGCATAAAGCTTGGCACAAAGAGCAATCCAGCTGGAAACAAATGCTTCCTTTCAAGCAGCCTGACACGTGCTTGCTTTGAAGCTGTGGTAATTAGATACCTTGCAGTAACGAGGGATCTATTCCAGTGTCTATGGCAGAAAAAAAGCCAGTGACTTTGTTTAAAACAGCAGAGATCACCAAGCCGTGGGCATCTCAGGGGGACTAGAAGGATCAAAGAGTGAAGCTGATTTTCTTACAACGAACAAAAAACTGCACACAACCACACCTGAATCCATAGCAGACTCTATCAGAGCGAACACGAGAGCGGCAGTGGCACTGCAGATCCAATAGTTAAGGACAAAAGATGAACATATTTGCTAGGAGTAAGCTTTTGCAAGACTAACTAGTTCAGCTGGAAAAAGTTGACAACTTGAAGGCATGCAGACCTCTCCTGAGATCTGAAATTAGGAGCAGATATTCCAGACTGTACTGGAAATAAGCATGCTGGCTACATGACAGGAGCCTTTCACAGTTTAGACTTGAAGCACCTCAAGAACTAAAATGTAAATCAGAAGACAGGAGGTCGCAACCAGAATGAGAGAAGTGATCGGTAACTGGAAAACTTGCTTTAGTATTACATCATACAAAGCCAGTTGTTGCAGATGGAGCAGGAAAGTACTGCACAAGAAACACTAGTAAAAAAAATCCCACTGAACCATGTGTCCTGCCAAGAAGCCTGGAGTTTTACCTAACTTTATACATCAATTGTATAATCAATGTGTTCATGTGCCTTCAGTCTCTAAAAAGAAATTAAAAGGATACCCACGCCCTTGACTCTCAATAGTAATACATAAGCATTTGGAGGTTAAAAAAAGCAGTTATTTTCTCACACATTAAAAGTCTAAATTAAATACCTGACAGCGGCTCATAAGCATTTCAAGTTGCCCATATGCTAACATTTAAGAAGTACTGAACGGTTAGAAAAGAGTCATGTTTTTTTTTTTTTCCTGCTGTTTACTGCGATACTTGGCTGGAAAGCAGGAAGGCAACTCCAGCAAGCCCAAAGGCAGTACCCGATAAGCATGTGGTAAGAATTTCAGAACATGAGGCTCGGACAGTAGTTTGACCTGTGAGAAACGGCATCCACACACACAAACCAGGAAAAAAGGTGATGGGCTAGGGGGGTGGGCTGCCCTTCAGCAACAGGAATTTGGATCCGCTACGGGGAAGTTACAACATGTCAGCCTCTGGTTTTAGGATTTCAAAAGCCAGCAGGATACCTGCTATTATTTTTAATTAGAATTTAAAAAAAAAATCTTATTAAGCAATTTTAGCGTCACTGAGGGAGTGAGGAGTTTCTGAACAGATTCCCAGCCTGCTTGGGAAATCACTGAAGACAGAAATAAGGACACTGCAAGGGAGTTATCTTGAGACCCTGACACACAGCAGCCACGGCTGGAGATACGTGTTCCAGGGACAGGAGGGGAAAGGACAGGCTGTGCGAGAGCACTAGCAGCACGCTATAATCTTCCCTCTCCTTTCACCGCCGTGCAAACGCAGCAACAAGCACACATGACAGCGAGAAAGAGTTCTCTCAAAGTCACGTCAAGCACTTATTTCATTGACGAGATGCTATTTTCCCCCAGCAGTGGGGCCCTGAACCCAAAACGTTAAAAGGCTCCACTACTGAAAAAACCTGCTGTAACCACCAGTGACCTACATCAAGGCTCTCCCCTCCCTCTGCTTCACCTTCCTTCTTGGGCTCTCCGTCCTGCCCTACTTTAATAAGAGATTACTTCAGCTAAACCGCCTAATAGTTTTACAGGGAGACTCAGCTAGGACTGAAAACTTGTCACATCTAGCTGAAAATGTGGAATAAATAGCAGAAGTAATGGTTTTCACTGCCAGCATCAGCTGTGAGACAACAGTATGTGATCCCAAACTCTTGGGTCTCAGATGCCCATCACGCAACCGCGGCAACTCAGGGACTAGCGTAACGGTGTGTTTCTCTCCACAGCAGCCAGCAAAATAGTAATTTAAAAAAGAAAAAAAAAAAAATCACAGCCATTTATCCCTAGATGTAAAAACTAGCAACAAGGAAAGCAATTTTACTCGGGGAAGGAGCTCTTCCGCAGAGGAGAGGCAGAGTTTTCTCCGCGTTTGTCTTTTCCGAAGAGATTTACCCGCAGGATTTCGCCTCTGTTAACACGACCGAGGCTTTCTCCCCCCCTTCCTCCTCAATTAAACCGGACATCCATCACGCTGAGGCTGGAGGAGTGGCAGAGCCCGGGGATCCGCGGAGATCCCGGCTCTTCCCAGCCCCATGCCTCTGCAGGCGTTTCAGATACTCACGGTGCGGTACCACCCCCACCGCTTGCAGAGCAAACAAGCCGGGCGCACGCACGCACAGAAGCTCTACTATAAGGCTACAACCGAGCGAGCAGGATCCACCTACTACTCGGCGCAGAGACCGAAAACAACCTAGTTTTGATAAACTGAGGCTGCCGTCGGTTTGGCAGAGGAGGAAGGCAGACGGTGCCATTTTTATTTAAACCCAGGCTCTTCAGAGAATACTCTGCACCCAGAAATACCGCACGCCCATAAAGAGGTTACGCTCAAAACAGGGGCGGACGGTCGCTGCAAGTCAAAATGCGGATTCGGCTTGAGCATTTTGCACAGCGTAAGATAAAGGAAATTTTCTGAGCCTTTGTGCCTACTGGCGTCTCATTAAGCGTTTTCAAAGGCAGCGTTTTGCTGAAGATGCGACTGCCGAACGAATCCGATCCCCACAGCAATTTCTTCCACGAAGCCGCGGCAGGGCTTACCACGACCACTACTGCGTGTCCTTTACTAAAAGATGGTTCCCCCACAAATAGGAAAGCGGGTTTTCGAGAAATACTGCATAATGAGTCATCGACTGCAGGCAGCTAAACGCCAGGCACCTTCTGAGCAAGGACAAAAATAACAGCGGAACAAAAATAGCCCCTCACTTGGGGGGGGGGTGAGGAGACCCGCTGGGAGGATTCATTCTCAAAACTTCCCCCAGGTGCCCTCTCCCCCCATTCACCACAAATGCCCTCCCCGCCCGGCTGCTGCGGGGAAGGGGGGGGCAGCTCCCCGCCTCGCACCCCCCCGCCTCCCTCCTCCTCCTGCCGCTCCCCCCGCCGCCGCTCACCCATCTCCAGAGCCTGGTTGTACTTCTCCAAGGCGGCCGGCAGCTCCTGGCGTTCCCGCAACGCGTCGCCCTCGGCGCGGAGCCGCCGCGCCCGGCTCTCGGCACCGAACCACTTGTGCAGCAGGTTGCCCAGCACCACGTTGACCCGCGGGCGGGCGGCGGCCGAGGGCGGCGAGGCGGCGGCGGCGGCGGCGGGGGGGGGCGTCTCGTTGGGGCGCCGCGGTCGGTGGCAGCGGCCGCAGTCGCCGGGCTCGGCGCAGCGGCGGCAGTGGGTGTGCCCGCAGTGCAGGGTCACCGGCTCGCACAGCAGCCGCCGGCACAGCGGGCAGGCGAAGAGCTCGGGCGGGCGGCAGCAGGCCGGGTCGCCCAGCCCCTCGCCCTCCGCCCCGCCGCCGGGTCCGCCGCCGGCCCAGGGCGGCAGGCGCAGCTCCTTGTCGCGGATGCTGAGGGCGAAGCTCTCGGCCAGCTCCCGCAGCTCCTCGGGCCGCAGCCGCCCCAGCCGCGCCGCCGCGCCGTAGGCGTCCAGCGCCTCGGCCATGCGGCCGGCCCGCGCCAGCGCGTCGGCGCGGCGGAGGCACAGGCCCCGCTCCGGCTGCGGCAGCCCCGCCAGCTCCGAGCCGTAGATCTCGGCCGCCAGCTCGAAGTTGCCGCCGCGGAAGGCCTCCTCCGCCACCTGCAGCATCTCGGCGCAGGGTCCCGCCGCCGCCGCGGACCCGGACCCGGTCCCGGTCCCGGTCCCGGCGGCGGGGGGCAGCGCGCAGGGCCCCGGGCCCAGCTCCATGCCCGCGCGGCGCCGCCGGCCCCGGGCCGCCCTACTCCATGCCGGACCCGCGGCGCTGCCGACTCCGGCTCCTTCCTGGGAGGGGACGGCGACGGAAGGGAGGGGAGGGGGCGGGTCACATCGCTGCAGCAGGGGGGGCGGCTCCCGGGCAGGAGCGGGGGGGGGGGGGGGAACAACGGAGGGGATGGGGGGGCGGCTGGCACCGCCCCCGCGGGCCCGGCTCCCGGCTTATGTAAGGGGCGGCCGGTTGTATAAGCCGCCTCCGAACGCCCTCCCCCGGGGCGGCGCGGAGCGGAGGGAGCGCTCGCTCCTCCCTCCCTCCCTCCCTCCCTCCTTCCTTCCTTCCTTCCTTCCTCCTTTTCTTCCTCCCCCCCCTTCCCTCCGGGCCCGCCCGGTGGCCGCCGCCAGGTGCCGGTGCCGCACGTGCCCGCCCGCCAGCCCGCCCGCGGGATCGGACCCGCACCCGGACCCGCACCCGGACCCGCACCCGGACCCGGACCCGGACCCGGACCCGGACCGACGGGGACGGGACGGACCGACGGGGCCGTCCCGCTTGTGCTGGGGCTGTAAATCCTCTGCTGAAGTAATCCGGATCGGAGCGCGTAGGAGAATTGGGTTTGAGTAAAAAAAGAGTAGAAAATTGTGAACGTGCGAGATCGTTCAGTTTGAAATAGCTGACCGTGGAAACCTCGCCGGGAAGTTACTGGGGGGTTGTATGTTTTGTTGTAAGAAACTAGGGAGATCGTCATGGAGACCAGTTACGCTGCTTGGAAATCCCCTTACCCTTCCCATCTCGAGTTTAATATCAAGGATTCCAATCGACAGAGTTACGTAAAACTGACCAGTGACTGTTTGGGGGTAAGAATATCGATAAGGCTATATACCTAACGAAACCAATCATCACAAAGGTTGAATTTCATAGCGAACATGTTGTGCATTTTTATGTAAAACAACTTACGCAACAACGGCTCGACAGAGAAAGTATATAAAAACTGGGCGATTGGGATGCTAAGTTGGACGCGTTGGGCAGAGCAGTCCCCTGGCTCCCCAGCGATAAGCGAAGTGCCTGCTTATCTCCTTGGTGGAGATGAGTTCTGCTTCTCATCCCTAACCCTGGGTTCGGCCTCTTCCTTCCCG
This sequence comes from Haliaeetus albicilla, assembly GCF_947461875.1. NCBI lineage: Eukaryota > Metazoa > Chordata > Aves > Accipitriformes > Accipitridae > Haliaeetus > Haliaeetus albicilla. The sequence goes on from NC_091507.1 coordinate 16,950,689, forward strand.
TTTCCTGGTGCCCGGCCTTAACAGCTTCCTCGCCGGGGCTGCCCACCCCGCCGCTTCCCTCCCTTCCCACCCGGACCCCCTCGAGCAGCACCACGCCGGGTGGGTCGGGGCTGTGTTACCGGTTATTGTTTGGTTGTGTTTCCCTGGTCCCCGAGAAAGCAAGCACGTGTTCTGTCCTAAATAAATAAAAAATTAATAATAAAAAAAAATCCCAAACCCCACAACTCTCAGAAAAAAGCCTTTTCTGTAAGTGGCAGCCTTGCCAGCTCAGCTTGGGATCCGCGAGTCGTGCTGAGCGCTGGCTTGTGCATCGGCAGCAACAATAAAGATAATGCAGCTGGAAGTTAGTTAATCATGCGTGAGTCAGAAAGGAATCCGACTTGCTCTGCAGGAATAACAGGAGTAAAAAAAAAAAAAAAAGGCAACGTTTATTTTAGACGCGGCTGTAAACAAACCGTTCGGAGGAGCGGAGAGCCTGTCAGTCCAACGTGGAGGTGCCCATTTCCAGCTGGTTCTTGGATTGCAGCTGGACAACAGAGGGTATTCTCGTTTTTGCCTCTCTCCTGCTAGGTCTTAAGCCCCCAAATAACGGCCTCTTAGCCCACGTTAGGAAAATCTGAGTCCTTAATTACTGTACCAATTAGGCTTTATAGTATGAAATTGCATCAACTTTCTTAATAGTACGGAATTGTATTAACTTGCTTAAGGTATATATATACTTTACATCATATACTGCGTAGTCATGCTTAAGTAAGCATCAATATTCACAGTGAAGTTAAGCGTGACCAAAGGACCCCAGCTCATGGCAAGGAGGAGTGGGACAGCCCCCACCCGGAACATAAGGACCTTTGTTTCTCGGAATCTCAAAGCCGTCCACGAAAGATAAAGGATACCCCTGGACTACCAAGGTTACACCAGCATCCTAGCCCCTCCAACACCTCCGTGAAACCCTCCCCTTATCTGGCATCCTAGCTAAGTACCTATAGCAAGATGGACCCCAGAGACATCTAGATCAATAAAGAAGCAGGTGGACGATGGGTGTAGAAGTATAGTTGTCTTGCAAAACTGTGTGTGCGTGAAGTTGCTCCACGACCTCCCCATTTTGCACTATTAATGTTTCTAATAATGGTTCTTTGAGCGATGCTCACGGGTCCAACACTTGCACCACCCTCCTTGGCTCAAGGTTTCTATCCAGAAGTTGACCTCGGCATCCCGCCACTATTTCATCATTCCAGTTCTTGACATTTTCACCTGGAATTACTATGGGGTTGAATCCTATTGCCATTTTATCAAAGTCAGCTGGTGACATGATTCATACCATAGCGGACAGAAGCGGTGCAACTAGTTCTGCTCTGCCTTATCAAGGACAAGCCACGGGATCTTGGGCGGACAATGAAAATGTGGACTCGCCGCTTGAGCCATCCCCCAGAGTTTTTCCCTGGTCCCGGGGCCCTGAGAAGGAGCAGCAGCACTTGGGCCATTTGCTCCTGTCCCGCTCCCCCGGCCGTTAGGCTCTTTGGCTGGGAAGTCCCCAGCAGCCCTCCTTGCTTTCCTGCAGAAGGAGGGAGCAGGCGAGTCCGTCCTGCCATGCCGCTTTCCCCCACGTGCCTTGGGATTGCTGCGTGATGGCCCTACGGCTCCGGTCGCCCCTTCTGAGGAGCAGCTCGGTGGCACCGGCTCCGGAGGTGGTATTGAGCACGGCCAGTCAGCCCCTCCATTTGCTGCCGCGCTTCTGTCGCGCCGTGCCGGCGTGCTGGGATGGCTGCGGTCCTTTCCTCATCAACGCTCAGCAGGTTCTTCTAGAAGAACCTACCGCGAAGTGAGGCTACTACTTTATTTAGCAACATGATCAATAGCTTCTTGGCATGCAGCCTCTATTTTTTACAAGACATCTATTTGCAAGGGAACAAAATTACCTCGCTGCTGTTCAGACTGATTCAGCATGCCATCTTTTTCCTTCCCTTCGTGTACAGAAGTGCTTGCTGTCGGTGTCTGAGCACACCTGCATCACTCTTCTCCTCGATGCCTATTTTGGGGGCCATGTTCTTTCGCGGGTCCTCTTGCTCCAGAACGCGGTTCTTTTGTACGTCTGGCCATGGCATTACCCTGTAGTTGTATCTGCTGTTTCCCTATCTGAGCAACAAAGCCACTTTGATACAGCTCCCTTTTGCAACATCGATAAGAATTCACTGAGCCACGGATCTTGGACAGACGATGAAAACGTGAACTCACTGCTCAAGCCACCCTGAAGTATTAATACTTTGCAGGAAACGACAATAGCCTAAGAAGCAGCAAGAAACAGAGGGAAAGAAACTAAAGTAAAATTATTAATGATATTAATTATTATTAATATTTATAATTATAAATTATAATTAAGAAACTCATGCTTCTCACTGAAATTGTCAGTAATATGCCTACCCCAGTGAACATGACCCAGGAGACTCCTGCCAAGATGTTCTGGTGAAACAGGTGCCCCATGATGTGGTCGTGTGGTTTATGGCTTCTTGTTGGACAAACTACAAGTGACTGATTGCAACAGAATGGATTTTTCATAAAGGATCTGAAAGCCGACTGAGACACCAACGTCGATTTATAATTTTTAGTAGAAGAAAAGCTGTAGCTACTGCGCAGGATTGAAATGTTGCCTACTGCAGGAGATGAAGGACCTCCTCTTGTACTCGCCAAAACCATGGCAAAACTTCTGCTGGCTTCATCAATCTTAAAATAAAACCAACCCCGTCACCCAAAATTAGCCACTATGTGGCAGGTCGTTAGAGGTGCTCCCCATTAGCAGTATTCTTTTCCTGTTAATGGTATGCTTCCACTTAGGAGTGGCCTCATCACGCTCTCTCAAGCAACATGCAGGAGTCCATCCGCTTTCCACGGGGAGAATTACAGGTGCTTACTCCCCTGAGTCACTGTTACACACTTCAAAGTTGACACGAGGTTCCCTTTAAGTCTGTAGCCTAATTTTCAACTTCTTCCCGAGGCCCAGCTTTCCCAGGGTTTTCCCCAGGGTAGAATTTTACTTGAAGTTTGACAGGGAAAGCGGGAGATGAAGCAACTTTGAAATGACAGCATTTACATATTTGGAGGGCATTTTTAATTCTTCTAACAGTTTTCTATTCCAAGATAGTTTGAAGTGTTAAACTCCAGTTTGTTTTGATGATCTTGTAGAGGAAAACTGTCTTTTATTGTTTCGGAATAAGTTAATTAGGATATAATCAGTGCACAGGCACACGCACACATACCACGCTAAAATGTTACAGAAGTTGTAAAGTCAAAGACACAAAAACTAGGATACAGCATAATTAAGGCTGTGTATGCTTATTTAATGTCTCCTTCATGCATTAACCTGATACGATTTTAATTAATCGCATACTATTTTCTCTGCAGGATACAGGCCACAGGAAAAAAGACACTCACTTAATGGGCATCCAAACAGTAATGCTCTCCCTGCTCACTGTGCAGTCCCCTGCACCTTTTAGTTTGTATTAGCCATACCTTGCTGCAGTAGCAGAATTATAAATTTCCCCATGTGCTTTTCTATAAAATTTAGGGTACAGCATTGGAATATTTCACAAATATGCACACATTTACATTTTTCAACGAGAGCATGAGTCAAAAGGAATAATAGTACACCCTTTAACGGCTGGGAAGTTGAGATACAGGTGAATTAAGTCCAGAGTGGCCACTAACTTGGGGCACTCGATTTAGTGGATGAAATTTCAGAATATGATTTTTGAGATATGCAGATTATTTCAGAAGTACAGCTTCCTTCGGCTGAGCTGCAACTGGACAGAGGTGCTGAGGCTTCAGTCTGAGTTCGGGCCTCAGCTTCAGCACTCTGCGAAGGAGCTGTACAATTAGTGATCCCCCTCCTGTTACAATACAAGGAAAAATCAGTTTGTACTCATATAACCATATAGGTATAACGAACCATGTTAGGTGTTTGACTAAGGAAATTAACATTATGATTGAAACAATAGAGGTAATTATAAAAGTGTAGTGGAGTGATTAACTAGTAATTACTCAGAAGTTTTGTAGTTCTTTGCTCTCGTGACTAGATGTTCCTGTACGCTAGATGAGAACAATATTGAATTGACCACATGTGATTGAAACTGTGTTAAGCTTCAAGATCAAAGAGCAAGGACAAGAAACTTAGGAGACCGTCATGGAAACCAGTTATGCTGCTTGGAAATCCCCTTACCCTTCCCATCTTGATTTGAATATCAAGGATTCCAATCAGTAAAGATAGGGCTGAGTGACCAATGATTGTTTTTAAATAAGAATATTGACAAGGTTATGTAATCAAAGGACCAATCATTATAAAGGTTAAATTTAATACTGGACATAGTATGCATTTCTATGTAAAAAAACTTAGCGTAACAATGACTTGACAGAAAAAGTCTATAAAAACTGATGGATTTTAATACTAAGTTGGACACGTCTTTGGAGGAGTAATCCCCTGCGTCCCCAGTGCTGCAATAAATGAAGTGCCTGCTTCTTAACGTCACATCGGTGTTAAAGGAGTTTTTATTCTCGATTTCGGTAACACTCCCAAGGCACGATGTAAATGCTTTGGCATAAAGAAAACTCATGGCACAGCACAGAATGCAGTCCTTCCAGCCAGCACTCAACTGCTTTTCTCCTTCCCTAATCACTGCCTCATTTATTACCAGCTTTCCAGCGTTCAAAAGAAAAGGTCACTGTATAATAATTACTACTAAAGTCTTTGTCAGCTTAATGAATTTACCCCAGCTGAAATAGCCGAAGTTTTTACAACTTTTTAATTTTTTTTTTAAAGAAAGCCTTTTTTGAGAAGTATCATGTTTATGAGAAAGTTGCAGGGTAGTGCCAGTGATGAAAAAGCTGCTAGCTAAAATCTATTGATTTTAAACGTAACAAAGATTATTTTTTCCCCCAGAAGATGTGTAATATGTTAATGCAGCTGCTATGAATCACAGGAGCTAGGACTGGGTTTGGAGGTTCTCCCGCTTTCTTGCAATGTCTGTGGTGGTGCAGCCCCCGGGGCCACGCTGAGATCTCAGAATAAGCCATACATGCTTTGGGAAAACCTCCCATCGTGCTGTTATCTTGGTTGCAAGTACAGACACTTTTGGGCACCAGGTACCCCCTGGCCACACCTGGGCCATCTGCTGCCTGAATTGTCCATCAGAACGACTCAGCCCAAATTGTGGCCAGGATGTAAAATAATGACCAAAGCCAACCATCTTGAGACCGTATAAATAGTGATCCAAGGTGAGAGCTTTCGAGCTCCCACCCGAGAGCGAGATGGGTGACCCCGTGTCTGCCCCTGAGCTGGGACAGACGCCTTTCGGGGTGAGTTCACGAGGATTCAAAGATATTCAAAGATCATCCACTGACGATTTTGTGAGCACTTAAAGGCCTGATTTTGCAAGGTTTACTGACCGTCCATTGATGAGTGCTGCCACATAAAAGTCAGTAATTCATGAAACTCGCAAGAGGGAAATTTTAATCATAGGTTAACCTCAGGGGGGCGAGTAAAATTTTGTTCAGAACTGTTGTATCTGTGCATGCGCATTTGCAGTTTGGTTAGGAACTCTTTGTCTGTGTGATTTGGTTCGGAACTATTTGCCTGTCTCTGTGTGATTTGGAACTGTTTTCTCTGTCTCTGTGTGTGTGGTTTAATTTAACCTCCATCTGTGTGCAACCCTGCTGTAAGTTTCGGGTGATCCTTACCATTTTTGAATCTTGAAGTCGCAAATATGATTGTAACAAATTCCATCAAATCATTCTGTTAAATAGGCTGATGATTAAGTGCTGTTCAAATTATACAGCCTAATCTTGTGATCTATCTCAAAAATACTAGTAAATCCTAAACTGCTGCTAAACCAAAGCTGTGTAACAAAATCTCATTTGCAACAACGTCCCAGAGGGAGACAGCTCTTGTCTTTGCAGCATGACACACATGTATCGTGTACAAAAGATATTATCCTTAACTACATCCTGCATGGGCTGACTGGAAGATTAAACAGCTTAATAATTGTCCAACAAATCATTAACACATCCTATGATGCAAAAGGAGCCAATTAAAGTGTACTACCGGATTCCCTTCCAATAGCTGCCGCACGGAGCAAGCGGCTCCTCACTCCGAGATAAGCACTGGTAAGAAAATCCCCCTCCCTATTATATCAATCAGTCTTTACAGTATGAATGTGTATTAACTTTGTTAATACATGTATTAGTTCACATTATACACTGTAATGTAATGAGGTGGTGAAATTTTACTGGAGACTGGTATTGTTCACGCTTAAGTAAAACAAACTAAAGGACAGCCAAGCCCTGGGAAGAAGGACTTCGCTTCCCAGAAGCTTAGAGCTGTCCATGAAGGATAAAGGATACCCAAGGATGACCAAGATACTGCCAGCATCCTACCCCTTCTAACATGCCTTTCAAATCCTCCCACCGTTGCCTAGCCTCCTAGATAAGCAACTCTAGCAAGACTGACTCCAGGGATGTCTGGATCACTAGACAAGCAGCAAGAATGCTGCAAAAATATTGTTGCTTTATGTCGTGGTTTAACCCCAGCCGGCAACTAAGCCCCACGCAGCCGCTCGCTCACCTCCCTCACAGTGGGATGGGGGAGAGAAGCAGAAGGGTAAAAGTGAGAAAACCCCTGGGTTGAGATAAAGACAGTTTAATAGGGAAAGCAAAAGCCACACACGTAAACAAAGCAGAACAAGGAATTCACTCACCTCTTCCCATGGGCAGGCAGGTGTTCAGCCATCTCCAGGAAAGCAGGGCTCCAGCACGCCTAATGGGGACTTGGGAAGACAAATGCCATCACTTTGAACATTCCCCCTTCCTTCTTCTTCCCCCAGCTTTATCTGCTGATCACGACGTCCTATGGTCTGGGACATCCCTTGGGTCAGTCGGGGTCAGCTGTCCCGGCTGTGTCTCCTCCCAACTCCTTGTGCCCCCCCAGCCTGCTCGCTGGTGGGGTGGGGGGAGAAGCAGAAAAGCCCTCGACTCTGTGTGAGCACTGCTCAGCAATAGCTAAAACATCCCTGTGTTATCAACGCTGTTTCCAGCACAAATCCAAAACAGAGCCCCATACCAGCTACTATGAAGAAAATAACTCTACCCCAGCCCAAACCAGCACACTTTACAAAGTTTTACTGTGATTAGTAATTGGTAGCGTGGGTGTTAGTGATTAGTCAAATCGTGTTGTACCTGAACATTTGAAGGGTGTAAGAACCCTGTGTAAAACCACATTGGGGGTGCCCCAATTGGGCTGGGACACCTCATACCCATGAACAAATATTTACTCTTGTAATTCTCTATGTCGCATCCAAGCCTCTCTCCTCGGTCGGCATGGGCCAATTGCAAATATTCCTGACAGCGCCTATTTCCTAATCGGAGGGCGACAGGGAGGGTGAAGCCATCAGCAGCGCCCGGTGGGCTGGGCAGTGGACACGCAGCTGTGGACATGGTTAGCTCATCTGAAGGAGGTCTCTTTCCACATCAGTTGCTTTGCTATTTCCTAGCACAGAGTCGAGGAATTCTTCAGTCTCATTCAGTAAGCATCAGCTTGGATTTTCAGAATATCACAAATATTTTCCATTGTGCTGGTTCGCATGCCTGAAGAAGTAGCAAGATCTCTGTTTCTCTCTGTTGCTGGCACCATCAGGGCTTTTGGCAGGCACAGGGTCGGAGCGGGATGTCCTCTTGTTGGGTGCTCATCTCCATCCACCTCTGAACACCCGGGGTCAGTGTGCCCACGGAGCGGGACGGGGTTCCGCAAGCAAATCCGTGGTGAAAATGGGTCAAGTTACACCTGTGTTGCAATCCCTGTTTGAACTGTGGCTTAGCAAAGCTCCACTCACACTCCTCCGGACTGCTGCACGTGCTTAAGTGCAGCAGCACCTGGACCAGGCTGAAAGCTAACGGCCCCGGCATTTACCCCACGTGGGTGGAAAGTGCTGTCGCCCAGGCTTATGTCGCACCAGGGCATCCCGAAGTTCAGTGAGATGACACACACCACGGCAAGGGACCCTTCTGGCACCTGGCATTGAGCTCGTTTTAAAAAGCAGGATAGCACGCTGCAGTCGGTGGCATCCCAAATCCCTTCTGGTGCCAGCCACCCACGTGGGTGGTTGTCCAGCCGGATGGTGGGCACAGCAGGTAGCATCTCCGTGGGTACAGGAGACATCTCTTGGCATCCGGGGGCCTCTCCTGTTTCTGCAGCGCTGCACAAACATTTTGCAGAGAGATGGACTGCCTTGGAAATCTGGATGGGGATCAGCATTTCTCAAGGTATGCTCTCTCCCGGTCCCGCTAAGACATCATTATCTCCTTAGGTGTTTTATCTCACTCTTGTCACGCTTGACTTTTGCGTACGTATCATCTTCCATTGCTCTTTTCACATGGCATTTTTTCACCAAGAGGCATCTTGTTTTCCGACTACTACTATTAGTAGAAAAAGGACCCACTGAAATGTAGCACTTTGCCCTGTTTCAGAAGGGATTCCCCTATAGTTCTACAATATTGGTGTGACACCACACAACAGCAAGTCTTCTTTGAGACTGTGCTCTGGAACAGATTTTCTAGGAGCCTGGAGAAGGACATCCTGGTGGTGTGCTCGAGCATCCTATCTGTGGTCACGGCTTCCCACGGTTCATGTGCTGAGGCCCAGGTACTACCCTCATAAATACCGGTGTGGGGGCTTTCGTTTCAGGAATGCCACCTGGGATTCACCAAAGGCAAAGCTGGACCTCAAGCATGAATTTCTTTCCCCACTTCAAAATTCTTGGTCGGTTACAATCCAGCATAAGAAAGGCGAATAACATCAGACGCACGCATGAGAGAGTGTTTTGCCTGCAAGAAACTTTCTTGTCCTGTTTTGATCACTTCTTTACTGTGAGTCAGCCTATGACACATTTTCATGAAACTTCCAGATATTATGCTTACAAAATTATATGTGGGTCAGATGGGAAAAAAACATTGTGAAGAGCTGACAGCGTTAAGGCAGAAAAGATCACGTTTCTACAGGTGGAGAGCAGTGCAATGTCTTGTTCCCCCTGGAAACTACTGATTGCTGTCTTCATGACCCCACTCAAGGAATACTCTGGGAGTCCATGCTGCAGCAATCCAATTTCAATTATAAAGTGATTCCTGGTAAGGTGTTCAGTGTGGGCCCCTCACAGAGCACCCATCACCCTGAACCTCATTGCTATCATCAGCTCAAGCATTAGAAACCTCCCGATGACATCCATGGCCCTAAAAGTCTAGCAGCCTACCAAACACATAGGCAGGTTGGAAGACAAAATTCGGAGAGAACATAGCAAAATAATAATATGTCTGTTGTTCTTTGCCAGTCAAGAGCAGACAAGACAAGGCAAGTTTCCACCTCCTAAACAATGAGTGTTTGTCCTTTTTTTTTTTTTTTTTGGCAGAGGCAAGTATTGGAAGAGGAGGGGAGTGGTTTTTAATATTTTGATTAAACACTGATTTTGGGTCGCCATAGCAGAGGCGGCTGCTTCAGAAGAAAGGTCAGCCATCCTGTTCTGCGGGGTGCGGCCGAGGGGATGAATTTCATCAGGCTGTCCAAATCAGGGCATCGTTATTTCTGAGTCAGAGCCCTCAGCTTTTCTGCTCAGCGGGCTGTGCCGTGGAAACATGTGCTCATGGAAGATCACTGGATGGTCACTGGGGGACTTGGGGAGGGAGCTGGCTCCAAGCATCTCAGCCAAGGCGGCAAACTGGATGTTTGCTGCCCCAGGAATGAAAACCCGTGTGCTGGGTCTCTCCTGCCAAGATGCCAAGATGCCAAGCCAAGATGAAGAGTGAGGTTACATGGCGGGGTTCAGCAGGGATGACAGTGTTGGGGTGGTGTTGCCCAGCCAGGAGGAATGGTTGCACACATCTCCCCACGCTCAGCTGCCAGGACAGAGACAGGACCACCCGCCTCCATCACCAGGGATCGGGAAGGATGGCAGCACCGCGGCCACCTTCCCCACCCGAGAAATAGTCTTCACCGAGGGAGCGTCCATTACCTCAGAAGCCAAAAAGCCAGGCAAGCAGGGCTGAACAAAGCTATGGAGGAGTCTGAGGGAGGTTTCTGCTTACACAGAAGAGGTGAGGCAGTAAGAGGACCTGAGGGAGGAATAGGAGAGTAACGAACAGGAAGGGAAGGAGGCTTGAACAACAGATTAGTGAATGGGCACCGTCAGAAAAGAGATCAGAGATGAGAGCAGCCGTTTTGGTCGTATGGAAACAGCATGGCTGAGACCGGGAAAATAATGCAGGAGTGTGAAGAGACATGAGATCTCATCTGGAAAACACAGTGCAGGCAGGAATAGAAATATTTAGACAAAGCCAGAACATTAGGGCCAAACTGCAGGAAACCAAGATTACAGGTCTGAATAACAAGAAGTACAATGATACGGACAGTTGTGATCAAGTGTGAAAAGATCTAGCCTTTTGGCCATGGCTAGGTACCCACCAAGGGCTGTAGGAGGATGCATCAGGACTTATTTTAGCTGCAGGGAGAAAGAAGATAATAGCTGAAGCTGTGTTTGGGGCTGATGTTGCTCAGAGGGGCACTGGAGAGGAAAGCCCTGAGGGACAGCATCCTTCCAACACAGGACAGAAGGGATTAGGACCTGGAAGAAAGAGGAATCAGGAGGCAACGGTCACAAAGCTTCCATGGATGACAGGATACAACTGCAAAACACATTGGGTAGGGGACAAAAACAGACTGGGGGGGACCTAAGGTAGAATTAGAGGAAAATAGAAGTCAGTGCCTCTGGGTAGCACATTGATGGCTTTTGGAGGTTAAGGGGCAGGCAGGCAGGAAGGGGAGAGCTCTGTTGTGTGATGGCTGCAAGAAATGATGTTTTCCACCCGGGCTGGTGAGAAGCTGAGGGGAAGAACGAGGTAAAGGGTAAGAGAAGGCAGGAGGTGAGAGGCTGCAGTCTCTGGGGAAGGAGAGGCTGAAGATGGCAAGCAGTTTTAAGCTTCCATGGCAGCAGTGCCATGGGGGAATGAACCACAACACTCTTTCAACGGGCTGGGATGTCTTCTCAAATGTCTTTTAGCTTTGAAGAAATGAGCAAGATTCTGAGTAGAAAATACTAAATTCAGCCGCAGGACCAGAAAGATGGAAGAATAGAAGAAGAGGAGGAAAAGAAAATGCTTGCTTTATTTGATTACTATTGGGTGTTTTTTTTAACCTATGTCCACTGGACATTAATTACTGAAGAAAAACAAAATCACTTTAGGGAGTTGGCAGCCGAAGCTGAGGTTACGTGCATGTAGGTTGGCTCAGACGCAACAAAGATAATCCTTTATGCTGCTTTATTCAACATCTTCATCCAGATTCATTGGGTGTTACCCAGCCAAGAACTGATCAGTTTTAAGGCTGATCCAGATTTTAAGGAAGCCAAAAGTAAAACTTCAAAGGATTAGATCAGCTCCTTTAATGAAATATCTGAAAGCAACTCTGTCTATCAAAAGGACCATGCAAGCAAAATGTAGGTATTGGCTCTGTCATAAACAAATGGATGGATATTTTGTGAATCACTCTGTCCGGGAGCGAAAGAAGAGCACTGGAAAGTGAATGCCCATGTAATAATCACCAAGTCCCTAATTAAAACTAATTATTTGAAAAGAAGTAAGACAAGAACAGAAAAACACTTCTGTGATTAAGTGCAATTGCAGTGTGTTAGCTAGCACACAAGGAAACCTTTCAGAAATGGAAAGAATACAAAAATAGGTGTAGGGAGTTTGTAGCCATTTTGATTCAAAATATTTTTTAATGAATGCAGCAGTGATTAGAATGAGTAAAAACACACTAAGAATGTCTTCCGTCAAGATATTTAGAATGAGATCTCTTAAAGCCATTAAGGTTTCCAGCAAAATTTACTATGAACAGCTAGCAGGGTCATGCAGAACCAGCTATGGCTTTCAAATATGTGTGAAGCTCACACATAGAGCTCATTCTTCTACTCATGCAACCACATGAGTAAAAGTTTTGTAGTTTCTCAGTCACAGAAACACACAGTACTTACTTTCAAGAGCTATAGGGAGATGTATTTTAAATGGTCATCCCTATAAAGTCTGATACGGAATAACCACAGCTGACCGCTAAAGCTGACCATTAATTTACATGTTATCACATGAATAAGCCTTTTTCCAGCCTACTCTCAAGCAACCTGTGCACGCTACATAGTCTGCTTTTATTCTGCCTGCATGCATACACACATCTGTTTTCTGGTTTTATTAAACTAGTAATCAGCAGACTCCACTCTCGTCTCTTCTAGCAGTCTCTCCTCTCCAGACAGCTTGGCTCAGATCCTCTATAAACAATATTTAGACAGTGTCTTTCAACTTCCTTATTTTCCTAGGTGGGGCAGCAAGCCTAACCCTTCAATAAAGTCAGCAGATTTCACGTACCATGGAGTCAGTGCCAGCTAACCAGGTAGGGTAATGCAGGCAGGTGTCACCGATGACTTACAACTACATTCAAGACTAATTAGTTCCAAGGTGTGCCATATCTCACTAGGCAGTCACCTGGCTCACTGCAGACTGAAATTCAAACCGGTCGCTAAGAGAAAGACTCACAGTGTCTGGAAACCTAATCCTTGCCTCTGTGGTTTGTCAGGTCAAAGAGAACAAACAACAGTGCCACTAAGTGTGAATAGAGGCAGGTGATTTACAGAAAGATACAGACTGCTGCTACGCAGCTGCAAAATTAAATGTCCTTTGGATACCTGCCAGGGGGTTAGATTTACACCATGAGGGAATAAAAGAGCTCCTAATGCCTCTCTCTTTTATTCCAGGCTTGGTCAGCCTGACTTGATTCTTAAAGCAAATTTCTGGAAACGGCGACTGAGAAACAAAACAATGCAATTTTTTTTTTTACATTTATCCCTTTCCTTTCTCCTGAGCCCACATATCATGGGACTGACATACAAGGTCAAAGAAGTTGAAAAGCTGACAGTGCTTTTGCAGTGCACACCAGGAACAGAGCTTCATTCCATGGAGGGTTACAGGAGTGGTGACATATGTAAGAATATTAGGAAAGGCAGAAACACCACTGCTACAAGTCAGTCCCAGTTCTTCCCACCTCTGAGGATTGTTATGGTAAGGTGCAGGATCCTCCACCAGCACCTATGCCAGAAGAGACATCACATCGAATCTGGCTGTAGCGAACTGAAGCATCCCAAGTTTGAACAGACGAAGCCTGAAGAAAGTTTAGAGTAGATATAAATAAGAAATATTTAACTGTGATGATAATGGAAGGTAATTACCTGTGAAGGTAACTAAAACTAAGACATTTTACTAAGGGCTGTGATGACTTTCCCATTAATGGACCTTTGTAAATTCAGGTCAGATTCCTTCCTCCTCCCCTTTCCTAAACATGCACCCATGGTCAAAACAGAGTCAGTTCAGGAGTACTGTTTAATGGCTGTGTGATGTTGAAAGGCAGAAGAGGTGGTTACAGAGTCTCTGTACAACCTATGAACCAGCCTAGGACACAGATCCCTAATGCAGCTTTTTTCTAGCCTCTCTGCACTCGTTCTGGTTGGAAAGTCTCTCTTGGAGTTGTTTGTCCATGTTTGGGTGAAGTTTCACTCGGGGCTTGCACAGCAACATTAATATTGCCCTGTCTTCACCAGAAATCCCTGAGTACATGCCTAAATAGCAAATACTAGGCACAGAAGTGGTGACAACGCTTGAGTCGCTGCCAGAAGATCTGCGTAAAAGCGTTCACAGCAGGGCAGCTTAAGGGTATTCTGATTTAATTTAGAACTCAAACATAGTTTTTCTTAATTAACAAAAAAATACTCTGTTTCCAGAGTCTGACCCTGGCCCACCTCCCAACCCATAAAACAACCAACCCCCCCCCCCCCCCCCATGATAGGCCAAATATGCAATAACGATGGAAGCTAACCATTACCCGTTTACAAGGATTTTCTCCAGGCACATTTCCTTACCTTCACACAAATACCTTATGGCTTCTGCAGCTGTAAAGGGATTATTAACAGAGTGGTTTGCGTTCCTACCACACACTGAACACCCCAGTTGCTACGTGGGTGTCAGGCTTCAATCAAGGCAATGCGTAGCAGCCATCAAACACTTACTATATATCTCTGAAAGGCACAGCACACGCACAGTGTCGTTCAGGTGTGCCGGAGGTATTGTCCTCCAGCAAAACCGGGTCCATAGCAGTGGTGCTCCAGGTTAAAAACCTTCCAGTGAGTCAACAGCATGAGCTGTCAAGCCAGAGGAACTTCCTGACAAGTGAAATTGCTGTTTGTGTTTTGCTCAGCACGTCACACCCACTACATGGTACTTGGAAAACGGCGTGTGAGCAGGAGGTCACATTGCCTGGGTACGAAGGTGCTGGTGGAAAACAAGGTAAGGAGGTCAAGACGACAGCCAAGCAAGCATTGCTTCATTTGTGTCTCAGAGAGGGGATTTTGAGTGCAAGGAATTTTACAAGGGGCCTTGATTGCGTGCCAAGGGGGTCAGAGAGAGTAATGTTAATCAGGTGGAGGAAAAAAAGCTAGCAGCAGATAGGATCATGTAAATGTCCCTTTCTAGCCCGCTTGCAGTGAATGGCACTTGGCCAGCATTTCACCTTCTGCATAGGTCGCTTTATGGAACTACAACAGGCATGTTCCATGGGCTTCTCCTACTCCACGTAACTTCCATTTTAAAGAGAAAAAGGAGAGAAAGATAAAGGTAAGAAGTAAGTTGAGGAGTACTATGCTTACTGCCTACCCAGACCATAACAACAGAAAAATGTGGGTTGGAAAGGATCTCTGGAGATCATCCATTCCAAACTCTGCTCAACACAGGGCCAAACTCAAAAGGTAGATGAAGGCACTCACTTGAGACGGTTGCTGTGTACAACTGAATTTCATACCCCCCCAAGGATGGTGATTCCTCAGCTGCCCTGGGCATCTGCTCCAGCACCGACCCACCCTTGCCTTAAAGAGCCTCTTTTCTTATATCCAGAATTTGCCAGAACTTGTGACCCCTGTCTGTCATCCTTGCAGCTCCGAGAATATTCCATCTTTTCTATAGCCAGTCACCCATTAGGTAGTTGAAGAACATAGTCTATACAGCTGAGGAACATACAGTATATAAAAGGGACAGGAGGAGGAGGTAAGTTTATATACTGTGTGCTCCCAAGTTGGTCCCTAGTCTGTGCTGATGCCTGGGATTGTTCTGCCCCAGGTGCTGAACTCTGCTCTTCTCCTTGAGCTTCATAAGGTTTCTGCTGGCCCAACCCTTATGCTGCTCTACCATCCAGCATTGCCTTCTCCTGCCCAACACAGAATTTAATGCCATCCACAAAATGCCTGAAGGTGCACACTGGCTCATCATCCGAGATAAGTGATGAACATATCATACAATACTGGCCCCTTGTATTGACCTTGGGATGCTCTTTTTGCTACACTGTGCCACTTGGACATTGAGCCATTGATTATTACCTTTGAGTCCAGCGGTTGAGCCAACTTCTAATCCATCTTCCCGTTCCTTCACCCCACCTGTATTTCCTCAGCTTTCAAATAAGTCCCGTGGGACACCACATCAAAAGACATTTTAGAGACAAGATAAACAACATTTGCTGCTGTCCCCTTGTCTCCAGAGGCATCTGTTCCTGCACAGAAGGCGGCCAGGCTGCCCAGGCATGACGTGCCCGTGGTGAAGCCACGCTGACTGATCCTGACGGCCACCTGGTACTTCATGAGCCCGAAAATGGATTCCCAGGGCATGTGCTGTGCATTTCCTGCTGCCTGAGGGAGGGAGAGAAGGCTGTCTGCCCTGTCGCTCCCTAGATCCTCATTCATTAGTGTTAGCCTTTTTCCCTGTCATCACGGAGGTCTCCAGGATTTTCTACTGACAACTGGCTGCAGTCTTGTACTCACATCACCTCCAGCCCCAAGCATTCGTAAGGAAAACTTGTGCAGTGTATGAAGAGTTGTGCAGTGCATTAACACACGTATCAGAACAGAACAGAATCACAGAGACAAATTCTTCCTGGAATTAAGATTGAGATGAATGAATTTCTGTACTGTGGCTTTGGCGCATGCTCTTCACATACTCGCCACCAGAGTAAACAAGTGTGACTGTCCCTTAAGAAATGCACCAAGCCCATTTGTGTACATCCTTATCCACACCAACCCCCTTCTCCCCAAAACCAACCTTGAGTGTCAAGGCTGCAAAGTCATGGTCAAAAGTTCAGTAGCACTAAAGTCAGAGTGGTCTAAACAGGTGTGAATTTACAAAGAGAGATCCTAGAGCTTTATTCATACCAGCAAGTGATGGGGCCCAACAGGAGCCGATCTGCAGAGCCCAGGGCACTGAGGAAGCGACGTCCACACTCGAGGGGTTTCCCTTCAGGACGACAAGCCAGGTGCTCATGTTCAGCTGCGGAGCCCAGTTCTCGTGCCCCAGGAGAACCAGAGAATCAAAGGAGTGGCCAGTCCTGAGCTTCGTTTCACAGGCACGCTCCTGACCCACACTAAAACTTGTATCAAGACGTGCACTGGACAGTCCAGGATTTCATAGCCTCAGAGCCAGCGTTAACACCAGCTGCCCTGGCCCCTAAGGAAACGTGCCTGCTAGTCCTGGCTCCCTAACTCATCCCCTCACATCTATGCATTATGCCTCGTTCTCCTCCTCCATGACTGGGCAACTTTCCCATGCTTCATTTTGTCCTTCAGGTCACTTTTACATGACACTGCCCAGGGCGGGGCTGAGAAAACCCCCATCTTTTCTATCCCTGTAGAGTTTTCCAGCCAGTAATTATTTTCCCAAAATGCCTGTGAGGTGAAGGAACATGTATTAACCCTGCTTTACAAGTGGAGATCTGCTGTATAGAAAGCCTAAGGAAAAAATATGCACCTATTTTTGAGTGTCAGCGAGGGACCTAAAACCTGATTTAATATTACATTCAGACTACAGCCTTGACCAACTTCAGTTGCAGCTGTGAACAAACAGGGCTCATGCAAGTCATATCCCAAGGCCTGCGGTTACAGAATGAGGAACCTATAACTAGTGATATCCCTTCTGAGAAGTCAGGGTTAGATGACACGATTAGCATCATGCAAAACTTTTGTGGCAACTGCTGGCAGATTGTAAGATAATTTTTTTTTCTTCTTGCAGTTCTCCCCTCCCTCAATACCCACCTTCTATCTTCTGCAAGAGATAATGAAGCAGAACCACAGGCATTTTACTCCTTTTCAAGACCCTGCTCAAGCCAGGAGCCCCCATCTCTCCAGTACAATGAATGACACATGAATTCTGTGAAAAAAATAGCATGTGACAATGTAACGAGAATAACTCCTAGGCTAAGAAGCATGGGTGAGGGCAGGGGGAAACCCCTAATTTTGGCATTTCCCAGCCTTTTGTACCAGCCATTGCAAACTCAGCACTTCCTGAATGTAAATTCTAGACATAGACCAAAAAAAAAAAAAAAAAAAGGCAAAAAGCAAAGCTGTCTTTAACAGACAGTGGCATCAGCCCCGGCATCCTTCACAGGTTCTTAGTGCAAGTCTCCTTGCACAGTCAATCCCTTCCTTCTCCTCTGTCTCCCACCCTGCTGGATTTCAGTCCCATTACTCTTCCCTCCCAAGCTTCCCTGAAGTGTTCAGTCTCCTTATCCATGCCTACATCTCAGATTCCCCCCAAAATATCCTCACCCCTCTAGTCCCCAGTGGCTCACCACTTGGGTCTAGCACCTGAGGCTGCAGTACACTGTTGCAGTGAGGTGCACTGATTGATGGCAGACCCCTCCTCACTATTTGCAGGCTGGGACAGGTCATACCCTCTATGAAGAATTTAGCCACCAAGCTCTAGGGCTTTTCCCAGTTTGTGTGGCCTGAATCCTTCAAAGATTTGTCACTTTCCCAGTGGTTTTATCACACAAACAGAAAAAGGCACATTTCAAACAACACAATGACTTCACCTTCTCACTGAGTTTTAAGTCCTTCATCGCTTGCAAGACATCTGTGTAGCACACCAAGATTTTTTTCCCCATCAAGAGCACAACACAACCTAAGCAATTTTCCTAAAGGGTATTCCCAGAAATGCCATAACCATTTTAGCTGTTAGAAACAGTCAGCAAAATTAGAAGTAATCAAAGCCAGAGGTTTATAAAGAAAGCATTTAGGAAACCTAATTGCAACTGGCACTATCAGCTCTACATCCTGTAAAAGAAACTACCTCAGCCAAATGCCCTAAACCGCTTGTAAGCTCCTCCAAGTTGAAGATGAAGTGCTCTAGGATCCAGTCACACTTGCAGAACTCACCTCAAATAACACAGGCGTTAAACAAGCAAAACTCAAGTAACCCCATGAAACACCAGGTTCCCTGACTCACCCGTGCCTGCCCTCTCAGGTAGAGACTACACTAAATCTCTGTGCCTTCAGCTCCAGTAAAGTGCCTAGCAGACTCAATATGTTTCAGAATAATACATTATAATGCAAGCCCTCAACTGCATGCTAAAATTTCAGGTGGCTAATGAAAGTATCGCTTGCAGTCTGGAGGCTGCTGCACCAATTGCAAACACATACGCCTCTGATCATTTGTGTGTCAGGGCAAAATTAAAATAATGCATCAAATTAAGCTCCTGACAGTATTCAGTGTAACCTGCATTAGCCGTAAGCACTGGCAGCCTACACGCTAAGTTCACTCTGCATGATTGAACCCAGAGGTTACAATTGTCTTTTAAAGACATCTGCTGGTAAGAGAGCCATTAATATTTTATTCGTGCTCTATCTCCTACAGGAACTTTTCACCTTCTCTAAACATGTTACAAATACCTTCAGTACTCCCAGCCTCATAGGAGAAGTTTTGTTTACAGGGTGCAGTCATCAATAAAGCTTATTTGGTATGTTGTCCCTCGAGCGATGGCTTCTTCATGTCTGATGATGGCAGTTCCCCTCTACAGAAAGTGCTCGTTATTCTCCCCTTCAGGGATGGGGAAGAAGAGGTGGACTGAAGCTTCGTGACTCATTTTCAGGAGGCAATACCTGTTTGAGCAGGATCAGCAGAGACTGCAGTGGCAATGGCTTGTAGAGGTCCTCCCGAGCAATGTCACCACACGAAGGTCTGTGTGCAGCGTGCCACGCTGACAGTCGAGTCAGTCTGGCCAGTTAGGGATGGGTTAGCTGGACTTGGAGCAGAACTCTAGTTTCAGTGTGCTGCCCAACCTCTCCCTTGGATTAGGAAGGGAGAGGGGCCGGGGATCCCTAACACTTTAAATGAAGAAGTTACTCCATGATACTCCTTACCTTCCCTCTTGTTTCCTACCAAATCAGTTCTGTTTGCGTCAGACATCCAGCTCAAACAGGGACAGGAGGAAGCACTGTAAGCTTTCCACTAAAGAAACAAAGTCAGGGAATTAACTCCGCACTCCTGGCTTCTTACAAAATTTGCCATTTCTTCCATCATCTTCAAATACGATTAACATGCACTAAAGAAGATAAGGAGGCAGGGGACGGCAACAGCTCCCCAGCTACAGCCCATCTCTTGGCATACAAGACTGGGCTGGATGTACGTGGCCGTGTGAGATTGACCCCACCTGCCTCTGCTGATCCTTCTCCTCCCAGTCGGATCACCCAGTGCTCACACACCAGCCCTGCTCCGCTGTCCTCACAGCCACAGCTCACTGGTCTGAGAGAAGAGATGGCACCCGAAGGATCAGCTGGGACACGAAGTCAAGGCTTCTGCTGCTTTAACAGACAGTGGCATAGCAGCCTAGTATTATTTTGCTTCTTTATACACACCAAAATGATGACAGAGCCTCAAGGAAGGAAACCTCCTCCCAGTTTCCAGCCTCACCTGGCTCCTGGCCAAAACAGACTGGTTTGTGTTTGTGACTGCATCATCTTCTGGCTCCCCTCCTTCTCTGGATGTGAGCTTCTCCCACTCCTTTATTTCCCCCACTATAGGTTCAGACAGCAGTTATACCCCTTCTCCTTTCTTAGGCTGAACAAGTTCTGCTCGCTGCCTGGGAGGGGGGCTCCTCGTTCCACCCAAATGCCAGCAGCCCCTCCCTGCATCTCTGCTAGATCCCCCCAGTCACAGCTGATCAGAACTGGAACTGGGTCAAGGCGAGGCCTCTCCACAGCCTTAGTCCCCACATTCATATTTATTGGCCATTATTAGAAATATTTAGCTGGATGCATGCAGAATCAGGTGGTAGCTTTCTCACAGCCATGTTATGCTGCTGGCTTACAGCTCTTCATTAAAGCCTTCATTGTCCTTCTGCTCTACCTACAGTCCAATTACATACTTTCCAATGAAAGTGTTTAAACCTGAAACAGTTCCAACCAGAAGCTGCAGAAAAGAGGCCCCAAAATAACGCAGGTAGGAAAACTCTGCCAATACTACTTCAGAACAGGAGAGCAGTGCACAAAGCAAATCCACCATGCTGTATTTGAAGCCCCAAATCCATCAGTAAGCGGATTACAATAAAAAAGTATCACTATCTAATGAAGTGATTTTTCTCTAACTGGCAAGCAATCATATGACAGACCCTTACATGGAGATAGCAGTAATGCATGTAAGTTGTTTTCCATCAGCATGGCATTTCCAATAACCTATTAAGTCAACCCTAAACCCACAAAACCCAATTACAATTTACTGCAGTATCTTGCTGTCACACAGAGATGTATTTAAATGGTGTGCTGAGATTAAAACCTGACTAAAACACTGTTGTTATTACTGGCCAGCTTCCAGAAAAGTGAAATTATGTTTATACTGTCTAGTAGTCCAGAGGAGTAAAGCAACACACTGCCACTGCTTAGAAAGCAAGGAAATAACCCCTTTGCTCCATCTTTGCTATGCAGTTCTGTAATGCTCGATGGGACAAAGGTCTAGTCTACGAGACGCTATCCTGATTACACCAGAGAACAGCAAGTGCATGCATGCATGCAACCGAGACACCAACGGGAAACCCACCTGCACTGCACACTACACACTACACTTGACCTTAGCCAAAAGGACGAGAACCTAGGTTCTAAAAGCAGCCAAACGAGTACACAAAATGGAGCGAACGGTGTGGAACTGTGAAAGGGGGTGTGGAAGCCCCTTCCTCATGCTGCGTCTTTCTTTCTTGCTGCGACTGTCCCTAACACCTTTTCCTCTCACATGTTTCTAAATCCATAATTTTAATCATAAATACATACCCCGATGGGTTTTACAGCAAAGGTCTAGACTGAAAAGATAATGAAAGGAAGACAGATGCTGGCAGATGAAAGAAGCTTGTGAAGTCGACTGAGGCATACACGTAAAGGTCCACTTCAGAGTCCTGTTCTCTCCAGAGTGTTTGCTGAGTCTTCTTGCTCGCTGCCTTTTCACAAGCACAAATGGTACAGCATTGCAAAGAACAGTCAGAAACCGAGGAAACTGAGTAAGTGCAAAGAGTCAACTCTTACTCTATAAAATGCTTAAAGTAGTATGAGAGTAAAATAGGTGGATCCAAAGTGAAACTTTGCGGTATGGCAGATTTCAAATTTTACTTGCTGTAAAACCTTACTGGAAGCCATTCAAAACGTAAAACCAAAGATGCCAAATACAGAACAGAGCAGTGATAATTTTTCCATAAGTGAATTCCTGACCAACACATGAAACATCTAAGTAGCAGCTCATGCAATCTTTATGTTTCACAGTCACCACAAGTCATTCGTGATTGGTAACAACTCCCTGAATTTTCTCTTTGCGTTCCTCAAAAATATGGAGAACATTTTGTATTTCCCACAGCTTCTTCCACCCTTCTGACAAAAGAAGAATAACAGGTCATACTGTGGTGCATCATCCAAAGACTTCTCGGGACATGGGAAAGAAAACTGAGCAGAACAGAAAGGCTGTAGACAAGAGGAAAAAAAAAAAAAGATCTACAAGACTAAATTTTCCTACTTCTTAAATCACAGTAGGTGCATAATGTAGTTGTTGAAAGAGCTCATTATTCCACAAGAGCTCTTTCTTCTCCTTGTATGCTTCCAGCACAGCTATACATTTTTCCTAGATGAGATCCATTTATTTAGGCACGATTGAGAGCCTTGGCTAGCTTCTCAGCATTAAATAACTTTCCAGAGCATGTACAGATGCCCTATGGTCCACGATTACCCTCCTATTTGCAGATTTGGTTTTGTCCCATAAACTGCTCAGAAATGACTTGTACACATCCAGGGTGGTCAATGTATTTCTGGCAGTTAGGGTGGGTACTGCATTTCCAGGTGTGCAACCTTCAGGATTATTTTTTCATTACTTCCTTTCCACTTTTTTTTTTTTTCCTTTTTGTGATTTCAAACAGACACCCGCAGCAGATGCTTCATGCTTTCAGCCTGCCATGTGCACGCTGTCCCATCGGCAGCTGCTCCTCTGGCATGCACATATACCATATGGGGGAGCACACTTTCTCCTCTTAACACCTCCTATAAAGCTTCAGCAACTTTCCTTCAACATGCTGTCCAGCAGCTCCGGGGGGCTGTAAAGCAACTGCCCACGGCTTTTTTCAGCGTTGTTCTCCCAGACATTGCCTTGCCTGGGTTTACCAGCCTGGAATCTCTATCGGCACAGTTCCTTTTCATGACTCAAAGCAAACACACATCTTTTTTCCCTGTTTGGATTAAAAGGGAAAAATGATGATTTTACAGTAGCTAGCCCCCAACAGCACCATCTCTGTGCTTACACCAGCCTGTTGCCACCAGCTGCATGGCTGCAGGCCTAATGCTGCTTGCTTCATAAGGGAAATGTCTCCTGCTGCATAGCATAACAGGCTGCAAGCCTTTCAAAGCTGCTCTGGTGGCGACGAGATGAGGCACCTCAGGCTACTGCCACACGCAGGAATGCGAGACAACAGCTCAGCTGCACACAATTGTATTAAAAGCACAAAACCAGAGATTTATAGAAGGCAGCACCCAAGTCAGCTGTGCACATCAGCGCGAGCTGAACTCACTCCTCCTCCAGGAGGGAGGCACTCTGCGCTCACCAGCCCAAGCACTGCAGGCTTTGCTGCTAATAGGATCATTTCCTTCTAAAACCTTCTTCACGGCAGCGGCCCACAACACGCACAGCTAACTTAGGCTGAAAGGGAATTTTCCACCACCCACAAGCCTCTTTCTACCTTGCATAAATCTTCTCAAGCGCAGGCCACAAAGAAACTGCACCAGCCTCTGCAGATGACATGTAACAAGCAATTACCCACGATAAATCTTCAGGGCCCAACTCCTGTGTCAAGTTTCCTTCACACACTCAGATTTAAAATAAGCACACGTTGAATTTACACCTCCTTCCAGGTCCCTTCACATTGCCGTAATAATAGGATGGGGGCTTAGTGTAAATCACGATAAGGCCGTTAAGCAGAAAGATCATTCACCCTCTCTCTGTCAATTAAGGGATATCAGATACAGGCAGATACACTGACGAGACATTCTTTTTCATCTGAGAACATAAGCTGAAGCAATCCCTATATAATCACTCTTTTCTCAGCAAACTTTCTGGAGCGCAGATAAGATCAAAGGTGGCTTTCCCAGCCAACAAAGTTATTAACACCTCAAGGAAAAAGTAATGTTTCACAGAAGCCAGAGCTGTTTGATGGCTTCCTTGATCTGAGGACAGAGACAAGCAGTAGCAGCAGGGGGCTGTTACCCTCAGTACAAACAGGGCAGCATCTAAGCACAAATAGAAAAACAACATGCTTATCTGTGAAAGATATGTATTTTCAGGCCACTTTTGAACTGCTACTTCTTTTAAGGAACAGTTCCCAAAATAAAAATATCGCATGCATAGTTTAACTACAGAAAAACATTTTCATGGCACGTGAGCAGAAAGCATGCCGGTGGTAACGCACCAAGTGTTGAAGTTAAAGGAAAAGGGGACCGGCATTACCCTTAAAGTTGGTTCAAGAGCAAGTGAATTCTGGATCCACTTTCACCACAAGGAAGAAAAAACAAACCCCAAGACCTCCCCCCCCGGTCAGCTGATCTCTAGAAGCGTCCTTAATTTTATAAGGAACGTGAAGATAACAGACCCCTGGAATACATTTTAATTCATGACTTTTGTCTTGCTTAGCTGAGATCAGAGGCCAGACTGAGAGCACTAGGGAAGGGAGTCCATGAGAAACAAGGAGCTCCACGACAAGCAGCAGCAAAACTGTTTCCTGTCTGTAATTTCCCTAAAGCTAACATACAACACGGACTCTCTGATGCACAAAGAACATTTCCTCTCCTATTTTCAAGAAGATTACTGCAACTCACTATCCCTAAGAGCTCGCCTTTCCTCTGTAAAATGTGGTTAAAATGGGCCAGAGGATTCAAAAGCTGCTGAGGAGAGACAACAAAAAGAAACAGATATGCACAAAGGATGTGAATTTGTTTTCTGAAGCTGTAACAATAAGAAAAGAGAAGTAACCATCTGGGCGAGCAGTTCCCAAAATATGACATAAATATCACCTGCAGTTTGAAAGCACTATTTAAATGACATCCAAACAGCCAAACGATGTTCACGCATGCCACTGGGACTAAATTTGTAAAAGCCTTCTATAGAGTACAATTAAGCTAAAACAAAACACAAGCATTTAATTCATCATAACTAGCAGGGCAAGAGCCTCCTCCCCAACACAGTATGCTCTGGCCACCCTACCTGCACCGGACTAACAAAAAGAGAAGTCTACCATACCTCACCAAGGGCTTTCATTTTTTCCAAGTTTCTCCAAGAGTCATGCCAAAACCATGACATCATTACTTCAGCCATGTGAGGAAAAAACCACACTTCTAGAAAGAAAATATAGCTCAGGAAGTTGTCATTGAAAGGAGAAACTTTGTGCTTGAATTGAAGAAATGGTAACGAGTGTTCCAGTCCCAGCCTGAAAAGCACAGGAGCATGGAGCTGGGAGAGCAGTACACACCTCTGCCTATGTCAGTCCATAGCTCTGTTCACATTTGCTGTCAGATGCCTGAGAGAACTCAACGTAGAGAAAGCTATTAGAAAAAAATATTATTACTTCATATTTACGTAGCACCATCCACCTGGCAGTTTTTAAGCAGTCGATACATTAAGTAACTTACCAAGAAAAATAAAAACATACATTGGCATTCTGTGTGATCAGTAGCTTATGCGTTCAGAGGAAAACCATTCTACTTTATCTTTATTAGAATTAAACTTTAAGGCCTGAATTTACTATACATTATTCACTGTTACATTTTAAATTGGCAGAGAGGTAATCAATCAGGTCATTAGCTCCAAAATGCATTTAACAGTACATTTTGCTAAGTTCCCATATTAAGAAAATCACAGAAAAACCTGGAGCTGTTAACATCTTTTTATCATTGGTTAAGAACTAACAAGTTAGGGCACTGTAATTGTTGTTTTGAAAAAAAAAAAAAAAAATTTAAGAAATTCCACCTTCCAGCTTTGTCACCCTGGACTATTCTCTTGCTAATGATGCCCCGTTAATGATTCTCCCTTATTTCAATTAGTCTGTTGAGATCTTTCTGAAATCATTTCCAGCTACAACAGGGCTTCCTTTTTGTGGATAGCAGCACATGTCAGCTTGGCACAGCTTTCCTTTTTCACAAGTGCAAGATGCTTCCTTGTGTTGATACAGGAAGCTATCAAAAACATACTGTGGCTGGATTTAAGAGCAGATTCCATGGCACTGGCCATCATTAGCATTTCTAGCCAGCAACATTATGCTGATCTGAAAATTAATCTTTTGGGACTAAGATTTAAAAAATACAGTTCACATGCTCACTGTGACAGAGCAATTCCTGTATTTTAGATACGTGGTCTCTCTCTCCTATGGTCCGCAGGATGAGGTGGCAGCGCACTGATTTTTATTGCTGGTGAACTCAAACAAGAGACTGCTCTTTATTAGACACAATGCAAGCACAGGCAAATATGATGGCTGCATCCGTTCAGTTCTGTTTTTCTTTTTTTAATGCATAAAATGGGTACACAAATTTAAGTAACGTTCAGACTCATGGCAAGTAGCCAACTCACCCCATCAGTAACATAAATGTTGGGCATTTTTGAGTCGGGACACCAGAGCAGTGAATCACTGGAAAAATCAGGGATTCATCCTGTCTCCTTTAGCAACAGGGAGATAAATTTTCAGAGGGGGATAAGTTTTCTGTTCTCTGAGGTACTGAATATTGAGCAAGGCTGGATATAAGAAAAAGGTAGATCATTAACCCAAGTAACTCTAGCAGCTCTTTTATATGATATCCCGCCTTTGTGGCTTCTTTATTAATCTTAACTGTTAGAAGACAAAACAAGTTAAATTGTGTGAGAGCATCCCGTGGTTTCTATATGTGCTCCCACAAATAAAACTAATACTTCATTTTAAATTAACTTTCCTTAAAGTTTCCCTGGCAGTTTCATATTTCTTCTATGCTCCATTTGCATCCGGTGTTTTCAGATAACTTACACAGCCAGGAGTTAAATAATATCTTGAAAATCCAAAGTAGAATTATGAGGCTCAATAGATCAGTAGTAAGTACAGTAAACACTTGACAAAAATACAAAGACAACTGGGCTCTGGAACCAGTGCCTTTTTTAACACCTCTAAAGCTTCTGTCTAATTAGGTTCATTTTGTGACAAACAAGAATGGGATTAGATCAGCATTACTGTTATTATAGCAGCCACATGACAGAACTTAGATGATTTTATTTGTCAAGCATTTAATCAATTTTTAGTCCTGCACTGGCCTCTCATTTTCAAAGCTCATGGGAGACTACATGCCTTTCTCATGAGCATGAATCATCAAGTTCACCCATGTGTCAGAGTTAACCTACAGTGAAATTGCCATTTTTATAAATACTTTACAACATTTAAAAAATGGCACTATGTCTGGGAGAAGGAGGGGAAGATCACAGCCGATTCGTTCTCCCTCATTTTCCCTGGAAGGAAGAGGGGAGAAGTGGAATTCTGTATTTCAGATTGACACTTCATTCCTAACAGATTGCAATGTCACATACTGAAAACATGGTCAGTAAACAACAACTATAAGCCCCTACTTGTTCATATGACAAATATTTCACTGAAAAATGGAGCAACATCAAAAAGCTAGAAAACAAATGGTCATTCTCAGCTCTGTCAGTGTTGCAGCTGGTATTCACGCAGGTTTAGATTCATCCATGACACATTCTTCAGAGCTTATCCTAGGTGTCAGTTAAGCAAGAAATCTGGCTCCCGATAACCAAAGAGTTTAAAATCACCTTCAAACCGTGCGTAGAGACGTCTTATGTCTCTCTTGCTAACTCCTGAAAAATACCGCTCTACTTTTGTTTTGTTGTACACTGTTATGCCTGGTGGAATCGTGGGGTACGATACCAGATGGTCTATGCCGGCTGCTTTCAAGATATACGGAGCATCATCCTCCAGGGTTTCATGGTGTCCAATCACACTATACGTGATTTCACAGGGGGCACAAAGTTCCACATACGTTACCCAATGAATGATGTGGTCACCAAACTGAACATCCAGCCATCGGTGATTAGGGTCACCCAGATAGCGCACAAAATCCTCAAACTGCAGCCCTTTGGTCTCTGTGCGATTCTTCCTGTATTTACGAATGATGCCAGGAGCAATTTCATGCCGGTACCAAGGTTCAAATCGAGGATTGTGCACAAACTTGTCTTTAAATGCAGAAATAAGTCTTTCAAATGGATCTCTAACAATAAAAAACTTGAAGTATAAATTCAGTCTAAACAGGGGAAAGAAAAAAAAAAGAAATTAAATAATTAAGGAAAATGTTTAAAGTATTTTTAGCAAAGACTTACAAAATGTACATAAACAGACCACAGACACAGCAATATGAATCTTACACCACTTGCATAGTCTACCAATATTATAATCAATAGAACTAGAAACACAATTTCTGTCTTTTTTACTAACAGTTTTTGTATACAGTACAAAGTGGAAATAGTTCATCCTAGTTTTCACATTTTATTCAAACTGGAGGAGCTTAGTTTATCTCAATACATATAAACAGGAGACGAAAGATGCTGAAAAGATGCTGAAAGCTCCAAGTCAAAGATTTTTTTAATGCCATGTGATTAAGCTCAAGAAGCAAAATGCACAACGACATGGAAAAAGTGGTTTGGTGCAGCTAAATGCAGAGAGGGATGCATTTTTCACTGGCAGGTAGCTAGACAAATCACTGCTTAAGTAAAAAAAAAAATAATTCTGGTATTTCATTTGATGTTTTGTCATGCTTTCAGTAATGGCCAAGAACATTATTTTCCTGAGACCACAGTTTTCAACAGAAATTCATATTTTGTTGTGATACCACCAAGCTGTAATATTCTGCAGTCAGAGATTATCTGCAGGAGGAGCAAATTGAAAACAAAGTTTATTCCAGTAAATAGTTGAGAAAGGAAATCTGGACTGCAACCCTCACTGAAATAAGGGGATGGACTCTTTCCAGCATCAAGAGGCACTTGGATCAGTCTTCAGGTTCTCTTGACTTACTCCTAACCAGGCAGGGCTATGGGTCAGCAAACTACATCAACAGATCCACACCATCCCTCTCTCTCTCTCCACCTAAACTCTCTGATATTTTATTTCCGAATTCCCAACCAAATCCATGCTATGCATCTCCAGCACAACTTCTGTGGTGGGCTGACTGCAACAACCCAAATCATAACAGCATTCAATTTTAAATACCCTAGCTGTGGCTTACCCCCCAGGTGAACAGTCACTTTCTATGCAGGGCTGTTCACAGGGAGGCAGAACAGATCCACGTTCTCAAGAACATGGTGACAGTATTTTCTCACACACAACTATCAACACAATCAAGTGACCCCACTTCCACAGGCACAGCTGTAACAAATTTGTATTTGTACCACTGAATGCACCAAACCTTGGACTGACCTCTACTCATAGCTGACACCACATGTATAATGGGCTGACTCTTCAGAATGACTTAATACACACAAAACCCATGCAAGCTTACAAGTGTCCACTGTCATCTTACGTCCTGTTCTCCCCATGCTGCCACCCCTTACAGGGATTATATATGGCATAGGCTCTAGTAGGGATGAGAGCAGACCCAGGCAAAAATCTAGCCAAAGTAATTTAGAAGGCTCTACTGCAGAGAAGTACTTTTTCTGCTCTAAGAAGAACCCAAACAGGAAGATAAAGTGGTTTAGCTGAATGGACAATTCTCTCAGGCTAAGGAGCACTAACATTTTAAACCTATTCAGTTCAATCCCAATAAGTAAATCTGCCTGCAGTGATGTGTAGGCAGCAAGATTTACTCTACAAGGCGTCAGGGTGGACCTTCCAACAAAACTTCCCTTCTGAAGGTCAGCTATGTGACAACTAGGTATGCACTGAACTACACAAACCCTACATCCAGAGGGAGCTGGCTGGCTCACCTACCACCAATTACACTGGCGTTCTCCTTCAAAGCCAGTAGGAAGGTATAGTCACAGCAAAGTCTGTGAGGATAACAGAATAATGCCATAATATAAGTGGTGGAGCAGAAATCCCCTTGTCCTCAATTCCAGATGTGGACTTCAGCTGTAGTCTTGATTCCTCCTAACACCACTGACTCCAAACCCCTCCCACACCCCTGGGAAGCCACTTCTTACCGTTTTTTAATTTCAGAGTCACTGAAGGAGGACAACCTTGGAAGGCCATTCTTCTCATGATCATGTACAATATTTTCTGGGATCTCTTCTATGGAAGAAAATGCTCCTAGACAAATCAAAAAGAGAGAGAGCAAGTGAATCTTTCAAGGGAAAAAAAGTGAGTACAAGGAAGCATGTGTGCCTTTTGCTGACAGCTTTTTGTTTTATCTTTCTCTTTTCTGTATTTTTAGCATTTACAGTTACTATGTTTAAAACTGTTAAATGATGAGAGATTCTGACTGTTGAAAACTGTTAAAATTCTTTAGGGTATGCGACATCAAGGTCCAAGACCAAATGGCTTCAAAACTCTCAGAAAAGCACATTACGCAAATTTCATCAGCAATTATGTCTAAGCCTGTAACTCCCCACCTCAGTGTCCCCATTCTCTTTCCCTCTGCCCACACATACAAATGGAGGAAGACTTTGAGGATTAACTCCAAAGAAGGAACCAGCTTTTTGGCTGAGTTTCTACCAGCAACGAAAAATAAATGCTGTAGGCTGCTTTTGGAACTGCTTCAACACAAAAGCACTTTGCTGTCAGGATCCATGAAGTTCTTTTCACAACTGTGCTGTGCTGAAACAAAAATTCCAATCATACCATACTACACAGACTAAAAAGCACTAAAATTAACATAAAAAGTCTCCAAATATTAATTTCTGCAAGCACATAGGCTGACAAGAAAAACAATGTCACTAAATTCTGACGCATTTATTTTAAGATCCTGATCCTGGAAGTTTTTTTGACCTTCAGAAATATCTCATGTGGACCCCTTGGGCTTTAGGAGTAAGCCTTCACACAACAACAGCATTTCAGAGTACCGACCTGCAACAAGAACAGGGGATACAAAACAAGCTCTTTAGGTGAAAGCCTCTACAGCCTTCTCTGTTCCAGAACTGAAGTGAATAGTCCACACCACTCAGCTTCTCAGTTTTCTATTTTTTTTTTTTTTTTTGGTGGTGGTGTATTTTATTAATTTCAGTTTTCTAATTATATATTTCGGTACTCTGAGTGAATTACATGTGGACAACAGATGTCAGACTAGACAGCCTCAGAAACTGAAACTTTGCATTCATCCAGAGCAGAGATTCAGTACAAGCAACAGCAGAGTTAACTCCCCCACAGTACCACAGCTGCATTTCTCCATCTTGAACCTCCAAATACCACTTAGGTATGTAAAGTATTCCCCCTCAATTATCAGTCCTGCCTGCTGAAACTACCCAAAGAGGAGAAAGTTAGGTCACCTGCACTGGTAGTCTTCAGCAGCAGATAACTAGTACACTGGCAGCTCAAGGCAGAAGAGACCAGTGTTTATGTGGAAACAATTTTCTATCATTATCCAACATGCTAGAACTAGAAGCTCAAGGTGAAAAGCTCCTTGCTGGTTAAGACATGAGTTATCCTCCACTCAATGCAGCCAATACATCCCTGCCTGTCCTGAACTATTCTTTGCATGTTATCTCTGTTAAATTCTGATAAGAGCAGGTACTTCTAATGCACTCATACAGTTTCATATTTAGTACTTTCTTGGAGTGTGGCTTTCACAGGTATTTAAGACACATGCCCATACCTATGTGCGTGCGTATCTTTGCTAGATTTTCAGCTCCCATCTGTATATCAGAGTTGAAACTAATACTAAAGTTTTTAAAGACATACTCCTTGCTACAAAAGCTTTGCTGAGGGACACAGTTCCTTTGCCAGTTTGTGACTGTTTCCTTCTGGGTGTGCAAACTAGTTCACACAAAGTAAAGAAAACATAAAAACACAAGTGCAGAGCTGGGTGTTCGCAGGGTGCTTCTAACAAGAAAGCTGGGTTTACAACATTCAGGTTTTGCCCACATCTTGGTGAGCTATGCTACCTGCAAAACCACAGAAGGACCTCAACTGACCTGCCTATATGTAGCAAATTCACAGCCCTGGTTCACAGACAGGCAAGACTGTCTCCTGTCAAACACGGGTGTGTTACGTTAAATACGATCACGTTAAGTTTATGTGCACAGGTACAGTAGAAAACGTTAAGGAAATGAGTTATTTTTATTGGCATACCAGGTTACTAGAAGAGGATGGTAAGCTACATATCCACAGGCAACGCTCACCTTGTAGATCGTTTTTCAAACGCATTAGTCCCTTTACTCCTTCTTTTAGTCTTTTATACCTTTGTTGACCAAACTATTGCCTTAAGCACCTCAGAAATCTTCGTAACTGCTATGATGGCTCACTGATAGCACATACACAAGATTCAGCAGTACAGACCAATAGCAGCTGCCAAGTTTTAACTAGCCTCCTTCATGGCTAAAAAATGCTAGTTAAAAGTCAGTGTCCCCAAGTCAGAAATTTTATATTATTGTTTCTTAGGGAATTGTGATACCTTGTAATTTACTTGTTTCAAATTCTATAAATTAGTGCCACCCCTTCAAAGATAACAAATCTACCTATCACATGCATACGGGTACTCTTTCATAACTCAAATCACTTTTAAGCTAAGTAATAAGTATTTATTTTCACAGAAAGAACAGGTGTATTTTCTTTAAAAGGGATGTTTTGAAAGGACTAGGAGCAACTGTGAAGAACGAAAGGCTGAAATTAAGTATCAGTGCACAGAAAAGCAAAAAGAATCCATTTTTGTGTTGTTCCAGTTGGACCAATTCTGTTCTTTCCTCCTCCTCCTCAAAGAAACCCACGCACCCACAGCAGAGTAGATACCATTTAAAACGATCAAGACTTTTTTCCACTGAGTGTTGCCCACTTTTGGCGTCTGACAAAACAGGATCTTGTGCTTGTCACACACAAATATTCGGTCCAAGACGAATTTGGAAACTGCAGTGTGAGAGAGATTTCTCAATGCAGCGTCTCTGCAGACATTCCTGAGAAGCTCAAGTCTTTCCATGTGAACGAGGGGTTGGCGGATCAGATTTCCAGAAAAAGCTTTTCCAGTTGGCTTTATGAAATGCAGAGGGGAAAGAAAAAAAAAAAGTGCAAGAATTTAGTTTTCAGATCAAATTCTAAAGTATAAAAATCCCCAAACTGTGCATCCTAATGACTCCCAAATTCACAATTAAAGCATTGCTATGTATTAACTAAAGGAGTAGCAGAGTTTCCTTCCCGTGCTGCTGCTGTACACCTTGGTTCGACTCTCAAGTCATTACGTAGTAGTAGACAGTAGTAAGAGCTTTTCCATACAACAATTTAAGTCCACTGCAGAGCAGCAGGGTCTTATCTGTGTGGATAAAACATGCCTTGACCAAATACTGGAACTCCCACAAAACTTCAACAGCCAGTAAGAAAGCTTGTGAGGGGTTGGGACAGAAATTTCAACAGAAATTAAGCTTTAATCTCCAAGAAGATGGGGCTTAGGGATGCTGACCCATCTGGCTGGGAAGGAATAATTTAGGATAGAAGTTCTGTGTTGCTTTCTAGCACCTCTAGGCATTCAGTGTTTTCATTTCCCAAGCTGCAACAAAATTAAGCGGACAAAAATTTACACAATGAGCATCAGTGCTTACTGTGGCAAATAAGAGAAGTAGGCAGGACTCCTCTCCCCAAAAATGGATGAACTGCTTGTTATGTCTCATTTTTCCAAGACTAAGACAGGAACCACAACCACCTCCGCCTCAGGATTAGTGGGGAGAGAGGAAAAAGGAGCTTGTCTTATTAACAGGTGATGGGAAATTTTAAATTTCTACTGACAAATCTTCCTCCTTCCACTAAATGATTTACACAGCTGGCAAGCCCCAATATCAATACAGACTAGGGGACATACTGATTGAGAGCAGCCCTGCAGAGAAGGACTTGGGGATACTGGTGGAGGAAAAAATTGGATATGTGCTGGCAATGTGCACTCACAGCCCAGAAAGCCAACTGTATCCTGGGCTGCATCACAAGCAGTGTGGCCAGCAGGTCAAGGGAGGGGATTCTCCCCTTCTACTCTGCTCTGGTGAGACCTCACCTGCAGTACTGCGTCCAGCTCTGGGGTCCTCAGCACAGGAGAGACATGGACCTGTTGGAGCAGGTCCAGAGGAGGGACACAAAAATGATCAGAGGGATGGAACACCTCTCCTATGAAGACAGACTGAGCAAGTTCGGGTTCTTCAGCCTGGAGAAGAGAAGGCCTCCAGGGAGACCTGTTTCTGGCCTTTCAATGCTTACAGGGGGTTTATAAGAAAGACAGAGACTTTTTACCAGGGCCTGTCGTGACAAGACAAGGGGTAATGGTTTTAAACTGAAAGAGGGTAGGTTTAGGTAAGATAGAAGGAAGAAATATTTTCCTATGAGGGTGGTGAGACACTGGAAGAGGTTGCCCAGAGAAGCTGTGGATGCCCCATCCCTGGAAGTGTTCAAGGCCAGGCTGGATGGGGCTTTGAGCAACCTGATCTAGTAAAAGATGTCCCTGCCCACGGCAGAGGGCTTGGAACTAGATGATCTTCAAAGGTCCCTTCCAACCCAAACCATTCTGTCATTCTATAATTTTTAGGTACAGCATCCAAGCTACACATGAAAAGGGAATGATTTTACTTTTTGTCTCAATCCTCCGTAAGGAAAAAAAAAAAAAAAAATCATTCTACTTTTTCTGCTTGTTACTCTTCTCCAATATTCCCTAGTCAGAATGTAATCTGAACAGCCTGACAGATTGTTTATCTGTCAAAACAATTCCTTTTGCATGCAACCAGCATTAATATTATTGTTCTGCATTTCATACTGTCAGGAAGTCAAGAGGGAATAGTTTTAGATCCAGAAACCTTATTATCCTCTTCCATACAAGTAAAGGAAGATATTAAAACTCGTTACACAGATCTGCCAGCCTTCCACTGAACAAAGTGTTTCTCCCAAGTATTTTGAGGATAACTTAAATTTCAGGTTTTTACATCCGAAAATAAAAAGTATCATGTTTATACAGAAACCTACCTTCCATGCTGCATCACAAAAATACTCTAAACATAAGATGACTTATGTAACCAATGGCAAAAAAATTGGCCTTAGCCCACTGTGCATCTAGTCTCAAATTTATATTTGCGTAAGGGATTTTTCAGAGTTTCCTTGCAAATTTGCAAGTACCACATTTGTTGTGCTTTATTGCTGAAAGCAGAGAACTATGCATCTAAAGGATCAACTGGTATTGAATACTATTGTGTTCATGTTCTACTTTGGAAAAATGCTGAGATGCGAAGCACAAAGAACACAAAACATGAAAAAGAAATGGAGACTGAAAAAAAGAATTAGAGAGATTGGGCAGAGAACTAAGAGACTAGACAAGACACAGGCTTGTCCTCAAGAATCACGAACCTGATGGCTATGGCAGGGAAGAATACAAGTAATCCAAAACTGGGTCATTATATTAAAAAGGCTAGCAAAAATGACTGTCCTGACTTGATAAAGGAGTACTGTAACAATTTTCTCCTAGAAATGGAAACACATTAAGTTGAATCATTCAGATGAAACAAGACAGCAGGTTACCATAACAAACTAGCTTTGTGAAGCTAAAATGAATTCTGTTGGCTCTATCTAAATAGAACAGTCTGAATAAATAATTCCTGTCTAGCAATTCCTTTTAACAACAGGAAGCCCTTAGTTAATCTCCTATTTTCTACCCCTCTTTAATACATGTAACCCTTATCTCAACAGTATGCACCTGGAATTCTTCAGGCCAATGTTTTTCCTCTGGCACATGTACCTCCTCCACTTTTGTCACAGCTGTCAGTATCAATGGCTCTTGCTTGGCACCATAGCCTAAAGAAGGAATAGAGATAAGAGCATTACAGAAGGTGGGGGGAAGGCAACTATTTCTGCTTTACAACTAACACAACAAACTGAACATCACTTTCTGTATTAAGGTTACAAAACATTAGGATTTCTTTCCAAATGGGAAGGTACTAGACAAGACATGAGACAGACTATGAATATTTTAAAGGATGTACTCTATGGGAATTTTGGATGCAACTTCAGTTGAGTTTTATCAAAGAAACATGACCATTATCTTTTATTTTGGTCTTTTTTTAAACAAACTGTGCAAAGAGACATAGAAATCATAAATCCAAATATCACAATTGGTAGACAATTGAGTATAAATATATGGACTTGACAGTAGGAGATTTTTATTTTTCGATAAACTTCCCAAAGCATGTCAAATAAAAAACTTAATCTATCAAGTTTCTCCCTCCCCTCATATTAGTAGATAGGTTTCTTCTATTGAAAACTCTTAGACATTACCAGAAGAAAAGTGTCATTAAGGACCACCTTTTATTTCTTTGATACTCTAAATAAACACCTCTACCCAGCAATAAATTCAAGATCCATTCTTCCTTTATTACTGGACTGATGGCCTTTCATGATGGACAAAAACTTGCTCCTTCTCATTAAGAAGTTCCTATTACTCATGCACCCAAGACATGAGTAAAAGGCTTAAACAAAAGAAAATGCATTCATTGAGCATCTGCTGGTTTTGTTCTAGCTGCTAAATACACACATCCAAATAAGGAAAATTTCTGACATGCCATATTTTATTAAGTCTAGAAGAGTTTCTCCAGAATTGACTATCCTGTTCAGACTTTCTCCAAAATTCTGTTGCTATATTCGAATTACTTCCCTTCATTAGTCCCAGTACAAACACTGGTTACCTCCAACACAGACATACACTTAACCACAGTCATGCCTTTGCAGGACTGGAGCTTAAGAAATTATACAATCTTCTGCTTGGAGAATTATTCAAATGGGAAGGAAGATTCAGCATAGACAACAACAACAACAAAAAAAAAGATAAAAATTGGCAATCCAAGAAAATAAAAAGCAAGTAAATGCAAAGGGTGTACTGTAGTAATTTTTTTTAAACTACATTTTAATCCTCCTGACAAATTCTGATGGAAAGAACCACTAAAAGAACACCTGAACTGGGAAACAATAGTTGGCATAGGATGAAATACTGGAAGATTTAACTACCTAACATAAGGCCAGTTTATTTGCAGATGTACTAGGGCTCAAGAACAGCTGGGGCTGGGGAGAGCTAAGTTAGCCTACAGTTCTCATCTGTAAGACTTGCTCAATAAATCTCCACACAGAGGTATGCTACTTAAAAAGGTACACCTAATATATTTATCCACTATCAAGCCACTGAAACAAATGGCACTAGCGATGTCAGCACTTCAGAAGTTACACATTTCTTCCATATCTTAGGAAGATGCAGAAATACAGATCTCTTAGGACTGCAAGTCATGACATCACCTTCACCCTAAACTCTCTGTAGGATGGCTTTGTAACAGTAGCTCCTCAGCAGACGGAAAACTGTAACATGCTGTCTGGTGTCATCAAATGGCTTAAATTCCTCATCAGCTTAATACCATCTGGGCTACTTAAGCTAAGCAAAAGCCTATAAGCTGTTTGTCAGTCAAACAGCAGAGGATAAAACTGAATGCAAGAAGCAGGGCAGAGGTGGCTAAGCTAAGTGCATTGCAGATGAAATAAAACTTTGCACAAGTTTTACATAATACTGTAGCCACATGACAAGCAGTCACAAGAGGACAGAAACTAGTGTCATGTGAAATGAACTCTTCGATTCCTTGTGAATCTCCTTTGTCTTTAAACACGTAATTGTGCTGTTGTTCTGCACGTGACTTCTACTCCTAGTAGATCAAGGTACTAAAACTGAGTGTCTTTGAAAAAGCTGGCCTCACAAGACAGTAGTGCCAAACATGATCCTCTCTGTTCTTAACCACCAAAAACAAGACATGATGTTAGTTTTGCAGACTTCTACCAAGAAAAGTGGAAACTGACTATCAGCACTATCGCTTCTAGAAACTTAGTTGTTCTATTCTCAATCCTACTGAAGAAGTGAAAACATGCCAAGAACTACTTTGCACAGAAAGAGTATTTGTGTGAAGCACTATTCAATTTTCTGTTTCACATCAAACATTAAAGTTGAACTTACCATCTGGGTCTTTAAAAGTCAATGTGATAAATTTGCTAGCAACCATGAACATGAATATCACCCAAAAGCATGCAGCTAGCAGCAGCCACTGGTGGTGCATGTTGTCAGGCATGAGCCATATAAAGTTGTTGCTTCCTGTTTGAAAGAGGAAAGATTGACACATTAATTATTTTTGTTCCAGTTTAGAAAAATACTTTCCATAGCCAAAATGACAAAACTCTAATATGTATGTGTGTCATAAAACATAGTAGTTTTCACTTCTTACTTTTTGTCCTTTTGGCTGGGTTTTTAACCAATGTTAAGGCTGAGGCAATGGAACTGCCGGCTGCTATCAAAGGAGGCTTCACTCCTTCACCCCCATGTACACAATCCCAGTCCCCTCCTTGTGCTGGCAATAGCACTGTCTGACTGCTTAGGGGGACAGACCAGCAAAACCCCCAATTTTTTTAAAGTGTAGTTTATTTTTCAGTTTAACTTTGCGAGACAGCTCATTGTAAGAAAGGAAGGGAGAATGAAGAAAGCTCCCCCTTGGCGGTAGCTCATCAGCAGATCAACCAAGCTGTAACATTAAGAGTATTCTTAGTTATCCCAAGTCAGTTCATGAAATGTAACATGGACTCCTCCCCTGCCCAGCCTACATGAATCAAGCTGGAAGCTACCGAGCCAGAACACTAAGCTTAACCTGACAAAATATTTAAATATATTAATGTCTCTTTTTATCTTGTCACTTTTATTGCCAGCAAAATATCAACCATAGGTTCTGGAAGATTTTTTTATTTCCACCATGCTAAGCACTATCCACATAAATAGTAAAAAGGGTGTCCTTGCAGCAGTGCCTACTGCTACAGGGATGTAGCTGCATCCCTGCAGGTAAGTCTTAAAGACAGGGCTTCCACAGGAGTGCAGGAAGAGTTACCCAAACACCTGAAACTGCAGATTTAATGCGCAAAGAAACCACAGGTACTGACTGAATCCAAGCAGAGTGAGGATGAGGATATTGCACAGTATTACGAACACATGGTGTCTGCCCTACCTTGCAGTTTTTAAGTTTGCTGGAGTGCTCTGAGCACTTCTTAGCTTGATTTTAGAAACTGTAATCCTCATAAATTATTTTTTATGGTTAAAATTTAAGATGCAATATAAGGAAACCAACTACAAAAAAGATTTAAGTCCCCAGCCATTAAGAGAAATGTAAAATTTTAAGATAAAACTTTTGCTGAATTTCCAACTTCTGATGGGCAATGTACCCAGGGAAACACTGGGGCTGACACCAAATATCTGTGAAAGCTCCATTGCAAAATTTAAGTCTCCATAACTTAAAAACCCAACAAAACCCTAAGAGCAAACGTCACTGCCTACCTACCAAAACCTGAGACTCCTCAGGCTTGAATATTTATCCTGCAAAAATAAAGCACCATTGTCTCAGTTGTTGCTGAAGAAATAAGATACCTGAGAGCCTGAACTCAGGTGCTGGAAAGTTCAAACATAAGCAAATGCTTCCTTTCGAGGACACATACAACACAACTTCAGAACACTTAACCAAAGAGGTTCTAACACAAAAATCTCATACAATGAGATCTTCTCAACAATCCTGTGATGTTTGTGCTTGTAGCCTTAGGAAGAACAAAAATGAAAAACACCCATGCAACTAGCGACGGGATCAAACTCAGTCCTAAAGTAGCCACATGCAACTTTAATCAGAGTCACATCTGCATGGTTTGTGATCACACTTTCTATACAGCCACTTGAGTGAATTGCCAGGGAATAAGAGAGGTGCCCTCATTCCCAGCTAAGATGTTAAAAACATGCTAGTTAATGCTTCTAAGCAAACTTTGTATTAAGTTTTTCGGTCATATACCAGTATTCCACCTGTTTCGTTCCCAGAAAGCTTCAATAATAGAAGTGAGCCTAGTTTTGATGTTTCAGCATGTCCACCTGCGACATCAGTACTACCGCTACAGGTGCTATTCACTTTTCCAACTAGCTTTTGCCTTCCAGCGATGCAAATGTTTCCAGGAAGGGTTCTCACTGTAGCTGACAGAAGTGAAACATCTTCAGGGTATGTGAAAAGCCTGTGCAAGCAGAC
The DNA here is from genome assembly GCF_947461875.1 of Haliaeetus albicilla. Taxonomy (NCBI): domain Eukaryota; kingdom Metazoa; phylum Chordata; class Aves; order Accipitriformes; family Accipitridae; genus Haliaeetus; species Haliaeetus albicilla. The sequence goes on from NC_091507.1 coordinate 16,990,337, forward strand.
AAGCAGTTCAAAACAGATTTGGGACCCTAAGAATGTATGTGAAATGGGTGGGAGAAGGAAAAGAACAGAATATCTCCAATTAAAAAAAAAATAATTCATAATTTTTAGCCAGAATGGCAGTGTTCAGGCCTGTTTTTGTCTTCTCAGTGCAACATTTTTCAGTTTGGCCTCTGAGAGGTCCTGTTTTTCTCCTTTCATGATTTCATTTTTAAGTACTTCTCCTAAAAACACTGCATTTAGGTATAAAGATGCATCAACTGTCTTTTGGACAATGACAGGTGCTGTGACCTTCATGAAGATGATGTTTGTCATCTCCCATTTTCTGCTGCAATTCCCTAGCTGCCAACAGAGCATGCAATGTCCGTCACTCTTCAACATCGAAAACTGTTGGCCAGGAAGAGCAAATAATACGGCATGAATTCCAGAGCACTGACCTCCTTGCGGCTAACTACTTCACAAGTTATTCTCATCCTACCATTGCACTAGTGCAAAACTTGCCCTAAGATTCATGTTGAAAACCACCAGGTCTCAAAGGTCCTCATTTTTCAGTCTGCCACAACATCCACCATCTCCCATTTAGAGCACTGAAATTTATCACCTTTGCCTTCAGAAATCACAATAATTTGGAAAATTTTCCAACTCTCACAGATGAGAGAAATGCAAAACAGGTGTCAGGACACAAAACGTAGCAACGACATTTTTACTTTTTGGGTAGCTCTGCTAAAACCATAAGAACGATTCAATGTTCAAAATACAATCAAACCTGTCTTCAAGGCAGTAGGCTGACAGAAGCTTGCAGAGAACATTCTGCAGGAGGAAAACCTCTTTCTAACTACCAGCCGCAGGCTTTTCAGAGATGTGATGAATGGCCTGAACCAGACCCTTCTGCCTAACCCAGTACATTTATTCTGCATAAAGAATGGTAGAAATGGCCTCCAACATTCATAGTATCCCTGCTAGTCTGCCTGCTTTTATAATGGTGATGGATGCACACCATTCAGTAAGGATTATTGATCTATATCCCCTTATGTAATTTACGTATTGGATTTCTAAGAAGTTGTGTTAAATGACATGGGAAAAGCAGTTTCTATGTATTCTGACCTGAAAAGCAGTTAGCACAGACAGGACCCTGTTGCCAGATCCTGTGCTCTAGGGACAGGAGAACAACATTTCAGCCAAAGACACCTACAAGCAGTACACTACTTACCTCAAGGACTGGACTTAGAGACCAGAAAGGGGACAGAATTGCAGTCACATCCATAACAATCACACTATTACCCTTCAATACACCGAAGCTGAGAGGAAAACATTAAGCAGTTTTGTCTACTCCTTTTTTTATGCGCACAGCAAATCTGCAACCATACTCATCGATGTAAGAGTCTTGTTAGAGGATTTGTCATAACATAATTACAATGGCTGGCACTGTTACTCACCTCTAGCATCCTAAACAAAACTACATCTATATCAGCAGCTCATTACCTATCTCAAGAAGCAGCATTGTTCAAAATCATATACAGGAATAACTCAACCATTATGCTCACTTAAATGCAATGACCAGTAACATTTTTGAAATAATGTATTTATGTTGTTTCCCTTTCTCTAGCTTCTGCTTTAATATTTTTATCATTTTCACATAAGGTAATCGCACTTCTTGTTATATCTCTGATCTTACTGCATTTCTGTTGCCTCTCCTGTTACTTATTTTCTAGTGAATACATGTACTAGCTTCTGTTTTTCCTCTTTAATAGTTTCCTTCAGCTTCTAAATGTGTTTTTTTTACTTTTTCTTGCCTAAAACATTCTTTCTTTACAAGTAGAAAAAACAAGAGAGCTGTTAAAGGCTTAGTCCATTTTCTCACAATGAAATAACGCAGGCATTTTTCAGGTTACTCCTTCTCCCTCTTATTGCAATTCTATACTTCTTAGGAGCACAAGATCCCCCCAAACCCTCTCTCCACCCATTCATCTGTCCTTCCCTCCCTGGGGTACTTACCCCAAAGACAAATGGTCACATAAACCTCAGATCAGCCACATGCCAGGTTTACACGAGCAAAAAAAATGGGATCGCAAACACACACGCAAACACGAACCAAAGATCAGGACACAAAGCGTGGCAGGCTTGACCCATGGCCCACAAGTAACCCATTACCTGGAAAAATCATTCATACTTTGCAGGAGACTGCTGTCTTCATGTGACTGATGGGACAAAGCGCAGAAGATTTAAACAACATTAAAACTCAGTGCACAGCCTCTGCTCTGCAGCTTATGCTGCTTGGATAGGGGCTCCTTGGCAGGACAGTCCCCGCATGCATCGTGAATGACAGCAGCATGCCAGTAGTCTCAAACTACCAACTGCTTGCCCATCAGCACATGACTAATGATGTAATTCGAAATGGAACTGGTAACGAAGGCCAAACGACAGCTAGCTGGGATACCCAATCCATTTTCATCACAACCTCCTTTGTGCCGTCTTAAGAGATCTGGACAATTTATTGCACTTTTCAAAAAAAACCTCGGACTCAAATCTACCCCCCGCTCCTTCGGCAAGCGGTGCGGTGCTCCTAAACGTTATAACGCGCATCACAACAGGCATTTCTGAAAGCTGCTCCTTTCCTGAGGCTTCCTCTCCTCCACCCCGGCGGCACCAGCAGGCCCACCGCCTCTGGAGAGCGGAGTCCTCCCTCGGCGCACACACAGTTCACCTGTCAGCGGGGAGAAAACCCACCGCCGGACCAGCAGCGCCTGCAACAGCTCCCTAACCCACCTCAGCCCGGGGCAGGCTCAGCTCCGCGGCCCCCACGCGGGAACGGGACCCTGCCTCCCCCCCCCGGCACACCCGTGCCCTGCTCGACAGACACCGGGTCCAGCTCCACCGGGCGCCCCGCAGCTGGGAACGGCGGCGGCTCCTCTTTCCCCAGCACCGGGGCTTCCCTGGGGGCTCCGTTCACCGCCCGAGGCTGGTGAGGGGAGGTGAAAACAGAGGGCTCCCCGCCGGGAAGCGGCCGTCCTCCGAGCGGCGGGGATGAGCCGAGGCGAAGCCCACCCCCCGCCCACAAGCCGGGCTCCGGCCGCAGGGACTTGGGCTGAACGGGCGTCAAACTTTTCCCGTTCCGGAGGAGGAAGCGGGGCGGGCTTCCCCTCACCCCCGGCAGGCAGAGACAACACGCCCCCCGCAGCGCCCGCCGCCTTCCTGGCCCGGACCGGCCTCAGGAGCTTCTCCCCCGCCGCTGCCGGTCGCCAGGCCTCCCCCCCCGCGGCCCTCCCCGGCCCCGCCCCGGGGTTACCGGGCCTCCCTCCCCGCCTTACCGGCCCTCCAGCGCCGCTCCCCGCAGCCTCGGCCCCCGCCGGGGGCCCGCCTCACTCGGCGGCGCGGCCGGCCCGCTCCAACGCCGGCCCCGGCTGCTGCTGCTGCATCCCCCCGCTCCCTGCGCCCGGCTGCGGGCGGCGGCAACGGAGGCGCCTGCCCGCCCCCGCTCAGCCCCTGCTGCTGCTGCTGCTGCCGCCCGGCCCTGCCGCCGCCGCCGCCTCCATTTCCTCCCGCCGCGGGCAGGCCTCGGCCTCGGCCGCGCCCCTAGCCCCGCCGCCGGGAGGGAGAGGAAGGTGAAGGCCTTCGCGGGGACGGCTCGGCTCAGCTGAGAGGAGAAGCAGCGCTGCGCCCGGCCGCCCGGAGGCGGGAGGGATGGAAGGAAGGCGGGCCGCTCCTCCCGCCCCGCCTCGCCTCGCCTCAGCCCGGCGGCAGCGGGGCGTCTCAGGCGGCGGGCCGGGCGCGACCCGCGGCGGGGAGGGCGGCGGTGGCCCTGGTCGGCCTCAGCCCTCACCTCGTCGCCCAGCCCCGCCGCAGCCCCTAGCCCCGGTCAGCCCCGGCGGCTTCCAGTTTTCGCGGGGTGGCTGGGGCTTCTCGGCGGGGCCCACAGCCAGCGCTCAGCTGGACTCGCGTATATATAGATACTCGTGTGTATGGGTGTTTTTTACTGTTAAACGTGTCTTTACTAGGTCCCTAACGCTCGTGTTTCGGAAAAAGAAGGCTGAAAACGCGACTTCTGTGCACCTGCAGGACTCCCAATACCCACAGATGCCATCAAAACCGGGTGCCGGTGATGGGTTTACGTTTAACAGCTATTTAAACAACTTTTGGGGACGTATCCCAGTGCGCGGCTGTAGGGGTGTGTTGCAGTGCTGAGGTGGGTTTTCCTAAACTCTGCAGAAATGAAGCTCAAACGGTGGAGCAGGGCCCCTCTCGATGGTGCCTGGAGGAGGGGGTGAGACTAGAGCAAAGCCACCCCACTTCAAAGCTCCTTGAACACTGAGGCGCTGGGGACACGTCTTCCAGTATGAAATCAGGTGATGCAACACAAAGGACAGGCTTTATCACCTGAGCCCAAAAGATGTGCTCCTGTTACCCGACCCAGCACAAAAACTGTCCGGCAGTATGTCCTCTTGTGTCTGGTCACCAGAATTGATTTGCCCGCTGGGAACTGGTAAATTGAGTGGGGGGCACAGGGAAATCCCATCTTTCAGGCAAAGAATCAGAATAAACAGCATCCTACACACTCTTGTTGATCAGCCCAAACTAGTCACACAGGCATGCTGTGTGAGAAGCCCTTGCTTCCAGCCTTCATCTCTTCTTCCATCTCTGCATCTTCTTCCCAGGTATGTTCTGTCCTTGGAAGGACCCACATAAACAGGATAATTTTGAGCTCAGTGATGGGAGAGGTGGGAGTTCCAAAATCCACGCAAGGAAGAAAACACAACTGAGATATCTTAAGTGGATTTTCAGGCTTTGGGGAATGATCCCTGAATCCCAGGCCAGGTGGTGTGATGGCCACGCTACGCAGGGTTGGCCCCCTCTGCAGTAGACTGTTGCAGTTCATGCTACACAGCGCTTCACCCTGGTTTTCCTATGAGATGTTGTGTGGAGAACATAAGACAAAATTGCCAATTATGGGATTGTGTGAATAAGTAAATACCTGAACAACATGCAGTCCTTTGAAGCTGATTTGCCACAGAAGACTTGAACCCTAATAAATTCATGCCCTAAACCCTAATAAAGTCTGTGAGGAGCACAGGGAAGTTTGCTGCAGGATCAGGGCCAACAATTCAAGACAGGACAAATTCAGAAGAGACAGAATTGTAGTAGCAGTTTCTGTTTGTCTCTGTGTGTCCCGTTACCAATTAATGAAAATAATTCAATGGAAGTAGAGTTTAAAATGCTTTCACAGCTAAAAAATATATTGTAAATTTATTAGAGTCCAAATCAAAATTGATACAAGCAAGTTTAAACTATTGCCTTTTCTAGATCAAGGGAGAAGAAACATAGGTTAGAACAGGCAACCTAAGCTTAGATACTCACTTCATGTACTTCCCAATCTCTCATTTTATAGTCTGCATCACTGTGTGGAGCCCGAGCCTGAGACCCACTGATACACATGCACGTTTAACTTGCATGGTTTCCAATCCTGCGTTGCAGGCAGTAGGTCTCTGTGTGCTACATTAGATGCCTCATTGAATGACCAAGAGGCAGCACTCCTCGCTGTTAGAGGAGGATTTCGTCCCTCTGATCCATGCCTTTCCAGACTTGACTACCATGGTGCGCTATGCTGGAGCCTGACCAAGGAAGCCCAAGGACACGGTCGTTGGTATGGATGCTGTGGCCAGCCTACGGAGCAGGACAGGCTAATGCAAATGCATCAATAACCGTGTGTTCGGTGCTATGCTGACAGCTGCTAAGCCAGCAGTGAAGCAGCACAAATGTAGCTCTCACTGGGAGCCAGTGGCCAAAAAACAGTAATCAGAAACCCAAGTTCTCTGCCTGACTCTATGTTTGTTTGCACCAGCACCCTGGGACATGGCATCCTTGTGCCTCCCTTCCTCTACCTGTGAAGTAGAAATGGTGATAGAGATAGTTACCTTGTTGGCAAAGCACACTGGAAATCTGTGGCTCTCACCAGTTCGAGTCTTGCACAGGCTAGAAAGTTGCTTCTTTCTTCAGGCTTCAGAGTCACGACTACAATTGCAGCCACACACAGATTTATTAATAAGCTGTCTCCAGCTGTGGAACCAATTCCTGCCAGATTATCAGGCTCAGCCCAAGTATTTTAACCTTTCAAGTATGTTGTTACTGACATGTATAATAATTAATCCAGTATAAAAGGAACCAATTTTCCAAACTAAGCACAGTTAATAAGCTTTGTTGTCAGTAATTGGGCCTGAAAGTGTCTGATGAAGTTGAAGAATGTGTTGCATAGGCAACTGTACAGTTGGATTGTACAGTTGCTAGTTCAGGCCAACAGGATTCTTGCTACTAATAATGCTAAACTCTAGTGGGGTTTAGTGCCTTAAATAGGCAGCAAAATCAATGTTTGAGTCTGGGTTCTCTTTAATACTAGAGAATTTTTACACTGCTAGAGCAAGATAAAGGATAATTGTGCTGGTGAAAAGTCACCCTCCTCTCTCTAGGACGTTCTAGAGTGACTGCGGCTTCCTCAGAGATACGCAGCTGAAACCAGTGGAAGTGATGCACCCATCTTTCTCTAAGGACATGGACCTAAACTGGAAAATTTCATCTTAATAACATGTTCAATGTTTATGCCATTAAAAAAGATTTTTATGTCCTAATAACCCTTATATATTTTTATTGCAGGTTTGATGTTTCTCCTGGAAGTCTTACTTTCAAAAGATCAACATTTGCAGCTTAGCCAGTCAGGAGGACCGGGTATGGCACTGGACACCTGAGCTGCAAGAGCACATTCAAGCATTTTAAGAAATTATTATCTGCCAGTGGCAGGCTGTCTCGACTGCCCTCGGTATGAGTTAATTCTAAATAGTGTTTAAGCATACTGAAATGTTTAAATGAGCCCCTGTCTTGGACAAGATAAGTAATCATCCATACTGCAGTTTGCATTTGAACACATCCAGCCTAATCACACTGAAGGCACCCTCATTTTCCTTGACCTTCCAAGCTCATCCTATTCAGCAGAAGCATAGGCTTGCCCATATTGTTAAACTCACGCTATGGTTATTTTTTGCTCTTTGCTGTTATTTCAGGTTTTAATCCAATGCCAATTACTAGGATTAGTCTTGGTAGGTCTTTTAGTCGTGCTTTGCCTCCATAAGAGCTGACCTTAAGACAAGTCACCTGTTCAGCATCAAGTACTCAGGAAGAATAAATCTTATTTAAATCAGCAGGAACACATGCTTTTCCTAGTGCAGTGCCATTATTAGTGAAATCACCGATCTGCTCCATAGCTGCATTTCTGAGGCATGACTGATCACCAAAGGAGATCTCTTGTGTACAAGTACCTTGTTTTGTGACTGGCCAGACATGGCACCTCTGGCATGTAATACATTTATTAAGGCGTGATCTTCATCACCAGATTCTGTCTCTTTCTGGAACTCGAGCAAGCTGGTTTAAATGTGGATCTGGTTGACAGAACATATAGAATACCTTGTGGCCTCTACAGTCATTAAGAGACACTGCAGGAATCAGAAAAATCAGGCTGAGGAATACAGGGGTGTACAACCTCATACAGATGCAGGATTTACTAGTATGGTCTAAATACAATACGTAAAGTATTATATATTTTCTGGATTATTTTTTATCTACAATAACTTTAGCAAGGAGTGACCTATTAAGTGCATGTCTAAAACAGCTGGTGTATGGGAAAGACTGAGGTGTGTGGAGAGACTGGGGGGGCTTAGGGCTGATATGTGCAGCAAAATCAGACTGGCTGTAGTAGAGGCAAGATGAGATCCATAAGCAGCAAATAAGACTTGTTTTCATTTGAAGATTAAGTCCACTTTTTATTTCAGGGTAGAAGCAATTTTTATCTCATGTAAGTGCCTTGGAAATTGTTAAATCTTTGTATATCATGACACCATTTGATTGCCTTCTGAGTAGAAGACAGAAAGTTTAGACTGTGGCAAGTAGGTCATTAGCTGAACCATCTAGTTTACCTTATATTCTTAAGACACTTAGTCTGAGCTGGTAGTTTGAAAAGGAAAACAGCTTTGTGGTGTTTATTAACAGCAATGAGCTGAACATGTTGCCAGGACTGGGCTAGAGTAGCTAAGAACTACATTTAATTATCAAATCAATGTCAATTAAAATTGAACCCAATGATTCAAAATTAATTATATAGGTCATAAAATGAGTGCAGCCAACAAGCAAATTATCATGTCAATGTAGCAAGATAAGTCAATTCTTTAAACAAAAATCAGAAATAACAATTGAGTTTTAAGTCCCAGTTATGGGTGTTTTCCAAAGTAGAGAAATTAAGACAATTTACTGAATCAATTAGTATTCAAAACAAGTTACTTTTTACTTCAAAATAACCTGCTACCCTCTTTTAACCCTTCCTTTTCCCTGTGGCCTGAATCAGACAGCTCGATTTACCAACTTTCATTTCCCCCTGTGGCTGGCAAACAGGCAAGCAGTTGCATCTTAAATTCACCTGCTGCATCCACCAAGGAACAAATTAGTTCCAGGCTCTTAGAGGTGACAAAGTTGCCGTGACACTGCAGGTACGGCACTCACCGTTGCATCTGTGACTTAGGCTCCAATGAGGGCGAGCTGCACGTGCCTGTGCGGTGCCATGCCTCGCCAGGAGTTGCAAGGTTGGCAATGCACAGACACAGAGCACCAGAGCTGCTCTGCGCATAGATAAAGAAGCAAGGCAGATTTTTAAGGCTTTGTTGTTGTTTCTCAAAAGGGAGTATTGGGTGGAGGCAGCTGTGCTACTCTGAGCCAATATTTTGCCTTGCCAGTGTTTGAGATCACACTCTCAAATGTTAAAGAAACACATAAGGACAGTGTGCTAAGCAGGAGACACAATTCCTGACTGATGTGATACCAGTGGTGCTGCTATAGCAAGGGTCAGGAGACCTGTTGTCTTCTGCTTGATTATCACTCCGTTAGAAAACTGACCAGTTTGAGGGCAAGCAGAAACACCTGAAAGAGGATTGAGGGGTGACTTGTGTCATGGGAGAGTGAGAAAAGAAAAAGAGAGGTGGAGGGAGGCACAGAACCCGGGTTCCATTTGCTAATGAATGTGTGTAGGATCAGCGTGTTTTACATTAAGTGGAACAGCTTTCACAGGGACATTGAGTGCTTCAAATAATTTATTACTTGCTGGTTGGAGCTGGCTCTTGGGAGGTGGTAGATGTGGGATCTATCAGGAGGAATTTGAACATTTGTTTCCCATATCCCAGTAGCCCGATAATTAACTAGGAACAGCATCACTCTTGTGAAGGCAAGAAAAAAATGTTCATGCCAGAAATTCTACGGGATGCAAGTCTAGAAGTGTTATCCTAAAACGACAGGCATTGCTCTACCATCTGAACTCAAAAAGGCAAGTCTGTGAGAGCTGGGACTCTACTTCAGAGCTCTTGGCACGTCCTCCCGGCCAAGGCAGCGCAGAGGCGGTCTGTGCTTTGGCCACGGGCAGTCACTCCTCAGGGCCCACGTCCTCCTGCACAGTGCAGCCCCTGTGCCTCACCTCGGTGCATGGTCCTCTGGGTGCATGGTCCTCAACCAAGAGTAATTTTGGAGCTATTTATGTCTGACTGTTTCCAATGGAAATTAAGAGCCTATTTTTTTTTACAGAATCTTGAGCCTAGTCCATAGTTTCCTTGATTCTTTATTTAAAAAGAAAAACACAAGGTGGAAATTCCTTGTGGGTTTAGGGGATTATTCTGCTGCCTTCCCAAATGTGAGCTGTTAATGATGTTACCATATGCCCTTGAACTCACCATGCATGTTCACATGCTAAAATATTAAAAGGAAAGGGACAGGGAACTTCCCCAGTCAACATGTAGACAGAAATAGGGATAGGAGGAAGAGTTAAAAGGGAGAAGTTGAATTGTTTTGAAGAATGTGGCCTTTGGAGTTGCAACACAGAGGTCAACAGAATTCTTCGGCCACTAAAACTTATGTTGAACTTTCTTGCCCTTGAAAAACAGAGACATCAGGCCCACAAGATCTTCTAGCCTTACCTTGTTTTTCTGTGGCAAACTTTTATTTCCTTCAGCTTAATGTTTCCCAAGATATTAGTGCACAGCCAGTCTTGGGCTGCAACAATAAAATCTTGTTCTCACTAAGGCAAGAACACATGGGAGATTGTCTATTTGAAAGGTTCCATTTTTAAAATGAGTGTATTTTAACCAGTTATGGCAACCACCACCAAGGAGAGCCCTGAAAATATGAGGGGTTGGGTAAATATAGAAAGTTTTATGACACAGCTTTCAGCCTCACTATAAGGAAAAGGCTTGAGAGTATAAGATGATTTCAACATTTAATATAAAGCTTTGACATCTCCTCAAGTATAACTGATGGTCATCAATCTACTTCTCCATTTATTCAGCTCACCCTAAGAGCAGTTGATGTTTTGGAACTGCGTGACCACTAACCATTCATCAAACCATATGTCAGGACCAGCCATGAAAGATCGACCATGAGAAGCATCATGGCTTATCCCCAGGAATTTCTTCATCTAAAAAGAGGGAGAATGATTTTACATCTTATTGCTATGTATTCAACTTAAATGGAGGGTTAATTACACGAAATCTGTGTTCACAGACAATCATTCACAAGTATTATAAGATACTCAGTTACAAAGCACACAGTTAAATGAGGAAGTCACTGTTGCTATTGCTGTTGCAATTGGTATTTGATAAATAGCAATATTGAAGGTGCCAGTTTTATACTTCAAACAAAGAAAAATGTCATTGTTGTTTAATGTATTAGGCTATGCTTTATATCCATCACTGTACGTTCAAAAAAGTATCAGGATGTGGTTTTTCGGCTGATGTTGCTCTAAACTGCAAAATCTACAACTGAGCTCAAAATGATGAAATTAATTAAAAAAATGACCAAGCCAAGCAAAGATGTGGTTTTCAAATGTGAACTAAATATTACCACAAAAAGTGGATTTTTTTAGTGGCCTACAATACCATCTTGGAGCACGGATCCTACTGACACGACTGTTCTCAGTTCCTTTATAGATATTGTGGATAGCCCAGATCAGCTGTATTAAACATTCCTCTTCTTGCAACCTAACATCATAAATTCTTATTGAATACAATCTTTTTTGACCATTTGGAGCCAAATCTTTCCCTTTCTTAGGCTGTCAGCTCTTGCTGCAGGGCACTAGGTCCTCTGTTCATCTTCAGGCCCTGCTCACAAGAATCTTAGAGAATCACAACTATTTCTTTTTTTAGCATAAGGGACACCCCAGCCTGGCATTTGGAAGCATCACACCATTTAGGCATGTTTCCCCAGCAACACTGTCTTTATTTTAAGTTGTATCCCCAGAAAAGAAGGAGACTGCCATTCATCCACCCACTTATGATTCCCTCTAGACATTCTGTCCTTTTATTTTTGACATCATTTAACTAGTAGGCTTTCCCTGGTTTGAAAAAAGCACCCGAGCAGTTAGCATGTGCTTTGTTGCGACATCCTTATTTCCTAATTTACATGCAGCTTCCCTGAGCACTCAGTTCATTAAGGAAACAGTGTCACTGTGCTGTGCCTTGTTGATCCAGCCAATGCAAAGTGGGCAGATTATTTTGTTCTCCAGGAACAATAACAACACACTGAGCCTCATTCTCTTGGATAACTCATAGTGCTAGATTGTGCCAGGCACTGTTGTTGTCCAAACGCGCTCCTGTTACAGAAGTTATTGGGTCACATCAATTTCTGCTGTTCTCTCACTGATGTTGCTGGAGTTAGAATAGCGAAAATTAATTTTGGCTATCTTTTCTCTGAACAGAAGGTGGGGAGCTCTGCTTGATTGCTTCTTTCTTTGTTTTATTGTCACACTGTAGTCAGTATAAGGCTAACCTTAAGCCACTGCATGTAAGTTTCATCTTATCCAACTCCTTCCCCCAGGAGAAATCCCTTTTCTTCACTAGGATTTTACGACTGGGTAAGTGAAGTGCATTATTGATTCCATGGTGAAAATAAAGCTGCTTTAAGAAATGCTTGTGAATGGTAGTTTGATACTGAAGTTACTTCAGCACTGCCGTTCGGAGTTGCAGGGAAGATCATGGACTGTAGCAGCATCATTGTTATGTGCCAAAAACTCAGCAAACAACTAGAACCTGTCAGGCTACACTGTAAAGTGAATGTGTAATTTTTTTAAATGCAAAACCAGCAGAAATTGTATACACCAATATATTTCTCGGGTAGAACAGAGGACATTTAAAAATATTTTTCAATTGATAGCTGGGATCTTGGAAATATATCCAATATACTCTCTAGAATTTGTTTTTGAAATTTTACTATGCATCATGAAGCTTTAATATAGTCTTTATTGGCTTCTTTAATGTTGTACTCATGTATCTTACTGCATTTTACCATAGATGAACTGGTTTTTAATTTTACATTCCTTCTCACTCTTCCATTAAATGCTATCTTCTTTAGACACTGTATTGCTGGCCAGGAATATGATAACTTTGTCAACAGAAAGAAAAAGGAAATTTAAATTGAATGCAATTAATTCTCCTATCTTGGGACTATTCATCCAACTAAATAAGCACAACATGATCTCCAGTTTCATATGACTTCATGTGAGTCACATACCTCTAGCCGTCTCAAACCTCTAAGGTTAGCAGTGATAAACCAAACAGGATTCATCAGTTATTGCACCGTATCTTTTTATATTAACAAGTGATGAGATGCAGTCCCGATGTGTCATCTCTGCTAAAACCTCTCCCCAGTGAGATGTACTTAGGAGAAGCGGCTGACATAACCGTTGATGTGGCTGCCTGTTTTCTTTCTGAGTTTTGGCTTTTCCTCCTTCTTTAGCAATTAAGTCTTTTCAGGTAAAACCCCTAAGTACCCTGCTTGGTTTTAAGTGTGGTGTCTTACAGAAAATTTTATTGTGGAGGAAAGTCTGTCTTCTCCACTTACATGCAGACAAAAATGCTAGAGAGGCTCCAGCCTCTGCTTGTTTCTGATAGTAGGGCTGAGACAGGCAGGTACTGCCTTTGACAGAACACGAGGGATAGATTGCTCCTCTGCTGAGTCACAACTTAGTTTTCTCTGTGGATAGTCACTCTGAGACACCTAGCTCTCCACCCCATTCTTTGTCATTAAGTCATGCTTATTCTCTCAATTTTTTCCCCTTCTTTTTTGGCTTTGGAATAATTCCTTCTTTATTTTGGAGCCTTCAGAGCCAGCAGAAAGTGCAGCAGTTGCCATTTAAGACAGACAAGATGCATTCTCAAGATGTGTTACTGTAGAATGGAAAAGAAAGCTCACCTGATTGCATTTCATGCACAATGTTGCTAGCATTGAGGGACCTTCAGGTGCATAACTATCACAGGAAAAAACTGCTCATAGTTTAATCCAAATCAAGATTGAAGAGGTTTATTGATTTATTAACAGCATGTAATTAATCAGCAATTGGTGAATAATATATTCAAGATCAATACCAACAGATAAACCGCAACACTAGACACTCACAAACTGTCTGAACTCCTACAAATTTTTGAACACCCTTTTATAACTAACCCTCAAAAGTTCAAATCCTGCACAGGGAGCTACAAGTGCCCACCCCCCTCCCCTGGGTGGGGGGCTCCCCTCCTTGCTCTCTTCTCCTTTGGGAGATGTGTCTGCTCTGGCTGTGTGTGACCCCCCCCACTGCTCCCAACACCCCCTGAACCCCCATGCCACCCAGGAAGCCCTGTTGGGCCACAGGCGCAGGGTCCCTCTGCGCTGCACCCACCGGGTCAGCCCCGCTGGGTGCCGGCTGTATCCCTCGTTCCACATGGATGCTGCACCCTCGGTGCTGGGCAGGGGCCGCGGTGTTGCGAGACCGCTCCTGGCACTGCCAAACCCTGCTCTGCTCCCATGGCCAGGGTGCTACCCTCTATTGCAAATTTTGGTGCATCTTTTGTACTTCTTTTCAAGCTCACTCCTTCTTTGTTTCCTAGGACTGCAGTTCCCTGGTTACTGTTAAATCCTGCTGACCGTTGTCTTCTTCTTCAGCAGCACCAGTCTGGGCAAATGTCCTCTCCATTTCTGGCGCTCTGCTCATGCATGCTGTTGACACTCAAGTTCCTGTCTTACCAGGACATTTTGCCAAGGGTGGTCCACAAGAGCAATCCCACACACATTTTGCTGGCAAGAAATACTTGTAAAGAAGAGAAAGGAAATGCGGATGGGGGACAGGAACTACAAAATGTCCCTATTCCTGCCACCACACTATTATTCTCCCTCATTTGTCTCGTCTGGCCACTGCGTCGTATTAGGCAGCAGAGGCAGCACTCTTTTTCTAGACATTTATCTTTGACTGGAAACTTTGGTCCCTGTTGGGCTCAGCAGGGGCTCAGCAACACACAGTCCCCAGAGCAGAGACCAAGTGAGCAGAAGGGCTCATTCACAGAGTCCTTCCCCGAGCAGGGAGAGCTCTCTCGATTCAAGGTTTGGCCTACATAGAACAACCAAACTCAAGATAAAGTGTAAATAGGATGTTAATGGAGCCAAATTCTGTAAGACAGAGTCCTTAATTCTATGCCTATAACAAAAGCCACTGTGCTTCTGCAAACAGACCTTTGGGAAAGGACTACAATTAAAAACACTGCATTCAAATTTATTTTGAGGAAGAGATTAAAAGCTTTAAAAAGACATTCAGCTGTGAAACAGAGAGTCACCTCCAAAGCAAAGCCTGCCTTTTGTTTGCCAGTGACTCTTCTGGCCATCTGCTTACAGGCAGACCAGGCAGATTTTTTGCAATCTGCCTTAGGGAAGGGACATACACACTCTGTGCACAAAGGGCACTGGGACTCAGGTGTGGAGAGAAACAGCTACTGGGGTAAGATGCACTTCTCAGTAGAGGCTATGGGGGAGGCACCACTGCTGACAGGCAGTTTGGGGCCCTAATCCAAATAGTGTAAACAGACTTAGTATTAATGGCTCTTAGTTTATTGTTGTTTGCCAGTCTGGTCTGATCACCAGACTCAGGAGTGGGCATTTCCATGAAACTTAGAGTTCCAATATTTTCAGGCCAATAGAATGCTTTAAAAGCTGCAAAGCTTTTGCTTTTTGCTACAGTAAAGCTTTTGCGGAGTGATACAATCTAATGAGATAAGAAAATACTCAGGCCAATGAGTGTCCAGGCATAACCACTTCAGACAAAGGGCAGAATAAAAGTTAGCTCAAGTCTTACAGCTGTTAGGAGTCAAAAGACATACAAGAGTTCATACAAATGAAATGTAATGTATCGGGGAAGCAATCAGTTCATTTTCAATGCCGGTAAAATTCTGTATAAATACATTTGACCTGAAACAGAGTGAGAAAATTAATTGCTTCCATATTAAATGAGTCAAATTAGTTAACAAGAAAAATACAGGTATCTTCAGCAATAATTGTAAGTGACAGTGTTTGAGTACTTACTCATTTTGAATGGCACTCAGCTCAGATCTCTGACAGGAGTAAGTGCTGCTAAAAGTGGCTAAGGGAAGCAAAGTTTTGGGTTAAACTCCTTGCTCCTCACTCGGTGATAGATGCATAACTTGGAGTGTCTGGAGGCCTGAGCTCCCAGTTATTTACACACTCAGCTTCCTAGATGGGTTGTTTTATGTGTATGGTCTTAAAGTCAGGCAGATAATGAGCAATATCACCAACACAGGGTTGGTAGGTCATATGATACTGAAATGGATTAATGTAGTCTGGTTGTTTCTTCTCTATGTCTGGTGAGTTTAGAGCGAGTGGTGTTTGAGGAATCTTGGTCAGGTAGTAAAAATGGTCTGGGATTAGTTGTCCCTGTAGCCAGCTCTTGGTGAGACAAACATTTATTTTAACATCTTCTCTTCACATATACTAATGGACATTTAGGATTTGGGTATTTACCAGAAATCTGAGACATATGGTATACATGTTAGCCTATATCCTTTGCTCTAGTAATCAGTGTAAGGTATCCATTACCACAGACTGTGGTAATCCCTCTATAAACATAAAATTGTGATTTACATATAACTATACTCAAAGAAAATTAGAACTATGAATTAAATCATTCATATTTAGGAGGCATGGATGAATGAATGTCAGCATTATAATTCAGCTATTAAAATCAGATCTGTTCAGCTGGTGATGCTAAGTATGTGTCAGTCGCTCCAGTATTTGACTAGGAGACCACCTGGAAATTTCTGGTACGGCACAAGCTAAGAAGCCAGGAACAAATCAGTCTGGACAAATCCTTGATGAAAGCTCAACCACAGATAATGGCTGAGTTACCCCACAGGTTGCCTAAGCAGAACAGCTTACTGCTTCCCTGTCCGACTGGGAAAGCACCAAATAAAATTAAGCCACATTAAAGTTCCAGATTGAAGATCCTTTCAAATGCCCCAAAGTGTACTAATTATAATGAACTTTCAGCCCACTGTAGCCCAATACAGCCCATTGCCATAGTACTGTTTTCATACAGCACATCCTGGTAGGTGCAAATTGCTTCATTTCAGAGGAATTTCCACTTCTCTGGCTGAATGTAGCAGACATAGAATCACATTTATCCAAGAAATTAGCCAAGAAACTATCCAAAAGAATGCAAATGTTCAGATTCCTGGTCTAGTTCCCTAACTTCCCCATTAGTGCCCATCCTCCATTTTGATGCTTTTGATTAGCTTCTTGTCTTTGAACGCCTATCTTATGGGACATGCTTTTATTGATCCCCTTGAAATATTTACTTGCTGGCCTACTCAACTTTAAGACCATGGCTTTATAGCTGTAAAGCATAGCAATACAACTACAAACAAAAGCATAGAATTAACTATTCTGTACTTATTTGACATTCTGACAACCAAATCAACACCTATACTAGATGTCAATTTTACAAAAGTGATGTATGCTGGTAAAGCAAAGTTTGGGCCCACAGCCCTGAGTGCTGAGTGGAGCCTTGCCCATATAAAAACAAAAATGAGACAATCTCTCACTGTTTGGACCACTTGTCTGTGCTGGAAAGGTAAATGAATGTTAACTAAAACCACATTAAACACAGCCTTGTATTCAGCATAAATAGGCACTGTCATATTTAACAGAAGACAAGTACTGGGAGATGTCTACAGCCTTTATGGCAGGTTTGCCTAATAAATACCGTCCCATTTCTGCAGCTTTTCTCATCTTTCCAAACAGGTCATGGGTTAGATATTGAAAGCCCTTAGAGCAGGATGGGGCTTTATACCAAACACTGCCGAGCTGCAGAGGGTGAGAGGCGTGCGCAAGCAGAAGCAGCCAGATGGGATGCACTTGGGAACTGCATGATGGTGACGTTTTGCCGACTCTGTCCTCCCTGTCTGCGATAACCTGCTGATCTCATTGCAGAGATCGTTTACAAAAAGGAAGCCAGCCCGTCACCCTTATGCCTGTCGAAGCCAAATTTTCTTCTTACTTTTCATTTATCGATCACAGCATGTTTTATTCTAAAATTATGGGTGCTGTAATATTGCTGTTGCTAAATATATGCCAAGCCTCCTGACTCACCACAACAAATCCTTTTGTTTCTCATTGACCCCTCACCAAAGCTTCATTTTTAACTCATTTGTGAATCACTGTGGGCACTGAAACTCCTAACCTATTTCTCTGCACGCAGGAAGCCCAGGACCTTAAAGCAGGAATTTCATTTGTGCAGTAAAAATATGGCTCATTAATGTGGCTTGGTGCTGATATATCCATTGGCAGAGCTGCACCTTAGCCAGCACCTATGAAATTAAATGTACAGCAGCAAAGAAAGGTCTGATTTAAGGAAGGCAAATGTGTTCACAATATGAAAAACTCATCTATTTGAAATTTTAGTTTTAAACACTTTTCCCCGTTCTTCCCTCATACTGCACAGTCACTGACAAAATACTATTTTCAGTTTGGTAATAAGTGGTACTGATTTTTTTAATGGAACTTGTATGACTTAATTTTTATCTCATCTTTAAGTATAAGCCTCACTTGAAGCAAATGAATAACTCCACAGGCTTCATGGGACCAACATGTAGGCAAAATTTGCTGAAGGAAAGCACAGAGTACCTTTAGGGTACTCACTGGGACAGGGTGAAATAAAGCAGCAGATCCTTTATTGTGCATGAGAAGGAGGAAGGAAGGAAAGGTTTAGGTAGCATGCAGTATTTTATGTCAGGGAGGGGGTAGATTTTACCCACCTGACATGATCACACACCCCTTTCCCTATGCTATTGCAAAAAATTCCCACTCCTAAACTCAGACATATTTAAATACTTTGAAAGAGGCTATTTAACAGGCTGTGTGGGACAGAAGTGGGAATTTAGGCAGATAAGGAGTAGCCTGAGAAAGAAAGCAGCAGACTGTGCCTTGCTTACCAGACAGGGAAAGCCAGAGAACCATGTGCCCTTATGGTGAACAATTACTAGCAACTTGGTAACCATTTATAGCATTCTACTTGAAAATGTAGCAAATAATTAGGATTTTAAAGTATTAGTATTTAATATGCTAGTATTCAAAAAGATAGTAACAAACACCGAATCTAGAATGGCTCTCTAAGTTCCCATGTTTTTGCAGCATGGGAGTGATTTGGGTGAAAAATCTATGATAAGCATGGCAACAGAAACACTGTTGGTGAGCAGTAGTTTTTGGTTCGGTTGAAGTAAAGTGTCAAAAGACAGAAAGAAGATAGTTAGCATGAAAATGTGCAATCCTTCAGAGTATCTTTACCTTCTGTCATTTTACCATCTACCTCCGATGGGCCCAGCTCACACTGGTGGGGCTCTGCTTTCACATTGCTGTAACCATGCTGGCTTAAATGAAATTACACCAAACAGGAACCTGCTTCTTGCTGCCATCAAAAATAAAATGCCATCCTCCTTTTCTGAGAAAATTTAACAAACACAGAGAGTCTTCACTCCAGGATTGCATGGGCTTGGACAGAAAGCAGGGTCACTGCAGAAACGGGGTACGGGCTTCCTGGAACCCTGCGACTCCTCATTACTGAAAGCCTAGGGGGATTTGCTATGAGAAACCATTATCACAAAACTTGCTGCAATCTGCTTTAGCTCCCACTAAGGGTAAAAATTATATAGTCAGAGGCAATTACCTCTTTGAATGCTATCCTGTCTTGAAACTGCCATTTCCAGTCAAGACGGGTGAGAAGCTGACAGCTGAGTGCCTGCTATAGCAATGTCTGACCTCTCCTGATAGCTCCCCACTCAGATTATTGCACCCAACGGGCTGTGATGAGGCAAAGACAGCCGCCTCTCCCAGGGGAAGGAACAAAGGGTGAACTAATGGTGCTGGGGTCACTCAGCAGCTCCTGCACCTCTTTACGTACTCAGGACACACAGCTGTGGAGCTGACAAAGTCACATGAAGTCTGGCTCCCCTTTTCTTCTCTGCAAGAAAAGCAGATGCGTCTCCTCTCTGGCTGCTCCGAGATGCTGAGCTGCTCCCACCAGGAACAGTCCTGCCATCATCCTTTTAGTGCGCAGCGCAGCCATTGAGGGACATTATGAGATGAGGTGGGCTGCTGTGCCCATAATACCTTCTGCAGCTTTTTGTGTCTTGGAATAGCTCACACGGAGCCATTGCCTCCCAAACATCTCTACTACATATGTTAGGAGTTGGACAACGGGGTATGTATTTGCTTCAGTGGGCCCAAAGTTTATAAAAAAGAGGTTGGGAGGACTCTGCCTTTCTCAGTCGGGGTCTGATTAGAAAGCATTGCCCTTAGAACTAGCACAGAGAAAAACGGGAAGCATTTTCCAAAGTCAGGCCCAATGATTACATCAGGAAGAATAGAGAATTGCTTTTCTGTTACGAGCAGATCCATGTCTTGTCCACGACGGTGCCTACTGTGAAATGAAATAAGAGGGGGACAGCCTTCCTTATTTCACATGAAGGTCAATATAGTAAGACGGGACGGGACGGGACTTGTTCGATATGAAAGGTCGCATCCCTTCTAATCAGAAGGCCAGCCATCTCCCAGGCTGCCACGAGGAGGAATATTTTCCGAAGGCTCAGCAAGCCCTCCCCCAAACCTGAATTTTCTGTCTAAAATGAAACCCCCCAGCAGCTCCGTCGCTTCTTGCCCAGCCTCTTGTACCCCCCCCCAGCCCCCTTCCAGTCACCTTTTCCAGAACCAGCCCTGACGGAGGTCTCCAAGGGGCGCAGGACGGGGTGCCTGGCGCAGGACCCCGGCTGGAGCGGGGGCTCCTCAGTCACGCCGGGCCGGGCCGGGGGGGCGGCAGCGGCGGCGGGAGCGGCACGCGGGGCCGCCCCGGCGCCCATTGGCTCGGCGGCGGCGGCCCGGGCTCGGCGCGGCCCCATAAAGGCGGCCGGCCCCCGCCCGCCCAGCCGCGCTGCCCCGCCATGTCGCCCCCGCCCGCCCTGCCCTGGCTGCTCGCCGCCTGCTGCCTCTGCGCCCTCCCGCGGGGCTCAGGTACGTCCCGTCGTCGTCGTCGTCCCCCCCTTCAGCACGGGGAGAGAACCCCCCCGCCCCCCCCCAAACCTTGGGAAGGGTCGCCTCCCCTCGAGGGGAGCCGGCGGGGCTGGGTTCCGCGGCGTTCCCTCACAGCCGTGTCCCGTCCCCGCAGGGTTCCCTCAGCCTTTCTCGCGCTACAGGGACGGCGTGGATCTGCCCAAAAGCCAGGTATGCCCGTCTTCGCCTTCCACGACGGGAGGCGAGGCGTGGGACGGGGGCGGTCCGGCCCGGGCTGGTCCGGGGAGGTGGGAACCGAGGCTGGTCCGTGGCAGGGAAATGAGGTGGGAGACTGGTGGCGGACTGGGAACGCGCTATGAAATCCCTGGGGTGGGTGGTC
Source organism: Haliaeetus albicilla (assembly GCF_947461875.1). Lineage (NCBI taxonomy): Eukaryota > Metazoa > Chordata > Aves > Accipitriformes > Accipitridae > Haliaeetus > Haliaeetus albicilla. Next base: position 17,011,104 of record NC_091507.1, read on the forward strand.
AGGAGTGGGGAGGCTGAAGCCCTTGGCCGCCCGGGGGTGGATGGGGCAGGTGTGGGCAGGGCGCGATGCGCAGCTGGGTGCGGAGCAGGGCACCTGGGTCGGCCGAAGGCGGGCAGGCGAGCAACCGGCTGGTCCACGAGCTGAAATGCAGGTCCCCAGGTATGGCAGACCCACTGTTAACGTCTTGTCTTTACTTTTTTTTTAAAGCAGTTGGCACTGTGTTTCGGTCAGTGGATGGAACTGTCTAATCAACCCCAGGTAAATTGGCTTTGGTAATGTGTTTGATCTGCTGGGACTCTCTCTTCCAGACGTACTAATTGCCCTGTGTAACCCCGAGCATCAATGTCTGCAGGTGGCACAGCCTCCCCCAGAGAGCCGGCGGCTCTGGAGAGCAGAGCGAGTTTGCTGGTGTATGTGCTCTCCTCCCTGCAGAGCTAACTCAGACCTAGAGAAAGAAAAAAATGTGCTTTTCTTCCCATCACAGCGGTAGCTAGCACTGAAGCAAGAAGCACTGGTCAGTGCTGTAAGAGTTACAGGCAGGTCCTGGGTCTGTGGTGGTGGGTGGCTGGGTTTTCTCTGGGGTGCTCAGAGGAGCGAGGGGAAGTTTTCACTGCTCATTTCTGCTGCGGTGTCTCTGGCCCAGAGCTTGCAAACAGCTTAAAAAAAACCCCTCAGTAGCTTTGAAAGATCAGCCTCACTGCATTTGATACTGAGCCCAAGGGTCATTTTCAAAGGGGAGAGAAAAATCTTTGCAGGATCAGGATTTATCTGGAAGTTTCGAACATTTTGTGCTGTTTTTTTCTTCTTTCTGAAATCTTTCAGTTTTGTAAACCAAGACTTGTGGAAAATAGTTCCCAGAGCCAGTTGTTAAGGTGTCTTACGTTTTACTTTCTTTGGAGCTGTAGTTATTTCTCATCTAATGTGATATCAGCAAGTTCCTGTCCTGTGGCAGCGAGTATGGGACAGTATACTTCAGTATATGGTTAAAGATTATAGTACTGACTGAAATGCTTGTAGGTAAAAATGAGTGTAGATTAAATATGCCAAAACCTATAGGCTATTTCTAGAAAACTTAGCATAGGAAATTGTATTTTAAATATAAGAGGCTGCTTTAGATCTCTTTATAGCACAAGACTGCGTTGACAGTATTAGTAGTATTGTGTGTATTCTCACACAAAATACTAGTTTTTCAGCTTGTAATAGCGTCAGTAAGTCTTGCCCTGCTCTAAGGGGTTTTAGTGGAACCGTGTTCAGACTAAATTGTGCCGGGATCAGAATCAAGCCTGTTCTCTATCAAGCCTCATATGCTACATCCTCTCAGTAAATGTATTAAAGTACTGTTTGGTTTTGCAGCTCTCCAGCACTGTTTTGGATCTCTGTTATTCCATATTTAACAGCATGCATACAAATGAGGTAAGGTATAATTGCTTGTTTTATTTCAAAGCAATGCCTCCAAATCCAACTTTTTGACATTTCTCTCCAAACAATAATGTATAATCTAATATCGGCATGGCTTAGGAGATGTAGGAGAGTATATGGAAGATTATTTCTTCTCATTGGTAGCTTACATGTAATTCTTAACTCCATTAAATTATATATGAAATTGCTGTTTTTCACCAATTCAGAGCTCAAGAACCAAAACATCCACTTACAGCTGGGGTCAGTATTTTAACCTGACCCTCACTTTTGAATAATACAGGGTTAAATATTCTATAAATATACATAACATTGGATCAACAGCATACATAGATCATGCTGAACATGGAGGTGTACGAGTTGCTTTACTGATTTTTTTTTTAATACTCTAGTTGAGCCTGGTTTTTTGTGTTTCCGACTCGGATCCAAAAGATTGAGGAGTTATTGAATATAGCTCTTCCTCATCGGTGCAGTCATATTAGGACCTAGCTCAATGTCAGTTCTGCTTTATATCACTACTTTTATTATCACTGGTTTATTAAGAGCCTTTCTCATAAAATTCACTCAGCCCCTGGATATGTTAACAAGGCCAATTTACTTGTGGAGTTTGAGTCCTCTGTTTCAGATCACAAGTAGAGCCTTCAAGACAGTAATAGAAAGTATTTTGACATGTATTTCAATATGTCTTCTTGCCAGTGTCTTTAGCTAATTATAATTCCAAGCATGCTTTCCTAAAGCAGCCATAAAACTCTACAATACTAAAGTTGATTGTATAAAAAATTCTAGCATTTCAGTCTTAAGTATCTAAAATGTTTTGAGTTCAGTATTGACTCCTGTACTTCTGCAGCTTAGCTAATGAGGAGACATCCAGAATCATCTGGTAACTTTGAATGGAGCCTATTCCTGGTTACTATTTTAGTTACTAACTTTGCAAAAAATTCACCCTCTGTTATGCATCCTCAAGACTGGGACCTGAATCTCACACAGTATGCTTTCAAGAGATATGACTAATATCAGCTATATATCTGCAATATGATTTCTAGGTGTGGTCTGATTAAGTGGCAGATCAAATATAAATGTGAAATATGGAAAAAGAGCTATGCAAAAATTGCAGTTTTACCCAGCTGGTCAAATTTTTATTACATGAAGTTGTACTTTCTCAGCCCACAAGGAATCTTCAGAAGACACTGCAAACATAAGTCTATATGTAGTGCACCCAATGAAACAGTTATGAAATCCTACTCATTTCAGCTGGACTTCAACTTTCTACATGATCCTGTATTTGTGTGGATTTTTAAAAAAATTGATTCAGTCAGTTATAGATTATGTAGAGAAGGTAGATGGTGTTTCAAGAGGAGGAATGAGGCTTCGGCACTATGAAAGGCAAAGTCAATGGCAATTTGGGCATTAATGGGACTTGAACTCCATCTGTAGAACTTAAAATCTTTTGGCAGAACTAATAGACTATTTAATTTCGATGTCTAATCTTTGGGTAAATCTTGCAGATGGCACTTTTAAAGAAATCAAAAAGAGCTATCTAAACCCAGCCACATTGCAATCACCTCCATGAGAATTTGAAATTTCCACTCTAAAGTCAAGCCAACATGCTGTTTAGAAGCTCAGTTCTTACCATGTTTCTTCCACATAGTAAACTCTCACCTGTTACAAATTAGCTAGGATATTTGAAACTGCAGGCTAAGTCATGAGTTAGTCTCTGTCTTTGTTTGGCATGTAATAATCATCTCAGAACAAAACTAGCATTCATGCTATCTCTTTGTTGTAGTCTCCTTTGCATCCTTTAAAGCACCTTGATTGAGCAAGCACTTTTTTCTTCCATAGTATTTCATAGCCCTGTAAGTTGATATCAGTTGCTCTACAAATCATTGTCTTAAGCCTTGAACCAAGGAAATCCTCATCTCATACCCTGAATTGTGATTCCCTCCTTCTTGCTTGTATATTTTGGTTTTTTAAATTCTTCCTCCCCAGTTTCCCATCCACATGCTTTTCCTGTGTTCCCATCCCCTGTCTTCATGTCCTTGCTCATTATATGTGCTTGTTTTTCAAGCCCAACCTGGGTAACTAAACCCATTCACTGATTTAACTGTGGCTGTGGCACACAGAGCTATCCCATTCCTGGCCAGCTGGGAGCATGCAGCCCAGCAGCTGTGCTGTGGGCAGGAGGGCTCCCAAACCTGGCCGATGTACCAGACTGCAGGTTCAGGGCTTCATTAGACACCGAGCTTAGTCTGCTCCCATGAAGTCATGGGGAAAGTTTCTATTCCCTGATGTAAGGCTGCGTAGAAAAATGAGCAATTTCCTATAGAATAAAGGATGCAGGGAAAGGCTTAAAACCAGCAGTCATGCCTGGGTTAAAACCAAGGGCAGTCTGAAAGGTGAAGAGCAGCCACATTTTAACAAGGTAAGAGCTCTTGGTACAATTCAAGCCTGAGGAATGGAGCTGCTGTGTTTGTTCCACGTGGAGCTCTGCTTCACCCCCCAGAGCATGGCTGTGCTTTGCTGTACAGTGAGGGAAGCATGTTGAATAATGGTAACAAATAGGGTAATGTATGTTAAGGCAATGTTTAAAATCAATCTTTAAAAAGATCCATTTGCTGCTGTTATATCTGTCTGTGATAAGTGCAAGATTATCTTTCTTCTCGCATGGAGTGCAGCAACCTCATCGGTGATGGAGGGTTACTATCACAAGCCAAAGAAATGACAGCATCTTGACTAACTTACACTGTCCACTTGCAGGAATCACAGATTGCTGCTGCAAAGTTTACAAAGAAGGTATGTAAATGTGAAGACAAGTGAGTAGTAATGGACAGGGCCCTTTCCCTGTTTCTTTTGCTGCTTTTTTTAAAGTCAGCTTTTATCAATGGTTGAGAAGAGAGCTGTGCTGACCCTGCTTCTGCAAGCAATCCACCATGTGTAAAGCTTTCCTTTATACATTTTCTAAAGCCTTTGAATCTTTAATTATGGTAATTTAGTATATTTACACTAGACAGAGTGGATAGTTCTTGACAATGCCTTTTGGGTATTAATTTTTAATTGGCATTCCAGATGAATGGGCATTGGGGACTATCAACATCTTGTTGTTTGTATGCTGCTGAAAAATGGCTTGAATTATTGATATTCTGATGGAATGACACTGAAACTTGTCAACAGATCTATGGAACTGAGTTTAAAGTATTTTGTTAATAGTTTGTGTTTTATTTTACAGGATAGTCATGAGACTCTGGGACGGCCTTTTTTCCTTTTCAGGGTATCTGAATCTCTTTTTAAAGATTCTGAATCACAGACAATGTTATATATCCATAGACAAGCAACTGTTTGCCTTCACAAATTCTTGCCACACTTTTTTTGAGTAAAGGCCAAATATCCCTTGCTTGAAAGCTTTAGGGAGCTATTTGCTTAAAAAGCTCTGGTTCAACTAAAAGATGACAAGATAATGAGATCTGGGGTAGTAATGGATTAAAAACTTTTTTCTATGAAGCAGTGGTTCTGCAATTGTTTTATCTTAAGCCAAATCATCCAAGGACAGAAGTAGTATTTAGCTTGTATCTCTGAGACTTCCAAGGTACACTGATGCTAAATTTGTTAGATAAAACATGTGTGTGAGCTGAATGTCCACTTGGTCTGAAAGGTCTGGCCAGTAAGTGATGGCACACTGCTTAACAGGGTGAAAAGCCAAAGCAAAATCATGGACATGATCATTTCTCTCATGTTTTTCACCCATTGTCTTGCTGAAATATGGCACGGTCTACTGCAGAATATGCTGGTTTAGACACGCTCTGATTAACACCACACTAGTTTTTAGGAATATCTTCAACACATTAAAAAAAAAAAATTTATGAAGTAGGTCATAGCAGGTAACCAGAGTCCCACTTCAGCTGTCATTTATGTTTTAGCTCACTTCAAGTGTGCCTGGCCAGGTACTTTCAGTGCTGGTATTTATATGCTCTTTCTTGGGCATCTACACATAGTACCCCAATGGGTTGGGACCAAGACCCTTAATGAGAATAATTAAAGCCACATTGTTTAGCTGTTTGGACAGAGGCAGAATGAGTATTTCTCAGACTTGGAGGCAAAACCCACCCTGCATGGATCCCCTGGTATTTGACATGTCCCTTTAAAGGAAATCTTACTGCAGCCTTCTTATGTATGCAGCATGATGGGAGATGTATTTTGTTGTGCTTAAATCTGGCATCTAATACCTCTGCACAACCATCTAATTATTATATTTTTCAGCCTCGAAATGGAAGAACTATCGAAGGCAGTGGTAAGTAGGCATCCAAAAGTGACAAGACTTTGTTCTGGTTTTTTTTTTTCAATAATGATGATCCTAATGATGGAAGGAGTTACTGAGAAGTATTACAAACCTAGTAGAAACCGAGATACCCATGTGGATGTTTCATATGGTTACTAGGAGGTGTCTGGGCCGAAATGCATTTTTTTCATGCTCAGAGACTCAGTGTATGCTCTTGACAAAAGGGTTGTTTTCTTCCCTCTCTGAGGTTCAGTAAGGAGGATCTTTCATCCTCTGCAAAATGATAGAAATGGTACAGAAATTGTAAAGTTTAAAACCAGAGGGTTTAAATTGTACTTGGAACACAAAAGCATAGACTCGTCTATGTTCCAAGAGACCTTCAGTCACCTAATCCTACATGAGGCCACTAATACAGATCTCTGCATGCAGGTAGGAGTTATCCTCACATCAGAATTAGGACCTCTTTGGGGGTAAACTTTAACTAGAAAGAGCAGGAGTGGGGATATAAGGGAGGAAGATAGTGAGATGTAATAATATCACCTAGCACTTGCATATCCATCTTTGCAAGTGTCTATTAAAGGTCTTTGTGAGCTTTAATGGGAAATGGACAAAATGTACATGTGTCCCCTCCTTCAGTCTCTCTTCTTCCAATCTTTTACCCCACAATAAGACCTAAGACTTGAGAGTGGTGTAGAGCAGCATTGCTATTTGCTTGGTCTGGTCTTAGGCACTGCCCTGGACATTCATTGCTTCTCGTGGATGAAAGGAAGATAAGGAGCTAGATGGATCTCTGGTTTGAGCCAGTGCAGCTGTTCTTGTGTTAAGCCCACGTGTGGGGGGGAAATGTTTCATAGCTATGAAACCTGTAGGGACAGGGAGTGCTGCCCAGATCTGTTTAGAGTAACTGGAAGCATGAGCTGACAACCACTAAGATAAGCCAAACAGGCGGAGAGTCCCTATAGATTTGGGGCAAACCAGTTAAAAACAATTAGAGTAAACTTGCATGGAAGTACTCTGTGCAGAGTATTCTGTTAGCAGAATTGCTAAACTATCAAACACATCTCATTAAAGTGCTGGTGTAGAAGCCACTACTCTATAATTGTGCCTTACAGCAGTAAACTTTATCCACAGCTCAGCCTCCGTACTGTAAAGGAAGGACAGTGGAGTTAGGGCATGATGGAGAGGGGAGAACTGTGTGAGGAGGGAGAGTACAAATCACAGATCTGGGCACTTATCCAAACTTTGAGACTTTCATCCATCTTAATCTTCTGGTGCTTGAATTTGAAGTTATTTAATTTCTAACTTTGGGAAGGACCAGACATGCAAAACTGAATACTAAGTCATATTCAGATCAACATCTCAACATAAAATATGATACTGTGTTCATTTGTTTCAGAATACCATGGAATATGAAGTTCATGGGTCAATTTACCAGCTTGGTGACTTGGTTTACATAAAGAAAAGAGACTCCCCATTGCACTGGTTGTCTATCATGTGACTCAGTTGTCTGGAATTTGCTGTTCCATGTAATAAATTTGCAATCATTAATTATTCTTGTTGTCCTTTTTAATTAAAGTAGGTACTAGACTTCATTGGGCTATAGTGTAGCATTGCCTGGTTCCAGCTGTATTCAAAAGAAATCAATCATCTGAATATTGACAATTTTCAAATCCAACAGTGCATTTTATATTTATAACATCTTTTTTAATAGGGTCATGAATTATAAGCTTGCCCTTTTAACTAGTTAATATATTTCCCCAGCATTTCAGAATGTGCATCCCAAATAGCATGATAAGATACTAAAATCATCATGGACATTTTAATAATTTAATTCTTATTTTGAATAACTAAGGTCTTGAGTGCAATAATTGATAAATCCAAAGTACTTTGAAAGAAGGTGAACAGGTACTGCTGTTACATACAAGCACTATTTGATCAGATGATGTATTTTTTTTTTCAGCCTTGCCTTACTGGCTATTGTAAAGCACAAATAGTCACTTATGAGGGATATTCTGAACATCCGCCCTTTTTACTGAAATCATGCATTTAAACCTGTGGTGCAGCTAATTGTGCTTGCACTGTATGGAGTGGGGTGATGTGTTTCGTTAGGTGGAGACATTTATGGGAGGAAGACTTAAAGTACTAAGCAGTTACTTCCTTGGGAAGAAAAGAGCGTAGTAAAAGCCAGGGTTTGGGGATACACACCAGGTTGGGATTCCTCAACAGAGTGTCCCATGGCATTGGCTTCCTCAAGCCTTTGTTATCCTCCCTTCCCCTCCTTTGCTAATCAGTCCTGGTGCTGTGGCATGGTACCATCTCAGTCACCCTGGCACAGCTGTATGTGAACTGGATTTGGGAACTCCTCTGTCTTCAAAAACAAATCCTGAGAGACTGGGGGGGGGGGGGGGGGGGGGGTGGGTAACTGGAAAATTTCCCAATTTGGGCTGTATTAACAGAAGTTTGGCTGGTTGATAGAGGGAAGTGATGAGTTATTTGGCAGTTGTTGGACCACTTCTAGGGTAGAGTATCTGGTTTGGGGCCTCACAATCCAGGAAGGGCATGGACAAATGGGAGGGAGCTCGTGGAGGACCTCCAAGGTGGTGAGAGCTGGAGCACTTGCCGTGTGAGGACATGCAGGGGCAACTGGGCTAGTTCAGCCTGGAGGAGGGATGCTTTCAGGGCACCTACTAGCCCCTCCAGTGCATATGAGGGGTCATCAAGAGACAGTCAGGCTCCTCAGTGTGAGGAGGGAGGACAAGTAGCAACAGGCATAAGTTGAAGCAAGAGAGGTTGAGACATCCAGGCAGTGTAACAGGTTGTCCAGAGAGGTTGTGCTGTCCAGTCCTTAGAGGTTTTCAGGACCACAGTAGACAAAACCTGGTCTGAATTCCTGCTTGGGATCAGACTGGAGACCTCCTGAGGTCCCTGCCAGCCTCAGTTATTCTGTGACATGAGTACAATTTCATGTTATGTATTTCAGCCTCTTAACAGGGTCAAGCCCTGGCTGAATTTTAGCTCCTGTGCCTTCACCTGGGCAGAGAGTGCTGGGGGGGTCCCCAGGGAGGCTGCTCAGGGCAATTAAGGCCTATTTGTGCCCTCATGGCACACTGTTGCTGTTGTTCACTGTGTTGTCAAATCCCGTTGGAAGTGATTAGCCCATGGAAAGACTACCAAAGGGATGCTGGCTCCTCTGGCTCCTCAAGTATTTGGAGCTAGCTGGGGTGCCCCTCTGGAAGAAATAGCTAAGCCAAATGTAAGTGGTGGAGATGCACCGTGGTAATGCAAATAAATATGAGAGAATGATACAAAAGTACAGCAATGGCACTTCTGGCCTGTTTCATCTCGGAGGCCAAAGCTGCACAGTATCAAGTTTTTCTCAGTTCTGCATAAATATTTGTACTGGTTTTGACTGGGATAGAGTTAATGTTCTTCATAGTAGCTCTTACGGTGCTGTGTTTTGGCTCTGTGACCAAACCAGCATTGAAAACATGGGGATGTTTTTGTCGCTGCTGAGCAGTGCTCACACAGAGTCGAGGGCTTTTCTGCTTCTCCCCCCACCCCACCAGCGAGCAGGCTGGGGGGGCACAAGGAGTTGGGAGGGGACACAGCCGGGACAGCTGACCCCAACCGACCCAAGGGATAGTCCAGACCATAGGACGTCGTGATCAGCAGATAAAGCTGGGGGAAGGAGGAGAAAGGGGAATGTTCAGAGTGATGGCGTTTGTCTTCCCAAGTCCCCATTAGGCATGCTGGAGCCCTGCTGTCCTGGAGATGGCTGAACACCTGCCTGCCCATGGGAAGCAGTGAATGAACTCCTTGTTTTGCTTTGCTTCACTTATTAAACTGTCTTTATCTCAGCCCAGGAGTTTTCTCACTTTTACCCTTCCGATTCTCTCCCCCATCCTGCTGGGGGGACTGAGCTGCCGGCGTTACCCACAGCAATACCGTACCATCCGCAACTCTTGCTGTGCTCTCATCATCAGCAGTGGCTTCCTCCACCCACAACAGGTTTCAAGAATAATATGTATTTGGGCCTTTAAACTGGTTAAATAAGACTGATAAATAGGTGGTAATTTGCAAGCGAGGACCTAGCTTAGGATCCTCAGCCATATTTCTGTAGTTACTGTGGCTCCTCTGTAAAATGCACAGGAGAGCTCTTGTTCACTGCTTAGTGGAAACCTTTGCTCCCTGGAGCAACACAAATGTCACCTGTGGAATAGGAGAGATTAATAATATTGAAATGTAAAGGTCACCCCTGGCCTGAAACCCTGAACGTCCTGCTGCAAAACCCACAGCAGAAACTGAGAAGCACAGACACAGGTGACAACAACAATTAGAAGCACGGAAAAATTTCAGCAAGAGAAAGAAGTGAAAGCTCAGCTCCCATTGTCAGCAAGAGAAGAGACAAATAAAGAGTGACAAGACAAGGTATACAAAGTAATGAGTGCGTTTAGAAGAGTAAATCTGATGCTTATCCATCCTCTTGTAATAAAAAGGAGCTAGGAGAGAGACTCAATTACACTGAGAGGCAGTACATTTAAGCTGCAAAGGGGAATTTTTTTTCTAACACTTAATCAACTCCTGAAACCAGTTGCCGCAGCTTAGAGCATGTGGTTAGAGACAGCTCTGCCGGCTCTTGGGAAGGCAGGCACGTTGAGGAGCGCACACCTTCGTGCCGCCTAACTTGCCTCGGAAATCGCTTTAGGCTGGCCCAGGATCTCCTGCGTTAAAAGCCTGGCCTGCTCGAGCTGGGCTCAGCAGAGTGCACAGGAGGGACCTGGAAATGTGCTTGCCGGTGGGGGGGGCGAGTGCCGCCCGGCCTCGCGATGTGCCGCTCACCAAAGAGCCAGAGCACGAAGGATGGGTGGAAAACCCTCTTGGTGCTTTGCTTCGGTTGGCGGTCCCTTCATGCACCGGTGCCTCGGACAGCCTCACTCCCTTCTTGGCTCCCCCAGGGAAGAGCACACTTACTAAATCTCCAGGAGATGGCAAGCTGGGAGGGGCGGCAAGCGCCGGAGGACAGAGTCGGCATTCAGAATGGTTTTGGCAAAGGAAGACAGATCTGGAAAAAATATGTACGGCTTGCTGAGGATGAAAGGAAGGTATTACACGTACTGAAGAATAATCAGTTGCAGCTTTGCAGCAAAGGGGGTGGGTAACTGTAGACAGTCAAACATCACAGTGTTGGGGAGAACACAAAAATACAATGTGGAATAAATAAGCTGTAGAGTCTATGACATGGGAGGTGTTGCACTGATGATTATAGGGAAGACTTCACATACAGAGTAGCACTGGAGAAGAAAGAGGGGGACCAAAAGGAGAGAGCCCAGCAGAGAGGAAAGGCAGACGTCAAGGGAAGCTTCTTGGTTTGCAAGAAGGAAGGTTTGAAAAGGGGAGGGGAATGATAAAACGCTTCATTTTAAGCTCACCACTCCTGGCAGTATCCACCACGCCCATGGATGGATACTGCCAGGAGAGGTAAGCTTAAAATGAAGAAAGATTCACATTAAATCTGACAGTATCAGGAGAATGAAGCACTGACTGATAGGCAGAGCTGCTTTTCTCGGTCATAAAAATTCTCCAGGGGGACTGACACCTCACTTGGACTCTAAGTTACAAAAGTCCCAGCTCTGAAATAACTGCAAGCAGAATTTTCTCTCTTTAGTGTTACATCATGGTGCAATGTTTATTCCTAATTATGTTTCATTTAATGGAAGATTTAGTACCATTGTTTTGTTGAACATCTAGCATACTTCAGATAGATAGAAGTTGCTCTGGCTGCTTCTGGAGAAGGGGAAGATTCAATCTTAGAGAGCCCAGCCCTTATACTTTACATACTTTTATCTCATGATAACGCTTGTCACACTAACAGCTGTTGACAAGTGGCACCTGACTCCCAGAGCTGCAGAGCAGCCTGGGAAGGACATTGTCTGCTTCTGGAATGCTAGTGTAAAATGAGAGAAAACATCCCAGCATGGAAAAGGAAGCATATGGACTACAGAAAAAAAATGGAAAAGCCCATTTGTGACGTGCAAACTCAGACTGCACACAAACTGGAGTCCTCTGAAAATGCAGTGAGAGGATTCAGATGACTGGCCATGAGGGCTGACTGATGGCCAGTGAGATAACTGCCATGTACACATGACATGAAATACCATCTAGGAACTGAAAACACATCAGCCAACTGCTTGTCTTATCTTCACAATTGTCAGCAGGTAATGAGACAGAATTAGCTGCAGAAATTGCAAATATACCTGCTGGAGATTTAAAACCATTTGCTTAATGTAGCCAGTTGGGCAGAAAATACGCAACTGCTTGACAGGCTGGTCAAAAGCTGCCAGCGACCTGTTCCAGCTGCCCTAGTGCACGTGAGGCTGCCGAACAAACTCCAGCTACAAGATGGATATGCTTATTCCAAACACAGCAGCAAAATGTTTATTTCTTTGCTGGGATCTTAGAGTCGAGCAGCGACTGCAGATCTCTACTGGCAGCCGAGACGGATGCTTATGTGGAGATTGCTCTGAAGTCTTGTCTTACTTATCTGTTCCAGACAACTCACACATTGCAGTTGCCACCCCTCCACCTTATTAAACAGGGTAAAAGCATATGTTTGGCTGGGCTGGACTGCATAAACTCTCCTAATCTATACATCTATCACTGATAGATTTCTGCACTGAACAACTAGAAGTAGCTGCCAAGTCTCCTTCTCCAGTCATTTCTGCATCTACTTTTTCCACAGTGCAGAAACAAAAATGTGACTGATCTTACAGCTGGTTATGATTCACCATCTAAAATTTTGACATTTCTCCTGGGCAAAGAACCTTGTACACCAAACACTGCCTATCTATTAGCCTTAAACCTGCTGAGAGATCAATAGAGAAAGTCTGAAGGACAACATATGGCAAACTTGAAAGAAAAGTTTTTTAATATCTTTACCACAAAGCTTCTGCACCCAGGGGTTTCTACACAGCAGTTCAGATAGTGCCCGCTGAATTACTGCATGGGGGAGATGCGTGGACATAAATATGTGTTTCTGGAGTAGAGCTATCTAAACACCAGCCAGCACAAGACCTAAATTTGGACTAAAACTTCCAACAGAAAAGGCAAAAATGCAGAACACACATGAACCAACCTCAGAGCACAAAAGACTGGCAATCATGTGTGACCCATCTTAAAAGTAGCAAAACCCAGGAGTCTCATTTTCCTTCATTTCCACAGCTGTATAGTTCCACAGACTATGTGTAAACTAAGATAACTCAAAGTCACTATTTTGTGACTTGCGGTAGAGCACGCCCTCGACTTCCAAGAGGACAAGGATGGCCACCACTGCAATATTGGGACCGGTCAGCAGAGGGCAACGCCAATATCAAATTTGTGATGCTCAAAGCAGAGACACGCCGGCTGTGCAGCGGCCGCCGGTGCCCATCTGCTCCTGACTCGGGTGATGAAGGAGTTCAGACCTTGAGCATCCCTTGCGCTCACCTGGACGAGGCTCTCCGAGGTCATAACTTGGGATGTTTCCTCTCCTTACAAAGAAAGCGAAGGTGACAGAAGATGGCAAGCTTGTAAACACACAAATCTCAGGGCAGAGTGAACTGCAAGTGCTCTGCACAACTGAGACATCCATCAGCAGCATCAGTCCTCTAGACAGGTAAAAGAAGAGCAGCTTTTCCAGGCATCATTTCACCTCCATGCTTCCATCTGCCCACAGCTTCATTGAATTGTGGAGCACCATGTACACGAATTTTCTAATGGGTGTTATTGAAAACATCAATTTTACTTGACAGACAATTGAACTACACCACAATTCAGTTAGGAAAGTAATGCTACATCAAGATAAACGTGTTTTGCAGCATCAGTAACAAGAGAGGTGCCAGAGGAGCTGTGTTTTGAAATTTTTCACAGCTTTGCTTTACAACTAAGTCACGTACCAGCCTCAGCTACAGGTGAACCAGACCTAACCTGAAACCTGTAGCATGCGATATGAGAGAACTAGTCAGGTGCAAAACTACTGTGCAATTAATGTCTTGTTTTACCAAAGTAAATGAGCACTTCTGTGATCAACAGAAGTAGGAAAGTTATTTCTATTAGATCTGTACTTCAAGGAGGATCTCCTATACCATATTTAATGAAAGATAGTTTTTATTACCACTTCAGTAGTATAATTTCATGCTGTGGCCCTTATTTCAGCCAGGGCATACATCAGAGCTCGCTCTTTTACAGAGCTACCTATTTCCATGTAACTGGCAGGAATCAGCGTGTGGGTTCAGCTCTCCATCATATTTGCCTAGAACTGCTCAGCAGATTCAGAAGTTAATAGATGAGGTCAGATGGATAAGCAAGCAAATGGTGCGCTGCCATAAATGTTGTTTTCTTAGGAGGAAGGCCAAAACCTGAAGGGAGTAAGGCAGCTGACTACGGAGTGCATAAAATAGGAAATTGGATGTCTGAGCTCTAGTTCTGGCTCTCTTGATGTGTAATGGTACCCCTACATTTCAGTGAACCACCTAAGGGCATGATTTCCATACTTAACCAAGTGCTTTGTTGAACAGGGGCTTTCCTGTGGGTATGAAGTTAAGCGTGTACACTACCAAGATGACACCTTTCCACCTGACTCGGCTTCCCCCTTTGTGAAACAAGGGTATGGTTACTTAGCCTCAAAGTTTTGCTATGATGATATCCACCTCATTTCTATTCAGAAATAGGTTCAGGATCCTCCAGAGTGTCTATTAATCAACCTGGATAAAACCTCAAGCTTCCAAGGAAGCCAAGTGTTGATGATCTGGATATTTGTCTGAGTTGTTCCCAATCCCTATGTCTAGAATAAATAATGACATTAATTACTGTAATAGACTAGTAATATTTGTTCACAGAGTTCACCTTATAATCAAATGAGAGAATTTATCCTTACATTTACGTTTATCCTCAAATAATTATCCTCAAGTTATCTTATTACCTTAATGCAGCATTATTGGTGTAATTAGCCCTGCTCCAGTAACTGTTTAAGTACTCCTCAGTGTACATTTTGCAAAACCAGGTGCCAAAACCCAGTTCTGCATTTGTCCCGTTCAGACTGGTAACACCTCTAATGAAAAAAACTTTTCTTGTTGTTCTACCCCAGGTTTCTGAATATCTATCATTTCTCTGCTGATGTGTTGTAAGGCAGCAGTGAAATGTCATAACTGTGTTTGTTTACTCTTCAGCAGCAGACATTTGATCTGTTGGTGGCCCCCGCCAGGGCTGGTATGAAGCTTAATGAGCTGCATTCGCTTTTAACAAGTGCTGTGGAAGGAAGAGTATGTCTGGAAAATATCAGTGGTCCTGTTGAGTAGGTAATGGGACAGCAGGTATAAATGCACAGCCAGAACGGCCAGAAAGTACCCTGACATTCATCTTGTTTGACAATCTTTATAGCATAAACGAAAGAACATCACCCAGTAATTCCTGCCACGAAGGGCATTATTCTTTGTTTTGCTTTATTCTATCATGAACGCTACTTCACACAATAAATTTTATGTTCACTTCCTGCTGATATTTATGCTGCTCTTGCCTTCACTGTCTATGTCTCTCTTTCTATTTTTACAGCATTTTCATCTCCGTTCTCCCATTTCATAGTTTCTCACTGCTTCAGCACCGTTTCTCCCAAGAACAACAACTTCTACTTTAGCCCTTCCTTCTCCGATTGCCCTGGCACGGAGTGTCCTGGTGCAGACAAAGGAAACAATGGATATGCTCAGAGGAGGAACGTGCTTCGAAGCAGGTACCAGAGCAGGTTTCCTTTGAGACGAACTGTAGATTGTTAAGGTAGTGAAAGTAAGTTAAAACCCCCTGGATGTGGAAAAGTCATCTTACTCTTTTAAAAATTACAAAAATGACTATTAAAAAAAATTTATGGATCCATGGAGGAAAAGAGATGGATTACAGAGGGTAGAAGGGGGAATAGACCCCTTCTTAAGTTCTTAATAAGTTGCATACTCATTTCTACCATGGACCAGTACTGAATTCGTAATCTGAGTTAAAAGAGAATACATGGCTTCACCAGTTTCTGGATCTTTCGCCACGATTTCAGAGGAAGGAAGACTACGTCTATCTGAAGAGACAGTGATCTTCAAAGAGAAACAGCTTAAAGACATGAGGAGTTCCAACACGCACATCTTTGAATTTCTCAGAAGAATGCTTCAATCGGCAGTATTAAGTGATGGTGAAGCACTCAGTTGTTTACAAGGATATTATTTTACCAGGATTTAGTATTGCTGCCATTGTCTTGTGGAAGACAGCCCCTTGCACCCATTAGGAGGGCACAAGGGAAGTGCTCCGTCAGAAGTAGGCCATGATCCACATCTCAAAACAGTTTCACACCAGTGTACCTCCATCTACCCAAAGAGATTTAAACCTAAGTCATAGTCAGAATTGGGCCTGTATGATAACATGTAGAAAGAAGCTCCCAGACTGGTAAATAGGAAGCACATTGAGGCAAGCTTCCCAGGTCTACTGCTGAACGGTGTCCCAGTGAGCAGGGTACATGTATAGGGTACCCTGGACAACTTGGGTCCCAGGTACGTTATCTGATGTGTTACAATGACCCTGACAGGAGAGATCACTAAGGGAAAAGTAAATCTGAAATAAGGAAGGATGTTAAAACTTGGGAAGGGAGAGGGACCGCGATACGTGACAGATGCTTAATGTTTCCTCAACAGATGCATGGGCTATGTTTGAGTTCCCTTACAGCAGCAAGCACCTTCCTTGGTGAATTCAGCTAGCGAAGTATGATTTAAGCCTCATCAAGCAACTGCATGATATTTGAATGAATAGAGAAGCTCATAAAAAAATTTGTTTCCTAGTTCAAGCAGCAATCCTCACTGTCTTCTGGCCATGTTTGAGACTCAGCATTATCTGAGTTTCAAAAGAAGTCGGCCAAGTGCTGTGACAGCTTGACACAGCATCTCACTCTTTTGCCATTAACTCCAGCTTAACCAGTGCCCTGGTTTCAGCACAAGCTACAAGGAAAAAGAGCCAAGCTTCTCCTCTGACCTAGGTGAAGGACAGCTATTTTCAGGTTACTAACTTGCACTTCTCTTGCATGCTGCATTACGCGAGGTCGGCCTGTTGACTCTGCCTTTTATCGCTATGTGGCATGATACCTAGAAGTGTACTCATGGGCTGAGAACAGATCTGGACTAGACATTGAAAAAAAAGGAAAAAAGAAATGTCAGTATGCCTGCTGTTTTACCTAACCACTGAGTAACAGAGCCAGGCTCTCTCTTTCTGTTGCTGTGCCGGCTCTGCGTGGTACCTTCACTGACCATGAGTCCTTGGTGGCAGCTCAGAGCCTTAGGTTCAACACGCAGGGCAAAGCAAGGTGCTGGGACAACGCAGCTCCAGGGCAAGCTGTTAGCAACAGAGCTTGCCAATGCCTTGGGCTGACAGCAGAAAGTCCAAAAGAAAGTTATAGCAGCCAAATCGAGCCTTAGGCAGCTTCACAACAACCTCCTGGACCAGGAGCATGTGTAGAAAGATGCCTAAATGCTGGTGCTTAGGAAGAAGAGAGTTACGCCCAGACCAGGCGATGCCTGAGAACACGTGTGCGCCTTCCACGGCTTGCCAGGTAGAAAGCTTGCACTCTGACAAAGGATGCAGCTCGCAAGTTGATGCAGTGAATGCTTTTTCTGCGTCTGCCACTTTGACAAGTGCATTTAAAATCTAACTCAGCCTAGTGACCATGTCTCCCATCCCCTGCTTTCAAGGGAGATCAGAGCACAGAGATAACGCGGGGTCAGCTTGCACATTTTGCTGGTTCATTGGTTACACATTCCTAAGAATATGACTGACTGCTCTCCCGAGCTGTCAAGTTGTTGCAGTCATAATAAATGTTAAAATGGTTACTAACTGAGTTTAAGCGAACTTGTCTTTTTTGGGGGGTAGAATGATTAAGAAACCCCACCATGACACTGCTGGCAAAAATATTCTCACAGATGCTACACACAGCACTGCAAAGCAAGCCACAGGGCTAGTTGGAGAAAGCTGGAAAGAATACACTTTTCATCGCAATGCTGGGAATGGTTATGCCATTATCTCCCACACACTCTCTTCACATGACCCCTTGTTTGGGAGTCTAATGAGCTGCTTATATAAACAAAACAATAATTTCCAGTAGTTCTAATCCTCAACAGCCTCAAAACAGTCAATGAACATTAGCTAGTTAATAAGCAATTTGCCCCCTGAAGTCAAGGAAGTGCATAAATTGTGACACACAGGAGAGATGAGAAAGAGAGACTGAGAAAGAAGTGAAGGTGGCAGTGGTGGCAGAAACAAGAGTGGAGTCTGACCCAGCTGCTAGGACAGCCTTCACAAACCATAGGCTTCACATATTACCAAGGTGTTTATTTGTGCACAACCTGGTAATGAACAGGGCTGAGGATATGCGAGAAGACTGAATGTATGTTTTATTGTATATTTAAACTGAGATTGAATTTTTTAAATCAGAGATTAAAGTACCCCATTGAAGCATGCATAATGTATCTTCAAAAGAAGACAAAATAGGCTTCACAGCTGCAGGAGAGAAACAGAACTGGGAGAATTAATGAGTTCCCCAAAATTAATATCTTAACGCTGGGCATTATCTTTCCAATTGTCTTGAAATTTCACCAAGAAAAATAAAGCAGGAATGAATGCACTGATTGTTCTACATTTAGAAGTGCAACAGAAAAGCTGGAGTCGTGAGCACAAGAGAACAGGACAGCCACAGCAAGGCTTATGTCAGGGACCAGTATGTCCACAGGTCAGCTCTAATTACTAGAGACAGAGCAGAGCTTATGATAGCTGCTGGGACTCCTGTGTGCTTCAGGGATGCTCTTTCCCTGTGGCTCTCCCTGGACCTGTCAGTGCCCTCTCCTTGTTCTGGTGTTCCTCCAGTTTGTTCTCATCTGTTGCGTTTTACCAAGAAAGTGAGGGTGAGCCGCTGCTGACGGCGATTCCTCTCCCCCCCTCGCAGTTTGGCAGGCGTGAGCTGCAGCCCCCAGAGCACCTCTTGGGCACTCAGCTGTGACGGACCACATCTTCCCAAGCTTGCTGCTTCTGGAGCAACGGGACACCTTGAGCTTGCCAATCACCCTGCAGTCACGCTTAAGCTTACGTAAACTTTCTGGTAAAGCTAGATGAGTTTAATATAAGATGTATTGAATTGGTTGTTTTGGCAACAAGGACAGAGGGACCACCCCGATGGCTGCTTTCCCTCTGACCAGGTCTCAGGCCATACAGCATTCCCTTATGCGTTGCTTCCTCTGAAGAAGAGCTAAGACTTGGAGAAAGATCTCCATTGATTCCCCGCCCCTCACTTTTTTTTTTTTGTAGGATTTCTATAGGCACAGGGGTTTGCTGAAACCTCCTGTTCCATGGGTCATGTCTCAGCTCACGCACCTGGTGTGCTGCAGCTCCACTCCAGACAGAGACCTTTGACATTCCCATGGGGCTTCGCAATCACAGCCCCCATCACGGAGCCATTGAAAACAGCCTCTCCTTCAGCAGCTCCAGCCATCATCCCACCCCATGTCTCTTCTTCCTGCCCCCATGGAAACTTTCAAGTTGTGCCAACACCACTGTGAAGGGTGGTGTTTTCCTTTAAGGATCAAAAGAAAAGAAGAAAAAGATAAAGTTTAACACATGAGCCCTGCAGCCTGGTTCGCAGTAGGTGCCGTGAGCAGCTGTGTTGGCACAGCAGAAGGAGCGGTGCAGCACGGCAGGAGCTGCAGAAGCCCATGCTGCTGCAGGGGCACCCGTGCTGTAGGCAGCTGGCTTGGACAGCCCAGGAGCAAGCCTCTGAGCCAACGCGGCATGAAACATAACCATCAGCCTGATGAGGGAACAGGGGACTGTTTTTCTTCAAGTGCAGCTCATACGGTCAATGTTGATTGAAACCTCTGTAGCAAAACATCCAGCAGCCCCCTAAGGAGCCACTGTTGCTTTCCAAGACAGAGAGTTTGGTTTGTGGTGCAGGTCAGCAGCATTTCACACTCTAGATCTCTAGCCAAAGGTTGCCACGTTTACACAGATAGCAAGGGTTGATCTAATGGCTGCCCTCAAAACAACATTTGTCTACTAGCCACACTACAAACCACATACCTCCAGTACTCATAGCAGGCAGTTATACGGGGACTGACCCGATACCAACAGACTCTCCTCCCTTTGTCTTCTCATAGACTAGCTCCTAGTAGGCAGTTGCAGCTTACACACATGCTAGGTTTCACATAGAGAAAGTCCTTTGGCTGCAGTCCCACAATACCTCATTCCTGGCTTCTTGCCCTTCATTTAAATTCCCTAGCCTGCCTATACAAAGAGATGATGACACCTCTACAGCCCATTCTTCAAAAGGCCTCAATTCTCACAAGACCAGAAAACCAAGGAGATATTTGAGTTACACTAGAGAAAGCAGCAGCATAATATGGATTATTATAGGGCAGATACGGGAAACAGAGGCTCCCAAAACCTTGGGCTGGTAGTGTCAGCCTTGAAGCGGTTCTCTAAATAGCCTTTTTACTTGGCTGGATTAATACATCTGAAGCTGGTGGACACTAGGGCCTTCCCATTCTCTGTCATGAATAGAATAATTCAAACACCTAATAATGCAGTTATAAGGCTCTTAAATTCGAGTGGCATTCTGCTGGTGAAGCTGTTAAACAAAATCTTCTGCAGCACAGCAATCTTCTGCAGCACAGTGTGTCCACCATAACACTGCAATCCAGAGTGCAAATCTAATAGTGCTCAGGTAGCCTTTCAAGCTGCATAGGTGGAAGACAAGAGTTTTGGAAGGTCATGGAAAAGGCCACTTCCTGGATTGCCTTTTAACCCACAGGTTTCCTTGATCTGGATCCTAATGGAACAAGCCTCAAAGCAACTAAGGAGATTCTCAGTACCAGAGAGGTAGAAATTATATTTGGATTCATTCTTAAGAAGAGTTTCTAGAAGATCTTTAAGGTTCAAGCACTGATAAGGTTTATATACTGTCTGTAGAAGACTCCTTGGATTTCACTCCATCAATGCAGAAACTCAGAGGACAATTCCAACACCATCTTTGGACCAAGGTGTGTGCAGTAATACTGAAGTTACAGCACAGCCCTACCTCCATATCCAAATGTTAGAGAAGATAATTCATCAGCTTTACCATCATTATAAGGCAGTCCAGTTTAAGTTCCTCAGGTGCATCTACTTACACTCAATAGTTAACTGTGCCCATGATGAGGTCTGAAGTGGCCAGATGAAGCAGACTTCTGTGCATACTGAATTCGGAGATTCCAGCCATGCACATGGAGACACAAGCTCTAAAGACAATAAAGTAGGTTTCCCAGATAACTGCACTACCAAAGAAAATATTGTGTTTGGTGCAACAAATATTTTATAGAAGGGAATAAGATGGACATGAGTCCTTTGCACACTTAAGTATCCATAGAAGTAGTCTGTTGACTTTTTTTCTTTTGAAGGATGTAGCTAGGGAAACCTAATAAGAAACCCTGTCTTTAGCAGCTTTTCAGACAGGCACAGATAGACACACACATTAATTTAGACCAGAAATGCCAACCAGCATGAAAAACTCTGAGCCGTGGAGAAAGCCAGCATTAACACCACCACAAGGTCAGCAGCCTGGTGGCAGCTAGAACTCCTGTGACTGGACATATCTGAGGGGCAGCTCAAGCGAGACAGTCTTCTTAGGAACAAGGCTGGGAAGAATATTAGGTAACACCCCCCCTTGAGCAATGGTCACGCAGGAGAAGAGCTTGTTCAGCTCATCGTCGTTTCTCACGGCCAGCTGGATGTGCCTGGGCAGGATCCTGGCTTTCCTGTTTTCCCGTGCAGCGTTCCCTGCCAGCTCCAGGATCTCCGCGCTCAGGTACTCCAGCACCGCAGCCAGGTAGATGGCAGCACCAGGACCGATCCTGTCAGCATAGTTCCCTCTTTTAAGGAGCCTGTAGACACGACCCACGGGGAACTGCAGACCAGCCTTGGCTGATTTGGTTTTCTTTGGCACAGGGAGAAGCTTTGTAGTTTTCTTCCCATGTTCAGACATTCTGATGTCAATCTAGTATAAAAAGAGAAAGAATTAAAAAACCCCAAACCAAACAGACACAGAGACTGAGCATTTAAGTCCTTTCTTCCTCCTCATCTCACTGCCTTTCTAATTCCTTCACAAGTCAGTTTTCCCTCTCAGATGTTCATACTTCTGTCTGAAGGAGCAGATGGGTCAGGCTGCTGCTCTAAGAGAGTCTGACAAGTTTCCAGCCAAGAGGCATCTACAAGCTCAGTCAGAGCAGCAGGTCAGCCATCTGCTAGATTTCAAAACTTTGCAAGAGAGTAAGGTAGAACTTAGGAGCAAGGTCTTCTGACCCAGTATCAAAGGAGGACTACTGTTAAGGAGAAAGGTTAAGCAAACTAGGTTTCAAGATACAAGTCTTCAGAAACCCTGCAAGGAAGCTTCATTGAACTTACCCCTGGTAAGAACCTAAGCAGTTTCTGCAATGGTGAGACCTTATGAGAGCCAGAGCTAGAATTTCATATCTTTGTGTGTAGTAAGAACAACAGAAAAAAAAACTTCATATACTAGAAACCACTTCAAATGGATCTTCGTTCTCCAGAGATGAGAGGACCTATTACTGCAAGATAACAGGCCATAATCAAGAACAAGACTTACAGGAAGAAGAGAAGCTTTGTTTTACATCAGACACTGAAATTGCTCTGCTCAGCATCCTGTGTATCAGGCTACTACAAATGCAGAAGTACCATCTTCTTGTATGGTATTGCATCCATTCTATCAAGCCCAATCACTTATTGCTGACAAAGTCTCTGGTACTGAGTAGTACCAATTACTCTTCAACGCATAACACAAAGCAACCAGAAAACAAACACAGGGAAATTCTGCTCTTGTATATAGAATTGTTCTCAAGTTTTAATCATTAGTTGTTTCTAAGTAATGAGAAGCTGTATCCAGATGTGGGGAGGAACTAAATGAGATAGCAAATTGAAGTACCTAAAAATACAATAAAATGTTCTTTTAGGACATTTTTGTGGGCCTTAGAAAGATAAGGTTTAAAAAAACAGCCTACACAAGTAAATAAATGAAACAGATTAAAAGCCCCCTTAAGCAGCCTTATACAAAACACAGACCTTAACAAACCCATTATTTCACTCAGGAGTTTATCTACCACAAAGAAAGCATGCTGTCATTTCTTAAGAACAAACTCTCACCTGAAAACACTACTGCCTTAGCCTCTCTTCCAACAATCCCACAACTCAAACCCACAACTTCTGGCAAGAACTGCCCCCTTTTAAACTCCACAGTGGCAGCCATATCATTACCAGCTCTTGCATCCTTTAATGCCACCTGGGTAAGCAATGATTCCACCACTCAAAGTAAAAAACAATCAAGGTCCCAACACAAGATCAACTCAGTACAGACCCTGAGAGCATGAGAATTTGTCACTACTCCTTGTAGAGCTGCTTAGCACCTTGTTAGCTGATCTCCTCTGGAAACAAGCCTAATATTTACTGCCTCAGAGAACTGCAGTATCTCTGATTGGCAGTTAATTTATTACAGCTGGAAGGGGGCACACCTCACCTTGCTGCAGTCATCAGGAATTAAACCCAACAACCTGTACCGCTGTTCTTCGTGTTGCCAGTAGTAGCCAAGCTGCTTTGTGACCATGGGAAAGCTCAGGACCTCTGACATGAGGTTCTCTCTCTTCCAGGACTTGTCCCCATCTGTGACACAGTCCAGTTTTTTTCAAAGTCATGCATAGCTGTGTTGCAAGGCATAATATGTACTTTCTAGGGTCAAGGGTGGGGTGAAAGGTGAATAATTTTTTTCTTCAATACACGAGTGCTGGAAAGTTGAGCCCTGGCCCAACAGAAACTTTTGCTGAACAGCTGCGTTAGGAGACATCTACCCTCTGTTACTGTGAAGCCAGAGGGGTGAGTTCTCAGATCACTATGCTATCTGGTTAATTTACAAATGAGTTGAACTATTGGCTAAAAGAAAGCAAACAAGATAGTTCCTGATCAAAGAAATACTTAAAAAATTGACTTTTGAATTGGACCGGTACTTTACCACAAACTCTGTCTTTGGGTGTAAGTAGAGGTAGGGCCACACGGCTCACTCAGTGTCTTCTATCATACAGAAGATGGCAGGTGAAGGCATTTCTAGAAGCTACTTGAGCACTTGCTGTGCCCTGCAGGGTCTGTTTGGTGTGGTGCAGAGCAGGCTCACAGCAGCAGCTTGCATCCAGGAGTGGCATGATGACGGACACGCAGTCCTCCAGATTAACAAAGGGTGCTGTAAGCACCATGCTTATAACTTGTCATGGTTTAACCCCAGCCAGCAACTAAGCACCACGCAGCCGCTCACTCACTTCCCCCCCATCCGGTGGGATGGGGGAGAAAATCAGGAAAAGAAGTAAAACTCCTGGGTTGAGATAAGAACGATTTAATAGAACAGAAAAGAAGAAACTAATAATGATAATGATAACACTAATAAAATGACAACAGTAGTAATAAAAGGATTGAAATGTACAAATGATGCGCAGGGCGATTGCTCACCACCCGCCGACCAACACCCAGCCAGTCCCCAAGCGGCGAATCCCTGCCCCCACTTCCCAGTTCCTAAACTAGATGGGACGTCACCTGGTATGGAATACACTGTTGGCCAGTTTGGGTCAGGTGCCCTGGCTGGGCATGAGAAGCTGAAAAATCCTTGACTCTAGTCTAAACACTACTGAGCAACAACTGAAAACATCAGTGTTATCAACATTCTTCACATACTGCACTCAAAACATAGCACTGTACCAGCTACTAGGAAGACAGTTAACTATATCCCAGCTGAAACCAGGACAAACTGCATGAAATTAGTAACTTGCTTGAGTCTTCTACCATTACTGCAAACCTTTAGATTTTTGTGTGGCCCAAAGAAATAATGATTCCCAAGCCTGTTTTCCCTTGCCGTGGTCAAATGGAGGAAATAATTTGCATTTCAGGTGTTAATTTCTTATGTACCTCCTTTAAAGCTTCTTTTTTTTTTTTTCCACTTACAGGTGTAAACACCCAGCACAAGGCTAGTTACATATAGCACATCTTTACTTTATGCACAAAGCTTAAGATCTACTCTCAGACATTTTTACTTCTCATTGCTACAGCATCCTCCACTTTGTCTCACGTCACTGGATTAATTGCAGGCCAGCCAAGACCTCATCAAATTGCACTTGAAACCCAGGTAGCATACAATGACTGTTCCAGCTGCCCACTACCCTGAAACCATGGTGTCTGCTCAGTCAAGTATTCCCTCTTCCCATTTCTGTGTAAGCACAGCTTGGAGTGCGTCATTAACTCAGCTGCATACAGCTCTTACGTCTGTCAGCATCATAACACCTGGTCAGCAGGCTCTGACGCCCTTGTGCCTTGAGGGGATGAAGGAGCTAAGTCAAACTCAGCAGGACAGCAGATCCTTTTCAGATAAAAAGTTAATGCTCCCACTAGGAGCATGTTTAGGAAGCTGGTCCTAACCAGCTCTTCTCCGTGTGAGATGCTATGAAATCTGAGAGATACTGCCTCAGGGCAGACTGATCCCAACGCTGCTGCAGCAGATCCCAGTTCAACAGCAAGCCTCAGCACCCACTACAAACAGAGAAACCCTGGGCACTTTCCTGGGGGAAGATTTTCAATGACTTGGTCAGCAAGGGCCTAGGGGCTTGTTTGGATATGAAGGTTTTTGTCTTTCTGCGCTGATAAAAGCAAGACAGCCACCTCTACCAACAGCACAAATATTGCACCAGACTTTAAATAAACTACCTATGGTTGTTACGACAAGATGGAGGCAATAGAGGTTTAGTGTCATGCTGGAGCAGTCTAAAGAGAGGTAGTTGTTCACTAAAGCTTTACGAGCAATAAGACTAAAGCACAGCATTACTAACTTCTAAAGCAGAGTTAAACCACCTCTGAGGCACTGAACTAATTGCACTATGAACCTATGGTGGAGGAAAAGTTCACATGAATGGCAGTGTGTCTTGACTCTGCCTGCTCCACAACAGTTGTCTGGAACAGTTTCAAAAGTAAATATGTACTTGACTTTAAAAGAAGAGTTATTTGGGCAGTATGCTAGAGGTGGGATTTTTTTTGACATTTTTTTGTATTGCCCCATCCCTGGAAGGGGAACTGAGAAAAGAAAGGAGAACAGTGTTGCATTCCAGGAACTTTATTACAAACTTTAAAAACGCATTAAAATTAGCAGGAAAATACTTGACAAAGAGGCAAAGACATACAAATTAGCGCTACTGCATCCCATCATCCAGAAGTGCACAGACCAGACCAAGAAAAGCAAGTTTCACTGGCTACCACCTTGGTCCTGAGAAGGAGCAGCATCTCTAACAGTTTTCTTGGGAAGGAGCTGGGAAAGGATATTTGGCATAACCCCTCCCTGAGCAATGGTCACACAGGAGAAGAGCTTGTTCAGCTCATCGTCGTTTCTCACGGCCAGCTGGATGTGCCTGGGCAGGATCCTGGCTTTCCTGTTTTCCCGTGCGGCGTTCCCTGCCAGCTCCAGGATCTCCACGCTCAGGTACTCCAGCACCGCAGCCAGGTAGATGGCAGCACCAGGACCGATCCTGTCAGCATAGTTCCCTCTTTTAAGGAGCCTGTAGACACGACCCACGGGGAACTGCAGACCAGCCTTGGCTGATTTGGTTTTCTTTGGGGCAGCTCCAGGTTTGCCAGGCACTGCGTGTTTCTTTCCACGTCCAGACATTTTGATGGGTGAGGAGACACAAAGGGTTGGAGATCTTCAAATTACCCAGGTGCTTGGGCTATAACTAACTGATAGCAAGAGGAGATAACAGCAAGGTGAGTGACACTTTCTGCTCTTCCACATCAAGAAGAAAATTTTTTTCTTGAAGAGAACCACATACCACAGTTCATTAATAGCAGAGCTAAGATTTTAACTACTACCACCCTTTTACAGCCTACCTTTTAGGAGAGAGGCCTCACTGTAAAACCAGAGTGATCTGATAACCTCTCAGGAAAGGCTTATTCAACTAGATATGAAGAACCCAAAAGAAAAGAGGCTTTTCCCTGCTACTTGGAATGTATTTGGGATTGAGGCACAGGGGGTCTTAATAACATTTTCTTAAACACCATAACAGTTACCTCAAAGCTAACTTGAGGCTGATAGCATATTTCCACACATTCGGTATGGTATGTCTAAATATTTTGATGGTTTTAATATTTTGTACCAGCCGTGGAAACTGGTTTGCTGCTAGGTGACTGTAAAAGTGAGATTTGGTAAATAATTATTAGAAATCTTATAATAACACTATGACTGAAACAATAGACAGAAGTATAGCCAAGCAATTAATTAGTAATTATTTATAAGTTTTGCAGTTCTTTGCTCTTATAACTAGATGTTCCTGTACACTAGATGAGAAAATGCTGAAACTGACCACATGTGATTGAAACTGCATTAAGCTTCAAGATCAAAGAACAAGGACAGGAATAAAGACTTCAAGGACAGCCAGCAAGAACTTCAATGGGTCGGTGGTCTCAAAAGCAGCCCTTCAACTCAAATGGATCCTTCATGGCGCATGATCGGATGTAGGCAGTACTAAAATAATAAGTTGCAATCATTTTTATGTATATGTATACTAATCTGATTAATATACAATTAGTTATTCTATATAACCTGTTTGTGCTAAAGCTGTGGTATGCATGCTAGGTGGAACTATCCCTGGTGCATCCAGCTGCAATAAAGAATGCCTGCTTTCTAAAACTCCAAAACAAGTCTTGGAGAGTTTCTTCGACCGGCTTTTTGGTATCAAGGCCAAGCCTGCCTCTTCTTCCAAGAGGAATCTGCATTCTAA
This sequence comes from Haliaeetus albicilla, assembly GCF_947461875.1. Taxonomy (NCBI): domain Eukaryota; kingdom Metazoa; phylum Chordata; class Aves; order Accipitriformes; family Accipitridae; genus Haliaeetus; species Haliaeetus albicilla. Next base: position 17,038,674 of record NC_091507.1, read on the forward strand.
CTTCTTCCATTATCAAGTTTGATCTTTCTTTCATTTTAAATGTAACAATTGAAAAATTCCTGCAGCTCACAGCATCTTATACCCAAAATACTCCAAGAGGTTTTCATACAAAGTTCCACATCTTTTTCCCCAAAGGATATTTTCTGGTTGCTGTGAGAATACTGGAGGTGTTCCGCACCAGGAAGAATTGACTTGGACAGCATAATGCTGACTGAAGAACAGAAACTACTGTCTATTTACTCAAGATTAAAAAAATTCAGTCCAGTTAGAATACTCTTACAATTGGAGTGGCAAAAAAACTCATTTAAATAACATTTCTAATCTATGAGTAAATAGGACAGTTACTTCCAGCACAGCTGTTTGCAATATACACAAAAATCCATCGCTAGATTAATATGTGGGGGTTTTATATAGTTTTTATAGAGAAATTTAAATATTTTAGAAAAAACAGAATAAGTTTTGGGAGGGAGGAACAAAAAAAACCCAGCCCATAATAAAATCCAAACAAACCAAGCCATAACTCCTTATCCTTATTATTCAACAACAATTTTCATATTTTGATTACTCACATTACAGACATACTGTGTTATAAATGCAGCTAACTTACAAAACAAAGTCCACAATAACCCAAAATCTTTTACTATGTATTATACATGAAAAAAAATATCCCATTACCTTCAAAAGTTCTTATTTTGGTCTAGTCTGTGCTTTGCTACAGCCTGCACTCAAAGGCAAACAAGCCACATAATATCATTCCCCCTAACCCTGGGGAAGAACCTTTTTATTAGCAAGTTTTTCTCCTCATCAGTGGCTCACCTGGACAATTAATGAGTCATTGTCACATGTGGTTCATCTTCCTTCTGACCCCCGATTAGGGGGAAAAGGAGGAAACACGTTATAGATGCCCAGAAGTAAATTCTCCGGGCGGGGAGAAGTCAGGCTGTTTCCAAGGGCTGAGCCACAGCTGTATTTCAGTCTCACTGTCACACTACCAGCTCTCATCCACTGTGGCTGGAGTATTTCTGTCTGTACACCTTGAGTAAAAACAGTCTTCTCTTTCCTGCTGAAGCTTGATAAAAAAAGTACATAGGGGAAATGTGCTTTATAAATACGATGTATTTTTAGTTGGGTGGAAGGGGGGAAACTGTGTATTGCTTTATGTGTGTCCTGGGCAGAGAGAGTTATGCTTTGTTCACATTGTGTCTGAGCCCCACCAAGTGATGTGATGTGGCTGCTCCTAAGATTTGGGCTTCTGCCCCCTCTTCTGGTAACTCTCTGTCCCAGATGGGGCTCAGGGTTTACTGTGGGAACAGAGGGGTTCTGGTGCCAAGGATCCTTAGCTAGTTCCTCTCGGTTCATCTGGGAAAAACTCTCACCTAAAGCGAATGAGTATTTTTGAGCACCTTTTAAAAAATGAGTGCACGGTCTCTGCTCGTGCTCTTTCTGTGTTTTCTGGTGTCCAAAATAGGTTCCAACCAGCAACAGACAAGAGCCATGGGTGTGAATGGTATTTCAGCCACAGAAGATGACTCTTAAACCAGCAGGTCCTCCTGAAAGCCCAGGCTCTGACAAAACATTCATACAGCAAAACTGGCACCGACAGTTAAGCCTTCGGATCTACATGCTGGGTACTAACTGCAGGTCAGAGCCAAAAGACTTTGGAGTGCCTGCAGAAGACTCCAAAACTGCAATCCTGAAAACTTTAGCTCACATGCTGCCCTGCCGGCAGGCTCCGTAGCCCTTTACTTTCTGATTTAAAGTTCTCACATCATCTATATTTGTGGCTCCATCTATCACTCAGACAGCTACTCTTCCCACAAAGATGATCATTTAGTCCAAGCTGGATGAGGCTGAGTCTTCTTCCACCTCAGGGCCCTGGGAGAGGGGTATGGGGCACCCTCTGCACATCCAAATACTCATCATAAGGACCGATGTCCTCTCAAAGCGCAGCTATCCATTTCTTTTAATTCCGAGGCAGAAAAGGTGGCTGTGCCTTCCCTTCAGTAAACCAGACATAGCACAGGGTAAGTGCCCCAGCACGCTTCAGGATACATGGGTGTTAACGGGATGTCCATGATGTTATAACGTGTTACGACAGGGCTTCTGAATTTCCATTTCAGGCCCTTGGCAGACCAGAGACACAGTTGTTTCTCCACATGCCTGGGACAAACACACCCTTAAGGCCTGCTGGCAGGTTTCTGGGACTCAGAGCTGGACTGCCCCTTTCTGGGCGAATGTGCTGACCATGGGGCTAGAGTATAAAAGGAGGGGTAGGTGGGAGCGGGCCTCTCCTCCCTTCTCCTCTGCTGCGTATCTTTGAGAAGAAAGCGCAAGGTCTGCTCAATTCTTTGAAAGAGCAGAGGTGCCCATTTTTAGGGAATGGGGTGTTGATCCCCAGTGGATTGGGGTCACCACACTCAACCCACTCCTCAGTGTTTGCTGAGTGATGTTTTAATACAGGCTCAAAAATAAAATAAAAGTAACTATCTAGACACAAATTTCTTGTAATGCTAATCGGCTATGGCCCAATCCTAACAATATCTGAAGTACTGATAATTATGTCTGATAAGAATAGATAATATAGGTTTGATTATTTTATTTTTTAACAGAACAGGGAAAGAAAAATGAGGAGAGAAGCCAGTGGAGAAATCAAGCAGGATATGAAATGCAAAAGAGGCTCAATGAAGTGGAAAGGGAAGAGTTACAGAGAAAAGCTAAGGCAGAGGAGAGCCCCAAAATTCACCAACAGTACTTGGATGCTCCTAGGGAAGTGTTCCCCATGGCTGACAATTTATTTGGGGTGTTTCTACGACAGTGCCCAGTTTGGTTTATATGTTCAGGTTTATGGTAGCTCCAGGATGCTGGCTGGTGACCGTGAGGAGCTGAGGCCATGCGCAGCTCAGCACACTGCCTGGTTGGGATCCCACATCTCATGGCCATGCTGCTTCCCCTGCGTGCCCTACAGAGCCACACCATCCAAAAAGGACAAGTCACCCAAGGCTGGGCAGGAGGAGAGGGGCTCACAGCTCTGCCACCACGCTGTAAGGGTGCCCGTGAACTCATTTTAGCAGGGCTGAACCACAGCGAATGCACCTTCTCTTCCTGCCTGATTGCTTCAGAGGTGAAAAAGGAGTGGTGGGAGGTGCTAGGAAGTAGCTCACTGTTCCTTTTTAACTTCTGAAACAAGAGTTTCAGAATATGTTTGCTGTGGTTTAAGCCCAGCCGCCATCAAAGCACCATGAGGCCATCTGCTCACTCCTCCCCTGCCATGGTGGGATGGGGAGGAGAAAATAAAAGGAAAGGCTCGTGGGTCGAGACAAGGATACGGAGGGATCACTCACCAGTTACCATCATGGGCAAAACAGACTTGACATGGGGGGGGGGATCAATTTAATTTGTTAGCAATCGAATCAGAGTAGGATAATGGGAAGTAAACCCAAATCTCAAAACACTTTCCTTCTACCCCTCCCTTCTTCCCGGGCTCAGCTCCACTCCTGATTTTCTCTCCCTCCTCCCTGCCAGCAGCACAGGGGGACAGGGAATGGGGGTTGGGGTCAGTTCATCACACATTTTCTCTGCTGCTCCTTCCTCCTCAGGGGGAGGACTCCTCACTCTTCCCCTGCTCCACCGTGGGGTCCCTCCCACGGGAGACAGTCCTTCACGAACTGCTCCAGCCTGGGTCCTTTCCACAGGCTGCAGTCCTTTCGGCACAGACTGCTCCAGCACAGGCTTCCCACGGGGTCACAGCCTCCTTCGGGCATCCCCCTGCTCCTGCGCAGGGTCCTCCCTGGCCTGCAGGCAGAGATTTGCTCCCCCGTGGACCTTCCTGGGCTGCAAGGGGACAGCCTGCCTCACCATGGTCTTCCCCACGGGCTGCAGGGGAATCTGCTCCAGTGCCTGGAGCATCTCCTCCCTCTCCTTCTTCACTGATCTGGGGGTCTGCAGGGTTGGTTCTCTCACATCCCACTCCCTTCTCCTCTCCAGTTTTTTTTTTTCCCTTCTTAAATACATCATCCCAGAGGCGCTACCACCGTCGCTGATAGGCTCGGCCTTGGCCAGCAGCGGGGCTGTCTTGGAGCCAGGGAAGCTTCTAGCAGCTTCTCACAGGAGCCCCCTCCCCTGCTACCAAAACCCTGCCACACAAACCCAAAACAATGTTACATGTTTTTCAATCTGATATCAAATTCCTTGTTTTGCTTTCCACTGTGTAACGCTTTTCCAGGGCGTATTTAGCAAGCAACTTCTAGAGGACATGATTTTGTATCCCTCGTGGTGCTGCTGAACAATGATAAAAGGGGCAAGGCAAGAGCTGTGCTGCCAACCTGGCTGAGCTCCAATGGTGAGGGTACAGCGTGGGGATGAGGAAAGGTTTCTTTGCTTGTGCCGGCTGTGAGGCTGTGCCACCTGGAAGCCAGGCAGGAATTCCTCTGCCTGCCATGACTTATATCCTGCATCATTTCCAAGCTGATGTTGGTTTGAGGGTTATGAGGAGAGGGCAGGGGCATCCCTCCAGATGAATGGTACTTGGGTTAAAGCTCTGCTGAGATGGGCTTTGGGCAGGGCTGCAGCTCACACAGATCCCAGCTGGGATCCCGCAGACCCGTGAGGTATGTGAACAACCTTTGTACGAAACCCCTCCAGAAGCATTCTCAGGATGGCACACAAGGACGGCTGCTTGTGGGCCCAGGGGCTAGTGGGTGCCCAGGGACGAGCGGGTGCCCACCATGGCTGCTGGAGGGACTGGTCCCTGTTAGCTCCGGGGTTCCTCCATGAGGCATCCACACCTTTCTGGGTGTCTCTGGGGACAGGGAGCAGCAAGGCCCCGGACAGGTGGGGAGGCAGAGTTTCTAAATCACGCTGCTCTTCCCAGTGCACGTGCCGGGACTCCCTGCCTGGGAAATGAAGCGGGGTCCCTGTGACGAATCACAGAATCATTTAGGTTGGAAAAGACATTTAAGATCATCGAGTCCAACTGTCAACCATGCCCACTAAACCATGTCCTGAAGTGCCATATCTACACGTCTTTTAAATCTGTCCAGGGATGGTGACTCCACCACTTCCCTGGGCAGCCTGTTCCAATGCCTGACAACCCTTGCAGTAAAGAAATTTTTCCTAATATCCAGTCTAAACTTCCCCTGACACAACTTGAGGCCGTTTCCTCTCATCTTATCTCCAGCCACCCGACAGAAGAGACCAGCACCCACCTCGCTACACCCTCCTTTCAGGTAGCTGTAGAGAGCGATCAGGTCTCCCCTCAGCCTCCTTTTCTCCAGACCAAACAGCCCCAGTTCCCTCAGCCGCTCCTCATAAGACTTGTGCTCCAGGCCCCTCACCAACTTGGTTGCCCTCCTCTGGACACGCTCCAGCACCTCCATGTTTTTCCTGCAGTGAGGGGCCCAAAACTGAACACAGTGTTCGAGGTGCGGCCTCACCAGTGCCCAGTACAGGGGAACAACCACCTCCCTGCTCCTGCTGGCCACACCATTTCTGATACAGGCCAGGATGTCATTGGCCTTCTTGGCCACCTGGGCACACTGCTGGCTCATATTCAGCCAGCTGTCAACCAGCACCCCCAGGTCCTTTTTCTGCTGGGCAGCTTTCCAGCCCCTCTTCCCCAAGCCTGTAGCGCTGCGTGGGGTTGTTGTGACCCAAGTGCAGGACCCGGCACTGAGCCCTGTTGAACCTCATACAGTTGGCCTTGGCGCATGGATCCAGCCTGTCCAGATCCCTCTGTAGAGCCTTCCTACCCTCCAGCAGATCAACACTCCCTCCCAACTTGGTGTCATCTGCAAACTTGCTGAGGGTGCACTCGATCCCCTCGTCCAGATCATTGATAGAGGTACTAAACAGAACTGGTCCCAACACTGAGCCCTGGGGAACACCGCTTGTGACCAGCTGCCAACTGGATTTAACTCCATTCACCACAACCCTCTGGGCTCGTCCATCCATCCAGTTTTTCACCCAGCGAAGAGTGCACTTGTCCAAGCCATGAGCCGCCAGCTTCTCAAGGAGCATGCCGTGAGAGACAGTGTCAAAGGCCTTGCTGAAGTCGAGGTAGACAACACCCACAGCCTTCCCCTCACCCACTAGGTGGGTCCCCTGGTCACAGAAGATCAGGTTGGTCAAGCAGGACCCGCCTGTCATGAACCCACGCTGGCTGGGCCCCGTCCCTCGGTTGTCCTGCGCATGCCGTGTGAGCGCCATCTTGCCCAGTGATCTTCCCCGGTACCGAGGTCAGGCTGACAGGCCCGTAGTTCCCCGGATCCTCCCTCGACCCTTCTTGTAACGGGGCTCACATCGGCAAGCCTCCAGTCGGCGGGGACCTCCCCCGTCGACCAGGATCGCTGATAAATGGCGGAGAGTGGCTCGGCAAGCTCCAAGGAGCCGGGGCAGGGGAACCCGGACCTTTTAAAAACCGGCCCTGTGGCGGCTACGGGCAGCGCTGGCGGTAAGGGAGAAGATGAGGGAAGAAAAAACCCAAACCAAACCAAGCCCCCGCAGCAAGAGCTGACACCCCCGAGCTCATCTGGCCGGAGCGCGCCTGCCCCGCTGCCTTCCAACAGCCCGCGTCCCCTCACGGCTCCCCGCGGCCGGCCCGCCCACCGCGGCGGCAGCTCCCCCGGACCCCCGCCCCCCGCCGGGCCGGGCCTTATGAGGCGATTCGGGAAGCGGCAGCCCTGCTGCGCCCGCCCCGCCGGTGGAGCGCCGCCTCCTCCGGCCGCGCCGCGCACGCCGGGACCGGCCCTGCCCAGCGCCGCTGCTGCCGCTGACCGGGCCCCGTCCGCGGTGGCAGGATGCAGGTGAGCAGCCGGGGGGGCCTCCGCGCACCCGGCCGGTGCTGCGGGGGGAGCCCGCCCGGGCGAAGGTGCTGGGGCCGGGGGCCGTGGCCGGTGACAGCCGCCGGGGCGGCCCCGGGCCCCGCCGGCAGCCCTGGGCCGGCCTCGCCGGGGAGGCGGTGGGGGGGAGCCCGGTTTCATCCCCCTTTCTGGGGGTGGAGGCGTCTGTCGTGTGGCGGTCTTGTTACGGAGCTCCGTGGCTTGGTTTTGTGATGGTTTGTTTGGGTTCCCCCCCCCCTTTTTTTTCCACGTACGGCGCTTATTTTGCTACAGTAGTAAGCAGATGGGCTGGTGGGTGTTTCAGGCACTTCGTCAGGGTGTTGGTAAACGACAGTGGGTGCTGTGAAATGCTGTGTTGAGCGAAAAATGACCACAGTCAGAGACAGAAAAAAAACCCAAACAAACCAACAAACCCTGGTGTGCTACTTTGTTTTCTTTCCTTATTTTCTCCCCCCCCCCCTCCCCGGTAGTCCAGAAGTACTGTGTTTGGGTCTAGAGAAGAGATACGGTCTTGAACAGACCTAGCGTAAGCAATATTGACATAAGCCACACCAAAGCAGTAGGTGTTGTATTCATTTTCAAAGTGAACTTCGGTCAAGGCGGTAAGGAACCAGAATCAACCAGATACTGAGTTTTCATGTATTTAAAAAAATAAAATTGCTGTCTAACTCAGAAAAACTATTACTGAGCTTCTCAACAACACATGGGTGTCTGTTGGCCTTGTTTTGTAGGATTATTGCGACTATTTCACAGTAAAGTCTCTTTCTAACTTTCAGGAACAGTTTAGACATGGACTTAAATCTGATGCCCTAGCAATGGGCTTGTCTGGCAGAGACTGTGCTTGCTTCTCTCTAAGCACTCATGTAGTCACACTGACGAATCTGCCAAGGAGACTTCCCATATATCCAGAGTTAGGTCTGCAAGGCTGGTGCCTGTGTGTCTTTTCACCAGTGCTTCCCGGTGCAATGACCGCTGATTTGGTGGCCTGTTGTTCTGCTGAGGCTCTATACGTGAGTGCTGCAGCCAGTGTGCTTTCCTGTCACCCAGCTGATTTCCTTGCCTTTCCTTTCACCTTGTGAGAGCTGCAATGATGGTTACAATGCTTCAAACTTTTGTACCCTACTAAGACCTCCTGTACATGCTGTGAGTGGGCTGGAATAAAATAAAGTCACTCTTCAGGTGCTGGTCTGTGGTTGCAGAGAAGCCTCAGCATCAGGAGAATGCTCTCTCTGACTTTCTGGTGCCATCCAGACAGTTACCAGTTTAGCAATGTTCTGTGTCTCTTGAAAAAGTTGCCTGTGTGAAGTTCTCCAAGTGGTAAAGTTCACCACGAATGCGTGTCATCCGTTTCTTGTCCTGTTCTAGGACCCAAATAAAGACACAGAGTGGAATGACATCCTGCGCAAGAAAGGTATCCTTCCTCCAAAGGAAAATCTAGAGGAGCAGGAGCGTGCAAAGGAGGAGGAGCAGCTTGCCATCCTTCAGAAGTCCCTTGGTGAGTGACCAGCCAACTCAGGTAGCAGCTGCAGGACAGGTCTTGGAATGGCTCCTGGGGGAAGCTTGTACAAACACATGGCCAGCAGTAATGTCTATATGCCTGTAAAGCAACGTGTCCTTTTCCAAGTCTGTAAGGGATACCAAAGCTGCTTCTTGTACAGGGTGATCGTCTGTTAACAGTATCAAACAAATACGTTCCTGAACACGTGGATTCTTCCAGCACAGGAAGGCTTTGTTGTTTATGTCAGCTCCATATTTTTATAGAAGTAAATGTTTGAAAACTGAAATAAGAAGTGCAAAGGGAGTCTGCCATGTGAATCTGCAAGTAAAAGTATTTCATTACATTACCTGTTGTATGCTTCCTCCTTCCTCTGTTGTTCAGGCATCCCTGCTATGTTGTGTGTATGTTAGGTACATCTGCTGCAGCCACAAAACTTGAAAGCTAGTGCAGGTATTCGTGTGCTAATTGAGGCAGCCTTCAGCTCAGAGTCCTTTACATTTTTGCCTTTCCATCTATATGTCTAAAGCGCATAATGTTTTCTAAAAATCTAGTAACAATACTACATCAAAAAACCCCATATTTCCCATAGTTAATCTGTCCTTAAAGTAAATTAATTCTGTTGGACTGATAAAAGCTGATGTGTTTTAATCCTGGAATGAGTTTTTTTGCTGATTTGATGTTTCTTCCATTCTAGTGAAAACTTATGAGGATATGACTCTGGAAGAGCTAGAAGAGAATGAAGATGAATTTAATGAGGAAGATGAGAAAGCTATTGAACTGTACAGGTCAGAGCAGCATGCAGAATTTGGCTTTAATGAAAATTCACGTTTTTTTTCTTTTATATGCTGTTGGGTATTGTTGAAGAGAGGACGGATGTTGTTAGGCCTGATGATAGAAAGTGGGTTGTGTTTCTGGTCTCTTGTAGAGCTTCTAAGTGTCTTCAATAGGACAACTGGGTTTAAATTCAGTGTCCTTTATCTACAACCTAGTTTTGCAGAGATACTGTGTACCTGCTGAGTGCATGGCTGGGGATTCTGAGCGCTGTGAAAATCACCTCCAAGATTTCTCAATTTTTGCATGAATGAGATTAAGGTGCTGCAGATGTACAAAATTACAGTGTTGGTTTTCCATTATCTCTTTATCTCTACCACTTCTTGGTTTTTTTGCCATTTAGCTTGGTAGTGTAGTATCTGCAGAAGAAATGTCTGCTGAGGGCAGAAATGAGAAAAAAATTTTTTTGAAACATAGTTGTACTTCTTGCATGTTGGTGGTTGTAACTTGTGATGCAAATATAAAAGCATATATTGTCTACGTCAGCTTGTTTTTGTTGCTCTGGGATTTTAAGAAGTTTGTAACATGCCTCTGAAGTCTTGGTTTCAAGCAGCTCCTTTAAGTGTTGTTCGGTCAAAAATGCATCTGTTCTCAAGATCTTTTTCCCATTCATTGCTGTTCAGGCAGCAAAGGTTAGCAGAAATGAAAGCAGCTCAAATGAAGAATAAATTTGGGGAAGTTTTGGAGATTTCGGGAAAAGATTACGTTCAAGAGGTTACGAAAGCTGGAAAAGGTATATGGGTAGTCCTGCACCTCTACAAACAAGGGTAAGAATTTGTTTTTAACCTTTAAACCTTTCACTGTCAATAGCTGAAAATACCCTAGACAAATGTGTAGTTATGGTGGAAATTAAGGAACTGATTTTGGAGTTCTAAGAAATAAAAACTTGTATTAGTAGTTTCATTACTGTTGACTCAGGAGTGCTGAACTTAGCTCTAAAATGATGTTACCATGAAGTGGCTTTTTTATACATCTATACAGCACAGCGTGACTTGTTCCATACAGCTGCCATAGAGGTAGCTGCTGCCACTGAAATATCCAAGCTTTGGAAATTGTTCTGGATAAAGTGCGAGGGGCTGTGCATTAGAAGGATTGCTGTGTGTCTTTAGCCTGATTTCTAGAGGCGTAAAAATGGAGTGAACAAGGTTTCCAGTCCTGTCAGCATGATGGAAAAACTTGTCAGAAAGGTCTTGTAAGTTGCTAGAATTTTCTGGAAAGGGTTAGAAGTACTTGATTTTGTTCATTGTCTCTAATTGCCTCACAGATGTTCATTGTCATTTGCGTACTTTCTTCCAGGAGCTGCTTTTCTTTCTATTTTGCCCTTGCTCCTGCAATTTCTAAATACCATATCTTCATAAACCAATTCTCTGTAGGATAGAGGGGAAGGTGGTATTGCTAATATCTTAAAACAAAAAACCACCACCCACCAAAACCTCCAGTGATGCTGATTTCCTTTGAATGCTAGAATCCTGGACAACAAAAGTATTCAGGAGTTGCTTCTGGTACTTTTGTCTTCTCATAAATGCTACTCTGACCTTTCTTCTGGAGCAGATTACTGTCTAATTTGTCGTCTTTTTTTTTCTTTCCCTGATGTGTGTCTGTTGCTGTTCTTCACAGAATTCCACTCTGTGCCTTAATAAATCAACATATGAGCGGGCTTGCAAGGAAGTTCAGAGATGTGAAATTCATCAAAGCTATCTCTACCACCTGCATTCCCAACTACCCTGATAAGAACCTGCCTACGATATTCGTCTACCTGGAGGGAGACATCAAAGCTCAGTTCATTGGGCCTTTGGTGTTCGGTGGCATGAACCTGACAAGGGATGGTGAGTGTCTGCATCTCTGGTCTTCCAAAGGAAAAGCAAAACTGGTTTGCTGGGAATGAGAGAAGTGAGGCTTAGGAGAAGGGAGCTACTAAAAATCATATCAGTTTTGTTGGTGTGGGGATTTTTTTGGTGGTTTGGTGTGTGGTTTTTTTTTTTTTTGCATCCTTATGGCTCAACAACGTGCAATTAAGGCTATCTTGTAAAAGTAGTGAGTGGCTGAGTAGGCCAACGTATAAATATTTATCTTATGTGTGTGTCCAAGTATTTACACCCTGTGTTGGGTGAAACAAATTTTCCTGAATATACTAAAGGGTCAGTAGGACCCACGCACATTCTTTGGGGCTCTTGTACCTGAATGACTGACTTTCCCCCAGTTACTTGATAATCTGTGCGCTTGATAACTGCTGCTTGCCTATTGCATTGTAGGGCTTATTGTTTCATTTTCAAGCTGATGGCATTTGTCTGTTGTACCTTCCTGACGTGCAGGCTCTGCTCCTCATGAACCTTTCAAGAGAGCCTGTCCATTTGCCCAAATGGGGCTGCTAGCCTGAAATTGGGCTGCTTCCGTTTCCTCTTGCCATCTCCCAGAGATGGCAGCACGTTAAACTCCTGCCTCAGTGGTTCAGGGGGCACAGGGCTCCATGGGGAGAGGCTGTTGCCTTTCCTGGAGGTCAGGGTTTTCCCTAGATCTATTTCTCCTTGCCCATCTTGGCAGCCTGGAGGCAGGCTGGGTCGTGCAGCCTCATCAGCATGACGTGCTTCAGGAGATGAGGGTGGTGATGCGGGTCTTGCAGAGCATTGTGGCTCTTCAGTAAAAGCTGCTGTTTGGAGGTGGTTGGTCAGGGATGGTATCCTACAGCAGTGCTTGAAGACAAAGGTCAGTGTTGAAAAAGGCTCTTCTTGGAAAGCAAATGCAACTTGGGTATAACCTAGTGGATTTTGCTTCAGTTAAAAGGATACTTGTCAGCTGCTGAGTAGGCATATTGGTGCAGATGCCTTCAAGCTTTTTCAAGGTCAGACTTTAAGGGCATCTTCAGCTGAAGTGAACCACACCTAAGCAGCATTTCAAGGTCACTGCCTATACTGGGGTAGGATGCAAAGACTTTTTTTTTACTAAAACTCTGAAGTTTATAGGGTATCTTAAGTGTGTGCTGTAGAAAATGCTCCCCTGCCTTGAACTCTCAGAAGGGGAAAAGTTCACCAATGAGATCCTTGATTTGAGAACAGTTAACTCCAACTGCAGTGGTTACCTAATTATGCACTGAAGTGAGCAGTGGTAGTAGAACCTACGGTTAGCTTTCTCCCATTTTTAGCACATAAATAATTGATTTTGGGGGGGTCCAGAGGTGACTGAGCCAGCTTAATTCAGGCATCACAGAAAGCTGGGCACTGAAATTCTGCACTTTCTTTTATTTTCTCCTTCCTTCTCACCTAAGCCCAGCTGACTTCCACTGGAGATTAAAGAAAGTGTGAGGTTGTATTCATTACTCTGTAATGTCTGAAGGAAATTAGATTTAATGATAGGCTTGCCAGCAGGACTAGGAGAAAGGTTTCAACTGAATGTGTTGTATTGACTTTCTTCCACTTCTGGGAAGCAATCCAATTTGGTCTGTGTAGTAATAGGCCTACTACTGATGGTGGAGTCTCCCTTACTGTCTTGCTAAGGAACTAATAATGAGTGCATGGCATAGTGGGAAAGGGGTGAATTGCATTTTCAGAGTACATCCCTGAAAAATACCAATGATTCAGATGTGTAAATGGAATTGCTACAGTTTTTTTGCCCCTCAGCAAATCTATTCCCTGCCTCTTCTGATTGTGATGAACTTGGTATATGATAGAAACGGCTGTAATATATGAGCAGTATTCCTTCACTGGTGATAGATGTGCAAACCTGCCCTCTGCCCTTACATGGTTAGGAGGAGATAGAATTCACTTTCACCGGGAGAGTTGCCTCTAAAGCTGCTGCTCTGTATCAACTGCCTATTTTGTACTCCTGGTTGTAAAGGGAGCAGGGAGGCACTGGGGATGCCACCGGTGGGCTGCAGAGCAGTACCCTGAGCTCTGTGCCCTGGGCTGAAACCTGTGCCAGCAGTAGGGACTGTGAAGGGAGGGCTTGGCTGGAGGAGCTGTGGGAGACAGGGCAGGGGCTGGGACCTAGGAGTGGAAGAGGAAGGGGAGGAATGGAGCAGGGCCCTGGTTTTGGTGGTGGTGATGGCAGGGTGATAAGAGAAGTCAGCTGGAGGAGCAAGGGTGGGCTTTTTCCAGTTTGCTCTGCTGCATTCATGACTTTCTTATTTTGCTCTGCGTAGAATTGGAGTGGAAGATTTCGGAGTCGGGTGCCATCAAGACAGACCTGGAGGAGAACCCCAGGAAGCAGATCCAGGACCAGCTCATGTCCTCAATCAGGACGTGTGTCCCAGCCAGAGGGGAGAGTGACTCAGAGGATGACTAACTCCTGCGGTGGCATCAAGATTGATACAGTACACTTGCAGCCAGTGTTCCTACCTAGAGCACTGGAGATGCTCATCAACATCTCGCTGAGCCTGGGAAGGGTAGTATTTCAAGACAGCCATTTACCCAGAAACTCCTAGAAACTAAAGGGTTTTTTAAAAAAAAACTTATTGCAGCTTCTCTTAAGATCCTGAAAGACATTTTATATTATGAAGCCTGAGTAAATCTTAGTCAAAGTTTTAAAATATAGATGTCAGTAGAAACAGAGGTCTCTTGTTATTATTTTCTTAGTAAATTGCTGACTTCTTTTAAAAAATCTGAAATCTGAAGTGGCCTTAAGTGCACTGTTTTTGACAAGCTTAACTTGGGTAAATCAAATCTAAATAGCTGATCTTAAACAACTGGTTATCACATTTAGTTGGGCCTTCTCTTAGCCCATCGTGCATAGATGTCTGACAGCCTGGACTGCGTGGAGAGCTAGGGGAGGTGACCTATGATGTGGGTGCCCCTGAAGGTGGTGTGTGGTCCTTTGCAGAGGTGTGCTGGCAGTGGGGCCAGCACAGGGTAGCTGGGACCCCAGACGTCTTGACAGAGGCCTTGGTGACAGCCAGCATCTCATGGGACCTGCTGAGTCCAGAACCCCCTTTCATTTAGCAGCAGTATTTTACCTTTCACAGGGGCTGAGCTTCCTGCACCATCTTATCTGCTAATTGGGAAAGAAAATTTAAGATGGTGGTGCTTGAGTGTGAAACTGCTGACTTCTTCCACAAAATCAGAAGTCTGATGTGTTACTACAGTTGTGCCATTGCCAGATGGAAGGGAAAATGATGTTTGAAGACCTGATGTCTTTCTATATTAAAGCCTTCCATTGTCTAGGTACAGTAATAATAATTGAGGCCTTAGAGAATGAACTGAAATACCACCTTAATTATAGATATGCTGACACTCAGAGCTGCTTGCTTATTTTGGGTTGGGTTTGATGTCCACCTACACTTCCAATTTGTCTACACTTGGGCTAACAAGCTCCAAGAGCTTTTGCTAACAAGGCTGCCCCAAGGACATTTTGTTATATTGGTGATGGATTCTGTGGGTGGATGGTGCAGAATGCGACACTCAATAAGCAGCAATTCTATTTTTTTTAGTTTTGTGTTAGTTCATAGTGCCTTTTAAGCATGTTTCCTGCACTCTGTCTCTATGCCAAATGCAGCAGAATACAAGCTGATAAATCCTGAATATAATTATTGTACATAGCACCACACTGCTCTTGACACTGGACTATCCAAAATGCCGTCAGACCTGATGCTTTTCTGTAATTACCTACAACATCTTACAGTCTAGGAAGAGGACAACTCTTTTCCCCATAGAAGCCTGCACTGCATATTTTGCTTATCTTTTGCTCATCCTCATTGAACTGTGTTTTGGGGTGACCTCTGAGCACATGGACTGCGTTCCTTTTGGAGGAAACTATCTAGAGGAGTAGCCCCTGAAGGTAAAGTCAGTCCAAAGAGCTAGGCTAAAGCTAACCTGAAACAAGGCCCTCTGAAATGTGTGCAGAGTGGGTGTCACATCCTTGGCCTCTCCCTCCAGATCTGGTGCAGCTGAGCTGTCTGGATTGCTGATGTAGACACAGCTGCCATACTCTTCTCAACTTGTTTTTAATTTAAAGTTTATCAAACCTTCTAGGAAGGGGAGGTGGAATCTGCAATCTGTCTTGTATCGTTGCTGTGACAACTTCAATTTGAAATCTAATTTAAAAAGTAGGCAATGCTTTGGGTACTTTTTTTACTTCTATTATTCCCTCTTTTATTGTCTCCCACTTCAGTGCCTCTATGGAGGCAGAGTAGCAATGATGTTGCAGCTGCCCTTTCGCTGTCTTCCAGACCGTTGATGATTCATGGACCACAGCAGGAGAGGAGCTCAAAGCAGGATGACCACTGCATTCAGATGGGGTTGCTGAGGGCTCTGTCCTGCAGGATCTTGGAAACAACTAGGGATGAAGACTCTTGAAATTGTCCCAGTGCTTGACTGGCTCCAGGGCAGCCCTCTGTTCTTTGCAACCTGCGCAGGACAGCACAGGCAGCAAGACCTTGAGCCAGAATAACTACGGAGGAGTTTGTTGTTGAGAGCTTGATCCAAAGCTTGTTGTTCAGTCAGGAGAGCTGGTGTTTCAAAGACAGCCAGCCATCCCTAGGATACTAGCCAGAGATCTGCTAGAGCTAATCAACAGAGAAAGCTGAAGGACAGCATACATCTTGTGACCAGACCATACCAGCTTGCAAGGACCTTAGCCAGTGGCTCCTAGCCTAGAGTATGTGGCTTGAACCCCCTTCTGGAATGGGGATGGTCAAGCCCTCTACTCCAGAAACTTCAAGTCTTCCTCAAAAGCTTCCTGCTTGCTCCTATCCACACTGGCACAGCAATTCTTGTTCCTTAATCTGCAAAGTAAGCCATCTCAGATGGGTTGGTGTCCCCTCACCAGAAAGGCTCATGCCTGGTGAATAAGGCACTGCCTTGGTGCAGATTTGAGCTCCCCAGGCAGAAGTGAGAACTGAACTGAATTGCTGATGCCCTTGGCATGTGGTGTGATAAATCCTTGGATAAATAAAAGGGGGAGGTGGGACTTTGGGCTGTTTTCATCACAGTCTTCTCTTCCAGCAGGGTCTTGAAAGAAAACCACAGCTGCCTTCCCCTTTTGTATGGAGTCTAATGGGTTTTTGTGGGCTCTGGGACCACCAAGAGGACTGAGCTCCTGAAGAGGACCAGGGCCGTGTATGGGCATCTGGTTGCCCCAAGCTGCTCAGCTGTGGTGAGCCAGATACCCTGCGCTCGTGAATGACACTTATGGCACCCCCAGGTAGTAGTTATGTTGGTCTTCTACAAGAAGTGAAGCAGGCCTGCCCAGGAGATTTACCCAGGAGACTAGGTAGAGGAGGGGGAGATTGCTGCTGCTTCTAACCTGCTCCCTGCTGACAGGACTACAGCAGGGACTGCCTTGCCATTTAATAGGCAGCGTTGAGCAACGTATAACAACTCAGGAGAAATGGAGACAGTTTGACTTGTACCATCATTTATTCTGAGCTGCTTAATACAGTGACGTATTGAGGGATGCCATTCAAAGATGCTGTGTTGAAAGGGGCAGATGCGAGAATAATCACAAACCAGAAGAGGCTGAATGTTCTGCCCAGCTGCTGAGACCCATGCGGAGCATAATTTCAAATGGTCTCCGTGCTTCCTGGTATTCGGCTAAGAGGGAAAACAGCATCTTGTAATCTTATTCTCTTTCTTGCCAATCATATCACCCTGTTCAAGGCCTTTTCTAGAAATTAGGTCTCTGCAGGAAATGGATAATGAGATCTGTTTAACCTTTCGGCAGAGCAGAAGCTATAGAAGCACAGTTAAGGGGAATGAGCTTTAGCTTAAAAGGAAGACAGCTGCTAAATAGCAAACCAAAACAGCCAATTAATATCCATAGCAGAATGAGGCAATATAGTGGGAGAAAATAATTGGAGGACATGAACTCTCATTTGCCAAGATTCAGGGCACTGTTGCTAAATGGACTATCAATATTTTTGCAGCCTGGCAACAGTTAGTGTCAGATCAATGCTCACTGGTGTAAGAAGGGTCTTTCTGTCAGCTATCATGGGAGAAGTCAGAAGCAGTGATCCTGCAAATGGTGCTGAGGCTTGTACGAGTTAGTGTCCTGTGTACCGCTGTGAAAGCATCCCTGACTCATCCCACACTGCAGTGATGCCAGCAGGTGGGGGGAAACCAGTAACCCTGGGCCACAGACAGGGGCCAGATGATTTGCCATTAGTGGACAGTCCTGGAGTTTTTTGTGTGAAATACAAGTGGACCACTAGTAATAAAAGATTTTCTTCATGGTACAGGTCTGAAGTCTACTGCTTACCCAAGTTATGTGAGCAGCCAGATTGGGTTCATGGCAGGCTGCCCTGATCCGGATAAGTCACCAGTCCGGTTTTCCTTTACCCAGACCTGCTTGCATTCACAATCTGCACTTGCCAAACCTGGAAGGTAATGTTTTACATCCACTTCACAGGCAGAGGGAGAGCAGGTGTTGTGCAAGCAGGGCAAGGCCATGGAGATGCAAGTTAAGCTGCCAGTTCTCCAGGTACCTAATCCAACCACGGTCAGGGACCTGCATGTAGGCAGAAGTGTCTGCAGGACTGCGATTGCAGGGGAAATGAAGGAGTGTCCTTTGAATACCCGTGCTGTGCCTTACCTGTTCTGCTCAGGTCCTCCTTTCCCAGGGCTTGGCTCAGCCTCGCCTGCCTCCTCTTCAGGTCTGGCCCATCACCTCCCCAAAGATGCTCAGGTGGATATCTGGTTGGCCTCGCTGCCAGGAGTAGTTTAACTTAGGTGAGATGATTCACTATGAGAAAGCTGGGTGCATGCTTCCAGCTCTCCTGGATCAGAGTACAGAACAAGCACACGATGTTAAGCCATGAGTTAACATGACATCTGAATGCAAATATTTGTCTTTATAGAGTTCATGAAGAAAGTAGCTCTGTTCTACAGCAATTCCCATGAAAGTTAAGGTGTACTTTTTATTCCTGTATTATAAACTCAAGTTCACAATAATTTGTCATTATTCTCTGGAAAACTAGAGAAGTTTCCTGTTTCACAGGCTGTGTAGCAATGGGAAATGAGACTTCTAATAGAAAGCTTGGTAACTTAGTTTGGACTAGCTCTTGTTTTGTGAAGGGTATAAAAAAACCACCATTATATGAACCTTTTGCTGCGTATTTTTGGGGATCGGATCATGTCTAAAGAAACTTTGCTCTCACTGAGATCAAAGGGGAATGCTTTCCCTTCTCCATTCTTTTAAATCACTACGCTGCTAAAACTAATCTATTCCTGTCAATTGTTTGGAAGGCAGTTGAACTCATTTCTCATTACAGCCCATTATAAATCACTCCTCATTTCAATCTCATTTAGCTAATTCAGTCATCAAAGGATTGCAGGAGGCATAGAGTATTTTACTGATGCATTCAGCTCTTCACAGAATTATAAAAAGTACTGAACTTCTTAGGTCTGTCTATTTGCAGATGGCTCTTGTGATGCAGGGAAAGTGTTCATTCCCTTCCGTGGAAGGCAGAGCTATTAAAAAAGAAAATCCAAGCAGCGAGGGACTCTCTCTAGGCTTGTGTGGGAGATTGATGAACGATCTGACTTGTTTTCATATAACGTGTTAAAACTTTCATCTCTTGACACCATGCTGAATTTTTCAGGACTTCACCAAATTAATTTTAAGTTACAGAGCTGACTGAAGGAATTGAGGTCTGATTAAAAAATGGCAGGAAAAATATCAAGTAATTCTGAAGTTGCTTCTATTTAACACTTCAAATGTTAAATAAGCAAGGAATTATATGATCTAAGGAAGAACAGTCCCTGTAACAGATGTTAATGGACAATAAATGAGATGAATGTAATTATGCATATTTGTAAGCCTCTGGTTCAATATATCTACTCTAAGAAGTCATATTTCTTCCAGTATATTGAACAGCTTAAACGCACAGATGCTTTTTGTGGAGGCAAAAGTTACAGCATTTACTAGTGAGAGCAGGTCTTGATTTTTCCAGACAGCTGTTGCCTACCCCCAAAATGACACTGACTCCTGCTATGGCATGTGTCATCCCAGTCCCCTAAATATCCATGGGAATACTTTCATTTACAAGGAGGGCAGCAGAGCCAGCTACTGAAGTTTTCTTCTTGCTTGATTGCAGTTTATCCTTCTGTGAAATAGTACAGACTGTCTGGGGGTGTTGGGAAACTTCATTAACTATCTGCCCATATGCAGATGATTTCTGTTATGTAAAGCTGAAAGCAGGGATGTCCTGGATCCTTCAAGTTGACTATCACTTTCTGTGGTTTCGTTGTTCCTGGCCTCAGGTGATTAGAGGAGCGATTGTGACGGCCACCTCCATGGCAGAAAATCAGCAATAGACACTTGCAAAGATTGATCTCTGCCACAGCACCAAAGCATCAACTATTTTCTCTAGTAAGAAAGTGCTGGTGGTAAAAGGGTGCAAAGTTTGGCGGGATGAAGCAAAAACTATGCAAAATGTGGAGTTGGGTTTCCCATCTGGTAATGTCCCCAAGCATCTTCAGCTGAGGTGCATTCCCTCTGACTACATCTAGCTAGCAAATTTAATAGTGCTGGGGAATGAGATGCGAACCAGATCCTGCAGGGTGAACCAAGTCCAGATCAAAGGGCTGATCCTGGAAGTGCTTGAAGAAGTTTCTTCTTGTCTTCCTTCTCCTGCTGAGAAGAGAAGGGAGAGGGAGAACCTTCGAGATGGTGGAAGAGATGAAGGGCAACAGGCACAGGCAGGTAGAAAGGGGCTCGGATGGGAGGCTTGAATGACAAGTGTGTCCATCACTAGAGAAGGAGGGTGGAGGTGAGGAAGATAAAAATTTGAGAGCTCGCGTTATGGTGAAGATTCAGGGATATTTGGTGTTGGGATACACTAGGAGAAGCACTGTTCTTCTCAAAGGATGGGCTTCATGTGTGTAGCTGGAGACTGCTCTGAGGATAGCAGAGTGGATGAAAGCATTAAATCACAGACCAAGAGGAGAATTTTGGTGCAGACCCATGAAAGCTTCACTGCTGACTTCAGTGTATAGGAAGAAAAAAGTCAGATAAACATGGATACTCTGATCCGTAGAGAAATGTTAGGGGTAGACTGCAAGTAAGTGCCACTATTAATGAGAGCAGTAATCAGGCAGGCTTTCAGTAAGTAAAATCGATTGGTAAAAAAAAAAATCACCCATAATTCAAGCCAGGAAAAGATACTGCTGTATTATTTGCATACTAATAAGATGTCTTTAGCATAAGCTCAGCAAAAGCTATGAATCTTTCAGGTGAGAGGAGCTGTTTATATCCTTTTACAAGACACATTAAGCACTAGTGGCATCGTGTCATCTGGCATGTTACAGATTCAGCCCAGTGGATAAGATGGGCTTTCTCTCTACATTAAGATGTCAAATGGTACTTTCAATTTAACAGCACTACACTGTCATTTTCAAACTTAGTTACTGCCCTGTGAATTTGTGTCGTGTTATAAAAAAGATATCAGGGCAATTTTAAAAACCGTTCAGTAACGATGCCATCGCTGGCTTATCGGTAGCAGTCCCACTTTGAATGCAGATATAGAAAAGGGAGGAAGAGAGAGAAAACATCTCTCTGTCCTTTTGCTGACTAGTAGCTGATACTTCAGGCCTTACAACCTCAGGGTGCTCCTGATGAGAAAACCATGACCAAGAGCTTTGGTGGCACCTCTACAAAGCACACAACCCCCTGTCCTCCTCCTCTCCTGGTGGTGGGATAACCAGCAAGCACATGGACATCCTCCTAGCTAAAACACTGGCATCCTTCCATTGCACTGGGCTTCAACCAAGGGAAAATCTTTAACATCAAATCCACATCAGCTGTAACTGTCACTCCGAGTCTGTGTGGAGCACATGGGATTTCCTTAGGAAGTCATCCAAGAAACTGGCCCCTTTTACTCCGTTACCCCATCAAAGGGGGAACATGTGCAAACCAGAGCACGTCGTGCCCTGGTGATGGCAGGGTGGTCGGTGCCGATGGGATCCTGGCTGAGGGTGAGTGGCTGGTGGGGCTGCGCAGGATGGGTGCTCAAGCCCACCAGGATCCAGGGAGGGCTTGGAGCCACCGGCTCACCCCCCAGCTTTGCTGGCAGCGAGATAAAAACTTACCTGGAGCAGAGCTGCCTACCTGCAGGTGATGATCAAAAGAGTATGGAAGGAGGCAGCATAGTGTGGAAATCCTGGGAATGGTCTGGATTTCATGGGGGACGGGGTGCCAGGACTTTCATGTACCCCCACAGGAGGACTCCCAGGCTGCTGTGGTATACATCGCTCTGTGTTTTAGGGAGGACGTGCTCATGGATGAGGCATGGAAATGGGATCAGCTGCTCCCTCTGTGGCTCTGGCAGCTTTTCCTTACATGGCTTCCCTGGGCCTCATATTCCTCACCAGGAAAATTCGTATTTATGTTTACCGACCATATATTGGTGTTTCAAGGTTTTTGTAATTTATATCTGGAGTGAGCTATGAAACACTATGAGGGAAATTGCTACACTAGGGTAGTTGTTGTTTTGTCTACTTTTCCATCTATGCCATATTTTCCTGTACAGGAGTTCTCTGCTGTTGCTGTACTTACCGTGCACCTGCATGGATGCCAGCACTTGCAGATAGGCTGTAAGTAAATGCTGCTATTCCACTTGTTAAAGAATAACAGACTTTTGTAGAAGAACTTTGTTAGCCCTGATTTTCCACTATTTTATTGATTTCATCATGATACAGCTGGCTTTTTTCATTAAATGTACTTAATGAAGTGCTTTACAAGATAAAAAGGAAAAATTTGCTAGCCCAGAAAGTGGTTCAGATCTTGTTATCATTGCTTGAGGACTGGAACAAGCTGATGCTATTTAGGGAGACTTTTCTATTCAAGGGCTTGAATGCTGCTTCAGGCATCCTGGAGTTATCAGGAGAGGCGGGGAGAATGAGAAACTTCTGCAGTATCACCTGTCACAAACATGCCAGGCACAAAGTAAATGCATTTGTGCACAAGATGGCAATGTTCTCCACAAAAAGGACCTTTCGTTCTTTCTTTGCTACAGTCTGCCTGGGTACTTTTAGACATAATGCTGGTTTCGGTGAAATATCTATGGCAGCACTTGAGATGCTCAATTCTGCTGTGTGCAGGATTGAAGTCTCTGTGAATATATACAGTGAGATATGCACGCCAGCTGTATGTTCAAATACGTCTCACTGCAGGCATGTGCAAATCTGTCCCACAGGTTTCTAACAGCTTTAGCTAACGCACCAGACAGCAGCTTGTTTTTCCTGCGTTCTGAACCTGACTATTACTGCACATAAACATGGTGTCTATAGCATTAACTTTGCAAGACTGTTTTTCAGGAAGAATAAATCCATCACCATGTTCGTCACAATAGCTGGCCAGACACGTTTCTGATTCACACATCACCACAGCTCCAGGCGTCTTGTCCACACAAACATCACATCTAAATCAGTCTCCAGAAGGAACACGGTCCCAGACCCAGTAAAGGCTGAGGAATGGGCTCAGCCTGTCTGGAGCAGAGCAGTCCCATCCCAGTGTGTGAGATATGTGAAAGTCTTCACAGGACTGAAGTGTGCCAGTTCCTCGTCGTCGACCCTGTCCGAGGTAAGAGCATTCCCATGCCTTTCTCTAGGATGGTCTACTTCTCTTTTGGAGAAATGCCTACATAAATAGATGTCTTTTACTGGGTGAGCTACATGGGCTAAGCATTAGGACTCTCCTGATTTAGAGAGTAGAGAGCACTCTGGACCAGGAGCAGACACCTCTCGACTAAGAAAACTGTACTGAGTGAAGAAGCTGAGGGCTAATATTTGTCAGTGGTGTTAAAAAAGACCCAGAAACTTAAAACCCCCAAAAGTTTGTATTGAATACTGTATTGGTTTGAAAGAAGAATCTTGACAAAATATTAATCCAAACCGATTATGCAAATATGCGAGAGTCCCTTCACAGACCTGCAATTTTCTGATCAGCCTCAGGAAATTGGCTGGTTTGGCATTGCAGGTGCCAGTCTGGGTGGATGGCTGCCACGCCAGCAGCCAGCCAGCCTGGCAAGAGGCACGAGAGCCTCTTCCCGGTCCCTGCGGACCTCCGACCCCTCGGTAGCCTCTACCGCCGAGCAGCGGCACTCGCTCCGTCTCCTCGTCGCCGAGGCACCTGCGAGGATGCTGCGGCACAGCTGCCACCGCTGCCTCTGCCCGCGGCCGCTCTGCTCCCTTGTTTGGCCATGCCGAGGCACCGGGGAGGGCTCTTCAGGAGAGCAGCAGAACTTGCCATCTCCACTAGGAAAAACTAATTTCTAGACTTGGTGTGTTGCTCAGTAACTGAGAGTTAAGCATCCCCCACCTGAACGAACAGTGGTGCCTAATCAGTTGAGGAGCCTTTCAGCATCTGTCACTCATTGAGCAGACTAGGAGGGATTTTAGCCCTAATGTGATACTTCTTAGAAGGCGCTTGTCTCAACTCTCTGCTACAGGTGGTGATCCAGCTCATCTTCATGAGCTCACCTTTCTCTGTTCTTCCTGAAGACATATTTGTGCATGACAGTATTGCTTTAATACTTTGTTTACAGAGGAAGAAACTATCCAGGCTGACCCCTAGATTTTTATGGCCAAAACCACCTCAACCTCACCATCAGGTATGATGATGAGGAAAGCAATATCAGTCCGGACAGTTTACAAATCAGAGCTGGAGGCTGGATGCACCCACTGAGAAATGGCCAAAGAGGACCTGCCTGGAACTACTGGAGCACACTGCATCCAATATACCCGTGAATAATGAGAGTGGCAGGGTGACCATGTCTCCTTACATTCAAGGAGGATGTGTGGTCTCCCAAGTCTTAGGATCTAATGCTGTGCTTTGCAAAGCTGTAGTGTTGTTCTGTGAGATTTCAGGATCCCGTGTCTTGGTGGTCTGCTTATTGCTTGGAACGTGGATAGTCACTCAGAACAGAACAAAAAAATATTTTACTGAGCAATAAGTGAAGTTCCTTGAGATGGACTGGCTGCTGGGCAGTTTACCCTCTCCTTCAGAGCCCTGCCCAGGTGGGATTCTGCAGTTTAGTTTTCTAAGCTTAGTTTTCTAATCTACAGTAGGCACAACCCACAATTTATGCTTTTCATGTGGAGCAGAAGGGCTCTCTGAGGGCACATGCACAGCGTGGGTGTGCACGGTGTGCCAGGAAATTTCTGGGTTCAGGTACATGCAGTGCCCATGTGAGCTTACTGCTTGTGCCCGCGGGCAGAGCACCCCGTACATCTCTATTCCTGTACGTGACTGACTTGCTGTTATTAGAACCTCCATAGAGCTTTTCAAACCTTAAATAACCCAGCCTCATAATCACTCTGGGAGGTAATTAAGCCGCCCGGTTATCAACAGTGGAACTGAAATGTGGAGTTGGGATCTAGATTTTGGATGAGGTAGCCTTTTCTTTTGCAGGCCAGGTCACGAAACATTAATACAAGTAAGTGGTGTGGACCAGGATTTCTGCTTCTGTCATGGCTCAGCATCGAAACTTGAGTTAGATGTTTAGGAAGCTCCAATTTCCCAGCCCTGTTCTCGGAACACCTGCCCGTAAGACAGAATCCCAATGTGTCTTGTTAGAAAAATGAACAGAACAGGATGTTTTAAAAAATCTAAACTGTACCTGGATCATGGTAATTTGGAGAACATCACAGGTATGTTTCTGTGTCATGATGCAATGCTAGTGTCTCTCTTTGTATCAGGTTTTAGCTTAATCTGTGATGGACTGAACTTTTTTTTTTTTTTCTTTTTACCATGGCAACCTCACTATGGTGATTTCAGGGCTAGGGAGCTTTATATTTATCTTGACCAGCATGAAGAAGTCTGAGCCTCATTAAGTGAGGAAGGTGGATGGATAGCATATGGAACACACCGCACAAGAGATGGCACTTCCCTTCCTAGGGCAACTGGGTCATTGTATTATCTACGCGAGCTGCAAGTTTCCTTTTGGAAATACTGAGTTGCTAACTGTTCTCTCTGTCCCAAGGGAATAAAATCCAGACAGATGGCTTCAGAGAAACCTTGCATCTTTAAGGGAAGATATCCTCCTGGAACAATAATTAATGCTGGTGGGATTTTTTTTTTTTAAATTTTTTTTTGAGAAACTTGGAAAGAATTCAGTATCACCAGAGGGCATTAACACAGAGCCTAGCAGAGGACAGAGAAAGATAAAGAGGGGAAAAAATAGCTATCACAAAACAGTGATCCTATTAAAATGACATTGAAGAATTCTATTAGTGCTCTTTGCCCCCTCGCCTGCCTGCCTTCGAAGATTCGAGGCGAAACACAAGTGCTTGTCAGACAAAGCCTACTAATAATCTCTGCTAAAAGGTGACATTGGCACATTGCAGAGGGACACACGGGGCTCCGGGCTGACCACGTCAGGAGTCCGCCGGCAGAAAAGCTGCATCTGGCTGTGGGTGCCAGCACCGCACGCTGCAGGGAAGGGGATGGTGGGGCAGGCGTGGGCTTGGACCGCTCACCCCCCGGGGGTTCAGCAGCTCTGCCTGTACGAGCGGGGCTGAGCTATGGGAAGAGCAGCAGCGATACGATGGCGACGTTGCCTCCACGGGAAAGGAGGCTGGTGTTATGCAGGCTTTATGCGAGGACCCTCGAGCGCTGGGCAAGTGGGGTGGACTTTGTCCTCGCTGCGCCCCAGGTGAAATGCCTTGCTGTGCTGCTATCCAAGGGTCTCCGGTAAAACCTCATCCATATCTGAACACCATTTGAGCTTTGGATTTGTTGGCTTTTAGTGTTGGTGAGGATCATTAGAAGCGTAGAAGTATAGGGGAAGAAAAGCTAGATCCTAAGCTAGTCTTTTCAAAAAAAACCCTAACTACTACCTTGGGCATGCCGCTTGGTTTGGTATTGTGTGCTATATCCCAGGGTTCCCCAAAACAGTGGTGATTTTGGGAGCCACAAAAACTGAGACTAAAGATTGCTCTCTACCCAAGATCACTGGGAAAATGCAAGACCTCTTTCCCCACTAGCAGCTAAACCTTCTTATTTTCACTTCCTGAACTTGTTCTGCCAGTACGTTTCAGCAAATGTCTGTTTATGCAGGAGTATCTAGTGCACAGGATTAAGAATGTATTCTTTTCTTAGACACATTCAAAATAAGTTTTGAATTCTATTAGTTTCTCTCTCTCCCAGCTTTTTTAGTAAGAAAACCTATTTGGATCAGGATCAAAGGGACAGTTTATTGCTCTTTGTGGAAAAGCAGATTCTCTTTTACCTTTGGAAATTACTAAATGTAGCACAGAAAACTCATACACCATCTTGTCTCCTGTACTCAGCAGAGATAATGTCTCAGCTGGAGTATTTTGTGTAGCGTTGGGCGCCGCATTCCCAGAAAGATATGGACCAGCTGGAGTGAGTCCAGAAGGGAGCTGCAGGAAGGATCAGAGGGCTGGAAATCACGACCTACCAGGAAGAATGACTGCATTGGGGTTGCTTTGCTTAAAGGAAAGAAGATTAAGGATGGGGGAAGGGAGAATGATAATATTCCTCAAATATGCAAAAGACTGCTGCTGAGAGAAGAGGAAAAATTTCTTCTCCCTGGTGGAAAGCAAAAGAAATAATGGGTTCAAATTGCAGCAAGGATAACTTAGGTTAGGCATTACGAAAAAGCTTTCTAACAGGAAGCAAAATGAAGCACTGGACAGGTTTGTCTGAAGAGACACGTTACAGACCCCTCTGGGAGTCTTTAAAACCAAATTAAGCAACTGTTCCTCTTGGGCAAAGGAAAGGAACAGATGACCTTGGGAGTTAAAGGGACTATTATGACATTTTAGAGGAAAGTAATTCACCTGGAAATTCAGCTACTGGTGAAGAGGCGAGTTGAAAAAAAAAAAGAATAAAGTTTTTATTAATGCTTTTCTACTTCTTATAAACTTTTAAAATCATCCTTTCAAGCCTCCTAAGATTTACTAGGTATGTCAGTATTAAAACATTAGAAGGTGACGCAAAAATAATAAAATGTAAAGGGGAGATGTTTATAGCTTTCAGTACTGGACTGCACTTGGCAGCTCTGAGCCACTGAGTTACCCAGGGGCACTTGGAGCAGTATCGCTCTCTGGAAAGCTCATCTCTTTCCAGATCATTCAAGTGAGGAAGGCAGATTTCCCTCCTGCCTTCTTCAGGCAGCCTGGCGCTGCCAAAGGTGGTTTGGAGAGTATTATTGGGGCAATCCAGGAAGGAGAATTACACCTGCTCTAAACGATGGCTGAGTACCGAGCTGGGTACGTAAGAGGATGGAAATGGGAAGAAAAGATAAGAAGACTGCCAAGTTGGCCGCTGCAGCTGAAAACACACTGGCAAGCTTCCTCCCCTGCCTCTCTGCTGCGACCTCTCAGTCTCCCTCGGTACAGCCCTTGTGATGCTCTGCCAAATAGGCTTACACTTTGGCAGAGAGAGAATTTACACATTCCACAGGACTTGATGAAATAGCAATTGATAAGGACACGCCACAGTATTAACTGGAAAAAATCCATATATGTTAGGGGGAGGGGAGGTGGCTGGGTGGGAAAAGGAGAGTTACACCCCCTGTTTGGTTGGTTTTAAGCCCAAGCAACCTTTGCCTGTGTGCAGGGAGTCCTCTTGCAAGCCTTGTGCTTGTTAGAATTTAATTGCTAGCTGATCATGCTGCTGGCGAACTGGTGCAAACAGAGATGATCCCTCATTAATGCAGAAGCTTACATGAGACCAGCTCCAAGGAATAATTTCAATAGTGTCTAAATACTCTCCGGTCCAAATTTCCTTGCACCAGCATGCCATTTTATTAACATATCTGACAGAAAAAAATCAGCAAGAAGTCTGTCTGGGAACTGTCTCCTCACCCTCTAGATATTTTTAAAAGTAGGTCTGTCTTAGAGGGTATTTGTGGCCTGGAACTGCGTGGAAATGCATTTGGAGACACATCACCAGTCGAGAGGTCAGAGGGCCAACAGCCGCTATTAACTGCCTTGCAGCTAGGCAGGAGCCGAAACGCTACCCTTCGGCCTCGCTCAGCTGCAGAGAACATAGCGCAGCTGTAAACAGCTGTAAAGAGCTGTCAGGGAAGGAGAAAGCTACACCTACCTTTTGCTTTTTGCCTTGCATGGAAAAAAAATATTAGGAAACGAAAAAATCAACTCGCAGGAAGCTACACGCGGATTACTTCTTTTCCTCTTCTGGAGCCAAAGACATCAGTCTTCTTTTGCGCAAGACGTGAGCCGCATGTTGAGACACCTTGTGATTATAAACTCTCCTCAGCAAAATTACCGAGGGTAAAAGAATCGGGGGACTCACGGGATGATCTGATTGGCAGGACAATTAGGTACGGGCTGTGTTCTTTCATTTCTGCTGGAAACTTGGTGTAATTACAGCTCCTGTCTCTGGCCTGTGTGATGCTGGAGGTCAGATGAGGTGATCAGGATACTCCCTCTGGCCGTAAAAATCTATTAACCTTGCTTTACACCAGGCATGGCTCAGGCGCACAGAAATTCAATACCTGTCCGCCATCTGAAAGCTCTCTTGTCAAGGAGGAAGAAATAGAAGTAGTGAGGCGAGCAAGGCTTCTCTCCAATTTTTTCCATCAAAATTGCTGGAGAGAAGCTCCCAGGCGAAGGGTTCAGCTTCGAGGGGCAGCTGAGCTGGGAGCCTTCGGAGGAGTGGGCCCCACAGCTGAGGTCCACTGCGGAGATGCTCAGCAAGCGATGGAAAACCGTGGGAGAGGTGGGCCACAGGGATTTCCGTGCTCGCTGGAGGTGCTGCTTGCCTTATTTAAAGGGGATGGAAAAGGAAAATCTGAGGGAGGCTTGCTACCCTTTCTTATAAAAGGAAAGCTCTTGAGCACAGGAAATTAGGCTGCCCCAGAAACGGGCCAGAAAATCACTGTACTCCAGAGACTGTAATCTTTATTTTTGCACATATAGGGCAGAAGGATTTTTTGAGTGAGGATCCTACTTATTTATCAGCTTTCTTAGGGGGAAGTTTTTGGAGAAAGGGGCTAGTGAGAGCTTCTAGTTAATTTGGTAATCTGCCTTACTGAGTGGGAAATTCATCTGCCTTAAGTTGGGTATCTAAAGGTAAAAATGTCCAAGCCTGAGCCAGCCAGACTTTTCCTCCCTCCAGAAGAGATGGTGAAGGCAGATCGGACTATTCAGCCTCCGGAGATGCCCATTTCCCTGCATCATCTATACAAGGAGTCTCGGGTGACCACTTCAGGCTTTAACACCTGACTTACAGGAACCCAAAGCTAGGTGAGATTCCCAGCAGCCGTCAGAGTAAAACTGCAACGCTTTTCACAGATGATGTAAATGGCATTAGAGAAAAAAAAGTGCCACCTAATAATCAATCGTTAGCTTAATTAGCTCCAAGCTATGAAGTCAGAGAGTTCCAACTGGAGGCCAAATCCAGCCTGTGGGCTGAGTCCATCTGGCTGAGCTCTGCTTCTGCCGTGGCTACGTGGTGGGACGGGAGGCGATGGGGAGCAGCTGTTAGCACTCTGGGTGAAGTCCAGCAGTTCCTAATGCCTCCTACCACGCTCACACACAGCCAAAACCCTCAGCCGGGGGAGGTGCCGTGTCCACATGGCTCGTGAGGGGCGTCTCCAAACGGGCATCTGGGCTCCAGGAACACAAAACAAAGCTTGGACCACCCTGTGAATTAAGTCATTCTTCTTGGCCAGAAAGAGACTTAGGAAAGTAAACATCTTGAAGCTTGTATTGCACAGCCCTGCTTTTGAAAGCCCAAATTAAGTGCTTGGATATGCAGTCTGTGCTGAGAGGTAGTGTGTGTGCAGTTGGGGTTCATGCAATTCCCTTCGGAGGAATTTTCACAAAGAAAACAGGACTTTGTGTTTTCTGACATTTGCTTTAAGTAAAAGGCATTGTGAGGACTTTTACAGAATACCAATTAGACTCACAGGTTAGCAAGCGAGAGCTATGTACTTCGTGTTGGCTGAGGTCACTGCACAGCAGAAAAAAAAATCAGAGCTATTCACAAACAGCCTATCCCAGAGCTGCAAATCTGATTTCTCCACTTTAGCCAGATGAGGGTTGTTAGCAGAAGTAACATCTTTCTTTACACCAGCTGATCCAGTTAGGAAAGAGTAGGCTAGCTGTTGGGCTGTGAAAACAGAACCTGGCAACCAGAGGAAGGGCTTCTGCTCCCAGGGGCTCATCTGGACTTTTCTTTCAGCTACATCAGCCGGTCTGGGAAGAAATATCACCAAACTACAAATCATGACTTCTATCTCTGACAATCATAGCTACTGCAATGTTGCTCTTAATTGCCGTCGCTGTTCAACAATTGCATAGCTTAGGTCCCTCTTAAAATATCCTCGTGAAGTTCGGTGCTTTTTTGTTTGTAAACAGCTTTGTTTAAGTTTTAGAGGTGCTGCCTGTTAGCATTAGGGCCACTGGTGCCATGGGATGGGTTGTGCTCTCGGGTCACCAGGGAAAGCTCAGCTGCCCTGTGCTGGGCTCAGGGAGAGCTGGCACTCCAACAGGTCCTGACATGGCCCCTAGGTGATGTATTATGGAGAGGCAAAGCAATCCTATATCCCAGACAAACCTTTCCCTATCATTCCTTTGTCTTGAGAAAGCTGTTGAGCAAAGCGTACCCCATATGCTGAAGCTCCATGGCTACCACACAGCAAACACACCTGCCTGGGGGGGGATTGACACAGCACAAAGCGGGAGGACAAGAGCGATTCCCCGAGGCAGGGACAGGACTCGCTGAGAGACAAACACCACCGCTTGGAGCTACAGGAGGGACAGACCATCCCCCAGTGTTCTCGTTCCTGCCTCTATACAGCTTCTCCATCATCTAACTGCTCCAAAGGCCACCTCTTTCTGGCCAAATGCAAGGTTAATCGTCTGGAGCAGGACGCTTGCTTGGGCCACCAAGTCTCATAGCATCAGGGAGGGAGGAGAGAGGTAAGTGAGTGGTAGACTGCTGTCGTTTCCCTCGAAGCACAGCTGGAGTTCTTTCAGCCCCAGAGGCATGTCCTCCTGGTGTCTTACGACTATTTTCAGAGTGGGCCACTGAAAACATGCATGAGGAGGAGCACCTTGTAATGTTGATAGCACATCTTCCCAGTGGTATGGAGCACGAAAAACCTACTTTTCATATGACAGTAATGTGCAGTGTTTAACAAAAATTTATAAAGTAAACCCAAGGTAACTTGGAACTGTTTACTCTCAATTTTTACTCATGTTCTCTCTAATTCAGCAGACAGGTTTACTTGCTGTCTCTCTCTGGTATAAAACAAAGGTAATATGTCTAATAGTGATACAGCCATACACAACAGAATTTAGCCACCTACACAGCTTTAATCAGAACATCTTTCACTGCTCGTAAGGGGAATTTATCCAAGTAACAGCTTTTAAATTGACCACACTAGTGTTTCTGGGATAAGATCTCCATCGTTTCTCAGCATTTGTCTCCATCTGTCACATTAACCTCCCTCTGATCTGTGTCTTCTAAATGCCAGCTAACCAGGGTCACGGGCAGCCACAACGTGGCCAGGAGGGCCTTGAGGTAGTGCAGCTCTTTCCTCATTACCTGCCTTGGCACATGTGCGTCAGGCAACGCTTACGTGGCAGCTGAGACTGAAGCCCCTGAGAGTCCCCCAATTAATCTGCCCCTTGAACAGAAGAACAGTGAAAAATGTCATTCTTCTTGACGGATGTAGTTCTCTCACAGCCGATCTAAGTCCCGGTCCTGTAACACCTCACCGGTGTGTATTATCACTCTCTTTAACATTTCTATTGCTCTACACCGTAATCATGTAGGCAATGGCTGTGCTGCAGACAAAAGAGGATTAGGTACCAATGCCTGACCCTAAAGCCAAGTGGGTCACTGGGTACAGTTCCTATACAAATATACAGTTCCCATGCTGAAAGTCTACTTACCTTCAGTTCACACAAGCTGAAGGAGAGGGTAGCTGCTGTCTTTTCTAAATTTTAGACCAGGTGGTCCTTAGCCTAAGTAAATTGTTTGAAGAAATAGTTGCTCTACTCAGGTTGATATGAGGCATGGTGTATAGGTGTTACATATAGTATCTAACTGCTTATTGAACTCATTATTAAAAGAACAGATTTCAATGCTAGGAAGAGTTCATCATCAATTAATGATAGTGTTGTCTCAAAACAATATTTGGAAAGTACATACAGGCATGGGCACGTGCACGCACACACCACCTGGTTCATGACCTGCTCTTTTTTAAGTTCTCCGGGCACTACATATAAAGTGGAATCCTTATTTCTTTAAATAACTCATTTCTTCCTCTTTCAATGAACTTAACTCATGCTCTTTGAACTTCAAGGTAGAAAAATCAAAGGCAGTCACTGTGTCTCTTAGGAGTTCTTGACCTACTTTGTACTGATCAGTTCTCATCTCCTACAGAAATGTGGAAACTGTGTCAGAAGGATTTACACAATAAGCTGTCAAGAATGTTTCTTCTTTTAATTTTATGCATTTCAAGGAAAGGAACCTGAAAGGAATACGCACAAACTTTAGGTACAATTGTAGGAAAAGCGTCTGTGCCAACACATACTGTAAAAGATACCTCTGTGGGCTCAAGAGGCTACTTGAATGAATTGTCAAGTATAATTCAGAAAAGTGTCTCTAAATTCTTTCATGTTGGCAGTAAAATCAGAACTATTGCAGAGTGATTTTGTTGGCAGAGAAATGGGAAATTTGAAAACTTGGGGGAGAGGGCGAAAAGAAAAATATTTTCCCACTTGAAGAAAAAATTCCACTAATCAGTCATTGCTCAATGGCATGAGGTAAAGGCTCACAATAAAAAGTAATTATACATTATGAACATAGGACTTCATATTTTAAAAATTTTGGCAAATAATCAGAGGTCTAGTTAGGTACCAGCTAGACCACCCCTCAATCTGGCAAGTGCCCATTAAATCAGCAGTCTAGGACACTGTTATGCAGAGATCGGAACAAATTAGGTTTCTTTGTGAGAGAGCCTTTGAATTGTCCCCAAAACAATGAAGGAAAACTGGTTACCTTTACAGCCTTGTTCTGTACCCCCTCCTTACCCTCCTCCCTGGGACTTCCTTACCAGTGGGGATCCCTCCCTCCTGGCGGGATCTGAGGCCATATCTAGGAATGCAACAAGATATGAAATGACAGTCTTACAGCTTGGGCATGGTGAATAAACAACCTTCTGAAGTGGCACCTTGCAAGAATAAGAAAGGGTGTTGCTCAGTGTCATTAGGGCTCAGCCTCATGGTTGTCACTGTGCACGCAAACACAAGCTGGTCACGTCAGGCAGTGCTGGTCACTCCTGTAAGGCTTGCACCATTCTGTTCTAAAACGTGTAACAAACAACATGCAGTGCATTTGTTGCTTGGAAATACCCTTGCTTCTGGTAGCAAGCACCTCTCTATGTGGGTAATGGTGTAAGCGTGTTGAACACCACCGTTAAAACACCACCAGCTTTTTTGAATACAAAGATTTTCATTTTTGACATGTCCATTAAGACCTTCAGTATCTTTTTGCACCAGTATGTCTGTGGGGTGGGTGTGTGTATTCATATATGCACACACACATGTCTGCTTTTTCACAAGCAGTGACAATCGACTTAAAGCTACAGTGGCAGCGGCATTGTCAAACGAGTAAGTGGCACCAAATGCAACACCAATCTCACATTGCTCCCTTAGAAGAAGAGTGACCTGTCCTGAGCACAGAGGGATTTAATTGCCCTGTGGTCCCTGCACCGCGTGGCAATTTGTCAGCAGGTTCTCTGGACAGCTTGGTTTAGCATCACCGTACAGCGGTTGCCCCATGAGATACCATGGGTTTGCTGTGCCCAGAGCGTGTAGCACCTTTGCTCCGGGTCACCTTCTCATGCTCAACTCAGCCCTACACATGTGCCCCCATAGCCACTGCTGGGGCTCGGGTTGGATCTTGCTTCTTTCTGCAACGTTTTCCTCCAAATTGGAGGTGATGTGCAGGGATGAGAGGACTATGCCATGCCTCCCAAGGCTGTTTGCCATGAGCTCCTTCCAACTGTTGGAGCTGGACCCCATGGTAGGAAAGGAGGTGTGTGACCCAGGCTGACCTTCCTCCCAGCCGGTGCTATGTCCTCTCCTCCCCTGCAGCCAGTCTGCTCCCCTGCCTCCTGGAAAGACCACGAGTTGCTTCTCTGGAAGAAAAATGGATGTGATAGGCAACTTCCATTTAAAGCCTGCTTGTGGGAACGCTTCTCATCAGCGTGGTGTTGTAAATACAGGCGGACATGTTCCCGTGCATGCAGATGAATGCATCACACCACTGCGTTGTTCTGAGCACAGCTATTAAAATAAGGGGAGTTTGATAGGTATTCACCACCATACAGTAAACCTACGGCCTGCTAAAGCCATCTCCTCTCCATTTTGTGCATGTACCAGCAGTAACCAGGTAACAGTAAACTGATTTACATTCTGGGGCGATTATCCGCAGTGATGCACTCCATTAAATGGGCGGACGGTGGCTTACTTTTCATAATCCATGGTGACATACTGGAAATGATAGTGACAAAAATTATAGATAGCTCTTTGGCTGAAGATGCGAAAGAAAAGGCATGGAGGAAAGAGAGAAGCCCAGAGGCTTGCTTCTGCAAAATGCCAAGCCAGGCTGCAATGTGCTGAGTCCCCCCATTTCCACTCAAGGGCTGTGAAAGAAGGGTACTGAGCCCCTCAGAGCAGTGCAGGATGGAGCTCCGATTTGGGAAGTAAACATTCATTTCTTTGCAAATATTTTCTGCAGTTCAAAGAACATTAAACCAAGTGCAACCTTTGAATTTGCTACTTTTCAAGAACTTTCCTATTTTTTTATGAAGGAACATCTATGAACGTGTGTGTGCCAGTGTGTATTTGAGGATTTAGCTCCACACAGTTTGAAAAACAAGCCATTACTGACCCAAAGAACATGAAGGCAAGTAATGAAGACCAAGATGGGTGGAACAAATAGAAATTGCTGAAAAGAATCTCAGATGCCTGAAATTTGTATTAGGCTGTGATTTTTTTAAGCCATAGGACACTTGAATAAACACTCAAACTGGGTCAGCTCACAAGCATTCAACAGTTCCACATCTTTCCTCAACAGCTGCTTCTGGGGTCACAGAGTCTAATGCTGCACAGTTAAATAAATAAATCAGGCCATCATTTGTGTCTCCATCTTTCTGAGGTCAATTGTGGGCACTCTGGGGCCTATGAGGTTTCTGGAAGAGCCATGGTTGAATCTAGGGATACCTGAAAAATTGTCTTACTCAAAACTAGCACCCTAAAGAAGGCTTAAATCAGCCACATGTCAAGACAGCCTTTAAAATCAGAAACATAAAAATAAACCCCTACAGACTTGCCTTAAAAGATACCTCCAAACTCAACAGCTCTGAATTCTAATCAATGCAATATAAACATCTTTTGAGCAAAACATACTGCTGAAAAGAAGGTTTATTGTGTTACAAAAATCAATGCAATCTGCAGGGACTGAATCAAATAGCTGTACAGTCCAACCTGTGATTCATTTTGCTTTCATGAGTAAGGTATGTTAGGATGAAATGGAATATATATGTAGCTGGAATGGTTGGAATATACATGGTGAGAAAATATAATCACTTTTTTTCAGCTTGGAATCTGACAGTGACATATGTTTTTCATTGCTTTCATTAATGTATCAAAATGTTTCTGTCACGTGGTGAAAAACCACTAATTCATGAAAATGCAGATTAGATGCCACAACCCCTAAACTAACAGAGAACCTTTCATTTAGGCATAATTCTGAAATACTACCATCAGCCAGTCTTCTGCTGGCATGCGGGATTTGCTATCATCATTCACCCATATATTTTTGTGTGAGTTAGACTTGTGGCTCATATTTTCAAAGTATTTGTGTCAGTCTCAGAGCTCCTTTGCTTTAAATTAAATATATAACTGCATGAAAAAGATTGGCAGTGTCACCAACAGCATCTCTTTAAAGTGGAGTTGAGTCAAGCAGAAATTAAATTATAATCAAGTAATACCTATCTTACATGCAGCTATCAGCCCTTTACTTGCCAGGACTGTGGTAGATGATAACTACTTTTTTTCAGTGTTTTGAATGTTAATTGTTTGAGCTCATAATATGGGAAATGAGGTCCCTGGGTTTTGTAAGCCCAGTCTTTGCCTGATGAACTATATTCCTGCTAAGGGTATGTCTATAGGAGAAAGCAAGCAAGTCCTGATAGTGCTCTGAGCATCCTTGGAGCTGCTTAATTCAATATACCCGAAGACACAGCGAGCTGCAGGGTTCATACTCAGTGCCAGGCAGACTGTGGCCGCTCCGATTTTGATTCACACCACCACACATTTGGCTGTTTTAGAGCACGGGCAAAGCGAGACTGCTTCTGCCTACAAAGTGCTGTGGGCATATCCTGGTCAACATCTCCCAGCTCTTAAACAAATGAAGTGCACATGCGTGGAGATGAGGGAATGGGAAGGTCGTGGTCACGGCGCTGGACTGAATCTGCATTTTTCTGTGCAGCCTTGGGCTAGTCACTCCTTTTACTCTCATCTTAACTCCTCGTCTGGAAAACTGGGATAAAGGTACTGGCTTTTATATAGTACAAGCATGACTTTCTAAACAGTCATGATGGGTTTGGTACTAGGGTGGTGAGGGGCCATACAACTACCATGCCAGAGGGAGCAAACCAGAAAGGTTGAAATGTTAAATAATATATTGCAATAACAGTGGTTTTTATTTATTTTTTTCTAACTAGTAGAATTTCTAAAAGGACAGTAAAGCGATGGCAATCAGCTCGTCTCATCACAGCCCTCCTTCTCTCCTGTGCTGTCACTGTGCATCCAGTGAATGAATAGGCAAACCCAACCTCATTTCGGCTTGGGACATGGGCTGTCAGTCACTTCTGACAACAAGCATTTGGTGCCCATTTTTAGCAGGATTTTAACAGATCAATCTTTATCTGGTGGTTCAAAGAAGCAGTTCCATCTGCGTGCAGCTTGGTACTTGCAAACGCTGTGCTTGATCTTTAAACGTATCATTGTTCTGAATCACCGGCTGCTTCTGTTTTAATGTAGGTGATCTGATTCACCAAAGTGAGTTAATAATATAACTGGGGAAAATTAAGTTCCTATTTCTATGAAAGCATAAATGTTATCTGAGATGGTGACATTTACGATTCACTGAAAAATATGATTTGTTTTATATGCAGTTGTTGAGCTGCCAAGGAGGTTTTTTTATTTCTAGCAATTTAAACTTCTCTGTAAAGTAGATGATTTAAGACAGGCAGAAGATGCCTTTTCCTCACTGATCCATTATGTCTGCCTTTTCCCTTTACTCTTGGTCTGCAGCAGGCAAAGAAGCAGCACTGGTTAGAAATCACTGGATAAATGTACACAGCTCATTTTTCTTTGTAATATGAGGGAGGGAGAAGAAAACCTTATAAAATACAGAGCCGTTAAAAAAAAAACAAAACAGACAATTCTATCATGATGGATAACACTTACACAATTAAATAAAAATACACTTGCAGTACCAAAGAGCAGAGCACATTTCATTTTTATCTGCAATGTCACTCTGCTAATGGTTTCTGTCACAAAACCTAAACAAAACAAATCTGCGAAGCAGACAAAGTCTCAGGTTTCAGGGATGCAGAGTTCTTCCAGGTGGATCAGAAAAGTAGGTCAGTGGGTCATTAATGCAAACCTGACGGGAAATAAACCCCGACCCGCTGAAAAGGAAGAGGTTTAGCACATTCGTCCATTTGACACACTCTGTGCATATCATTTGCTCTAAATAGACATTGCAGTTCAAGCACTGCAAGCCAAAACGCAGATCTGAGGACATCTCAGAGACTGAAATACCTTCATCCTCTCATATTGTGCGGACCTCACAAATCGCATTATATAGATGGTGGGGTTTTCACACTCGAAGAGCAACATATATGACAATTTCTGTGTGCCTAAGTACACTGCAAATCATTTTCACAAACCTATACGGCCTTATTTCTATTGCTGACCAAGTCGCTTAACCCCTAAAATGTTTGTCATCTTTCTATGTCCTCCTAAAAGCCCAAAGTATTTTTGACATTTCATTTTCCAAGAAGACGTGATAGATGCAACGTTGGGGAATTTCCACCTGCAGCCTCGTACCTTTAGCTGCTTTGCAGCTTTCCCCTTATACCCAGTGGGGGACACTTGGTGGGGAGGGAAAACGAGTCCCGTTCCCCTGGGCATGGGGGGAGGACGCCATCCCGATCTCCCCGGAGCCCCGCGGGCATCTCTTGCGGCATCAGCCCCTCGGCAGCCCTGCCTCGCTGCCCGCTGCTCGGCGGGTCCCCTCCGCTCTCACGCCTGCCTCGTCCAGGCCACCCCAGCGGAGAGCCACCAGTGGCGACCTTCGCCTTCTGGCTTTCTGAATCTTTCTCGTTTTGCTTAGTTGACTTCTCTTGGCATAGACCTGCTTAGGTTTTTTTGTTGTGAGACTAAGTCAAGCAAATCTGGAGGGGAGGGGGGTTGACACATTTTGTCTTCTGATCATCAAGCACTTGGGTGGTTTTTTTTCCCCATTGTTAACTTAATTAGAGTTTCTTGTTTTATACTGTTTTAGTTTGGCACCAAGTTGTTCCATCTCTCTTATTTTTTTCACATCAGAGTTTTGGATTTCCCCCACCTCCCAAAAAGCCCCTTTCAGGAAATCCAGAGCCAGTGGTTAAGAAATCTGCTGCAGCTTGGAAATCCTTCATGACACATTAGTTCTAGGAAACATCTGACAAACAAAATAGTCCTTTGGTGGGTAGAGGCATTAAAAAAATACATATAAGCAAGCACGTGAATTTGGAGTTAAGATTTCTTATTTCTCTTCCACACAATAATTTCCTTGCACTTGTTCGACTTTTCTTTTGGCTAGCGTTATATCTTTTCTGGGCCACTTGGAAAACCTGAATGCAGACATGGCAGCATAAAAAAACTGCAAGACAGACACATCCCATATACCATCATGGCTGGTTTAGCTTAAACTTTTCTGAAATGACAAGTAAGATAATCAACCAAATGGTGCGTGCAGCAAGAGCAGATAACGGCATACATTAAAGCAGTGTAGCACATCTCTACTCAATACCAAGGTGGTTCTAGGTGCCTACTAAGATCATGGACCTCAATGTCTTGTCCTGGCCAGGACAGCTTGTGATCTTTTGAAGGGTGAAATAATTCACCTGGCACAGACAGGGGGTCCACAGCAGGAGGGGGAACGGACCCCAAGCCTCCTGATTCCCATGCACGGTCCTCATGCATAGCAGGTAATTGGTTTTGTGCATCTTGAAAGAGGTGTATAATAAACTAGTGGACACCTACAGGTTGCAGATACTGATTTAAATCAAACTGATTTAAGCAGTTGTTTCTAATTATGATTTCAATCATTAACAGAGAATGGCTAAGGCTTGTTTGCTGCTTGTTTTAAATTTGTACTTCTAGAATATTTCCCCACACAAAGGCCAGTGCTCAATAATTGATGTGAATTTCTATTTATCTTTGCAAGACTAGAATATAAACAAAATCCACATGAATTTATCTGCGGAGTTATGGTTTACAAACGTTTATTCAGATCCTTAATTTGTAAGTTACTTGATTTTGAAATGCCAGACAAAACATCTCTTATTTATTAGATGATGCTTCCTTCTTACTTACAATTTGAATGAAAATGGAATTAATTAAAATATGTGTAATCAACACTTTGTTATTGTTTGAATAATCTCAGTAATGCTAACTTAGATGAGCTGTATGCGTGGGACAAAGTGAATGTGTGTCATGTCCAAAACCAGGACAATGTGCCACAGCACTTTAAGCAACTAAACAGTTTTATTAAACAGAGGAGGTAACACTTCTGTTTGTCTAATTAAATTGTTTATTTATGGTCCCCTGTCTTTTGATTATCTTAGAACTAGTAGTTTTCATCCTTTCGCATTATTTTTTACTCACTATTTTTTGAGGTTTTGAAGTGAGTACTTGGATTTCAACTTAAATGATCTAGTCCTTGACCAGAGCTACGTGAAAAAAAATGTAAAGCAGAAAATGTTCCATTTGTACTTACAGTAGAAGTTACCTCTGATTAAAAAAATGATTTGTCAGTGTAGCAAACCCTACTTCCAAGTGTTTACTAAATAACTTCCCCTAGCTGTAGGATGACTTTCTTTAAAAGTGTGGCTGCAAATATATACTGTTTGTTACT
Source organism: Haliaeetus albicilla (assembly GCF_947461875.1). Lineage (NCBI taxonomy): Eukaryota > Metazoa > Chordata > Aves > Accipitriformes > Accipitridae > Haliaeetus > Haliaeetus albicilla. Next base: position 17,078,970 of record NC_091507.1, read on the forward strand.
TTTAATGTAATTTATATTATTCTAATATATGTTAATAAATTTAGACCTTCCCCTATGCTGTCATATTTTACATCTTAGTTTTAAACAGCTATTGTTTTAAAGAGAAAAATAAGATTCAGTTTCAACTGTAATATCCAGATTTTTAATGAAAAGATTAACAGACTTTCCTCTAATCAGTAGAGCAAGGTGATTACACCAACAAAACAAATTTAGCATTACTGTTGCCATATATGTCAACTTATTCTATGCAGTAATAACTTGAAAGCATAATTTTATTAATTAACTCTCTAGCAGTTGAAAGTGCTTCAGACATATTCTGTTGATGAAGGGACATACTACAAGTGCAATCTAATTTCTACTCAAATCCTGTGTTTAAGTCCTTGTGGAAATCGAATAAAACGAAGCATTTGCTGAGTGTTTTGTTAAATTGAGAGCCAGAAGAGGGATGCCCACCGATTTAAAGAGATTAAGGATCACTCCAGAAAGTCTAAGTATTTATATGACATCTCCAATTTGACATTTTCATTAACATGAAAATAAAAGTTGGAGGAGCAGTCGCACAAAAATTAAAGTTTCATTTTAACTAATGGGTCACGATGCAAAGTAATAGTGATGGAAGAGTGATTTGCACTGAGGTGCTGCTATTGAAGTTGTCATTCTGGCTTTACAGGTCATCCTGGACTCTTTCAGTGCCAGCCACAGCTAGGCAGGGGCTGTGAGGGTTTTTTCTAGTAGCCTGGTTCCAGGTTGTCATCCTGCCCCCAGGTACCCACCTGGGGACCATGTCCTTTATTGCTCCCCATTTGGGGACTCTTGAGGACGGGTCCTCATGGGGTGAAAATGGCCCAGTCCTGATGGAGCCAACAGTGATTGATACCAGCTGAGTACCCATCCCTTAACTCGGCACATACCCTACTGGGGAGCCAGCAAGTGTGGGTTATACAGGGGGAATTATCTTTGAAATGGATTTCTAAAACAATGCGTTTAACATATGAAAGCCTGGGAATCTGAAATGAAAGTTTTTACATACTTGGCATTCATTTGTAAGTTGGCAGTGACAGCTTTCATCCTACAGAAAACATTTTTTATCTCATGAAAGTTGAAAATAGCTTTGTGCAATACTGGTGCCTCTCGCTAAGATGGGGCTTTTCATCCGTGACCTACTTTGCTTTCTGCACAATATACCTAATGAGTAATAATGACTTCGGAAAGGGCAGCGCTAGAGAAGAAGTCGAAGTAACGCCTTAAGACGCTGTCTGTGAAAACATCAAACGGAATATTTTTCATCAGGCTGAATAAAAGAATCTGGTTAAAGTACACATAAGTTTAGGAATTAAACAACGCCGGGCTGACGGGCGAAGGCTCTTGGCACAAAGCGGCTGTCGCGGCGTGGGGCCGGTGGTCGTGCTGCGACAGCACGGCGGTGGTGCTGTCAGGCACCCCGGGGGGCCGTGCGGCACACGAGCATCCCCGCGGCACGCGAGCATCCCCGCGAGCACCCGCGGCACCCGCTGCCGCAGCAGCGCGGGAACCTGCCGCCGCTGACGTGCCTCGGTGGCAAGCGGTGCACCAGTGAGACTCGGCATCCCGCAGCCCTTGGGGTGGGGGGGAGACCTGGGGGGAGGCTGAGCCGGTGGCAGAAGGAGCTGGGGGCCACAGAAGACGGGGGGTACGAAGCTCCGTTGCCACTTGGCAGAGCTGCTCTGCCTTTTACTTGCCAGTCACTCATCAGCATGCCCCAGACCCCACCTAAATTTGCCCGTCTGCTCCGCTGCAGCCCTCCTTTGCCCTCCAGCCGAGAGCCAGAGCTGTGCGACACCCATCTCCATCTTTCCTCAGCTGTGGAGCCGATGCGCAGGTCCCGCTTCTCCGGCCCTCATCGAGTCCCTGGGTCTCCTTCCCTTCGCAAACCCCCAGCCCACAAGCCACTCACAGAGGGTGAAGCTCTGCCCCTTCTCACCCTTTTGTCCTCCAGCACCCTAGATAATGTTTAGTTTAGGTTTTGCAGAAATCTTAGTTAGACAGAAAATGTAAAATTTTACCTTTATTTTTATCACTATTATCATTCTCCTTGTCTTTTTAGACTGGAGTACTTTGATTGATTTTGCTGGAGTGAAAAAATATGCTTTTTTCCTTCTTGGGTGAATGAAACTTTGTTAGATTGCAAAAGTAATATATTTTGTTCTTCTCAGGTGAGCTGAGAGTATTCCTTGTGAAACTGTCTAGGAGAAAAAGGATTTTATATATACCAAAAAATGTGTGCGAGTCTCCATTTCAGAAATCCATGCAAGCCACAACATTGCATCATTTTCTTTCTTTCTGTCAGCAGATGCCTATGAGTTTTCACAGCAGGCCAACTTTGAATTGTATTTTGCTTCTTTGCCCATGGAGCATAATCAGAAACCTGGGGAGATTTCATGAAAAGCACAAAATGCCTCCCTGAACAACGAGGAGTAAATAAAGCAGGCCAAATGCCAGGCAGAGGAGAGAGGAGCTGCAGAAGGCAGATGAGTTGTGAGTTTGCTGTTGGCGGGCGAGGAGAGGACACGGAGGGGAGTTGTGGCCTCCTCAGCCTCCGACCCTTCCTTCAGAAAAGGCTTCTCACTTCAGGTGCAGCTCAAGGCGACGGTTGATGTGGAGGATTCAACATACAGGTGATCAGCTGGTCCAAACTTGAGGATAAATTCAATTCCATACCAATTAGTATAAATGGGTCCTGAGGAAAACTGAAAGCCACGTGAAGCAGAGAACAACAGCTGACTTGCCTCACAGTACATCTAGTACTATAAAGGAGTATTAAGATACTGATATTCTCAATGTTCACAGTAGCTGTAAGGCCCCTTTGTAATACTGACATGATCTGAAGGGCTGTTTGTTTAAGCGAAAACCATATCCAGTGTTTTAAGTAGGTCAAGTTCAAAGCCTAGTCAATATTTGAAAAATCTGTGCAAGTTAAAGAGGCAATGAGAAAAATTAGCATGTGAGCCCACTAGAGCTTTTCTTCCCAACTGCACTTTGCATGGGGAAAATGAGGACAGTACACAATGAATTGGTATTTGTGTCCCAAATACCCAACTCCTTCTCTAATTTTCCATAGGAAAAAAAAAAGAAAGAATTCAGAAACTCTTTTTCTGAGCTTTTACTTGATCGTCCCTTTTTCTAAATTGGGAAGTGGAAACTTTGATTTCCCATCATAACTTTGCCAGAAAAATCAAGAGCTAAAAGTGAGTTTTGTTTAACTTAATTCCCAAACTTTTACCGTACATCCTAATTACAGTGTGTCGCTGTGATTTGGAAAAGCTGGATACCAGATATATGCACCACAAAATATAGACTATGGATGACAAGAGAAGCCTTTCAAACCAATAACTAAAACTTCTTCTTCATTCACAAAATCTGAAATGGAAGAATGATCTAAGTGATGTGGGGGATGGCAGGGCAGGGAGGAAGGGAGGAGAGGAAGGACACCTCATGCCAGCTCGGGTCGGTGGCATTTAGGCATACTTTCCCTTACGTTCCTCCTTAGCCAGTGGACTTCCAGAGAGCAGCTCAGAGCAGATGCTGTGAGTAATTTTTTGGCAGAACCTCTGGATGAGCTACGTCGGTATTTGAGTTCAGATCTGGAGTGCACTTTAGGAGGGACTATCCTGATCGTCCCCACTTATAACACTGGTTTTCACAGCAGAGCAGCTCTTGGCTTCCTTCCAGGTGAAACCAAGCTGGAGTTGGCACGCAAGGGGGGCACCCAAAGTGCTACGGCCATGAGAGTGTGCGTGCGAAGCATGCAGGACTGACCAGGCCTAGTCTGAGAAAAAATGTGCATAATGCGGAGATGTGGGCCTCAACACTGACTGTTTTGCTCTGCAGACGCACATCTGTGGGTCCACACTACTTTTTACCATAGGCGCAGCTTCTGTCTCTGGACACAGGGAGAGCCTAAGGAGCACCTGGCTCAAGCGGCTGAGTTCAATACCCAAAGGTAGCTGGTGTAAACATCCCTCCACGCAACTTCCAGCTGCAGCTGCTCTAAAAGCCAACACCGTCCCTGCGATGCCCACCAGGACGCTCTCAGAAGGACATGCTGCTGCAGGGACATGTCCCATCACGCAAGCTGAGACTGCGCGTGAGCTCTGCCATGGTCAAGACTTGCATCAGGAGCCACAAACACTTTCACACCTTGGTCACCATTTGAACTTTGATTTGATGTACAGTCACAGCTGCAGGCTGTCTTTAAGACAATTTGGTGGAAATTAATTTATGGAGTCAGTACAAGAACTTGTGGTCTTAGAGTCTCCTGATCATAGCCAAGCATGTTTCCATGGTTCATCCAGGTGCAAAACCCTTGTTGAGAGGGAGTAACCAAGGGCTTTGGTCAGGAAGGGTTTCTGAAGCAGGTTCATGATTTTCAGACCAGCTGATGGAGAGGAAGATGGAAAGGAAGCAAGATACCAGGTGGAAAGACAGCACAGTTATTGCCTGACTGCTGTCTTGCAAAGCTACATGAAATCTGGATTCTGTGAGGCTAAATGACAAAATTCCCACTGAAGTTAGCGGGGACAGAATCTGATCCTTGCGAGTCTGAAATTGTTAGCCTTTACTTAATCCAAGTAAACCAGTGGATTGAAAACTGAAACTGGACTGCAGTAAAATTCTACATTTCTGCAAGCATAGAGTAAATAAAATGAATGTAAAACTCAAACAATATTTATTTATATTTCAGATTTTCTTTATTTTATTCTTATAAGAACAAAATAGGGCTTTGCTAAGCATTTCTGTGTTCATTTGTAATTCTAGCTGTGATACCAATTCATACCTGAGTTTAGCCAAGGAAATGAACTAACCACAAATTGGAACAGCAGTTTTAAGCTAATGCTATTGGTTATGTTTCTAAAAATACATTGGATATGAGACAAGTTAAATAGCATTTTGTTAAGTTAAACACCTGCAACTCTAAAGAGAGAGCAATACAGACACATACATTATTTTTCTTATATTTTATATCAACTTTAGAGACATAAGGATTTTGTCAGTGCCACAGCACAAACAATGAGTCATAGTAAAAGCAGGGACAAGGGTGACAGTCTTTATATAAGTTTGAGACACATTTCCTTCTTTCAAAAGAAAAACATGGTATCAGTACAGTTAAATAATTGCACTGTTTTGAAAAGTTCACTGTGGTTTTCCATACACAAATACACACAAGTTCTGTAAGAGAAGAAGTGAATACTAAAAAATTGTCTTAGCTGCCTCATACTAATTCCTAGGCAACACTGATGTGCTTCAGTTTTACACTTCACTAAGGATAAACAATGTGGCAAAACATTAAAAGCTATGCAAACATGGTTTCAGGATCTCATCTATGAGATCCTTTTGAAAACAATATTTTTTTCTTACCTAATGCCCTCACAAGAGTAAATTTCCCATTACATTTCTGCCAACTGGAGAATTCCAGTCAAGTGAGAAGAAATAATGAGCAACATTACAGCGACCAGAGAAAAGAATATATGAGAAATGCAAAGTATTTCCCGCTACCCCTGCTGCATAAATATATACCTTCCAGGGAGAAGAGACAAAAGGTAGCAAGGATATTATTCTGCACACACCCACCCTGACCCCACAGTCAAGATGTAAAGACTTGTTAATATATACAGCTGCCTGTTGCTTGTAAGCCACTCTGGGATGATGATGGTAACACCCTGTCTCTTCACTGCTTGTTCAGTGAGAAAAAGGGACTGAAGACAATGAGAATCCTTTGGCCTTGTGAGAACGTGAGTGTTTGAGTGGTCTGTCTCCTTCTCCTTACCTTTGGAGGACCTATAAACCGACCCCAAACACCTCAGAGCCACGGAGTGCAAGCAGGGTATCACCTCTTATTCTATTTTCCCTAGCAGGTAAAACTTCTGCATTTATTTTTGTGCTTGAAAGAAATCTACAGATCACTTTGTTTTTCCCATGCCATAGAAAAGGAGTACCCTAGCTGCCTTCAGAGATACACTTCCAGTGCCCCAGTCTGAAACGCTTCTATGACTGATTCATTTAGGCTCCAAAACTTTGAGTAAATGCTGAATCAGAAGTGAATTTGACACTGTTGAAGCTGTTTAAGTTATCCATACAGTATGAGCAGTGTGTACCTTTCACTGCAAAATTCCCTGATTCTTAGTGTCATTACTAAATATGAATATTTGGCCTAGGTTTACTAAAACAGCCCTTGGGTCTGGAGAAACTTTCACATTTGTCTGAGTTTTTTGCTCAGGCCGAAATGTATTATCTCAGGTAGTTTTGACTAAAGAATGACCCAAAGAAACTAGTCAGATCATGACTTTGCTGAGATTTGAGCAGTTCAGAGAAGGACTTACAAGACGGGGAGTCTGAAAGGCACATTAAGCAGTATCAGTCGGACTCAGATTGGCAAAGCCAGGTCAAATGCAACTGCTGCTGTAAGATTTTGGCTTCAAAACTCAGATGTGGGAAAAGAGGACAGTAAAATGGAGTTGAATAGTCACATAAATGCCCAAATCAGGATTTTTTTTTTCACTTAGCAGATGTTTTTTTCTCCACAATACTTCTTGCAGCCAGTTTGACAGTGTACCAGTGCAGAACTAACGCTGTCAGAGCCAACTACATGTACTGCAGCATACAACAAAGTAAAGCACTACTGTGAGAAAGTTTGCCTCAAGGCTGTATTTCTAATAGACATTAAGGCCATAAGATGGAAACAAAAAACCACGGAACAACCATTAAAGAGATGCATTCACACAAGGAAAAAAATTAAACTGAGGGCAACATTTTCAGTGCAAGCAAGGGAGAATACCAAATATACTGCACTGAATCAAGTTTCCGGTGATCATTAGCTTTAGCTACTAGTCTGGGTTAGCTCTGAAATCTTTCTGTGAGTTCATTTTTCTAGAGCCACCCTTCTCTCCCCTCCCCATTGCAGGGCAGAGCTAAGAGCTTCTTGATTTGCTCTTCCCTCTTTCCCTTCTCACCCTTCCCCTCATGCCCATAGGAGAGCAGGCTTCATCACTTTGGCTGCTTGCAGAATGGATAGTTTATGGTGGTGACATTATGCTTTTCGGGATACAGGATGAAGTCACTGCCCCAGGGAGCTGCCAGCGTGCGGAAGCACGATGTGGGTAATCGCTGGAGAGAGAAGGAAAGCCATGTGAATGTGCGCAAAGGGGAAGGGAGAAGAGGAAAGCTCCCCAGGGCCCAGCTAATAGGGCTGTATATTGGTAAGACAGATGTTTATTTCTTTCCTCTTCTCTTCTTTCTCTCACATGCACACAAACACGCTCATTTAATGATTGCAGGCAAACACAAGCATAGTCTTTCTTGTAGGACCAAATACAAAGAAAAAGCTGATTATGAGGATGCTATTGCTATACCTTCGGCTATAGCAAAGGGAGTACTGAAAGCTGCTGGAAAAATAAATTGCTTTTTTGCATCAAAGTTCCCTTATATTAAAAATGTCCCACTGTGTGAATTCCTCTGTGAAAAGAAAGCAAGAAGGACTGAGGTTGGAATTAGCTCTGGTAAACTGTAAAGAATGGAGGCTTTCCAGAATTCAAGTGCTGAGGCGGATGGCAGAGTGAGAAGGATTACATTTAAAAAAAAAAAAAAAAAAAAGCAAAGAAACCCACTTTCAATCTAACACATTTCAATTACTGAAATTATTTAATATTGGACCTTAATTTATTTAAGCTTCTTACTTTGACAAGAAGTTACTGCACACCAAAAGATTTACAGTATATAGTGTTCCTCCTGCAATGACTTTGTGTTCATTGGCATGTAGTGCGAGGAGCTCTCCATGCTCCCTTATCACTGGGAAATCCACTGGAAAAGAATCGTTTTTCAGACCTAACCCTCCACAGCAGAAGTGAGATCAGACTCTATGTACATATTTTGAGGCTGTAGTTAACGAGCAGAATTAATTGCATTAGTCTTGTAAAGGCCTCATCTTTCCCAACCTTGAATTCACACTTTAATGATGTTTTATGATGTGAAGTCTTCTGATCTTGAATAGCACCATCGTTAAAAAAAAAAATCCTCCTATTATCACTCTAGCTGTCAGAGAATAACTAGATGCTAGTTTCACTGAGGAGAAAAAATTGGGGAAGTGATGATAGAAATGAATTATCTGTATGGGTGTCACTTTGCCTTCTCAATTAGGTCCCTGTAATGAAAGAGATGTTGGGATTCTGTGCTCATACAAACTCAGGCAACTTAACGCTTCCTTAGGAAGCAGAGCTGAATATCAAGGATCAGGATAAACTGTATGGGTTCAAGACACGAGCCAGATAAGGAGACTACTCATCCGTGGCTGGGCCCCCAGCTGCAAGGAGTTTCCCCGTGGTGGTGGGCTGGGGCCAAGATCAGGCTGAGGTCTGACTGGTGGGACCCCTGCTTTGCGTGAGCCTCCGCTCAGCCCTTTCCCTCATCCTGCTTACAAGCAGACAACAAAACCACCATGCTCTGCGGAAATTACTGGCAAGGCAGATCCATATTGATTGCTCCCAGATTTCTGCCTAAGAGGAAGATGTTTTCTATTATCATACAATAATTCAGTCTTTTGAAATTCCATTACTTGGAGGGTAAAGTGCTTCCAGCACTTCCTCTGTGGCCATTTTTGGAGGTTACCCATCTAAAGAGCTCTGTCAGGCTGGATGGATATTAGACACCAGTTCAGTGCAGTATTTTTAAAATTCAGCATATGTGCATAAGTGCTTTGCTAAATCAGGGTACCTTTGCATGGCTTTCACATTCAAGGCAAGCTGAGCCCCAAAGCTCCAGGTGAAGCCCCAGAAGGAAAAGGCACTGGTGACAAAGCAGGCTGAAGATGGGAGGATCCCCTTATCCTTTTGCTGATTAGCTGCTAATTTGCTTCTGTAAAGGGATATTTCAGGCTTGGACTACAGTCAAGACAAAACCCAATTTGGTGGACATTATGATTTAAGATCGAGAATACCCAGAGCACAGAAGAACAGACGATGGTCAGGGATGCAGTGAAAAAGGAATGCCGGCAGGGAGCAAGGAGGAGAGTCCAACTGCAGCTTGGGCAAAAGCAAAAAGAAAAAGCACAGCAGGCTGCTGCCGTCCAGGCCTGCAGAGCTCCCACTTCTTGCAGAGCCAGGAAGAAGAGCATGTTTCACAACAGTGAAAAACCACAAGTCTCTTCTGTCTGGAAATATCAGTGCATCTCCTGGCTGCAGCACAGAGATTGCTTTCGGAGAGATATCCCAACATCTCACAGTATCAAGGCTTATTTTGTTGGGGATTTTTTTTTCACTTTTTATGGATTATTGGAGCAGTTAAGAGCTTCACGTGAGCTCAAAACTATCTTGAAACAGAAAAAAAACAAGCAAAGTTCCAGCTGCATTTTATTCTGTATCTGCAAGCAAAGTGTTCCAAGGAAAATGAAGATGTGCGGAAACCTCATCTCACTATTGACAGTGGAAGCCTCTGAGGCATTTGAGGTACTTTATAGCTTTCAGTTAACTCAAGCAGGGAAAATTAACAATAAAACTGTAGCATGGAAATGTTAAAAGTGCCAAACTCCACACAAAAATGAACAGGAGAGGAATCAACACAGCAGGGCATATGGGGAGCTCACATAACTTCGTTGTTCCTGCTGCAATCTTTGTTCTAACCAGATGAAGAGACACAAACATTCCTTGAAACTGTTAACTGAAGAGGTGAAATTTATTCTTAACTTAATTGCTTAAATCAGTCATCTTTGTAAAGATGTCCCAGAGCACAGAGCACATTGTTAAAAACAATTCAAGATACCAGAGGTGTCAATGACAGTGCTGGCTGCTCTGGGGTAGCAATGAGAGCAAAGCCAGGAATCCTCAGGGCCGGGCTGTGGCCGCACTCCTGTGCATCAGCGTGGTGCAGGCTGGAGCGCAACTTCGCAGCGAGAGGGGCTGAGATGGCAGCACACAACTGCTGCACCCCCTGGCTCCTTCGGTCACAGGGACAGCGACGAAACAGCAAGGTGTCTTTCAGCTCAACCTGTGCCATTTCTCAGGAAAAGCAGTGAAGGTGGTGATTTGGTGAATACGCAGCTTACAGTCCACCGAGGCACCAAGGAAAGGGAGATCTTTGGTCTCTGTAGGCACCTACCTCTCTCTGTTGACTTGATAGCGCGCTCGCATAGTTCAGGAGTGCTTCACTAGGCATGTAAAATAAAGCGGTGAGTGAGGTGCCTCTGACAGGTGGATCAAACTCTTCCCCAAAAGACAATACATTCAGTTTAGGAAGGAGGAGTAGGGGTACAAAACAATTCCTGCCTCTATTTATGGGACAAGTTAGCTGAAATTGGGTACAGGCCTTTAATGGATACCATGCAAAACCAGGTCCAGAAAGCAGAGAATATTTTTTTCAGCACAAACACAGGATTTGGAAATTGAATTCAAAGCTGGAAGAAACAAGATAGCTGCAAATACGCTCTCTAGAACAGTGTTCTTCATACTTTTGGATGTGCTGCGTACAAATTTGTACATTGCCTTTCCTGCCCACATGGAAACAACCATGGAGAACCTCGAAGGAACACCTTGCCCCAGTCCAGGGACAACAGTTATAGAGCATTTGATGAAGTTGCTATAGAACAGAGTCCAGGGTTAGAACTTGCAAATGTGAAAAATAACCTGAGAAGTCTCAGAAAAGCCACAGGCCAACGCTATTTTAATGAAGCAGAAAGTGATAAAGTACTTGCCCATCCTGCCAGGAAAACAGATGTCTATGGGATCCCTCTGCCATCCATAGGAGAGCTCTCAGGTCCAGACAGAGCTTTGCTTGGAGACACCAGGATGCTAACCCTCTAGGTAACACAGGAAATTATGTTTAAAAAATACGCCAGGAGCTAATATGGAGACTTAAAAATCTAAGATAAGGGTCCTGTGGATATTAACACTTATGAAATCCACTGCTCCCTTGAAAAAAAAAAGGACAGATTATTATTTTTTTTAATTGTCTGGGAAACGCACATAGTTATTCTAAGCTATTTTATTCGTTCCCTTGAGGTAATTTTACTAGCGGATATTAGAGTCCGAAAGACTTGTGTTCATGTCAAGTTCATTATCAGTTGATGTGTCTGATATATTGTTTAACAATTTAATGGCATGAGTTCAAGTGGTTTGCAGCGAAGCAGAGGTTCGAACACGAAACCTGTGGTCTGGATCACATCAGCCCAGGGGACTGGTGGAAATAGAGTAAGAATAAAGCACCAAGTAAAACAAGGCACAGTCGAACACAGATACATATTTTATGTAGTAGAATTAGAGGATGTTGCCAGCAAAACACACATGACCACAAGCTGATTGTTTATTTAACAGAAAACTGAGGATCTGAATGCCTGCAGCGTCAGAAATTCATGTCAGAAGAAGTGGGATGTAATAGCATATAAAGAAACAGGCAAAGCCAATCAAGGGAAATCATGATTTGGGGTTAAAGGAAGGGGGGACAACAGCCTAGGTGCAGCTGGTGATGGAAACTAATGCTTGCAAAGGGAGATGTGGCTGTTTGGAGAAGTTGTCCAGCCTCCTGGGACACACAGCAATGGACGAGACTTCTCCTGGAGAGGATCTCTTCAGAGGGCATTGGGTCTGCTCCTCTACCCGAAGGCTCACACGAGCCCTGTTGGGACAGGACAAGGGTAGGGTGCTGGGCTGACTGACTTCGGCCCGTCATGTCTGAAGGGAGACCCAAAGGTTCACGAGGCTATGGAAGGAACCCCAGAGGTTAATCAAACACTGTCAGCGAACTCGGAGAGTAGCCTGTCTCTGAGAGCTTGGCAGGAGGTGGGGTACAGCAGATACGGTGCTGGGGACACTAACTCCAGGGGACACAACTTTGGAGGTGAGAAGGGAAGGGCACGAGATGCCTGGTACACTCATCCACCATGGCACTCTCAGCACAGCCATGGTGTGGTGGGGCTGGGGGGTCCCCATGGCGGCTCAGGGCAGGGCCTGGTGTCCAGGGCCCGGTGTCCAGGGCCCATCCCACCCCCAGCCAGGAGCAGGGTGGCCGGGGGGCACCGGGGACCTCCCTGGGGACGCGGCCAGGCCGAGGCCGGGCTGGGACGTGGGCCTGCGGGTGGGCCTGGCTCAGCAGGGCCCACGGCCGGGCAGGGCTGTGGGGAGCTGTGGCTTTGCTGCGCGGGCCCTGGGGGGGGCTGACATGGCGTCCTGGGCCGCGGGGAGGTGGGCAGGACCAAGAAGGGCTGGTGGTGCCCACAGGGCCTGGCACAGCACGGTCCAAGAGACCGCATCAGTGGAGCACCCAGGCGACTCTTTTCTTCTTCCCATGTAACACTATGCTGCTGTGTGTAACGTTAGGCTGGAGGAGGCGTGGTCCAGTGAAATTTTTATTTACTCTTTATTTGGCATGGGAGCAGACGGGTTGAACAAAATCTGGAGGGGATCTCAAGGTTCCTGGTCCCTCTTCGCCCCAGGACTGGTGTCGCCAGCGCCGCTGTTCCAGGCGTACTAGCACATTTCAGAAGCCTGTTTGTGGTTTCAGACCCTTAAAATCTTTACAGCAGTATTCATTTCTTGTGGGTTTCCCAATAAGATAAAATACCAAGGACAAGTCAAACAGCAAAGCATGAACTATTTTATTTCTCCCCACTTTCTATTACTAAAAGAGCATGAGAAGCACTTGAGGGCAGTTTGCGGAGTGCATCTACCATCCAATATGACAAGTAGGTTAATTGGAATGAAGGAAAATGTGACCCTTGACTACAACTGCCCCTTAAGGGTATTGAGTTTAATGTTGTTGTTATTGTGTTCTGCAACATCGTGAGGCAAAACACAGTGACGGGCTCTTCTCAGCACAGGAGCTGTTCTTAACAAATGGAGCTCACCGAGTGACTTGGATTAAATTTGACTAAATCTCGCCCCAGGAAATCTTTCCCTAGAAAATCCTGTAGCACTCACAAATATTTTAGGAGTGACAATGCTGGGTGTCCAGCTCAGCGGAAAAGCACACGGGCTATAAGGGAGCAATATGATATGCATCTTGCAGACAGGAGAATCTGCGGATCACCTGCCATTTCTGTTGCTGGCTGTGCGTGCAAAGGAATCAGCTCGGTGACTTTGTGTGAATGTTGAGGGGGGAAACAGTCATCTTTTTTCTCTTTTCAAAGAGGGAGAAGGCATTGCAAGAAAATGTGTGCAAATTAATGTTAAAGAATGGTGATTTTTAGTCTAATTCACTTGAATGTTCTGCTCTGTTGAATGCAAGACAGTCTCTATGGAAATTCAGACAGTAAGAGTCGGGGCTACACACATTCAAATTTGGGTTGACCTCATTACAGCTCAGTGTTAAAAGCTGTTACTAACATGGCTAGAGCTCATTCTTGTAAATTGGCCCTTCAGTTTCTATGGGACTGCTCCATGGAATCAGGTTTTGAAGAAGGAAACGAGTTGTACTCCCAGCACTGGGATTTCCTCCATGACTAACTGGGAAGCACATGGAGATGCCAGCAAGCACAAGGCAGATTTTTACACCCTGGCTGGTGCCCCTGCAGGCTGATGCCTCCTTCCCTCCCTCTTGCCCCCATGCAGCACCAACCAGAGGAGGGCTGCACTGGTAGAGGAGGACAGTGGGTGGTGGGATCCCACTACTGTTGCCCAAAAACCTGAGCGAGGCCCACTTGGTTTTGTCACTGAGGCCTGTCCTTGGCTGGGCATTGAAGACCACTGGGAACCAGGTGCCAGCTCTGGCAGGAGCTCCTGCCTGGAAATGCCTTCCTGAAGCAAAGGGTCTGGGTGAGGGCACAGCTGTGGACAGAAAGGCCACGTGCAAGGTCATAATACTCCCAGGAAAAGCCCAACTGTGGGAAATGGTAGGAAAGGCAGTGTTAGCAAGAGGAAGAGAGAAAAATGTGGTGTGAGGAGATCCTGAAATCAGCTGGGATATGTATACCAGTTAGATCTGGAAGTGCTAGCAGGAGTTTTTTCTAGGCAAAGGCTATTTTTAGTTGGGGGATGTGAACAGTAGTAGGATATAAAAATAAAGAAATAAGGTCTCAAGAATAAGCCGTGGGCAAAGCTGAAAAATATATTTGTAAATAGAAATCAATCTACCTTACCTATGATTTTCTATATTGTACCTGCTATAGTAATCCTTAACTGAAACTGGAAAAAAAGATTGCTCACATCTGCACATGAGGTACCAGGAGAAAAATGCAGAAAGGAATTCTCTCCGAAATAAGCGTAAGGGAAACATTGTCCTTGTTCCTTGTCCTTGTCACAAAACAGAATTGACCCAAACCACAAGTTTTTATACATCCATTTGCATATTAGCTGTATTATTTCACCTTAAACACAATCTGTTCCATAGGTTCAGTCATACATGGCTTCACTGGGAGCAGGATTGGTACCCTGCCTCGGACTATCCGAACAATAAGCAATAAACCCATAAGTGTTCCTTAGACCCGAATCTGTTCTCTGGCAGCAAAGAAAGGTTTCAAAAGTCTTCAAAAGGTGAATTATTAAGTGACGTGAAAGTATTTTTCAAACTGTGGTAGAGCTTGACCTGTGCCCTGTTGAACAGTGATTTGAATATTTTGAATTATCTGAACAATTTTTACATCCTTGGGTTTCTTTGGGATTCATAAACGACTTTGCTGAAGGGTGCAATTGCTGGGGAACATTAGCAAAATACTTACCGCCTCTTGAAATCTTATGGAAGATGCCTGCCTACATCGATGTAGACCTTAGGGAAACAGACCATTGGTGGTTATTTTTGACACCTCCATAGAGGACAGTGAGTTTAAGAGCACAGTCTGATAAGCTGCTCTTGTTGCTGGTGTGGGTTACTGCTCTGCCCTGCTGCAGCTGTTTGTTACTCCTTGACTCTCCTGGCCGCTGGTCAGCCCTGAGGAGCACCACCTCAGCCATGCTGGTGTGGCTTTGCCTGGTGACTCTCTGTGTGAGTCATCTGTTGAATGATCCCTTTTGCCTTTATCAAAAACCAAACCAAAAAAACTCCCAAACCCTTTATAGTAGGAGTGGGCTTTTAAACCTGAGTGTTAATGACATCAGAGGAATGATTAAACCAGAACAACTAATTTGGCAGCAGTATTGGATTCTGACTAGAGTAAAATAATGACTGAACTCGGATCACCAGTACTCCACTCAGTATGTTGGTCTGGGATCCTACATATTGTGGATACTACTAGTGAACTAGGTCTTGAACCAGTTTCTGCATGTGCCTTAGCATCGGTTTGTGAATATATCTCTGGGAGTTTTCCTACCTTGCTGTTCCAAGAAGCACTTTTTTTTGGTTTGATATTTGCAGCATACAGAGTGACTGGAAAAAACAGAGCAAAATAAACTGACTTTTTGCTGGTACATGAAGAAAGCAGAAAGGAAAGAAATGTTATTGTTCTTAGATAGACCTGAAAGTAATAGCATTGTACAGATAAAGAAATATTTGGAAACACATTAGCACTGTGATATTCCATCTGGGACATGGAAATAACTTGTCTTGTTGGTGCTCGTTTTCAGACAACAGAAATGAAATCATGTCTCCAGCATGGAAAGGTCAGCCAACAAGATTTTGCTAAGTTCATCAAACTGTGCTCCCCACTGAGTAGCTATCACTGGTGTGCACTAAAGTAACATAGGGGCTGATGGTGTTTTCACCCAAACAGCAAAATGTGGCCAGAATAGAAGCTGAAAAAAAAATGCATTGATCTTTTCATTTCCTGTGTACTGAGAAGTAGGATTCCCAAGATGAAACTTAGCACATATCTTTCTTTCCTCCCCCATCTTTTATCTGGCAAAAAAACACTTAATGCCTTTAGAGGGAAACCACTGTTCCAGCCAGCATCACCTGGCAGTAACAAGATGCAACAAAGTTCTCCAAGACTTCAGTTCAATATTTTTATTGAGCAATAAAATGTAAGTCCAACCTGATTCTTCTCCTGAAACCAAGAAGAAAAAAAATCATTCGGTACAAAATTGTGTAAGGAGATCCTCGCACATTTTGAAACTGGTTCAAAGCTACAACCGTAATTGTCACAGCATCCACAGATTAGATGACATTTACAACAGTTTTTAATTAAATTTACTTAATTTAGATATTTATCAGCCAGAATCCATTGGCACAGTTTCTTCCAGCTTTTTTAAAGGTTAAATGAGCAATATGTGTAATGAGGTCTTTAAGGGAATACAAATTGTGTCAGCCTCGAATTATCCCGAAACCCAGTACTGTGCTGGAGGGTTTGTAGAGCACTGGCGGAGGGGAAGGTGCCTCCTGCTCACTCAGCTGACACCAGAGTGCAGTGTCCGACCTTCACACTGGCTGCTCCTGCCCAGGTCAGAGCCTGTGGTGTGATCACAGCGCAGACTTATCTGGCTCCAGGATAATAATATGTTCACAGCTCCAGCCTCTCACGAATGCAGCTCATACCGCTGTTTCCAGGGGTCTTGAAGATGCCGTGAGGTAGTTGCTGAGGAAGATTTTGTTAAAGGCTTCTCAGGAGGCACAGAGCTGGGACAAGACCTTCTGAGGTGTGGCGGAGCGGCAGTAGCAAAAAAGAGTAGTGCAAGCCCAGCTGGCTGAGGAGATCCTTTGCATCTCTGGAATAGCTGAAATGCTTTGCTGAAGTCGGGTTCAGGGGGAGGAGAGCAAGGAAAGTAATGTGCTCTTTTAATCCCTAAGCTGAACACCAATCCTCTTCTTCCTTTACATCACGGGCGTGCTCTGCGTACGCATCGACTGTGCCGTTCAGCGTGGCACTACTGCGCCTTTTAAAAAGTCTATGGTGAAGCATGTTTTGGAAAGAACCTTATCACAAGCCAGCACAAGGCAGAATGAAATGCACTACTCTGAAAAGGGCAATTACAGTGAAACTACATATGAGAGTTGCAGATGGACGCAATATGTAGTTGAATGACTAACAAGGAAACACAGTAGATGGCCTCCTAACAGCACATGGACCATATGGTATAGCAAAACTTGGGGAATCGTTCTCATCAACGTGGCAGTTTTATAAACGCCAAGGTAAAAAACCACATAAGCTCTTTTGAAAATCCTACTGAGTATCTCATCTCAAGCTGACAGATTTGTTCAAAGCTAGCCTTATGGGTTCAGATATTACAGTGCTGAATATAGTGAGAATAAGATAGGACAGAACAGAGGACTCCAGTGAAAGTCCACACAAGATGGTAGAACTCTGCTAAATTCAGCATCACTGAATTCACTAAATCCAGCATCAGCACTGATTAGATGTTGGTCAAGTTATTTTTACATTAGTTTTTACTTCTTCACACAATTTGGTGATAATAAGTTGCATCTAGTAACACAGAATACTTAATTACCCTACACGCTAGAAATAATCAGCCCTGATTCTTTCTGTCCAACTATGTATTGCAATTTTGCAGGAAGGTCTTCACCATAGATAACTCGCACATGTTTAAATGCACTTGTTGTTGAAAACAAATACTCAGGTAAACTGTGCTATCAGGTATTGGGGAAGAGGGAGCTGACCACGGGGGAATTAGTGGCAAAGAATGACTGGGGAAAAAGGGGCTCAGTGGTGAACTTCCTTTCACATTACCCATCCACAGGTAAAAATCAGCATTATTATTATTATTTCACTAAGATTCTCAGAACTGGTGGTTGATCTGGGTCCTCCAGCACAAAACATCTAAAGGAATGCTTGGTTGCCAGTCTGACTTAGATGCCTCTACTTGGGCATGCAAGCTAATTACTTTTGGTCCTGACCATATGTCTGCCACAGTCTTTAAGTGTTGCTGTCTGACAGTGGAGCTCTCAGGTTGTATTGGTAGCTTCTTGTCAAAAGCTGTGGCTAAAAGATAAAAACCATATCCTTGTGATGAGTTCAGCAACGGTACCAGGCATTTAGTGTTTGCTCAGTTTGTCACTTGTCTTTGACAGTGTCAAAACCACTGCTCTAAAGTCTGAGGTCCTGAACTCATTGTGCTTGTCTTATTTGATCCTGATTATCTTAAACAATCTGACAAGACACTGGGAAATGGAAACATGACATTTATTATTCTGCAGAATGAAGGATTTTATGTTCTAGCATATTTTTGGCAAAAAGCAATAAGAGAGTCACATTTAAGGATATAGCAGACAGCTCTTAAGCAATATGCTAACTTATTTCTTTCTGTCCAAACCGTAAGCTATATGACAGCTGCCTTTCTAATGAGAAAAATGCAGTAATGATTACTTGTATGTAGTGGTTGGCAACAGTTTTTTGAATTTCTGGTGAGCATAACTCTCTGATCTGTTTTTCTTGTGGTAGTTTACATACAGTTTCTAAAGTTTGCATTGTTAGTCATACCTATATTTAGAACTTTCATTAGTGATGACTCAAGACAAGCAGAAAAAAATAGAGAAAAGATATGACTGTAAAACTCAGCAGTGGTGAAGAAAAATTGGTATCCTTAATTTCACTCTGTGGCAGTGTGCATCTTGAATTCAAATTGGAATTAATTTAAGCAGTCAAAAATGTTTTTAAAATAATTGACAGTGCAGAGAAACTAATTTATAAGCTGATTTTTATACACTGATTTTTGCTTTAATTGCTGTAAGTGCTTTCTTTCTCTGATTAAAAAGGAGCTAATGTAGCTTAAGGCAAATGCATTCAGTTATTTACTTTAAATAAAGAACTCTGGTTTCATTTGCCAGGTAGAAGGGGCAGATGGGATGTTGATTCAACTTTTTGTCAGAGAAGGGACAGTAAATCAAGCCAGGTTTTGCTGAACTGTGGTTTTTTTTAGAATATACAGCATGCATATAGTAAAACATGTATATTTTTCTCCCCTGTTCTCCCAAATGCTCCTGACAGTGGCCTTGTCATGTTGGCATAGGACAACCGGGAAGCTTCGTGCCGACTGGAGCCTTTGCCATTGCAGTCCCAAATAGCACAGCAACGTTCAATTTGAACGAGCCAACACATATGGATTTCTACGGTGATGGTAAGGAAAGTGCAGGCAGCATGGCATGGCCAGGTTTAGTTGACCTGAGCCCTAGTTCATTGCATGAAATCGAGTGCCCCTTCCAGAAAACTGCCTGTTCTCATTTTTGCCTTCCCTTGCCTGGCTAGAACAGCACCCTGGTCCTCCAGCATAATGGTCTTCCTGCAGTCACACTGGCTGTCCTGTCAAGAGCTGTGACCCTGCACAAATAAACAAAACACGGGTGGCTTAAGAAAAGGTTGCAAAGATCTCTCTTACAGCCTCATAGTCTTTATGTAGCCACCTGGATCTTTCATATTGTGTGGTATTTCATACTAATAATAAAGTATACAGAGTGGGTTTTTTTACAGAAACAAACCAAATTTGAAGAGAATAAAGATTACTGTGAAAAGAAGGGAACAGGCAAGGAGAGGAAAGAAAGATACTATGAAAAATAATATTGTGTTTTCTTCATCTGTATCTTAAGAGCAACATGGATAAATTGTGGTTAGTATGTGGATTATGTAAGACATTGGCCTAATTCTGCCCTCATCTTTCTTCTAGAACTGCCCTTTTGACTTACTCTGTGAAGGTGAAAATGCAAAGTTTCAGCCAATTTCCTAAAAAAGGAGTTCCCCAATTTCTGCATTATTTTGAGGGTGAGATGCTGCCCAGAATTAATTCAGTCTGTTGGATACTGCAAGGTCACTCCTAGACATACTTCACAAGAAGAGATTAATTTATAGTTGGTGTAAATTAGTGCAGCTTCAGTGAAGTCAATTGAATTACTCTTGCTCAGTTCAGGTCTTGTAGTCAGATTGCCTCTGGAATATGAAGTATATCTTGTCTACTATCAGTGGAGAAGCTAATTTAATCTTTCTAGGTGATAAAGAAGAGGGGCCAAGCCTTCCTTTCAAAAGGTAAGAAAAATGAATGTACATTTTAGAGGAACGCTGAGGAACATTTAAATGAAAAAAATCCTGCAGAAAAATATCATGTCACTGATATAAGGAAAAAATGCAGCTACTCAGAGAGTTGATACCCCAGGAGCAGATATGAGGGGCTGGAGGTGGTGACCAGCTGTAGGGCAGCAATATCTGGCACTGGGCTGCACTCACAGAAAAGAGATGCAACAGGGCCCATTGACTCCTTCTCTCTGGACAGAGAACTTCCAAGAGCGGGAAGAGGGAGCTCAGCCGATTACTGACATGATCACTAACGTGCTGGTGCACAACGGTGCAAGACCAAGTTGCCTTTTTTTGACCCAGGAAAGTATTTTTAGAAGGACGTGCTCTCAGCCTCATTGGTTATTTGTTCACACAGCTAGCTCAGTTTTCAACCACTCTTCTCATAGCTGAGGACACCGAGTAGACTTGCAAAAACTCACAGTTTGTGTGAGGTGTTTGAAAATTAGCCTCTGCAGTTTAGCTCCTTTACTGAAATACCTCTGTAATATGTGTATCAAAGCACCTGGAGATGGGAGCAGTCATTATCCATCTACCCATCAGCAAATTCAGCATTAAAGAGGGACCAAAAGGCTCAATACGTATGTGCACACAAATCCAGACACATGTGGATGGTGCATAGCTGGAAAATCACAGCTTTGGGTGTATTTTGCTATTTTAATAGAAAAATGATCATTCTGGGGCACATGTGTATACTTTCCAGAATATTTTCCTGATCAGCTCAGTTTTCCTGAGTGTTAGGCTTTAGTGTAATATCAGAGTTACTCACCAAGTGCTCTTTGGGAAGGCTGTGTGGCAGTAACATAGAAGGAAAATATTTTCCCTCGCATTAAAAATAACAATGTTGTCTGGAGATTATGAATTACTTCTGATTTTTTAATGTTTATTTCCCTGAGACAGATGAGTGGAAAATGAAATAGCCCCTCATTATAATCTAGTATGTAACTTCAGGAGAAAAAAAAAGGAGCATTTGCCTGTATTTTGAAAAGGCTTTAAGTCTACCACAGTATTCTGCCTTTGCCAGGAAAGGGTACACAAAATAAAAAACCAAAGAGAAGAAGATGCTAGAAATTATTTCCTAACATCTAACCCATCTGCAGAAAACACAGAGTGGGCCAAAGTAGTGCTTTGTTTTTTTCATGAAGAAAAATCTTGCTATTGTGAATTAGATCCAAATGCCTGTGTTTTGATATGATACATTGCCATTTAACACAGGAAGGAGTTTTGTGAAATCTGCTCCCAAAGAAGTAATTCTGAACAGGAATTTAATGCAAATATCAAAGCTGCTTCAGAATGCTTATGGTCAGAAGTATTTATTTTTTGTGAAGCCACTGTAGGGTGTTGACGAATTTCAGATTTTGATTTTGAGATCCAAGCACTGACTAATAAAATAGATAACAGCTGTCCATGTAAGTATGCAGACTACCATTACCATTCATTTGTTTCTTTGAGGTGGAAGTATTTTCGCAGTAAGTTTCAAAAATCTCTTTAAAATACAGTTCTACAGAGAAAAAAAATTACTTTTGTGCTGATATTCTGGGGTTTCTGCCATCACAATGACAACTAGCTCAAATCTGCTCTGTTTACTGGCAGAAGAACAAGGTTTCTAACTGCCAGCCTGGACAGGGAGGAAGCTGGTGGCAGTGGGAGATTGCCTGGGTCACCCCTGGGGTCAATGGCGCTTGTGACAGCTGTAAAATGTACTTTTGCCCCAGCATAAAGCAAGAAGATACATTTCTCAGTTCATTTTTTTAGCAACTTCTCTGATTCCTGCCCTTGTATTTCTGTTTCATGCTGTTTCCATGCAACATAGGATTCAACAACCCAGAAAGATGTTGCTATCGAAATACCGGCCCCTTTTTCTGCAAAGCCACTGGGTCAAGGTCTTTTGCTCAGCTAGTGATGACTGGCTATGTTTTTTCACAGACATTAAGGAGATCCTTCTTTTGAAGGATCTCCTTCTTCTACTGAGCTGCTTCTCATTTAGTGATGTTTTTTAAAAACCTTCTTCATGTTTATGCCTATTTCCAAGTCACATCATCTGGTTTAACCACACTCCATGTGCAAAAATGTCACCTGGCACTGCTCTGCAAAAAAAAAGAGGGTGAAAACCCAAACCTACCCTCTGCTGATAGTGTCTGAGTGTATACTTCCCTGTAACAGGGAGAAGACCCCCATCAAAGTAAATCATGCAAAACACCAGCAGTGCTACCCCTGCTAGACTTACAGAGTCCATTTAGTCTCCCATTGACCAGACCACCTCAGAGTACACACCGATAAGTGCCAGGATACCAAAAATAGACTTAAAAGCCAGAAGACTAAAGTGTCCCTCAGAAGAAAAAAAGGGCACAAAATCAGTCTCCCAAGAGACAGAAATACACAACACACCTCAAGAGATATTAAATGTTTAAGGACGCTGTGTCAACCTGTGCGGGCTCCTGAGTGCGCCCAGTGCTGCTTGCTCTTCCCGAGGATCCGTCTAGGACTGGAACTTCTTCTCTCTCTTTTTTTTTTTTAAAAATAAGAAATTAAAATCTGACTCGGTTGCCAAGCTGAAGCACGGGATGCCTTGGCGTGACTCCTGCCCCCTGTGCGTTGCCCGTGGCCCTGGTGCACAGCCCTCACCTGCAGCACTGCGCTGGGTGCTGGGTGCCAGGCGGGGCGGTGGGGTGGGCTGGAGGTCCCGGAGGGGTGGCAGCAGCCAGGGCCACCACGAGGAGCTACACAATGGGGGTGCTGGCTCGCAGGGCCCTGCGTGCCAAACACCTCAGGAGACGGGTGCTCCCCAGTGGTGCTTTTGCCCTGTGAACCACCCCGTGAGATGATCCAGTGTAGAAACGCGAGCCCACTCTCCTGCCGTCAAGAGTGTTTTAGTAGCGCGATGCGGGAGAGAAGTGTGAGAGTTAGGCACTGGGGCCATGAAGGCATGCACAAACCTCAGCCTCTTTATCCCAGCCTGATTCTAGCACATCCCCTCAACTGGGGAGTTGTGAGGTGGGAGACCCAGAAACAATGCTGCTGGGCACTAT
Source organism: Haliaeetus albicilla (assembly GCF_947461875.1). Taxonomy (NCBI): domain Eukaryota; kingdom Metazoa; phylum Chordata; class Aves; order Accipitriformes; family Accipitridae; genus Haliaeetus; species Haliaeetus albicilla. Next base: position 17,101,899 of record NC_091507.1, read on the forward strand.
TACAGTAGCTCTACAGCTGCTTTCCATTAACCACGTCGGATATAAGTTGGCAAGCAGCGGGACGAGAAATTGGGACTTATATGTTAGCCAGCTCCGGCATGCAGCTACCCTGTGTTGCAATTAGCCTTTCTCTTTAAAATCCTTCCAGGCTCTGCTGGGGCAGCAGGCAAGCCACTGTGCTGCAGCATGCAGCTGCTGGGGCGGTTTTGGCATGTATCATGTCCCAGCGATGAAGTTTGTGGGAAACTCCGTTAAAAACCCTGTGTTTTTTAACACAACAGAGCTGAGATTTCAAACCACGAAAGAAAGGCTCTGCTGTCATTGCTCACGCACTGCCGCGACCCTGCTCGGTGCAGTTAGGACAGCGTTCTTCACTTGCGCTATGAGGCAGGGTGCCCATCTGTAAGTACATAATCTTTACTCAGTGCCTGAGTATTCAGTACAGCTGAATCAAACTGCAATCATGTCTTCCCACTGTGTCTCCACAGGTTGGTAGCCACAGACCTTGATTTCTAATGCAACGAGGCATTGCTAATTAGGATGACTTTCTTTTCTTTAGCTTAATAAAAATATGCTCCATCCAGAAATGGGACTGAAAGAAGCCCAATGCAAGGGAAGAGTAGGGAATCCCCAAACTGGATTTAGTACCTTCAGTAGAACACCAACAAAAAAAACCAACAAAAAGATAATATAAACCCCAGATAATTAAAAATTGCAAATGAAAAATTTTTGAAGGGTGTTCATTTCTTACGGAGTTGAACCCCCTATAGTAAACCAAGAGGATAATATCTCCCATTCTTCCAAACTTTTATCCATTTGGCATGTGTCACCACAGACCCAGGAATGGGCTAATTAAAATTGTTTTGTTGCTAATGACAGTGCATCTTCTTTCACTAAAGAGTTCAAACTACAGCCTTCCTCTTGATCTGCTGTGAGATTTTTTAATCTCTAAATTAGAAGAAAAGCATATGCCCTTTTATTGCCTATAAGAATTTGAGCTTGTTAATGCAAAAAAAAAAAAAAAAAGAAGTAGGATTTCTATTATAGCTGTTCTTTAATTATGGAACAGCATGTGCAAGAAGACTCTTTACTCATAACTGTGTCCTCGATTCTATTACACATTTTAGCGGAGAATGCATGTAATAGAAAAACAGCAATAGACTGTGGAAATTGTCCAGAGCCCTGCTCTCCTAGAGAAAAGATGCCAATGGTATTTTTGTACTGCTACTCCTCAGCAGCCTTTTTGCACTTTCCTCCGGGTTACTTGCACAGCATGACTCACTGCCTGATGGTTTCATTGAAACAGAAAAACACACACACAGTAATGATTGCATTCAATCATAAACTACAATCAATACAGCAGAGTTTAAATGTTCTGTGCCCTAGCAAGCCACTACAGGGTTCCCCCCCACCCCACCCCATGTTATTCCCTGAAGAAATGATTTTTCATTTCTAAAGGATAACAGTTGTTCCAAGTGTTCTAGCAGATGTAGTTGAGTCTCTCAGAATGAAATATGTAGGTCAGAGCAGGAGGCATGCATTGTTTTCTTTGATGTACCTTCATGTCAGCCCTTCTTTGGATGGAAAAGCCACTTCACAATACTTACTGACTGCCTCGCGGGAGTCTCACTGGAGGGACCTTACAGCAGCCCCCCCCTCCCCCAAGTTCATCTGGGGGTATCGGGTGGGCAGGGATATTTGTGTTCAAACCACAGACTCTCTGGCCTTTTATTTATGGACACCAGGGTATAAATCTCAACCTAGTACTCAAGCGAAGACAATTATCTCGATGAAATCTTTCTTTGTGTGCATCACAACACCATTGCAGAGTTTGGGAAACTCAGAGGCTCTGATGAGAAATGGCTCCCAGGAGACCCCGGCGAGACTGAAAGTAGGATGGGGCGGGAGAAGGATGAGGGGAACATAGACAGGTCAGGATGCAGGGAGCCTCTCCAGGAAAAATAATAAACATGACTTTTGGCCTTTAGAGACACCATGTGTCCCTGTGCCAATCACGATTCCCTGAGGGAAATATCCTCTCTTCGATGCCAGTAAAAAATCTGGTTTGGTGTTAAGTATTACTTAGTCTTTTGCGGTATCTTCAAAGGAGAGGTGTCCAAAGGAATCACATCTGCCCCACATTTCTGATGCTCTAACAGAAACCACCACTGTGGTATCTCCTTCCCATCACAGATCAGGAGACATCCCAGCACACACCCCAGCAAACTCAAATTCCCATTTTCTTAATAACCACCCTGCACTAGGAGCTAACAAAAAAAAAGGTTTTCCCTTTTCCTCTTAGCAGTGGTAACTGTTAAAGATGAAAAATAACTCCCAGAAGGCCAGTATAAAATGAAATCATGCCAGCAAACCCTAAATAAAGGTTGCAATTCCAACATGTCCTCTGTTATGCTTGGGATGTGCAGTAAGTGACAGCTGAATAAATCAAACCCCTGGAGTTCCATCATAACCATCAGGTTAAAAGTGTTATTATCTCATTTTAGCTAAAAGTTCTGATTCATACTTTTTTTTCCCTCAAATCTGGGAGATCTTGGATTGTATGCCACTCACATTAGAGCTGGAAAAGGAGTAGTGTAACTGTCTAAAAAACAGTCTCTTTTTTTTGGTCATAAATCAGTGTTCCTAGTTTCATTCGGCTGCCTGTCTCCCTTTCTTCCTCTCCCCCCGTTTCCTCCTCCCACTCGTTAGTCTGTTCAGCACCTTCGGTGAGTCACACAGAGCAGGCTGACAAGTGAAGTCAAGTTCGACTTCATATAAAGTTCCTGCAGAGCCCTTCTGCTGTGCGGTTTGCTGGGTGCCACTCCAGCTCCTTCTCCTTCCTCCGAACCTGGGCTGGGATGGACCTTCACTTCTGAGGATGCGCTTTTGGGACCACGAGTCCTCAGCCGCACCTGGAAATCTGAGTTGTAGGCATTTCTGTCAATCAAACAGCTCACACAGGAGAGTGTAGGTGAAAATCTGGAATTTACACCTCTTGCAAACAGGCTGCAAGCCTGAACCTTGAATTATGTCATGCTAATTTAAGCCTGAGGGAAGGAAGGAATAGTCCCAATATTGGCTAACTCTGTCTCCTGTCTCTCCCTGCCACTGAATATGTCACCCTTAAAATTTCTGAAATGGATCTTGCCTTATCACATGAAGTGTCAGCAGAGGCCACAATATTTAGGTCATGGTAGCTTACTGTACAACAGCTCCCGAAGCAAGGACTAAGACCTGTATTCTCTGATCCCATTTCAGTAAGGTCTATAAGCATGTGTCTAACCTTAAACACACAGTGATCCCTGAAAAACCCCAAAAGGCTGTTCTGATCGATGCACTAACAGGCACAAGGTTTATGGCAGTTTTACTAGTTCAATAGCACTTTCCTGAACCAGATTTTAGTGCATGATGCAGACTCTCTACTTTAACCGTCTGGCTGAGATGTTGTGATGTCTCAGCAGTAGTTTCCTGGGCCCAGGAGAGGCACCCAGACTGCCCAGTTCAGTAACGAAGCACTCAATTCTGTCAGCGGGGAGGGTAACTGGAGCAGAACGGCACGCCAGAAATCTTCTCTGTTGAGGACAGAGTTGCTGAGACATCAGTGATGATCTAGAGACCCCTCCTCTATAGCTTGGGGGCCTGATTCTTGACTGATAACCAGCCGCCTTGGCCTTGCAGGACCTGGACCATGCCGGTCCCCTCTTACCCGAAAGGCACTGATAAGCCTTGGTGTTGTCCTGTGCCTCTGAGCAGTGCAGTGGTGAGTTTATGCTCCTGAGAAACCTGGGGCTTTTTTCCAGCCTGAGGAGCTGGTGGGGTGAGCTGAAGAGGTAGACAGGGGCTGGGCTTTGCAGGCACAGCCACTCTCCCTTGTTGTTCATCCTCTAGGAGCTGGGGAGGTGCAATTGGTTATGGCTCTCCGGGAGGTTCTTGCTCTTTGCACCCTTCATGCTTTTGTCATGCAACAGTTTCCAGGGAAAATCAGAAACAGTCTCGGGAGTGAATCTGGGACCTCCTTTCTGTCCCTTTTTAATGTAGCAGCCCTTATACAGGAGTCACCCAGCATAGCACTTTTCTCCTGTGTTCGCTCTGTTTCCTCTTTAGCCCGGTGGTAAGCCCGGGTAGGTGGAGTTAGCAGATGCAAACCTTTATCATGGGGCAGATTTGTTACCTGGGATTTTCCCTCAATGTTTATGCAGATGGTGTCTGTCACTGCTGCAGCTCTTCGTGCTGAACTTTGTACGTGTGCCATGGGCTGGGGTGCCAGTTGGACACCCTTGGGTACCAGGTGCTACCCTATCTACAGCAACAGAGCTGGGTCACGGCAGCAGGTGCTAGGTGCCCAGAAAGGTCCTGGACCAGCTAGGAGGTGCCCGCTGGGATTTGGGGGCTTTCTGAACAGGTGCCTGAATGGTGCCTGAGTCCCAACACAGATGGTAAGGAAGTGGTCTGGATCTTGCTATTAGTGCTCAAGTCTTAAACAAATCTAACTCTTTTCCTGCTGTTGCCGAAATGGCAGTAAATCCTCATTGCGCTTGTACAAGTCCTATGGATGCAGCTATTAACAAGGCTTAGAGAACTCTTAAATATAGTCCTTTTTCCACAGCCTGGGAAAAGCCTGGTTTGTTATGAGGAAAAGAATTTTTTAAGTCTGGGATTGATTACTGCTTGCTCTTTTATGTACATTTAAGCATTAGGTCAGTTCTGAAAGATGCATAAATTACTGAACCCAAACTGTTGAGTTAATAAGAATGATATTTTCAAACTCTTCTGGTTCCATTTTAAGTTCCCATGGTATTAATGCCATCAGAATAACTTACTGCAACTGAAATGCACCACATTCAGGGCTAAATTATGCTAAAATAGGTCAAGCAGCAGTGAAGGCAGTTATTTTGACTGAACTAGGGTTAACAAGATGCATGTAACAAATGCCTCAGGAGAACAATCACATGCACTCGCTGCACATGATACCACAGCAGGATACCCATAGCTTCAGGTTCCAGCTAAATGGCATCATGGTGTGCTCTTTCGGGCAAGAAAATAGTTTTACAATTGTTTGAATATGATCCCCTCAGTTTATGTGATGTAACCTGACAGTTTAAAGGGTCCCATAAGTACATTTTCACTGAAGCCTATGCAACTTCTACATACTCAACTAGGCTGTTTTTAACATAAAGCAGAGGGAGCGCAAAGAAGTAATTAATGAAAGAGCTGATACCTTCTGAGACTCCTGGCATGACAGCATGCCCAGCTGCCTTTCCACTTGTTTCTGAATAAAGAAAGAAGTCAGGAGGCAGAATTTAGCCTGAGGTATTAAAATTGGACTCAAGCTGAAGTAGAGCATCTGAACATCCTTGGACTTTATGTTAAAGAGATGAAATAGACTTCTAGCCTTAGTTGTCTTTGTAACAACAACAACAACAACAAACCATAAGGAGTTTTCCCCTCAATTTCTTTGATTTTTCAGCAGTTCCATATATCACATATGGAATGATATGTAATATTTATTAATGTTGCCTTGCCTTGCCTTGCCTTGCCTTGCCTTGCCTTCCCTTCCCTTCCTTTCCCTTCCCTCTTTTTAATTTTTCCTTTTTTCTTTCTTTTCAAAAAACCTCTACTATGAATTGCTGCACTTGTCTTTTGAATGCTTTAATCACATCTGTATGGTAGGGAACAAATACCTTACAGTGGAAAAATGAAGCAGAGGAAAACACATAGACATATTGATTAAGCCTGCTCTCACCAAGCACCTGGACCCAAATACTTAAACGTATACACTTTGTGCGTAAATGAATTCTGCATCTAATATGTCAGATCCACATCATTTTTCAGAAAGTTCATATATACACAGAATTAAATTTAGGAACATTTATGAAGTTGTGTTGGATTTTGCTTATCCAAGAGCACAGGATATTTTTCTGTAAAGCTACTTGATGATACTGAGTGCTAAAATGTTATAAAATTTCCAGTCATTACAGCTATGTACATTTTTATGAGGGGTTTTGAATTTATTATTTACCCGAGCAGGGAGAAAAAAGAGACAGAGAGGGAACAAACACATACTCTAGGAAAACCACTTAAAGAAAATGATTATATAAAGAAATAAGGTTTCTACTGTAACCAAAACACTGTTTTAGTCAATTTTCTTCACTGAAAGTGTCTATAGCAATTTCACATCTCGCTGGGCTGCTTTTAATACAATGTAGGGAGAGTGCAAAGTCATTGATGAACAGTCATCCCACCTCCAACTTCAGGTCATATAAACAACTTTTAAAATACAGCCCAACTGTTTTCCAAAAGGAAATGCTGATTTAACAAATCCAATAATGTTCTCTAGGGTTGTATTAGTTTACCAAACCTGTTTAGGGATGATAAGTAATTTATATTTTTCCCTCAATGATACAGGAAGTTCAATTTCAGTACTACTATTTTGACTTTTATGTCAGAACAGAACACATTGAAATGCTTTGGTTATTTGTAATATACCAGATTATGTGTCACAATGACTCATTGTCAATGTTTTAATCTTGTCCTAACTGAAGGTTAAATCTAAGTGGAGTAGCTGGTTAAATATTTAAGAAAACATCCTGTATTATTGTCCTGCACAAAAAATTAGGAGATTCCCATTTTCCCTTGAGTTCTGAGGTATGTGGACTTTTCAGCATTTCAGACAAGAGGGGAACTCCAGGTTTTGGACACTGGAAATTCAGGGGGTTTACTGTCTGTCACAGCTTTGTTTAATTTTATTGCTGAAATTGGTTTGGAATGAACGTTTCAATATTGTCTTCTCATTTCAGTGATTAGGTCTAGCAAAAGACCTTTTTCTTTCTGTTGAGAAGCTATTTTAGTCTGCCTTTGACAAACCAAACTGGATTCACCTACCTTGAGACACATTTCCCTTTACCATAAATGAAATGTGCAAATTATCTATGATAATTAGATTTGACCCAGTTACTGGATTTGGGAACATCCTTCTATCTTGCCTGGAGCTGAATATGCCTACAGAAAGCAAATCTCATGGTTAAGACAGGGTATAATCAGGGTTAAAAACCTTTCATCAGAGACACAAAAAAAGATGTAACTGAACTAGCACTATTCCGTTGCCTGACATTGTCTGTTATTTTTTCTGCACAGTGAATTATTCATTACTAATGATTTAGAGTTCACTGGCTTATCTACGTGATGACAGCTCCTCTCTCCTCCTGCCATGTACACAGCCCACCACAACAAGAACACTTATGACAAACAGTGATGTCACATCCTTAAACTTATTAAATAAGTATCAGCAATGAATCAAATGGCTCATCTAATCCTTCCTCATCCATCTTACAACTTCAATAAGTTGCAGGGTATCAATGGTTGAGTATTACCACCTTTGCTTGGAGATAAGCCCTATGTACACAGCAGTGTAATAATGCCTGATGGGAAACACATGCCCAAGAAAACCCCCATAGCAAGATTGCATTGTGCTAAGAAATTCCGTTTGTTGGCTGCCTGGCTCCAGAAATGTTATTTATCCCTTTTGAGCTCCCAAGTTAAAATGCAGGGGCTTATCTGCTCGGAGCATAATCTTGTACCAAACCAGCAAGACATTTAGATTCTGTTGAACTCTCTGTGAGTTGCCATCATGTTCTTAGCACAGACTTTGGGATTAGGTGACATCTGCTCCCTGAACTTGCATTTTTGGTGGATTTCTGGTCAATAGAGGAATGAAGTAAAATATTTCTGTGCAACAAGAGAAGTGTAGGGATTTTTTTCCTAAGAAAACACTGAATAAGGAATAAAATGCATTTTCTTTCATTGATGTATTCTCTGGGAGTTGCAGCAAAATAAGAGGATTCTGTCCAAAGCTTGTGACAGCGATGGCCATTGGTATAAAGTCCTGCTTAGGGGCATCCTTGTGATAAAATATAAATATCAGTAAAACTCCTGCTCAATCTACAGCTCCCAGGGGTAAAAATGTGGTTTTGTCAACATAGTTTGTACCAAGAGTCAGTACACTGACATACCCATCCTGGCAAATCCTCTCCGGTGTGGACTAGACCTGACCCCAGAACAGAGTGAAGCAAGTAGGTGTTTACCCACTTACATGACTTTACAATCAGAATGAGAAAGTGAAATAACTCGTCTGAATTGGGAACGTAGTGGTTAGCCTGAAGGAGGGAAAAAAGGGGCATGCGGTGAAGCAGCTCCTCCCGGCTGGGGAGGAGGGGATGGGTGCTGGGAAGCTGAGACCATCCCATTTGTTCAGCCACCTTTTACACCAGATGCTTTGCATTTGTATACTCTCAAAAGCACCCTTTCAGGCTAAAAGTCCATTCTGAGGCTGTTGAAGTAAATAAGCCTCTCAAAACTTTTGCGTTTATGATTTATGAGGGCAGTTAAGCCCTTGTACAAAATTAAAGGCTGAATGAGAGAATCTGGAAAGAGGCAGGACCAATGAACTAAGTTTATGATTAAGTGCCAGAAACCTCCTGAAGCCTAATTCCACTTCGGAATTAATGTGCCACTTGACCTTGGGCAAGCTTTTTACCTTATTAAAGTTTCTTTCATCTGCTGATAAAATTTGTAATACTAAATATCCAGGGAGTGAGGACACGTTCACATCTGTGTTTAAAATATTTTGAAAATCAAGGCCACTTTTTATGTATATCACATAAATACTTCAGTTCGTTATATAGTATTTGAAGAATCATAGATTTAATGTGACTAAACCAGTCACGGTACCACACTATGATAAATTAGACTAAGACAGCAGCTTGGAACTCAGTTTTGGTTACCTGACATCTTCATAATCAAATGAAAATACCACAAACTGATTCATTTACCAGCTGGAAGGATTAATGTAGAAACAGAGATGTCTTTATGCATTAAATCAGATTGGAGTTTGTAGGGTCTGAAAACTCTGTGGTCACTGCTTCCATTCCCGGTTTTAGGAAGCTGGAAAAATTGAGATTAATTAACCACAATTTTCCCTTTGAAACTTCCTTTGAGGAGAAATTCTTGGAAATTAACTAAACGGAGGAAGATTGCCGGAGATGCGTGTTTTTTCCGTGAGCAATTAAACTGTAAGCCACACATGAGGCTGACTCTCCGGCTAGCCAGGGCTTGTCTTTGGGACTCCTGTTCTTCCCTAGTCTCCCAGAGCAGAAACCAGCCCGTATGGGTGACAAGCCATGCCAAGCCACCCAGGTGCTGATTAATAGCGTTAGACTCAGCACCAGCTCACTTCTAGCCAGCTGCCTGAAATGCTTGGGCTGTTCTGCTGAACTGCCAGCTGGTGCAAGAGATAACCCAGGCTGCAGGATTAAGCCATGGCCCAAGCCCCTCTCTCACTGTATACCTTTATGTCATGAATGCGATTGCTTGGACTTTTCAGCTTCTGCGTTTTCCCTTCGCTGAAGTAATGAGAGCACCTCAACATTCTTAATACCGGTGGTGTTTTGTAGTTATTCCCTCAACTCTTTTGAACACCTGGAAGAAGATACTTCCCTGGGACAGGGAGGGCACGTGGCTCCTAGGAAAGACCGGTCAGCAGAAAATTTACTCTGTGCCTTGCAGGGTTGGATCCTTACTCTGTCCCTCCTGCAAGGCTCAGCTCCTGCCGTGACCCTCCCTGCAATCCTTCTTCCCCCCTCTCCACCTGACAAGGGGCATGTAGCAGTGTACTCCTCCATCTTTGAGACCTTTTTGGTGAAGTCTCACTCCACTGACTGTCCAGGAATGTTAAAAAATGGGACGTGCTTAAAACCAAGAGAAGAAAAATATTAAACAAAAGATTATTTACATTTTTCATTCAACGTGATTTTTTTAAAAACCTCATAGAAAATGTCCAGCAGTCAATTGCATCAAAGCAGTTGTCCTTGAATCTTCTTTTAAAACCCACGACCAACAAAACCCTCTTTGGTCTTAAACTCTTATTACTGGCAGGAGGAAAATGATTGGTTATATAATTTATATTCTACTATTTAACAGATACTAAATATGGTTCAGTTACTCAGAACAATACAAAACATCACAATATGAGAAACAGTACTGAAGAGGAGAATGCTGCCGTTCTAGATAGACGCATTTTTAGTATTATGTTCCTCAGGAAAAGCACCAAATATTTTTCTGAGTGACCTAATTTTCTTTGTCTGATCAAATGTGCCAGATGCTTTCTTATTCAGAGTTGCCACTCCAAGTGAAAAACTGTTTTCTGGCAGCCACTTGAAATCTCGTCTTCAGTTTTCTGTTAGGGATTATTATACAATCATTGCCTGGGCAGACTGAAAGCATATGGTAACTGGGCTGACATTATCTCTGCTATTTCAAAGTTCCCCAAGGATGTGTGGGCACAGTTACAGTCTCAGGTATAAGCCAACCTCCCCGGTGCATTCAAAATGCCACCCAAACTCGGCAGTGACCAAGCAAACTGGGGATGGAGAACTTGGCATCCTGGTTTCCATCTTCCTCTCAGGGGTGGGAGGGTTTTTTCCTTTTGTAAGTATTTCCATCACTTGACCGGAGGAAATGATAATGATGGCTTGATGCCTTTTAATGTGCAGTTTCCAGCTAAAATTTTATCCTTTGCAACCTGGCTGAAGCTTGGAAGGCTATCTTTTGGTTATATCCATCCAGTTTCTTACATACTTGATTTAATTCCTGCTGTACTAACTTTTCTTGTCTACTTTCTTGGGGACTGGGAAGATAATAAAGCTTGATTTAGCCTTTCCCAGTATTTCTGTTGCTGGTGACAGGGAATCAGTATTTGTAGGAATACACAGCCAAAATGCTGTGAGTGAACCCCACGCATCCCAGCCCATGCTTGCGGGTTTTCCTGGCACCCCAGATGTAATACCTGGAGCGTGGTGACTTCCAGGGTGCTGTGGACTTTCTGAGTCCTTCTGGCACTAAGAGGGGGTGTCTGTACGGCTAAGTAAGAGGGACATGGACTGAGTGCAAGCACTGAACCCCCTCCTGACTGCGCAGGCTGCATTGGTGCTAGCTCGTTCCCTTGATCTCTTTTGTACCTCGCTAACCCTGCAAGGCAATGTGCGGCCAAGGGGACTACTTCTGAGCCTGGGGAGAAGAGTCAAGCTCTACCACTTGGCTTGGAGGCCAGGGGTGACTCTCTGCACCTCCTGTTTTCTAGTACAAAGACAAGAGTCATTTTTTTTCCATTTGTTCGTTTGTTTTCATTGTTGTCAATAGGTAGATCCTATTATAAGAAATGCTTTTGCTACTAAGTGGTAGGCAACAGACATCGACTAAACAGGGCAATTAAGCACTCAGTGTAGATGCTCAGCAAATATCATCAGATTGTTGCTGACCAACAGAAAGACATTAATGCATGTGCCTGAATGAACCTGCACATGCCTATCCATCAAAAGTCAGAAGGGAATTTTGATTTTATTGTTATTGTCATTATTTATTTTCTGTTACCTTTCCCCTGGAGGTCCCAGTCCCCTGTTGCTCAAGAGACAGCCTTGAAGGCTGTGTCTCTACTTCTGACCAAGAAAGAGCCAAGGGCAATGGACAATAGGATGGGGCATGCGGGAGCCCCAGGGAGGTCTAGGTAGGGTAGAGGGGTCAAATCCTGGTGCTTTCTTTTTCATACTGCTTTTGGGAGCAGTCCTGGGGCTGACCTGTCCCCCAGTTGCAACAGCTCAGCACCAGGCCAGGAAGCAAGCTAGAAATGAAGCAGTGTCCATGACTGGGGGTCCAGTGCCCTGTTCAGTCCCTGGCTCTCTTTTAGTTACCAGCACACACCGCCCCAGACCCACCTCCCTGCACTTGCCACCGAGAGGCACTTGCCTCCATACGTCTTTGGGGTACTTTAACTAAAGGCGTCACTTTAAACCAGTATAGGCGAATGAGTAGAAATGTGGATGTTCAATGAACACTTAAACACTTAAGCCTAGTTTATTTCTGCTTGGCTAAGTTGATTAGAAATTGATTTAAGATAAAAGAAAATGAGCCGCTTTTAAATTGTAGTACCTACATAGCCAATACATTCCTGTAAGAAAATCAGTAACGGGTTGTACATTGACAAAGCCGTCATGGAAATGGAAATTAGGTTTCCAAGCCATTTAGATTTTAGATTCTTTAACTTATTCTGAAGTATCAACTATTAGTAGTGTCTACTGTCTCAACAAAACTAAGTGGATCAAAATCCTATCTCATTTTGCAAATTCTATGCCCAAATATAATTCAACATGCGTATTTTTTTCCTTTCTGATTTAAATTAGCACCTATATACAGCTCAGGGAGTTCCGCAGAATTTTAAACAGGCAGTATTAAAATAAATAAATCTGTGAGATAATGCATTCTGCAATATTCACAGCTGAGATTGCTCATTTTCTTCTAGACAGTCTGTAATTTTACTGTAACTTCATCATGACATAGACTGTAGTATGATTTCTTAACACATTGCTATAGGCAAGTTGTCCTATTCACGCCCCAAACGAAGAGAATAACTTTACTAAAATACCAACAACCTGGAGCAGATACACCAGCTCAGTCAGAATTGGCCAGGACCTAGGAGATGGACAGAGAAGGTACAGGAAGAAATTGCAAAGCTAAGAAGCAGTGGTAGTGCTGGCTTCAAGAAACCCTATCCCAGGGCAGAAACACTGTAAGTGCATTGATTTTAATTGCCTAGAAGCACGCTAAAGGAGTTTTATTAATAACTCCTCCCAGCCTGCCAGGTATAATAGGAAAACCCTAATAAATGCTTCCTAACTTGTGAATTCTGCTATCCCAAATTCCTTTCTGGTGGAGGCAATTGGTTTCCACTTCTCCCCTCAAAGCCGTCACCTACTCCCAGTACCTTGGAGCCCTGCCCGCTGCCTGAAGTACCCTTCTTCAGAAACAAGCAAGCAAACAAAAAGGAGCAAGCTACTCCCAAATGTCCTTGTTAAACATTGCTCCAGAACTTTACAAAGTCATTTTCTTTCCAATTATCAGTCATTAAAAAATGGCTGTCAAGGGTTATCCTGATTAGCCAGCTGTGCTGCAGAAGGCCTGTGCTATCCCAGCCCGCTCCCAGCTGCCTGTTACCCAAGATAACATTATCTACATGGAAGTCTTAGCCAGACTTTCTGTAATTGTTAGTGATTTACAATGTTATTCTCCATGCAGTGTTTATCTGTGCAGAGGATGACAAGGAGGTCTTGGAAGCTTTTGTCCCCAGCAAGTCTTCTCAGATCATTTATTTGTCCAAGTTCAAATGCCTAGGCAGTAGCTTGGTGTGATTTTTTTCCTTGGTGTGTAAGATACAATTTTAGAGAGGAAGCTAGGATATGTATGGATTCTTCTCTCCTTGCTCACCCCAGTTCTGTAGTCTTGGAAAGCTCGTATCTTTGTTGTCCTACCAGCTAAGTTTTCTTTCACATTTGTTAGACCTCTGTAAAATCGAGTATCTTGTACCTCCTTTTTGCTATGTGGTCTGCCCTGCATTTCATCCCTACTACCTGCTCTTTCCAGCTCCCCTATCAGCTGTGAATCCTCTGTCATCAATAATCCACTACTTTAACTGGCTTAGAGTTTCCTTCTCTCTCTCTGTCCCGGTCAGATGCCAGATTAGACCCAGCGGAAGCCTGATACTATCCCTGTTGTATGTATTAATCTTCTTACAAGTATGGTCTGTTCTGTATTTAACCTCTCCTCCCTGCATAGCCAGGTGATACTGAGAGCTCCAGCAACATTATTTGCCTTTGCATGTTAATGAGTGAAGCCCCCATTAGTAACACACAACTGTAATTTTATATAATAGGTTTATCTGAAATTGCTCAAGGTACTAATCCCAGGCGCTAGTTCGGACTACCATGAAGTCTATTCTTCTCCTGACAGGCATTGATATTGTAGGGATTTGAGTTATTTGGTATTGTGAAGCCAAAATTCATCAGGTGAGCAATTCCTTTGGAATTAGTGGGTTACACTGCTTAACCAGGGCAATAAGATTTGCCTCTGTGTCTGTGCTGCAGAGCTGTCTACAGCTGTGTTAGGAAGTGAGATAAATCTTTGATTTTGGATTTTCGTCCCCATGTGGATTACACTGTACGTCTAGGGATGTGCCTAGTTGGTAAGAGAACAAGAACAGAAGCTGAGAATCCTATCTTCTATTCCTGGCTCAGCCCCAATTCACTGCGTGACTGTGGGCAAATCACTTAAGCTGTCTCTGGGATAATAATCGACACAGCAGTTCCAGGAGGCTTAATTTTTAAAGTGTCAACTCATATATTTTCTCCGATGTGCCTTGGGAGATGTCCCCTTCCCTTCACTGGGAACAGGAGCAGGGCCTTAGTACTGACAGCAAGATCTGCAACCCCTGACCCCCTCTCCCACAATCTGCCATAAATATATGATACAAAATGTTTAATAATAATGCCAGAAATGCTGTCCCGGAGCTCTGAAAGCCTCTTATCAACTCCAATTCCTAAAGTACAGTGTACAGAATCCTGTGTAATGGTTTTCTTTTCGCTACTTTTAGCACTAATTCTTCTTTCTTGTTATGCCAGCAGATGCACAAATCTGCTGCTGGTGCTTTTTGGCTTTGGTCTCACTGATTGCATGACTTAATTGTGGACCAAAAAAGCTGGATTTTTTTTTTTCCAGTGTGCTTTTGTGTGCTTGAAATCCTAAACTTTCAGAAGTGCCTAATGATGGGCTGTAGCTTTGTTGGGATAGGGGTTGAACTTCACGTGTTCTTCGTTTGGGAAGAGCTACATACTGCATGTCCATCTTTTGAAAACCCACTGTCTCAAAGTGGAAGTACAGGAAAGACTAACCCATTTTGAATATCCAGGACATGGGACTCTCCTCCCAAATATTTTCACAAGGTGAGTCAAATTCAAAGCAAGATACATAACAGACCATCTCCTTTCATAAGGACCATATCTTCTTCTAGTTGCAATGGCATCTGATCCCTGTGGCAACTATGATAAAGCCACTACTTTCATGGGTAAATAGTATTAGGAAGTATTTGGTGTGTTTCTCTTACTGCAATTTAGCAGCTGGAGGTGAGTGAGGGAGTGAGAGCGTGGGCCAGCACAGCTCTCTGCACTACACAGCAGTGACCTGGTGGAGCACTACTCAGAAGTTGCTCTTCCAAGGACCTGGAGCAGGACAGACATTAACAAAGTCAATGGAAAAGCAGTCGTTCAGACCTCGTCAGGGTTTGAGTCAGATCCCTAGCTTCAACGATGAAGACTTGTATTTATGTAGTTTGCTACATCACAATATGGTGTCTCAAAATGTCTGCTACCACTCACTTTTAAAGCATATGTATAGTACATAGAGTCTTGTCACAGCTGACACCTTTTTTGGATTTTGCTACATGAGAGTACTCTGTTGCTGATGAATCAAGCTGTTTTCAGGACTGGTTTACTTCTGAATATTTTGGAGGAGGAAAGAAAAGTAAAAAGTCAACTATTTTTCAATGAACTATCCCCATCCCTATCTTTTGAGCAATTCTTCTATCCAAGACTTTTTTAAAAATAGTTATTATAAATGTGATGTAACTAGCCATTCTTCTGAAGTCTTGTAGAGTAAAAAAAACCAAGTTTGCAGCTAAAAAACTTGGCTCAGGAAAGCATCCTTCATTAGGATAACATTTAGCACATGCCAGGTCCCAGCTCAAAGGCAGAAAAGATGCAACGATTTATCACAGACTGAGTTGCGATGAACGACAAGAGGCCATTGAGCCCATCTCCCCGCCCCAAGGCAGTCCCAGTGACACCTCTGTCAATCCCGCCAGAACTAGGTCGAGTCCGTCAGTACGGAGACATGCCTTGTAGGCAATTCACCCCCTTTCTGCTAACAGAGGTGAGTCCGCAAAGACATCAGCTTTAGCTATAGGAAGAATTACAGTTTCAGTCATTATGAAAAGGGAAGGAAAAATACCACGGGTTATCAGGGTGCTAAATAATTTAGGCATGCGCTCCTCTCGTTGCACAGAAGTACTGTTAGCAGCAGCGAGCGCAACATGCGCATCACAGAGAGAGAAGAGGCGTGCTAGGCCAAATTCTGCCCTCAGAGGCGTATGCACACAGTTTCCAATGACATCCGTGGGAATTGGGCGTGCGGATTGAGGGCACAATCTGGCCTTTTATTTTCAGCTGCTCCATTATGATCATGACATGCTAATTTCTAATTCCTTTAGCAAAAATAACACAGGAAGGCTTAAATATTAATGTTGCCAAATGTCAGAAACACCTCTGCAGTATACTCTTGAGCAAATTCATGAAAACAGATTTCAGGAACTATGGCCATGCTCGTTATTGGAACCTGACACCCCCAATCAGTTAAAATTCTCCTTATCTTCATCGGGGTTTTGCCAAGCTAAGAACTGAATAAAGGCTGCTGGATTTAGCTCCGTGGTAGCCGGTTTGGACATGGGTCTCCTGACAGCCGTGGTCACAGCTTCTCACTTAGAGGTACGGGTGCAAAAGCACAGATGTCATCTTGGGTTTGCTGGATGATAAACATCCAAGTAGGTCCAGTGTCTCCTCAAAAAAACGTGAGCAGAAGTCAACCAAATGCAAACCGATAGGTAAGAAGAAAAGTGCAGGTGGAGTTTTACTAGAGGAGGGAGAAAAGCAGGAGATTAGCCCCTCACCAATCCAATCACCACACTCCTTGCCGCTGCTCATATTCACAGGGAAATAAAGGAGGTACCAGAGTCAGCTAAAAGGAAAGGTGAAAACCTCTACAGCTGCAAGCCCGCCGTGTGGGCCTGCCTTTGGCAAGTAACCGGCCGCGGGTCAGGGCTCTGACACCTGCATCCTACCCCTGCCAGCGTGGGGGGGTCAAATCCTTCCTAAGGAGATATTCAGCAGTGTGCGTCTGCCTGGGCCTCCAGCAGCAGTTTGTCATGCTAAATGAGCTGCCTTTCCATGCCAGCTGGAGGTGGACACTCAGGTCCGTGGGAGGGGAGAGGGGACAAACGACGTGCCTGAGCCTGATGCATTTCTGCAAGGAGTTACTCAACCAGCACAAGCTCCCCATCACGGTACAGGACTGGAGAAAAGACGGCAAAAAAGAAGCAGCGTCTTCCTCGTAGGGGACCCGAGGCAGGTTGCACAGGCTAACCCACCATGTGCCAGCCGAGTGGGAAGTTATCGTCTGCTTAACCTTCTGCTGATGGGAAGGGTTTCCGTGATCCTTGGCCCTCTTTGCTGCTCCGGTTTGGGTATCACTGCAGGAACATGCCCCTCTCCTCCGCCTTCTGCAGTCTTTGGCAGGCCTTTCGGTCAGGCTCGTGGGATCTGGAGCTGTCAGGGAAGATGGAATAGAATAAAAATGAATAAATAACTTCATTATTTTGAAAGTGCTGCTGTAGAGACAGAAAACTCCATGGAGTACAGCAGAGGCGGCTGCTTTGCGCAGGGGTGGAGAGGGGGAAATAAACCAGCGGCATCGGGGGAAGCACACAGAGAAATACCCATAAAAACTGGGGCAGCAGACTCCTGCTTCTGGACACTGCTCTGAGTCTCGTGAGTCCCACCTACGAGCTGCCCTTCGCCGGGGAATTCGGCAGGGCAGGGGCGGTGTGGCCGGGCAGCCATGGGCTGCGCCTTGCCCGCCTTCCCCAGCGCCGGCGCTGGCTCCAGCGTGCCCTCGTTTTGCTCTCCATGTTTCGTTTCGTAATGGCAGCGAGCCGCCGGTGGCAGAGCGTGTCCGGAGGCCAGCTGGGGCGGCAGGAGTCCTCCGCCTTCGGCATCGTGCCTGCGCAGGCACCCCGAGCCTGCCATCGTCCTCCAGAAAGGCACAGCCTGTCATAACTCGTTGCTTAATGCTAAACTACCCGTTATAAATAAACATGGTCCTAATAATAGTTTGCCTGACCTGACTCACTGTAGGAAACAGCCTCAGAAATAAAAGAGGATGACTTTCAAACGCAAGAGTTATAATTTTACATAAATAAAAAATGAAAAGGGCAGCACAGGACAGGCTAGGGGAAAATTGTATCACAGGGTTGCAATCCCAGAGTGTTAACGGGCTTGCTCAGCTGCTAAATCTGATGCTGTCTCCCCCTGTATGTTCGTTGGAGTTTGACGGATGGATGTGGAGAAATATTACTTGAATTGTCAGATAACTGTTAGTCACCCAGATTAAAAACAAATTCCATTGACATTGTGTCATACCTTGGGAGCCCAAAACAGATATTGATGTTTTCATCTTGTTGCAGGGAGGAGGGAGATGGGAGTGGGTAAAGTAAGAAATCAAAATCACCCAGATAGAGCAAGTCTTTCGGCTTTGTTTGAAAAATGACACCGCAGCACAGTGCACCTAGCTGAGGATGAGAGATAACGCAGTCCAGCCTATCTCTCTCACTTTCAAATGAAGGAGAGACAAAGACAGTATTATCATAAAACCCCAAAACTTCTAATGCCTGTACAGAATTAAAAGCACATGTGTAGGGACCAGATTCACTCAGTGGATGCCTCAGGATCCACCCCTCAAAAGGCCCTGATGCCAGTGGCATGTGTGGTGGGCTGAGCTCCCCACGTCCAGGGGGGCACAAGGTGGTTTTGCTCACCTTTGGAGGATGAAGCACAGGGAGATGCAATGCCTGTGTATCGGCATGTGGAGCAGGAGGAGCAGGAGGGTGTTGGACTTTCTCAGTCTGCAAAAGAGACAGCTTCGAGGGGACCTAGCAGCCTGTCAGCATCTAGGAGGGGCCATCAAGAAGACAGAGCCAGGCTCTTCACCACTTCACACAGCAAGAGGGTGAGAAACAATCATGGAATCATTTAGGTTGGAAAAGACCCTTAAGATCATCGAGTCCAACCATTAACCTAGCACTGCCAAGTCTACCACTAAACCGTGTCCCTAAGTGCCACATCCACACGTCTTTTAAATACCTCCAGGGATGGTGACTCACCCACTTCCCTGGGCAGCCTGTTCCAATGTTTGACAACCCTTGCGGTGAAAAAATTTTTCCGAATATCCAATCTAAACCTCCCCTGGTGCAACTTGAGGCCATTTCCTCTTGTCCTATCCATTGTTACTTGGGAGAAGAGACCTCCCTTTCAGGTAGTTGTAGAGAGTTATAAGGTCTCCCCTCAGCCTCCTTTTCTCCAGGCTAAACAACCCCAGTTCCCTCAGCCACTCCTCATATGACTTGTGCTCTCTAGACACTTCAGCAGCTTCGTTGCTCTTCTCTGGACACACTCTGGCACCTCAATGTCTTCCTTGTAGTGAGGGGCCCAAAACTGAACACAGTGTTCGAGGTGCGGCCTCACCAGTGCCCAGTACAGGGGGACAATCACTGCCCTGATACAAGCCAGGATGCCGTTGGCCTTCTTGGTCACCTGAGCACACTGCCGGCTCATATGCAGCCACCTGTCGACCAACACCCCCAGGTTCTGTTCCACCAAGCAGCTTTCCAGCCATTCTTCCTCAAGCCTGTAGCGCTGCATGGGGATGTTGTGACCCAAGTGCAGGACATGGCACAAGTGGGTCAACAATGGTCATAAGTTGAAAAAAGAGAGGTTCAGATTGGATATAAGGAGAAGATATTGCCCATGAGGACAGCCAGGCAGTAGAGCTGGTGGCTCCAAGAGGCTGTGCTGTCTCCTTGCTTGGAGGTTTTCAAAACAAAGCCCTGAGCAGCTTGGTCTGACATCAGATCTGACCCTGCTTTGAGCAGGAGGTTGGACTGGAGACCTCCTAAGGTCCCTTACAACCCGAATTGTCCTGTTATTCCTGTGGTAAATTCTCAAGCTGTTTCTTCTCTGTTGACCTCCATGGTGACTATGCTGATTTACATCCACTGAGGATCTGGTCTGAAGTTTGTAGGTAACTGTCCCAGAATCAATGATAAAACGGGGTTGTGTTTTGCATGAATTATTAGGTCATATGAGGAGGTCCTGAAAGGCCTCTTCGTGGTATATCTCTACTAGTGATAAACCAGTAAAACATATTGTATACATCTTGAGGCAACAGAGAGATTTGAAAGGATCTTGTCTTTGGTTAGTGTTGTGTATGTACAGAGCTGACTGTATCTTTGGTACTAACTTTTGGTTGCTTGACACAGAACCTTACTAATATCCTTTCTGTACAGCATCTGTAGGTATGTGCTTTTAATGTCCTAAGTTTATAAAAAAGTCAAAAGAGGAAGACTGAAATTCCATCCTGGGACATCATATTGATTACAACATGGTTCGTCGCCGCGGTTTGAACCGATACCCCACACGGACAGTCATCATTTGAGATGGTAGAGAAAAAGATAGCAGGAGTGACCTGTCATCCAAACCAGGCCCTCGTTCACAGATTCACTATATCCTTGGGGAAAGAATGACTTGATGTTATCCTGTTACCTGAAATCACACTTAACTCAAACCAGGTTAAGCTAAAAGGCAAATACAGTCATTTATTCATAGCATCCAAAACAGGCAATGCAGTTACAGATGAATATAGAAGAGGCAAGCGATGAAATGAAATAGGAAGGTACGTGGCTGTATTGGGTAGATGTCCCTCAGCCACCAGACCTGGCAAGTTCGGCCGGGGCTCCAGGCACTGTGCGTGGCATCGTCGGGTGCATCTGCTGGGAGACCCCGCAGGGCCTCGCTGGGGGTGCACAGCTTCTCTGGGGGAAGGAAATGCACCAGAGAGCAGCTCCGAGTGTCTGCCTTCCCCGACTTCACCTCAGCTCACCTCTCCTTCACAATCAGCTCACCTCCCTTTCACAATCACAAGCCTGTGTTCAGGCTTCACTTTGAGCTCTTCCAGGCTCTTGTCTGTCATCCTGAAGCTCACACTATTCCTTCCTTTACCAGGAGGCATTCTGGACACTCTCTTAGGTAAGATAGCAGGTTTTTTTTCCCTTCTTAGATATGGAAATGCCTCTCTGTTGGCTGAGAATCACCTCCTGCACTTAACTGGCTAGTGAAGAACTCTGCTTCAGCAGAGTCCCCCTCCCTGGCTGGCCACTTGGCATTTCCCTGGCCCTTATATCGTAAACCACTGTACCAGGAGCACACGACACAAAACTCCAGACCAGCTAACTGCATGCAGCTCACTCCAGGCTCTTGCCTGAGATCAGACACAAACAGTAGTTAATCTTGTTGGGACACTGACAGGTTTCTCCGTGTTCGGCTGGCATGACTATGGCACGATGTGGGTTTTGATTCTCTCGCTAGGCTCCGCCAGTGCTGGGGAAGGGTGACAAGAATACACAAAGTCTCTCAGTTGAGAAAAGAACAGCAAAAGCTTTTCTTGAGGTGGAATTCAGGTGTCTGCCTCATGCTATCAAGCAGCCAAGAGACAGCCAAAACCACAAAGGCTGGCAGGCAAGTCCAAAGCAGAAAAATACAGTAGGATTGAAAATAGAATAACTTGTTAAATAATTGAATAGTTCTATTAAATTAGGTGGGGAAAAAATGTTGTAAACATTTATCTTTCATGTTACCAAAGACAATAGTTCTCATTTTCTGTTAGGGCACAAGGCAAATATCAGTGGAAGCACTATAACACCATGTACAACTTCAGCTATGATGCGAAGCCCAACAAATTCAAAACTGTTATGCGACTCAATTGTGTGTACTTGAAATGCCTGCCTACACCATGACAACTGCTTTTTCAGGCTAGCTCTCTGCCTCCTTTTTGTCTTGGCTTCTTGTTGGAACTCAGCTGAAAATAAAAAGGCAGGCAGCATACCTTGCCAGATAGCCTTAACTAATTAACACAGCGAACAGAGTAATTTTGCCTTGCTTTCTTCTCAACGAATCTGCAGCATCCCCATAAAGGCTCTGCATTGCTGAAACTAATCAGACCTCAAGAAGTTTGGCATCCATTAGTCCCTTTGAAGTCTCACAGAGACCCAGGCAAATATCATACAATAAATTTGGCAGAAGTCACTCGTACATCTGGTGCATGTCACATATCTCATCTCTTTTACAGGAACCAGCCTGAAACCTTCTATGCTATGAATGGACATGAGTATTCTGCCATCAACAGTACGAGGGAGATGTTTCTGTTTAAGGACAGCGTCATCATGCTTAACTCGGGATGTCTGAAAGATCTAAGACGGAGCTAGTCGCTCAGGGCTTATTTTATAGTCGTTGACGAGACACTGGCACTCTCCCAAGGCAGTTGGTCTGACCTTGCGTTAGACCCCAACGTGAGGATGAGATGAAATGCCCACTGCAGGTGCCTGCCTCTGTCCTTTGACTATAAAGGGAGTTTGGGTGTCTAAGTCAAACTTAGATGTTTGACTTTCAGATGTCTGAGTTACAACAGATGTATCCTGCCTAGACAGGGTACGATTGGAGTGAAACATATAAAATATGTTGGAAGCTTAATAAAGTTTAATGCATTTCCAAATTTGGAGCTTAAAAAGCTGCAATGGTGTGTGTCTCCCTCCCCCGGTAGCAATTCATCTTGAGGTAATGCAACTCTTTTCCATGTTTACGCACCTTGTCATTCTATATTCAGGGATGAACACGTTTGGTTTCTTCCATAGTTAGAATAATTTATGAAAAATATGCAGATTTTTCCTTGCAGCTGAAGTAAAACAGGCTTTTTGGAAACAAAATGCCTGACTGCTGGCAAATTCACCTTCTCTCCAGGAATTTCGAGGACCGTGTTCTATTTTAGAGATTGTTTGGTCACTCAGGGAACAATGCAGTATATTCTTTACTGTACCATTGACATAAATATTAACTGTCACATCATACATTCTAAATACTGACTGTAATGATAAGTAAATATTGCCTGAGGGTCATAAGGGAGGCCTTGGGATATGATGAAATGTTCTATATAAAAAATTGAGGACAAATATTAATAATCTCTAGATTACTATTATTTTTGTACCTCTGGCAATATGTTATCCAGCTGTAGCCCAAGAAAATAGTGATTCCTTTTTATTAAACTGCATGATTTTTAAATATGAGTGTTTGTAAATCTTATTTGAAGAGTTCTCCAGAAGAAAAATTTTGAGCTGCTCTGGGGCATTTTTAAACTATGTCGTTTTTAAGCCAGACAACAGCATGGTTTTATAACAGGTCACACGAGCCTGGTTCAGCCATGGGAGAAATGCAGGTGCACAGTAGATGTGCAGGTGCTGACCACAGGTAGCTTTAGGCAGGAGCAAGGCTCAGCGTGTGGCAATGTGATGGGATAGAGAAGTGATCGCTTGCATCCCACTACCAGCACCCTCCCCACCACCAAAAGCTGCCCGCTCCATGTCTGGCTGCACCTCCTGGCCTGCAAGGTCCTCTTCCCTGTTAAGGATGACTGGCGCTTGCATCGCTTCCATGCCTCCTTGGATTAGCTACATTAATAAACACCCCCATAGCACTAACAAAGTAGGCACTCAGTGGTCCCTAGAAATAACAGCGGAGCCACCAGAAAGAAGAATTATAAGTGCTTCCAGGGCTTTAAATCCAGACTTACAATCAGAGTTTGATGGAACAGAAGTTCTGTAACGACCAGCCAGAGAGGTACGCGTTCCCCACAACTCAGAAATCATTAATTCAACCAAGAGTAAAGATAGCACCAGCTTCCTTCATTATCCCCTAATTTAATTGTCACAGATTAAAGCCTGGCAAATCTGGGCACAGATTCCTGTTGTCAGACTTCAAAGAGAGATCCTGAAGTCTTCTGCCAGAATCAATGATCATCGCTATATCCTTTTCTCACGCAGCATCTGTATCTTCCCTAACGTTAATGAACATTATTTTTGCATGCTTCTAAGCAGACTAAAAAATACACTCTTGAATCACATTTCCCATGCGAAGGGAAAAAAAGAACTCTTCTACATTTGTTATTCTCCTCTAACAAGGATTAAACTGCAGTGTGGATACTAATGAGTGACTTGCTGTTGCCCGCCTCTCACTTTAGTTCAGTCCTCAGGAATATTGAAGATGAAATTTCTCAGTTGAAATCATAACACGCTTTATGGATTAAATGTTTCAGACCTGTTCTTATAACAAATAATCAAGCTGTCGAGAATGCTTGCTATGCAGACTTGCAGACCTCTTGGGTCACCGTTGCCAAGGAGTAATTTTCTTTAAAGTAGACTCGCTTGTCCATTTTATGAAAAAGGAAAACAGAAATAGTAGGTTTCAAGGAACTTGGTGTGAACGATACACATTCATTTCACATCAATTTGCCTCCTCCATGTGATTTTTTCAATATGCACTGTAATTGCTAATTAGAAAGAGAATTAGGCTCCAGAGCTGAATTAAGGTAGAAAATACCTGGAAGAATTTCTGATGGAGCTATAACTGATGATAAGCTTGCTTCTTGAAGTATCTCCATTTTTGTTCTCATAACTACACAGTAGTGAAAAGTCAATTACTATCATATTATCATTGTCAAGCAGAGGTCACAGAGACGATTTTCCTGTGTGCACATGCGTGTGAAAATCAGTGTCAGGGAAGTACAAGATAAATTAATATCTTGACTCTTTACTGCCCTGTTGATATTCCTGTTGCTGCTCAGTACTACAGCAAAGCTCATGCATCTTTATTCCTTCTCCATCCACTACAACTTTATTTATGGGGTGGCACATTTACTACAGTGCAAAATGCTGGCTGGCTGTAGGCAGATGCTACAAACTAAGAGATGTGGTGCATTAGACAAGATGTTACATACCCCTGTCCAAATAACCAATTTGCAACTAGCATTTGGCTAGTTGAAGGACCCAGTCATTCAACATGAATTAACCAAAAAGATCCATTGAATGCAGGTGACTCGTTTCTCACCATTCTGCCCACTAAGTGGGGAGAACAGAATTATAACAATTAATACAGAGAAATATAACACCTGGTGTCAGTTGTTCTCATTAGATTGCTGTCTTTTGGGGCTCCAAACACCAAGAAAACCAAATCTCACTTCTTCAGCAATTAGCCAACAGAAGCTAGGAAAGCTGTCCAGACACTTTTTAACTTTTCCAGGAGGACATCTATAGCAGCAACAGTGAAACCGGAGGAAATCAGCCACCATGTTCCCACCAGAACAGAGATCACTGGGCTTCTTTAAAGTCATGCTTTCTGGGAAAAAATTGTTTCCCAGGAGGAAATGAGATCACAATATCAGACAATCTGTTCTCTGGAGTCTGCCAGAGTAGGTTTGCCTTTGGATCATGGTCAAAGGACAACTGAGGTCAGATATGGTGGGGGAGGTATCCCTGGCAAGTCTCTGGGAGGGACAGTTCTGGTGTAAAGGCATACCATTTCCCCTCAGAGCTTGCTGAAAGCTGGAAAGACCTCTGATATAAACAGTTTCAGGAGTTCCTTTTTTCTTATTTCAAACCCTTTGGTCCATTTTGGAAGAAAGGACTTGGGACCAAATTGTAATTCAGGTTGCATTTGCTCTCCCCAGAAGGGTTATCTACCTGCTGGTTTATGACTTCTTAACAAGTCGCTTGCAAGGCATGGGATGCTGTTAAAGTTCAGCTGACGCATGACTTTGTCATAAACTTACAGAGGTGCTGCCAGGGAGACAGGGCTGTTGGGGCAGAAGAATTCAGGTAAAGCCCGCCTCTAAAAGGGGAGACACCCTGGTTAATTAATCATTAACTTGAGGAGCCCAGTAGCACAGACTGCTGCAGGCACTGGGACCCTGGCATGATGCAAAGAGAGCAGCAAATATAAACATGCATATTTCAAAAGGGATTTAAAACACATATAGACAATGCAAATGTCTGCAGTGAAATTAGAACTGTTGCTATACAAGGAACAGAAACCCTCAAAGTTTACCATATAAGATAAACACCGATGCCCTGGAGTTAAGGAGAGTTTCCGTAGAGTAGCTCTTTCCCTAGTGGTCTATCATGTGGCAGCTTATACTGCTGAGGTTCAGTTTACCATCAGCATGATCCTCTGTCATTTTTACATATGAACCAGCAATAATGTAGAGATTTCATATGCTCCCAACAGGAGTAGTCATTAAGCTCAGGATCCATCTTTAGTTCTCATTCTTCCTCAGCTGTTTGTGCTTCTGCAAGAAATAGATGAAAATAAATAACAAGCTTGTAAAGATATTGCAAATGTAAATTAAAAATGCTTACAGCTGGACAGAATATTTGGAAGTGTTAAAAAAGCTGGATAATGGTAAGAAAAGAAACCAACAGGTCCTCCCCATGTCTCAGCTTCTAATGTCCATCTAACAATTTTTACCCTGACCTACATTTTCTACAAGTAAATATAGTCACTTGCATTTTATCACCAAAATAGACATATTCAGAGATGACAGGAAGCCTGAGTATGATTCAGTTAGATAAGGCAGTCAGTCAAAGCCATGGGAAACCAGATATTCACTAGAATTACTCATAAAACTGCTTGATAAGGTGGGAAGCACAAATAACCTACCCCAGTAACTCATAGCAGCTGAACAGGATCTCTGCCCCCAGCTCAAAATTATCACAATTAAAATACTTGTTTGTAAGAAAAAGATGTGTTTTTAAAATGAGGAGACTCCAGAGAGAGGATTCTTTCAGCAAATTCTGAAGGGAAAAAAATGCAAGAAATATTACAGACCCTTTTTTTCAAAAGCTTTCATGCTTTCCCACTGCAGTCTGTTGAGATCCTGTGAGACCAAGCAGCTGGTTACCTCAAACTCAGTATTCAGCCCTACGGAAGAGTACATTATAAAAGCTGCCTCATTCCTTGCCTGAGTGCAGTTTATTAGCTAAGACTATTTTCAAACACAGGTATGAGCATTGCCCTTAGGGCTGAGTTGTGCTACAAGGTTCTTGGGGAAAATAAAAAAAAAGGCTGGCACGGGACAGAGCCATTGCACGGGGTGTCTCAAGAAAGCAGCTGTGGGTGCTCCAGGAGCTGTTTTCTCTCCATGGCTCCCTGGCTTTACTCCCCAGCTGTCTCCTTCATAGTTCACTGGCTCTTTTACAGCTCAGACCAGTGGATGTATTTGTGGGGATCATTCGCTACCCACTGATATTGGGATGTGCCTGATGACACTTGATATCTGTTAGTTTATGCAAGTATAACGGAGGAAATAACCTAACCTAGTGCCATCGCAGGGAAAGATTAAGCCTTAAATATCAGTGGAAACGGTAAGAAAATCATATGCTCCAGCACTGCTTAGTTATGGCCTTACTGGAAAGAGCAGAGGGCTCAGACCTCCTCTGAGAAGCTGAGAGCCCTTGACTTCCCCTGCTCGACTGCTCCCCGCTCATCAGCAGAGCGATCAGTGTAGCACTTGGCTGAGCTCTGAGCCATGGCGTGGGAACAGTTGCCAGGAAAAGTTTTCTGCTCCTGTGGCTATCATAAGGCTGAGTATATTTTGCCAAGGGACAGAGGAGATTTCTCTCCGGGCAAGCAGAAATACTCGCGTTGGACTATAGACTTCACCCACCGGGATTTATACACGAGGCGAGCGCTGCTCAGGGAGCAGAGGTTGTGCCAATACACAGAGTAAAGGCTTCCCCGGGTTGGCCTGGGACTGCCACCTCCGCTCTTGCAGATGCCTACAAGGAAGAGGCTGGCACAGAGCAAAGGACAGCATCAGCAAAGACTGGGTGAGGACGGGGTGAAGGAGAAGAGGTGCATTTCGCTTGCTGTGCTGCCTGTTCCCCTGAGCTGGCAGCAGGTAACGTTCCTGCTCATCCTGCGATGGCTGGATGGGGCAGCACCTGTGTAGTGCAGCACTTCACCGAAGTACTTGATGGTCGCTGCGCTCTGTCTTGTCAATGAAGGGGTTTGCAATTAGCATTCTAGTGACATGATTTCAGTTTCAGGATCTGACCCGGCTCCTCCTTCGGTTAATAATGCAATGCCCATTCACTTCAGTGGCTGCAATATCATACTCCCGATGATACAGTTATTACACAAAAAATCTTTGACCAGAAAGTAGACAGGAAACAACTTTCCTTTCTGGGTGATCACTGCAGTTAGTAAGGAGATGTAAACCACTTTAGTAAACTTTTCTCTCTGTATTAGTCTTTTTTCTTTTTCCTTTTTTGCAAGCACAAGTGGAATCTCCAGGTCATGGTGATCACTAAGGAAACAAACAACTTCCTTGAAAACAGAAGGTGCAGATTTACAGAACGAGTGTGGTTTGGCTTGTGGGCTAGCGCGGTGCCTGCCAGACCTACACTGGATGAGGTTGAAAACCCGCCTTCGATGTCTTTTCCAGAGTCCTTTAGGCAATCTTTGTAAGCAGTTTTAGTTTGTTATCTAGATCTGAGGCTCAACAAAGTCACACATCGCAGCCCCAGGTGCTGGAGGGGTCAGTCCTGCTCTCTGAGGACCGATTACCTCCTCTCTCCTACTCAGCACTGCCCACCGCTCTACAGGGAGCGACTAGAAGGCTACGAGGTGATGGTGACGTCCAATGCTGGCTGCTAAAACGTAGTGGAGAAGGAGGGAATTCATGTCATCAAAAAGTTTTGCTCTCCTTTTCCCATGGCACATCTTTGGAAAGGCTTGCATTTGGAAGTTGAGTCAACTCAGTTGACTCAGAGCAGCTCATTGTGCAGAGCGAGAGCAGTCATGAGCACCAGAGAGCTAGAGTGGCCTTCATTATTGAAAGAGTTCTTTCCTACCCAGAAAGAGGAGCAATTTCTGCTGCAGCATATCCCAATGAGCTCACCGTGCTTCCTTAAATCTGTTTTTCTGGGTAGAGTCCTGTGGGAAGAATATGCAAGTTCCACAGCCTCAGCTCTGCAGTTTTATTAAAGCTAAGTCAAAATGCTGTGGTGCCAATTCTCTTCCATTTTTGCTAATTGTTAAAGGAAGTATCTTAATTGTGTAGAAGAACGTGCAAGTGTAACATATGACTTATTATTGAGAACCCATTTTTTTTATGCACTGTAAAACTCCATCTGTCCCATCATCTGGAGTTGGCTACTACTCCTCTAACACACAAATGCAGAACAAGAATAAGTTTTAAATATCCAGTGTATTAACCAAAGCAGGGACTGATTTTATTTAACAGAAAGTATTGGACTAGCAGAGTCATTGCTGTGCTGTATTAATGACGGTATTATGTAGGAGTTTCTGTTCCTGACATCAGGTAACTTAATCCCCAAATTTGTGAAACTGCGGCCCGTTCTTATGGGTTGCATAAGGAACTAGGTCGGTCCACAGGACTTTTTACCACCTTTGCAGGGAAAATGCCTTGGTTTTTCCTATCTGCTGCTGATAACGAAGGGGTGTTAGCACGTAAGACTGCTCTAGCGTACATTGGCAGAAACTGTTTTCACCAGCTCAAGGTTTCTGACCTAATAAGCACTGTGACTTTATGGCACTTGGAAAGCGTGCTTTGCAAAGAGACAGCCTGTCCTCTGCTCGCTGGCAGGGCATTCCAGGTCTGCACAGCTCCTACCTCGGCGCTTCTTGCTTCACGCAGCCGGAGCATGGACCTGGCCCATATTCTGGTGCATTAAAGACCGTGTTGACTATCATTCTCAGTGACTTTTAATGTTACCTTTTTAGCAACGTAAACTCATTTATTACACACAGATTTCAATCAGTCATTAAGGGTTAGAATGACTTAGATAAGCAAAGGAGCAAAGTGTATGTTGGATAATTTAGGCTTTGACTCAGCAAAAATATGTAACTTTGCTCACCTCTGTTCACAGTTAAGTCCTAAAGACAAGCACGTGCTTAAATGCTGAACAGCTGTATTCTTGGTCACGCACGTTGTATAGATTAGGCCTTTCTTAAGGAAAGGAAAGCAAAACACATCACTGAAAACTTGACCTCTCCTGTTCTTTCCAGCAAACTTGTGGTGTGGTGATGAGTGTGAGAGAGAGTCAGTAGCATCTGCAGAAGACAAGCAGGATGATAAGAGTGGCCCTTGAAGAAATACGAACCATTTCACTTGTTAATTTTTTACATATGATGTAAATCTCTAGAACAAAGCAAAGGTGTTAAACAACAACGTTCATTTCCTAGATCTGATCATCTCTTGATCAATAACTTTAGAAAATAATTTAATTCAGAATTCATTTAATGGATATTTTCCACTTATTTTATATGGAGCAGATTCAGCTCTATGGTAATGAAACCAGCAACGGAGATGTCTGAGAAGACCTATGGGACTAAGTACAACTATTTATTATATAAATCTTAGATTTTTAGAAGGACTCTACATGGGCAGAGTAAAACATACTTTGATGCTCCAATAGCAAAAAATAAAATTTTAAAAACCCCTTATTTTTATTAGGACTACCACAAAAATAGCCAAAATAGTGTCCCCTCCAGGGAATTCTGCTGGAGGAAGAGGCCAGGCCCAGATTTTCTACCAAATCCTGGTGGTTACGAGGGCTCCACTCCCTTCCCCAGTTCCTCCCAGCCTGAGGAGTTTGAGAATGAGTCTCCCACCAGAAGCAGCCCAAGACTTTCTGTTGAGGCAGGAAAATCCACATTGGTTATGAATTCTGCTGCCTTGAGTGTCGAATACCCTTGTGCTGCAAAGAAAACAACCGTGAGTGTCGGATCCAGTCCCTGAACTGTTCCCAGTGCGTGGAAGACATGACTGGGGCTACCTTAGGCCAGGCATAGGGGAGGGGGAAGAGGGGACCTCTTGTCTCTGGATCCTCCCAGTGCCACCTGGCTTTCACAGGACAGCTCTGGGCATGCATGGCAGTGGTGCTGGGGGGCTGCGAGGGGTAAAAATTACAGATGTGGGCGATCCAGTTGGCTATGTGTGTCCCTATATAATAAAACTATATACAGAGCAACAAGCTATCAGGACAGAAGTGATGTAGGTGGTATAAATATTTTTTCCTTGAAGACCAATTATAAAAAGATACAGATTCCAAAGCTGGCAGGGAGAAATGCACCCATTTCCCCCCGAACAAAGTGAGGATGCATTGTGCACAAGGGGTGTGAATTCCCAGGCAGAACCAAAAAGAAAAAAAGTATGAGGTCCCAGCTACCATCCAGTAACTCCCTTCAGTGCAGCTGTGCTGCTGTTTGAGAGTTTCTTCACTACTGGGAACTACCCTGGTGACCAGACCTGCTGATTGTGGTAGGGGTGCCCCACCTCTCGTTTTGGACCAGTTTGTACCAAAAGAAGTAGGAAAGACCTTCTAAGGAAGGAGAAGAGGAAGGAACCATCAACTTCCATTAGGTTCCAAACACAGCAGCATCTGGCCCATCCACCAGCTCCGTGCCCTGCTGAGCTGTAGGGCTTCCTGGGACAATCCTAGCCACCCGCTTGAATTTAAAAACTTAACAATTGAACTGCCTCAAGTTTAATGGCAATGATATCGTTGCCATACAACGACATAGTGAGGATTTGCAGGGATAAAAGAAAGGCGAAGGGAACTCAGGAAGACTGTATAAATAACCGCCTGGGTGCAATGAAACCATGAATGCAGGCGGTTCCCGCTGCACCGTTGGCCAAGTCAGTCGCGGCTGCCCCCGGGTTAAGAGCAGCTGGGATCTGTAATCCAGTGTAACTCTCACAGTCTCTCCCTGCCGGGGTCAGCTGAGGACTGCAGCTGCTGGGGAATCACAAGAGGGATCACCAGGATAATTCCTCCTTCCTCCTCTCCTTGTTTGCTCTGGCTGGCGGTGCGCAGAGCAGGGGCAGGTCTGCATTCCTGCATGCTTCCAGCTCTTCACGTTTGGGGAAATTAGCCCAGGAATCGGAAGCGTGGAGGGAATGCAAGATCTGAGCTGCTCCAGAAGTCCTTGCCTAGGTGTGAAAACAGTGACCTGCCGCAATCCCTTCCTTCTCCTGCTGTGAGCTTAGCAAGAGCAGGCTGTTCCCTCAGCTGAACTGACACCGTTCTGTCACGTTTGGGGCTGTCTGATCATGTACACTAGTGCCCTGAGGATGAGCCTAGAGACTGCTCTTTCCTTGTGACTCAGAGGAAAAAGTATGCGTTTGAGGGACTATAATGTTCTCGGTATTAAATCTGGGTTGTTTTTGACGGAGTGAAAAGCTTGCTATAAATTTGAGCAGAAACTGGATTTGACCAGTTGGTCCACACCACAAACACATGTATGTGGAAATTCTCAAATGCATCAGCATCCCTACAGAGGGAAACATAAGTAGCAAAGACGCATTCACAGTGGATGGAAAAAATGAAAATGCAGCTTCCTAATTTTAAGGTAAGATCAGTGCTAGCCCTAATATAAGACTTGGCCACAGCAGGTTGGTTTTTTTCCTCTTATCGAGAATAACCGGAGCACCATAATGCCAAACCCTATCTTCCCCCCTAGAGGAACCAAGCATCCCTTATAGGACTACCCTAATGGAGAGGGCAAGTGCACAGTTCAAAATCTGCCTCGACTCATGTTAATATGCTTTTACGTTTTCTTCTTTCTGCCAATACCGCTGTGCTGCACTGCGCAGAATGAAAGAGGTAATTTAATATGGCGTTAAGCCGTGCGCTGCCTGCGGAGCCTGTAGGGATGGTTTCATAGGGGTGCTTCTGTGGCGGTGAGCCAAAATTAAGGCAAAATGTTATGCTGCAGCACGGATCCTGCCTGGTACCCTGCCTCCAGCTGCCTCTCGCAGGGTGAATCTGCTGGAATTGCGCAGGTGGGGGGGATGGAGCTTTCTCTGATGTGCCGGAATAAATTTTCAAGTGTTATTTTCCCAGTCTGCCCTTTCTCCCTTCCAAAAGGAATCAGCAAGCACCAGGGCTGCAGCTTGCCGCAACTGTGCTCAGCTGTCAGGAGTGGTTTTCCTACAGGCTCAGGATTGCAGGCAGTGCTTTGGTTTTGAGAAAAACAGAGGTGCTTCGATTTTAGAGAGACCTTGGCACTGGCTGCTCAGCAAGACCCTTTGTGGAGAGATGATCCTGCTCTACTTGGAAAGAGGAAAAGCACAAATGCTTCATCGATTTGGGGCCTGCTACGTGCATTCCAATTTTGGTTCCCTCCCCGCGGCTGTCCCAAGTCTCATCTTGGGTAGGTCTTTTTTTGCAAAAGGAAAAAGCATCAGGAATGACTGTCAAAACAAGGCAGAGTTTTGCCTGCAGGAAGATGAGTGATGTTGCTGCAACCCACAGTCTGAATGCTATGTGAAATGCCAGTTAAAATAGAATTGTTTGCATAAAATAAAGCATAAAGTTTTCCTAAAGCCTGATGTTATTTACAAATAAATATTCCCCGAATGATAAACCCTGGGCACACAGAATTTGTAAAATGACAAAAAAGTCAAATGATCACACAAGCTGATTTTCTACAGCGGATTTTTGGCTTGTTCACTGTCCTGACTACTAAATAGCACCTCTGTGTTTCTGAATGTTATCAACAACTACTGTTTCCTTGACAAAACCATAAGAGAGAAATAAATCTCATAAAGAGATTGCTAGGCAGCTGTTCGCCAATGGCTAAATGCTTGCAAGAGTTACACAGTATTATCTCCGTGTTCGTGCAGCTCAGCACTTGACTAGGAATCAGGGGATCTCAGCTCAGCTTCGTCGGACCACCTGGCTGCCTAGGAAACTTTGGTGCATTTACCAGCATTGAATCCCTTTCTAAATGAGTTACAAACCCCAAATCCTTCTGCATCAGTGCAGAAAAAGACCCAGGACCCTTAACTGTTAATATACAAGTGATTTTCTATATAATAAATGAATACATTTTATTTGGTAGAATCTGTATGCCTATCATGGAAAGCTACTACAGAGTGTCTGCTGTTGTGAAGCAGATCTTGCCTCCTACTATCCAGCAAATGCATGGAAACAAGTATAACAGGGCATCGAGGGGGGTGGTGGTGGCACTCAAGAAAAATACCGGCAGAGCTTTGGCGATGCCGGCGGTGCAGCAGCCGGCTGAACTGGACAGCAGCGCAAGTGTAGATGCGCCTGCGCTGCCCGACTGTGGTGTCTGTCACACAAATGCAGGGACACGGCCGGGTGCTCAGCCCACCTTCGATGGCCACCAGGGATGCT
The DNA here is from genome assembly GCF_947461875.1 of Haliaeetus albicilla. Lineage (NCBI taxonomy): Eukaryota > Metazoa > Chordata > Aves > Accipitriformes > Accipitridae > Haliaeetus > Haliaeetus albicilla. Next base: position 17,135,713 of record NC_091507.1, read on the forward strand.
AACAGCAGATGAGCGACACGGAGCAGAACCGCGTCGAAGGGGACGGCCAAGCTTTGGGTGCGCTCGGCAACCCCGCCAGCCGCGGCTGCAGTCCCACCGTCACCTTGCTCAGCGTCACTGCCGACTTGCGTGAGCTGAATGGCTTTGTCAGACCGCAGCCAGAGAATTCCAGATGACGGGTGATCGCCTGGGGCTCCGCTTCTCCATCGCTCCACACTGACCCAAGCCGGTGGCGCTGCCGGTGGGGCCGTGCATCCCTGCCCCATCCCTCCGCTCAGCACCAGCCCTCAGGCAGCCATCGGGGACCCCCGTGCAGAAGCACCCCCCACTCACCGTGCAGCCCCCCGTCGCTGGTGAGGGGGTCTAGGAGGAGCGCGTGGCCAGCAAAAGCAGGACGGTTGCAGCACGTTTGTGTGTAGTCGTGAAATTGCCCCGGCTAAATGACAGTGGCAGCTCTCATCGTAAATCCAGTGATGGCTGTGAGAGGCCTGGACCTACAATGATAGATGGGGATGGTCTGCCCGGGGATGGTGCGAATCCCCGTCTCCAGCAAATTTAAAGAGCAGACTACACAACCCTCTATTAAAAAAGATTAGGGTGGAGCTGACCCTGTCTTGGGACTAGAAACGAGACTGGTTGTCTCTCCCAACCACGTCTTCTGCGCTGGGGTCCACCAAAATGTTCATATAGAGAGGCAGTAAAATCACTGTACAAATAACTGCCTTGTGTTACTGTTCCCTTAAAAGCAGAGCTGTAAGAGAAGACTTAAACAAAGCAGATTTGGGTTAATCAAGTGAAGCTATGCCAGTCTCATGCTTGACATATGCATGCACTCAGGCATGACTCACCCTTCAAACAATGATTCATCATTAGTTTTTCTTGTGGGTTTGCATGTCTTTTGTCCATCCTTGTTACAGTGTCTTGCCATCATCTCACAAGTGCAGTGATGATTAAAACAACATTAAAATTAGACTTTTAATTGGGGCCTGCTCCGTGGCACGCGTGGTAAAGGGCAGAGAGGTCGCGTGCCTTTTGTTCTGATGAGAAACGGGGAAGCAAGCTGTAGGTGATGATTTTGGATGGGGGAAGGAGGGAAGGAAAGAGGCTGAGGCGACTGTAAAAGTGTTGATTCTGGAAGGACAATGTTGCCAAGCAATGTGATCGTACATTTGGTTACTGCACAAGGAGCTGCAGCAGCTTGGTGAGCTTGAGAGGAGTGATTAAAAACTACACGACCTGCATAAAGGCATTCTCCATTTTGCACTACATTTTCTTTGCCCTAGCACGAGTTTGAAGAGTTGGGTTGCACTGCTGACCTCCAGCCCCATGGCTCAGCACAGCGCTCAGCAGGGATGACCCAGGCTGTTTTCCCAGGATATTTTCTGCAGGTCAGGGCAGGACACCGCTTAGACCATGGCCTTGGCTTCTCCTTTTGGGGTTGGCAACTCTCTCCCCAACAGGAGCAAAGGCTTCGCAGCCTCTGCTCGCCGGGACTATCACCGTCACGTGCCCTTGCCCACTTCTTGTAAACGTGTGTGTATGTGAAAAAGTCCTGTCCTCCGCACACACGGCGCTCAGAGGCGTGCTGGGTAAGGCAGCATTGGGGAGCTTGAAGTGTTTGGCTTGTTCCTTCCCCTGTACAGCACAGGGTACAGCTCCTCTGCTGTGCATGCAAGGGAGGAGCAAGCAGCTCTTCCAGGCCGCCTTATCACTTGAAAAAGAAACTACCCTCTGCCAAATTGTTCAGTAATCCTCCACATGCCATTCAGTGGTAGTAAACAGAATAGACTACTACATGCCCTGATAGTGGAGATCCTGAATAAAACTATTTTCTTTTTCGACGGACCCTGCAGACCAGCGTTTTAACCATTTGTCCTTTGGGAAGTGAAATTTGGCCAGAAGAGTGAGGGTCTCCACAGGAAAAAAAAGAAAAGCAAAGTATTTTCTAATTTCAAGCACCCAGGTCTGTTTGTGTAAGCAGAGGGTAAGAGTTTACAGTGGATTACAGGTCATCATTCGTAATGGCATTTGCTCTTAAACGGTTACCAGCTTTATTATCTGTACCCATTAAAAGCGGATTTGAAGGAAGGGATATTAACAGCAATGCCAGACTGTACATATGTTTCACTTTATACTGTACAGTTCTAAAGAGAGAAATGAGCTCAGCAATAATTTTTTTAAAATCCAACGTCTACATTTAATATTTTAAAACTCTGTTACATGCCCTGTTTTCTTTTGTTCCACCTGGTTCCTTTTTCCACTTCATTTTCTTTTGCTCTCTGTTACAGTTTATGCCTCTGCTTTTGTGTGTCAAGATTGTAATGCATTTCTTTAACACGTTTCTTCAGATTCCAGTACTTTCCCCCCTTAGAATCAGCCTGCTCTCATCTGTCTCTCTCTGCAAAGAAGTTTCCTTTTTCTGATTGTGGCTTTCTTTAGCTCCTCGTTCCCCATTTCTTTCCTATTTTATACACTGCGAAGACTTCCTTTTTCTTCCCTTTGTTACATGTCTCTCTTAAGGTACTGCTCCTCTTCTCTTTCCCGTCTCCACTCACTCCCTCATTTACCTGCTCTTTCAAATGCTCAGGGCTTCTCCCCTTTGTTCTCTGCTTTCCATCCCTTCCACTCTTTCCCTCTCCTTGTTCTCTCCTCACCGCAGTCCCTCCTTTCCCTCTTCTCACCCTCCTCTTGTCTCTTCAGCATTGCACGCACTTTTCTGCCTGTTCCTCTACTTTTTTTTTTTTTTTTTTTAATTAATCTTTAGCATATCGCACTGAAAGTGCCAGAAGGGATTGAAGAGCAGAAGTGGTGGAAGATGAAACGAGGCTGCGGAGAGGAGAGACAGCAGAGGAGATCAGAGGCACAGGGCACCGGCAGAAGGGTCTCATCGTTCCCTGCACTCCCGGCCAACCGCTGCCGAGGAGAGCGCTCCCATTTAGCCAACGCATATAAGTAAAGGCTGAGCAATTACCGCAGGACCGAGCCAAGTGTGCCATGAAATTTAATTAAGGTCAACAGGCTCTGGTGTCTGGTGGGGCCTGAAGAGAGCCCTTTCACTGCCTGTGCAAACCCGCCTGTCATTATCGGCGTCCCGGCGCAAACAGCCCATTAAAAGTCGCTGGAAACGCTCCTGTCCCCTCAGTGGCTTTCTGTCAGGCCTAGTGTGAATATTACAAATTAAGCAGAAACATGCAACACGATTCCCTGCAGACTCTTAATTAGCCTTCACGCGGTGGCATCACTCATCTGCAGATCTGCGAGTTGCGGCCGAAGCGCCCGCGAGGGGCGATGCCGAAAACGGCCTTTCGCCGGGATCCTCCGCTGCGGCGACAGGGCATCGTCCCCACCTCCAAAATAACTTCGGCGCTGCCAGCTGGGAGCAGGTCCCACGGCAGGGACGGGAGCAGCGTGGAGGACCGGGCTGCCCCGCACCGACGACGGCCTTTCTTCACAGGGAGAGCTGGAGCCGCTGCTCCCCGAGCCGTCGGCGCTGCCCGCGGAGGGGCAGGATGGGGTCCCTCGGCTCCCCCCGTCCCGTGCCCGCCGCCCCATCCAGACCGGGTACGGTGGGCAGCCTGCAGAGGTGAGCAAACGGCGAGACGGGTCAGACAGCTGAAGGAGAACAGCCAGGTTCTTCAGAGTCTTTTTAACTTATGGGATCAATATTTGTGTAATGTTCGTGTCGTAGGACTAAATATTTGCTATAGGATTAAATATTTCTGTGCTGCTCTAGTGACTTCACTAGCCTCCGGTGCCTGGGGCTGCCGGTAATGAGCTGGAGTCACATACCAAACTGAATTATTATTACTAACACGTTTAGATGCAGTCTCATACCTGATGAATGACACCTGCTGTGAAAAATGAGTGATGCTATTTTTGGAAGGTATTTATCTGGTGTTTGGAGGGTAGCTTTAGACGCATGCAATTCAAATGCATTTCTTTAGGTAGGATAATGATCCTTACATTATCATATTCAATGAAAGTATGTCTACAAGTGCATGTTCTGTATGTGCTGTGTGCGTGCAAAATGTGTATCCTAGATACCTAATTGCAATGGCAAATCCAAGCTGTAAATAAACTGATAAGTCAAATGTGTATTACTGGGCCCAGATCACTAAGATCAGTAGGAGCTTAGTCTGGAAAGGAGTGCAAGATTGGATCAACTGTAGTAAAGACAAACGTTATTATTCCTTTTTGGAGATTAAAGCAATATTACAGATTTAAAATTGGATGACATTTTGCACACCATTTGGAAAATCACGTTACAGATTTGCCAAGGCACTTTCAGCTTAAAACTGTCTTATGGAAAAGTTCTTGATATTTCTTTTGAAAACTGCAGGTACATTCCCCCTCTCCCTCCCTCCCTCCTCCTTCTACTGCCCTTGCTCCTTCTAATCATGCTCCACAAGTCAAACAAGCTAAACCAATAAAATATTTACAGACAATATTTACACCAGCAGGGTTTTTTTTAATTGGTATTTTTTTTCACTTTTCCTGACCTGCAGGTGAAAGTGGGAATTATTAGGGGGCACAAGTGTGTTTGCACAGTTGTCTTGCTTGATCCCTATCGATACAGACATTACTCGGGCAATATTTAGGGTAGACAACCACCATTTCCAAACGGCGAACTTTGGGTTGTCCCAAGGTTTTGTGACAAGCACATACATTGCTGTCACTGGAAATGCCAACGGCACTGCCGTCAGCAGTGTTCTGCTCAAGGACGGACCCAGGAAACAAATCAGACCTGCAGTATTCCATAGGCATTATTGGGACTGCAGGCTGGCAGGTGTATGAATTAAAGCTAGAGCAAAACCCAAGACTAGCCTGATTCCTAAGCCTCCCTTGTATTTACTGTTTTCTGTCTGTCCCGGTGTGGCTCAGGAGCAGGGTATTTCCCGGGCAGGTACCTGTGCCCTAAGCTCTCTCCTAGGAGCAGCCGGAGCCGTGACAAGCCAGATCTGGGTGAAGTACTTGGGCTCCTCTGTCACCAGTCACACCAGAGCCCCCGACACTGGGGACAGGAGGGGGGACCCATGCCCCAGCTCAGGGCTGCGCCGGAGCGGTTCCCTGCCTTTCCGACTAGAGCTGCCTGTTGGCTGCAGTCCCGAGAGCAGGCAGACTCCTTTTGCCCATACAGCAGTGTCCAGGTGCACGCTTAGATCATCTGCCTGAGCCCAAAGTGCTCGCATCCTAATCAGAGCCTGTATTTCTATGCCTCACAAACCGTGGGTTTATTCCCAGTATCTTACTTGGTAGCCTACTGCATACGAGTTAAGAGTTGTTCACGAGCTGGCATTCATCAACGTGCTTTTGAGATGCACATGGTGATCTTGCAAATGTGGTTTCATTTTTTCCCTCCAAAAGACAGCTAGGCTCTTATTCCCAATTTTTTTCATCAGCATAGCTCAAGACAATCGCTTTCCTCTTCTTAATAAGCAAATTGCTTATCAGCAAAGCAAAAAATTATTTTACCCAATTTTATTTCACAGTTTCTTCTTCTTAGCTTCCACACTAAATACCTTGCTTCACAAAACTCTTTTGCACAGGACCATAATGGTGTATTATGAGATTTCAGGTTTCTCTAAACAGGCTTAGGTGCTCAACACATATATTCTTTAAACAGCGTAATTTTACTCCTCACAGTGGGAAGCAGGCATCATTCACAAAGTTCCCATTTCCTCAGGAGATCAGCACTGACTAATGCTCTGCAGAATTAAGCATTTTAATTGTATATAGGAGATGTTGAACCAGGAGCTTTTTCCAGAAGGGTCATGCTTTGAAAAACTGTAAGAAAGGCAGGTGCTTCAGTAAGCTAATTTCTTTAAAATGGTTCATTTCCCCATCCCACTCAAAATTTATCATATAATATAACATGCCCTAAAAGAAAAGATTCAGTGAAAAGCTGTGATTCAGTGATAGACTGAAGATACATACAGAGCCAGGAGTCATGCGGGAAAAACAGGGCTTTTACACCGGCACCCAGTATTTGAGATCCTGAGTTTTTCTTCAGAGATGGTAAAGAATCTGTGTTCTACAGGAAATTGAGTCATCCGTAATTTATGCTGTGTTTATCGGTACTAATTTCTCATGCTCATCTATCAGTTTCCAATCTTCCTCTCAGTAATCTGCGTTCAATTTTTCAGTCCATATTCCTGTTGACTGTTGAAATTATCTCTTGTAAGTACTGCTCAGTAGATCTATTAATTACATTAAAAGTATTCACTGTAAAATTCACCTGAAATTCTTCTAGCTAATTTCCCCAGGTTGTGTTAAGTAATGTGTGAATAATAAAACAACAGAAATAGTGTATCTTCTCTTTATTTTGTCACTGAATAGCACTTTTACCTACCAAAATGACCTAAAATAAGTAGACCTTCCTCAGCATACAAACCAAGACACGTACACCCTCTATCTAGAATTGCAAGTTAATGACAATTAGGGTTGTGCATTTTATTATGGCTGTATTAAAACTTCCTGTTAAACATGATATCCTGTAATCACTGAAACTTGTTACGGCTTTAAGTTAATGTGAATTATATACAAGCTTTATCTAAACTAGTGGTTTGCAATACCCATTTACAGATTTTTCTCATTTCCTCATTCCTTAGAAATGAAAGCTGAAGATACCACTAGTAATGCATTCAGCTTGAGGGGATTTTGTGAATGGGTAAGGATTTCATACCTTGGATCGCACGTGAGAACTAAAACAAATGGAGAAAGAGACTCTAGTCATCCTCCGTCTTGTTGTTTCACAGGAACCAACAACTCATGTACTAAAAATGTCTGACCAAATCAAAAGACTTTGTTGGGGGAAAAGCCAGTGTTAAATCTCTGAAGGTAATTTTTTTCCCTAGATATTTTATATTCATTAGGGAAGTCTTTCTACAGTGAGGTCTTGCTCCTGGAGCTGATTCTCATACAAACTAATATCTCTTCAAACATTTGCAACTATTATAAACAACATTTGTTCTGGCAGAGACAGACTACAATAGACATTTGTAAAACCTGCAAAGTGATGGAGAAGGTGAGTGGGGAATGACAGTTCGCTATTTCACTGGATGCTAGAACGAGGGGGCACCTCTGGGAAACACATCTGAAGAAAACCAAGGGAATGCCGATTTCACACAGAGCATATTTAAATTGTGGAGCTTCCTGCCACAGCAGTGGGTCCTGAATTTCTCATCCTGAAGAAATGCATGTTGAGGGGGTCCAAGATATGAAGAGATTCCAAAAGGGTTTCAATGACTTTGTGAAGGAGAGAGCCCATAGTGGCACTACACAGAGTTGCCTGGGTGCATTCCCCAGCGTACAAAGTGCCCAAACTTTGTGGCCAAAGTTGATTGCTGAAGTTGTGATGGCACAGAAGGGGAAGGATCACTCCTTTTTGGACTGTCTTCTGACTGTCTGCATTGAAAACCTGGCATGAGGTTGGATGGACCTTGACTCTGGTCTAATTCAGCCTTTATGATAAGCGTCGGTGGCAATCAGTCCTGCTATTTAAAGACGACTATTTCAGGATCATATTCTTTGGATGGTGCATTCAGATATTCTTTCAGACATTTAATTTTAGTTCACAGGAATTTGAAAGTTCAGATACATTTCATTTATATAAAGCATATTCTGAAGCAATTTATTCTGTTTTGAGACCTGTCACTTCAATGTTCAGTCTTGACGATATGAGAAGTTCTGCACCGAAGTAATGCACACAGAACAGAAGGCCACACACCTGCCCAGATGAGTCTGACCTAAAAAGCCTTATAAAGAGGGATTTACCTGGTGACACGGATGCCTAAACATAGTTGGATGCAATATAGATGTCTGTATGTGAGCGAGGTGTCTGAGCTTCCATTGGAGTCAATGGAAACTTAGTCAATAGGGAGTTAAGAGAGATAATTCATAGTGTTTTGAGGTAAACTCCATCATTTGTTTAGCTGAACTACCCCTGGCTCCACTGACAGTAGTCTTTAGATCTCCAGTGACTATTGCAGAAGCTTAGACACCCAGCTGACATGTAGACACCTAAATTTGGATGAACTGAATGGGCAGCTGGACTCATTCATAATTTCAGTTAAACCCTATAGAGTTATAAATATTTAATCTATGCTGGATGGATTTGGTATGTTCAGGAGTCTCAGATCTCCCACACACCAGTTCATGGCTCTTCCTTCCGTGAAAGCAATGATTGCTTCAGGAGAGCACAGTGCTTTAAGATGTATACAGTTCATTGTATTTCCTTCGTAACATCAGCTAGGAGTTCAGGGTAACTAGCCCTTCTTGGTACCGAGAGGGACCTTACCTTGGTGTCAGGAAGCCTGACTAGTAGTTGACAACCAAGTGAGTTCCTGAGGTTGCATTTAAGTCTTTTTTTTTTTTCTCCCTGACATTTCAGAAGATTTTTTAAGTAGTGGGTACTACCTCTCTGAGAGGAGATACACTATGGCTATGTCTACATAAAACAGCTTGCAATTTCCAGATGTATTGGAGTCATTGTCTGAAAGTCTCTAAGGCTGATTAAAACTTGAGTCCTGGCATTGACATCTGGCTCTGAGGGGACATGGGTGCAGCACACAGGACTGGAGTGCTAGTTTGTGGGGCCATCTGAATGGAGAACGTGGTTGGGACCCAAGACTCAGACTGCAGCGCTTCCTCACCGTGCTGTGTTCATACGGCACCCAGCCTTTGAAGCCAAGTTTATGTAAACAAACTAATCCACCAGCGCATGATAAGGCGCATCATCACATACATGAGAACTGGAAACAAACTTGAGTACATCCATAAGGACACAGTCTAGGTGATTTTGATTATTAAAACAAAAAAAATAAACACAAAGCAGCACCAGCATATGTTGCTCCCTGAGTACTACTGAAGGAGCAGTTTAGCTTATTGTGCTCTGAGCCCTCACACAGGAAGGGTTTCTGAACGCCCCATCCTTCTTCAGCAGCTGAAGACCAAGAGACATGGGCTTTATGTAACTTGGCTGTCCTACATTCATCTCTACCTGGCAACGACTTTGTTGTGCTGGCTGCATGCTGCACGTTCTGTACCTCATCCCCAGCATCGCTCTCTCCGCATTTGGAGCTGAGAACGTAATGATGTCAGATCTTCTGCTCAAGATCTAGCTGAAAGGAGCTAACGTTGTCTCATCCCTTTCCCCTAAACCACACAGAATCATCTCACCTTTTCACTCAGTCTCCGTGTCCTCATCTTTGAGGCCCAACACAATTTATCTTTGTTTTCCTCTCTCTTGACAATTCGTTGTTGATGCCGATTTGATGAGCAGGAGGAGATGGGGGGGGAAATCTGAGACGTGGGGAGGTGAAGTGACTTGCCAGAGGCAATAAGGCAGCTCACCGAACATCAGACTTAAGCTAAAGACTCCAGGGTCTCAGCAAAGTGCTCACACCACTAAGTCACACCAAAGCCCTGCAAATCTTAGTCCATACCTCCCACCAGACCTCTGTGCATCTCATCCTGGCTTCTTGTCCTCTCCTTCTCTCAACGCCCCACACCTCTGCTGATGGTCTCTTCACCCTCACTTCATGCCTTGCCAAGGTATTGTCAATACCCTTCTCTCCACCTGCCTTTCCAAAAGCTTCCTTCTCTGCCAGGGAGGAAGGAATGGCTCCATGCCATCTTTCCATGTCTGCCTCATATTGTTGCAGTTGTACAACACACTCGGATTTCTGTTTGAATAGCAAACTGTTACTCAGCTTCCACTGTGAATAGTGGCTGCCTGGGGCAGGCATGCTCACAGAAAAGATCTTTGCTTTCTATCTTTCTAAAAATAAATAATCAAAGAAAGGCAAAAGTCAAAAGCTCATCGTGCCCCAAAGAAATGTCTGCACTCCATGGAAGACTTCCAAATATCTAATCCAAGATAGAGTGATAGGGGTAGGAAATTTGCAGATCAAAGGTTTTGAAAATATGAAGTTCTGTTTGTGTGATGCAGACCAGAGCTGTTTGCTCTTCTCAGAAGTAGTGAACAGGCCAGCACACTCCTGCCAATTCAGCGTTACCATCAGCTTTTGAAAGCTGAATGCCACTGCTGATCGTTGCAAGTAAAGCTAGAGCAGAGATTATTTTAATTGAAATGGAGCTTTCAGACCATTTCACTCACTCTCATAAAGCAGCTGGAGATACTTAGGCACAACTCTGGAGCCACGTTTTAAGGCACAGCTTCAATATTTTTACCCTGTGGCACTTGGCTTGAGGTTGTCGGACTAATCCCGGGGTGGCAGCAGGGAGTACGGGCCACCACTGCGGGAGGAACTGGCGGAAAACCTGAGGGCGGACGTCAGCTGGAGGCTCTGGTGGTTTGCTTGGTGGAGCCGAGTGGGAAATAGGTATCGGAGGAAACATCAGACTGCAGCTTAGGTCATAGCTGCTGGTTTTCTATAGCGCCATATCAGTCGTACTTAATAGTACCAGTGCAGATTAGATTAGACTGGCAAGATGTAAAATAATACACCTAGCAATAACTGTGACATGAAAAAGGAACTGGGTAATTATGATATTTACAACAGTTTTCAAGTAATACAAACATCTGACTACATCTTTAAGGGCAGGGAGGATATTTTTAAATAAACATGTTTCCTTCCTGCAAGTAATAGATTGGAATAGCAACTGGCAGAAGGATTCATCTGTTATTTTAGTTGTTTTCATGGTTTCATGGGTTTTAGCTCTAACAAAAATATTTAAAAGAAGGGAGTACATTCTATTGCAGGGAAATTGTCAAAGGGTTTTTTTATATTATTCTCTTCTATCCTATCATACATTTATTTTCACAGGTTTAGAACATTTTGCAACATTTCCTTTTGTTGTTCAAGTTTTCTGTGGTTGATCCCCCTTCCCCCTCCAGCATGGCTATTTTTTTGTGTACATAACTTAAATATAGCCCCTCCAGAAATCTTGGAAGTTACAATGAATAAGAATACATTTTCTCCTTAGCAATATCCTAGCCATTCTTTTCTTTCAATAGAGCTAAATCTGTAGATAAGTTAAGACAAATTTCTATTATTTTGGGTTGGATTCAGCAGGGGTATTAAAAAAAAAAAGGTAAATGGAAAAAACTGTTCTTGAGCTTATGTAACTGAAATGTACTATGAATCTCAGAAGATCTTAAAGACACAAGAACCAGTGCACCGTGTTAGCAGCTATTAGGAAAGGAAAAGCAAGAACACCATCGTGCACCTATACAGATTTAGTGTGTGCCCACTTGGATTGCCTGTTGAATATTATGAGCAGTCCTGGTCCTTACTTTAAAGGAAACATAATGGAAAACATTCAGAGAAGAGCCACAGGGACGATCAAAACCATAGAGCAGTTTCCATACTTCGGCTCTTCAGCTTGGAAAAGTGATGACTGAGAGGGGATATGGCACGTGTCTATAAAACCACAAGTAGCATAAAGAGGGTGGAGAGGGACTGATTGCTCCCCGTCTCTTCCAACACAAGAATGAGAGGGTGCCAAATAAAGCTAGCAGGTTCAAAATGAGCGAAACCAGATGGCTCTTCATAAAGTATATAGTTAAGCTGTGGGGTTCCCTGCAGGAAGATGTTGCCCGTGGTGGTTACATGGGCATACAGGGAGCTCCTGAGCATAAACTATTGATGGCTGAGAGAGCACTCCAGGAAAATGCATGCTTGTGCTATTCTTATTCACTTCCTCAGACTTTTCTTTCTGGCCATAGTTAGAGGCAGCATACTTTGGTCTGGCCCTGCATTGCTGTTCTTATTTCCATAATTGCTTCCTGATAAAACTATCTGAATCCCTTTCTTTGCCCCAGCTACCTCCCCAAACTCAGGTAGGAATAGGGCTGTTATTGCAGATACATCTGTTTGTAAAGAGGTGCTGATGTCAATGGTTTACTGAAATACACATAGCAAATCTAATCAACAAACTGCTTTGGCATTAAGAACAGGAAAAGATGATAAGAGTGTCAAGAACGAGGGAGTAATTCAGTTATTTTAGGGTCTTGCAACAACCGGCACTGCAACAACGCAGCCTGTGAAACTCTTGTTTTTAAAAGAAAAAGTGTTTTTCCATGTGAAGTTACAGCCATTGCAATACAGATGATGGACTGCTGTTGTCTTTAAGCCATCCTGGCAGAAATATGTGCTTGACCAATGTTAGCATTAAGGCTGAGACTCACTCCTCGTCCGAATCACAAAGGTGCAGACTTCCCCTCAGAGACATACTTCCCACACAGAGCCTATAAATAGCCCTTTGGAAAATATTTTGCTGTATTTAGCATTTTATTAGAAGCATTGTGTAAAATGAATTCTCCATTACTCTGTGCTGTTCATCTGCATGTAATACCAATGGTAATTGATTTTCTGATGGTGCATGAACTGCTAATGTAAAACCTCTGCAGAAGACTTAAAGGTGAAATCTATTTTCCCTGCCAAAAGCCTATATGATCTGGTTTTATACAGGAGAAGTACATCTTAAAGGAACTGGAGGGGACCGCAGTTCCCGCATCCCACTTACTGCTCCAACCTGTGGCAAGGAGGTAGGTACCAGCCCAGCTTCCCCACACCCTCTGCAAAGGTGGCAACATCAGCCAGGCACTGGTGATAGTTTAAACACCTTTTATTCAGTATTAAATTGCTAAGACAGTTTTGCACCAGCAGCTCCATTAAATACATCGTCTTCCACTTAGGCCGTGTGTTTGCATCCACACGCGCCGCTGTGTTTCTGTCTCTGCGCCCACCGCGTCCACTCCCTGAAAACTTCCCGGCCGGGCGCTGCTCCCGCTTCCAGCGACGTGGAGTGGGAGAACATCGGCTGCTGCACTGGGCTCACGCCTGCGCGCAGTCGGTGCGACCACGTCAGGATCAGGCCCTGCAGGCTGAAACAACTTGCCGCCTTCTCTGCAAACGCGGCTGAGGGCAAATATTGCCTACAGTATCTGCTGATGCTGGAACACTGCCATTACTTCTGAAATCTAACCTAATTACAGTTGCTGAAGAATTTTTCTCCATCCTCTCTGGCTCATTTACAGTTCTTCCCCATTCTGCTTTATGTCTCCTTTCTTTGAGTCAATATTTACCTTTTTAACACTTTCTCTTCCTCTGCTTCCTTCCCTCCTGCAATGCTCTCTGCAAGCGGAATAGCTCAGCCTCTGCTAGCAGCCGCATCTGCACGCAGCCTGCCCTAATGACGGAGGCCAAATACACCTTCCAAGTTTTTACAGCCAGACCTCTGACTTTGCGAAAGCAACAGAACGCCTCACCTGATTTTGCATTAATGAAATTGTTTTCGAGGGTTTCGTTTGCATTTCGATGCTCCCCCGGGGTGCTCACAATGAAATCAGCACCGTGTTTGCATGAGTATCAGGGAGAGGAGCTGACAGCCACAAAAAAGGAAGAGCAGCCCGTAAAGCAGCTCATTTTCATTTGCAACATAGAAAGGAAATAATCTAGCTCAAAGGAGAAATGTTTTCTGAACTTTTTTTTTTTAACCTGTATGACTGTGCTCAAACTAAGAGTTTAAAACAGCAAAGTAAATTGTTTTTAAATGCATGATTTAACTCAGTAGGGTATTTTTTGTATTGTTACCAGGAATTTAGCATCTGTTTGGACAGGCGTGAGCACATTGTGGAACACTCCTAGTGCCTCATTGACATCTAGTGCAGTTCAGGCCACACAAGTCAAAACATTGAAAGAGGCAATGATGAGATCAACCTGATTTGGACTTTTTTTAAGTCAAGATCAATGTCTTTTTAAAGCATGACAATGAGGTACCTGGCCAGATGCACTAAGAGGAAATTCTGTGTCCTGGATTTGTTCAGGAAGTCAGAATCAACAGTCCTGATAGTCTCTTCTCGTTTGTACGGGCTGCACAAGAGAAGATGATGAGAAAGGTCTGAGCAGGTATGCTACAAACATCCTGGAACAAAATCTTCTGGGGTGATTTTTTAAAATCAGGCAGCTAAATTCAGACTTACACATTGTCTTGATATTGATAGTTGCTTACTGCTTTGAAAACCATAGATGGCAGAACTGTATATGTGAGGGCAGATCCATATACCCCCGAGTTTGAAGATTTTTTTTTATAGTTCTTCTGTTATTTACTTAACATTCACATTTAAGTTTTCCATAATTTTACTAACATGTGTCATTAGTAATAATAACATAATGAGCTTAAGGTAGGTGCTGTGAGCAAGAACAGTACTCAGGGGAAAAAAAGAGGAGGGAGCAGTTAGGAAAGAATTTGGAAAACTGTGCGCAATCCTGAAAGTGAGGATGAACTCCAGGCCTAACCCAGCTCCTGCTGAAGTCAGCAGAGAGGGGGATCAGGCTGCCTGTGTTAAGGAGAGAGGCAATGGTTCACTACACCTTCCTGCTGCTCATCAAGAGCTTCTGGAAGAGGTAGGAGGTCTCTGTGAAACCTGCCAGGAATTAAAATATTTGTACAGATCCATAGGGATTGTGCCTTGCCAAAAAAATACTACCGCAGTCCAACATTAACGCAGTTGTTTTTCTTAGTCAACGTAAGGCCGAAGATGCTGCGTTTGCGTTCAGACTTCTCCCAGCCATTCTTAATTCAGTTGTGGCACTACAACCCTTTATTATCTTCGGTTTCACCAGGACTTCCACAGAAAAAAAGAAGATCCTTTACTCCTGAGTTTGAGTTGGAACTTCATTTTCTTGAACAGCTCTCAAAGCTGAACAAGCTCCATCAGCCTGATTTCAGACCAGAGCCTTTCTCCCAGGTACAGCCATGCCATAATTCCTTATTCGTGTTAACCAGGCCAGTCCCACCGAAACCAGACTTTGCCATGAGATGTATTCCCATCCTGCTGTGAGTGAACGAAAGGTCCTGTACGGGCCAAGAAGTGGACTGGCACAAAGGCCACTGTCAACCAGAGGATAATTGGTGGGTCATCTCTTTCCCATATGGAAGGAATTATTCCCACAGCCTTGAGCTTTGGCTCACCAGGCTGACACGCACATGTACAATACTGTGGTGGGTTGACCCTGGCTGGACGCCAGGTGCCCACCAAAGCTGCTCTGTCACTCCCCCTCCTCAACTGGACAGGGGAGAGAAAATATATTGAAAGGCTCATGGGTTGAGATAAGGACAGGGAGAGATCACTCACCAATTACCATCACGGGCAAAACAATCTCAACTTGGGGAAAATTAACTTAATTTATTGCCAACGAAACCAGGGCAGGGTAATGAGAAATAAAACCAAATCTTAAAATGCCTTCCCCCCACCCCTCCCTTCTTCCCGGGTACAGCTTCACTCCTGGATTCTCTAGCTACTCCCCCCCCCCCGCCCAACACAGGGAATGGGGTTTACGGTCAGTTCATCACACGTCGTCTCTGCTCCTTCATCTTGTTCAGGGGCAGGACTCCTCACACTCTTCCCCTGCTCCTGCGTGGGGTCCCTTCCATGGGAGACAGTCTTCCATGAACTTCTCCAACATGCGTCCTTCCCACGGGCTGCAGTTCTTCATGAACTGCTCCAGCATGGGTCCCTTCCATGGGCTGCAGTCCTTCAGGCACAGACTGCTCCAGCATGGGCTTCCCACAGGGTCACAGCCTCCTTCGGGCATCCCCCAGCTCTGGCGTGGGCTCCTCCCTGGGCTGCAGGTGGAGATCTGCTCCACCGTGGACCTCCCTGGGCTGCAGGGGGACAGCCTGCCTCACCATGGTCTTCCCCACAGGCTGCAGGGGAATCTCTGCTCCGGCGCCTGGAGCATCTCCTCCCCCTCCTTCTTCACTGACCTGGGGGTCTGCAGGGCTGGTTCTCACATGTTCTCACTCCTCTCCTGAGCTGCAGGTGCTGGGGTTTTTTTTCTCCCTTTCTAAAATCTGTTATCCCAGAGGTGCTACCCTCATCGCTGATGGCTCGGCCTTGGCTGGCAGCGGGTCCGTCTTGGAGCCGGTTGGCATTGGCTCTGTTGGACATGGGGGAAGCTTCTGGCAGCTTCTTGCAGAAGCCACCCCTATAGCCCCCCCCCAAAGCCATCCCTGTAGCCCCGCTACCAAAACCTTGCCATGCAAACCCAATACAAATACACTCCGTGGCAATTGAATGTATACATCCAGCTCATGCTGCAGAACTGTTTTGCTTCACAGGAAAGCTGTAAATGCTCAGCCACAAGATTGCCAGGCAGAAAGCTTTAGGGCTTTCTAGGCACCCAGCAGCAACTTCAGCCCTTCCAGGTACTAAGTCTGTTCAATACTTAGTCACTAATTTTTCAGCCCGTGACTTCTTCTGCCCCACTCTGTGCTTTAACCACTTAAAGAAAACCTGCAACCCCTTTTTTGAATAAGCTTGGAAAGTCAAACCCTCAGGTAGGCTGTATACATGATTAAGTTCTTCCATGAAAACTCTGGCAATAGATACATTTTTGCTTTGAAATAGATCAAACTGAGGTAAGTCCAAAACAGCAAATTGGTTCTTCTCTTGTAATAACCATGCAGAAAAACAGGGAGTTGGTTTTCTAGCTGAAGAGATCCTGAAGACCCATCAGACATCCTACTCCAGCTCCCGGGGCAGCACCAGTAGGATGCATCTGAAGTCCATCTCACTGTGGCATCTCTCTGCCTTTCCCTGGTTCGGAGGCTGTGCTGCTGGTCGATAAATCTGCACTACCTCCCCCTCCCTCAGGAAGCTGTAATCTGCAAAATGAAAAATAATGCTGATCCTCTGAAGACCGTTCCTCTCTGCAGAAATTTCTGCCAAAATTGGTTAAGAACTGTTACCCAAAGAAGGAGCACCCCACATCTGTCCTCGTGCTCCCATGCTCACCCCCCCCCAGCCAGCCCGGCTGGAAAGCAGCACAGAGCTCCCCGCAGCCACGGCTGGTGCAACCCCTTCGACTAACAGGAGCCACTAGATTTATTTGCCATGTATTTGTCCCTGTTGCTCTGTCTTTCAGCGTGGAAGGTAGGGAGACAAGTGGCCCAAGGTCTGTCGTGCCCCTTAATTAATATTAATCGAAATAATCCTTGTCCGTCTCCTTACTTACTTGAAAACTTAAGAGAATAGTTTCATATTCAGTGCAATCTGGTCAGCTCTTTGAGGGTCCTTTACTCTTTCCCATCACGCCGCTCTCTCCCACAGTGCCATCCCTGACTTTTGCACCACTGTTGTCATTTATGTTGATTACAGGACGATTATTTGAGGGACAAACGCTAATCCAAATGTAGGCTTCCCATTTAATTTAAGGGCTGCAAATTGCATCATACCTCCCCGCAACACGTACTTGTGTCTGTAAAAGGTTAAAAGCATCGACATTGCACAGGTAATGCCCATGCTTCCAGGCTGTGGTGGCCAGGCTCTGGCTCGGGAGCCAAGAGACATCCAAGGTAGCTCCTTTGCTACGTCACACGGTGGTGGTGGCACTACATAATCCGAAGCCCTGGCAGCAAGAGAAAGCAAGCCAGCACAGTTAAACCCAGTCTGTCCGGGCTGAACTCCTACCCAACCCCACAGCCCTCCCCCGGGCTTGCCACAATGGAGCAGTGGGGTCCCGGGGGAGCCGCTGTCCTCTCCCGCTCTTCCCCTTGGCCCTCCACCCTGGGAGTCACCTAGCTTGTGGTTCGTGCCCCATTGAAAACCCGTCATTTCTGGGCCGCGAAGGTTGGCCAGCCTATTCTAGTCAAAACAAAAGGGATTGCGGCTTTGGATCATGGGCTCCTGGTGTCTGAAAAGTTACTGATATTTCATGATTATAAAACGACTTTTTTTTTTTTTTTAATTCAACACTGGGCTCCTTCCCTAAAGTTCTTACATGTGGCACCTAGTGTAACCCTTTGGTTAATTTCCAAACCAAACGCAATATTGACAGTATTGGTCGCTGGACCGAGAGAAAGGCTGCATGTTTTGAATGGCCAGTATTTCACAACGGGACTCAGGTATGCACTGCGAAAAGTCTGCCTCGCCCTCAGCCAGTCTGCTGTTTATTGCCCTAATTAAAGTTTACAATGGTAACCTAGGGAATGAATTAAGAAACAAACCTTAGCCAGTCTCACTTCTTCACTTGTGCGATGGAGTCCTTAGGAATTCACCGGGAAAATGTTAAAACAGGGTAGAGATGTAATTTTGTACGTCCGCCCCTGTGTCTCTCCGACTGCCTTTCTCAGTGTGGTATTTTCCTCAAGGTACTGGGTTTCCCAGCTTTTGAAAGTGTAGGGTTGTTTTGGGGGCAGGGTTTTGGTAGGTTTTCAAAAAGACTGGAATATCAAATCTTGTGGTGTATATAATCATGGGAAGTTCCTTTTCTCTAACCTTACAAGGCTTGAAGATTTTATGTTATACTTCATTGTGCAACACAAGAAAAATACCTCAGGAACAGAAATGTCTTTTATTCCACTCCCCATGTATCTGATGCTTTATTCCCTCAGGCACTACTTGTTTGCCAAAGGATTGTTTAACCACTGTTTGACAATTTCCAAATGGGAAAAAATGCTGGGTTTCATCCAAAGGAAGGGAGGAGCTTTTCAAAGTTTTGTATTTAATCTTGGTTAAAAGTAAACAACTTTACCCTTTCAACATTAGTCATGCCTGCTGTATAAAGTGCGGTGTAAAAGCGCTCAGCAAAAAGAGCGCAATGTTTTTCCATACTTTGTAATTATTAACATTTGCATTCGGGATTGAATCGGATCGAATAACTGGCTGGAAGTGGCGTACGGGGGGGGGCAACTGGGCATCACGGTGGGGTAACTGGGTGAGCTGGGTGGTGGAGGTAAGTGGGAGAAGCAGCACGGCTCCTTGCTCACAGCCTGCACCCCCCCACACACACCCCCCGTGCGGGCAGAGAGGTCTATTTTGCGAGGATGAACGCGTTTTTAAAAAGGAGGCAGAATGGAAGGGGGAGATGGGGAAACAGCCCCCAACCCACCCCCCAAACTCTGCTGGCGCAGGTATGGCAGCGCTGCCAGGCCCTTCTGGTGGGGACAGAGCTTGCACCAGTTAAGGGGCTTTTCCCTCCCCAGCAAATCCCTCCTCCGAACAAAAAAATTTAAAAAAGCAACTCTCCTAAAAAGCAAATACTGTATCCCAAGGGGAGAGCCCTTCTGCGGGTGGAAGGGGTCCCTACTCCAGGTCTTTCCTTGGCACAGCCATGGGGGGGTGGACACAGCAGTGCCGGCAAACCCCGGGACCAGAGGCGGAGGGGGGGGACACAGCGGGCAGGGGGCAATACCCGGCGGGGCTTGGCGGGGTGGGGGGGGGATACGAGCGGGCTGAGCCCAAGCCGTGCCCCCGCTGCCCGGCCATTTCTGCCCTCCCCGGGGGTGAAGGGCAAGTCCGGCCCCCGCTGCCTGCCGCCGTCAGAAGTCGCAGGAATGCCCGGCGAGGCGAAAGCAAAGGCTCCGAACCGAGAGCTCCAGCCCACTTCCTTATCTCTCACTGGCCACTTTGCAGGAGGAGTATTAGGCAAAAAAAAAAAAAACCAAAAAAAACCCCAACAACCCAACAAAAAAAAAAATGCAAAGTGGGGAATAAAAGGAATGACCTACTTTGCAACAAGGGAAAAAAAAAAAAGAGCTCTCTGTCAAGGTTTTGCTCTAATTGCCGGTGCGGCGTTGCATAACCAAATCGGGAGCTCCTGCCGGTGCCCGGGGAGACCGGGAACCTGCCCCGGGGCAGCCCGGGGCCGTGCCCCGCTCCGGCTCGGCTCCCGGGACCAGCGCCGGGGGAGCGGGCACGGGCAGGGCCGAGGGTCACCCCGTCCCCGGGTCGGGGACCGAGCGGGGAGGGCGTCCCCAGCCACCCACCCCCCCCCTGCCGAGCGAAGCCGAGCCGGGGTCCCCTCCGGGGCGAGCCGGGAGCCGGCGGCCGGGCAGCCGGGCGCAGCCCTGCCCGGCGGGGACGGCGAGCACCGCGGCCGGCTGGAGTGGCGGGGGGGTCCCGGGGTCGGGCGGTGGGGGCGGCCGCCGGGGCGGCGCGGGGTTGTCGGTGTGGACATATGTAAAGGCGGGCACGCCGTGGGTTTGCTGGAGGCGTTGTGAAACCATCCTTGATAAGGGGCTGGCTTTTTGGTTGAGGGTTGTTTTTTTTTTTAACACCCCCCCCCCGCTTCCCCTTTCGTTCTCTTTCCAGCTTCTCCTTTTCTTGGATCCTCGCCTGTCTCCTCCCACAGAACGAGAGAGAGAGAGAGAAAAAAAGGTCACGTATGTTTGGAAAAATATGTAGGTCAGTGGAACATTCCCTGCACTTGTGCACAGGGAGCCGGGGCGGGAGAGCTCCTCCGCAGCCCTCTCGCTACCCACCGCCCCAGCCCGGCCCTGCCGGAGCCCACCGGCGGGGAGGGGGCAGGCGAGCGCCGGCTTCCCTTTCCTTCCCCCCTGACCCATTTGGCGCACCGGCCTCGGGTTTTGCTCCCCCCCCCCCCCCCCGCAACTCCCCCCCCTCCTCCCCTCTTCCCCGCTCCGCCGCCGGGGAAGGCGAGCGAGCGGCGGAGGAAGCCGGAGCCGCCGCCGCCGCCGCCTCCTCCGGCCGCCGGGGCCGCGGCTGCCCATGGGCGCGGGGCGCGGGGCGCGTCCCCCCAGCGCCGCCGGCTGAGGGCGCGGGGCGGCGGCCCGGCGGCGGCGGCGGCGGCGGCGGCGGGGTTCGGGGCTAGGGGCGGCGATGAAGGGCCGGCGGAGAGGATGCCCCCGCCTCGCCCGCCGGGCTCCAACTTGGCGGAGAACTCTCGGCCCCGCAGCCCCCGCGCCCGCCCTGCCTCTCCCGGCCGCGCGTCCAACTTAATGCCCCAGCGGGAGCCCCAGCCAGCAGCCCCCCCGGCCCCCGGCCTCCTCCCCCCCCCCCCCCCCGCAGCAGCAGCCCGGGCTCCCGGCGGCCTCCCGCTGCCGGCGGAGCCCCTGGCCCCGGCGCGCCTGGGTCCCGCGGCGCCCGGGGCGGCGGCAGCGCGGCATGCGGCGGCCCCGCGCACCATGAGACACGGCACCGGCACCGGCACCGGCACCAGGCAGGAGGCGGGCGGCGTCCCCGGCTCCTCGGCGGCGGCGAAGAGTTTGCCGGTTCCCGAGGCCGGCCTCCCGCGCGGCTGGAGCAGCGGCGGCCGCTGCCGCAGCGGCACCGGCAGGCACCGCAAAACCGGCGGCATCCAGCCCGGCGGCACGGCCACCGGCACCGGCACCGGCGGCTCCCGCGCCCAGGTGGCCACCGCGGACAGCAGCAGCGGCGGCGGCGGCGGCTGGGGCTTCCCCGCCGCGCTCCCGCAGCACCGGCACCCCAGGTAACGCGCGGCCCTGCGGCCCCGGCCCTCCCTCCGCCCCGCGGGGCGCCCACCCGCGACACCCGCGCGGGGTGGGGGGGCGACGACACGACACACACACGCCCGCCCACGCGTGGCCCCCCGCGGCCGCGATGGGGGCCAGCTCCCCCGTCCCACGCACCGCGGGGGTGGCAGATGTGCCCCGGGGTGCGGGGCGGCAGCGCCTCCGCCGCGGGAAAGTTTCCGTGGGGAGCGCGCCCGGTGCGGCGGGTCCGTCCCGGCCGGGCTGGGGAAAAAATCCACTGTCCCCCTCCCCATCTCGTTTCGGTGCGGTTGGCAGTTTCCTGACTTTGGGGGGGGGGGGGGGGGGGGGGTCATTTAGGCTGGACTGCAACAGGGTCTGCGACGCGACCGGGCGGTGTTTGGTCGAGGAGAACTTCCAGTAAGACCAGTGGGATTTTGGAAGGGGCGAAGGCTCCCGGTGGGAGCGGAGGTTGTGTGGTGTGCTGCTGCTGCTGCTGGTGCTGCAGCCCTGCACCGGGCTCCCGCTCGGTTCCCTTCGGCGTGCGGAACCGGGGGGGGACACGACGCGTGAGATCCACGGCTGAGCTGCAGCACAGGACTGCTTTTGGCGAAGAGTTGCGCGGTGGTGTTTTCCTCTGTGGTCACTAGCCTGATCCGTCAATTAACAAGCACGCTCATCCAGAAACTTTCCTCCCTACTCCTTAACTGTCTACAGGATGGCAGTTTACTTTCACTCAAGTGACTCAGAAATAATTAGCGGTTATAAGCGTTACAGCCAGCAGAGGAACTTGAATCTTTTCACGGTGCTAAATCTCTGGAAGGGCTGTGGGGTTCCCTCGGACGGGCACAGCTAACCTGGGCGTTCGGCTCAACAAGTGCCGCCTCTTGAAGTGGAAAATGATCTCTTCCTTACCCCAGTGTGAAATGTTAATTTGTATCCCACCGTGGGTTTAGTCTTTTTTGGCTGTACTAAATAATTAGTCTTCACAGTTTCCAGACCTCGCCAGCTCATCCGCTGATCCGTGTCTGATTGGGAGAGCTGTCGGCTGGTGGAGGGCCCAATCCTGCATACATTTCTGTAGATGAATATGGACGCGGAGCTGCTCTGCAGGGATGGCCTGGAAACAGGAGTGTTTGGAGAACGTAATTGCCAAGCTGTGCGCTGTCTCACTGAACGTGTGAAAACGAGCGTTTTCCAGAACCAGGTATCTGACACCAGGGTGATTCCCCAAGCTGGCGGCACTTCTGTGCCCTGCTCCGAAGCCTGGAGACAGCAGGCTTGCCTAAAATTGCTTTCCCTCCCGAATAAAGGTGCCACCCTGCACGTGTGTAGGATTGAACCCACAGACTGTGCTTTGCAGAATTAACGATTATTGCCCCATTTTCTAGCCTAAAGTATGTGAGAGCACTTGAAGGAGTTGTTGTTTTATCACAGGCAGCAATGTTGTCTACAGTTAAAATTATCTAGTGCTTTCCATTGCAATGCTCTGCTTTCAGGTGCTTATGCATTTGCTAAGCTTAAACCTAGGCTGACATTTTCCAGGTTGAGTGTTTGCTGAAGACAGACTCTCTTCAGGAAGTTTCAGATGAAACGGTTCAGCTGTTTCTGAGAGCGTGGTTAGAGGGAAATGTATTCTTTGGCCACTTATCTGACGAAGATGGTTTAGGTATACATCATCCTGCATTAGGAGACCTTGATCTTTCTTCTTCCGCGAACCTGCGTTTTTTGGCTATGTTGAGAAGCACTTTCATCGAGACTGTTGAATTCTTGTGGCTTTGTGTTTTGGAGCAGGAAAAAGATACTTGGCTGGGGATCAATCTTGTGATGGGGGTGTGCCTTACGTTGAGCCTATGAAAAGCTTCCAGAATTGGTCTCAGTTATCGTTTTGTCACAACGCTCACGTTGCACGCTCTCGGCAGAGGGATGTTGAGGGCTTGACCACCGCACTCACTCGCTGAAGATGCTCTCGGCACAGAGCACGCTGAACACCCCAGCATTGTTAGGAGCTGAGCAACTGCTCATCTTCCTGGGAAGAATGAGAGCACTCCACTTGGTGGCCGAAGGGCTGAGTGGACTTTCCCCCGCGGTTATTCTTCCCAGTTGTTCCTGCTACAGTGAGCACCATAAGGAGGGAGCATTGAAGACTGTCTCGGCTGTGTCTTCGGTGGCAGGGTGCGCCTGCTGATGCAGAGGCAGGGTGGAGAAGGAGGAGGAAGCTGCTTAATTCACAGTGACAAGGAATGGTGGGACTAGAATGGAGAAGAAGAAGTATCGGTGATGGAGGCATGGGGAAAGTGAAGAGCAGGGACCTCGAATTAAGTCAGAGGACTTGGTGGGGTCATAGATGACAAAGCTTGGGAACAAGGTGCAGGGAACTGGAGATAGAGATGGAAAACCCAGATCAAGAGAAGTAATGGTGGGCAGAAAAAGGTGATGAGAGACTTGCGGTGGACAGGGACAGGAGATGTGAACGTGCAAAAGCTGTGGTTTCCAGTCTTTCAATGATCGGGTCACGGTACTACTCCTTTTTCATCCTTCTCGTCTTCCTCCTCACTGCCTACTGTGTTCTTCAGCCCTTGTCTCTGCTTCTTCACCCCTTCCCTGGTTCCCTCACAGAAATTGTTGCCGTCTCCTTGCCCTGAGGAGCAACTGTTGTTGCTCCAGTCGTGGACCTCGGACCTGGAGAGGAGCTATTTCCATTGTGGAGCCCAGGCTCTGGAGCTGCCCTGAGCCCATGTGCTTGTTCTCCTCCTTATCCTGTACCCCACCATCGGGCAGCACCCCAAGGAGCAGGACCTGGCACCAGGGCCGGTCTCAGGCCTCCGCCGCCGTGTCTGCCCACCTTCTTCTAGCACTGGGTTTGCCATGGACAGGGCAGTAACTTTGTATGCCCCAGTTAAGCCTGACACTAGATTTTTATGCTGCGGACCTGAAGGACTCAATCCAGTTGGTGACTGCTGCAGTAGGCTGGGGTGGGTTTTCCGCCTTTTAAAGGAAGAATTTATAGCTCCGTGTATTAACAATACATCAAAACACTGAAGCCCCATGGAAAAAAATAGTATGTAATCATGTAACTGACGTTATATTGTAATACATTCATTTAAGGTAGGAAAATTAAGATCAACAACTGATGGTTTTGATCTGTGGCTCTAGCATTCTTTAAGGATAGGACATTTTGCACTGCAAATGTAACAGTTTAAATAACCATTGGCTCCATTCAACCATAAGTTTTGAGCAATCGGATTGTTTACATCACTACAATTGATGATTGGCAAATATCATACTCTTGAAAATGACAGTCAAATATGTATTTTATGTGTATTTAGTTGTTTTTCTTTCTTTCTAAGCTGAATTTAAGTAACTTCCATTTGTGTTTATAATTTTGCTTTCAGGCTCTTAGGGCAGATGCACTTGAGTTGCGGATTTTGTAAAGGGATCATTATCTGTATAAAAAAGTCATTTTCCTAGATTTGGCTTAGCTTTCCATTGATCCTTGATCTTATTAAAACTTGTTCTTGAAAAACTGGGCTGAGGCCATTCAAATATTTGTATTTTAGCTAATTTAATTCAGTCAGAAATCAGCATCGGCTGATAGATGGACTTTTTCTTCATGAGACTGATTACTGAAGTTTGAAAAGGAAACACCATGTAATAGCATTTAAGCAGAATGCATAGATGGTGGTGGATTTGTTTATGTAGTGCTGCTTTTGGTATTTCACATTTTTTGGGGGAGGGACTAAAGCCATTACTCTCTGTTGTGACCTGCTATGGACCACACAGGATATATATACCAGTATATCACCAGCTGAATTCAGAAATACAAGAGTTGCAGGGCAGGAAGGGCAAGGGGGTGAGAAGGGATGTGGTCCTGTAGGCTCGTGCTCTGAGTAAGCAGCTCAGGAACTGCAGGCATGGCTTACTCACTGCATTTATCTTGCGGTGGCTCAGGGATGTCGGCAGATTAGATTGAGGGATTTTGGGGCACGGCTTTCTTGGCTTTGTACATGTAAATTCAATGTACATTTTGGGAGCAGAGAGGAAGGTACTGGTTTTTTATGCTTCTCTTCCTGTGTCTCTTCCCCCTGAAGGCAAACCATGAAGCACAACTCAGTGCAACCAAAATATTGTGTTTAATTACAATTTGGTAAAAACATTTCTGTTCCTTTATCCAAGGACCATCTCGCATGCTGCCTGCCACGTTTGGGAGGAGCAGTCTGATGCACCCCCAATGCTAGTTTTAATCCTGCTTCAGTCTGAAAATTCACCTGTGGCTTCAGAAAAATAAAACTGTCACAAAAGTTGGGTCACTGGTGAGCTTGGACCTTTGTCGCTAGGAAAGAGTATTGCCACACGCTTTGCCCGGTACCCTGTCAGTACCTGCCTGCTCTTCCCTGTCCTCTCCTTTGCCTGCGAGCTCTCTGAGGTAACGCCATCTCTTTCTTCTGTGCCTGTGCAGCAGGTAGCATGCCCAGAGCTCCAAGATACTCCAAAAATGAGCATGTAAATGGTGGGAACAGGGAGATTGTCTCACCTTCTCCTGCTTGGGCAGAAGTCTGTGTAAAACAGCTGGTCTTTCTCTGGCCTGATTATGACAGAAGGTGTTTTTCAGCTGTTTTACCCCTGTTCTTAGGGACCTGTGCATAAAATAGAAGATTTCTAGCCAAGTGAAATGATGATATGGGAAAAAAATCTAAAGGATGTGTATGCGCATTTGAGATCAGAATGGAAATTTGGAAGTTCAGGTATGAAACCTCTGTAATTTCAAAACGTACAAGAAGTGCTAGCATGACAGAGCATCATCTACTGGGACATTTCAATCACCCTTTCTCTTTGCGTATCTTCATGTCCGATGCATGTAATATGCATGTCAGGTTGAAAGTTAATGGAAGAAAGTATATGTATGATACGTGAGGATATGTATAATCGTAGAAATTCATTGCTACAGGTCACTGAAGGTGCAGAAGCTTAGATAAAATCTCCCAGGGACAACTCAAAAAAAAAAAAAATCAATGCAATGGTCAGATGTGAGTTTAGAAAAGTAATAAAGGCAAATAGAACATTAGGCATTATTTTTAAAAAGATGGGAAACAATAAAAAGAGTCCCATTATTTCACTGTCTAAGCAATGGTGTGCCCACATCTTCAGCATCGTGTGTTGTTGATCCCCCCGCCTCAAAGGTGTATAATGGCGAGGGAGGAGATTCAGAGGAAGGCAGCAAAGGTGATCAGAGGAACAGCGCGGCTCCTGCCTGAGGAGTGGCAACGCTGATAAAGCGATGCCACGGAAATCTGTAAAATTATGCCAAGCATGGAGAAGGCATACACAGCGACAGCAGCGGAGGGCATCGGGTGAAGCAGGGAGTTGAGGGGATGGAAACAAAAGGAGGTGGCTCTTCACGTGGCGCGGTCGGGCTGCCGAGCTCCTCACCACAGGATGTGGATGCTGAGAGGTTACATCAGCTAATGAGGTGACTGGATGAGTTCATGGAAGAGAAATCCATCAAGGGCTATTAAATACAAAACCACTGCCTCTGGCTTAGGAGGTTTGGAGCTGCAAATTCTTGGAAGCTTGGTGAGTATCCTGAGGAAATACCACCATTAGTTTGCCTTGCTCTTCTACTCGCCCCTCGGCACCCGCGTCTGGCCAAGGCTGAGCGGGGCTGCCGAGCCCAGTGGTCCCCCAGCGTCTGCTCTGCGAAATGAACTGGGCCAGCGCCCGGCCCCACTATGCCCCCGAGGCCGAGGGGCTGCTGGTGCCTTGTACCTTCAGTGCCGTGGAAAGAGCTGGTTGGAAGAAGCTGGTCGAAGAGCTCCAAAGCAGAGCCGGGGCGCGAGCTAGAATGCCGGCGGTGCTGCAGAAAGCGGGGTACGGCGCTCCAGCTCGCTCCCCGGCGTCCTCTCGTTGAGCTGTGGCGAGGATAGACAGCCTTATCTTCTTGGGTTCAAGTAGGTTCGGAAAGCAATTATATTCACGGAAGCAATCCCACCAAGAGGCGTTGAATACCAAGGCACAATGCCTGGCTGAAAAAGTCTCTGCTGGGAGACTGTAATATTGGTACACGCCTGCCCCGCTCACGCAGGCTTCCCCAGCCTTTGCTGCTGCCCGGTGCCGGGGAGGGGATTTGGGGCAAGGGGCTCATCTTCCCTGACCTGGTGTTCCTGTAGTTACAGCTTTATCCGTCTGTACGAGACCAGGCTTTGAAATTCTGAACTGAGGATGTGAGGATGCACTGGAAATTAATTTTCTTCAGCTATCCGCTGCACTTAAGCGCTGCGTAAAACAATAATGTCGTGTTGACTGCTGTTTACCAAACCAGACAATTTGCTTAATCAGCTGAAAGGCAGATTTTAAAGCCCTGGCTTGCACTTACCACGGCTGTGCTAAACCAAAGGCTGTGTATTGCTGTTCACTTAAGCAACGGCCAAAGCACAATGTATTCAAATGCAGCACATGCTGATGATATTTGCTGGCTTTTAGATGAGAGCTGTTGCTATTAAAACAACAGCAACAATCCCAAACTCGGCAACGTCTCAGTCCTTCTGATTGTTCCTTAAATTTTCTAGACGCTAACTGATACAGAAACTCCAGTGCAGCACTTAATGGAGCTCACAACTGCCTAGCTGTATATTTTTGGGCTACCTTATGTAATAAAATGGCAGGCCCTTACACTGCCTGCGTGAGCGAGGTTGCATAAGCAGCCTGGGGAAACAACCGGAGCTCCAAGAGCCCTCCTGAATCCTGCACGTCTTGTTTGATCTCATTTAACATTATTTAATAAGCAATATTAACCACCGCCCCCCTGCCCCCCCCCCCCCGCCCCCCCGAGTTATCTCGGAGCAGTGATACTGATTTAATTTCACGCACAGACCTCACTTTTTAGAGAAGTCATCAAAGTTTTCAGTCAATTGAGCAGTCTGATGTCCGGGTAGCCTTGAATTTTCTGTAATCAGCACTCAATCCAGTTAAAAATAAAAACACATTAAAAACAAAACCTTGAACAGGAAAATACTTGGTTTTCATTCCCAGTTCTAATTTGGTAGCCATTCTTAAAGTTCATTACTATGGTTTGTTCTATCTTGGGATAAACAATTTATTATTCAAGCAGCTTTTTTTTTTTTCCTTTAAAAATAGGCAATACTGTTCAATCATTGGGAAGAAAACCAGCATGAGAAAATCATAATCAACTCTAACAGGCTTACAGATGGCAATGAATTTCTTTAAGCATAATTTTAGCCCTGCAAACAATAATAATTGAGTTTGATTATTTATTATCATTTTGTCATTGATGAGCAGACCAGACTGTTTTTCTCTTGATTCCGTCTGTTAGGTGTGTCAAATTTTTAAGCTGGAAAGCAATTTTAGTAAGGCAGCTCCCACCTGTAATCTCTAAATCAACAGGTGGATGTAATCGTGCAAAACCTGAGAATTACTGGTTATTACTGGAATTATCTGATTGAGTCAGTGGCTGAATGCATCCCACTTTGAGCATGTCCTAGGCTTATTGGTTTGGGTGGGACACCTCTCATTAATATGTCATGGAGAATTGACATGCTATTTCCCATATTATGGGTAAGAATGGTATGCTTGCAAAATCTTGTTAATAATAAATATTATTGCTGCATGCAACGTGATCAGCTGGAGATGGGATGTTTTTCTGCTATTCCTAGTTCTCATACAAAATATCTGCCTTGGTGTTTTTATTGGTACTGCTACAGATTTTACTTGCAGTATTTTGTCTGTTCCTCGTTTTGACCTCTGAAACAGTAAAAGGTTTTAAATTGGAGGCTTTGCATTAGACATACGCACATTCCAGTTACACTTCCAGTGAGAGTTCCTCTAATTTATGATTTATAAAGGGTAAAACAGCTGTATGATTTCTACATGGACCATTAAGGCCACTACTCAGTTAGGCAGAATCTTCCTCCTGTTCATCAGATGAGCATCGAGTTTTTTTAGTTTGCTTTATCTTTGGTTACCAAGCTAAGAAGAGTATTTTACTCTCTGTTCTACTTACCTTATGCTTCCTTTTCAATATATTAATTTCAATATATTAAACCAGCCTAATCAAACAATAGTTCTGTGAACCAGATGGGTGCACTTCCAACAATTTCAGCAAGAGCAATACTGATAAAAAATAAATAGGTCACTCATATTCACTCTTGTATTTATGTTTTTTTATAAGGACTGAAGAATCTTGCTTGTTTTCTGGGCTGTCACTGAAGTCAATGGAAACTTTGCTGGAATAATTCTGGACATTTAATTTGATTGTTTGCAAGGTGGCACGAGTCAGTTTTTTCATCTTTTTTTCTTTCTTTCCCGCACAAAGGACCTTATTGTCAGCTGATGCACAGCGATGTAACTCAGCTGGTTGTAGCAATTACATTCATACTGCCTGGCCCCTAATATCCATATTTCTTCAAAAATACATCGTCTTTTTCAACAACAGAATATCTTGCTATATCTTGCTGTTATTGAAGTGTAAGAAATAAAGCTGCATTTGGTGCCTATCTGCTGTCCTCATTAAGGCAAAACTCCCACTGAAATCAAGGAGAGTTTGGCTGACAAAGAATTACTGGCTTGAGCTTCTGAAAGGTCTAAACTTTCTCTGTCACTTTTTGGGTTTGAGTTTTGTTTTTGTTTGTTTTTTATTTGGTTGGGTTTTTTAAATTTTATTTTATTTTTTATCTCGCCTTATATTTTAACTGCTCCCTCTCCTTCTTTTGTATTCATAGTTTTGAATCTTTAGCTTCCTTCACTAGTATCTTTTTTGTTTTTACTTCAGTCAAGCCTTAGGCCCTTGTACTCCTCACCTTGCCCTTTCCTCCTTTCTTCTCTCCTCTTACTGTCTCGCTCTCTCTTCCAGTTATCCTTCTGTTATCCTCCCCTTCACTGACAGCAGCACTGTAAAAAGTTGATATACATCATGCCTGTTTCCAGGAATTTCATTTAGCTTGTTTAGACCCCTTTTACGTACAGGTACCTATATTCAGGTACTCGCCTTAGGGCGAAGCAGCAGTTTGTAAGATTGGTGATGTAGACAGAGATTTATTTGCACAATATTCATCTCTGTAATCTTTCCTCCTCTTCTGGGTAGGAGCTTCGAAGTTCCTCTGAAGTATTCATGCAGGGTTTCAGCAGTAAATTGAGTTTTGGACTGATAGAATAAATATTTGGCATAGTATTGCAGTCAGAAAAAAATACTTAAGGATTTTGAAGTCTGTGTAGAAGGGGTTTTGTTGAGAGCGACGAAACTGGAAATCTCCAAAGAAATGGGTTTTATTCATAATTCTACTGTGCAATGTTACGAGCTTAGACCACATATATATCATGCTTTTTGTGCATCACCTCTCTGATCCATAAAGTAGGGCAGCTTTACAGAGTATTGTAGGCTGTGATCAATTCTGGGTGCCATTCATAGCCAGGTATCCGAGGGAGGCACGAAGCGGGGGAATCTGGGGTGCTAAATATACCCTTGGCAGAAAGAGGAGCCACGGCGAAGGCTTTTTTTGGGCGTTGATCCATCTCGGTGGTTAGGATACATTAGGCAGTACCTTGTCACCGCAGGCACTTTGCTTCCAGCTGTGCAGCACCTGATGGCGTTGGAGCTTTCCCTGGATGTCCTGGCTCCGTTGGTGACCTGCACAATTGCTCGGTTCCCCCCTGCTACCTCTTAATCATTTGCATTTTTCAGATGGAAAGCTTTTTGAAAGTGCCAAGTATTGTTATTTTCTTGCAAGTTTGACAGAAATTCGAGTTCTTTTCCAGAAGACCTAATTCATGCTTTTGAAATAAATAGTAGGTGTATGGCTTCTTAATGTACAGCGTAGCCTTTCAAACTAATGTCGTCGGCTTACTGTTTTTTAGCATCTGGATCCCTGCAGATATACTTCTTGAGTAAAAGGCATAACACTAAACTTGCTTATTCTCCCTTAAATAAGCAAACACATTTTCTCTTATTGTAATGGTTACAAATAATTTTTCATGGTGTCCAATTGCCTGTTACTCCAGCAAACCTAAAATGTATCAAAAACTACAGGCTATATATAGAGAAAGTAATTCCAGTTAAAAAGGCATTTCTTCTTCTTTAACGCTATTTCTATTTGATTTTCTCAAAACCCTCCTCTTCCAAAGAACAATTTAAACCACATCTGAACGATAGATTTATTGTTGTCGACTGAATGAGAAATTTGATAAAGATAGCTTTTCGATTTCCATTAAAAATAGATTACTTTTCAGAGGACTGGAGGATATAAGTGCAATTTTTAACTTTGAATTTCACATTTCGCTTGCCCGGTCTATAATATATATATTTTGAAAGTCCTAATTGGCATCAGACTTGGCATATTTCTCTGCATATTTTTTCTCAGTGTGAAACTATTAGAGGGTCATTGCGCTGGTTAATGAAAGAGGGCTGACATTCTTTGTAAGTCGTGAGTATTTAAATATTCTTCTATGCAAATTTTGCCTTTTCATGAAAAAATGTTTAAAGAGACATCTTAAAAAGATTTCCTTAGAGGTGTTGAAAAATGCAGGTTACATTCATTCAAAATCTAGATATCCAGTGGTGGGAGGTGATGACACATTTCAAATTTGCTACTGTATAATTAAGAGGGGATTCCATGTAGGAGATGTAAGCATAAAAATTGGGTATGGCTCTTCACAATGCTGCTAGTTTTGCAGCTGAATTCCTCAGTACTTTTCTTAGAGTGTATAATCAGTTATGCTTGTGCTGATTTAATCAATTATTCTTGTGCACAAACAAACAAACACAAACAAAACCCAGCTAATTTCAGACTGTCTTTGAAACATCAGAACTGGAGATTTCACTTACAATGAAAGAAATATTATTTTCAAGCCTCTAGAATGATTTTAAAAATGGCAAAGATATATTTGGGAACTCTCATACTTTTGGGTACCGGCAGCTGTGTATCCTTATGCAAAAGTGGATTTGGCTGAAAGACCAATTCATAAATATTGTATCTGAAGATTGCAGCAAGCTTTCATATTTGCAAGAGATAATGTAAAATGTGCAACATTTTTTTCTTCACTCTGAGAAGTTTCAGCTTAAACAGCTCAGTCTCCCAAATCTAATGAATAATAGCCAACGAACAAAAGTATCCATGGCTTCTTGAATCGGGGGGGCTGGAGACCGTTCTGTCTGCGGAGGAGGAAAGGTCAGCCCGCTGTGGTCAGCCTGAAAACCCTCCCGCGTACTGCCAAGCTGTGAAGCGGCTGGGAGGCGGGAGATGTCAATAAATAACTTGACTCCTGCACTCCGTGACTTCCCATCTCGCGGTCTAGGAGCTTCCAGGCAAGCAACAGACTGCTCCTAGTTGCGTTGCTTGGCGAGACCAAGCGGGAGATGGGGGAACCTCTCGTTTCTCTGTTAGAAAAAAAAAATCTCTTTTTTTTTCCCTTTTTTTATAGACCTCCTCCACCTTGATCTGCTGTTTGGGGAAGTGAGGGGTGTAGTGGGGGAGGTAAGACTTATCTTTGATCTGATGGCTCCTTTCATTCTGGGCTGCTCTCCAGGAAGAACTTTTCCCCCTTGGGGACGCAGCATTTTTCATGGCAGAGGCTCTGCGAGCGAGAGCGCGGTGGAAGATCCTGAGCTCGCCTGACGCGCGCTTGACATTTTAGCGCAGATTCGGCAAAGCAGCTTTATTCAGGTAAACACTTAGGCACATGCTTTTCATTACACATTTGCTCAGAATTTCATCCGAGTTTCTCCCCTGGATATGGAAAGACTTAAGCACATATTTAAGGGCTGAGTAGGTCCCCGCTCTGACTCACGTATAGCGCAGCGAGGATGGGTTGGATGGGAAGGGAGCCATCATCGCGGCAGCTGAGGAGTGGGACGTACCGTCCGAAAATCCGCACGCGGCAAAGGGGCCGTGTTCTTCTGGGAGGCAGCTTTTTATCTGTGTATGGCCCCGAGAACAGGAGCGGGCCTGGACTTTTTAGTTCCATCTGCCCATCCGTTCTTCTGTTTCTCTTCATTTTGAAGGACTCTGCGTAGGGTTTGGATGGTCTGAAGTAGGTTTATAATTAAAATTTGTCTGTTCTGCAGCCTCATGTTTGGCAGTTTTAAGACTTACCCATCCGGCACCCCAAAAAGAGGACGGTGTTCTTTTGCAGAATACTTTGGGCAATCTGTATGTAAAGGCGGTGCTGTATGCTAAGTCCTCTGAGGATTACTCAGACCGCATCAGCCACGGAAGGCTTCTGAAAATTATTAAGTATTTGTCAGCAGTGAACACATACCCAAACCTTTTGGCTCTTTCTAACTACTTTATTCATGAAAAACGTTGGTTCGCAGTTTTGCCTGCAAAACTTAAACTGATTCAGGCACTGATGTAACCTTTTTTGCTTCTTTTGAGGACCTGAATTATGAATCTAGATTAATTGTTTTGCAACACAGAGAAGGAAGGAGAAAGGCACTGCAGAGTGAGCTCGGAAATGCTTCTGCAGGAAGGTCATTTTGGCGAGCCAGGTCTTGTCTGCTGTTAAAGGTCTTTGCTGACAATAATACATGTAAGGGCACAGTGGTAACTTTCTCCAGCAGATATATATTGTATGCAGTTACTTTACTGGCAAAACTAAACTGTTTCCCCAAACAGAATGAGCTACCCCAGCAAAAAGGTGTTTGGGGGGAGTATAGTAGAGTCAGCACAAAGATGTTTCCAACATAGGGTTCACTGAAGGTTTTTCCACATTCCTCACTGGCAATGCCACCCAAAATTTGCAATATGGACTACACCTAAATAGAATATGGATAATGGGTTCCAAAACTTCATCTGATGAATAGCTTTAATTGTTGCATTTCTTCTTGCACTTTAAGCAGGAGTCTGGCTACAATGGAGGTCGCATGTTTTTCAGGGATTGTAAGGTAGGAAGTGGCTCACTTCAGGCCAGCCTTTTTTTTCTGCATTTTAATCTGGAGTTAATAACTTTTTGGATGTTTCTCCCTAGTCTTGTTTCCCAGGTAGTCTACAGGTTTCTTTTGGAGAAGTTTGTTTGATGTGAAACTCCTCTCCCTCTGCCAGAGCGCGACAGCTCTTGCAAGACAATTGTCTTAAAGAGCAAAGCAATAACTGGGGAGTCATGAGACACATCTGGCGTGAGCTCAGGCAGCACTGCCCCCATAGCGTATTCTTCCATTTAAGACTGTTTCTCCATTGCTTTATCAAATCTTACCCATTTTTGCTAAAGCCATAGTTGCGAGACTGCTTTAATCCATGTAAGTCTCTGCTGCTACCGCAAAGGATGATCCTGCCTTACTTCCAACTCTGGACACTCGTTTCTGTTATTTCCCTTGTCCTGGACCAGTGGGCCAGAGAAGGAAGCTGATCTTGCTGAAATTTAACTTTTTCTGTGCATGGATGGGTTAATTTTCACCTGTTGTGTTTTCTTAAGCTGGTTCACTGTGCAGCCACACAAACGGTGGTGGTGAGGGGGTCACAGGAGGAAAGTGGGATTTCTTTTGGAGCCAGGGTGCATTTAAGCCACTTTACAGTGTCTGCTGAACATTTTCCAGGACATGCAAGTGTCCTGGAGGAGAAGAGAAGTGGGGCTGGGGTTTGTCCTGAGGGGAGCTGGCAAGTGAAGAAATGGCAGCGAGGCTGAGATTGACTTAGGGAAGTTGTACAAGTCGGGCAAGGAAATAGTGAGCTGGGGAGAAGAATGGACCAGCAGGAGAGGGAACACAGAGAGTGCATGGAGTAGAAAATGATGACCAGTGGGAGAAGGAACATGGACAGGGGATGAGGGGCAAGGGAGACAAGGAAATTTGAGCTGCAATCCATGGCAGTGGGGAGAAAGGAGAGAGGAGGGATGGCAAAAGAGCCGCTAGTACAAGCTTGGGTGAGGAGGGGGTGCTGGAAAAAGAGAGTGTCAGGAAGGGAGCGAGCATGGAGCTGAGCCTGGGAGAGGGAGATCAGGATGGCAACACGGGTGCAGTGCAGTAGGGAGAAAGAGGTTGGAGGAGAAGCCAAGGAGGTCTTTGGGCTGAGCAAAGTCTGAAAGCGGGGTTGGAAAGCAGGGGGTGATGCTCAGAGTTGCTTGGGAAGTACCTGGGACTTGGAAAGCCAGAAATAAAGATGAGCACATGCTCATCCTCCAGTGTGGGGCTGAGCAAGGAGTCTGAGGTACAGAAGGAGCTGTCAGGCTGGAGGTCGAGGGGACAGGCAGGGGCTGCTCGCTCACGCAGGCACCTGGGACGGGAGCCCGGTGCTGGCAAACTCGGTGCTCCTCTGCTGCCTCAAAGCCCAGGGGGAGAGCATCTCATCCCTGCCTCTCACTGCTCCCCCTTGTCCCTACCTACAGCCGGACCCTGGGTAGCTGAAGTGACTGGAAGGCTGCTGATATTTTGGAAGTGTCACAACAATGCCAAGGAATGAGGTTTTCCATTTTTTGGGAGACCTAGCAAAGTCACACACTCACAGAAACTGCATTAAATGCAGTCGAGCACTCAAAAATTAGGAAATAGTATAATTAAGTCTGCCTGTGTAATTTTAATTTATTCACTTCCTACATATTCATTATGATTCAGTACTTAATGATTTAATGATCACACTACGATCAAATAATTTTTTTGTTTTGTTGTTGCCGGTCATTTTAAGTCAGGTTAATTCACTGGCGGTTCCCAATCAGTTCACCGAGTCACTGCACAACTACTGGTGTAAGCTGGGGGGACATGGGAAGGATGTGACTGCTTTTGTGCCAGTAGCCTGGCCCAAACCAGTTCTGAAATGACAACATTAACCTCCATGTAGTAGGGTAATGACTTCAGTTCTATTAAATGTTGGCAAATCCGGGCAGATTTTTAAATGGGGATATCCTTGTTGCAAAGAGCCCACTGACCTGCAGAGCAAGGACTAACCTTTCTCAAGAACGTATCATCTCTACTTCTTCACTCTTTTGGCTGAAATCAGGAATAATTATAATTCTAAGGCAGACACCAAACTGCAAACTTTCAACCCAAGTGGTTTGATGATGGAAATGTTCTGTGTAACCAAGAAAGGTTCTCGTAACTGGAAGAACCACGCAAGGCTTCCTGGCAGGTGCTGTCCCCAGACTGCTCCCTACAAAAGGCAAGAGCTGAGGCAGGTCCAGTGAGGCTAGTCCTGAATAAAATTGATATTTCCTGCAGCCAAATAGATGAGTCTTAATAAAACCCTGAAGACTTCAGACTTTCTCCTTGATCATTCTGCGAAGCTGTAGGTGCGTTTACTGAGCAAAGCTTTTCTTAGAGGAGCTCCTCCATTTTCTCTTAAAATTATTGTTTCTTTAACTTCGGGTCAGAGGAAAAATGGAAGAACGAAGCTGCTTTGTATCTCTACTGGCTACGAGTGGTCATGTACAAAAACAGGGCTAAAAGGTGGTATTTTATGCACAACACAGCTAAGGGCAGTGAGTACCTACCGCAGGTAGGGAGTGGACACCGTCAACGGCTGCCACCACTAGTTCAATTATTTTAGCTGCTAACAGGCCCAAAAGATAAGTTGAAAGAACAAGATGAGCACAACACAAAGGTATTTCTGGGTCATGGCCAGTTCCTTTATATCCCCTGTGCCGCAGGGGATATATGGATATATGGATATATGACAGGGGAGACGGCGCATGGTGGCTGGCTGAGCTTTCCAAGCCGGGGCATTCCCAACGACTGGCTGCTGGGTTCAGATCTACTTTGCGCGAGGCAAGCAGTGACAAGCACATTTAGGATGACGTTCTGACTCCTTTGAACTTCAATGTGACAAAAATTTTGCCTTTATGACCCAGAGGTTTGGGGCTGCACTGAGGCCATTACATGCTGTTTCCTGTTCTGTTCACCATTTTCTGCCACTTTGACTCAACACCCATCATTTTGGGGCCTCTTTATCTGTTTTAAAAAGGGGGGCTTCATGGTTCAGCAAGCTTGAGGTAGGTCAAAGGGGACAAAAAAATGCATTTTCTTTAGTTGCAAAGTATTTACCTGGAAACTTTGTTTCTAGTAAGTTCTACAGCTAAAAAGCTAGTTTAAAAGACTAAATTTGACATAGAATTTGTAATTTGTATTTGAAATGTACATAATTGAGAAATAATAAATACTGAGCCCACAGTCCTACTTTCTTGTTTGTTTTCGGGTGTTTCTGCTGCTAAGATATCTGTTTTGGTATGGTTAAATCAGCCTTTTGAGATTTTAAATTAAAAATTCTAACTTACTTAAATAGACTAATAAAGAATTTTTCTTGCTAATAGCTAAAGTAATTTTTATTACTACCTTAGTGATGTAATTTTCATTTAAAAAAACTGCACTATTTTTATATCTTAGGAAATGTGTTGTTCATGTTCAGAACTATATAAAGCTTCAACAGTTCTTTCTGATATGAATTATTTCAAGATTGTCAGTATGTAACCAAACTCTAGAGATCAAACAGACTTTCTAATTAGTTTTCTGATCTTCTAATTACATCTTTTAGAAGCAGATTGACAGGCATTAATGAAACTTTTTATGTATATTTATAATTTACGCTCTACAAAACCTTGTGCAAAAGGAATTTTATTGTCTATTCATATACTCCTTAAGCTAAGGAAATACAAACTTTAAGGATCTTGCTGTAACAACATTGCTTCTTGCTTGCTGAGCCAGAGTTGTATGTGCTGTTTTGTATTATATCTGAAATTCAACAAGATATTAAAACTTGTGCCTAAGTTTGAAGTTATTTTTACTGTTCAAGTGACTTGATTACTGTCATGCATCAATGTCTTCAGGAGAGTAATAGGTCTTGTTTCTATCATATATTTTTATGCTTTAAGCCTGCAAGTATGCAAAATGTCCTTTAGTTGTGAGCTGTTTAAGAACAAAGCTTTACGCATTTCTTTTCTGCTGTGCAAGGCTGGAAAGCTCTGAAAAGTAGAATTAATGTAAACAGTACGAATAAAAATCTTTGCGATGTCCATACATCACATCCTGTCAGATTGATGCATTAACTTGCTGGATTATGGGCTTCAGTCAGCAAAAAGCAAAGCAAGCTGGTAAATAAAAGTTTGACCTGGTTTTCTATATAATTAAAATAGTCAGTAGATTTAAAAAACTGATGGAAGGCAGTGGACTCTGCTAAAAGAGCAGGCAGAAATTGAAAGCAAATATAAGTTACCTGTTAGATAGCTCTTCAGAAGAGAGAGTCATTCTTTCATTTATCCTGGTATATGGAGACCAAAAGGTCCCCCGTGAACTTTTGAGGGATCCAGTTAACATCTGAAGTCCATCTATTATAGCTACAGTAAATACATTGTTGTCATGGTAATGCAATGATCAAAGTCTGAGGGAAAAACTCCAGCATTTTTATGGTTCATAGTGTGAGATGAAAGGAAGGCTTGACAAGAAATAAAATAGAATTGATAAGCATTTAGTTTAAGTTGATTTTGCAACCTTCCAGAAAGATGTTACGAATTTTAATTTAAAATGAAACAATTTCAATTTAATTATGTGATTTTGTATAGGTATTCTGATATTGTTAATGCTCAGAATAATGCTGTCATTGTTGCCTGGGAGAGGTGGCGGTTTTCCTTCCCCAAATCAGTTTTCTAATTTTGGGGGGCAAAACTGACCCAGTTGGGCCCCTTGCAATGCTGTGCAGGGAGGTCGCTGGGAGCAACTGGGAGGATTCACGGGGAGATCTACCGAGGGATGAAAGTTGGGGTTTCACAACAGACCGCAGCTTATTTAAGTCCACTCTACCCCCGAGTGCACTTAAATGGTGGAGGGCTGGTCCCATTTGCACCCGTAGTCTGGCAAACACCAGCTTGCCAGCCCCTGCGCACTTCTGCCAGTTGCCTTCTGCTATCCGACCAAGTGAGCCTTCTGCAGAAGTCCCTTCAGCTCTCTACATCAGAAAAAAAAAAAGAAAAAAAAGGAGAAGACGGCTATTTCTTTGCCAAATTACGGAGTTGAACCCGCTCACAGAAGGAGCAGGGACCAGCAGTGAGGATGAGCCGGGCAGGAGAGGCAGAAGGGGAGAAAGACCTCCTCTCTTCGGTGGCCATGAGCCATTTGGCTGGCCCACTCTTTGTGGCCTTGAGCGTTCGAGATGCAGAGCTGCTTGCTCACGAAGCAGGTGACGTGCACGTCCCCGAGGAAGTGCAGGGTAGAAGGGTGGCTTGAAATCCTCCCTTCCTCTGCTGCTTCAGTGTCTTTCTTCCTAAGGGCTGTGCTTGGGGCCATCTGTAAGACAGGAATACAAAGCCCCAGCCCCTTCTGCGTTTAGGCAACAAATCTCTCCCTCCGGGTTGTGAATCCTATCCCAGGGTGGCCTGCTTCCCTCATTATCTTGCATGGGACACCTGGTTCCAGTTTCTGATTTCCACTCCAGTAAGGGTTACTTGAACATTGGGTCTGGCTGCACAAAATATTACCCGGCTCAGATCCCTTTCCAGAGGAATCGTCTCCTTTGCCAGCATGCTCACAATGTGTTTCTAGCCCCAGTCTAATATTACTTGCTCACAGTGAATATCTCATTATTCCAGAGCTGTGTCCTTCACTTCAGTGGTGTAGCTTAATGGGGTATACGCATGCATGCCCATAAATCTTGATGGATCAAGCTGTGCAAGCTTTAGTCCCAGCGAAAGGGGATGACTCACCTGATGAAGTGCTCACTAGTCAAAGCAAAAGCTGCACAAAGGAAATCTTAAGTGTTAAAATAATCTTTTGTCAACAGGGACAGATTCTGACCTCCTTAATCACAGTGACTGCATCTTACAAGTAGTCCCAATGAATGAACTGAAACTACTTGCAGAGTAATAAAGTAGCTCTCCTGGGAGAAAAAGGGTACTGGATTCCAGCTATA
Source organism: Haliaeetus albicilla (assembly GCF_947461875.1). Classification (NCBI taxonomy): domain Eukaryota; kingdom Metazoa; phylum Chordata; class Aves; order Accipitriformes; family Accipitridae; genus Haliaeetus; species Haliaeetus albicilla. The sequence continues at coordinate 17,175,744 of NC_091507.1, forward strand.
GGTCATCAACCTCGTGTTAAAGTCTCAGTCCATTTAGTTGATGTCTCATGGCTAATGTTCCATGACAGCCCTTTAATACACAAGAAAACAGCTTAATCTGAGAGACCCCTCCTGGCATGTTATAAATTTCATCAGTATTGAGGGGACCATTGAAATTAAAATTACAAAAAAGATGTGAAATGTCACACGACATGGTGATGATCAAATGCTGAGCACTCTTCTAACTTACTTTCTGGACGCTGGTGTAGGCCCACAGCCTATTGCCCAACAGCCCGAGATAAAGGCATAAATATGGAGGGAAAGGCAAAAAACAAGAGAAAATGCAAAGGAGAAAGTACAAAACCAAAAAGGAAGGTAATAAAGGAGAATTTCACTTCCAAAGTGCTTGATTTTCTGAACAGAACTGATGAGAGTGTGGAAACCACAGGGGTGGTATCCATGCAGGATTAAGACTGCTTTCATTGTATTTTTTAAACATAAGCAGTACAAAAATTGAGTGCGTGTGAGCCATCATGCATAAGACCTGTATAAACACCGTGACTGCTAATCTGCAGCCCTCCCTGGATTTTTAAGAAAATCCTTGCCAGAAAAGGACTGGTGACCTTAATATTCTTTTATTCAGTAGCTCCTGTGTCAAAAAACAATTTAACTTTGCAGACCTAAATGATAAGAAAGTACTTGTCTTGAGGATATTACTGCCTCGCGCAGTTTTCAACCTAAACAAAGTAAATAGAAAAGTAGTTTTGTCTGAATGAGGACTTTATGGTGTGCCCCAGAGGAATTAAAACTCCAGGAAAGGAAATGGAAAAATCTAGAAAATGAAGAAAAACAAGTACTACAATTTAATAGCATGTTTAAAGCATATACTTGTTTTAGAACATGTGCTCAACATCTTCCCTTACTGGGTTTTTAGGATGTACAAGTAAGTACCAGATGATGTATATTACTAAATCACAGTGCAAAGGTCGATACATGTATCCGCAAAACTAGCATTTTTCCTGGACTGCAGCCTGGATATGCAAAAAAAAAAAATTAAAAGAGAACAAGGAAATGAAAGTATTAAATGCACTTTTTTACCTCCAAATAGACTGTAAATCAAGCATACATAAGTTTTCATCAGTCTTAAGGCAGCACTTAGCTGTATAGAATATCAAACATTCAGAGGAAAGACCATCACTTCCGAGATGCACTTACTGTTCTCATTTGTAATTTATCCTGTAAAAATACAGCAGCGGAATGTTAATGCTCTTTGGTAAGATCTTTAAAACTGGAGAAATACTGAAGTCAAAGGGACATGCTCAGTCTGACCGCCTGGTAATTTTTTAAGAATGAACTGAAAGTGATTTCAGAGACTCCTCTTACTCCTGAAGCCTCATCTTGTGCTTTTGCAATTCTGCTCCTGAGTGTTTAATACATTATTTTTCTCTCTGTGTCTGATAGGGCCATCCAAGAACAGGGGAAGCTAAATGTCAGGCCACATGTCTGAAGGAATAATAAAATAAAGGGTCTTTATATAAACAAAGTAAAGTGGGTTTTTTTAAAAGACAAAGATTTCTTTCTTTTCCTTCAGATGATTGCCCTTGTACATTTTTGGAGGGGAAGAGAAGACTTGCTAGCCTAGGTGAAGAGGCTGAGGCCTGAAAGAGGAAAGAAAAGGCGTTTGATTTGTTTAGGAAGGCAAGGAAGGGTGCATGTGAAAAGGCAGTAATGGGGTTTCCTGAGATCCTGGGGAACCAGAGGGAGGGAGAAGGACATTATCCGGAGCCTGGTCCTTTACTATCAGCTGGCACATCTCAAGCAACAAGTATTTGATTGCTTTTGATAACTCTCTTAAAATTGGGTTACTTGTGCCCTAAGGTTCCTGTTTCTCTCTATTGACTACAAAGGCAGTTTTGACAGTTACCGCTGCTGCCAGCATCTGTACTGTAAAGACCTGGAGTTAGGTGAGATGAATCACAAGCCAGATGTATAAAAGTTAGACATCGTTACCTCTAACTTGCTGGTTTGTTAATCCTTACAGGATCCAGTCCTTGCAACCTGCCTGGGTTGGGTGTTGAGATAACAATGATTTTCTTGGGGAAATACAGATTATTTGGTTGGGGGGTGTGTGTGTGGTTGTGTGCATACCTGTCTGTCTGTCTTTTGAACCTGCTGGCCAATTTGTTAAGTTTGAGAGAAAGGTAAATATCTCAAAACTACTGAATTTCTTCAACTTTTCTAACAATAGATACCTGTCCCTGCAGATACCAGAGAACCTACAGAAGAGCTTTCTGTCAGAAACCAGTAGGGCATCAGCTAGTATTGCTTTCACTGCTCACAAAACTTCATTTATTATCTGCAAATGCTTCCTTTTGGATCTGGATTCAGTGGAGGATTAAGTGGCTCACATCTGCAGTGAGTTGTTCCACACCTGTAACATTGCTCTTAGCTTAGGATTTAGGAGTAAGGTGACGTGGACCTGCTTGCTGCTAGTGCTTGCTTACGGCCAGCCCCAGCTGCCAGCCTCTGCCCACAGCCATCCTTGACGTGAGTCCTGCCATGCCTAGGAACACCATGGGTTTGTGCGTTTGGTTTTAAAAGGCAAATATTTTAAAAAGAAAAAGTCAGCAACCAGGGAAGAAAAGAAGTGGGAACAGTATGGAAATTGGGAAAGGTAGATGGGCTTAGGGCCAGGTTTCCTGAATGCATGGTGGTCGCAGTTTTGGCAGATGAAGCATTACAGTCGTGGTTGCTCTGGTGAGGTTTTTGTGCGGTGACTGCACACTTCGTCTCCTCTGGCCACAAAAAGGGAAATCACAAGTGGAAGGGATTACTAATGGGAAATGCTATATTATTTTCATAGGTCTAAGAGATGATGTGAAAAAAGTGAATTGCCAGGGAAAGACAAAATCACGCTGAACACTGCAGCATTTAGACCTGCTCTTGTCTAATTGCTTTTCTAGAGACGTACAAAAAAAAAGCTAGAAGCGTGGTGCTGTTGATTACATCGGTAGGATCCACTGATCTGAGGACTCACACGCGGCCAGCTGGCTTCAGTTTGAATTTTCTGAGGCCAGCCTTGTCTATGGCATGTGAGCTCCGTGCAACAGGAGAGAAAGGCAATCACCATGGAAAGTGAGGAGATAAAGAAACTGCCCGCTGAGCGCCAAGCTTGCTGCTCACAGAGCCGCCGATAAGTATCACAGGTTTTATCTGGAAGGTCCGAGGTCTTCCCCGTCACAGGTTTGTAATTTTTCTCCTCCTCCACTGCTTAACATTTCAGAGCAAGCAGGAGCTGGCTACTCCGCTTGCCCTAGATGAGTCACTCCTCCAGATAAGCCTGACTGACTTCAAAACTCAAGTTACTCTGCGTCGAGTGTAAAACGTTGAGACAGAAAAAAGCAGACTGCAAATGAGGAAATGCTCCTGCCAAATTCTAGTCCCCGTCACATAAAGCCATGTTATTTCATGTGTGAGGTGACGTGCTGTTTTGAACTGACTTCAGCTGATCGTAAAACAAAAATGATGCTGTAATTGTCACATAAAGGCTCCTGACATAGCAGGGGAGAAGACTTCAATCTGTTGCAACCTGTTCTCTTTGAGGAAGAAAAGGTGACTGAGAAAGTGTTATTTGGCACAGAACAGTGAATCAGAAGGAGAAATACAGTCCTCTTTCATTTTTTGGAAGCATTTACACTTGCTAATATGCCACCCAGTGCTCTTAAAAACTCAACTCTTCGTTCCTACCTGGCAGCAAACTGAGAATCTACTTTCCTAGAAACGTGCCAGAAAAATACAGCTTCTTCAGAACAAAAAGTTTCAGTCAAATGCGCAATACAGCAGTTAAAACCACAAATGTTTCACTGACCCACGGGCAGGCTGCTCTCCACATGGGATGTCCCGGCCGGGGAATTCCTGCACAGCCCCAAAGCAGGATGATTGCCTTTGGGCTTTCCCGTATCTACACTTCTAGAAGTACCCAGCCCACTGCTAGAAAGCCAGTTAAGGTGGCAGGCAGAGCTCAAGCAAGATATAAAGGTGCCTATTCAGGCGCTCAGACTTTGGTTGTAACACCTACTTTATCGTTAGGGGGGCTGGGGAGGAAGCAGGGAATGTCGGTGCAGGACCGACAGTGAACCTCCGTAGGAGCCTCCTGCAGCAGAGCAGCACTGCTTTACAGCAGGGCAGTCAGCGCCAGGCAGACACCCGAAGGATATGAGCCAGGGCTTTTTCAGAGGAATTCTCCAATGAGTCAAAAACCGAGTGACATTTATTTGATATTTTTGTAGAGAAGGAAGAGAAAGGGGCTCTATAAAATAGTTGAAAATCTCTTCTATATTCTAAGTATAGCCATAACCAGGCAACAGTATATCATGCTGGATCAGAAGAACTTGCAGGACATCGTAGTAGTAAATTTAGCTCTTCAGTCTCTGCTCTTCCTAATCCTACCCACAGCTATATGGCCTCCACCCAGCCGAGACTAATACCCTCACCACGCATGTCTTAAGCACCCGTCAGTGAGTATAACCCTCTGGACCCAAATGCTAATGGTAAGACGGGCCCAAGTCAGTAAGGCACACCACACTCAAAGCTACTCTCAGCCCTGTACTCCACATAGACCAACTTCTTCTGCTTGGCCTTGGGGTAGAGAAAATTAAAACTAGGATTAACGTTCAGGTTATTGCTAGCAATCACAGGAGCAGGAGAATTCAGTTTATTGCTACAAGAGATCACTGGGATATACTTTAATACTAGATGATGAGAGGAAAACCTGGGTTTATTGTCGACTGAAGCCCAGCTCTTGCAGCTGTAGGTGCAGAGGCTGACAGCCAGCTGTGAAGGAAGGGAGGAGATATTGGGCAACTTTTACACAGTGTTTGTGTTCAGAGATACAGTTAAATTTTAGATGTGGAAATACTGCACGAGCAGAGATATTCCTGGGTTACACAAGGCCGGAAGGCTGGTATGAAGGGAGAGCTGACAGGACCAAATGCCCTAAACTGAATTTTGGCCCCATGAGGGTTGCTGTAGGACAGGTATGGAAGTCTGGGGGTACACGTGGAGTGGGGCTGAGTGGTAAGAATTACAGGGATGGGCAGTTCAGTTTGGTGCTGGATCTTACAACATCTGTAGGGGAAGAGGCAGAAGAGGCAAGAGTGAAACAGTTTACATTTGCTTTTTTAACTGTTAGGAGTCTTCAGGTGGTAATTAAAGATAGGATTAGGCTTAGGGTGGTGGTTACAGTTAAAGACAGGCAGGACTGAGGTGCTCAGTCTGCTGGTAGAGCCAGCAGAGCCTGTTGGGCTGCAGTGAGGGTGAGGGACTTCTGCCGAGAGGTAGCTGTTTTACCGAGTTTTCCTGGCTTCATTTTGGTCAGGGTTAGGGGAAAGAGGATCTGAAGAGTTGAATTAATTTTTGGATTGTGTAAGGCCCAGGGTGGTAGGATGGTAGCAGGTTCCCCCAAGGCACTTAGAGAAGGTCAGTTTTCATTTGGGGTTTAGGAGGGAGTGCAGAAACTGAAGCACCCCGGATTTGCAGCCACAATTAATCCTCAGTCATTGGCTCATTCTTCCCCAGGCCTTGTCTCAGCCCTGCAGATCCGGTCAGAGATGAGACTCCTATCTCGGTCGTATCTCTAAACCTAACTTGCACGTAAAAAGAAGTTCACATGCCCTTCCTCACGGTACAAATAACTACTGCTCGAACTTCAGCCCCAACACCGGCTGCCCTCATCCAGCCCTGCTGAACTTGCAGGGTCTGCCGGTTCACACTCCTGAAGCCACTGCTGCCCACTGCCCCATCCTTTAAGCCTCCCTCTAACGCTAACCCTCACCCTTGCTATACTCCAGCAGCCCTTATCTACTTCAGGGTTATTCACAAGCTCTGCTGGCATTTGTGCTCAGCCCAGCTCAGTGGGCCTACGAGGCTTTCAAACATTGCTCGTAGTCATTCCCAGCGCAACGTGGACACTTGTGCAGGACCCAAGACAAGAAAGAGTTTGTCCCAGCACCTGTGATGTTCCAGCCAGAGCTGTTGTTTCATGGGATTGAGACAATGGCAGAAGACAGACAAGAACCCTAAAAATCTTTACTAATGAGCATGTCACATACAAATATAACAAAACATAGAAAGCTGTAAGCTGCTTGACTCCTGACATCAGTGACTGATGCTCCCGCTTGCTCATTCACTCAGAGGGAACAAGTCACTGACCAGACACTGTTGTCTTCAGCAGCAGAGACGTGGTCTCAAGAAATGGTTCCTCTTTCTGCTTTCTTAATGTGGGCCTACTGCCTTTAGTAGTATTATTCCTAAACTACCTGCATGAGAATCCTCCTTAGCTTCTACACGCACATGGCCAGTGCATGATAGACCTTGACAGAATGTGTATATTTGGCAAGACTGTGAAGCTGTACTTGTTTTCAGGTCACTTTGTCCTGGGTTTTGATACAAAGCTTTTCATATCAACAGCAGTTTCATTTCAGTAAGTTAATAATAGCCCTTGAAAAATCCTATGTATCAGCAAAAAGACTCCCCACAGCTGAAAATCGAATTTAAGAGTTGATGCTGCACAAGGGTGAGTGATGAGGAAGCCTACATTTTGGCCCAGGCTAAGGCAGTAGGGAGGCCTGCAGCAAGGTTTTGCGGTTGTCTGTAACTGGAATATCAGTTAAGTCCTGTGAGACCCAGTAATTAACTCAGCTCTTTGGGTCCAAACTGTAGTTCTACCCCAAGCCATTAAACCCCAGACTGACATAACCTACAGCATTCCCATCCAGCCCTACAGCTCGTCATGCTTTAGTGCGCCCATGCTCTTCTGAGCTTTATAAGCTTTGTTCTTCCCAGTAATAACACTTGCTTTTCATCCCCATCAATCCTTAGCCCCAATCTCAGCTCCAGCCTTACCACTAACAGACTCGAGCAACTCAAGTCTCCAGAATTAATAAATATCAACCTAGACCGAATCACAGCCCTGCAGGCTGGAGGAGCCAGCCAGAACTCTTCAGCTCCAGCTTTTCCGAAGCCAGACACCAGCCGATGCCATTCCTAAACTTGTATTAGTGGCCATGCTGGACAGCCGGTGCTGTCTCTGAGCTGTGAATCCCTAACAGAGAGTGATGCTCTGGGAAGCAGCTCAGCAGCAAACATGAGCTCTGTTTATGGTATCAAGCTTGTCCTTTGAAAATGCTAGTAGAGCATGGGCAAGGTACACTTTAGTTTGCCTTTTTTAACTAGCCCAAGAACAGGCCCTGAATATTGTCCTGTGTTATTTCTAGTTTTCTTTATGCAGAAGTACAGCAGTGACTGCACATAAGACTCAAGAAATGTTTGTGGATAAAGACTCTTTTTCTCAGTGCCTCATTGTAAAATGGACACCTCAGAAAACACACATATACATCATGCTATTGTTGGTGTTTTGGCTCTGCTTTTGAGAAAGTGGGAGTGCAGTTAGTTTAGTCAAGGTCATTAAAGCAGTTCCATTAGGATGATGCACATTTTCCTGGGCGAATAATTGTAGTACTATTTATCTCTGAGCTATGCTTTCACAATAGAGCTGAATCAATGTATCTGATTCCAGTTCACATACATTCAATTTACTTACCAGTGAAAACTGATATTACTAGTCTTTGATAAGCACTTAAATTAATTCCTTCCAGACATTTCATTTAATGCCTTTCAGTCTGATGGAGTTAAATTAATAGGACTAACTACTTAAGAGTACCGAAAAAGAAAGTAAAACATTTTTAGGATTAGATATTTGAGACAGGTTTACACATTAGCATATTAAATCCATACAATACAGGTGTTAAAAAGGGCTTCAGTTACTCCCTCATTAGAAGCAAACCTTTGATAAGAGCAGAGTGTGTATCTCAAGACACAGGCTCCCCTGTGGATGGGAGAGCTGCATTGCTATGCAGCTGCATGCCGTGCTGTCACTATGTATTTTGAATAGCACCATGACATCACTTTTTTTTTTAGAGAAAGGGGTGCATTCTCAATGGAAGTGGAAATGTAAAGGTATTATTTTTCTCAGTTTGTTTAAAAGCAGTATTCAGAGCTGCCTTGCTGCTCTCACTCGGCAGGACCATTTCCCTACTTGAAACCTGGGATTGGGCACCCACAGACACGGTACTAGCAGGTCTCCAGTCACGCCTGGGCGGTCAGGTATGAAGCAGCACCACTGTATGGCTTTATCACGGCTCTCTTACTGGAAATTATGGGTCTGGTTGGCACCTCGGCATCTCCTACCACTTTGGGGGAGAAGGCTCACGAAAGCTTTCCGATTGAAAGGCATGAGCCACCTCTTAGAGGACCACCATTCCTTACTGGTCTCCCAGAAGTGGAAACCTGTGCAGGCAGTTCACGTCGTGCCCGCATCACCTCCCGGATCAGAGTCTCAAGGTGATGGTTACCCAGTGTGGGGGGGAGAAGCAACAGGTCATTTAGAAGTTTTTATTCTGGGAAACACCTACACCAGTGGACACTGCCTGCAATTAGCTTATGAGTTATGTGCAAATGAGACTCTTCTAATATGAAATTCTGGAATATTTATGTCTCTTCCCAGTAGTTACTTTTTATAAAAAAGTCAGAAAATCTGAATTATTCCAGTGAAGACAAGATGAATTCGTTTTCCATAAAACCACTGTCCCAAAGATTTCTTTGAAAGATACATGAAGTGTCTCTAGTGTTGGGTTTTTTTAATCAAGATATACCATTTTTCAGGTAGAAAATGCTATCACCTTTTTGGCAGTCCTGTCCTTAATTCGCATTTCATAAATAACATGTCACACTAACCTTTGTTTAAATGTGCAAGGCCTAGATATGTGAAGATCTGGAAACAGCTACTGAAACCTTCAATTTAAAAATTCATCTCTACTCTCCATTCCCTCCTCCTCTTTTTTTTTCAATGCAAAGTAGGAAATATAAGATTGGAAAACTGGGGAAAAGCTTGAATTCAATGTATTTGAGAAATACCTTTTGTCAGAATGAGCAGGAAAATGTGCAATGTTTAAAATAAATGCTGAAATTTTACCCTTCAAAATATTTTCCATACAATAAAATATTTCCAGTTAGGTTACTATGAAGTCACTATGCTGTGTTAGCTGTATTGTGCATATGGATGTTTATTTTCCAAACATTTCTTCTAGAAATACGTGTTTGTGCTGTATGGCTTTGTGCATTATAGCCTTAAGTCTGCTTACATCATATCTCTGAATCTTAAGCAACCTGCTTGTCAGTGGGTCAGTAGTGGTGGTACTCTCGATTTCCATCTTTATTTTATTTACTTAGTCATTTTATTGCTTGAGAGATATGTCAACTAGCAAGAAATGTCAAGAAGTGCTTTGTGTGCGTTACAGCTCTGTCTTTAATATTGGGCATTTTTGATGGCGTTCAAAAGCCAGGAATTTTTTCCTTTTTCTCAGAGCTATATCTGGCAGAAGTCTATATGCGCTAACAAAATTAGGCATAATAAAGTTCTTATTCATAAAGAAGTAAATAAAAACTAATTCTAAAGTAAATGCTGCAGATATTTCAGTTTTCCCGTAAAGGAGGAAAAAAGAGAAAATCTGTTACATTTTGTATGTACAGACATTTCCAGAAAATTTAAATCTCTGGTTAGGCTACACTTTTGTAACAGAAGTCAGATAGTGAAATATCCTTGACTCAGGACTGCAGGTGTAAAGTAAGTGTGGAATTAGGGAGGAAAGTTTGTGAACGTAGTGTTGCTTCTGTCTTTCACTTGTTCACTCTCCCTTGTGCCGAGAACCAAAAAAATGAGGGTCGGGAAGGTCAGAGGGAGGAGGTGGAGAAAGTGAGTCTCAGGGTTTCTTTAGTTTTCTCTGCTGCTCCAGAGAAAGCTTTTACAATCCAAAGAGCACATACTAAAGCAAAAAGCCAGACTGCCAGTCACCCAAGCTCATTTCTCAGCCCTAAAAGGTGCTGTCATAGATGCGTGCTGTCTCTGCCGTGATGTAACCGTCCCCTTTTTAGCAATGCCAAAGCGAAAGTTTCCAGATCAGAGCAAAGGCCAACCTGGGTGCGAAGAGCTGGAAGGGTGTGCGTAAGGCTGGACGTGCTGGGGTGGGAGCGCTCCTTTGGACGGGGCAGTGGCGGCAGCCGTGGCGGGTAGAGCAGAGAGAAATAAAGGACTGCTGGAAACGTTTTGGTTTGGGAACTTTTTGCCCAATTGTTCGAGATAACATACCTTAAAAAAAAGAAGGCATTTGCATTTGTGTGACTTGAGTTAGGTCTTAATGCAATCTGTGTTCTTCTAAGCATCTCTGCTATCCTACAGAAACTAAATGTACGTATTTGAGCTCTTTGTTGTGTTCCCGCTTTTCTGACTTGTCTGTTGAGAGTCATTCTCCCTAATCTTCTAAAGTGTGATGAATGCACGTCAGCATTGAATTGCAGGCTAAAGAAAATTTAGGGGTAAAGGGAAGATAATTGCATCTGTGGCATCTCTGTCCTGCAGGAACCCTAAATTCAAAAAAAGTATAAAACTCCGGGAGGAAGTGGTACAAAGTCAGAGCGCTTCGTTTCCTAGTCCTTCTTGAGCTTTGTGCTCTTCTGCTTTTTCTGTTAAGGAACAAGTTATCTCTCAGATTTGTTTCTTTCTGGGAAAAGTCACATCTGTGTTTGTAGCTAAGGAGCATCCAGCTTGGCCAAGTCAGAGGATCTTGGAGTAATTCAGAAGTTGATTGGTCTCTGGTGCACAGAACAGCTATTTCAAACAGGCTCTGATTCACACCAGAGGCTGACACCCTGAGGGAGCTCAGGCCATGCTACTTCTGCCCTGGCTTCTCTGCCTGTGCCCTCGGTGGCTGGCACGAGAGCCACAGGCTGCTCTGAAATCCAATTTCTCGCTCTGCTGTGGCACACCGTTGCGCTGGCAAGTAGGTCCAACATAAGGTCCCCATCCCTGAATCGCAAGCCTCAGAAAGCAGGACAGGCGGAGGGGACTCTCTCCCTGTGCTACCTTACTGTTTTCTTCAAAACTTTGCATTGAACCAGAATGGGACAAAATACCTCATAATTTCCCAGCTCTCCTGAGGCTGCATGTTCCAGCGATGGCGTTTGCCACCCACCTGACAGGAGGGACGATACAGGCAAGGGAAGCAGTGCTTGGATTAGCTATTGCAGCGACCAAGGTGCTAAAGTTGCTTGTGCGTGCTTAAGTAATGACAATGCTGAGGATAGTGGAAAAGAGTCCCCCAGGAACAGAACATGAACATTAATTATAGGGGGGAAAATATATTATTAACATCAGACCGCACACTACAGGAGATCCCAGTGTGACTATTAAAGGAAATTAATTACCACCTCTCTTTACCTTTCGGATCAACTCTTCTTTATAATGAGAATAATTCCTTCATTGTTACCACTAGTATTATCAGCTGTAAGAGAATAGTTTTCCCTGGTATTCTATTCACTGCTATTGTGCATCTGCATGTTTTGAAAACAAATACTTCCAATGGATGCATTGCACCCCCTTCAAGGGGAAGTCTCACAGACTAGGCTCAGGCTCTGTAAAACAGAGCAATACACTAAAATACTGGTTCCTCTGCACTGATAAGCGTGAAACAGCATCAAAGTCATTCAGTGTGGCAAAACCAGGACCAGACTTTAGGAGGCAGGATGTCAGCACACTGCAGGAGACCTCTCTTACCCATGACTGCTCCTCTTATCACATCAGCCACCCGTGGCCATTATATCGGGTTTGAAAATTCTGGGATTGAGGATCTCTACAAATAACTAACCTTTTAGAAACATTTAGACATTGATTCCTGTGAGGCCAAGTAAAAAAAAAAAAAATTAAAGATTCTTAGTCTAAATTATTTTCCATGTACCCCACTCCGCTAAAATAGAACAGTTAAAAGCAAGGAGATACTCTTACTTTTTTAGACTACTCCTGCTTCCAGATCCCAATGTATTTTCCAAATACATCTTGCATAAACTCGCATGAGAAATTTTTGCTGGTAAAGTCAGAATTGAGGTCAAAACTGGACTAAAAGAAAGCTCATTACAACTTTAACATCTGTAATCCACCCTGAGGAGAGAGATGAATGCAGTGAGCAGGCTATGGATGCTTTGTTTCCATTGTACTCTTGATTAACTTATAATTCACAAGTGAGGGAGTGTGAAGGAAACTACTGACTGATGGAAGGTCACCAATTCCAAGAGGAAATAAATGATATATAGGCATCCCATTCATCACTTTATTTGTGTAACAGTGTTTTGGATTCTGTCTCTCTAGGGTAAAGCCCATTTAAAATCTTTTAATATTTTTTGCAAAGACAAGGCTGGAAAGCTTGTGTAATCTTAGTAACAAAAGAACCATATATAAAATCCACATCATCCCAGGGCAGCCAGTGACTTTTTCCTTGAAGAGGGTGCTAATTCCCCAAATTCTTCATGATTGTCCTTGGATAGAGGCCAGTAATTATCATGATTCTTTCAACCCCACATGAAGATCTGCCATTACCCTATTATTTTTAGTATAATAACAATCCTAAGCTTTGCTGTAAGAGTCACCTTTGCATTACAAGGAACATCTGCTTCTTGGAAAATCCTGATTACAGCGATGGCTCTAATTAGTATCAGGTTGCCAAATTCTGGTGTCAAGGAATTTATAAATGTGTGCATGATCCCTCTTCTTCCATCCACCCTCAGGTTTTGCAGGACTAAATTCATTAATGAACAAAAGCTATACAGCGAAGATACTGCATCAATTGCTCCCTTCCTATGTAGAAAAGCAGATACCTCTCAAATACGCATCAAGCTCCTGAACCAGTATCTCACTTTATCACATTGAAATGGAAGCTGTGTAACGGTAGCTAGTCTAAGCCTGGAAGAAGTAGCAAGAAATCAACATACTCCACTTGTGAAGGCTGTAGAGAGTTTGACTAAAATAAGAATCAAAACCAGAAAGTGGTCAGTAATATAGATGTCATGGCCAGACAGAGAAAAGCCCTGTGCATATATCCCTATATTTACTACTCCTGTTAAGTAATACCACGGCAATAGGGAGGCCAGACATGAATGAAATGCTCTCACGCTTTATTTTCTTCTTCAGTTTATTGCAGAAATAATAAACACTGTGCTGCACAGAGTCAAATTTACGCATGTGATCTTCTGCATTTTTTGGTGGCTAATATGATTGCTTTGGAGCAGGTCAGTGCACATTCTCACTTTTGGTTACTTGGGACAAATGCGAACTAAGTGTACCATGAAAAATTTCATCACGTAACATGGCGTCCAAAAGATGATGTATGTCTCTACTGTGATATTTTTATTATGCCTCAGAGAAAACCCGTTTTAATGCACATCTGCAAAAAGAACCACAGGTCTTAGAGCGAAAAAGACACACAGTAACTACTGTGGACTAGCATTTTCTATCACATAAACTGGCAGAACTGCAAAAACACGTGAGATGGGACATCAGCCACATCCCTTCTGAGTGAATTTTTTTTGCAGTGGTAAATTTGAATTGAATTAAGTCCTAATGCTGGATTTTGTAACAATGCCTGTTTGGAAGGACTGAATTGCTAAAGAAACAAGGGAAAGCTCTGTCATGTCTACAGAATCTTGAGGTGTGGAGGAATCAAGACATAATAGTGAAATAAACTCTGCAGAGAGTTTCTTTGTTCAGCCTACTATGCAACAAATACGACCCACAGTACGACAAAAAAAATTCTTCAGCCAAATTCCGACTCTGTCACACCTACAGCATGCAGCATGGCTGGAATGGAGCGGAGCGGGCAGACTCCTTATCCGAACCATGACTCCGCATTAGCAGGAAACGTCTTTATAAAAGGGAAGCAGGTGCTGCACTTGGTCGTTCCAGCTCCACTTTAGTGGCTCAGTGTATAGTGCTAGGTCGCAATCTGAGGTCAGGTCTACAGAGCTTTAGCTCTACTTATTTTGAAGGACTTACTGTCGTTCCTCACCGTTGTGAGTGAGAACAGAGGCTGGCCTCATTTCTCCATCCCAGCTGAAGTGCTGGAGGATGCCAGTAGGCGAACGGTTGTTTGCCCAGTACTACACTTGGATGAGGCGATGCCGCGGGAGGAGGTGGTTCTCACCAGGGATGTGAGCAGTCGGGAATAGCTTCATGCACTCCAGAGACGGACAAAATCCAGACTGAGACCATGATAATTGGTTTGGTAGTTTAAGAATAAGGAAACAGCAAATGTCTTTGAATGCATCGTAGGAGCAACAGGTCAGAGGCTTGGCTTGTGGTGATTAGGTTTTGAGAGAGAAGGAGAAGCAGCCTGTCTTCTGAAACTTGGCACAAAGCTTCTGCCTTTTTTTGAGCATCTCTTTAGGATGACAACCTATGATCCTTCTTTTTTTTTTCTTCCTATGGTTTCTACATGAGAGTGACTGCTTCGGTCTGCAGTTTAGTTCCTCAGGAGTAGACTGGAGAAGGAAAAGTGCCTGCATCTGTGAAAAGGATAATACAGGCAAAAGGGTCAGAGAGCCTCTGTTTCCCAGGGAGCCTTCTTCATGTACCTCACCAATGACTCAAAGATAGATTGCAATCTGTGGCATAATCAGTGTAATTCCTAGCAGCACCTGGATTTTCTTTCAAGGTTTCTCATCCAAGCTTTGCCCAGCCTGTTATTGCTTATCTGTATGATTGAAAAGCATCCTAGCAGCCAGGGAATTGGAATGCAACACAAAATAGCTGAAAGCTAGCTATGAATTTAGGAGCTGTGCTAGCCATTCAGAGATTTATTATCTTTTTTTTTCTGGGTAATGGGCAAGTTAGAACCTTTCGATATTTCAAAAAGAGAGCAGCAGAAAATATCCCTGAGGACAGGCTGCCTAAGCTCTGTTCCTGTATCTGAAGTCCAGTACCAATGTTTTTTCTCATGAAAAAAGTAATTCATTCAGCTAAAAGAGAGTGAGGTTGACTTTGAAAATTAAAATCAATGCTTTAATTCAATACACATACAATTACGAGCTGTCAAATGGCATGTAATGCACTTTTACTGAAAAAAAACAACAGCACAAAGGACCAGAAAGGAGGCTTTGACAAATGTTAGGATTCTCATAGTGATTTTTTTGTGTGTTTTTGAAAGCAAGACTGCAAAGTAAGTTAAGCGCTGCAGATGATAGGGCATTATGCAGAGGGTGTAAAAGGACCGATGGTGTTTTTCAGAACACGTATCACTGCTCCCTGTAATGCTCTGTTGTCACAAATATATGGTGATTAGCTATTTATCAGCATGAAAGCACATCATAAAACATTCCACATATCATTGAGTTTCTAATAATCTGTGTCACTGTGAAGATTAATACATTAAGTCAGTCCACATAACTTCATGAAATACCTTCCTTTGCCAAGATTTGTGTTGGGTTTAACAAATGGAGGATGAAACACTGATTAAATGGGAACATCTACTTTTGTTGACTGGTCTGTGAAATAGCACACTTGTTTTTTCACTCCAGGCTAACACTGTTTTGAGGTGGTAATAAGAATGCCCCCGGTAGCATTGTCAGCATCCAAAATATCTCACCTGCCTGCTCTACTACTACAGTCCTCCTTAGACAGTGTTTTGGGACAGGACTTACCTGTACTGGACCCCTGCAGATCTTTTTGCCATGTGAAGGCACACTAAAGACCAGCACTGCATATCAAGGTCAATATTTTCAATCTTGGATGTCGAGAGGTCAGCACTTAAATCCATATTTACTCATCTGACTAACTACCCTTGCAAGCATCCACATGTCCTTCAATTCCAGTGATTTATCACTACCTGTGTTTCCACTGATACTTCCCCAGAGCTCCACTGTATCTAAGGATACACTGGAAATCACATTTTATCTTAAAAGATAACCAGTGTAATTCCTGTTTCTGAAAAAAAAACAAAACAAAACAAACCCAACCAAAAAACAAAGAAACAACCCAACCTTAACATTGAAAGGGGAATTGTTTCAAATCACAGAAGACCTCTGAAAATCCATCCACATATTCAGGTGGCTAAATATACTGCCATCGCTAGCTTAAAAACCCCATGTTTGAAAATGTTGCCCTGAGCCCACTCAGAAATACATTATTTGAAATGAGATTAATGATGAATCCAAGGGAAATATAACCTTCTCAGGTTAGAGTGTGACTGATGACACCCATCCCCAGTTCAGGGGGGAAGGTGGGAGTTCATTTAGATTGATTTATTAATGTTTTTCCCAGCGTCAGTAAAATACTTGATAATTAATGGCACAGAAATACGAGTTCAGCTGAAATCCTCCATAAATTAAAAGTATTTAATTTAATAGTAATTTAGAGGATTTTGCAAAGTGCCAGAGCAAGATAACTGCATTTGCAGAGGAAGCAAGATTGAGAGAACTGTCTCCTGGACTGATGCAAGTAATGTATCTTTATAGCCACATGGGTCAGAATTCAGTAGCAGTATTACTATCCTTCACATCAATATTTCCATGAAGAGAGAGAGAGAGAAAATATATCAGGAAAAACATTCTCTCGCATTTCACTCCTCGCTTTTTAGCCAACTAAAAATTTACTGCGTGCTTCACAGTATAGTTTAAGACTCCTCATTATTTCTCAGGATAACGTCAGTTTTAAAATAGCCTAGAACTAGACAGTGGACCAACTGAAGCACAGCTGCAACTGGGTTGCAGTTCATTCCAGTAAAATATTTCCGAGTGATGAAGAGATAAAAGCAAATCTAAGGAATGCCAGCCTTTTAATGGCTTTCTGTTCCAGCTTCCCTTGACCAACGTCAGCTTAAACCCTTTTGGCCACCCAAGCGGTGCCAGCCAAACGCCAGTTCCTCGTGGCCAACGCGTACATCAAGCTTTGGCTGATGGAGCAGCACTCTCATCCTTCCAGATATCCAGCTCCAACCCACAAGACGTTATTTAAGGTGCTGGATCCAGTACAACGAAGGGGAGTGGGGATGGTGTGTGCTTGTGCGGGAGGAAGGCAACGGGGTGCCATGGCCCCGGGGGTGGTTTCTCTTGAAGGGAGAGGGTGCTGGAGCAAGGTGCCACGGTCGGGGGGGGAAGCAGGGCAGTGAGAGGCTGTTTGTGCCTGAGGGACAGAAAGGCCATAACTGGGGTCCCAAAACACACATCTTAGCCCCTTCGGCTTCCAGGGGTTGGACCAAGGTACCCATTTCTCTAGAGAACAGGTCAGTTAGACATTAATGGAGCAACATCGAAAAGGGTGGGTGACATAGACAGACCCCAATGTGCGCTGCAAAAGTGCTTATTAAAATTTCTGTGCGTTTTTCCCAGGAATTTAGGGAACGTGGAGCATTTCACTTAGCAAAGGTAGGTTTTGCTTTTTCCTGCCCCAGGTCCTTGAGAGTGAGGTGGTTAGAAACAGCAAGGTGAGAATTTTCAAAGGAGAGAGCTAAAGGGCCAGGACTGAGATTCGGATGAGGATCTCCCTCTTTTTCTCATGCCCATTTGAAAAAGCGTCACTCTGCTTTGGGGGATTTGAGAGACTCCCTGCGGCAGATTTCAGGAGGACTGAAACGTGTTCAATCATGGCCAGAGAGGATAAAGTGTACTTAATTCTCTGCACTTTAGGTGGTTTACATTGGCACAGGCTGAAAGGTTTAGAGTTCTGAAGTTTACACATTCACAAAGTCTTGGTGTTCAGATTTAACAACATGTACTTTTTTCACTTGAAGTAGGAAACAATAGGAACCAGCAGAAAAGTTTTCTCAGGAGCTTGCCTTTTGAAGTATCTAAAGGAAGGAGGATGAGGGGGGGAAAAACACCCACAGGGAACCAAATATTTTTCTGTTTAAAAGCAAAAATCCCCAGACCCAAATACCCCCAAAATAGTGTGGCAGTAGGATGAAGTAGAAGTCATTTAGAGAAGTGAAGTGCTGTGATATCAAATTTTATACTACCTTTGGCACAGTTTCTACAAACTAATGGCTTTTCTGCAGACACTAAAGTTGCTACAGTTTCTATAGCCACCCTTGAGACTGCTTTAAACCCACCGGACAAGGAGCAGCAATAGCATCTCTGTGACCAAACATCCCGATCCATCCTGTGACAACAGCTTTTTTCCTGGGGTCCCCAAATCTGCCTTCAGGATCCTTCTTTTTGTGCAGATTTTAGAAACACGACATGGGACTTTCCCTTTTCTCCCCATCTGAACCCATAGTGCTGCGATTTACCTCTCCCAGCTGCTTCACATAAGAGTATGAGCCAGAGGACCGGACCCGACCCCGACCTCAGCTCCCTGCCAAGTGCTTCCCTTTCTTTCTTCCTCTTTCTCTTTTTCCTTTTTTTTCCCTAAATCGAGCTGCCCTAAACAACCTCTTTTTGATGACACTGGGTAAATATGTAAACTAGCAGACCTACAGTGAGCTGCATTGATGCTTCACTACTTGTTTAAAGCCAGATCAGATGTGCCTACAAGAGCTGCAGTCACAGTACTGGCTACAGAATAGATGGGATGCAAAGTACCTTACTTTCTGCAGGATAGCTAATCCTGATTTTTTAGATTACCTGCAAAATTCATGGTGCATTGAGGGTTCAAGTCCTATTTTTCCGTATGTGGTGCTCCAGTAATGGCCATGGCACTCTGTTTGAAATAAAATGTGATTCAGCATGCGTAGAGATCTAAAATTATGTCAGGTTTTTTCCCCTCCTAGTTTTTACCCTGATGATTATGAAAGATAGGTAACAGTGTGCAACAACTCAGGCCTTTTGGGACATAGACACATACTTAGTGTGTCTGTATGAATATTTGACACAGATGGCAAATAAAATAGCGAGTCAGCTTGACATTCTGACAGCAAATTTTCTTGCAAGTGGAAAGGGAAAACACACATTCAGAATGGAAAGCAGCACCCATCATAGCCAAAAGATGCTTTCCTACCAATATCATTTGGCACAAAAGAGATATGTTATTTTGCAGTTCTAACTTGCGCAGTACATAAGCACGAGGTGAATCAGCACATCAGTATTTCACTGTGGTTTTCAGAGTGTCTCTACTCTTTCTTTTCAAAGTTAATATCTGGCAGAGGCATAATTTAATATTTTGCTATGGGGCTTTTAATGACTTCTTTGTTTCTGAAATGCCACAGTTGAGTGAATATGCTAAAATTTAAGTGCACTTTACACTCTGTGGACCATATCCTGCATTTAGCCCGTGTTCAAGAGGACATTAGCCTGAGACTTTTTGAAATCTCTGTTTCATTTTGGTCAATAGGGAGAGTTTAATGTACAATACAAAGTAGGAAGACGCTGGTGTATGAATAAAAAATATAAACAAAAGCAGTTATAGATCTCTCATTCTCCCATTTCATCAGTTTAAAACTGTTTTTATGCTAATCAGCCCCAGGTCACTGGAATGCACTATGGATAAAAAAATTGAGTTTTTCAAGTTATTTCCCTCTGTAGGATCCCTAGGAGGATATCTGAATCCTGGAGCCAGATCAGTTTTAATTGATCTTAAATAATCAGATTCAGGATTGACTATATATTGAAATCAATTATTTCAGGCTCTGCATTTAAATTGAACGCAGAGCTTAGCTGGAAGATTTGTTATCTTAAGTGTTCTTCAGGATCCCCCTTTTCAAGTCGCACCCATCTAAAGGGCTGCCTGGGATGGGGGCTATTCCCGGAGTACCAAGGGAGAGCAAGGCTGGCTGCCTCGCAAGCTCCCCATGCAGCACCGCCACGCCACGTCACGCAAGGCAGCGCGGTGTTCCACCACAAAAATAGAACATCTATCAGTTACGGTTGAGGAGGCAATAACCTCCCTATAAAATTCAGACAAAATCCCCTGTGAATGTTGAAGCCAATAGCGGAAAAAGGGACACAAGGTGCAGTGAGAACTGATGGATTAGAGAACTTCCCATGCAGGAAGGTGATATTGCCCGTTAAAGCTGGACTTCTACTGGAGAATGATTATGCAGAGATTTTTCCTGCTTCTGTACGGGTTTTGGGTTTGTTTTCTCTTCTTCATGTCTTATTTTTTTGTCATGCTGACCCATAAGAGTTATCGTTACCTGAAATAAATTTAAAAAAAACCAGGAAACGCAACATGCTCAGTACAGTAAAGGTTTGAATTTTTCATCTCTTAACATTTTGTTTTTCAAATCACTGTATTCCCAGTAGCACAGCAAAAATCATTTGCTTTAATGCAATTGCTAATAACGATGATATCAGCACAAACCTCTGTTTGTTCATATGTTGAGCTCATTGAATAAAGAAGCTTATCATTTATCTGTGTAGAAGCTTTTAATTAGTTTTCTGAATTTACTCCAGAGATTAATGGGCAGATAATATTCAATATATGCTTTATTGTTTTAATTTCTTTATTGAGATATCTGAATTTGTATGCTCTTCCCTCTTTGATCTTTTACTCTCTTTCTGTGTTAGTAACTGTAAAATATTTGGCTGCAAACAGACTCGTAAAAAATTCCAGTAGTCCATTGCATCTGTGTGGTGGTGGGTGGTTTATAATGTAGAACACAGCAGCAAATTCGACTCTATCAGGGATTATAAACTGTACTCAGAAAAGACCGTTCATACTGGTGTCTCTTGCTGGCACTTTTCAAGATTTCCAGTAGCTGGTTGGGGAGGTGCCTTTTCCTGCTCACACACCGGATGAATAGTTTGTGAACTTAGGCATTTCTTTTTTATTGAGGTTTCTTTTAACCTTCCCTCCCAGCTGTCACCTTTTCCCCTGGCCCTGACCATCAATTACTGTTGGCCACCGCGGCGTGGCTCCTGCTCGCCCGTGGGACTGCTCTGCCATACCACGACCTGATCTCCACCGGGCACGTCTCTCGTTCATGCAGTGGGTCGCGTCCTTTGCCTATTCGCATGGTCTGCACGGTCTCGTTGAAGTCTCCGTGGGGACCCAGAGGGGGTGAAGCTCAGCCCTTGGGCTGTTCAGGAAAAGAGCTTTAAATCTGCGCTTCCAAGGGAGCAGCGGTGTCACAGGCTTCCCTGGTGGCAGCCAATATCCACAGGCAGCTGCCATCCTGGTGCAGGGACTGTGCCCTCTTGTTGCCAGGAAGGGAAATCTAGCCCAAGCTGCTGAATTCATCTTTGCTCTTCTTCATTTCTTGTGTCTTGGGAGAAGGTGCACCTTCAAAGCACAGATAAAAGGGAATGGAAATCCTCAGTAAACAGTGCATCGTTTTTATTAAAAACAGTGCCCTGTGTAAATATAAAGTTCAACATTATGGTTTTGTTGGCCCAGTAGGAGAAGGATTAAAAATGCTCATTAATGGGATTTAAAAGCAGGAGTTCAGTTATATTAGCTACAAAAATATAATTATCATAATTAAGATTGCAAAGCACTAATGAAGCTCTTTAATAATTATCCTTTTTCCTTAGAGATTCATTTTGTAAAACCTGATTTGAATTTTACATCATGCTGGAGAAACTTTATCATTGTAAAAATGGTAGCATGAAGAGGCTGAGAACAGCGGCACTTCGCACATCGGTGAGGACGTGCCGGCACCACAGCTGGAGCGTGGCTCAGCCTGAGATAGGAGGGACTCAAGGGCATAAACATTCAAGGCAGTGCAAAATACAGGTGCAAACTTGGTCTGACGCTGTGTCTGAACTCTTGGCATGTTTATGCACTCAGACACAAATTTGGGGGACTGCAACTGGAGAGCATTCGTCCACGGAGTGCCATGCAACCAGGCAGGTTGTGTGTCTCTGACCTCCCTGTGTCTTTAGGCTTAGTGGTGCTCAGCCAAAACCTGAGCTGACTGCACCCTCCTGCCTTGGTCTTGTCAGAAATGACCTTAAACCCCTGTAGGTTACATGGTTCACCTGCAAGGGAGACAGCAAGCTGTACAGAGCAATAGTCCGTATGGTCACAGGCTTGCAGGGTCCCTCCTGAGAAGGGAAAGACAGCAAGTTCTCAAAATTAAATGACAACAAATTGTCCGTTTAAAAATATCTCCCCAAAACAGATTTTCATGATTCATCTCCCCAGATGATTAAATATTTAGTTCTGCTGACAGGAATATGATAGTTACTATAGAGCAGAAAATTTAGTGCAGTGTGTGAGTTATAAGCAGATATGTTATCAAGCTGTTAACACAAAAGAAATGGGATTATTGGTGTTGATATCTGTATTTATTTCTTTATATTGTGTAGGGATTTTTTTCCCCTGCACAGCAGCAGATTTAGGCCACAGCTTTGCCTCTTGCACAGGGCAGGGAAGTTGTTGCTTCTTGCAGGCTCTGCAGGGGCGGTCGCGTTTCCCCCCCCACCTCCCACCTCCAGCCCCCATCGATGGCAGAGCAGCTGAGTCCCCATGCTGAGATGCCCATGAGGATGGGGAAGGCCAAGGAGAGCACTCACTGCCTGGCTCAAGTCCCAGTCCACTCCTTGGAGCTGGGCCCACTGGTTCTTGCTGGTTGAAGAAGCAAGCAAGGTCCCGCTGGGGTGGGGAGAAGGCAAGGGCACTGAGAGAGGACAGTCCTTCACCCCAGGTCCTGCTCAATGGAAAGGGAGCTGCCACATCAGGTTAGGTGCTTAAAACTAGAAGGAAATTGGGCTTCATGTTTAGTTTCAGCTTTCCTGCTGAAATCTCCACAGAAACACGTGGCCCTCTTATTTCAGCATCTTATGTGTGGAGGGGACACCATCGCAGCTGGTGTAAATCATGACAATTAATTCGACAGCGCTGTCAAAAATTCAGAATTCTTTTCTGCAGTAATTTTTTCTGCTGTTTGCAAAATTACTTCCAGGCCCAGAGCTTTTAAAAGAAGAGTAATTTGGTTCTTTGAGAGCCATCCATAAATGGTTAACAAACAAACAAAAAAATACGAGTGGGGGAAATGAGACCAACCTATGTCAGCTCCTGGGCATCTTGATTTATACTCCAGTGCTGCTGTAGCCTGTTTAATTAGATGGAAAGGATTAAAAGGATCTTGTCAAGACTATTTCTGCCAGAAAAAAAAAAAAACAGAGCAACTTTGACAACAGTCCCATCGAAGAAGACTGATTTTGTGCTTGTGTTGGTGTTTCCCAGGTATTTCGTGCCAAACAAAACAACAGTCCTTGAGTTTTTGACAAATAGATCTTTATAGCGTTATACTCGCACATTCTGCCAGTTTGCCTGTACTGGCTGAGCATTTGACCGTCAGAAGATCATAGGTCAGATTTTATATTATTCTACTTACTTAAATATTTGCAGAAGCAAATAAACTTCAACAGATTCTTACAACTGAAAATACTTTATAACTGCGACCATTTTCAAGGGAAGATTTCAGAGCTAATAATTACAAAATAATCTGTGCAGCAATATCTCCACATTTAGGTCTGGATTTTGCAAAGATACGCATACATGAGGGACTTCTTATAGCAGTATAGAGTTAAGCACATGTTAAAGTCTTTGTACATTTGGGACTTCTGATACTATGAGGATTAAAGTTTTATAAATACCTAAAACAGATTAAGAACATGGGAAGTAGAGAAGAATAACAAGTTTTGCAGTCAAGGGCCATTCTCATGAGAGGCATTTTTCTTCTTTTTTTGCTAATTCTATCATAAAGTGAATGTTTTTTTTAAATTAACATCTAAAAGTGACACAACAGACACTTGACATAGAGACATACAGTATTAAGACGTGTATCTCGTATTCTTTTCTCCTAGATGGCAGATTTATAAAGCAGGAGGGATGACAGTGTAAGGGAGACAGTGCACAAGCTATTTGTAGCACAGAAGTGCAAAAGCATAATAAAACCGATTTCAGGAACATATATAATATAGGAACGAATTCGGGGTGGCTGATATGCTTAGGGTGCTCCAGGTGGTAGCCAGCTCAGTAGATCCAGAGTCCCAGGACAGTTCAGGCTGAAGGGACCTCAGTAGGTTTCCATTCTAACCTCCTGCTCAAAGCAGGGCCAGGTCTGAGGTCAGACCAGGTTGCTCAGGGCTTTGCCCTGTCAGGTCTTGAAAGCCTCCAAGGATGGGTATGGCACAGCCTGTCCGGGCAGCCTGCTCCACTGACTGGCTGTCCTCATGGAGAAAAGTTTCTCCTCTCATCATCGATCCCATAAATCAATGGGATTTATGCCCATTATTTCTTACTCTCCCATCCCGCACCACCATGAGGAGTCTGGCTTTGGCTCCTCATTGACCCCTTGCTGTAGGCACTGGGGGAGCGTTAGATGTCCCCAAAGCCATCTCTTGTCCAGACCAAACAAGCCCAGCTCCCCCAGCCCCTCCTCACAAGGCAAGCGCTCCAGCCCGCACCACACTGGGGGCTCTCTGCTGAGCTCCCTCCAGTTAATCTGTATCTTTCCTGTGCTGGGGGGGCCAAAACCAGACACAGTACCCTAGATGTGGTCTAACAAGTGCTGAGTCAAGGGGCATAATCCCTTCCCTTGATCAGGCTATGCTCCTGCCCATGAAGCCCAGGGTGCTGTTGGCCGTCCTTGTCACCAAGGCACTCCGCTGGCTCATGCACAGCACTCTGCCTCCTGCCTGCCAGGACTCCCAGGGCCTTTCCTGAAGAGCTGCTCCCTGGTCAGTCCATCCCCAGCCTGTATCAGAGCCCAAGGCACTTCATTCCTACATGCAGGACTTGGCAGTTGTCCCTGTTGAATTTCATGAAGTTCCTGTCAGCCCTTTCCTCCAGCCTCTCTGTGTCTCCCCCATGACGACAGCCCTGCCTTTGAGCATGAAGCTGACATGAATGACATCCACTGCCCTCTCCCAATCCACAGATCCTGTCATTTCATTGCAGGCAGTCAGGTTACTCTTGGTAAATCTATGCTGCCTGTTTCTGATCACCTTCTCCTTCATGTGCCCAGAGATGTGCTCCAAGAGGACTTGCTCCATGATTTCCCAGGGGCTGAAGTCAGGCTGACTGGCCTGTTGCTCCCTGGATCACCCTTTTGGCCTTTTTTAATGGCAACATTTGCTTTTCTCCAGCCATCAGGGACCTCCCCTGCCTCCATGACCTCTCAAAGATGAAAGAGATCAGTCTAGCACGGACACCACCAACTCTCCTAGCACTCATGGAGGCAGGTGGTCAGGCCCCATTGACTTGTACGGGTCAACTTCCCTCAAGCTCCTTCAAGTTCCCTGAGTTGACCCTCACCCAGTGCTGGTCCTTCTGCTCCTCCCTGACCCTGCCTCCAACACAGAGGTCCGGGAGACCTTCCTGGTGAAGACTGCAGCAAAAAAGGCATCAGTACCTCAGCCTTACCTGTGTTTACTGTCACTAATTCACCTCCCCACCCACCCCCAATACTGCAGCCATCCCACACTTTCCTTGTTCAACCTCATCCTAGTTTTGGCTGGGATAGAGTTGATTGTCTTCCTAGTAGCTGGTACAGTGCTATGTTTTGAGTTCAGTATGAGAAGAATGTTGGTAACACTGATATTTTCAGTTGTTGCTAAGTAATGTTTAGTCTAAAGTCAAGGATTTTTCAGCTTCTCATGCCCAGCCAGCAAGAAGGCTGGAGGGGCACAAGAAGTTGGGAGGGGACACAGCCAGGGCAGCTGACCCAAACTAGCCAAAGGGGTATTCCATACCATGGGACATCATGCCCACTAAATAAACTGGGGGAAGTGGGGGGATCACCACTCGGGGACTAAAAGGGCATCGATCAGTGGGTGGTGAGCAATTGCTTTGTGCATCACTTGTATATTCCAATCCTTTTATTATTACTGTTGTCATTTTATTAGTGTTATCATTATTATTATTAGTTTTTTCTTTTCTGTTCTATTAAACCGTTCTTATCTCAACCCACGAGTTTTACTTCTTTTCCTGATTTTCTCCCCCATCCCACTGCGGGGGGGGTGGTGGGGGTGTGAGTGAGCAGCTGCGTGGTGCTTAGTTGCTGACTGGGGTTAAACCATGACAAAACTTTAACTACTGATGTAGCAGCAGAAGCTCTTCTTGTTGCCCTTGACATGTCCTGCAACTATAGGTGAGCTTTGGCTTTCCTGCCAGCATCCCTACACACCCAATAAAGTCAATAGAGAAAGACAATACTTCCACCAGATGATTTCCCATCCCATGCCACTTTGCTCATGCATAAGCTTCAACAAATGTTTGACTGTGCACAAACTAGTGATAACTAAGCCTTTAGGTGCCCCGTGCCTCAGTTTCCTTGTTAAAATGCACCCATTAACTCCAATGCACCAGCCAGGCTTTGCAAAACCCCTGCTTCTACAAATGGCAGGTGTCATCACGCGGGGACGCAGGGATCTGAGCCACCTCCTGCTCCCCATGACATGCCCAGGTGCTTCATCGCCACGGTCCATTCAGAAGGCAAGAGGGCTGCCAGCAGACCATTGCAGTCGCATCCTCCGTTCATCACATGCAGCAATGTTACCAAACTGACCTACTTTCCCCATCCGCCCACGGAAGGCTAATCCTGTTTAGCATTGCTGGAAGGGGATGGGCACGCGGAGAAGTGCTCCGAGTTATACAGATGGCAGTCTTTGATGATTAATGTTAGTTTAATTTGTTTGCCTTTCTGTTTCCAGCCGTGCAAGGGGAGAGTCGAGCAGTGGTTGAACCCAGGGATTCACTTAGTCTGTTCACTGAAGTCTGAATGGCTTTAGTCATTCAGTAATAATAATAAGGAAGATAACGAGCATGTATGTACTGATCTTCATCAGAGATCCCAAGCACTGCACAAACTTTCCGCGTTGCTCACAAGCTAGAGATAAAGGACGCCTCTTACTTACCCTGGCCATGCTCCAGCACAGCAGTGGTGATGTCAGCCGTCTCATTCCTGACTTAAACTGATGCAAATTACACCACATCCATAGAGGCTTCACAGGCAACTCACCCTAAAATTCAGCTGGTACTGGGCTAGAGCAGGGGAAGCTGTCAAGTAACACACAGCAATAGGACCAACGTTTCCGACCTACAGAAAAGAATACTGCTTCCCATTAAATGGGAATAATGTAAAGAATAAACCCAGAATATGTTCAGAGCCTTTACTTCTCTTTGTCATGATCTCATAATACTTAGCTGCATTACCTGTGAGCATCTCCCTGCCATCCCCTGTTCAGAAGACTGAAGCATTAATTTATGTCAAATGCCATCATTTTCATTGTCCACATTCAGATTTTTTTAAATGTCTGTTTTGCTTTAAGCCCATTACCATCTAAAGATTCACTGTACTCATATGTAAGAAATATAGAGAAGCCCATGAGGTTCATGAAGTCCAATATTTTCTCAAAAAGTTTTCTTCTTTTCTTTATAAGAAACCTCTAAAAAACCTCTTCTCTAGTGTAAACAAAAATGTAGTAAACTACTGAATGCAGGAAGACTAAGCTGCACACTGTCAGGCAAAAATAGTTGTAATTCTAAAGCTGGACACTTACTATGCTACTGGATTTTTCCTTTACTCATAACAACAATAATTCCCATAACAATCACGTCATTACATGACCCATGGTAACTGCAGACTGCCATTCTCCCACTGAAGAGTCACAGTCCCTTCTCAAATAACAATGTATATCATCAGGAAAGTGATTTTTTACTATCTTGTCTTAAGTTTTCTTAAGGCTACTCTGTTTGCATTTTGATAAATCGATTTTCATTGCTACAGATGGGATTGTGCTGTATTTAGTTATGGACTGCAGCATGTTCTTGTAACAGTTCATAGGTTTGCTCTGACAAATAAGGATGGAGGGGTGCAGTTCAGTTTGATGTATCTATGAATCTGTTGATTTATTCTGATTTGTGTTTATACAAATCCTTCTTGTGTGTCCTCGTGCCATAGCTCTCATGGCGGGATATCCGAGTGCATCATCCATGTCAGAGAAACATGAAACAAGGCTTTTAAAATGATCAGATGGTCACTTCTTGCCTGTCACCCTGTGACCTTTCCTGCCACTTCCCATTTGCTAATCTTTCTCTTTGCCCCCCAGCAAGGCTTGGAAGGGAAATACTTTACTTGTTAGTGTGGATTACTTCATTTCAGAGCTCTGCCTTAGCTGAGAAGAAGGGGGTACAGCTGCTAGCGCTGTACAGCTGCAAGCACCCATCTAACCCACGCTGTGGAGCACCCACGGGACAACACCATTGTCCGGCCACAGTGCCCATCGGACCTTGTCCGTCATCCCCAGGCAGGGGACCTGGCAGCGGTGCCAGTGGAGCGACCCAGCCACACTGTCCCCTGTGCTAGTGGGTGGCCAGAAACTGTGTCCCCCCCCCGGCTCACGCCCAGAGCCTGTACTCCCCTTCGGTGCCTTCTTCCAATGTCTTCGATCCTACTCACTATGCACGGGATGCTGTGCATGGGTGGATCTGACCTTTAAATCCCAAAGCACCGAATATACCCGCGTGCCTCCTTTATAATGCCGAGATCTTCGCTAACAGGCTTTTTCCTCCCCTTCGAAGAGGGAACTGGAGAGTAACTCCCTGTTGAGGCAGCGCTCAGCGTCTTGCAGAAGTAACGCTCAGCAGAGGTGGGAACTGGAGGCTGAGCGATGTGTCTGGAAGGCACGGGAGCACGTCTACCCCCCACCCTGTTGCTCTTTTTCTTCCCTTTTCACAAAGATAGAGAAAGTGTTGGGGAGGGTCTGTCCAGAGGCCAGGAGGTAGTTCAAATGCTTCTTCCTGGTGTCCCGATTTTCCATACAATCCTTGCCCATCCCCTGTCTGTGGGAGGATTGTTCTCCAAGTGCAATATCATCATCTTTACTTAGGTTGGTGGTATTGTACCAGTGTCCTAAGCGGGCTGAGGGCGAGGTCCGAGGGAGGGCTGTGGTATATCTGTAGTGGATGGGAAGCAACACCAGGGCAAGGCGGGCAGCACCCCTCTCCCCAGGGCCGAGCACACCCTATGCAGGATGAGTGGCTGAATACCCCAGGCAAGCCTGTGGGGTGGTGGAGGCAGACACCCCACCAGGCCAGAGAGGGAAGGGGAGGAAAAGCCCCGTCTTTACCCCCCAGCTGCCCAACACAAGGCCAGAGGAACACAAGCAGTGTGATTTCTCACCAGGCTTCCCCAGGCACATCCCAGGACCTCTAAAAGAAATTTATGTCTCTGATTTAATTCAGCCGAGTTAAATGAATATGATTAAAAATTCTTGTTAAATGTCAGGCTGATTTGTGGGAACTGAGATTAGTGGGCCACGTGGCAACTTAGTGGGAAAGCAACAGCTGATATACTTAGATTTGAGTGCCAGTCATTTCATAGCATATCCATATGAGGAGTAGGGCAGGAAGAAGAGAAACCAACCTCACCCGTGTAGAAAAGTAGTAGTTTAACTTGCTAAAAAACATGTTTCTAGCACAGGATAAGGTGATCAGTGCCAGATGAATTTTATAGTGCAAGCTCTGTGTCCACTGGGAATAGACTGTATCAAAATAAACATGTGCAGCCTTTCTTCTGGAGAGTCCCTGGAGCGAGCTGGCACTCTGCCTAAATTACTTCTGTCCCGAGCAACTATTCATTGTATGAATGAATGTGGGGGGGATGTTTGTGCTATAATTCTCCATCTGATAACTAAGCCAGGAGAACATGGTTAACAGTTTTAGCCAGTCTTTTGTTTCCAAAATGCCACTCTTCCCCGCTTATGGGTATGCGTCTTTCTGTGTGTCTGTCTGAGTACCGCCCTGATGGAAGTACATGAGCTTTCTCCTCCTTATTCCAGGTGGTTCCCATCTTTTTGAGTGATAGTCTCTTCACTCTGTGTCGATAATGATGATATT
The DNA here is from genome assembly GCF_947461875.1 of Haliaeetus albicilla. NCBI lineage: Eukaryota > Metazoa > Chordata > Aves > Accipitriformes > Accipitridae > Haliaeetus > Haliaeetus albicilla. The sequence goes on from NC_091507.1 coordinate 17,205,385, forward strand.
AATGAAGCTCCAAATGTAACTGTCACTATTAAATACTGCATCAACAGGAGTTACATCATGTGGTGGTGTTACCCATAGGTTTCCAAATTCTCTTTGTTAGCATGAAAGGATTGTTCAAATTTCATGAAATCCTTGTGCTACTTGTTTTTTTATGTCACCTCTTTGCAGGGGAACCATGGCACAGAGCCATGGTGTTTACTGCCTGCCTCCGTCAATGCAATGAGCCAGAATTGCCTCCTAAACCAGGCACGGACGGGGATGGGAGAGTAGATTTCCAGTTTGCTGTTTGGGACCCTCCCAGCTGAGGGACTGAGAGGATAACATAAAGCAAGCAGGTTGCACTAAGCACATACCTAAGCTCCATGCCATGGGTTTCTCCTCCAGGTGTAAGCCTCAGGAGAGGGTTGGCAGTACCAGTTCACAGCAGTTGTATACTCTGTTGTATATATTTTATTGAGAACAGTTTTAATTTCATATGCTACATATGTACTGGCAAATGCTGTTAGCAATGCTTACGATGCTCTGGAGATTTTGCCGTGTGAGCAAACAGAAGCAAAATGACAATTAGATATTGTCTAACACTAGCAACAGCACAGCAGGTCCAGAATTTCATGTCAGTCAGTGAGAAACCTTGTTTACTGGAAGCTGGCCAGGAATTGCTTTACAGATCTAGCCAAATCCTTGGCAGAACAGACCAGTTAGACCTGTTGCTCTCTCATAAGGGTAGAGGCTTCCCAGCAGTATAATTCCTTGATGGTTTATAAGGCACAGCTGTAGGAAGCCCCTTTCCATTAGGTACATTGTGCCTCTCCAAACCAGCCAGGGCTGAGCAGCACTGATGCTGACTGCCCCATCCACCCCCATCCTTCCTCAGAGCCACCCAGAGCTCTCGTCCCCATATTCCTGCTTTCTACTGGGAATCTGTTACCACCAGAGGAGGCCATGGTGCAGCAGAGGAATACCTTCAGGGATTCAGAGAAAGCGACTTCTTCTGCTGACACTGCCCTATTTTGCTTGTCATACCCTAGATTCAACAAGGGTGCATGCAACAGAGCATTTTGAGCAAAGGTCTAGCAAAGAAAGACAGCGAAATCCTAAATGCTGACCCTTGCCATATTAATGATGCCTTCTTTATTCTTTAGTAACATAGGTGAACATTTCGGTTGCAATAAGTGAGCAAATAACAACAAAACCCACTGAATTTTGTCACTACATTTTAGCCTGAATTTTTTGAAAACACACTTGTTGGGCTAGCAGTCTGATTCTGGGACTGGGCAAATAACTACCTAAAGTATTTGTAAAACACTGATAAATAAAATTTTACTGAGTCTATAGATTTTCCTAGTCTAAAATATGGATTGTGATATGGCTGACTTGGCTGTTTTGCAAAGCCAAATAAATATCTGAAAAAACATCTAAAAACTACATGGTATTATTTGTTATTTTGTTCTGTACAATATAATTCAGCATCTTAAATTTGCCAGTTATGACTAAAAAAGCCAGTCCCTCAGCCTTCATATTTCCTATTTATGCTCCTCCATCACTGAGCTGAAAGCCATGAATCAGTGACCTGTGGCTTTAATTCCTCATTACTCTTTTATTTGATAAAAAATTACAGGGTAGTTTCATGTTCTTAGCTAACTGTTGAGTAATGAGCAGGTAGAATATTGCTGTAAGAGAACTAGTAGCAGAAGGAGGGAATTTATCCACTATTCTTACTACCATTAAGTTTTCACTCCTGTTTTTTTCATAAAATGTTCTTTAAACAGGCAAATTTATGTGTGACTCATATGTGGAAAATACCATGGGCTTAAATAATGCCTAGCAATTAACTTACCTCCCCCCCCCCCCCAATTTTATTCATCTCTTACATGTTGAGGACTCATTAAATGAGAAACATTAATTTTTGAAAATGAATGTTATCATTGCCTGTCATTACACCACTGCTTTGAAAATGATGCTTTGGCAATATCCAGGGTTTGCAGCGGCATTGTGCTGCCGGTTCGGAAAATATTTGTGTGGGATGCAGCAGCACGCGGCTTTTGTTCTTGACATGGGCGCGAGGTGCCATGAGAGTCTGCAGCAGCACAGGGCTTCCTCCACGGGCTGAAGCAGTTACAGCTCAAGCATCGCTTTCTCACAAAGCCACGGAGCAAAGGAGGGTGGGCAGTGAGCTGGCGACAAGTGTTTCTGAGGATCCCAGCCTTCAGTTGGGCTGCTCTTGCATTTTTCCCTTCTCCTTGCCTACACAAATTTACTTAATTTACCCAGTTTACCCCCTTTTACTCTATGGTTTTATGAACACATCTTGTGCTCAGAGTACTTTCTCCTTGCAGCTCAAACTGCCAGAGCAGTTGGACTATAAACCTGATGACAGGTCACAACATTTTGGTGAAGATTAGCAAAAAGAGTGACGGGGATGGTGCAGTCCCCATGTTCGGTGCCAGCAGGGCCAGGCAGATGGTCTGTCTGGGCTATGGGAAGGTTTTTTCACAGTGCAGCTTAGGCAGTGGGGTTTATAAGGACACTTGAATTTGGGGTGTAGTTCAGTAGAGTTACTACTGTCTCTTTTGGCTTTGGGTCAGGGCCCACAGAGGAGGATGAAGAGCCTCCCGGTAGGAAGCGGCATCTGAGAAGTCGGAGGCATCGGTGATGCTGGCTCTTGCACTGGGGATGGCTTTGGGGGGAACGTGGGGGTGCTGAAAATGCCTTTTCAACTTGGGCAGACCACAGGGTTCATCCAGCCTGCAAGTTTGCAGAGAGTAACCTCCACACCAAAAAATCCCCCAAGAAGTGGCTGGTTTTGTACTGTGCTGGCACACCACGTTGTGCCTGGGAGCCTTGATCCCTGGCTGGAGCCCCTAAGGCTAGTGTGACGCTCAGGGATCGCATTATCCACAATGGATGTTTCCTAAAATCAAGGACTGTGGCATAAAGCACTGCTGACACATTTATCTGACCTGGATATCATCACTCTGTTATTAAAATGAAATAGAGCAACTTTGAGATTAACCTGCAAGTAGAGCTAACAAAATGACAATTCATAATGATTCTTGCATTCCTTCAACAGAAAAACCTGCTTAGACAATCTAATGGATGAAGATGAGAAAGACAGGGCAAAGAGGTGAGCACCTTTTCTTTTATAACTCTCTGTTTAACTTGTGGTGAGCTTGATACTGTTTGTTGCTGCAGAAGCTGTTTTACCCATAATCAATTAATCAAAGAGAGAGAGAGTAAAATACAGCCAAGCACAACTTGAAAAACTGCCATCTCACAGATTCCTATTCTTGGCTACACTGTAAGAAGAAAATAATGTAGCAATGTTTCCTGTGGAAAATGTCAAAAAAGCCAAGGCATTGATCATTTTCTTCGTGTTACTGCAGAACATGAGAACTGAAGAACCAACAATGCACTCCTGCCACTATAAATACATCACCTGAGCTTCCCGAGTGTATTAAAATGTGGGGTTTTTACAAAAAACATTTTGCGAAAGGAAAAAGTGGGGGGTTTCCCCCTTATGATGGTCATATATAGTCAGCAATGCCTATCTCACAGTAATGAAAACACCCAGAAGTTCCCTTCAGAGCAGAGAAAGACCACGAAAAGTGCTGTGTCAGCCCTAAACTGGCACAAACCCTTATTCACGTACATTCTGCACTCCCTCATCAAGTCCCGGTTGGCGGGAAATTGTTCTGAACGCTTTCTGGGGAGGGAAAGGGTGTGTTTCAAGGCAGAAGACCCGTGGCAATAAAACTCTTAATAACTGTCAGATCTGACTGGCATCTGCAGAAAAGCTGTTTGGAAGCATTTGAGGCTTTTTTTTTTCTGGACGCGTTACCAATACTGCAGCCTGCAGTTTAATTGCTTTAGAGGGAGCCGTGGGTTACCCGCATTTTTCCCCTTGGTTCCCTCTAATGAGAGTATTTCCAGTCCAGGCACAAGTAGTTGATCCAGTTTCATCTCTTTTGATTCCTTCTCCGCTTCTTTCCTCCCTGCAGCTTTTTCTCACCAATATAGGTCAGCGCGGGCTGCAGCCGAGCTCCGCCGTTCCCCTTTGCTCCCTCCTCTAAAGGTGCGCACTGGGGCCGCGGAAGGCCGGCCTTTCCTACCGGGAGCCAAGCGCTGACCTAATGGCCTCCCCTCAGGCCCGTGAGGGGGGATCCGCTGAGGCCAGGGGCCCGCCGTGCCCGCCGAGCCGCCCCCCGAGCCGCTCTTCATGGGGCCGGGGGGCTTCGGGCCCGGGAGAGGGCCGACACGGGGTACGGCTCTGCCCAGCCGTCTCTCAACCGGGCAGGCCCCTGGGGCCGGGGGAGGAGGTGGGCTCAGGGAAGGGATGCCTCCCGCCGCCATGTCGTGAAGAGATGGCTTCGTCGGGGAGGGCGTAGCTCAGGGAGAGGTGTCCCGCTTCCCCAGAGCCCCGCGATCGGGGTAGGGGGGAGCAGGGGAAGCGAGCCCACCTCACGTCGCCGCTTCGCACGCTGGCGGCCTGGTTATCTTCAAGATATTTGTGTGCTAATTGCTCAAAAAGAAAAAAAAAACCACAACCCAACGCATTAAACGAATGCTTGTAGGACAAAAATAGGATAACACGTATCCTCGCTATCAGCGATTGTCATCGCCATCTGGTATGGTTTTCGTGCCGTTTGTTCCTGGAGGGAATTTTTGTCAAACCCTGGGGCAGGCCTCTATCAAGGTGGGTAAAAAAAATGGTAACTTTGAAAATGAGAAAAGGAAATCGCTTCTTTAAATTGCAATTTAAGTACATTTTGCTCTTTAGAAATAAAGCCAAATTGAAATTAAGTTTGAAATCATGAGAGGCTTCATGGAAGTCTAAAGTTACTGCGGTATACTAAAACCATTCAGATTCATTTAAAAGCTACAGGTTTTCTTCCAAAACTTTAAAGAGAGTCAAAGCTGGGAGAAGCCACTGCCTGAACGTTTTGCTGTTGTGTCTTGAAAACCGAGGACTTCTCATCTGTCAGGAAACACTTTCTTTGGGTTTTTTTTTCTATTCGGTGTAAGAACCAGGTTCCTCAGTGCTGAGAAATGCAAGAGGGGATAAAAAAAGCCAAGAAAATTGGTCTTTTCTTTCATTTTCTGTGTTAAAAGTAGGTGAGACTGGAAATTTCTGGATCTAACTCTTTGGGGATGGACCCAAGCCAGGAGCCGGGTTTCTCAGGTTACAGACATAGTTGCACACCATTTACTATCTGCTGCAATTTATTAGGTAAATACAGGTTGTATTATACAGACATGAGAAGTGGATCCATCCTCTCCCAAGGAGAGGAACCTGCCCTCCCACCCCTGCGCCAAGTGTTCAGTACTTGGCCAAGATGTATAGCTTTTACTTCAGGACACTGGTTATTTTGAGCCCCATTCTGCATCCTCTGACTGCCTAAGGCACTACTTCACTCAAAAGACCTGAGGACTAAAATATGGGTATGATGGCACCACACTTGGGAGCATCGAAGACCTCTTTGAGGTCTTCTGATCTTCTGGAGATCAGAAACCATCATTTCATTTTGAAGTCTTTGATGCTAGACAAGGCTTACTTTGTTTTATAGATTTATTAATTTTAAACAAAAAGCATGCTTTGTGCACTTTTCTCTAACTTCTTTTCTTTTAGCTTGCTTTAATAGTAAATTATTTTAAAATAATTTCTTTGCAATTCAATTGAATTCCAAATTGCAGAAAAAACCGGCTTGAAGTGAACCATAAGAAAGTGCTTAATAGATAAGGACTACCACCTGCCATTTTCCACTCCAATAAAAAGTAAATTTAAGAATCTGAATGAAGGTATGTGGTACAGTTACTTGCTTTGATGCATGTATCGTGGATCCCACTGGACAGCAAAAAGAAATATGAAATTTAGTGTAAAGCTTCATTTCATTGTAAATCAGCAAGATGTCATGGCTACTAGTCAGCAAGTATCAGTCTCTCTTTAAGACAATAAGTAGCAACTATATAAGAGAATGAAAATGGCTATTTAGAACATGTTTTAAATGGGTGATTTTGATCATTCTGAATTCAAGCTGTCCTGCATTGCCTTTAGCTGTATTCACTAAAAATCCGGATTTTATTCATACTATGTCTCCTTCTTCCCCCTGGATATACTGTGGTTTTTTGGAGTAGCAATGAGGGAGGAGAACTGGGACGAATAGTATGGAATTAAGACAGAGACTGTTTTGGCTTACTATAAATGATATGCCCTAGCAGTGAAGTAAGCAAGGCTAGGGAATAATCTTCCAAGGGAAGTGATGAAAACTGCATTATTTAAGATATTTACAACTGGACTGAACAAAGCATTTACAACTGTGCAGGGATAGTTTAGATGACCTAATTGTGGGTTTTTTCCCATTTTTTCTCCCTTTTTAAGATTTTACAGTGATCATCGATCCAGATCTTGGTAGAGTTATTTCCACTAGAGGAGTTTTTATATTTCCTTTGTGAATAAAATGTCAAGTGTTAAAAATAGATTCTTTATATTTCTGTCAAGGCATCTTTATTTTTTTGGAAAAAGCAACACTTTCCCTATAGACAGTTGGTGTTTTATTTTATTTTCAGGGCGATCAAGACCTTTTGAGCTTAAAATGAACTGAGGATTGAATTATGAGAAAGTAAAATGTTGATGTTCTTAATGTCCCCTTGAACTGTACAGAAATAGGATAAGGCTGGAGCTTTTCACATCTTGTTCTGACAGCCTTTTGCACTGTAATAAGAACAGGCTGAAATCAGTCAGGCAGTATCCACCCAATCTCTTGTGTTCAAAGCTGTAAAAAAATCAAGTGTTGGCTTCTATCCAGTATATCTCCAAGTGCGTTCAGGGTTGAGAGCAAGACAAACAAAAATTACCCCTCTGTCAGTAGTAACATCCAGAAGCCTCCACAGTGATTTCTCTGCTAAAAATGTTTACTGCCATCCTGGTCCTTGGGGGGGAATGTAGATGCTGGGCTAAATTTTGCTCTGATTTTCAGCAGTGTGCATCCAGAGCTGCTTATGAGGTACAGCAGAGTTATCTGGGACCAAGAAACTCAGAGTGAGAACCGGCCTCTTGGCTTTTTTTTCCTGTCTACATGTAACCAGATTTTTAGATCTTTATGTAATTAACAGGGCAAATCTTGTCTGCTTGAGGACCTTTCAGAAGAACAAACAAACCTTATTTATTTCTATTATATTTATTATATTTGTTATTTGTTTATTTTTTAAAAAAAGAATTATTATTATTTTATATTTATTTCTATTTTTACATGGCTACAGAAGTCTGGGTGATATCCTCCAAGTAGAATGATTGTTATCTTCATGGGAACAATTCAGAAAATACTTGCTCATGTATAGGTTGACATATAATTTAAAAAAAAAAATAAAGTGCACATGCAGCAGCAGAAGCTGGGTCTCTCTGAGGAGTCTGCAGGCTAAACAGACAAGACTGGCGAAGAAAGCTGAAGAGTCCCCATTTTACACCTAAAGAGCCAGGGCACCGTGACCTTAAGTGATTTGCTAGTGGCACACAGAGCTTGGGGGCAAGCAGGGGACCCCTGCTAGCACTTCTGAGTCGCCAGGTCTGGGAACACACCTCAGCCTCAGAGCTGGTCCATGCTGGCATGAGTCCTTCTGATGCCCTCCCTCCTGCTTGCCCTTGTCACCTTGGAAAGGAGACTGAACTAGGTGGCATAGGCACTAGATGGGAGCTGCAGCAACCTCTGCTTGGGTCCCTGATCTTAATGACTGGAAGACAACAGCCCGATTCCTCTCGGTAAGCCAGCTTGGAGGTAGCCAGAGGACCTGTGACCAAAGCAAGCAGGTCCCTCTAGCTGGGCCCAGCTCCAGTGCAATGGCTGAGCTGCAGTACTGGCATCCCTGTCTCCTGTTAAGGCTGGACAGATGGGTATGACCCACAGTTTCACTAGTTCCCTCTCTTTTCCTTTATGGACAATTTTATTGTTGTCACCATATTGCTATTTCTTTTTGCTCTGAGTGCCTTCTCAGAGCCTGCGTGAACTTTGAAGGTCCTGCGCATGCCTAGGAGACAGACAGAGCTCCTTCACCTACAGGCTTAATGCCGACCTCATAGGCTCGACTGGAGTGTCTAGAGGCAGCACAGAGGGGCAAGCAGAGCCTCCATCTCCCCGCTGGACTCTAAGAGGGGCCTAAAGATGAGAGCAGAAGGGGGGAACAGTCACCTCCTGCTTGTCTCTGCAGCTTTGCTGGAGGCCAGTGTCAATCTTCACATGCTGAGGCACACAGCAAGTTAATTTCCATGTGTATACACTGCAAAGAGGAGGTACATGATGATTTTTCCTCTTGGTCTGCTCATCCTTTTTTTTTAACCCTGTCTACAGGGCTTCGCGTAACAAGTCTGAGAAGAAGAGGCGAGATCAGTTCAATGTTCTCATCAAAGAGCTCAGCTCCATGCTTCCAGGCAACACCCGCAAAATGGACAAAACTACTGTGCTGGAAAAAGTCATTGGCTTTCTGCAGAAACACAATGGTAAGATTTACTGCAGCTCTTCATGCACTTGCCAGACGGTTACTACAATATCCTATTTCCTTCAGTGATTACCAGAATGGCTCAAGGGGTCCATAAGTGCCAACATAAGGTTTTTTTTTTTTTCTATCTCATCAAAATATCATTTGCAGACACTGTGCTGCCCAAATCCATCTCCTTGGCTGCTCTTTATCTGAGGATGACTCCCAACCTGCTAGAGAAGGGGGCAAATGTCAGGAACTGAGGGAAGGCGGACAGCAGTGCCCTGCAGCACATGTGACGAGGGATGCTTTGAACAAGAGCGATTTGGGGCCAGAGGGAAGATTCCCTTCCTTGAAATTTGCAATATTCCCTGCAGAAAAAGGCAGGGAAGCAATCTGTTCAGCCCCCTGCTCCTCAGTGGACTGTGTAGGACTCGATTTTCCACAGTGAGCAGAAAACTCAGACCAGAAAAGGCCTGTTGATGGTGAGAGCACAGCAAGAGTTGCGGATGGTACGGTATTGCTGTGGGTTAACCCCGACAGCTCAGCCCCACGCAGCCGCTCGCTCAGTCCCCCCAGCAGGATGGGGGAGAGAATTGGACGGGTAAAAGTAAGAAAACTTGTGGATTGAGATAAAGACAGTTTAATAAGTAAAGCAAAGCAGAACAAGGAATTCATTCCCCACTTCCCATGGGCAGGCAGGTGTTCAGCCATCTCCAGGACAGCAGGGCTCCAGCACACCTAATGGGGACTTGGGAAGACAAATGCCATCACTTTGAACATTCCCCCTTCCTTCTTCTTCCCCCAGCTTTATATGCTGAGCATGACATGATATGGTCTGGGACATCCCTTGGGTCAGTTGGGGTCAGCTGTCCCGGCTGTGTCCCCTCCCAACTCCTTGTGCCCCCCCAGCCTGCTCGCTGGTGGGGTGGGGGGAGAAGCAGAAAAGCCCTTGGCTCTGTGTGAGCACTGCTCAGCAATAGCTAAAACATCCCTGTGTTATCAACGCTGTTTCCAGCACAAATCCAAAACAGAGCCCCATACCAGCTACTGTGAAGAAAATTAACTCTATCCCAGCCAAAACCAGCGCAGGCTCCAATTTTTGAAGTCACTTTCAGCAAATTGCATCCACAGATAGCTGGCATGCTTCACCCCATTTGCACAAGCAGAAGCTACATCACATTTGCACAGCATGCAGTTGCAATAGTAAAGTTCAGCCTCGGAAAGCCAGGAGTTTATTTTTTAAAATGCACACAGCGGTGACAGTTAAGGCCCTTAGACATGTGTCCTCACAGAGGGCAGAGGAGATTTCTGACCCTGCTGATCTAGTCTGGTTGGTCTAGTTTCTAGTCGATGAGAGGAACATGCACTGTGGGGTCCCTGACGCATGGACATCTGCCAGCAGCAGACAATTGAAACGCTTCTCCCTTATAAATCAGGGCACTGATTTAAAAGGGGGCTCTCTTGCTCTCCCCCTGTGAGGAAGAGACTTCAGTGGGTGACTGTGGGGAACGTCCCTGGTCCCAGAAAGCAGAAAGAGCTCTCGCAAGCTGATGCACTGCATTACCTGCCTCACTTTGCTCATCCAGTACCTCCTGCCTGCGCTGCCTGGAGAACTCTGGGTGAAAAGGAAAAGACCATAAAAACTCTTATATCATGACCCCCAATATAATGGAGTCACAAATGTCAGGCTTATTGAGGAAATAATTATAGTGGTTCTGTTGTTAGAGCATGGTTTCTCCTTAAATGAATCTTTGCCACAGACAAGATGATTTCATGCAGGAGGGCATGACTAGGACATCTCAAAGTTTAATAATTGTATATACCTATTAAAAAATGACAGTAATAACATATCTTTTTTTCTTTTTAGCTGCCCAAGGCAGAGTAAAGGAGGATATGAATATGCTCAATTATAAAGCCAAGCAAAGAACAGTCACATGAGATTTGAATAAGTGTAGATAAGTGTAGCTGATAGCCCAAATAATTTACTCCAAAAGGCACTTCATTTCTGGAAGATGAACTAGGTAAAAGAAATCTAACAGTCACAAATCCTTCCACAGCAATTGGGTCAAACTGTGACTGGTTTTTGTGCACTTGCTAAAAAAAGCAAATGTTACCTATTTTTAAACTAGATTAGTAGTCACACAATATAATACAAAGCATCAGCATTTAAAAAATGTTGATTATCTTCAGCATACTTTGGATCTTGTTTATTCAATCGTATTTCCCTTTCATTTAGTAGGCTAAACCAAGATTTTAGTCATAATGGAGGAGGAGGTCAATTTTCAGATTTTTTTCTTCATAAACAGCCTCCTTCTTCATAATCCACGGAATCTCCCAAATCTCAAGTAATTCTTCTAACAGTTGCTGTTTCATGTATATCAGCTTCTCCAAGCGACAGATCTGCTGAAAGTATCCTATATTCTGAAACCATATAACAAAAATCTGACGAGCTGATCTCTCTGTTTCCTTAATCTGGTTTTGAAACCTCTGTGTAAGACCATGGGGGCTGGGGAGAGCCACGGTGCTATCAGTGAGAGCCCCCAGCAATGCAGAAAGTGAGTCAAAGAAGCCGGTAGAAGCAGACAGCTGCACCTCCACTAACAAAGCCTGAACGGAGGCTTTGATTTCTTTTTAGGTGACAATATGCACAGGCACTGGTATAAATTTACTGTCTTTAATATCATTTAGCCATTTGCATTTCTCTGGCCAGTTTGCCTATGTGGTCCGAATAGGGAGCATTGGGTATTACATGCTCTGGAAGTGTTAATCAATAGGATTAATTAGCAGGAGGCGCTGAAAGGAGAAGACAGGCTGCGCTCAGCATCCCCTCACTACTAGAGCTGAATGAGGGAGCACTCAGACAAGCGGAGTGAGCTGTGAAAAAAAACAGCTCAAGTGTCTCTAAATTGTAAGATCTGTCCTCCATAACCCTGTCTGACTCAGGTAGAGCTCATGTGAGTGGCTGTTTTTTGAAGGAAACGGTTCACCATGGTGCATCCAGCTCCCCCGCTCTGGTCCCCCGTTTCAGTGCGAAGCTGTGACTTGTTACCCTGGTGCCTGCACCCCTCCATGGAAAGTCCTCGGGCAGTGAGGATCCTCAGGCTGCCGTGGGGCCAGGACTGGCCAACAGTGGAGCAAAACCCCACTGGTGTCTCATGGGTGGACAGCAAAGGAGACCCTCCCCTCTGGATAGGATTTGGGATGAGGCGCTGGTGCTCTGTTCCCTGTCGTGGGCTGCCCTACACTGTGGGGTTGGCGGTAGGCAGGGAGAGAGTGCGGGCAGCAGCACCAGTGTAAGGCTGCTGCAAATGCTCCTGTTTTGCTCACGGTTTGGAGAACAGAGCAATAGCTCTGCTCTTTGGGGTCACGGCCCTTTGGGACTCCTCCGAAGGAGTTTTCTTGCTGCTCCCTAGTTGGCACAGAAGCTGTAGGCTGAACCCTAGCACTCTGGCATCCTAAGGTTGAAGCTGTAAACTGTAAATATCAATTTGACACGTGCTAATCCTTGCCTTGATTTTAATTTCATGCGAAGTGGTTTTATCTTTTGATCAATACCCAAGTAATGCTGCTTGAGGCCAATGGCTATGTGAATACCGGCTCCCACTGAAGTCACTTCAAGCTGAGCTGAGTAAAAAATGAGGAAAACATTTCAGGATCAGGCCCAATTTAGATAGTCATTACTGTCTCTGTATGCAAAACCCATGGCTGAAAGCTGCAATTTTTTAATATAAAGGTGATTTCTATCTTTTCATAGCAACTCATATGTAGTCTTGCAAGATACAAGTTTCTTTGAATTTAAAAAATTGAAATGTTTTATTTGTCTAGAAGTCTCAGCACAGACGGAGATTTCTGAAATTCAGCAGGACTGGAAGCCTTCATTTCTCAGCAACGAAGAATTCACCCAGCTGATGTTGGAGGTGAATATGCATATATACCTTTCCTAATTTTGTCTAGCAGTCATGGAAGTGCCCATGCGTCTAGATTAAAATGCCATCTGCAGTTCCGAAAGAGGAGGTTTCAGGTACTGCTGTATTTGACCATCAAGCAGAGCTGTCACTGGGACAAGACATTAGAGTCCCCACATGTTACTTTTCACTCTCAATGGTACCGTTGCACTGTGCTGCTGCAGCCTGCAAAGCTGCACAGGAACTCCCAAGAAATGCAATCCAGGGGAGAGATTCAAACCACAGGTTACATTTTATTTTTACAAACAGAGGTGAGGAAAAGGGCATGTGGCAGTTTTTCTCCTGTTCTTGGAAGGCATTATTATTACCTAATATTTATGCAAGACTAGCATCTAAAAAGCAACAGTGTCGTGTCGCTGTAGTGCTAGGTGCTGTACAAGCAACTAAAACCTGACAGCTCCTCTTGATTTGACACAGTTAATACTTCCACTCTAATGATTTTCAAGACCCTTATCAAACACTTTTTATTCTAACAGGGAGCAGGGTTATTTTGCAATGATATTTTTAAAATTACCTTTAAATTATACCATACGTGCTTTTAACACTAGCTGGGATTTGAAGGGGGATGACTCAATGGCGTTTATGTAGGTTCGAGATGAAATGCAAATGAGCTGCTAAAAGGTATTTTTCTCTCTCAGTAACAGCTAGAACCTTCTTTAGCAAGGATCTTCTCCCATACTAATCACATGGAGGTTGCATGGCCCCACAGTGTCCTTTGAGAACAAGCTTCTCCTGCTCCCACAGATGATGTGAATGTGGGTCATGATCCAGGCTCTGGCGGCGGGCAGGGTGGGATGCTGGGGAGAAGCTTGACCCACCAACAGGTGACAACAAAACACGTTGCTGGCTCCCAGGGGCTGGCGGTCCCTCGGCCATTGCATTTTGTTGTGATGAGACTCCCCTGGTCCAGTGTTATGAGATGCTTTGCTCCCATTGCACTGACGACCACCCATTCCCACCTCAGTGCGCAGGAACTTAATGTACATAACTCCTTCAGTCTGCACTGAAATATTTCCCTCAGACAGCAATAAATTGGCAGTTGTCTTGACTGGCCGGGCCTTTGTTGATTCTACTTGTATGCCACACAATTTTAGATTAAAACAATTGCTTTTAGTTTCCCAGCTTATAAATCACCTTCTTGCTACTGTGATTTTCCATGCCCTTCAAGATAACATTGGGTATTGGGATGTCCTGTTGAGCCAGCTGTTCATCATTCTCTGCTTTTTTTGCCTTTCTACTAATCTTATTTATTAACATTTGGACAAGACTGCTTGAAGTTTTTCCCATCCTGTTATTAAAAGATGGGAAGGGTTTTTTCAAGCACTGATTCAAAAGAATCAGAACATAATTGACTGTGGTAATACATCAGCTTTCCTGAAAATGGCCTTTTCTTACCCCATTGAAAAGGCTGTCATCAAATTGCATAAGAGTAGGCATTAGGCTCTGTTTGTCCATCTAGGACTGCTGCAGTAGTGAAATCTTTGAAAAGGGCTATGCCCTCTTAATGTTGGAAGGACCAGTTGTAAGTAAATAAAAATAGAATTATGTATGCATACATTAACTTGATTTTACCACAAAATTCTGATGTGAGTCACTTTGTATAATCTGCATTGGATATGAAATAAAGACTTGATTTAAAAAAAAACCAACAACCTTCACCATAGTAACATGCACAATCCAGCTGCCTTGTAAAATCACTGCTCTCTTCCACGGGTTAACAGCTATCAAGCTTTTTTAGAAAACAGCTTGAATGTACTACACTAAAGAAAAACATATTCTCTGCACTTAGATTAACAAAATCAAACTAACTATAGCAGCTGGAGGGTTTTCAGAGATGCTAAACACACGCTTTTCTACTGGGTTATAAGTTATTGACCTGCTTTTCAAAGGATTGTAGCACCAGCAGATTCCCATTGACTTAAATAGTTGTGGGTGCTCAGCATTCTCTGGAAAAAGGAACATATGTTTGTGTCTTTATTCAAGGCTTTGTGTTTTCCTTTTTTTTTGAAAAACAATTAGCATTTTCCAGTGTTCTCAGAATTCTTTCCCTTATTGAAGTCAGCAGGGGAGAAGGAAGTGCTGTGGCTCACAGGATCAACTGCTATTCTGGCTTGAAGGCACGCCTGGGTTTGCAGTAAGGTCTTGAAACACCCTGGCACCCTGATCAGGCTCTTTGCAGTACACCTGTCTCCTGAACAGGTATTGCCTCTGGAGTATAGTCGAACTCTGCTCTGCTTCAGTCCTGCTTGCAGTGTCCGTACTGCTCAAACGCTGAGGGCAGCACTGACTCCAGATCACCAGGGAACTCACAGAAAGGACCCAAACCTGCTCCATTTGCAGGCACTGGGAGCTTCACCAGTGTCTCCTTAATTACAACAGGAAGGTTTTAATATAGTCTCTGAACACCTACTGTTGAGTCTTAATTTTGGGGGGGGGTCTGCTTAGAGTAGGTTGCTTTAGGTCTGGAAATCTACCTAGATTTAACTTCGAACAACATTTAGCTCAAAACTTTGCATCTCAGACTGAAGGAGAAACTAATTTTGAAGGTGAAGTTGCTCCTGTGCAGAGGATGGGGATAAGGTGACATTCCCCTTCAGTCCTAAGAGTGAAGGGTCTTCCCGCAAGGTGGGACTGAAGTGAGGAAGAAACTCTGCAGAAGGGTGAATTTCTCTTGGAATGAGTAATCTAATACCATGACCTTTAAAATAAATCACTCAATTAAAACTCAGGCTAAGGATTATTTGATCATTTGCATTGCTTTTACTTACATGAAAGCCCAGTAATATACAACGTTACATTAATACAAACTGAGATTTATGGGGTTTGCAGAGAAGTACCATTTTGAGATAGGACCGCATCCTTTCATCGTCCTTTGATATTTACACAGAGCTCAAATGTTCATTTTAATAACTTCCAAGGGATCCAGTCTTAGTCATTTTGCATTATTAAAATGTGTGATTAATTTAAAAACTGAGACATGAAATGTTCCTGTGAGCCCTTTGTTGCTTCAATAGTAGGTTTTACTAGACTACAAAGAGTGTTGTAAAAGTTAAATCAGACTGTAAAATCAGAGAATTACTGTTCTGCAACTTGAGATAACGCTCCTACAACGCGATAACAATACGGTGCTGAAGTCAAACTGTTTTGATCAACACTCTATGAGCTGTCCTGTTTACACCACTCATTCCCATTAAAGCACTCTCCACTTGTCTGTTTTCCTTAGGCATTAGATGGCTTCATTATAGCAGTAACCACAGGTGGAAGCATCATCTATGTGTCTGACAGCATCACACCTCTTCTAGGGCATTTACCGGTGAGTAATTCTGGCACTGGCTTTTCTACTATACATTGTCAGATCAGGCCCTACATTTTTAGAAACAGATATAAAAGGGTGGTGGGGGGTGGTGTTTTCCTGAAAATGCGGTGAGGGGTTTTGTCACTGTGTTATGCTGGCCACTGCTGTTGATCAGCTCTGTTCTCTCTCTGTCTGGTTCATACCCTTCAGGTTTTTGTTGCTATGAGGCACTTCGGCTTGAATGGAAAAAGCTCTGCAGGAATACTCTGGCCAGGGGAGGGACAGGGTGACCTGGTTGATCTTTTCCATCTCTGATTTCTAAGCTAGCAGAGAATAGCACCGGTGCCGCTAGCAGCCCGGCGAGGAGCTTGTTAAAGGCCTTATCCTGCTCCCAGGGAAGTAAAGGACAAAACCCCCACTGAATTCGGGGGAGTGGGAGTTAGCCAGTGGCTGCTGCCAAGCTGTCCCCGCAGCTCAGCTGTGCTTTCCCAAAGGGAGCGCACCCAGCTCCCGGGAGGTGCTGGTGGAGCCGATGCTCGGCGCTCGGGTCTGGCACATGGGGCTTGTTTTATCTGTGGGCTGCTGGGTCTTGCTGTAGGAGACACTCCTGCGTGCTTTGGCTTGGGCTGGAGGAACAGGGGAGAGGGACTGCTCTGAACCCTGCTCCGGTTGCTAAGGCTGCTCTAGGAGAAATGGCACAATAATTAAGGATTAATCCTCACATTCATTTTTAGTAGCTTGGTCTCAAATAAATACACACCCAGGAGAAAAAAAAAAGCTGCCAAATCATTATTATACCACCCGCCCGCCATGTTCTTAGGAAAATTGCAATTCTTTTTCTCTCATTTACTTTTTCACCAAATACGTGTCATGTTTTCCACCCAGACAAATGTATTTCACACACACTGCCTTGCTGTAATATGAACAAAAATTATTTTCTTCTGAGACGAAAGGAACTTGATGAAAGGCGGCAGCTCCTGGTAAATGCAAGAATATTGCTATGCAACAACAGATTGAACTGAATCTATCTATTTCAGTGTTCTTTAATCCTCAACAGTTGAGAAAACCAGTAGTTGACTATTTTCTGACATTTGCCTTCACTTCAAAGACAGAGAGCGCCCTGTCCTGTATGCAGGCTGTTGGGTCTTCATAGACTTACTGATTTCCATGGAATTTCCTTGTCTTTCATGGTTTGGGGGTTTCAGTGCTATCCCTTCCAAATACTGATTCTTAGTGGAGACAGTAGATCAACTGCAGGAATATATTGCTCTTCAGGAAGACACATTTCAGACCCTCTGCCTAAAACCTTAAGCCCTGACTGAACATGGATGGATTCAGGTTCATAATTTCTGAGTTGGACCATCAGAGACTTAATTGGTTTTCCTTCCCAAAGTCATGCCTTGTGTGATAATCTTGCACAGTATCCAGCCCAAAATGAGGACAAAGATGGCCCTTATTTTTTATTTGCACAGAAGCAGCACATAGCAGCCCAAGCCAGGGACCAACCTGCCGGGGCTGGAGGTGGAGCAGGAGTTCCCACAGACCTTCTCAGAGCTGATGGGATCATAATGGTTAACAACTGCCCCACCACCCCACCCATGCGGAGTGACTGGGTGCATCCCAGAGACTGCAACTGAGCAAGCAATAAAGGCTTCTGCTTCCCAAGGTCAGCAAATCACTACGGCCATGGGCAGGGGCCCAGCTGAGTGTGCAGTTAGGTGCACACTGGGCATTTTAGTCCCATGCTGCCCTTTCCAAATGTCTTTTTAAGTTTTAAAACTGATCAGAATGCTATCTGGAAAATCTATATGTGGCTTATTCTGTTTACCTCCAGGATCTATTTGTAAGCTAAATTCAGTCACTGTTTGAGGGACAAAATACCAATTCTTTCTCCTCTGTGACTGCAGGGAAAAAAAAATACTCTCTGAAAGGAAAGCAAAACTGGGCAGAACGCGGAGCAAGGCTCTCTGAGGGCCCCTATCAAGAAATCTGATGTATTTTCTTTCATTAAAATCATGAAAGACTCTGGTGCTGAGAACAAATATATCCAATTCTCTTTAATACAGCTTCCCTAAGTTCCATGGAGCATTTTCAAACACAAACTTCCTCTGTTGTAATTCTAAACAGTTTGTTATTACAATATCTAGAGGCTAATCCTAGGGTCGATTGATGTAAAGAGAGGTTTAGCTCACATGGTAAGATTGACTATAGTTGAAATGAACTCCTGGAAATCTGGTCACAACTTATAGCATTTGCCAGTCAGATGGTACTCTATGACCCCAAGACTAGGCAGTCTCTGGAGGAGGGTCCTCCCTGTCCCTTCTTGCCTGCTTTGCTGAGTGAAACAATTAAACACAGGCAGCAGAGTCACTATTTCCAACCCACAGGAGGAGGAGATGGAGCTTTCTCATGGACGTTGCCTGTCCACGGACTCAGGCAGAAGGTGCTGTATCTGCTCACGGACTGGGCGAGTGGTGTCTGTCTCACCCAGCTTTAGTCCTGTCCATCTTACCCAGCTTTAGTCCCGTAGCCGAGGGGTCCATGCTCGCTGCCTGCCCACACAAGGCTCCTTGAGGGTTGGCGGGGAGGCGGCTGTGCAAATACAGGAGGTCCCTGGCAGGGCTGAACTTCTCCTGAGGGGCTCTTTCTCCCCAGGGGCTCCCCAGTGAAGATCAGGTAGCTGCTCTGGTGTGTTGGGCACTTAAGTTAAACATCAGGGTGGAAAAATCCAGGACATAGCACCTTACAGTGTACAAAAGTTTTGCGTGCTGTGTTGCTTTTACAGGGTAGCGATGGGCACCTGAGCAGAATGTACAGGTTGATACAGGGGCCAAATCCCAGCACATGATAGTAGAGCTATCTTGATTTTTTGGGTTGAAGGGGAAAGAAGCCTGTCTCATTTGCAGCCTTCCACTTTCCCATTCCTGTACTGGTCATGTTGCTCAGTTCTCCTGCTTTCTTTCTCTACAGCAGGAATAACTCATCATATTTCCTCCTCACCCCTCCAAAAAGCAATGAAAAGGTGAAGGACCTCCATTTTGGAGTACAGGTGTTTTGTTGAAACTGCACATATACTTAAGCTATACATCAAATGATTGCAGAACTTGGGGCAAATTTACTGTGTATTGTTTTTAGAATGGACCAGCATCCCTGTATGCAAAGCTGTTGTTTCTTTGCCTGCTGTAGCTATCAGGGGTAAATACTCAGAAGTTTCTGTTAGCAGGATCCACACCTTCCAAGGCACAGAGTAGATTCCAGCTTAGCAGCATAAATATGCATTAATGTAGTTCATCTAACCACTCTAACCACAGTTACTGTAATTTATCTTTTATCCACTTTGCCTGTCTCATTCAGCAATGCTTTGTGGCTGTGTCTGCCAGCAGGGCAGAACTGCCCGCTGCAGAATAATTAGAATAATTAGACAAAGCTGCAAACCGTTCCTCTCCAACTGATACATTTTTGTCTGTGATGATCACATTTTGTCCATCTCTCTGGTCACCTTTTTGCCATGGCACCAGATGTCTGCTCTTTGGGTCTGGTGAAGAATTAGCTCTGAATAGCTTGCCTGGCATTTCCTACAGCTCCAGTAAGACCATGGAATATTTGCTTCCTTCTCTCTATTTCATCTGTCGATATATTCTTGATTGACATATTGATTCAAGAACATTGTTGGAGCCTTGATACATGCAAGGTCCAGAAATTCTGTTCTGTGCGCTGCTTTACAGGTGTGCCTAACTTCTGCAGGAGGCAAGAGTTGTAAAACACAGTAAGAAGTAGATAACTTATCATTTTTTTCAAACTCATTAAAAAAAAGTTGGTATTTCCTAACAGCAAAGATGCAAACCAAACATTAAATTCTGGATATGGTACCTGATGGCAGCAAAAAATATAAATGCCAGGACTTGAAAATTAATAAATAGCTGGTGCTCAGGGCAGGAGGTTGCTCTGAGGGGTCGTGGAACAAAAGTCTCTTGTAACTCCAACTGTAGGTGTAGTCGCAGGGCCCTACAGCTATCCCCTTAAACAGAAATGACAGTGCAGAACTGGTAATAGGTTTTGAATTGGAGCTTGGTCACAGTATGGAGACAAAAGGTGGTACATCCTCAGGTCACTGAAGAAGCAATTGTGAGTTTGAGGAGCAGAGACAGCTCAGACCTAGTCCTCCTGCAGTTACTGCTGAGTGGATGGGAGATTAATTAACCTCCATGAGACTTGTGTGAAACTGGTGTATAAGTATCATTATCTACCATTTACAGGTAGAAAAGGAATGAGAAGGAAAAATTACTTTCCTGAGATTGTACTGTAAGCCTTGAACAGGACTCACCACTGCAGTTTCCCGTCAGGTGCTCTTTCTTCATATGCCCAAAATTACATGAACAATGTACTATATTTTGTGTAAATATAATGTGTCTATATAGAGATGTGTGTGTGTATAAAATGAAATATATATACATTATATAAATATAAAGTGTATATATATAGTTATTTCTACATATGTATAAAAAAACTTAATCATGTACTGTATCAGTAGGATGCATATTAATAAGGTATACACTAAAGTCACAAAAAAATTTTCAAGTATTCTTCACAAAAGGAACGTTCAAGTAACGAGCACATGTAATAACTGAATAATCCAAAGTGATGTACTATTGCATCTAGATAAGTGTATAAAGCATAGCACTCTGATTTTCAAAGTATACTCAATGCATTTCAGTACTCTAAACAGGAATTCCACACAGAACAGCAGGCATGGGTAAAAAGCAGAGGGAAACCAAAGTGCAACCTTACATAAATACATAAATAAATGATGATGATTAATAATTTGCCAGTATCATACAGGGCTAACACATTTTCAACACAACTATACAGGCTGATAACAGCTACTGTGACAACACACGAAGCTGTGTCAGTGTGCCAGCTCAGCCCGAGGTAGTCTCAAGTGGGATGGATGTAAGTCAATGCCATTAGAGGGTCACTTTATCTCAGGACTTCCTTTCAGATACGCTCTTCTAGCATTAGGTTAGTCACCATGCTGAACACAGGGAGACCTTCCTCTTGGCAACCCTGCGGCAGACTCTTTGTCTCCTCCACCCTGGGCCAGTCGTGGCCTTTTGCACAAATCCGCCTCCTCTTTCCATTCCCAAATCTCAGTACCTAGATTTCGGATGGATTTCAGGTTCGTGCCAGCTGACTGCGGGGCTGGAGACACCTGGGCATTCAGCCCATGGCCGGCCAGAGGGCTTGGGCTGGTGGCACCTTGAAGTCCCCCTCCCTGGGGACTAACTACTGCTGCTGCAAAGCGATGTCCAGACTGGGGAGTCCCCTTCTCCCTGCTCCCACCTGCCAGGATGCAGGAAAGGGGGAACAACGGCTGCCGCCCCGAGGGCACTTCCCAGGAGCTGAGGGGATCCCCCAGGGAAGGGCTGGATCCGGGACTGACCCGGCTCTCGGGGCTGGTGGCCCAGGGTGACTCCCAGCCCCACTGCTCCCGTTAGTCGGGGAGAGAGCAAGTCCCAGTGATCCACAACAGGCCTGTGCATGCAGCTGGCGAGCAGCATGGGGAGCCAGGCACCCATTTTCCAGCTCGCTCCCAGATCTCGTCATTTAATTGTATGGACATACCCCAAGCATCTGATGTTGTCTGAGAAACGTTAGAGGAGCATCGCTGAGTGCTGAGAATTAAGCTGAGAACCGGCCGAGGGAGAAGCGGCCACTCGGTTTGCCCAGCAGTTTCCCCCCGTGTTTTGGGCTTTGTCAGAAGTCCCTGGAAATCAGTGGGAAAACTCCTGTCAACTGCCACAGGCTTCATATCCACAGTGCTGCGCATCTCTGCAAGCGTTGCTCGTTGTGATATTTCTGTTTTTCTCAAATGTTCTTTTTCTTTGCAGTGTGATGTCTTGGATCAGAATTTGTTAAATTTCCTCCCAGAACAAGAACATTCAGAAATTTATAAGATGCTTTCTTCTTGTATGCTTATGACGGATTCTGCCTCATCGGATTACCTAAAAAGTAAGTTTTATTTTATCTTCCCCAGTAAATGAAAAAGCACGGGCAGGACAAAAATTTTCTCTCAGAAAGAGCTTTTTATGTGATGTGCAATATAAAACTTAGGTTCATAGCCTTTTAAAAAGATCTTGCCATCTGGAATGACCCTTTGGTTCCATTATTAAATGAAACTCATAGCCTTTATTTTACTAGGCTAAGACTACTTGCAGTTATGTTAATTATTAAATATCATATCTTTTGAGACAGCTAAGGAAAATAGGTTAGCCGATGGAAACTGAGAGTTCGCCTGAGACAAATCACATCTTAATTGATATTTCAGCCTGTTCAAGTAAGATGCTGTTGAGAGATGTGCTAAGGTCACATACCTTTGGTTTGCATTATAGTTGAAAAGTATCTGTAAAATTATTGTAATTCTTTTTAAATTGAATCTTGTTTTTCTTAAAAACACTTTTACTTGCCTCACCCTTATTCACTCTAGGAGGTAAGACGTAGGAAACCAGAAAACACACGATAATGTAAGATGTACAGCTGCTTAATCTACTGTATATACCAAACCTGCAGCTGATAGCCTATATGCCAAAGTTAATTTAATAGATATTTTGAGGTAATTAGGCATAGTTTTCCAACACAAGATGTAGAACAGCTGTGAGTCGTGAAAAGCCTAAATAGAAAAAAAGCTATAAATGAAGGATCCAATTCTCTCCTTCGCTACACTGATGCAATGGCAGCGTAACTCCCGTGATGAAGGTGGTGTAAGAGAAGGGCGAGTTAATCTGGAAGGCTGTCCCCGAGCTGCAGGCAGACCTGCACACAGCGCTGAACAACCTGCATCCCTGCAAGGCGCTTCCTTGCAGAGGCTCTCATCCTGCAATGTATAGCACATCGGTGTATAGGACTCTGAGAGGTAACAAGCTGCTCTCATGCTGCCAGTTGCAAGATTGCAAGATTGGGGTTGGAAGACACCGTTGGTTGTGTTTAGCTTAAATAGTATATTTATTTCTTCTTCTTCTTCTTTTAACAATCCAGCTGACAATGAACTAGAGTTTTATTGTCATCTTCTGAGAGGAAGTTTGAACCCAAAGGAATTTCCAACATATGAATACATAAAATTTGTAGGAAATTTTCGGTCTTACAGCAATGGTAAGCTTTAATTGTTGTATAAATGTTACTTTAGCTGTGTAAAATAAAATATAAGTATTGCTCCATTGAACAAGACAGGCTTTTAACTGAAAGGACTATTTTTAACAGTATGGGGTAAATTTTGCTTCACATGGATCTCGCAGCTGATTTGCAATAGCTGGATGAATACCTATGAAGAGGGAAATTGTGTTAGTTGCTTTTGTTACTGCCCTTCACTTGTTAGCAGTGATCCTGGACTCTGGGTAAGTTTGCAAATAATGACAGATTCAGAAGACAGTTTGTTTGTGCTCACTAATACTGTGTGCTAAGACTCTACTTATTAGCTAAATAATAAACTTGCAACCTTATCTGCTTGCTTACATTCAATATAAATGCTGTGCCAGAACTGATAATCTGCCAAATCTGCCCTCTCACCCTTCTCTGCAAAATTTTGGGGAAAGGCGGCAGCACCACGTAATTGAGTGCCTGCACCCACCACCCCTTGCTGTGGTGAGGGGTCCCTGGCCGCTGGCATCGGAGTGGCTGAGGACACTTCCACCTGCCTCCTTCTCCAGCTGCCATTTTACATTCCTCTCCAGCACTGCAGAACACAATACCCTCAAAAAAAAAAAAAAGGGAAAGAAATACAGTCCGCATAGTCACTAATGCACCACAGTCAGTCTAGGGAAACCATCTTTCAAGGGATGAAGAGCAGATTTCCACCTCGTCCGTTCCCTAACAAACAGATTGCTGCATGGCCATTAGTGTCAGAAATGAAATACTCTTTTATTACTTTCCCTTCTCCTGCCTGCCCAAGTTTGCTTTAGTTACTTGCCTGATTGAACTCCAGAGTGGCATTTCCAAAGTTGCTGGTATTGTTCCAAATAGGTCATCCTCAGCAAAAAAATTCCCCACCGTGCTTTCCAAAAACCGCACGCCACACTGCAAAAAAAAATGTCCCTGTCCCCATTTAACTTTCTGCTCTTGCTCCACATGACTAGAATAGAAACCTATGTGCAGGATGGAGATATGTATTTCTTGTTTGGTGCCATCTGATTTGAGGCTTTATTTGTATAAAAAATGTAACTGCCTGTATGCTTTCTAGTTTGAATGAAGCAAAATGCGGCTGCCTGACAGACGCGCACACCAAGCTGTTCTGTTTTCTAGAGCAGAAACCGGATTTCAGGTGCTGACTCATAAGGATACATTTCTACCAGGGGAATTTCTGATCCATTTTCTTCAAGGATTTTCAGCCTTTCTTTTTGGCGTGACCTTAATATTGCCCTTTTACCTGTTAGGATTTCATATCCCAGCATTTGTATCAGTGGTTATTTCTCAGAAGAAAAATAAAACTTGTGTTACAGGTATCTTCCCTAGCTTAATGCATATAAACTAAATGGGAACGTATTGATTTCAGAAGAGGCCAAATCATTTTCCAAATACTCCAGCTTTCAAATAGGACATGTGCTTTCTGCTTCAATTTGTAATTATTTTTTCCTTTGTGCCACCTTTTTCTAAATATTCCACTTTATTTCATCTCTTCCACTTTCTTCCTGTCTCTGCTGCAGTCTGACCCTCTGGTCAATAGGGACAGGACAGCCCTTGCCCCAGCTCTGGGAGATGGTGCCTCCCAGCTCCCTTCCCCTTTCCCCATCACAGAATGGCAGCTTGTCCATCCTGATTTTAGTTTCCCCAGTTCAGTGCAGAGCCTGGTGGAAATACTTGCTTCACCA
This sequence comes from Haliaeetus albicilla, assembly GCF_947461875.1. Classification (NCBI taxonomy): domain Eukaryota; kingdom Metazoa; phylum Chordata; class Aves; order Accipitriformes; family Accipitridae; genus Haliaeetus; species Haliaeetus albicilla. The sequence goes on from NC_091507.1 coordinate 17,229,972, forward strand.
GTGCATCCCCAGCACTGCTCCCCCTTGGCCAGGGGTCACCCCCCTGGTCCCCTCTGCCCCCCCTGCCACCAGCCTGGCTCCTAATCCAGCCACAAAACCACCTCTCAGCAAAGGTAGAAGCAAGTGCGTCGGACTTGTGATGTAGCAGCAGCAAACTGTTTGCTTGGGAGCTGATAACCTTGGGCCAAGGACAGAGCGAGCAGCCGGAGGAGGGTGCAAACCTCCAAAGCGGCTATCGTTAACTCCACTGGGCTTCTTGCGTCAGTCGGCTGCACCCTGAGCAAGGCATGGAGGACATCAGCTCAAGCAAACACCATATGAACGCAGCCGCCCTTTAGGCAGCTTTCCAGCCCTGGGACTGGGGACAAGCAGCTGTGTTTTGGCACAGGGACTTGCGGCACGGACACCTTTGGGCATCTGATGGGCGCAGCGGTGGGCTGGGTTCCTGCCTCTGCTTGGCCCCCCACACCCCATTATCGGGTACCGTCCCCCCCAAGCTCATGCACCCCAGGTCTGTCACCTGCCAGACCTGCCAGTAATTGCTTTCTTCTTCCTTCCATTAAATAAATACCCATTCTCCAGCCAGCTCCCCTCCAGATGTGAGGCCAAGCAGGCAAGAAAGACAGTGGTGGGAAGGGTGGCGGGGGAGACACATATCACTCACAGGGCAGCGCTCGTCCTACGTGTGTAGGATCAGCTGGCCCCAAATCCTGCTTTTTGGAGGTGTTTGTGGAGGAAGGAGGCTAAGCTAAAGATAAGAAAAGAGTTAGCTGGGGGAGAAAGACAGAAATTGCAAATTAAGCTTAATTAACAGGAGGCATTCCTTATGAATGTATTCAAGAATGCTTTTCCCTGTAGCTTTTCACAGCAGTGGAAGTGTGAGCATGTTTTTACACATGGGAGACTGATACAGGATGTTCTTCTCTAAATACAAATCTCTGCTGTTCCTTTTTAGCCACCTGACACCAAATCCTACCTTTGTTTCCAACCGTTTGCTGTGCGTACTCTGAGTCCGCCCTGCCTGCACGTTCCTGCCGCAGGGACACCGGAGCCTCTGTGGCTGGGGAAGCTCTTTTATCCCTGGGCAGGCTGTATCCCATCAGGATACTTAAATATTCTATTCTCATTAATGTAGAGTTGTGGCAGTGACAGTCCTAACAAATCTTTCACCCTTCCTTCTTACTTAACCTTCACTAATATTTTGAAGAACTGGTAGGTCCTTTTTTGCCCTCTTTAACAGAAATGTCACAAGCTTTATTCTATTTCCACATAACCTTTTATGTAACCTCCCTTGAATTATCATCTTCTTAGGCTCATTTTATTATTGTTCGTTGCTCATATAATAGTGGGGCTTGGGGGAAGGGGATCATGTGTGCTGGGGTCCCAGTCACCTCGCCCCCCTTCCTCCTCCTTCGTACCTTCTCTGTTAATCGCATTGTGACTTATGGCTGAGAACATCATATAGGGATGGGTTTGAATGGATTAATTTGAAAGACTGAGGCTTAGAAAGCCAGTTAGGGGCTTAGCTGCTCTCCCTAACTTGAGTGAGAGCTCTGGGGCAAGGCCATTGTACTGAGATGCCAAAGAGAATTTTCTTTCTGCTAAAGTAGAACAAATACCTGGTATCTACCGAGGTGACTTATCACCAGGATTGCTGTCAGGGAGGCAGATCACACACAACCTACATCAAACCCATGCTACTCCCCCAGAGGAGCAGTCACTGGCATCTTCCCCCATCCAAGAAGGGGCAGGGAGATGCCTGGGCAGCCCCCAGAAATTGCCCGGGAAAGTTCACACAGGTCACAGCATGAGTTCAGTCTTTCAGAAGATCGCTGTCCCTAGAGCTCCTGGGCTTGGCTATAGCTGGAGGCTAGAGGAGCTGCACAGCCCAGTGCCAGGGTTAGCGGGAGGGGGGGTCCGCGCTTGGGCTGGTCCCGGGGATGGTGTGCGGTAAGCCGAACTCCGTAACCCCTGCTGCAAGGACATTTCTGCAGCTGTATCTCCAGCAGGGATGTGACATGAGCCGCCTGCACATGAGCGAACATCCCTGGAAGTAGCTGTGCCCAATCGAGAGCGGCTGACCGGGGAAACAGCAATGCGAGCTGTGTGGAGTGACTGCATGAGTCACTGGCTGTGCTAAATCAAATACAAGAGATCTGATTTTTCCATTTGGGAGGATTATATAATCATCATTAATTAAGCTTCAATGAGAAAAGCAGGACTGTAACCTGACGTGAAGACTCAGTAGTCCCTTGAGAGGAGGGGAGGTGGCCCATGGGCCACTCAGAAGAGGAAGATGGAGTTCCCTCTCTGCTCCTGTGAGAAAGCCTACTTGCTCTCAGAGCATAAGGGGGGTTATTTGCAAATAGGAACGCTTTCCAATATTTTTCTATATTTTGGGTTCTGGTCCTGTGGTCCAGATTTTAACAAGAGAGATGAATATATGCAAACATCTGAGGGAGCCAAGTGCCATCACTGTACCTATTGACCAGTAGTACCTGATAAGGGGCAGAGTCCCATCAGCATCACCAATGAATAATGCAGTGGCTCCCATCCAGTTTTGCCTGAGGGCTGAGGGGGGAGGCAAGTAATAAAGATAACCCTCCAAAAAATCCAAGGAAATGCTTAGCTTCCAGTATAAAATGTCAAATTAAGTAAGAATAAATTATTTGACAAAGCTGCTTAATAGCTCACTCTGATAAGAAAAGATAAGGCAGGCGGGATTTATCCCTCCTGTGAAAATTGTTTACACATTTGTAAACAGAAAAAGATCTCTCATAATTATATAACCAAATATTGGCTTTGGTATCCTATTTCTGAGGTGACGTACTTGCTTAAAAACTCCTGAAAGGGGCAAAGCCAGAGTCCTGCCTTTCAAAGTGTTCACCAATATAAAAAAGGACCACCAGCATCTTTAAAGTGGCAGATCCGTCCTTTCATCCAAAATGCCTGAAGTTTTTCTTTTGAAGGAGGAGATAACCATTACGTGAAAAGAGTTCCTGATCAAGTAATATAATTAAATATTATAGTGGAATTTAAAATTGTGCATTTTTGTTCCCAATTACATGGAAACTCAGGAAGTGTGTGGTTACTGGATGCTAATAATAGCGGATACTCTACTGTTAGCTGGTGTAACTCTCAGAGATAAGTATAACCATCAAGAGAATTATTACACTGAGGAGAAAAAAAAATCTTTTTACTCCCAGAACAATTAATTCAATCTGAATTCCTTTTTAAAAGAAATAAACAGATTTATACAAAAGATACATTGATCTTGAGCCTCCACAAGCATATGCAGAAACATCTGATAACAAGAATAACTCAAACTGAAATGAATGTTTTGATCAGAACCGACAGCCGCATATTATTATTTGCTATTAACAATATTGTAGAAGCTGCAGCTAGCCATCTGCAGTGTTTATGCTGGGCTTTCTATGGGCACTTAAGAAAAAAGGCACCATCCTGTCCTAAAGAATTTACTTGGGGTTCATATCAACACAGGATGGCGAGGGGAGAAACAGGAGGAGGAAAGAGGAGAGAGTAGATCAAAGCAGACAAGTGATGTATGGACACCATCACAGTTACTCATCCGGAGCTACTGAGTGCAGTCTGGCTTGCCACTAGCACTTTAGATTTCTTCATTATATATATTAATTGCTGAATATTCTGTATATCTGTGGCCTGAGTTTATTTATATGAAACAATCTTGATTTTATTCTGGTCTCTTGGGCTTGTATTTTTTGAAATCACTGTTCAGTTTGTTTGACAGTCACTAAGACCGGTTCTTTAAACATTAACATCTAGTGACAAAATAGGAAGGAGGGATTTTTTCTTTCGAATGGCATAAATGAGAGGTTTGCTGTTATAGGAAGAATACATTTTAAATATCCTAAGTTAAATTAAGATGACCGAGCAACTGACTGCCGTACTATTATTAACCGAATAATGTGGCGTCTGGGGTTTTTTAAACATGTTTTCATTCATTTCATGTGGCATGATTTGCATCCCTAAGGATAAAAATCTTTTTGTCTATGGTAGTTAAGGGCTTGGTTCCTTATATATATTACTTATTTTTAACATCTTGTCCTTAGTGTCCTCGTCTTTAAAAAAAAAACCAAAAACAAACAACAACAAAAAACCTGTATATAGGCAAATCAGCTTCTTTCTATCTTCTTATATGATATTTGCAGGTAATTTAATACTTCTACAAAAGACTTTTATGGTAGCTCTAGGAGCAGCAGGTCTGATAGCTAACCACAAAACTGATTAAAATTCATGCTAAGGAGCATCAGCTAACTGATATATATGAGACAACTGTTTCACCTTTCTGATTATGTATTTAGTTTTGTCACATGACCTTCTAATTCCCTACTCAAGATATCTTGTCTAGATCATTTAATTGGGAAACACACATGCCCTCATTTACCGCAGCCCACCTGTTTATAGCCAGTTTAACATTTTCATCAGGAGCCTTCTGACAAAAGCACTCCGAGACCTGTATTTGACTTACAAATGTTAGTATCATCCTAGCCTCAGACTTCATCCTATATTTTCCATTCCACCATTTTTCTGTGGTGCTCTCAGAAAGTTTGCTATTGAACTTTGCTACTTCAAGATGTTGTGTGTTTCTTTTAAAGAGCCTTGGAGAATTATAAAGCACGATTTTTCAGATGGCATGCTTAAAAGATTATACCAGGATTATTTTTTTTTTAAATTCATGTAATGATCTCTTTTTTTAACTACACTTTAAAATTTATCAACAAAAAAAGTTGAAATTTGCTGACCAGCTGCAAGAGCAGAGCAAAACAGGCTGTGCAGATAGAGCTGTGAAAAGAAGAGATACCAACAAAATAAGTCAGGCAGCAAAGTAATTCAGAAACAAATGTGGGATTTTTTTTTTTCTTTCAGTTATGGTAGTTGTTATTTTCAGATCAAAATGTACATTTCAAGGTGGTGGCTACCTGCCTGCATCATCGAGGCTTTTAGTGCTTTGGGCTTTGTGAAGGGCAGCTGAGTATGGAGATGGCACAGTAGCTGTTTGAAGACTGGATGACTTTCAGCCAGGCCAGCTCTACCTCATCTCCTTGGCCTTACTGACTCACTGCTGCCAAATTCAACATTCCCAAATGTTGTGATGAAATCCCAAAGTTACTACATAGCTGTACTATATGATAATTATTACCCTTTTAGTACTGCATTTACCTCTTGGAAATATAATCCTATTTTGTAAATGCCACATTCAAGGATGTATTCCGCTCTCTTCTGGAAATACGTCTCAGGCTCATGGCTGTTTACATCAAACAGCTGACATAAAAAAGCCATCCGTGCTCTTCGGTGCAACTTGGTCTCCACTGGGCATTTCTTCTGCAACTGGTATCATTTGCAAGCCCATGGGTTCACAAACTAAGTTAACTTATCATACCTGTACTCTGGAGGCTGAATGTGCTTATCTTATTTTCATATCTTAGAGCCAGCCTGCAAACATTTGCTACTGAACTTGGCTATTACAGAGAGAAACAGCCCCATTGACTTCAAACATGACAACATATTACATAGTAAGACAGGAGGTAACTTTTTACAGTGCCCTTAATGTAGGTTTATAGCAATCCCATTCATTTTTAAACAGGACTGACTACAGAAATCGACAGACTTGCACAAAATAATCATATCAGAGACGAACCAGTAACTCTTTACTCAGGCTTCTCCTGTTTGCTGTAGCTCCTAACTCTTTCTTCTTTTTTCACCTCTTGTATTAATAATCCCATAGAAGCCCTCATTTATGCACATAACCCCGGGAGCAGAACTGGAATACATATTCCTATGAAGTCCCCAGAGCAAGTGTACTTTGCTGGTGAAAGGAGGAGAATTTTGCCCATATTTTTTGTCTCAATATCCAGTCAGCCATGCCCTCCAGCCTCAACTGCAAGAGAGGGCTGTAATCTCTGTGGATGTTCACATCTGTGCTGCCTTCTCAGATGAGGAATCTTTCTTCCCCTTTTTGGCGCAATATATATTGTGCACACAGTGGCCTAAACCAGTTAATCACAGGTGTGAATTCTCCTCAGAGTACTTATTTTTCTCTCTCACACCCTCTTATCCTTGTTATCAGCTATTTATCATTATTCTAAGGCTTTTAATAGGTTGAACTGGGTTCCAAAAGCACATGTGATAAGTTGAGACTTCTTCCATCTCTACAATTTATGCTAGTGAACTAAGGCCCAGTGCAGAAGCACCCCAGAATAAAACCTGCTAGTTATCTCCTCCCAGGTAGATACAAACCTCTTCATTTTCACAGGAATGGACATATTTATCCTTGCTTTGTCCTACACAGAAGAGACAAACTGTAGGAAACTTCATAAAGTTGGATATAGGGGCCTAATAGTAAGGAAAGATGGTTTCATATCAGCATTAATCCCTGTTAGCATTAGATTAACTCAGATTGGTGAACTCTGGCTGCTAGATGGGACCTTCTCTGCCCCCATGGGAGATAGTTGGCTGGGGAGTGCAGGAGCCCATGGGGCCAGCCCAGTTCCCACTGCAGCTTAGCACACAGCTTGCTTTCACTGCTGTGGGAGCGGGATTACCATCGCTAAACAGCTCGAACCTGGACGAAAAATTTGCATTATGTCGTTCTGACATGGGACTGTGGGCTAGCTTAAGGCAACATGTTCTTTTGGCAACACATCGCCGTGGCAGGAGGTGCTAGCGGGCTCTCAAAGCAACACAAGAGCCATGCAGTCATGGAAGACACAGATACAAAAACCATATACAAAATCTGTAGCCACATTGCATCCAGTTTTTCCTTCTGCCCAGTGTTTCAGGAGACAGCAGACTATCTGCAGACTCGCCAGAAATGCCCAGCTCTGGAAGGAGGTGCCGTGCACGGGGTCCTCTTTGCTCTTCTTTAGAAGAAGGAGAACCGAGCATGCTGGGGATGGTTCTCCTTAGATGCGGAAGGGGAAGGCGCATTTCAGCAGCTGAGAATCACAAGCAGCCTCTTGCTAGCTCGATGAAGCCTTGCTGGCTGTGGGCCCCGGTGTTTTGCTACTGATGACTTGGCGAACTCTCTTCAGCTACCTCCCTTGCAAACGCTTTTTTTCACTGCCTCATGGAAGTTAGGGCGCTAGGCATGCTGCAGCTTATATTTTTTTCTCGTGAGTGGTGAAAAAGAGCAATTGGATGCGTGGGGTTTCTTTCCAGAAAGCTGGTTTATGCTCTGTAATAAGGTTTGGCCTTATTTTTATCAGGATTAACCTATAAGATTCATACTTGGAAGTTAAGCTCTGATGTCTTTCTGCCTAACATGACTGACTTGGATTTAAATATATGCATATCAGCTTTAAAAGCTTTTAGAGCACTTCTTTGAATAAAATTAGTATTAGTATACTTCAAGTGTGCAAAATATTCAGGGAGAGCAAATCTCGTATGAGGCATGACTCTGGGTCCCATTTTTTTCCCTACCTAGTGCCTAACTCCACTTGCAATGGCTTTGATGAGGCTGTGCCAAGGGCTTACAGAACATCCCCAGGAAAGCAGATCTGCTTCGTTGCGACTGTTCGTTTGGCAACGCCTCAGTTTTTAAAGGTAAGTGCATACCCTGGGTCCCATTCATTTCAGAACTTCTCAAACCACTTTCAGATGGAGTGACACACAAAGTTCTTAGTTTTGCTAATTGAATGGATTACAGATATCACATTTCATGCATAAAAATCCAGTGAAGAGGATTATCGGTGCGAGCCAGGATCTGCGGAAGTGGTGTCACTTCACAGGAAATGGAAACCCTTCTTACATTAGGAATTGCAAAGTCACCTCGAAATTGGGTTCTTTGTGGCTGCTTTCTGTTCCTGCGATGGAACAGTGTACAGATGGCCACCAACACTTTCATTTGTGCCCCTCCATGTCTTCGGATGACTGCTGCTACTTTCCCTCCTCCCAAATCCTGGTAGTAAGACTGCTGCTTGTGGAAATAAGGATAGATCACCCAACCTTGTGCCTGGCACTGCAGTTCCCTGATTAACAAATGTGAGCTACTGCATCAGGTGTCCCATCCTTAGAGGTTAAGAGATTTTTAATCTAATTGAGACCTAGCCGGTATGAAATCACTGCTCCCTTGGCCTGGCTCCATTACTGCTCTGGGAGTTGCAGGGCAATCTTGACTGATTCATGGCCCCAGCAGACAAGTAGAGTCCCTTCTGGGTAAGTGAGAACACTTCCCATAAATCCCAACCACAGTAATCATATTAACAGTAGGGGCCGGAGTTAAGGTTCTCTGGGAACCCTGAAAGCAAATTCCTTTGTCTTTGGGTAGTTAACATCTCAAAATAAACAGGGAAATGAAATGGGCTGCATGTGGCAATGAGCTGCCCAGTGCTAGGGAGGAAGCAGCTGCTGAACAACCCGGAGAAGGTGTTAGCTGCCACGCAATCCTAGACACCAATCTCTTCACTTCACCTGGGTGAATCACTTAATCCCCGCTCATTACTTCCTTTTCTATAAATTAAGGCAAAAATATTTATCTGACTGGCTATGGAAGGCAGAATCAGCATTTTGGTTGCACACAGCAATGTTTGCATGTTGCACCTTGAATTTTAGGGTATGTTCTCGGCATCAGCATGGATTTTGTCATAAACTGGAGAGGGAGGGAGAGAGGAATTTAAGATATGCATGAAGTCTTTTGCCGCTGTACAGCCAGCAACATAATCAACTTCGTGAGCATTGATATGTATCAAAGAAACACTTGATGGCAGCATGCCTCAGCTTGTCCTCTGGTCCCAAGAGGGTTTAAAATGTTGGTGGTCTGAAAGACTTCTCTCCCCAAGAGGGACAGCAGAGAGAGAAGTGGCAGTGGAGACGATGGGATGGTGTCGCTGAGCCCACGGCACAGGGGGATATAGCACCAGGGAGCAGGGGGACAGCAGCATTGGGGGCCAGTGGGCAGACTGTCGTTATTGGTGATGATGGAGACCCTCCTGCAGGAGAGACATGGCGGGGGGACAGTAACCCTGGATGCCACCAAATCCTGAGCACTGGTGCTGGCAAGTCCCAGGCCAGGGGTCTCCAGGGTGACTCCAGGCAGCTTGTGGAGCTGGAGTTGCCACTGCAAGCCTCCAGAGGGAGAGGAGAGGTGGGCAAAGGGGAGCTGCGAGCGGGCTGCGAGCCAGCCGTGGGGCACGCAGCCAGCCCCAGCCCATGCACAGGCATGTACCACAGTGCCGTCCTTCCTCCCCTTCCCACCTCCACTCCACAATTAATCACCACCAACTGCCTCCCGATCCTCAGTTCCCTGGGGCAAGGATGTCCTGCCTCGTAGACAGCCCTGTGCCCTGCCTCCTGTAATTCACTTATTAATTATCATTCTCACGAGCACCAAGGGCTGCCGTGAGTCTTAAGGGCCAGCTTCTTCGCCACAGGAGTGAAGTGCAAGGCAAAACTACCACCTTTTACCCGCCTGACGGGCCCCGTGCAGGCTGCCTGCCTGAAAAGACATTTACTCCTCTGCAGCTATTGAGTGGGAGGGAGAATGTCCCCCTTTCTCAAAGAGACCTTGGAGGCCAGACGTCCAAAAGGGCCGGGTAAGGGCGGTGGGTATCTTTAGTAACACAAAAAGAGTGAGGAAAGACGTGGCAAAGCCAGGTGGGACCAAGAACAGGCTAGATGCTGGGAAGGGGCATTGCTCCTCGGGGCCGTGGGTGGCACAGCCATCACACCCTGGGCACTGCTTCAAAGCCATAAAAACTTTGGCAGCTTGAGGAACAGTGTCAGCTCTTGTCAGTCTGTGTGCCTCACAAGTTCTTCTCCCCCAACTCCTGCAAAAATTTTGGCATTGATAAATACAATAGATCGCTCTCTGGAATTGCCAGAAAACGTGTGAATCCTCTGTTTTCTCCTCTTATACACCGTGTATTTATAGCTAACAAAAGCTAGATGAAGCGGAGGGGTGAAGCAGCAACTCTCAGCAAGTCGGTTTTCTTCACCATACAGGAGATGTGCATCGTGGAAGAACCTCTAGAGGAATTCACATCAAGACACAGTCTGGAGTGGAAATTTTTATTCCTGGATCACAGGTTGGTGACAAGAGAAGCACTCCTGGTTGTGTTCAGTGCTTGTCTACTGCTATTTTCGTAAGTGCAATTCTCTCAAATAGTGTTACATTTCACATCTGAATCACATGAACAGGAGGGTCGCCACTTAAGTTCCTACAAAAGATGATACTTACTATTTTACCCTGCATTTTATCAGTCTTTAAAACAAAACTACTCAGTTTCTCAGGCCAAATTTGTGATTAGCTTGTTCTTGTTTCCTTTAAAATTATCAATGGAGCAAAGTCTGTCACAGGACAAAAATCATCTAATTATTATACAGCTGCGGAAATCATTCTTTCCAAATCCAGCCATTGATTGTGTGTGTGCAATTCCCACAGTTACGGAGGGAAAGTCTGTGCTGGCCTGAGGCAACCGTGCTGGCAAAGGTACAAAGCAACTGCCTCAGCACCCCACGGACGAGCTCTGCAGGCCCCCAGAGGGAAGCAACAAGACGATCTCCCCACCTACCCGCCTCGTCCCAACAGACGATGGCTTCCTATCAGCTCGCCACACATTTTCCCCTGTGCGGGGACTGCAGGAGCCGCAGCAGAGCTCCTCACCAAGGAACGGTCAGGGAACGGCTCCCTCGCAGCAGGTTCTTCTGTGAAGGTCCCTGAGAAACCGAGTTGCTTCCCACAACCACATTTTCCCTGGAAAGATGGGGTTGTCATGACCTTGTCCTTGGGGGACAGTGCCCACCGGCACTGCCATGCCCAGCTGGGCATCCCAGGCACAAGGCGGGGAAAAGTCATGGTCCGGTCCCCTGCGGGGACAGCCGTACACCAATGAGTGAGAGCAGATCTGGGCTTTTTACATATCCATGTCGACATGCAGAACTGCTGTTTCTTTCGTGGTTTATGAATTCACTCATATTGTGCCTAACCGCAGAGCACCGCCGATTATAGGATACTTGCCTTTTGAAGTGCTGGGTACTTCTGGCTACGACTATTACCATATAGATGACCTAGAGCTGCTAGCAAGGTGCCACGAACACTGTAAGTATCACATAGCCCAGGTTCTTCTGGAGTCACTGGGACACCTCTTTTCAGGGAAATGTAGTTTCACTTAAAACTGGTTTAAACTTGGAAGGGGAGGTTTGACCCTTGCCTCACGCCTGTATGTCTTAGCAGAGTTGTAGCAGATTGGGAGCACTGCAGCTGATTGGCATCTGAGCCAGACTTATCAAGCTCTGAAAAATACAATTTTACCTTCTGTATCCCCAAAAGTAGTCAACAAGGGTCACTGAATGGATAAAATATGCCAGATTAGACCCCTGCTTTATTAGTAAAGAATATGCAGAAGAATAGTTCAAGCAATCTCAGAGGAGATCCTATTTTGTAAAATTCTTATTGATTATTTACCCTAATGTTGTTCACCATGTATTTGGGATTACCTGTGATTATTTAAATATAGTCTATTAAGATTTAATTGAAAAACTCTCACTAAGTAAGGAAAATGAGGCAATGCTTTTCAAATATTTGCTTACAGAACTGGCTGGAACATCTCAGCTTACCACCTTTGGGTGGCTCAAAAATACCCCATCAACATTAGTTTTTATATGTTACATTAAAATATAGAAAGGCTAAATATGTGCATGTTTTGGAACCCCTTGAAATCACTGGGGGGAAAAGCAGAGATCAATTTTGCCAGTGAATCTTTTAAACCTTTAATATACCCATTTACTGCACTTTGAATTCTTTTCAGTCTGGGAATTTTCTTTCAGTTTCAAATGATTTTTGTCTTTGCACAATCTTATCTCCTATACTCCCTTCATTCTGAATCCATCTGCACACAATACTCATCTTTTCAAGCATTTTTATCCTGTACTTTTCTGCTATAGCACTTAAGATGATCACTCTTAGAAATTAATCCCAGATGCCTAATTAAGCAGTATGTGATCAGCACATAAACCAGTATAAGATCTATGTTTAAGTTGTAGCAGACATTAATGCATTAGTGTCCAAAGTTAAGGTTAATTGTGCTGTGAAGGAATGTACCATTTGAAGTGTCAGGAAAAGGTACCTGCTGATCTTTATGATATTTGCTCTATGGTAAGACTGAGAGGACCACTCACTCGAAAGGTTCTCAGACTCCTGTCTTCCTTGGGAATCAATGGGGCCATAGTACTTTTGTCACACTTTTCACATTTCATGTCATTTTCACATCACAAATTGTGCTACAAGCTGTGTGTATTTTCTGCTGACAGTGATGCAGTTTGGCAAGGGGAAGTCGTGCTGCTATCGGTTTCTGACCAAAGGACAGCAGTGGATCTGGCTCCAGACCCATTACTATATCACCTACCACCAGTGGAACTCCAAGCCAGAGTTCATTGTGTGCACACACATGGTGGTAAGGTATGGAAAAATCCTATCAACCAGCGGGGACATAAAAGACAGTAAGATAAGGGCATCCTCATGATTGCCAAAATTGTCTCTCAGAAAAATGATGTCTTTTATGTAACAAAAAAAAAGACTGAAGTCTCTGAAGGATATATGTTCATTATAGAAAAATGATCAGAGTAAACCTTACTTTATCCTAAGCTTGATTTGTCAATCGGGAGTTTAGGGACAGATTAACTGTTGCATTTTTCCACTTTGTGCAGAAGTAGGGAACAGACAGATCCCTTAACTATTCTAATACTTAGTTAAGCTCCAATTCTTACATTGTTTTTCAAAGAGATGTGTGGAAGCTTTCCAGTGAAGTTATACAGTGGTTGTAGGCTGTGAACTTGACCTTTATATATACTTCTTTAATATACCTCTTGACTTCAAGAAGACAGGAACAGAGCAAAACCTGAAAATTAAAAGTCTCTCAAATGTGATTCAGTAGCATCTGACTTAAGCGATTTTTCAGCTGTGCATTTAACCTGTAAAATGTTACAATAATTTGCTCCTCTATTTGCTTAAAGCACATTTTATGAAATATAACAATACCATGTCGATACATACAATTACATTTTACATTCAGTTATGCAGATGTTCGGGTGGAGAGGAGACAGGAGATGGGCTTGGAAGAAGTGTCCTCAGAGGTTGTGTCCTCAGCACTAAAGGTACAAAGAGAAAAGTTTCTTCATTAATATGTGTAATCACAGCTTGTTCCTATGTTAATGTCACTGAAGACTCTGGCATTGTCTTTCTGGGTGGATTCCCTCAACTTCAGAATTCACTGCTCACTTGAATAATTTTAAAGTAAATTGGATAAGCTCATGAAAGGATAAACCTGGAGATCAGTAACAGCCACAAATCAAGTGGAACATGGACAGGGGCAATGTGAGATATCCCCACCTTTCCTTGGCAAGGTACTACAGTTTAAAGATTCATTCGGACATGTTCTGGCAATCAGCCTTCTTGGCTACATCTTGGTGATCTGCTGAGGGATGAAAGAAAAGCTCCTCCTCAGTGCACAGCTGAGTGTCTCACAGATGTTGTAGTTGCTCTCACATCCAACTGAACGCAAAAGAAAGATTCAGAAAAACATCTGAAGGCACAAAATAACTACGGCAGTAGTTCGCTATTTATTTCCAACTCAGTGATAGCTCTTTGTAAAATGCTTTAGTTAGATGCTATTTGGAAGGGACATTGACACTTGTGCCCAGGTCTTCTGCTGGCCTACCTGGGATTAGTTCTGCTCAAGTCATTTTAGGCCAGCCAAAGAACTGGGTGCACAACCATTACTAGGTGCATTTCAAAATGTTTTCACCCTGACAGATGCAATAGCTATTCCCTTTTTGTTTGTTTGTTTTAGGACAGTGGCACCAGCTTGGATCCTGAACAGCACTTTAATGCACTTGATATTGGTGCCTCAATCCTCAGCGCTAGTCGGACACCCTCAGTATCATCCAGGAGCTCACCCAAATCTTCCCACACCCCCAAGTCAGACCCAGCATGTGAGTGGTATTCCTGGGTTACTGCATTATTTTTAATTTAGCCAAGTTACAGAATGTGTGTTTATATACCACAGCTGCTAATTTAGCACTTATTTATGAGGTATCGATGATATGTATTTGTCGCTGACAATGAAGTGCACAATCTGAAATGGTAACGTACAAGAGGGAAGGTTCTAGTGCAGCCACCCATACACTGGAAAATGGGTAGCGGGACTAGCCATGAGACGTGCTGTTTCAATCTGTTACAAAAATGAGGACTTCTCTCTTCAGATTTGAGGGCATCAGTATAAGCAATACAGGGCCCCTCTAGGCTTACAGGAGTAATAGCAGCCTGTGGGTGATCCTCTTCTGGCCAAGATTCAGGATGCTCCAGCCAAGACTTGGGCACACCTTACACGCTCCTTCTGCTCCCTGGTCTGGAAGAAAAGCCAATGAGCTAACCTAAATTTATAGTTATTTGGGCCATGTGAAGGGAGTTCCAGCTGTTTTGGAACAGGTCTTGGGTCCTTTTGCTCCATTCATTGGAGCACAGAACCATAATCTGTCTCATTTACTTTTCTCTTTGCCCAAGCCCTCCTATCAGTTTAATTTTACTACCATTGAAGTCAACAAGAACAGCCTTGACTCCCACTGGAATTTAGCCAGGCCGTAATCATTTCTATCTAGGTCTCATTGTAATTCCCACTTCAAATGGGGATGATTTCCAGCGTGTAAGGACTCACCAGTACTTTTCTTGCAGCTACACCAACAAAGCTGATTGCCGAGTCTAACACCCCCTTGCCAAGAACACCGAGCGCGCAGCAGGATTTATCTGTGCATAGACTCAGTCAACCTACTACTCTTCAGGTAACTTTACAAAGAGTCATCAAAATAGGCAGATGGTATAAAGCATGTGCCACATACGCAGCTTAGCAAATAAAAACAACTTACACAAAAGCCATGGCATTAGAAGAAACCTAAAATTTAAAGGGGCCAAACTTAGAAAGTTTTGTTTTCTTTTTAACCTAGGTTTCTTTGCCTTCTCAGCCTCCATGTGAGCTTCTCCCACAGCAGTTGCTGCCTCAAGCAACTCTGCAAAATCAGCCTGCACCTCTGGCACAGGTTAGTTGGGGATTTGGAAGTGGAATAGGTCACTTGCCTATCTTCTGTAGTTTTCTCCTTTCGTCTAGTAAATAAATGAATTAATAGGGTCCAGGTCTTTTGGGACTTTTAGGTTATCTCCTTAGTAGCTAATATCTCCAAATCTAGCAGCTCTCAAATGCTTAAAATATCGTGGGAAAGTAATCTGAATTGTACACTTGTGTGCTTAAACACGTAACTGCATACAGGCATTCAGAGCAGAAGCCCAGGTACATGTAGGTTCAGGTGCACACACACATGTATTTCACAGGAGGACAAAAACAGCTGGAAAAGAGTTTTCAACTTTGCTTCTACAGAATCAGGTCCCATCAAAATCAAGGTCACAATGAGAATTAAAAACAAGCCTAAAAACTAACAAAGACCCAGTCCTCCTAAAAACACCTGTTTGTCTATGCTGATGCAGAACTAACCAGCAGTAAGGGACACAAAAGTTCATCAAAACCCTTTTTGTGAGTGTGCCAGTAACGGTGAGGGTGCTGCTAGAGACAAATGCCTCCAGTGAAATCTATTAATCCATATCTCAAAACTGGGTGATGGCCCCAAAAGACACCTCAGTGTTTCATTTGCAGTGGATTTTGAAGGAACAAATTTGAGTACCATGTTCCCATCACGTTGTTTCTCTCCTGTGGTCATGCTGTGATGATACACCCCATCATCTGCTGATTTTAGAAATGACAGAGTAGTCCTGGACCTAGGCTGCTTCTACTATTGGTACCCTGTACTCCCTCACAACATCCCAGAGTTTCTTCCTGTAGCATATAAAACATAGAAAGTCCTGAGGATCCCTGCTTTAAAATAACAAATTCTCATTTATCTTCTGTGTTTAATATTCTTTTCACGACTCCGCAGCAGCATGCAGAGAAGAAACAGCATATCAATTATCTGCTCTGAGCATTCATTTTCTGTTACAGATATTTCTCCCCGTTATTCATTAATGCACTTCCAAACATAATTTAGTTTATTTATTATAAACCCATGCATGTTTTGTTTGACTTTTTTCTACCTCCCTTTCTTCTCCATCAAAGCTCTTTGTGAAGAGATGCTTTCCAGTTGTTTACCGAGAGCCTCGCTGCCTCACCCCTTCCCAGTGAAACGCTCTTACTGGCACGCCAGATCCGTTTCTTCTCTGCCAAATCAGAGCGCTGTCCAGTCGCATGGCCACTGGTTAAGCCTCTTTGGGCTGGCTAAATCTTGGTGAAAGGAAGAGGGTTGACTCCAGTCTGTCTACACAGGCAGCCCTCTTCCCGACTGGCAGCAAAGTCACAGCAATGCTCCTGGCGAAGCTCAAGGTGGAGCTTCCCTTGATGTGGAGCAGGGAAATAGCACCAGGACATTGCAGCTCAGGTTGCTGAGGCTCACACCCCATAGCGATACTCCTGGTAAAGGGAGCAATCCTCCATAGACTTGGGTGATTTTCATAAACTATTAAGGCTTTCTTCAACTGCTTACCTCCTACCTTAAAATAATAAACACATCAGCCTACAGCAAGATAATCCATTATATCAAAGACAAGGTGCCTGCGGCGCTAAGCGAATGAGTGACGAAAGCCAGGTACGCCCGCCTGCTTCCCCCCACGAACGTTTCCTCAGTTTCCTAGTTGACCGTTTCGCAGCAGTTTAGCAGCAGAACACAAGCTCATCGCTTTTAGAAACAGCTTGGCTGGGCACTCTGCTGCCAGCCCACGAGGAGTAGCTGTGCAGGTTGCTCCCCGCTGCCTTTCTGCCGCTTGCCCTCAGCTGAAGGTGACTGATGGCAGGAGCTGAAAGGCAGCGTGCCGAGCCTGGCCACGCAGGGCCCCGGCACTCTGACGGGTGTCCTTGCGGCTAACACTCGGCTACGGGGCAGCAGCAGGGGGGAAGGACATTTTAAGCGGCCATGACCGCATCTGCAGCGAGCAGCTAGCTCCCGCCTCAGGCACCATCTGCTTGAACTTTGATTAGTTTTATTTCGAGCAAAGGCTGCGATGGTTTTGTCTCCGACGAAATGTGGTTTTAGCTTCTGCCTTGCTTGTCTGAATGAACAGACAGCACAGTACTAGATGTCGCCTGAATGTAAATGGTTTACTTCAAACCAAGTGCTCCCCATTAGAATATTTGTTTGTTTGTCTTCCTCATTGTAATAAATTAAAATCCCCTACAACACAGCGGATGTTGATGACTGAATAATAATTAGCACTAATAATCCATTTGGGATGGCGCAGGTGTTATTCTGAAGACAGAAGGAACAAACAAGTTGTTAGGTGAGCTGCAAAACTAATGAAACCCGGGTTTCCAGGGGCTGTGCCTTGCAAGGCTGGTGCACAGACCCAGACTTTCCTGCAGGAGGAAGGGATGAGTGGATCCCTCTCTCCTTTGCTGAGTTAAAGCTTGCAGGAAATTGCAGCAACTTGGTATTTTTGAGACTTTCACAACTCTGTTGCGTGTCTCTAGCTTTGGCCAGAAGGATGGAAAGTCAGAAGATAGGCAGAAATGAAAGGTTCAAGGGAAACCAAGCTAAAAAATAAATAGGGTCTCTTTTCTTTACCCAGCTACCTATTGTCATGAAACTTGTAGGAACAGAATGTCTTTGAGGTGTGCATCTTTTTGTTCACCATATCTGAAATGGGGGACCATCCCGGCAGACACAGGCCATAGGTCTCCTCCCCTGGCTGCAGCCCCAAAAGCATCACTTGGGGTTTTTTTTAAGAATCCAGACTAAAATTACTGCTGTGGGGGTGTTTTTTGTCTGAGTTAACAAACCTTGATTACACTGGTGCAATTATAGATATCTCACAGGTTTAGTCTTCCATGTTTCGCTGTATCTGGAAAGCTGGCACTTTTCTGTGTATAACATGCACTTTTCTGAGGATCCTGCAGACATTTGTAAATACCCAAGTGAGATAAAGAGCAACTTTATCTGATGCCAATGACAGAGTTAAAGCCATGCAGTGTTTTCTGTGGAACATTTTGAGTTAAGCTCTTAATTTATTATACAGTTACAGATTTCTCCCCTAATTAGTAGAGCAGTTAATGATCTTGAGATAAATACTTTCTGGTGCAGGTCAATTGCTGTTAGTGTCTTTGTACAAAAACAATAGAAGCTCTGTAATCACAGGGGTCATGGCTAGAGTTATCAACAAATTTGGGGGTTAGAGTGGGAAAGGGAAAAAAGCAAAAGAGAAAGCTCCTTGTCTTCTTCTGTAATGGCTTTCACCCTAGTATACCAGCTAATTGTTGTTAAGTTTATTAATACAAAAAGCACATGAAAAAGAGAACAAAAAGACAATAGTAGATGAATATGCTAAATATAAGAAGGTGCTGAAAAAAATTACGGAATAATAATTTAAAATCAACAGCAATATATTTTTGCATGCAACTTTGCAAAGGAAATTCAAATTCAAAACTGAGGCCTGGAAATGGATTTTGTTTCCTATTGAAGTACAAAATGATTATAAAATTATCTGTTATAAAATTCCTTACATTTTTTAATTGAAGAAAATCGGGTTCCTTTCCAAAAGTGTCTTCAAGAAGTTCACACGTTAATGAAAAGTCTGCCATCAGCAAGCCAAGCAGTTAAATGAAACTTTTGGCTAAAATTGTTTTTAATTCTTTTCTGATAAGGACCCTTTTAAAGACTGGAGTAGTTCTCACTGAGAGAGTTCAGAGAGAGAATTAGATTGCAAGACTCAGCTTTTTAAAGAATCCTGTACAGACCCAGGTTAAAGCAGGGCTTAGCTGCATCTCATCTAAGCAAGCCATAGCCTCATTCCACTCCTAAAATCAGGGTACCTGGACTCTTCAGAAACACAGAGTCGGGCTACAACAATCATCACTGGATGCTCCTGTGAGTCACTTGTCCTTGTTCCCAAACATCAGAGGTTTCCACTCATCCATTCCCCAGATTAATAGTTTATACATGGACTAGAAAGAGAGAGACCCTGCTCGACTTCTCCCCTTTAACACCAATTAGAAGTAACACAAACTTCCCTTGGGGAGCTTTGACACCATTTTTCTGCTCTGGGGAAGGAGCGGGTTGCAGATGACAGAGCTGCTGTTTGAAGGCAAAAGCGCCGTGGACACTGGAGGCCAAGCGCTCACATTATCTCCTTGGGCAAGCAGTGCAAGCTGCCAGCGCTTGCGGCCACCTCTGCCGCCAAAGTGGGTTCTGAGATCCTCTGCCAGCAGCAACTGCACAGACAACCCTAGCAGCCCTCCTTCCGCCTGAGCAGGGCTGGCCACGAAACTCCCCTCCACCTTGCCACATGAACAAACTCTTTGAGTGGTGGGTGACCTCTCAGATTGTGCAGGAAAGCCACCCTCCACCTGGTAAATAGAAAGAAACCCTCTGAAGTTCTCCTGTTTTCTCACCCAAAGGGCGTTTACATGGAGATTTCAGCTTTACTGGAGGGAATGGGAAGGTATTATTTCGCATACTTAGCTGGTTTAAGGCAAAGCAGTTAGCTGATACAAGTCACATTTCGATTTCTCTAAGTAGCCAGAAATTTCATTTAACTGTGCAGTGTTGCTAGCACCACAGCTCTCCTTAATTCCCTTTTTGTTACCATTTTTGTTTTCCTATTAAAAAGGCAGAAATGGTGTAAGCGAGTGTATCTCCATGGAGCAGGGAGGCTGCAGCAGCGTGCGTCAGTTCACCCACTAGCACAGAGCCACTGGAACAACCACAGGAACAGGGCACCATTTTCAAGTCACAGCAATTTTTTTTTTTCTTTTGCCTGGACACTCACAGCACCACATGTTTTCAGAGAGGCCTTGGATGCCTTGATTACAGAAAAGCTTGCAGATTTTTTTTTTAGTGGTTTTTTTTCCAAAGACTGTTTTTTACTTTTGGAATATGAGCTCATGCAAAGCAACTATTCCAAAGCCTATTAAAGTAATAATTAACTTTGGTGGACTTTGAATCATACCCAAGAACACCAACTAAAACTGGGAATTTATTGCTGTGTTAGTCCCCTCCACACTTCTTGAATGATTCCACTTTGTGCCAGGTATTGCTGCTACTGAGGTTGCACTTTCTTCTTGACCCTGATTAGTGATCTCCATTTTATATTATTATTTAGAACAGCCTTTTTCCCACTGAGCTCAGCTATTCATTTTACAGCATGTATAAAAATAACTTAATGAGTATTCCTTGTAGCTTGACTACTGTTCAGCTGTAGAAATCTAGAAAATGTTTATTGTGGTCAGCTGTCGCGTGATGCTACAGAAAGTCATCAGCAGAAAAAGCCATTGCAGCACTGTTGTTTCTGTGTGGAAAAAGGAAAGCGTTAGTAAAACACGTCCAGAATATTCAGTTATGCTACGCTAAGGGCTCCAAACTACAGGCTAATAAAAATAATGCACTCATTTGCCATCCAATTAAGATGCTCTTGATATTTTAAAGTAGCATAGTCTCAAACACAGCCCTTCTGATAATTCCCTAACAGAACAGGGTCAGTTGTAAGCAGATCACTCTAACTGAGGCAATTTAATATATGTGCATAAAATTGAAAATAGACAAGATTTATCTCTGCCTAGATGTTAGTATATTACAAACACATCTTTTATTCCTTTGGCTGTGCTTTATAATCAAGAAACCAATAACTTCTTACAGAACAATGTTCTATTGAGGCCTGTTTGTATTATAATGACTTATTTTTCCCTCTGTTTTTTCAGTTCTCGGCACAGTTCAGCATGTTCCAGACCATCAAGGACCAGCTAGAGCAGCGGACCCGGATCCTGCAGGCCAACATCCGATGGCAGCAGGAGGAGCTCCAGAAGATACAGGAGCAGCTCTGCCTGGTCCAGGACTCCAGCGTACAGGTGCGTTACTGCTGGGAAGGGCAGAGCGAAGCATCCTCTCTTGTGTAGCCGTTGATAGGGTCGGCAACTTAAAATCAGCTCCAGGGTCCAGGAATCTGGACATGTGGAAACCAGCTCATCTGAATGAGGATGTTGCCCTCTGAAAGCCTCTTGAGTAACCTATGTCAAGAAAGACTTAAGAGCTCTCTGGCAGAAAAGGGAGAAATAGTTCAACCTTAGGAGGAAGAGAAGAATTTGGGTCATTTACAGTAGCATTTTAATACTTTATCGACTGAGTCCTCAGGTTGAGCAGCTGTAGTAGAGAAGTGTTCAAGTTCAGACTTGCCAATGATTATGTCTCTCCAGTTCATTAGCTTCCATCCAGTCACTGCTTGCTTCATGTTGGCATCACTCATGCTCAGTATCTTGTCTGTCCAGCTCTTCCTTAGCCAACAGCCCTCCTTCAGGCAGTGCTCATCTCTTTCATTCGCTCCCTGTTTTCCTGACCCTACCCCTGCCTGGATACAGAGCACAAGAGATTAATTTCTTTGTCGTGTTAAAACCCCCCAAACCTTTGCTGATGTTCATTTGTTCACACCTGGGGGGTGTCTGAATTTATTCTTCACTGGACCAGTTTAAGCCTTTAGGGTGAAGCTGACTGAGCCTACTCTTCTTCTGCCTTTGATACCTCCCACTCAGAGCTAGAATTCACTAAGTACAGTATCTGCTTTTAATTCACCAAGTACGGTATCTGCTTTGTACTACCCCTTATGTCCACCAAAGCTCAGAAATAATGGCAAGTGCAGTTCAGTACCTCACAGGCTTCACTTAACGACAGATGGACAAATCATCCAGTTTTATGGAAGTTTTCTAAACGTGGGGTGATTACCGCTATGTTCCTCATAATTTAACTATAAATGCCAGGTTAAATGACCCTTGCTAGAAATGTTGCATTGGGGACCCACTGTGAGTATTGTGCTAACGGGATTTTTTTAGAAGACAAGCTCTGTCACAGCAATGAATGTCTCAAAGAACATTTTAAGCACAGGATGAAAACCTGGGACCTGCTGAAGTCAGTGGGAATTTTGCTCCCATCTCCCACAGAAACAGACTCACCCATCAGCAGCATCTGCGAAATGCAGTTTCACGTATTAAAACAAATTGGGATTGTATGTTTAGGCAATTAAGGGATCAGTGAAGCCAAAATAGGAACTTTGCCGCCTAAGCTGCTGCATGTGCACTGCTGTAAGACAGCACAGCAACGGTGGGTCCCAAAACCAGGACTCTGTTCCTGGTGCCATATAAGCATATACGTAGACCAGGTTTAACTTCAGTCTATTTCTTCTATTGGTTCTGCGCTGACTTTGATTAATGGGAAGGGAAAGTGTCTCTGCAATTAACTGGCCTTCAGTTCAGAATCACATCATATGTCTGAAAGCTATTATTGTTATGAATATCAAGAAACTTGATATTCTCACTTCCTCTCTTTTTAATTGGGTGAAAACTATTACTCTCTCCTGGTGAAGTCTTCAATAGTCACATACACTCATCCTTTTTTTTCTTTTTTTGCATAATTCAGGCAAAAATAGAAGATCAGAGCACATTCTTATATGCAGGAAATGGATATTTTTACATAGCTGTCTCCCATATGTGCTAGGGCACATTTAATAACCCAAAGACCGTGGGACAGATTCTCAGATACGCTCATAGGGAGCTCAAGCAGAGAGAAGAGGAGGCCCAGTGGGTAAATGGTGGGTAGTTCTGTACTGCCCACCCCATACCAATTTGTAGCTCTGAGTTACACCATTTGTGTGATCCTCTCCCCCATAAAGATGTACCAGGTTGGACCAAATATTTTCAAACCAGTACAAGTTCTCTGGTGTCAGTACTGACCATTTCCCAGCTTACTGCAGATGCCAAACTGAGAGGCAGGAGGACTGGAGGGGAGCTCGGAAAAGCAGGGGCTGCGTCTCTGCCTGATGGGGCAATGCCGGACAGGGAGGATCATCCTCTGTAGTTCGAGTGCCTTTCAGTCTCCTCAGAGCAGTCAAACAAGGCGATGAGATGCGAGGGGTCACACTGACCCATGGCCAGGGCCTTTTCCTTCTCCCACTTTCTCTAGGTTAAAAAAAAAAGACCACAAAGAAATTACAGTGCTGTGGCAAAGTTAGAGTGGGACCAGGACTTAGCTTTGTCTTATTTGGCATGGGGCAACTTAAAAGAAAGCCTCACAATTTTGCATGCAGCACTTCTGTGACTCACAGGCAGCTAGGAGTAAACTGTTAAATCAGAAATCCAACCATGTGCTTTGCCACGCAGATTTCATCATTCAGAGAGCTGGGTGTCTGCAGACATTGATCTCTGTCTATTATCAGAGCCACAAAGCATAGTAGCAAACAAGTGAGCATTACTATCAAGCACATTTCTGGTCTCTCTAATATTCCACGTAGAAGAGCTGTAAGCATGGGGGAGTGCCGTAGGCTGTCTGGAAAGGGGGAAGTGTTCTCCGGTTTTCCCTCGTTAGCTGATTTATTAGCATATCTTCCCCACTGGTTCACTCCCTTCCACACAGAAGTGTACAGGTAGCTCAGTGGAGAATTAAGCCCCATTTCCTTCAGAGATCTTCAAAACCGCAGTACGACAGTCCACCAAGAAACGCTTTCCCAACCAGACAGATGTTGAGCACAGTAGTCTGCGTTAGAAACTATTTCCAAGAGCCTTGTGCGATGAAAGACGAAACTAGCAGGAGGGTTGTGGGCCCTGAACAAAAGTGTTCAAAACTCCATTAAATCCCTGTTACTGCTTTTCCTGACAAACGAAAGTATGAAGGACAGGAGCAGCAAGAGTAACCTCAGAAGTCTGAAGGATGCTGTGTCTGCTCCAGATTTGAACAGTCTAGCTAATGAATTGTGGATGGGGAGGAATACAGAAGGGCTGAGCCTGACCAGCCCGCAAGAACTACAAATGAGACCATCCACAGCCCTCCATCATTTGCAAACCAGGCTCCCTTCGAAGGCAATGAATCTCAGCTTCCCAGTGGTGTGCTTCTCATCTTTCCGTATTTTACATAAAGAGTCTTGATGTCTGTAATGATGAGCCCAAAGGCTATAATCCCCTGATTATCCAAAGGACAGGTAGAGTCAAAGAGCCGTTTTTCCTCACGATGTCTTGCCAGTGTGATTCATCCATTAGCTGTAGGGACCATCTATCTCGGAATGAGGGGGCACCAGTGTCAGAGGGTCCCTCCCCTCCCTCGCTGCTTTGCTACGTATGTTAACAAGCTGGCCAATTAAAAAATATTTGTAAGATGCTTCACTGACCTTGCAGTCCGCAAAATCAGCCACAAGACATGTCATTAGCAGCAGTGCAGTTAGGGGGCTGCTAATTTATCTGCTTGGATTTGCTCAGACTGTGAAAGATTTCATTCTTTATTAGGGGGTTTCTGTTGTTATTTAAAGCTGTTGTATTTCAGTGTTTCAAGGGAATTCAGGCAGGACTATCACAAAAGAGGCACATTATGAAAAAACACCATTAAGTTTTGTACAAGTGAAGCATCTTCTTGCTTTTAGGTTTAACTAGCAGGTAGAAATTCCATGCTTTGATCCTCTCTCAGGTTAACTCTTGTTTTGATGAGGCATCTTCAGTCTTCCAGTTCTGCCGGGACACGGGTTAAATAGCACCATTGCTTCCTGCCCCTAGCTTGTTCTTTCCAGGACATCTATCTTCAGAGAGTAATAATGCTGCTTTGGCCATTATAATGCAACAGAGGGTCCCTAGGTATGAAACACTCAGAGTCCTCTCAGGGTACCAACACATGAGCAAACAAAATGGGTTTACTGGGATAAACTTGGTTGTAAGTTTATAGCGTGTTAGCTGCCAACCATTAACTGTGCACGTTCCTACCCAGTGGCACACTCTGGTAATTGCAAAGTAGGTTTCTCCGCTTTTATTCAAGGATAAGCTCCTTGGCCTTCATCTGGAAGTCAAGCATACATACAGGCAGGTCCCTGCAAAGTAAGTCGTTCGCAGGAAGTTCGCACCCTGCCTGATATTTGCATCGATAGACGTTGACTTTGCATTGGATGAACTTAGTATTTCTCCAGCACTGTGCGCCACGTACAGGGAGGACACCTAAGATAATCCTCCTAAAGGTCTTAATTTGCAGTGATCTGGCCAGTACCATTGGGCTCACACTCCCCATCACATTTTTGAAACGCACTACTTGCTTTACCTGTCCTGAATTTTACATCAAATGTTTTACATCAAATTTTTATATGAATGGCGACCAGTTTAATTGCTAGAGCAAATCAAGTGAGTTCATTTGCTAAACATATCCAAAGCTTAGCTTCTATATACAGAAAATAAACAAGAAAATGAATTTTCATAATTTCTGTGTTTGATTTATTCATAATAAGACCTATTTGCTTGGCAGAAGTTGTGAGACCATCTGTCTTTCTGATACGTAATGGCTCCAAATTCAGTGAGCAGTGTTTTTAAAAGAAAACACTTGGAGCTAGTTTCAGACCTGCTGCGAGCAGCCCCAACTCTATTACTTGACCCATTTATTTCTGTCAGACATCTTCGAGATGTGGTTAGCCTACAGCACCTGAAACAAGCCGTTGCTTTAGGTCCCTTAACATTTTCCTTAATTGCCCCCCTCTCCCGGCTAATTAATGTAAGCTTTGTCTGTACCTTTTTTCTGAGTAAAATCTTGGCATGCAGAAATTCATTAAAAATTTATCATATTTAAATAAAACCTGTGTTTTAAAAGCTAGATAAATAAGTACAAACATGATGGATCAACCCACACTTATGCAAAGAAAAGCAATGCATTGTGCTGGTCCTTTGGAGAAAGGTATGGGTTTTTTCCAAGAAAAATTAGAGGGGACATGATAGTTTAGGGAATTGTTAATATAGCAATAAGCTGCAGAAAGGTGTACTAATTACTGGGCGTACCTCAGACGTACGGCTAGGCGTGAGACTGATGGATGAATAATGAAGAAGAGAATAATTGTGAGTCTGATTTCATTTAAGCCCTAAGTAGCTCTGCTTAAATTAATGGAGTTCCACACGTGTAGCAGTGGCGTGGAATCAGAATCAGATCCAAAAATGCCTTCAACTACGTGGGATGTGTACTTCCATACAGTCCTTGGTGGCAAGAGGCGAGGTTCGAAATATTGCAAAGATAGCTTGTAGCATTAATAATTCATAGTTTTAAAATATGCCTTTTTCCTCTGTATAGCTGTAATAGAAGAAATGGCCCCTAGAAAAGCAAAAATTCCCAAGCCCTACAACTTCTTTTAAAGAAGAAAGCCTCATGTTGCAATGCAAGAATGGAGAGTGTATCATTTACAGAAACACTAACAGAGGAGCTGCTAGCTCTTTTGCACAAGTCAAATGCATGGCACAGTTAGGAAGAACACCGGGTGTCGGTTACCTGATGGGAAATCAGATAAACGACAGTGACTGTCTGTTTACACATCTTCTCAATGATAAGGACACAGCTATTCAACACGGAGAGCTCTGGCCTGACTGTGGCCTCATTAAAAATGTTCAACAATCCAACTGTATGTAAGGTGTTGAATTTCCAGAGACAAATTCAAAAGCAGCCCTGTCTGAAAGGCAGGCTGGTTTTGTTGAAAGAAGAAATGAAAGGACTGAAAAGACACAGAGTCACTCTCTTCTCTCTGGTCAGGGTGCCCCAGAACGCAGTGAATGTACAGGGAACCGCTCTTACAAGGGCTGTGCCTGCCCCACGGAGAGAGGACTTCTACCTTCAGGACACATTTCGCAAGTAATGAGCGCACCTGCAGAACAAGAAATCAAGAAACTAGAGACAGCGGAACTGTTAATGTAGGAAAGAGAGGTGATTTCCAACTAAAGTAAATGCATAGTGAATCCAGAAACATGATAACTTTATTTTAGAATATATTTGGATCTGTCACCTTCATTATCCAAGACAGCTGGATATAACTCTCTGGACATAAACTCTCCCGCCTTCTTTTCCAGATGTTCCTACAACAGCCAACAGTGTCCCTGAGCTTTAGCAATACTCAGCAGCCGGAGCCACAACAGCTACAGCAGAGGTCAGGGGCCATTTCCCAGCAGCAGCTTGTCCCCAGTCCTCAACTTCAAGGGCAAATTGCATCTTCGCAAACAGCGAACCAGCAAGCACTGAGAGAAGCAAGCGTGATATCGAGCCAGGTAATCATTTCTTTGAATAGAGAAGCATTTATATGGAAAGAAGACACCGAGCTGTTATTAAGCAAGCAAGTAAAAATCATGTCAGCCCTGTAAGTGCGCCTTTGCCTTTCTTTCCCTATTCTCCTATATAAGGGCAGCCTATATAAAGGGTCTCTCTACAGCATTTACTTTAAATCCCTTTTTTAAGACCTCAGCCAGGAGGGTTACTTGAGCAGCTGTTTCAGCTTGAAAACTGAGCAGGGGGAGTCATGCAAAAGGTGTGGATGACTTACCGTTCTTCAGCTGATCCTGAAAGAAACCTGACTGACCACACTGGAAACTAGCAATAGTAGTGTTGGCAGTGGGACATCTCAAAACAAGCTTTACCCCTGCTTGCTCCCTGAATCCAGTTGGATGCCACCAACGCAGCGGAGCCTGTCCGCTGTGGTGGCACACAGTGGGAATACATTGCGATCTGTGCAAGACCCCCAGGCTGTGAGCGTAACAGATTCCTGCACAGGGAAATGAAGTTCAGCCTTGGTTAGTAGTAACCGGGATCTGTGAAAGCTAGTAGGTTTGGCACGGGATTTTTTTCTTATCGCTGGTTTCTCGGCATTTCCAGCGTTTGCGCTTCCACCCACCTGTTGTACCTCCCTTCACAGAAAACTTAGCTCCTATTTCTGCTACCTGAGTGTAAACATAGCTGCGTCACTATCTCCAGACCCCTCAGCTGTAGCTTTTACCCTCCTCCCTACCTGTATTATAATGACTTTATTAAAATAAAAAGCGTATCCGTATTATAAATAGAAAAAACCCACCATTTTTTTCCTTTCATAAGGTTAATTCCCATCGTTGGGCTTTTAGGGCAGCGCTCATCACACCTAACTTTGCTCGTGTCTTCACGGGGTTGTCTCCTCAACTGCTTGACGGCACGACCGGGGGGGTGTTGCTTTCACACCGCTCCGGTCCCCAGGCTTTTGCAGGCCGGTAGAGCAAACCGGGGGGCGGCAGCGGGTGCGAAAGCCGCGGCAGGCTGGAGGAAAGCCGTCGCCCCCCCCCGCTCCGAGCCGTGCCCCAGTGTCGCTGTCCGCCCCGTCTTCTCTTTGCAGGGCCCCAAGGCTGCGAGGAGCGCGGAGCTGGCAGCGGGCGGCGGCCGCCCCCCCCGCGGCGCGCCCCCGCCCTTCGCCGCAGCCCCCGCCGGCGGCGGCACCGCGGCGCCCCCTGCCGCCCTGCCGCGGGGCGGCACCCCCGGCCCGCCCGCCCCCGGCTGCAGCCACGACCAGCAGCTCAGGTACGGGCCCACCCGGGGGGGGCGGAGGGGGCCGAGGGACAGCCAGGCCCCGCCGGCCCAAGGCTGTACCTCCCGGGCCCGGGGTGGTGGGATGGCTCCGCTCTTCCTTCGCCGTCTCGGGCTCCCCCGGGGCGGGCGGTGGAGGATCCACCCTGGCGTCCAGCCAGGCGTGGGAACCCCCAAAAATTCGCATTCCGGTACTCAGAAAGCTCCGATACGGGTCATTCCCACCAGCGGGAGCAAAAGAAATTTCACTCTCCTGAAATCCTAGCACCCAGCGCCTCCGCAAGGCACCCATGTTACTGGAGCGGGCACGCACTGCCCCGGTCTCCACCTCGCAGCGCCCAGGACGTGCCCACCACAGCCAGGAGCTGAGATTAGACCTCTAATAGTCAGCTTTACACCGTGCCAACAAAAGCGTCCTGTTTCTGTCTTCAAAACGTGGGATTTGTGTGGTCCTTCTGTAACACCAATGTGTCTTTTTCTTTTTTCCACGCCCCAGACTGTTGCTCAGCCAGCCTATTCAGCCCATGATGCCTGGATCCTGTAACGCAAGACACCCTTCAGACCTCAGCATGGCGGGATCCCAGGCTAAGTATGTGACTTGTCCAAAATAAAACATCAAAGTTGCTTCTGAGGGGAAACAGCCTTCCTTAGTCAGATGACAAAGTAGTTATAAATAGCGGGAACGTGTTATTGCGCTGAGCCTGCCTTCTACTGTCAGGGTCGGCCTTACCCTGCCTGGTCACATCTGGAAGAATGACAGAGACACAATGTGCCAGTGGTGTTTTAACAAGCCAAGGCTGGGGGAAATTCTCTCCCTCACATGATGCTTGCTTCAGCGCTGGAACTTCTGCCCCACCAAGGTAAACGTGAGAGAGAGAAAGTCAGCCCTGGCCCGGTTGAAATGACCGGTGCCAAGAAAGCCCCTGCTCTCTGAGCAGTGAGACACTGGTGGAGCTATGCCTGATCTGCACCAGCAGAACTGAAAGAACCGACAGGCCCCTGCACCTGAGCGCTCTCAAAAAAGCTGCTGAACAAACCACCTCTGTTGTTTGTCTCCTCAAAATCTGGATGAAGGAAGCAGGAAACATCAGTCAGAATATGCCTTTTTTTTCTTAGCTGTCTTTTGTCACTGTACTTAATTGCGAACTGCTAAAATAATAGGCAACTGTTTGCACATCATTACTTTAAAAGTAATTCTGTATATTACCTCAGAAATGTAGGTATTCAGTACTTTTTGTAAACATCACTATTGCTGTTTAAGATTATCTTGAGTTAAATTTGTCAACTCTAAATATACAGCATTTTAGATCTGCTTTTAAGCATCTAAATAAGAGAGGCCTGATTTGCAAAGATACATCTCCCAGTTCATGCGGACTTCCTGACTCACAGGACCCTTTTTTAGGAGCTCACATCCTAGTGCAAGTACCCAAACTGTAGCATTTCTGACTAACCCCTAATGTTGAACAGCTGTTGAGCGAACACATGCCACGCTATGATCTCATCACCGATTACAGGATAAACAGAATTAGGCTGGGTTGGCAATGGCTCCATTGTGGTTTTGCCCACAGCCTTCCACAAAACAACACGTATTTAAGTTTTGCTGTGCAAACGCAGACTGGCAAGAGGAGCCGAGTATTTTGTTTCTGTCCCATCCCTCACTCCTGAGGACTTCTAGAGGCTTCTTCTGTTCCTGCAATGTGGCTCACAGCAATAGGAACTGCTGACCATACTTGGCAATATGTATATGAGCAGCTTAAGAAGTAATCAACCCTAGCCATCTTTCTGCAAGAGATTACCACCCCACAGGCAGTCACAGGGGAGCACAGGCAGCAGAATGGGAGGTGGCTTTACTTCTCTCTCACTGCAGTTCGGAGCTCAGCATATTAATACAGAATCAAAGGCCATTTGGTTTAATGTGGTCTGGATTTTGAGGTGAGATGTATTCTGCCCTCCAAGTCCAGCTCATGCACAGAATAAGAGAAAAGAGTGCTGCCAACAGTGCCATTGTTCATATTATCAGGTCCCGTGCACTGGAATACTTTATTAGGAATTATTTATGAAGACTAGGGACTTCCATCCCTATCCTAAGAGAAGACCTTTGCTTCCAACAGTTTGTTCTTGATTGTTTTGCTTCTTTCTTCCACAGGTATTCTCAAACCCAACAAATGTTTCAAAGTTTGGAAGTGCAAACTTCCAGCAGCAGCTCTCCAATCGTACTGATGGGACAAGCAGTGTTAAACCAAGGGTTCGCCACTACACCTCCTTCCCAGCCATCCTCTCTGCCACCTATGCAACTCCAGCACCAACAGCATCAGCAACAACGCTACCTGCAGGTAGGGTAGGACAAAGAGGACGATGTATAAAATCTGCATGCAGAGTAATAAGGCAAATGTGCTGTGCAAACGGGGCCCCAGGTTTCAGTGGGAGCCCGATCATGGCAGAAGTGGCCATTTTAGAGATACTGAAATGTGCAAGACACTGATACAGTGCTGTGTACCCTTCCAGTATAGCAAGGGAGCAGTGAGAACAGTCAGAATATTTAAAAGGAAATTGCTAATTCTGTACTGGAAACATAATCAGATTATCCTGGTTATATTTAAAGTGTATTTCTAGAGGGAGAAAATTGCTGCCTTAGGATTTATTCTGTACCTTTTATTCAGTATAAAATTTGCTTAGTTTACAAGTCAAAAGATGATTTTTAATTACCAGCATTGACATAAAATGAGATCTGGATCAGATATCTGGATCCCTTCAGTAAATTAACATATTTTCTCAACTCCACAAGGCAAAGAAGATAAACTGGAGCACATTGCCTGAAAGAACCAGGTGATTTGAAGATGTAAAAATCCTTATTTTTTGACCTAATTCAACACATACTAAAGTAAAGGGGAAGGGGGTAGATGAGGTGTCTCTATATTAACACAAAAGGAGCTGAACTGAGTCTATAAAACCTGATCATACATCCACTGGCATCACTGAAACAGCATCATCAACCTCAAATGATTAAACTCTTGTTATTGAAATGAAATCCTTATCATAGCTGAGAATTAATGAAAAACTATGGCAGATACCATTCCAAGTAAAAGCATCTGCAAAATTCACACCGACTTCACCACTGCAAGGTCACACCCTACTGTAAACTCACAAAAAGGAAGGGCTAGAAGGGACAGCATGTGGTACACCAGGATCCCCTGTTTCATTTCTGTTTCATTTCTATCATCCATCCCTGTCATTTCTGACACGTTGACCCACCCTGTTCCGAAACAGGCTTTCCAGGATAACCTGCAAATCCTGGGCAGTGCATTCCTATTAGAAAACCTTTCTCAGTGTCTAACTGTAACGTTCTTTGTTGCAATTTATGTCCATTTCTTCTAGCATTAGGTAAGCTAACCCCATGCCAAATAGCCCCAGAAATAAAAGCCAGCAAACTAGTAGTATTTTTTAAGCACACTGTACATTGAGGACTAAGAGCTTTAACATGTGAAAGACTCGAACACCACGATGAATTTTATTTTATCTGTAGGTGCAAACACCAAGTTCTTTGCACAATGAGCAACCTGATTCTTTGCTCCTGCCATCTTACTCACCACAGCAAGGAAATATGGGGTATCATCAGACACAGCAGCAGCAGCAGCAGCAACTAACATCAAGAAGAAGCAATAGCTTATCAGAATCATCAAATTTACCACAGCCACTGCGATAGAGTCCCACCAGCACAATCGATGCACGATTAGCTTTAACCAATGGGCACATGGGGCAGAAGAGAATGACTTTCTACTTACTGTTTTGGCTTTTGCACAAGCATTTCTTTCAAAGCTCTATGACAGAAGTATGCCGCAGAGTGCAGACTGCCACGGACAGTGCATTTACGGCATGCTGGATTCAGTCTGCGCTGTCTCGTGAGTACAGTACGTACTGACAGAGCAAAATAAAAAGGAACACTATCCTGTGCAGCCTCCATCACCAATGGGTGTGCAGGAGGAGGCGTTCAATCTTGGCGTGTCACTCTGAAAGCTAGCTGGCAATTCCAAAAGACTGTCGACAGACTCATGAGGTACTTGGCCTTCACTGTTTCAGTTCTTCTTTTGTGTATGAAAAGCACTGCATCAAAGGTCTATTGAGGAGAGAACAAGAGATTATTTTTATTATGATTATTGTTATTATTTTGCACAACTGCACAGAGGACAAAACCTAGGCACTTTCTGTAAAGAGAAGTTTGTTTCCTTATTCTTGTGGCCAAATTAGCACATCCAATGGAGGAGAAAGCCCAGTCATTGGTGAAGATGGTCTACAGCTCATAACCCTTGATTTAGAATCTGAAAAGTATTATGCAGCTTACCCTAACTGTTCTTCATTACTAAAAACCAAACCAACGAAAAACCACAACCCACACTGGACTGTTTTCTGAATTGTGATTGCAAAGGAGAACTCGAATTGTAAGCACAATCATGCAACTCTCCAATAGTACAACATGGATCCTTCTTCAACCTAAACTCACCCACTGCAAGTCTCTGAGAAATATGCACTGTGTTTTGGCCCACTGACTCGGGATGCTGCAGACTATTACATATCTCTTTCATTATAACATTTAGGATTGAATTTTCCTTTGGGGGGAAAAAAAGAAATGCACTTTTCGCTTTTTTTGTATGTTTTCTGTTGATATGTTTCTAAGAAAGATTTTATGTAATTATTAAATAAAAAGTAGTGTATTGTACAGCTGTTGTAATATGACCTATTTCTATATAAAATAAAATTATATGGAATTATGTGGAAATTATTTTGTATATGAAATATCAACTCATTTCACAAGTATAAAGATTGTGCTTGTGCTTTTTTGTGAGTGGATATTTTGTAATAAACTAATGAATTAGAAATGTTTTTGTGACGGGAACTACTGTTTCATGCTATATACAACTCAAACTATTATTTTTTTCCATTTAATGATGGAGTTGTCTTTATTTGTAGAATAAAATAAAATAGCCAAAAGGCTTTATTGCAGGACTTGCACACATTTTCCTGTGGCTGTTCAAATATGTGATTCACTTTAGATTTTTAATATTAGCCGTAGCCTTGCACGGTGTTTTGCACCCAGTTAGGAAAAACACGTATTATCCTATGGGATCTGTGGCATGGCATAGACAACGAGAATGGTAGCTCAGGAAGTTGTATTAGCTGCTAGCCCAGACAGCTCATTTTAAGCTCCTTTAAAACTTTAAAGACCTCAGGCAGCTCTGTACTTCCAAGCAAATGGTTTTAGATTAGGACAAAACAGATGGTTTAAAGAATGGTTTGACCCAGCATATACCAGGGCTTTGACCCAGCATATACCAGGCCTTTGACCCACGCCCAGCTTCAGTGTTTTAAGACATTGCTGTCCTGAGTTTTCTGATACATCTCTGCTGGAAATGCTACCATGCCCACACTGTAGACAGTCTGGTTTCCACTTTGGCATCCTTGTGCAGACTCTTTTTCATGTTAAATTCAAACTGACGACAGGATGGAGCAGCCAAGGTACAGGTCTGCTCTCCCTCTGCTGACTCTGCTGCAGGAGCAGCAACTTCCAACACTGAACAAGGTGGATAACTGAGCAGAGTAACGTTTTCATTCACCGTGGCAAGACTGAAAGGGGACATCCCTCAGGGCAGCTTGCAGCCACCTGAGCCAGCGTTAGCTTCAAGAGAGTGTAGACTGTGTTGCCCTTCCTGCCCTTCAGTACCAAGGATCACATCACCAGGGCCCACGTGTTCAGCTCTGGTTTCTATGCCATAGAGGAACAATGGAGATAATTGGACTGGGAGCTGGAAATGGTAAAAGTAAACTTTCCAAGAAATGAAAAAGGTTCATTTGCCCTGAGTTTTGAAAAAGCTAAGAATCTCCTGAAGGAAACCCACTGGCAAAATGACCCTGCTGTTTCCACAGCAAGACAGGCTGGTAACACTGATCGGTACACATGTATTTCAGTTCATACAATCCCTTTGTTTTACTTCATTGAAGGAAGATGAGGGAATCAAGTATCTGGTCTCTAAAAAGTGTTTGGAGATCAGATCTGGTCTCTCGGAAAGTGTTTTTAACTACTAACTTTAGGTACCAGCCTGAGTTAGCCTGCTCATCTCTTTAAATTGTTGTATTCAGTGAAGCAAGAGTGACCCCACCAGATGAAGATTAAAAAGCTAAACCCTAAGGTGCTTTCACTTAATGTCTGAAGAAACCCTTCTCTTTCCATTAACTGTAGACAAACCTAAGCAAAGGCCAGTTGGCTAAGTTAAGAGGCCAGCTTCATAAATTCCACCCAATCCTGTAAGGGGCTTATTTTGGGAAAGGGGAGGAGAAATCTGTAGGCCAAAATGTTCATGCAGGAGAGACATAATGAAGGAACATGAGCACCTCAGAGGAAATACCTGCAGAAGCAGCACTTGATGAATCTCAACTACTACGATGGAAATCACAGGAAGAGAAATTCCTTTTAAGAATTTGTTTTACTCTCAGGGATAGTTGTAATACACCCACATCTGTCCTGATTGCCAGTGGGTATGTCCAAACCAAGCTCAGCCTCGGAGCAAACACTTCTCTCTGTAAAGCCAGCAGCACTGTAAGCTGTTAACAGGGAGAAGCTGCAAATAGGGTGGGGTTGCCTTCTAATGAGCCGGCTTATTATTTTGTTCAAAGGATACAGGGCACTTGCAAGAACAGCTTTACATCAATATGGTGCGTCTCATTTCTTCCCTGTACGCACATTCTGGTTTTAGATTATTGCACGCACGCAGCGCAACGCCAGTCCTCTTCATAAAGCTGGGCCGTTGTTCCAGTTCGTTACAACCGAGACCTGGCTCGCTCCAACACAAATCACTCAGCGTGGGTCATTTTTCCAGGCAGGTGGGCCAGACAGGGTGGTTACCCCAGCCTCCGGCCCCGCGCTGCCATACCGCCCTTCTGTCTCAGCAGCAGGAGCCGCAGGCCTGAAGAGGGCAATCCGCCCGCTACACCCACGACCACCCCGGGCCGAGGTCCCCGTACAACGCACCACCTACAACGTTCCCAGACAGGGGCCAAGCAGGCGGGCAGCTACCTGAGGGGCCGCCATGTCCCTGGCTCCGTCGGCGAACCCTGCCTCAGGGGGCTTCGGCTGGGGGCTGCGCCAGCAGCAACTCTCGGCTCGGGAGAGCCGGGGACGGCTCCCCCCCGGGGTCAGCGGATCCCCCCCCGGGGTCAGCGGACCCCCCCGGGGTGTGTGTGTGGGAGCGGGGGGGGTGTGTGGAAGCAGCCGCGGGTTCCCGCCCGCTCGCTCCCCGCTGACAGACGCCGAGCCCTCAGGCGCATGCGCGTCCGCTCGCCGGCCTGAGCCCCGCCCTCCAGCCCCGGCGCGCGCCTCTCCGGTTGGCGCCGGCGCAGTCGCCCGCCCCGCATCCCGGAAGGGCTCCTCGTTCCCACAGTCCCTTGCGCGCTCCTTTCCGGCCTGTACCCGGGCAGGGTGAGTGGCCATTGCTGGGGGTTGGCCTGCCGAATCCGCTTCCATCTGCCTTGCAGACCCCGCGGCGGGAGGGGTTCCTTGGTCTGGGTCGGCGCGGGGGGCGGTCCGGTGCGGGAGGCACCGGGTGGTACCTCTCGGCGGGTCCGCGTTCGGCGGGGCTGGGGCCCATCTCCCTGCCCCCCCCCCCCCCCCCCCGCCCCGGGCCTGCGCCGAGCTGGGCAGGGCGCAGGCCCGGGGAGGCCTGCGGGGCACTTGTGGGGGAGTTACGGCCCCGGCTGGGCCTTGGCGAGGGAGGGGGGAAGCCGTAGGCCGCCGTCAGTCCCTGGAAGGAGCCTCTGTGGCAGCGTCGTCTCCTTTCCGGGACGGGCTGAGCTGCCCTTCTGGGTCGCCTTGGAGAAGGAAGGGGTCCGGACACACAGAAGCAGGACGGGGTGGTCTTAGGGGCCCTTGGGGCTGGCCAGGAGCCCGGTCTTCATGGGGAGTAGTCGAGGAGTCTCAGACATGTTTCACGTTTCTCTCGGGGAGATGAGAGTAATTAATGCATGTGTGATGCGGAAAAGTTGCCGTGTCAAATCCGCAACTGGTGCAACCCCGGGGGTGGATTAAGCTTAAGTTTAAAGTTTCTCACTGGGGGAATTGTGTGGCTTGTAGGGAGCTGGGGACGATGGGAGGGAAGGTGACCGGGGAAAAGTCTGAGGGAAGCTGGGTCTACGTTTGATGCGTGCATGGATGCCTTTCAGCGTTGCTCAGATGGCTCCTGCAAAGAAAGGTGGCGAGAAGAAGAAGGGACGCTCTGCCATCAATGAGGTGGTAACTAGGGAATATACCATCAACATTCACAAGCGGATCCATGGCGTGTAAGTTCTTCTTTTAATCAGTGAAATTGGCCTTTCGTAAAGTGGCGTTTGGAGGTGGGTTCACTCGGTTTTAAACGGCAGAGAACGACAGTCCTTACCGGCACCGATGCTCATGTGTGATGTTTTAGTCCCTTGTGCTACAGTTGTGTCCCGAGGAAGCAGCTCTGTACCTCTGCAGACCTACACTTAGCATGTGGCTTTTGGGAACAAGCATGTTTCTTTTTTTGTGAGTGTTCCTGGACTTAATTTGGAGTTAGATCTATTTACCTCTGTGCACCCGTCGTCATTCTTTCCTAAGCAAAGTTTAAAGCTTTGCCCACTGTAGTAAGTCTTAGAAATTAAGTATTGTTGTAATCAAATGATTGGCTCCATGCTTATCACTAAATTGTGTGAGGCGTAAATTGGGGTGTGATTTGCGTTAAACAGTATTTGTTGTGTGTAGATGAGGGTAACTTTTTACCTGACAAAATGTTGAACCTTATACAATTGTGTAGTAGTAAAATGCTTGAGAGGACTTGTTGAGAAAATACATCTCCCTTTGATTTGCTTTGATACGCCTACAGTCATGCGGAAGAAAACTATATCCGAATCAAAACAATCGGTGGTGAAATTGCTGAAGTTAACTTAGAATAGGAGAGAAAAGAGACAGTGGTCTATGGCAAAACCATGGGTGAGGATGGGAGGCAGTGGTGCCTTTAAATGGCAATAAGATGTTCTGGCCTTGCCTGTTGATTGTTTATGGCAATTCAGTCTATTTTTAATGTTGATGATCCTGCTATCCACTTCTTCTTTTTGGGTTATCCTCTTTTGTTTTTTGGCGTGAAGTACTATGGGTGAAATACTTTTTGTTTAACACTTGTCTCACTTGTAATCACTTGCCCGCTCCTGATTTCTAGCACTAAATATCAACAGCAGCATGCAAGTAATACTAAATATAACCCACTGTGGGACCTCTGACACTACTTGACGCTAGTTGCATGTCACAGTGTGGGTATAATATATATGGCAAAACACTCACAGTGCAGCAGCTGTAAATGTAATTTACAGCTGTAAATGTAAATTGTAGTGTAAATGCCCAGTCATGCAGATTCTGTCCATAATAGACATGAGACAAGCTATACTTGTAAAAAAAAAACCAGTTCTGATGGTGATTTTGGTGCAGTCCTGCTAATGTGAAGAAAGTAATGATCAAATACTCTTTAGCAGAAACTGTTATTCATAATAGCATCAGTTTTGTTCTTCTGCCATTTATTTTGATACTGATAACAATTCTGTCAAGTTTGTGTTACTCTTGTTGCACTGCTTTTCTCATAGGCCTTTGGTCCAGAGTATCTGTGAAATCTCTGATCTCTTCCATAATATTGTGATAAGTTTTAATGTCGACATGTTTAAGTAAGACTTAAGATCCGGGAGATCTTGCAGGTGCAAAATTTTACTGAAATTATTCTGTGCAAGTATATGTGGTTTCTATTAGGCATAGACATTAAGGTTAACAGCTACCTATGAGAGTAAAAGTGTAGTCATACTATGATGCAGGTGTTGAACTGCAGTTGAACACAATTCTTTGGATTGTATGTTTAGAGAATGTCAGTGGTCAAATGCTGCAACAAGTATCCAATGCTGACAGTTTCCTGAAGTTAAAGAAATGGCTCTTGTGTTTGTCCTAGGGGCTTCAAAAAACGAGCACCGCGTGCTCTCAAGGAAATCCGTAAATTTGCGATGAAAGAAATGGGTACTCCTGATGTTCGCATTGACACCAGATTGAACAAAGCAGTCTGGGCTAAAGGAATAAGGTAGGTTTCTACAACTTTCCTTTTTGGGTGAGGAAGAACCTTGTAACTGTGTATGTGGAGGTACAGGATTTGGAGGGGCAGAAAAATTTGTATACTTCTTGCAGTATTTGCATTTTCATTGCAAATGCTTCCTTTCTTATAATGTGCATGCCAAGCTAATCTTTCTGTTGCCTCTGCTCAGGTCAGCTCCCTCAGCGCATTTGTAGCAAAGCTTCGGTAAACTCTGGAATTGAAGGAACTTCCTCCTACCTCTAATAAGAGTAAAGCAAAGGAAAGAAGGAATGCGAGTTTGGGGGCAGAAGGTGGGGGGAGAGAATGGATTGGAGTATTGTAATACTGCAGCACCCCAGTCCCTATTGCAGCAGACAGTTTTTAGAAACATGGCTTTTTAGTGATACCTACAGTCCCAGGCTAGGTACCTGGGATTTGTGTAGTCTGAAGAGGACTAGGTTTCAAAGCATGCTGAATTGATAAATGCTACACAAGGAAATAATGAGCTGCGTTTTAAATAGGGCCATTAATCTTGTCTTGAAGGTACAAATGATAAGTAATTTGGGGCCCAAAAAATTACAAATTCAGTTAAATCACTGATACAGAGGCAGCTGATTCGGTTTGACATGTGAAGACAGTCCAAAAGGACTCCTGTGAGGAGTGGGACTTCTAAAACCATAATAAAAGGTTAGCTGGTAGGGATTAATACTGCGAGTGATGCACTGCATACACATAAACCCTTGTTTTAAACCATGTCTTCTAGGAATTGGATTCCTAAGTCTAGCCTATGACATATTTACAATCCTTTACCTGGAGTTGTGTGCTTAGGCCAACCCTTCCTTCAAAAACAGAGTGGGAAGATAGGACTAAGTTACTGGGTCTTCTGGGCAGGGGTTCTCTTTCCTTCCTGTTGAGCTGTTCCAGTTCATATGCAATGATGAAGTAGCAATTGAGCCAGGTGACAGCATAACTTCAGGGCTTAGTAGTGAGGCTACTAACCAAGACTTCCTTACATTAACTGGTAGAAGTGAGGTCTGTGGAACAAGGAGTCATCACATCTGTCTTTCCAGCGTGAGTTTAACTGCATTTTTCACTAGTTAGAATAGATAATGTACGCAAAGTAAAATACCTTCCTCTGGAAGGATGAGGAGAGGCTAAAATCACCATGTCAGCTAGTATGATAGTCAATGATCTAAGTAGTGAAAAATGCTTTTGGCTTGTTTCAAGAAGAGAGTAAATCAAAGCAAGTTCCTGTGTCTTAATTACTGCATCCATCTGATTTAGCAATTATGCTCTTGAGAACATACAGCAAGGAGGAAGTTTCTTCACATATTCTATGGAGCAAAGTACTCTGAACAGGAGTTTCCCAAAATCCTGGGTTCATTGGAGGTGGGAGGTTACTTGAAAAATGGTGGGACAAATAACTTTGTGCCTTCCCTCAGCAGCATATTTTGGACAGTATTAGGGGAGGATGTGACTTGCCTATTTACAAACCAAATCATCTAAGTGATTTATTTGTGGTTCCATGGGCTTTGTGAGGAAGAAATGTTAATCTGTTGTATGCCCATTAATAAGATCTTGGTTCGGGTGTAATGCTTACTAGAATTTCCACATGACTTCTGGCATACAGATTGGGCAGTACTCTGACTCAGCAGGGGCCTCGGGCTTTCAGAACAGATTGTTGGGGTTTTTTTCCTCACTATTTTCTATTCTAGTAAGAAATGCTTGTTAGTAACAGCTGCTTGCTGATCATATTCACGCTGTGCTTCATGATCATCTTCATAGTGTATTTCCTGGATCAGTAGTGGACTGATGATGCACTTCTGACTTCATACTCCCACTGGATTATGGATTCATCTTATTCAAGGCTCAGTAAAACCTTACCTGCTCACTTTAACAAAACTAAAACCCAAAACAATAAGCTCCTCTTAAGGCAAACAGTACAATTGCTGAGGTACAGGATTTTGCTTTGCTTAGGATGCTGAGATAGAAACAGAATTGACTCATCATGTCTTTGCACAAATGGGCAAAGCTTGAGAATTTGAGGGGGGGTAGTAATCATGGAGGAAATAACTTTTCTTTTCTATGAAATTAGCAGGTTTCAATGCATATTTTACTGAAAATTAATCTGTCACCTTCATTATAGGAATGTTCCTTACCGTATCCGTGTGCGTTTGTCCAGAAAGCGCAATGAGGATGAAGATTCACCAAACAAGCTATACACACTGGTTACCTATGTACCAGTCACAACTTTTAAAGGTAAGGTTCCATGCCATCTCTCTTCCTCCATGCCGTGTTTTTCTGAACAAGTAGCAAAGTGGGACAGGTCCTCCTGCAATGCAAAATTCCAATTAAGGTGCCAAACTGCTGGTTTAAACTAGCTCTGCTGTAGAGAACAGGGCTGCTAGCTTGCCTGATCAGCATTAAAAAGTAAATACAGAATTTGGTGAAATAATCATGTAAATTTTGAGACAAAAAAACCCACTGGCCATAGATGTAGGGTAGTTTTGAGGTTTGTTTTCCCATATGAAGCACATCCTCTGCTGTCAAAAGCTCAAGCAGCTTGAGCCTTTTGTGCTTGTCAGTTGAGAAGTATCTTATTTGCAGAATTGATTTAACAAACACGAAGCTTTTGTTTTAACATTTGGTGAAATACTTGCATATATAGTTTGCTCTTCCAGATGTAGATCAGCAAATTAGCTTTGAAACTGTAGGTGCACTTTCTTGTGAAGACTTGCATATACATAAAGGGAATTGTCCTAGTAATAGGTGGTGATACAATTTCTTGTTTTGCAGGTCTACAGACAGTCAATGTGGATGAAAATTAAACTGATTTTCATTACAATAAAAGGATAAAAAGAAAGTTTATTCCTAAGTTGTTTTTTTTTATTGTCCAGTCTCTTCAAGCTCTCATCCATGAAGCATTGAGTTGAACAGGTGACAGCATCTTAAAGTATCTTGCTTTCTTTGGGCTTGTACATAATGATGTAATTTTCTTAAAGATAGTATAGACTGCTGTTACATATGAATGGAATAAGGAGGAGATGCAAATGTTCCTACGTGGGTGGCAAAGTCCTAGTGTTTTTGTTTTGTTCCTATGGGAGTACAGAGCCACTACACAAGTGTTTTAAGTTAAGGCCAAGTTTGTTAAAAACAAAACAAAAAAACCCCCAAAACTGTTAGATCACTACTTCGTATATGTAATCTCTTGTGGATAAAGTAAACTCCCTGTATTTGGTCCCTCACTGGTCTCCTTGGCAGAATCAGTAGGCTTCTCCCAAGCAGGTCTGTGTCCTACGCTGAAACATGGGGTTCTGACCAGTGAATTAATTGCGAGCGTGTTAGCTCAGGGAATTTGTTTAATGAAGTAGGGACTAAAGGCACTTACTTTCCATAAATCAATAAATACTGTCAGTCCGAGTCTAGTACAAAAAGGGTTTATTGAAAAGTGCATGTTTTCACAGACCAACATCAGAAGCACAGTCCATGTACACTTAACATTTCAGCAAGACATACAAATTGGAATACAATCAAATATATTAAAATAGTTTCAATTACCAGCATTGAAACAGTTTTCAGTATTAGTGCAAAAAAGGCAACCCAAACAAACTGCGGACAGTAGCTGAGAAGTGTTTTCCCCTGTTTAAAAAAAAAAGGACAACTGGAGCCAGCCTCTGCTTTCCCAATGCAGAAGAGGGCTTCAGCGTCTTCACACTGTAGACAGATGTTTCCTTTTACATTCAAAACAAGAACACAATTAATAAATCAATGGCACAAAACAAACCTACACACGCTTTAGCTTTTAAAGCTCTTAAAGTGAAAACCACAGACCAACAAATTGTTTATCAAAAGTCCACTGTGAACTGAAAGCCTTTTACAGTATGTGCTTTGGCATCATTTCAGTGCATTTCATTTTTGACAGGTTTGCTACTACTGTGCGTTTAGTTTTGTCTGTTCACCCCGTGACTGGCAGCTCATTCCATTTGTTTTGAGGCTGTACTGATTTAGCTTTGCATTCTCAAGTTTTGGCTTCAGTTCTAAGGGTTTTTCAAAGAAGTTAACTAACGACTGTTCAGTCAAGAGGGATGCTAAAATATGTTCAAAAGAGACAGTCCAGTCCCCTTCAGTCACAGGTGAAGGTCGAGAGTCTTTGTGAGGGGTCTTCACAGTGTCAGTAAAAACAGCATCCTGGTCCGAAGCAGAGGCCTCGGGCTGCAAGTCCTCAGTGAACTCGTCTGATCCGCTCCCCAGGCTGATGCTTCTTTGTCCTACTTCTCCAATCTGAAGTAACAGTGTGGTCACAGTGGCAATGGCTTGATACAAATCATTCTCCTCTGGATCTTCATGAAACATGCTATACAAGGTTTTGCAGAACTGAATGAACTCCCTCTGTAAAGGATGAAAAACCAAAATCAAACTACTGAACAGCCACGCTACGGATAACTAGGAGTTGGGCAAGGGCACAGTACTGCAAAGGAAGGCAGAATGCTGTGTACATTCGTATGCTCATTTATAACTTCTGCCTGATTTTAAAAAAATGCTAGTAAAGGGATTTTAGCGCCCACTGATGCTAGGAAACCTTGGTGCTGCAAATCAAAAAGGGAACAGAGCAGAAAAGTATTTTGCTGCCTTGATAAAGGAGATCAGGACCTCCCAGATGACCAAAGGGGAAGTGAGATACCAGGCAAGGGATATGATCCATTACTGGTGGGAAACTCATGGCTGTTACACAGAATGAGTTACAACCGAAGTAGTGATCCACAGGCCTGCAAGCCACTGCCCTGCTGTTTCTCCCATCTTTTCCCAGCTCTCCCACTAATAAAATTCAGGCATTTTCCCTGCCCAAACGCTTTCTCTCCTTCCTTCCCTTGCTCACCCGTCACAGATGATGATCAGGCTAGAGAGGATGTTTCCATGTCCTATTCTGAAATTTGTGAGCCCTCGAGTTTCATGCAGTCATAGGATGGCTAATTCAGGGTGGAGAGGAGTGCAGAAGTTCAGTCAAGTGATGCCTTTGTGAGACGTTATGTGGCCGTGCTGAGCTGACGGGTCAGATACATGCCACCCATTTGAAACATCACTTGGCAACACCAGCACAGAAGGGATCCTGGGTGTAGTCCCATCTTTCTTTGCATGTCTGTACATCTGTTTTACAAATATGGGACCCTTTTCCCTCAGGTAGATTTCCTTATGCCAACAACATACACAAGGGTCTACTGGCATTA
This sequence comes from Haliaeetus albicilla, assembly GCF_947461875.1. Classification (NCBI taxonomy): domain Eukaryota; kingdom Metazoa; phylum Chordata; class Aves; order Accipitriformes; family Accipitridae; genus Haliaeetus; species Haliaeetus albicilla. The sequence continues at coordinate 17,273,671 of NC_091507.1, forward strand.
GGGAGGGGATGCTAAGATGATGAGAGCCCTCAGCTGTCTTACTTCATGCAGTTCTAGTCAGCGTTTGGCTAAGACGGGGCAAGTCCCAGTTGGTGACGGACTAAGAAAGAAGTTACCGGTTTGGTGGAGAGGAGGTCAGGGAAGACAGAACAGCAATATGGATTCTCGGGAATTCTTTGGGCTTAGGAGGAGGGCTTTTTCTAGCCTCCATCAGCCTGTTTTCCAGCCTGTTACACTGCAGGTAAGGGCGATTCTGAAATTCTATTTACCAGCCAGTCTGAGGAGAAGGAGCTGCTAGAAAGGTAGCTGGTAGTTTTTAAACACCTGCTCCCTGGATCACAGGAGCCCAGTCCTTGATACCTAAAGGACTGAATTTAAGCTCAGGCTGAAGTTACACTTTCCCAGAAAGAGCTAAACTGTTGTATTCAGTCATTTCATTTTCAAGCACTCTCCACTTTTTTAAAAACAGACTACAGCCTCTAACGTACATACCTGGCTCATTTTTGGCAATTCTTTTTCAGTTTTAGTATCCTTTTCTTTGGCTAGATCCTTCAGCATCTGCTTCAACTGCTTTTGGTAATCTACTGCATCACCTTTTTTGGAGCAGACACAAAAAGGAGAATTAGTTTTCAAGTCACGGGAGTAAACTGACATTTCAAAATAAACCGCAGAGAGCAGACATAATAGAGCAGGGTTAACAAATGGAAAGTTGGTTGTCTCATATGCATACGCATTAGAGAACCATTTTGGACATACCATTTGATTTTCCAATGACTAGTGGTCTTGAAGTTGATAGCAAAGGATTCTTTAATGGCGACTGGCTGTCTCGTTCATTTTCTGTGAGAGCTATCCAAAAAAAAGTAACAAATGTAATGATTAATCCTTCGAATGCTGCATAATGGTTATTTAAGTTTTTAAAATTTACATATTTGAAGAAAGCAAAATAATTGGGCAAAGATGTTTTTAAACAGTACTTCATTAAATCATACTGTAAAATTATGTTAATGTAAGTAAGACTGGTGCTGCAGTGAGAGAGTCGGAAGTTTGCCAAGAATGGCACATTTAATTAAAAACTTTGCACAGAGAAAGTACCACAGAATTTTGTCACCTAATGAGAACTGGATCAAGATGTGATACAGAGATTTCTACTGTACACGGAATATCAGTCATCCAAAAATGCTACTTCAGTTCATATTTTGTCTAGAAATAACCATATAATTGACTGCAAAAGATCTCTGAATGCAGCAGATGTGAGCCTTGACATTGTATATCTATAAATTTCATCCAAGAAGGTTTTAAAATTACTGGAGTAATTTTTTAAATGTAGTGAGCATAATTACAAATGCACATCCTATATGCTCCCAGCTGAAGGAAGTAAGGTAGGTAGGGTTCTTCATTAAGCAGCCTTTTCCCAAAAGCTTTAAGCAAGAGATTTTGGGGGGAAACTGAGGTATTCATTCCCTTTCAGATTTCTTACCCGGTGGGATATGCAGCTTATATAGTAGCTTTATCTTTTCATTCATTTCTCCATTATACATAACATCTGCAAGGAAAAAAAAGAACAAGAAGGAAATGGACCAGAGCATTTACTTCCACAGTTTAAAATAAATCAGGTGCCTCTCTGTGCACAAAAGATAATTGTTTGCATGGACAATACATGAAAACATATGGCCAGTATATCACATCAAAATATTTTAAGTTGTGCCTGTCAATGAGGAACAGCAGTTGAGAGCCATCTGGTTTTGTCTTTGTTCTTGTAAAATAGACTGGGAGTACCTAACCCTACGGAGCTTCAGCATCGTTTAAAAATATCAAGGCGGATGGCAGGGAATCTAGCAAAGGCTGTTTGCTGCCACAGATTAACAGGAATGGGAGAGGGGAGAGAGAGACAACTGGCCCCCTTTGGGGCCATCATATTGTTAGTATTTCTCCCCTTCAGCCCTTACTGCTGCTCTATAGAATAAGCCCAAAGGAAATAACTACTTCACATGTAATACAATTCATATTTTCAATGACCAGTAGAAATGAGATTTTAAACTTTCAAATGCACTGAAATACTGTGAAGAACTTTTTTTTTTTAAAGTTGTATCCCTCTAAGAATCAAAATCCAACAACAATATAATACTGGGTGCCTTGGTTCACATAAAAAATTCTAAAAAACTTAAGTGGTGAGAATATGGATTTACTGAGTTTTACTGAAGCTCTGAATGTTGATTCAGTTTTTTTCACGTGGCGTCAGCCAACAGTTGAGATGTGGCACTTCCTTCTTCAGCCAGAGTTTGGGACAGGCAGCCTCATCTCATTAGAACAGCTGGTGGCCTCAAAAACAACTCTCACATAGCTCTCAGTCCCTGCTGGCCACATTTTTTTGTTCTGCTTACCGTCAACACACAAGGCAAGCAGCAGTCAGTTGTGTAAGATTAAGTCTTCAAGAAGCAGTTACAAAGAGGTATACTGAGATTTCAAAGGTATACTCAGAGCAACAATCCGGTAGAGAGGATTTTCTAGCATTCCATGCAGACCCAAGTATAATTTTAATTCATAAAATATTTTCAACAAAATTACTGCTGTCTGAGAAATCAAATATTTTAATACAATATTCAATCATGTCCTTAGGCTGTCTTTTAAATCTCATCAACTTCAGGTGATTGGAACACAAAAAATTAGTAAAGGTCACTGGTTAGGCTAATTACCAGCCCAAGAAAACCATCTGCCCGCATCCTCCCCTGCCAGTTGTATGGCATTTTAACATCCCTGTCTCACCCGTGTACCATCTCCCCCCTCTGCCCACCTTCCACCCCGAAGGGGAGCCAGTACCTAAGCAGCTGGCGAGCCCCTTGAATTCAATCAGCCGGTCCATGTTCTCATCCAGGAGCCGGAATGTCCTTTGGGCGAGGATGTCGGTGTGCTCCCCGCAGGTCCAGGGCGAGACCAGCCTGTACAGGTTGGCGAACTGCTGGGCATCGATGCGGTACTGCTCAGCGTACGGTCTGCTGGGGTCGTGTCGCTCGACAACTGGACTCGTCATTTCCCAGTAACACCTTATTAAATGTTCCCTCTAGAAGAAATCAGAGGCGGGAGAGGGGGCATTGCGGTGTGCAGTATCAGAGAGAGCGCAACCAGCAGAAAAAGGCATTCAAGTCAAGGTATGCTGGAAACGCTCAAAATTCTCTTTGCGCGAGGTGTTACAACGATACCAAAACCATTCCTGTGAGAAAAAGCAAAGTATGAATCTTTAATTAGAGCAGCCAAGCACTCTCATGATTTCCAATGGATAATTAATAAATTTGAAGGGAGACTGGGCAGGTTCTTGGAAGAAATTCACTGCAGGCTACTCAAAGTCCGAGGATGTCTCTAACCAGCCAAAGGTACAGAGGGTTGGAGAAAATCCAGGGCAAGCGTTATACAGGCTTCACCTGCTCGTTTATTCTCTCTCAGACCTCTCCATTTGGATACTGTCCCTGTTAAGTCTTCCCTTAGGGACAGGCTGATGCAAAACAGAGTCCTAACAAAACAAGCTGTCCCGGGGGAGCAAGAGACCTAACGAAGAAGGAACCACCACCAAGGAACGAAATGAGGAAAGGGGAAGAGTGCAAGCCAGTCAAAGCTCCAACGCAGCAGCAAGGAGGAGGAGGGAAGCGCTGAAGAGCAAGCCCCAGCAGCATCGTCTTACTAATGGAGGGAGGATACAGCTGGGATTAGCCACAAAGCTACATAACACTAAGAACATACCACAGTCATATTCTCAGTATCCTATGCATTCTATGAACAATTAAGTCTGAACACAAAATTAAGTCCATTAAGGGTGATAATTACATGCTTGGACCTCTAAATCAAGTATAGTTATATAAGCTTAGATGTCCCTGTCTCCAAGAAACTTTTATAATAGTACTTTCGAACATCAGCTTGACAGAAAGGAACTGAAGTAGAAACTGCTTTTAGTTCTAAAAAAAATATAAATAAATAAAACTATTAGAAAAGTGGGAACAAATAGCAAGGACACAAGTTTGTGGGGATGTTTTTCCACCACGGAAAACAGTCTGCCTCTAAAGAGCATTAAGAGAGCAGGACTGAAAAGTACTGCAGAGCTCCCAGTGAGCAGAGCTACCTATTATTTAATTTATTCTGCACGTGAAAGCTACCAGAACCTAATTTCTCATGGACCATTTCCAAGCAGCATGTTAGAAAGGAAATTCTGAAGCAATTCTGCTTTGAAGGATCAGTACATTACTATTCCTCTTTAACAACTGGACAAAATTACAAGGTCCCATCTGAATAGTACCGCCCAGGGAGAGGACATGAGGTCCAAGGCAGCTCTGCAAAGTGACGGCTGGAAGTTACACCCAGAAGCCTCAGATAGGTGCATCCCTTTCTTTTCAGGAAGACTAACCTTGAACAAGTCATACAATTCCTCTAAATCTTCAGGAAGAATCGAAACATCTGGGATGACAACTCGGAGCTTAAAAAGAAAGAAAATCCTGTTAGTGACAATCTTTTCTCCCATCACCACTGACATGGGCAGGACCACGAGCCCCGCAGGGACTGTATTTATGTGGTACAGCTGAAAACCGCAGTATTGAAAAATCTTTGCAATTTTTCCCCATTCTTTAGGTTCACTGGTTGGACAGGTCTGTGAAAAGAGAAATCCCTCAAGGGCTATTAGAAACAAAGACGGGAAGTCCCTAAGCTACAGGTCACAGGAGGATGGGGAAGCATTGCATCGCGCTCGCTCTCTTCTTACACTCTTCCCTGGGCATCTGCCTAGGGCCACGGTCAGAGACAAGGCACTGGGCTGGATGGTCCTGCAGTTGTTCTTAAGAATAAAGCCACCCTAGAAAATAATGCACGTGGCCGCAAAAGAAACACCAAAGCCATCAGCATCCCAGGAAAGAGCTTTTTCCAGAGTCAGTAACGATTCTTCCTTTTTTTCAAGATCTGGTGGTTCGTTTTAAAAAACAAAAGCCACCTGCCTCCAGAGAAGATGTTAAGCTACGTCAGTCAGAACAATACCCTACTCACCACATTTTGCTTGGTTGTGTCTTCGTGGCTCTGCAGGACACGGATTCGGTGTTTGTAGCGCATGTGCTCTATCTGTGCCACAGAGTGGTCTCCAAATTTCTGCAAGGGAGGAACAGAAGTTTATTATTTTTGTAGTATTTTAGGATATTTGTATTTCTCATTTACTGGAAATACAACTTTTAAAGTATTGTGAGTCCTTGAAGAAAAAGCATACCCAGTCTCTAATTGACCTGTCAGTGTAGGTATTTATACTATACCCAGCCTTGTGCATTTGAGCACTTAGTCACAGAATCTGTAAAGATGTGTATTAACTTTCAGAACATACTTGTTGAATTTAACCTTTTTCTTTTTTAAAACTCTAACTTAACTGACCAGTAGACAGGGAGCAGTATTTTACCTCATAGGAGTCATGAATCAGGTTAGCTATTTCAGTCACCGGAGAGGCTTCCTGGTCATCACTGAAGAATGCATGGTGATTACCAATAGGTGGCAGAGGGCTTTCCTCATTTTTGACATGTTCTAAAAACCTGAAGGGAAGAAATATAAGCAACACCGATTACTCTGCACTACGCTCTTCTCAATATAAATAAGCAAACAAGTCTTATGGCTCAGACTTAGAAATAAGTTGGTTTTCGGGCTGCTAGGCTTTTAAAAAATGCCTTCAGGATTACTCATCCGAGGAACAGCAAGCCAGCCAAATGACTAAATGCTGCCCAAGGAAGAAAACTTCTGTCTCCTTGAAGTCTGGAGCAGGAAGCCTGTCACTCTAGGGAAGGCATGAAGAGCAGCAGTAAATATTGCACATTGACGCAGTCGATGCATGTCTCGGCGCTGCCAGGAAATTTCACAGGACATCTACTCATCCGATGTACAAAGCCCATTGTTTAAGGCAGACACTGCGAAAGCAGCAGCAAGGCTGCACAGAAGGTCCCGCTGGTGCCTACAGAGCACCATCGAAATCGCAACGGCACCCAAATGCCTTTGTTTTATGGCAGAACGGTCCGCGATGGAAGAAGCACTCCTGCATGGCCATACCTGCTCAGGATCATCAGGGCCTGCCCATCGTCCTTGCTGTTACACAGATCCACGGCGTTGGCTTCCAGTATGGCCAAGCCCAGCTGGAAAATGGCTTTGATCCCATCATAGAAGAAGCAGTCCACAACATTCACAGCACTTTCCAGTGGCATGATGCTAAGGAAAAGGGTAAGGAACCACGAAAGAGAGATGGAAGCTAAGGTTGTCAGATCCTTCATATGTTCAGCCAGCTCTGGAAGTTGCTCTTTTATAAGCTCTTCAAACACCGACTGGTCTACCTGAGCACCTGCAAGCCATAAAGAAACAGTATTAGCCAGGACTGTCGCAGGAAAGAATATTCTTTAAAGCTAACGATTGCTGTCAACTATCAACTCCAAGACTTTCTTAAAACTTAAACTGACAAGATATGCACACATCTACAATGAAAAATCCCATTATCCTCCCGCTGTGATCTCAGCCCCAACCCTCACGTCCGTAATCCTTACTGTACAACTTTCTGCAAAAAGACTATGTTGATTCTCCTAAGTGCCTTTAGGGTGCAATGAAATAGTAATAGCAGCAGCTGTTGGTTTTGGCTAAAAGAGCACATAATAATTACGTGCTAGCGAAAGCAATCTTAAAGCATTTTACTGTTCGACCTGGGATCTATGCAATGAAAATAAGACAGTATGCATTCCTCTCCAGTGTATGTACTCAAGCAAGCAAGCAGTAGAGCTTTCATTGTAAGTGAGAATATGTAAGATGGAAACCCAGAGATGACTACACACACTAAGCAGGAAGAAAAATAGGTACACATAAATGTATGCGCAGATATCAATGTATACTTACATGCATATATGTAGATATAAAGAACAAAAGATTTCTGCAATGCCCAGGTATAAGCTTTCCTAACTGTACCAACCAGTCTTTCCAAAAGGAGCAGATGTGGGCTCTGTTTCAGCTACTAGCTCGGTCCTGCTTTGTCAGCAGCTATTGTTGAATCAGTATAGTTTCATATCGCTGAAGTTGCCTATGTCTACAAACCAGATCTGCCACATCAGGGGCTTTAACTGAAGACACTAGAAGTTAAAAATGTTCCTGAATACAAAATGCAGTGAGCTTTTCAATTATTTTGTCTTTCAAGTTAGTTCATTTCTTTTTCATAGTCCATATTCTGCTAATATTAGGAGACAACTTTAATTGCTACGAAATTCCTGAGACGTGTATACCCTTAGCACTCAAAACTTGTTTTCCAGAAGCAGAATATAACCTGGACAATTTGTGGCGGGGAGCCAACATCTTTCGGCTTTGCATCCAAATCATTAAAAAAAAACCCAACAACAAACCAGCTATGACATTTCTCAGTCTTAGAACTTTTCACATCAAGCCACAAAGAGCTTCTGCTGGTGGCTGAACAAACATTACAGCACCACAAATCAAAAATAAGTGCCCAAGGACAGGCAAAGAGCTTTTGAGAAACACATCAAGCGTGGTGCTTTGCTTTCAAGAGAAAGCCCTCTCACATCAGATGGTCATAAATAAGAAGCGTAAAGAAAACAGAGGAGAAAATGGACTGGGGTTACTCAACAGAGGCCAGCTTTTGTGTTTTTTTTTTTTTAACAAGCTTAATACAAACAATTTAATAGGCAAAGTTAACATAGACCCAAAAAACAGAGCTGGTTTTAGGGGTATTTGAAGGAAGCCAGAGACAGATAGACACATATATAAAAAGATCATTCCAGACTCAAGAGGCAGCACTGGCAAAATCAGAGGTTTAAAAGGAATGTGCAAGGCTGCCCAGATCTTTCACAGATCTTATTATAATTAAGTGTTGACACCGTAGACGAAAGTCAAGCAGGTGCATTCGAAGTGGCTTTTATGCCCATCTTTTCATTAGGCTCCCAGAAACCCTGAAATCTGAGCAACTGAATCTCTAATGTATTACAGCATGAAACCATGACGAGGTAGGAAAATGCCAGGGTATCTATTTAAAAAATTATGACCCAAGATGCAAACTAAATGACATCTCAAAGACTGAAAAGGTCAAATCAGAGAAATGAAATGAGGTTTTTGGTGTTTCAAGAATTCTAAGATCGAGATGATGACAGTCTAACAGATAAAGTGGGGTTAGATGGCCTGCTGGTTTATGCAAAGGATGGAAAAGCCATGGTAACATGAGAATAGGATATGCATGACCCTTGCCACCACTCTTGACCCAAGTACAACTTGCTTCTACCTTGCAGCTATCTGCTTATAATTTCCTCTATGCACTGCAGAAGGGAGAAGGATGGAGGGAATTCCTGAAGGAGGAGATAATGGGTACCAGCCCCGCCTGCAGGGTCTTCCCGTTTGCAAGCAGTGAAATGCTAAAAAGGCCTGTGAAAAGACAGAGTGGTCATAGCTGGCAAGGCTGAAGGAGGGAGATGGTCACATGATAAAAGTAAAAAGGTCGAGTAGGACTGGATTGCCTAAGTTTTGTAAGCAAAAATTATAAATAAATAAATAATAGCTTTTGAATGTCATAAAGAAAAGGCCCAAGAGAAGATGGAGCTAAGAAGGCCTGTTAGAACCAAGGTCCTTAACTGGGTAGATGTTTTGACTGTAGAGATTACTGGCTGTCACTGAAGAGGAAAAGCGCAGTGGCAGGCACAAAGATCAGAGATCAACAAAGTTAGAGAGAGATCAAAATTTGGGCAACAATGTTGGCAGGGCAGACAAAGAGGAAAAGTTGGGTCTTGGAAGCATTATTCAGGAAGAAACAATACAAAGTTTAGACAAGAGCTGGTTGCAAATCAAAAAAAAAAAAAAGGTCAACTGAAATGCGAAGCCAAGAACACCAACTCAAGCAACAGGAACCAGGGGAGGGGCAGGGTGGAGAAGATCAGTAGCACCGATTTGGGCACGCTAAGGTCTAAGGTAAATCAAAGCTGCAGCAGTAACTGCTCAGTGAAGCAATCATGCTGCAAAACTACACTGCTGCCATTCAACTAGGGTGAGCAGGAGAACTTCTAAGCTGAAGCCGCTGGTTCTTCGCACTGTGGTGAGCCATGGCAGTGCCTCTTCTAGAGTCACAGTACTCTTTCCTTTGGGTACAGAGGACAGGAGAACAGAGAGACAGGACAACCAAGACTATCAGCACTCAAACAATGTAGGCTGTAGCCACAGTGAGTGACAGGCAAGATACAAGCCCCAAATTATGTACAACTCAGGGCAGTGATACAGCCAGCCAAGTGGGACAACTCAAGTTTGTTTGGGTGTGGAGAATGCTACTTAGGGGCAATAACCCAGCAAGCACCAAAGTTATCAGTAACTCAAGGCAGGCTGATGCTATCTAGAAATTCACAAGGACAGATAAAGCTGTGTTTCTTTTTTAATCAAGGAAGGAGACAAACATGGAAGTAAGTCTCAAGATAGCAGTTTAAAGTCACATTTGGAGTCAAGAACCAAAATTCTGACAAGCGGGACAGTTACAGTGCCCAATCCACTAGTAGAAAATACCAATGGCATTCGAAGCACCACAAAACATCCTAAGCATCCAGCTAACTTTGGAGTAACACTGCTTTAACTTACCTTACCTGCCAGTTCAGTGACAAGACTAACTGTGCAGCAGCACAGTGTCAGGAGGGAGGTACGACAATCCCATCCTCCAAGCAAAAGACTGCAAATTTTCTCAGATGTCTCCTCCCACTCCCCAGGCAGCACAGGAGTGCCCACACCACTTGTAGCTCCCAGAACCACCACTGCCAGGGATTTCCTCCTATCCCCACCTCCTCACAAGTGACCCTGATCCCTCCCTTTGCTACAGCGATGGTGGAATGGCAGACACTGTAGCTAAAGAGTAAGGTTAGCATTAAAGAGGGAAAAGCTGTCAAACATTTCTGTAAGAGAAGGAAGTGACGTGACTTCAAAGAACAAATACTCTTTCCTGTATGCATACCTGCAATTACTGCGTCAAGCTGCTCAGCTCCTCTCTTTCTGTGCATGAGGCAGATATTCACACAACAGTCTTAAAAATAGTTGCATTGCAACGAACAGTAGACACAGCACATGCAGTACAAGGCACGCACTGCAGAGGGACTTGGCTTATTTCTTAATTCAGCATCTCACATTCAGAGGGTTTTGTATCAGCCCGCATTACAAAGGGCCAGGTTAGATGCAAGCCTGTATTACTCCAGGAGCCAGGCAATGCAGACAGGTCAGATCAGAAATAGCTAACCTAGCAGATCTTTCCTAGGTTCATCTTAAACAGCTCGAGTCTCTAATACTGAACACTCCTAACAAAGACACGCAGGCTCTTCTATTTTTACCTAACAGGCAAAAGTGTCACTGCCTTCTGACCAACAGGAAAAAAAAGACAAACCACGAAGTTGAGCATATATTTATAATTGTTGCAGTTCAAACCCTTCAAACCAAAACCAACCCTAGCTGGAACCTAAGCAGCCACTGCTGCTGTCCCTGGACACCACACAAGTCAGTGGACCCCCTCACTCGTGGGGTCTGGACCTCATAAGACCCTGAGCATTTTACTCACCCCAGTGCCACTCAGCTGCCCCTTCCCAGTCAGCAAGAAGAGAGATACGAGCTCACCTATCACTCGGTGGTTGAAGTAATCCGGCAGCATTCGCTCACACACAGCAACCAGCAGCCAAAAGGCTTCTTCCTCTTTGGCATACAACAGCAACACGGAGGTCAAAATATTCATAGACTTAAAAGGGCAAAGAAGAAAATCGATTTGTTAGTGTCATCAAATCCTACTGACAAAAGCTAAATTGTAGCTATTTTTAAAGAAAGTAGCCTAACATGATGTAAACAACTAAAAAAAAAACCCAGCCAGAGAAAGGTAATAAACAGCGAATACATAATTGCAACTCAAAGGCATAACAAGTTTTTCAAGCTTATGTATACTGCTTTTCATAAGAGCTATAGGAAACAATGGAGAGAAGCACAGTACTGGATTTGCCCAGATGCAAAGTAGGTAACTGATACTGCGAGATGTTTGGGGGCTGCCTTCCCCCCCCTTCCTGTATCTGGACCAGTCTGATGTTAATCAGAATTCAGGGAGCTGCTCAGAAGGTAAAGTTACTGTTCTAGCTGGCCAGCTGGGCAAAGTACTTTCATAATTTGTCATCAGTTTTGGAAGAAAGGGGAAGAACTTTACTCCATTAAACCTCTGCTCCAGCGCTCTACGTGAATCTCATCTGTGCAGGCCAGTTTACTTCGCATTATCTCCAAGTATTCTGCAAGAAATGCACTTTTGAACAAACAGAAGCATCAGAAAGTTTTTTTTTTTTAACTCTAAATCCAGCTTGCAAAATAATTTTGTTGAGCCAGAGCCTTTTGTTTAGCCTATGTACTTGTTTTCCAGAGTAAATGACATTTCATTATCTAAAATTATGTATTTTTCACAACTATAAGGACATTATTTATCAAAACCACCATGAAAAATACTCCCAAGAGAACGACAAAAGAGAGAGAGTGGAAAGAGGGGAGAAAAGCAGTGAGCGTTATCCCGCTGGGAGTTTTTCACCTGGCAGTATCCTATTTTGGGGTTCCTGTGTGCGTACGCTGTGAGCACCCTTCTCAGGGCGGCTATCCCCGTCTCGCTCTGGAAGGCAGGGTGCTCGGGCAGCGAGCGGTGGAGGTCACGCTCGATCTCCTCCGTCGCCATACAGCACTTGCCCATGGACGCCTCCACCAAATGTACGTAGTAACCGGGATGCGAGGCGAGGTCCGTCACGGCGTCTGAAGGCAGCAGGAAGAGAGGAAGAGGAAGAGGCAAGTGGATTAGGATGACGCTAAACTTAGTGTTGTGGGAATTACTGCTCGAAAGGATGTAAGCAAGATGGTTTTCCCCAGCATCTGTGAATTTAGTGAAATCTCCAGACCTAAAAGAAATAAAGTCCTCGCAGAATATGTGTCTTGAAAACAAATTAAATATTAGCAAAGCTTGTATGATGCAACATCATTCTGAACAGCTTAACATCAACATTGAGCAGAAAACTTCCCCAGCAGAAAGTATTACTAGGAGAAATGTACTCAGCACTGTTCACACCCTTCAAGGAGGAAAAGCTCCACTTTTAACAAATGTTTGAACATGTCATATACTGGATTAAGGACTAAACTTGAGATTGTACTGTAGGCACGTTCTGGCTCTGCCAGATCTGAGGATGAAATGAGTTGTTTTTTCCATCTCCAGTTTCTATTACCTCTGCCAACATTCAACATGAAGCAGGAGCAGGACTGCTGTCTTCAAGATGTCATTATTTTGCAATAATTTGATTTGTCTAGGGCTAAATCAATACTTATGCTACAATCTAATTGTTGCTTGAGGATGAACATTATTTTATGAAAACATGACATAAATTTAAGATGTTACACAGATGAAGAAGATGTTATTTCAAGTGTTCTGCTCATCATGTCATGTCATCCTGAGATAAAATTTTTACAGATCTACCTAGGTACTTCCTTGCACTTATTAGTTCAGTTCAGATCATCGTCCTTCCGTCAGCAGTATCATAAGCTCCATGTAAACAACATTTAATTTCCCATGGGAGATTTCCTGCCTAAATGTTTTGCCATGTTCAGAATCAGATGATGCCTACAGCCAACATTTCAAAGTGTGCCCACCTGAGAAGAGCAGCCAGAGTTTGCCTCTTAAAGATTCAGGGATTCCCATAGCAACAAGTTTTCTGATCTTCTCTGTGCGAAACATGCACACGGTTCTGCCATATTCTACAAAATGGTCATCCCACAGGCTCTCTTTGATTTGCTCCCTAGACTGGAACACGAAGATATATTTTAAAAGAACAAATCATGTGCATGTGAGACCTGGTAAACAGAAACATTTTAACTATTAGAAATTCTGCAAGGTATTTCCATTACCAATGGAAATGGGAAGTCTGCTCTAAAGACTACAACTTCCCCCCCATTTTGCATATGCACTTCACCACGCAGGCAGAAAAATTATAAATATTCACCAGAAGGAAATGGGGGGGACAGAGAATAAAAAACTCCCAAGCAAACAGAAAATCCATTATCCCGTATCTAATTTGTCCAGCCAATACAGAGTTCATTTTACTAAAAATGAGTATCTGTTTGAATGTCACCCCAGCTTTAAAAAAAAAAACAACAACAAAAAAAACCTGCTACAACTTCCCCCAAATGTTACATACCTTTCCAAAATCAAGGCCTGCCATTCCTGACTGATGGAAGTCCGACCTTAGTGCTTCTGCATTGAGCAAATAACTGCTCTCCTTTCCACATTCGCTTCTCTCCTTGCCTTGCAAAGCCTCTGTTCCCAGATGCACAGGCTCACCATCCTTGAGCACGCATGTGGATCCAAAGGCAGGACTGTTCTGCAACACAGAATCAAAGCGGTAACGACTGAGAAGAAGAGGCTAAGAACTATGTCCTCAGCCGTCTTCAAGACACAGAGCTGGGTCAGCCTTTGCCGTTTGCATCACAATCTTTCATACCTTTCAGGAGGAAAGGCCTTACTCCAGACTTCATACAAATTATCATTCATTTGTATGTCAGGAAAAGGGTTGTTACTTTAAAGCAGAAGTTGTTAGTAAATTCTAAGTGTCCTTGATGACAAGCTACCAAACGATCTTCCACTTCGGTTAGGATTTGAAAAAGAATCAGAGAACAATTTAGGTTGGAGGGGACCATCTTTTTCAATCCCCTGCTCAAAGCAGGGCCCCTCCAACCAGGTTTTTGGGGGCTGTGTCCAGTCGAGTTCAGTAGCTCCAAGGAAGGGGAGTCCACAGCCTCTCTGGGCAGCCTGGTCCAGCTCTGCCCACCCTTGAGGGGAAATCTTTCTCTTTTTATCTATTCAGATTTTCCCTTGCTGCATCTTGGGACTATTGCCACTCTTCTTTCAGCTGGCACCTCCAAGAAAAGTCTGGCTCTGTCTTCTCTGTAAGTCCCCATTAGCTAGTGGAAGACAGGCTGAACAAGCCCTGCTCCCTCAACCTCTCCTCACAAAGCATGTGCTCCAGCCCCTGACCATCTTGTAGCTCTCCACTAGACTTACTCCAATTTATCGATGCTTTTCTTGGGGGGGTGTAGAGTCAAAAGTCGACACAGTACTCCTGATCAGCTTCAGAAGTGCTGAATAAAAGGGAATAGTAATATCCTTTGACCTGCTGGTTACAAACCTGCTAGTACAACCCCATATGGCTACTGGCCCTCTCCACTGTAGGAGCACACTGCTGACTTAGAAGCTCAACCTGTTGTCCGCCGTGACCTCCTGCCTTTACCACATGCCAGCCAGGGCCCAGCCCCTCCTGTGGCAAGGGGTTCCTCTGCCAGGCTTCGCATTTGCTTTTGTTGAACTTCACAAGGTCTCTATCACAGCCCATTCCTCCAGAACATTGAGGTCTTCATGAAGGGCAGCCCTGCACCCCACCATACTCGCTGCTTCCCCCAGTGTGTCAATCACAACCGTGCTGTGGGTGCGCTCCATCCCATCAGGCAGGTCTTTAAAGAAGGCATCAGACAGCACTGGCCCAAGATCAACCCCCTGCAGAAGGCAGGACAACGGACTGATGGATAAACACATTGAATTCATAATCCAATAAAACCCCAGAAGTTCAGTACCTGGTTCTTATTTTGCAAGTTGTTACAGTGCACTGGGTTGCTGGAGTTCACTTCTTTTAGCCTCTGGAGCAGGTTCTCCACCAAAGTATCCCGGTCCTTCAGCTCAATGAACTGAAAGGCTGTCTTGCTCCTTATGCTAACAATGATGGGATTAGGGAGAAGGCTTGTGTCCTCCATCTTCTCTATACTGATTACCTTTTCCAGAAACATTATAGAAAACACATTATGCACCACATCCACAGAAACATTGTCAAATACTCTACATGTACCAAAATGTACAAACACAGCATTCATACGCACACATGCTTTCAACATGGTTATTCATATTGGCTTTCCTTGATCAGACACATCCTACCACCTGAAGTTCACGGTCTCTTTAGAAGCTCAAAGCAGGCACCAAAAAGTATCCCAGCTGCCTTTTCTTGGGTTTTGGTTTTTTGTTTTTTTTTTCCTAAATGACTTTGCAGCCCACTTCTGGAGAGTGGACTGAAAGGAAAGATAAGAAATGGGAGTATGATTAAAACAAGATTTAGAAAAGGATCAATTTGATCAAATTCTGGGGAATGGAGGAGGAAATTTACTTTTACCCTTTTGCAGACAGGGGAAAACAGTTGTTTCTTTGTTTCTGATTAAGTATATAACACTGTTCTTTTATTGTTTTCTGTTTCTGTAACAGTGGAAGGTAAGTTGCTACAGTTAAGATAGCATTTGGATGTTACTCTGGTATTAGCCAAGGATGAAAAGAAAGCTTTAATTAAGAGATCATAACAGCCTTGTATCCACAGCAGATCAGGCAGGTGTTTGCTGACAGCTTCCTTCTCCTCTTCTACTCCCACCACCTTCCCACGCGCTCTCCCTCCACTTAAATAAGTCTTTGATTTCATGGAAATTTGGCAGCTCGTCACTGCATCCAGAACATCCCCTTTTTCTCTCTGCCCTATAGCTTTGCAAAATATCCACAGGTCTGCTAGAGTTTGTCTATGGAGGGAGATCTTCAACACTTCAAAATGTTGATCCCAGGCAAGGATGCTCTTATATTGCCAGAATGGGTCCAAGCTGAAGTCTCCATCAACACCAAGCTGGATGTATGCATTTGTGGAGCTGGGAGGGGAGCCCTGTCTGAGTCTTGGACTGAGCAGACTCTGCTTTTGCAGTGCTCTGTCCTGCTGCATTACCTGTTCACCCTTCACCTTGAGGATCATGTTGAATCACCCATATTTTTAGGAACTCATGCCCTAATGAATCCCAGAACAAGCTTTACAACAATCCTGTAGGCACGATACACACAAGCATCCTACTCTTCTTCATCAAACGATAGTTTGCAGATAAGTGACAGTGGATGCTTACAGCAGAAAAAGGTAGATAAGGACCCGAAATGAAACAAACAAACAACTCTACCTCTCTAAGTGGGATGATAACATTACAGCAGCCATTTTCTTTGCTGGCAAAACAGATATAACTGTCTGAAGCATACATCCTTCCCGCTGTGTGACAGCGACTAAACGGCGTCCAGAGAGAACAGTCTACAACTTCATGCAGCTTCTCCTTCCTGGGCAATCTGAAGAAGGCCCGAAAGAATTCATTCTGTGCTCTGGCTTCAAGATCCCTTAGGAGAAAGCAGTAAGAGCGAATCACAAGACCCCGAAAGCCAGGACATCCAGCGCAAGGTTTGCTTTTCTTGTTAGCCTCACCAAGAGCGAGGGAAACAGAATAAAAGCACCGTGCACTGCAATCTTCACTGCCTATGTGAACAGATCAATAAAAGACTGACTTTGAAATACAAAAAAGAATTATTATCAATACTTGCTTGTTTAACAATAAGGTCAAAAGCAACTACTGTAATGACTAGGAAAGGAAAGGGCAAAATTTAAATCAGCTGGTTTGTTGGGGATTTTTAAAATTATTATTTAACCATGCATTTTCTATGGCTGCTGTATGACTTTCCAGCCTCAAAGAGTTACAGATTTCAATGCCCAGGAGACAACTAAATCTTTCATCTCACGAACATACATTGAGCAATGGAGATTAGCTTTATGTTCCTTGTTTCCCCTCCCAGTAGTATTACCAACATCACCCCAGGGATTTGCATCTGCACCCAAAAGTAATGCATTCGCTTGATAAGTACTTCTGAAATGGTCAGTAATAGAAGAGTTAATGATGGTGGCAATTACGTCATCGCATCCTTGACTTGGAGAGGTATCAGCCTCTGAGAGCCCCCAGAACAGTTGCAAAATGCAAAACAGTTTCAGGTCACTTACAGACTCAGTTGGGAATAACAGCACCAGCTACATTCAGTTTGGACTTGGCTTCCTTCCAGTCACCCATCCACATTTATGTGGAGAGAAAAAGTTTAAATAAATGAAGCTTTCATTACTGAGCTATGGTTATGCAGACTTGGCTTTGGGGATTTTTTTTTTCCTCCTCCTTTTTTAATGAAGAAATCTGCAGTAATTTAGAGAGCTATGTAATTACATTATAAACAGGCCACGGCTATTAGCTCACCAACAGCAGCTCCAGAAACATTAGGGCTTAAATTCTACCATTTTCTTTACAAGAAGTAAATTTTTCCAAACATGATTCACCTCAGGAAAAAAAAAAAAAAAAAGCTTGACTTTGTTCCATTGAAAGAATTTAAAGCGTGGGCTGGAGCATAACAGGGAGTGGTACCTTGGTGCTGTAAATCCCCTCTCCGCTCCTTCCGTCACCCTCCTCTTCTGCTGACACCTTCCCACTACCCCAGCCCTGCTGTTTAAAAATAAATTGAGACAGATGAAGCCTGTGCTTCAGTAAGTAAATCAATTGTTTCGGTTTTTTTATTTCAGTTTAATCCATAGAGAAAACAAGCCATGTGAAACAGGGAGGAAGACAAGCGAGAACAAACCGAGACCTGAGAAGGGAGGATCTGTATCTGCGACCAACAGAAAAGACAGAATGCGCTCGACCAGCATTCGGCTGCTGTTTCCTTCTCAAGCATTATCTTCCTTAATAATATTATCCAAGGAAAACAGACAAATAGTCTCCTGTTTTTCACAAAGAACAAAGAGAAACCCTCTTTGTGGAGGAAGACAAAAAGGTTGCTCCCAAGTTAAAATTCCACAGCAAGAGCAACTCTGATAAGTGCCCGCAGCGATCCGCTATTGTGACAAAGCTGGATCAGGATATGCCTCCTAGTTAACTCACCACTAAAATATTTTCCATTTCTGCACGGCACAGATGAATGCTGCTGATAGCATCTGCAGTCAGGTCCGGGTAGAGCTGTGCTCTCCTGCTATTGTGCTGAGAAGGTAAGACCCTCCCTGCATCTACTTGGTTGTGAAAATTTCTATACCTTTGTATGAAAAGAGGCATTACACCTAAGAGTGGGACCTCCGTTGAGGCAGAGAGCATCTGTTACTTAAGAGCTGACTGTTTCTAATGCTCCAAAATCTGCAGTTTCCGAGTTTTCAGATTTTGCTGTCTCTTGGGGCTGCAGGCTCCAGGTGTGGGGCCTTTTAGACAAGCAGCCGCAGGTTTTTAAGCTGAAGAATGACATTTCCTGCATCTGAAATGAAGTAAATTCACCAAGCGCTGCATCCAACCCTCTCACCCCATGCTGGCGGAAGGCTGCCAACCCCGACATCCCTGGAACTGCCCGTGTCCCCCCCCGTGACTCCTGACACAGGGTCACACAGGACCACCACAGAGACCAGACCGCAGCCAGGGCTGCCCCACAGATAAGTGCCAAAACAGGGGCCAGCGCGCTGGTGGGAGGGATCCTGGACAAAACAAAAGGGTAGCACGGGGATGAAATGCTGTCAGCACCTACCGCTGTGGGCTCAAACAAGAGGTTTTATTAGAAAGTGGCACACTGTGAAAATCTTTCCTGTTAGGCAGGCAAATTCTAGGGCTTAAAGCAATTGCTTCACTTCATGAATACAGCCAAACAAAATTAGAGCTGGTTAAAAAAAACCCCAAACCCTCTAACTGCAAAAAACCCACCCACTAACAAAATTAGCTCCTAAAACAAGACAGGCATTGTTTAAACGTGATACAGCAAAGATGCAGCAACTGGCCCACGTCACCAGGACCCACAGCTTCCATTTTGAGTTTCACAGTACCTCCAACACTGAACAGAAAGGCAACCTTGCTACCTAAGGCCCAATCTGTTGAAATTTTGTCCTCTAACTTAAAATTTTCCATGTTGGTTTGGTTTTTAAGCAAATGCAGTGTACTGAGCTGTACCTAAGAAAAAAAAGGAATGCTAAAAATAATGTTTATTGAGTGTCAACACATGCATCAGAAGAATAAAAGGCAAGGAGATGCAATTGCCTTGTTCCCTACTTTTCAGAAAACTCAGCAGTTCTTTCCAAACGCAGTTCCCGACTTGCACGTTACAGGATCCTGGACTGCCTCCAACTCCAGCACTTCAAAGTGCACAGCAAGTCTGAACTGTGATAACTCCTTGTGTGTGACCCCCACGTTACCTTCCAAGAGTTTTAAATTAAAGGAAATAACACACAAGACTAACAAAATGCCTAAAAGTATCAGGACACTTAAAATTGTGTCCTCACTGTCAAATGTTTTTCTCTGCTTTGTATCTAACAGAAGTCAACTTGGCAAGATTTTAGCTCTGCTGAGTCACTTGCTCCCTATCTAAAATCTAACCAGACTGGTTGACCTCTTGCTTTTAGAGACCAATTACTAGACTCTTCTTGCTATTCAGACTCCAGAGAGTTACAAATTTTGGAAATAACACAGGCGATTATATATGTCTTGTTTATTGGAAGAACTGCTAAATTTGCGTGGCAAGAAAGGCTTCTTGTAAGCAAGCCAGGAGAAGCTGAGAAGAGTCAACTTGACTTGTCAGGACACATGTAAACTGAACATCATTCCTTTATGTAAGAGGAACACTGGACTTGTAGGGAGGAGATGCAATGGATATTTTAGCCAGAACTGATGAAAGCCTTGGTATTTCCCCACATGGAACTAATAAAACCAGACTGAAGTAAAAAACTGTTGTACCAAGCCAGCTGAAAAAAGAGTACCCCAAAAAGCAGCCCTCAAAGGCTCCCTGGTAAATTGGAAAGCTGTATCAAGAGGACCTCCTTGGGGGTCTGTCCTGGACTAGCTTCTGTTCAACATCATCAGCAGCAATCTGTACAATGGATCAAGAGACTGTTGTTATTAAACCTGCACACGATGTGAAGCTGGTAGAGGCTAATGAGCAGAAGAACAGGAACAGATTCAGATTTATATCCATAAAGTTAAGGGATGGTGTGGAAAAAAAAGCATTACAAGTATTTTCAGGTGTACATCATAAGCTGCACAAATGCAGTATGGAGATCAACTCCACCAGCAGCCATTTGGCAAAAAGAAAGGACCTAGGCGTTACGCAGGATCACCAGCTGAACGTGAGCCGACAGCCTCGCGCTCCCAGGAGGAAGAGGAGCACTGTGCTGGGCTGCAGAAGTGCACGGCCACCGAGATGCAGCACAGCAGTCCCGGCGTGGCTGCAGAGATGGTCACGCTGCTCCTGCCCGGGTCAGCACCAGCTAGGAACTGGGGGCAATCCCGTATCCCACCACCCCACGCCTGCAGCCCCATGGGATAAGTGACGAATGTCCAGAGAAGAGCAACCAGAAGGGCTAAAATCAAGACCTCTAAGAAAAACCTGGCTGAACTAGGGGAAGAAAAGAGAAAGGAGATGCATACCAACCTCCAAATACACAAATGGTTGCTCTGAAGAGAGAGAGAACACCGATCTCTTCAATAGTACTGGATAGGACAAGAAGTAGCAGACTCAAAAAGCAGCACAAAAGGTTCAAGTTAGACTTCAGAAAGTCTTTTCAATGACAGGACAGCAAAGTACCAGTATGGATCCTGATATTTCCATTACTGGAAATCCTTAAAAACAGGTTGGGCAATCATCTGTCGCAAGTGACACACAGAGATAATCCAAACCCTGCCTTTTGCCAGGCAGGTGCAATAAAAGGAGGGTCTTTCTAGTCACATCCTCCTTGTTGCTCAAGGTTTACAGCGTTCTCGGATTCCCTCTCTGAAGGAATTAATACAAACTGAAGTGATGTTTACGATTAAAGATACTTCAAACACTTTCCATTCAGCTTAGATCAGTGTTAAAAACTGTCTTTGCCTTCATATGAAGCAAAGCTGTCCTCATTGGCAATTCACAGTTAGACATGAAGAAAAGAAACCGAAGTGGTTAGAGCCTGGAGAAATGTATCATACTTTTGAAACCTTACTGACAGCAGCACTAAAGCTTTTAAATCGCGTGTTCTGCTCTGGCCAATTTCCTCGGTACATTTGCGGAATGCAATGGATATTCTTGCATCCTGAAAGAGATGGAAATAAGAAGTACAAGTACCTATACCAGAGATTTTAGTGACCTTCCTATAAAAAAAAAGAAAAAATAGTTACCGTATGTGCCAGTAAAATTGTATGGCACATAAATATATCTGCAAGAAATAGCATTTCTAGTTATCAAACACCTCAGCTCTACTTTGCTTTTTATGGCAATTAACTTAATTGCCATTAATCCCTTTTAATCTATTGTTCCGGGCCTTATACTCTCATTAAGCAGCACGGAAACTTGTATATTTCTGGCTATGATATAATCTGTGTCACAGACTGTAGGCCTAATCCCACAGCCTCTCTGAGTCCCCTCCCTCGACTGCTCAGCAGGATGACCCCAAGACCCTCAGGAACAGCAGCAAAGGTTTCTGCTTTTCAGAACGTAGAATATACAGACCATTAAAAATGCATTTTTTAAAAATAAGGATATTGAGACAAGCCTCTTGCAAAACAAAGCCTAACAAACAAAAGCCATCTACAGCAACTTCATTAGACACAACTGGAATAGTTCTAATGATGTGTGGATTATTGCTTTCATTTTGATAGACTACTGTTTGCTTCCAAATCATGCACAAGAATTAACAAAGACAATTATCGGGGGGAAAACGTTGAGAGAAAAATAGTTGTTCTTTTAGTACGACAATGGCTTCAGGAAAAAAAACAGCAACAAAAACTTCATACACCAAAAAAGTTCAACTCCCCCCAACCATGTTAGCATTAAAAACCAGTTTATCCACTATTCAAACTACAGTCTTGCTTAATCACGTTACATCAAAGTGGTTGCTGAAGTGTGACAAAGGGCACCAGAAACAGCAACTTCTCCAACCACTACCCAATTCGTGCAGAGGAAATCGGATTTTGGCATCTTCCATGTTTCTATGTTTTCCCTTCTGCCATCTCAAGTTACAGCACATCATCACAGGTTAGAGAACATCTTGCCCGGGAACTCTCCAGTAAATATATTTTTATCCCTCCCTCTCCTCTGCTGCCCCCAACTTTTTTTTTTTTTTTTTTTAAGTTGGAAGGAAGGAGAGGAAAAAACCTTTTTGAGTAAATGTGTGGGATGGTTTCTGTTGCTGGTTTGCTAATAGACATACTACTTTTCAAAAACGCCACAAGGTACTTACAGGTTGATTCCCTGAGAGCCTCCTTATTACAGCACATTACTAAGCTTGTACTTTTCTTTGCAACCATAATTTTAGTTTCTTTGCAGTTTTCCATTCAGTTGGCACCCCTGACTCAAAGACTATTTGGGGAAGTGACAATGGTGAGTTAAAAATCAGTAGATGCTGAAAATCCCTCCCCCCAGTTTTTTGTTACATCTCCTCCGGATTTACTTTCCTTGCTTTGTGCATCTAACTTTTCCATCCAAAAGCGGGAGGAGGGTGGAGTGGTAAAGCATGGAAAGGGGCTCAGATACAACCTATTACTCACAGCCATATCCTACATTAGTTGAAGTGCATATCCTACATTTCTTGGGCCAAAAACCTACAATGTTAACAACATCCAGTTACACATATATTGTAAAAACAACAGTAGCTCCTGTATTTAAAGGAACCCGGGCTATGAAAAAAAAGCCTGCAAAGACGTTCGTGGCTGCTCACCACTATCACCTCAAATTAATTCCTTGATGACATCATGGATGAAATCCTGGTATCAGTGATTTTCTTTATCGTGTGTACATATGAAATGGCAGAGAAAGTGCATTTTATTGTTTTAAACTCCATTATGAAAATTTGTGTAAGTGTTTAGCTAAGATATATACCCAACACCACTGCAAAAATGCTCCTCAGAAACAATAAAGCGGCTACTGGACACGTTCTCTTTTTTTGGGAAAGGATACCACGCATTCTTTATGTTTTAGCCAGGAAGCAACACCTGGGTCATACCTCTGGCAGAGGGAGAGGAAGGAAGAGCAGGAAAGGGTATGATTCAGGAAGGGATAAGTGTTCCACTCACACCCCATTCAGAAAAGAAGTATTTTCAACCAGCACCTTAACCCTGACGCCTCAGGCAAATTCCAGTTTGGGCTATTCCATCCTGCCCACCTAAAATTCCTCTGGGCAGTTTCCCTTCCCCTTTCCCACAGCAGCAAATAAAACACAGAGTTGTGTGTTGTGCTACTAGCAGAGAAATAGTTATCAATCTTCCCCCTGAGAGCCGAATGCATTTCTGTAGTGGGAGCGGAATGCGGAGATGCATTTCGGGGACGCATGGGGTAGAGCTGACAATAGCATATTAATTTGTTGCAACTGCCTGTAGGTTTTTTAAGTCCTATAACTGCTTGCTAAGTCAGCTATGGCAATCACGCTAGTGGGAAATTCCCTGTTTCAGATATGATCAAAAGCAATAATTCTACAGAACTGACAGCACTAGGAAAGCCTACACATTGCCAAAATTATAAACAAAATAATGCTTCTCTTCAGGGAAGACGGAAAATATCCCTTGCTGCAATCTATCCTTCTACAGGGAATGGTACTTTTAAAATAAATGAACAAAAAACCACAGTGATGTTCAAGGAAAGAATATAAAATGGAAAAAGGTATCTTGCACACAAGTTAAAATGCACCTATTGGATATACCAAAACACATTATAAAATCTCTTTTGTGCCCAAGCGGGTAAACCTTACCCAGCTAACACAGCAGACCATGAAGCCCACCACAGAACCTCTGCTCATACAGCAATTTAGCTTTTTACCTCTTGGTAATCTGAGTAGGATCCTGCAGGCCTGGATCCAGTTCAAAGATCTCATTATCCAGTAGCCTTCGGAGTGTCACATCTGCCAGTTGCTCCATGATCCTGAAAGCCTCAGCAATATTGAGGAATGTGGAGAAGTCGCGCTCTTTATTTGGAGTGGTGACACGGACCGTGTCGGTCATGAAGACGTTGGATGTTCTTTCCAGCTTCTGGACCTCAACCCAGGGAATGATAAGTTTCACTGCCATCAGCGAAAAAAGCAAAAGTGGGTTGGAAACTCTGCTTACATTTTTCAGATTTCAGAATGAACTGCCAACAACCGAAGAAGAGAGAGACCCATTTTTACAGACAAAGACCAAGCAAAAGCTGAAATGCCTGTCATTACTCTACATTCATTCTCCCCCACTCCAAAAGACTGTCTTTTTCAGAATCTCTCCCTCAAAATTTCACCTATTTTCATAAGAAGTGCTGGACTGGGGAGTTCTGCCTTTGCACAACACCTGCCACAAGCTGTGCTCCTAACTCCTTTACAAGTCATTTCTGCAGCCTGCTTCATTACTACCAGAAGAAACAGTTCATTTCAAGAGTACAAAGACAATAAGGAAAGGCTTTGTAATCTCCCAGAAAGAAAACTGTAGGCAGGTGGAAACCCAATTACATGCACAGTACTTTAACTTTTAAAATAAAGCTAACTCCCATACAAAAGGAAGCTTTTGCACATAGACATTTTTATAAAGTTTAATTACTACTATAACCAGGGCATTAAAAAAAAAAAAAAAAAGCTGCCTAGGCAACAGAATCTTCTCATTTTGATTACTTTTTACTGAAAAGGTGCACAGGCAAATCTTGCCCTGAACATTAACTATAGTTAGACTTGTTTATAGAAAAGAAAAAGTATAGGACACTGTTCTCTATACTTAAACACTGCTGAATCACATAAACACAAATGGTAAACACAATCAGTTTATTTTAGATAACCACTGCAGGATGTTCCTTGCCACTGTCATATGAATCTCTGGGTAGAAATTAGGCTGGAAAGGACTTTAAAATAGATTAAATTTCTTCTTAACAACTGTTGGAAGCTTCCCAGGATTCTCTGTGCCAATAACATCAAGACTACACCCCCTAACATCCCTAGCTGGTCTCCTGATGCCAATAAAGCAATAAAAAGGCAGTAATAACAAACATTGTCATATATATATGACACTTATCCATGATCGTTAATTACCTAAGGAGCTACCCTCAGCAAGTTTTCTGTACTACATGAACCACAGCTGTCAAGATTATTTGCCGATTACATTTTTTCTTACTTAAATAAAGCACAGCTGCGTCAACACGCACTAACTGTTGCGAATGGTCATAAAATCATCTGTACCGGCACAGCCAAGGGAAGAAAGATTAAATAGCGCCGTAGCAATAGCACTATTGTTCACGCAGGTCGGAATCACATAGGCTCTACAGTGTTGGTTATAGAAACAGCACAGCAGACTGTAAGGGGCCCAAACTACTGATGAAAGGTACAAAGTCTTCAAAGTTTTAGAAAAAACACAAGTTTAATTAAAAAATGTGAAGAAACTTTGGCATGCCCTTTCAAGAAACCTGACATTCTAAGCCTCTGAAATTCTGCAAATATTTCGAGGCTTAGATAAAAGGGGACTTGTCCTGGAAAAAATGTTCCATGGAGTTTATGCTCACATAAGCCATAAGTTAATTTTATGAGAAGCTGAAAACAGGTTCCAATATTGCATTCCAGGTCATTTCAACATAAAATAAAACAAGGGGAAGGGGACAGACTTGCCAGAAGCAGAAGATTTAATGCTTTGCCTATAAAGAGATTTCAGTCTACAATTTGGGGGGATTTTTACAGAGTTAAAACACGTTTAAGAACTATTTTTATTGCAACTCACATATTGGGTTTTTTCCCTGTGCTGTATAGAAGAATACAATAAATGTGATTTCTTAGCAATATTTTCAAGACCTGATTTAACCGGATTTAATTTGTGATTGCTACCTGAAAAAAAAGACAATGAATCACTTGTTCTACATATAATCAGCATCAGCTTCTCAAATAGTAACAATGAGAACTATAGTAAATCAGGATTATTCGATGTAATACAAGTATTTCATAAATGTGACAAAGTACTACTAGCTTTGAAACAGAAGCAATCTGCTTTATCAGGATCGAGGAAGTGGGAAGCATTTCAACATATAATGCTTCCCACTGAGCTAGGGAAGTTTGTTTAACCAAAAGAAAATCCAGGTTTTTATTTCACATTTCCATGCAAATGCATGGGAACACAAAGGCAATGCAACAGACTGCAACAGTGAATGAACAGTGTATTTTCCATGGTCAAAATGAAAAGTTGCAAACATGTAGTGGTTTGTGGGGGTTTTTTTGTATTCTCATAATGAATTATTATTAAAAAGAGATGAGAAGCAATTTCTTCTTAAATAATACAGCATGATGTTGTACTTCCAGTATCATTTAACAATCTGTGGTATTGCATGAACAAAATTTTTGGAACAATATAAAGGGTTTTTCTCTCTCCCTCCTCCTTCCCCCATTATCTATCATTAATAAGTATCATTTTTGCTTTGTGTGCTTTGGCAGGCCAGATATCTCAGATTTAATGAGAAAAAGCCTGCAATGATAGCAAGAAGAAATGACTGACAAAGGATATTATTTAATACTAAACAGAAAACAAGGAGATTAAATAAGAACTCAGATATCTAGTATGTATCAAGAGACTCCATTCTAGTCTTCCCAGCAAAACTCAACTTCTGTTTTTATAACAAATAACAAACTTGCCAGCATTTTAAATCTAACTCTGCCACCTTTTGCAGATATGACAAAATAATTGGCCTGAAATAATATAAGGGAAGTAAGGACCTCTAACTCTATCTTCCTATGTTAGTCTTAGAAATTACCAATTACTATCTTCCTCATCTTTACATTAATGTACTTCATTTTTAAACCTACATTTTTATTTGATTAGCCATCCCAATATTAAACCCAGACAGTAAATGCTAAAGTTTTCCTAATTGTTTTAACTGACAATTCTTGCTATATTTATAACCATATAGTTTTATATTACTGTCCTTGCTGAAGTTCCAGCAGGACAAAGAGGACTTAAAATGTTATCAGTTCATGCACAATCGTACTAAATAGAGACATGCTATAGAGTTTACATGGCTACATTCATTTTTACATTCTGATATCTATTCTGACAGGCTTTTCATAATCACATGACCCTTCCTCTGTAGAGGAACACCATGACCAAAGTCTTACAGCTCACTGAACCATCTGAAGGTCTAAAAACCCCGGGACACACTTCTTGTGATCTTCCTGCACTGTTATGCAGAAACACACACACAAAATCCCTAAACTGCTGTTGCTTTCCCTTAAAAACTCTGAATTTTCATCTGGTTCTCCACGGCACAGCCCAGTTATGTTTCCTGGGCTACTTTCAGGCAGGCAGCTGGACTCTGGCATCCCTGGTCCCACTAGCCCTTTCCCTGCCCCCCCGGCAGCGATGACTCTGCTTCCCTGCTTATGGGAGGGACCCGTCCTTACTCACCATTTTCGGAACTAAAAGTCTCTATTTCAGAATCTGTAGGAGGTCTGTTATATTTTAAGGCTGCTTCACCATAGCAAGAAAAAGAACCAGATAACAGCTGTGTCTGCATGCTCTTACACTCTCATTTTTACTACTGGATTAATAATAAAATATAAACATAAAGGCTGAAGTGAGAACTAAATTAAACAGGATCTCTCAGCTGAACAACAAAAAACCCAGAAACTAAACTTCAGAGGTGAACTAGGCTTTTCATAAAAATTCTAGGTATTCTTGCTTTTAAATATATTTATATCTCTTCCCAGCATCAGATTTCTTAAGCATTTACACTTACATTCTTTGCCCAGGAAAAAGGAATAAAAACAGAGATGATTGATGCTCAAATAAAGCCAGCCTTGCCGAGGAACTTTTCCTTTCCAACAGCAACATGAATAATAGGTGATCAACTTCTCTGCTTCAGGAAAATTAAATCTGGATTCAAATTTCACCAGGGCTTCTCGGAACTTCTCGGGGTCTTCCTCCTGCTCGGCAAGCTTGCTGCTTGTTTCCTCTGCAATCAGCGCCTGAGTCCATAACAAGATAATATATCAGGATAAAGCTATGGCATTCACACTCGAGCAAGTTGCTACAAGCTACCCATTCAAATTTCAATAACACAACCCTTTCTTACAAAGCAATTCAAATTGATTTGCAGTTTTCACAAATGGAGAAATTTCTGTGGTGTTTGCATCTCTCACACATTTTGAATGCTTCCAAATCAAAACTTCCAGGGGCTTTCTTTTATTATTATTTTTTCAATGAGTCTGGCAAAACCATGCATTTACAGTTTTGCTGCTGCTTATGATCACTGTTATTTGGCGTATACAGAGCAAAGGCAGAGTAACAATTGTGTATGTTGACCAGTACTATTCTCCTATGAAGAGGCAATGCAGTGAGATGTGTCAGTCACTTGTAACATGCTTGGAACCATTGAAAACATGGTTTCAAGAACATCTATGTAAATATAATTAAGTGTTGAGAATTTTAATAGCGGTATTACAACAAAGGAGTTAAGTATGTATTGCACCGTTCAGACAAATAAACTGTTACAGCACCTGGTATAGCTTGCAATTACCAAGCAGTCCTAATATGCCAAAAATCTACAGCAGAGGCAAGGGTCCAAAACCTGGACTTAACATTAACTAATGAAACCTGAAGAATTTTAAAATATGTGCTGTGCTAGGTAACAGGCTGTCACAGCATTATCAAGAGAGATTAATTTTATTTGAGCCTTTCAGTGCACTTAGACAAAGTTGTTTTTTTAAGAAAGCAGGATAAAAACTAAGATTTCTACGGTGATCTTTTGCCTCTCCGTCCCCTTCTTCCCCAACTTCAGAGCCCACTGAGATCACAGCAGCAGGGTTGAAATTCACCAAAAACGTTACGTTCCTACAAATTTTCCAGACCAAAAAAGGGGTATAGGGGGAAGAGCACCTCGCTAAAACTCTTAGCCAGGAAAAGTCAGCAGCAGGACCTGAGGTACAGGAGTCACCAGCAGACCCACATCCTCGCCAGCCATCACCGAGCTCCTCTTGGAGTGTATTTTTACTAGACGCAGAGCTCAGGGCACCAGGCTTTCTAAGTTTTACCACACAAACTGTTATTGTTTTAAATCTGGTCCTCGGTCACCAAATCCCTTTACTTTTAAAATTCTTTAGTCTTCCAAAAGGATGCTCATTTCTGCAACCCTGTGGCCAGCCAGCAGCTTCGCTGCAGCGCCCGGCCGTGACTCCCACGTCCTGCAAAGCCACCGGCAGTTTCCACGCCAAATCCTTACGATGCAGGTGCCATGGCACAAGGACCTTGTCCCCTGTCCCTGTGCTGCGGGGACTGTGTCGTTGTCTGCACAGGTGTGCTGCTGGCAAATGCAGGCACTGTGGCTATCACCTGCTGACACCTCTGAGTCCCATCGAGAGGGACAGGAGTATGGAAATGGGCAGGAGAAACTGATGGGTTACAGCTAGGAAAAACACGGGAGGTAGGAGGATGAACGTAGTAAGGAGGAAAAGCTGAGATACAGGAAGGGAAGGTGTTTCATATATTGTTTTGGAAAGGTGAAGGAACTGAAAGCAGATGAAGAAAGCTCAGCTGCACATCACAGGGAAGAGAACAGTGAAGCTGGAAAGGGATGGGTGGAATAAAGACTAAATTAGATACTTTGGGTTTGAGATGTTTCCAAGGAGATGCAAGTAAAGATGCACAGATGCCAGCCATATCAGGTGCAAGTGCCACACAGAAAACCAATAAATAATGTTTAGACGGACAAAACCAAATATGAATGACAACAACTTCATGACATTATTTCTAATAAACCACACATAATCAGGCAGGGAAGGGTAAAAGTAAGAGAGTTCCCTTACCTTCACTTTCCCTTTGACAAAGCTAACAATATCTTCTTTATTGTCAAACACAGACAAAGTATGGAGCAAATTTTGTTCCAGCCATTCCCAGTGCTGGTTTATCTCCTCTGCAGTGGCACCTAGAAAAGCAAAAAGTAGTGTATTGAAATTCATCCTACAAAATAAAATTGAAAGGAAGAAAAAAAAAGTAATAAAACACACTATTTCATTAATCCATTATGAGAAACTGAACTTTCAACCTCAAAATTCTTGGTAGCAAACAGGTTGAAAAGGTCTTGTTCGTAGCAGTATAGTTAGAGAAAAACAAAAACCTCATTGTTTTAGAGAATGAGTTTTAGTGCTTTTAGTTTTATCTTCTCAGACGCTCTTAGCCAGCAAACGCTGCATTAAAAGTCAAAGCAGAAAAAACAGCAAAACTTCATCCTGAGCTGCTGGACTGTAGCTTATTTTGACATGAAGTTCCTTAACCAGCCACTGGAAACCTCTGATTTACGTCCTCCTGTTCCCAAAAGTCCCTGATCTTCCTTTCTCCCTCCTCGGTACACACATGCATAAACACACACCCCACACACATGCACACCCTTTGAAAGGAATATACATGGTCATAATCTGCATCCTGTTTTAAAAGCTCTCTATAATAATTAAAGTACCTAAAAATAAAAGAGTTTGGTTCAGCACACCTACAAGGTCTACAAGAGCACAATTCTGCAGTTTGAGGAAGAAATACAGAACAGAAAATCTTTGACAAACACAGATTTTCAAATCTTTAAGGCTTCCTTCTCCAAGGATTTATTTGAGGGGTTTGCTGCTGTTGTTTAAATGTAATGTGTTCACACTAACTCCAGAAATAATATTTCAGTCACCACCTATTTGCTTTGGCTCTT
The DNA here is from genome assembly GCF_947461875.1 of Haliaeetus albicilla. NCBI lineage: Eukaryota > Metazoa > Chordata > Aves > Accipitriformes > Accipitridae > Haliaeetus > Haliaeetus albicilla. The sequence goes on from NC_091507.1 coordinate 17,304,209, forward strand.
TCTGCTTGAAACTGAACTGTTGCTGCATCACACGATTACAGAAAAGTCAGAGCAAGATGGGCACCATACAGAGCAATGAGGGAAAATCTGCCCCCTCCAGATCTTACTGGTCAGTGATTAAAAGTTATAGGTAAAAAAGTAAAGGCAGCAAAAGTTCATTTTCCTAATGCCTTGCTAGTGGAAGAAACAGAAGTAGGTGGATGTAAGAGACATACAAATCAGATTAATATAATAATAAAATGAATCTCAAATAGAAGACCCATTATCTCAACATTTGATATGTGTGTACATTAGAGATGCATCATGTTGCCTCACAACAAAAAAAATGATAAATTTAGCTAAGGATTTTCCACTTTCCTCTGCTCTGTTTTCCATGCAGAATGCCAACTGGCAGGGAAACTTCCCAAGCTTTAACTTCCTTGACAGAAAGGTCCTGTGATAGAACTTCATAAATATCATTAATCAAGGTTAAATTAGAAAAAAAAAAATAAATAAAATCACTAAAGAAGAGACACTTAAATGCCCTTTAGGTAAAGAAAACAAATTATATCAATGGTTAAGAACACCACAAATACACTCACTTTATACTGAAAAGGCTGCGCAAAGCAAATACTGAGTTGAATTTTTATTTCTGAGCAACCTAAAAGATACCAACCGTATGGGAGAGCTGGTGGGCTTACTCACGTGAAATAAGCCGTGAGCAAGACATCTTTCACAGCAGCACCCACACTGCTCGGACTGCTCTGAGCCTGGGCTCTGGCAGCAGCTATCTCCCATCGGGGGTACTGCAATCCTGCCTGCCTGCCTTTAGCTATCTCCAGGGATTCTGCTCAAATACTGCAAGATCTCCCTGCCCCTTTCATTTGGTCAGGCCAAGCCCTCAGCCTTTCTGGTCCTTCTTTATTTCTAATTTCCATTTCACGGCTTAAAGTCGTCCTGTGATTTGTCCCAAGCACTGACAATCTCTTCCTTATCCCTCTTCCTGTGCCGATGCTCTGCACAGCATTTTATTCCACCTTTTACCCACCTTCTTCATGTGCCTGTGCCAAATGTACGCTTAGTCTAACCACAGCCTCACTCCTCATAATCTCTTCTTTAAACTCACTTCTCACCAATCCCTTTGCTCTCCCTCTCCCGAAACCTACTTCACTTGACTGGGACTTGGGTTTCTGTTTTGCCCACAAGCCTTCTGAAAGGAAAATCCTAAGTGGCTCTACACTAGGGCTGAGGTTAGCCTTTTTTTTCTTCCCATACTGGTATAACATGATTAACCATCTGGATTAAAACATCTCTGCCAGAACAGCCATGCTGGGCAGAGATCAGACTTCCTAGCAGCCCTCAGAGATTTGCGAAAGTCTGTAACACAGATCTGACCCTTACGCATATATTATCATTTAAGCCTACAGCTCCTGGAACAGAGGACTGCCAACACACAATTAAAAAATGTCATTTTAATTAACTGCCTAATGACATGATGGCTACCCCTAATGAATTTACACCGGGAGACTGGAAGGAGCTCCTGGAGCTGCTCCTTGTCCTTGCTATACAGCAGGAACCTTAATTTGACTCACTGCTCCTTCCAAATCCAGTAACAAAACTCTTAGCATCGTATTTGTGCAAAGCACCTTGCTCAGACAGGACAGAGCTGAGCGAGCACAGGGAAAGTCCTCCAGCTTGCTGAGACAAGGGTCGGGTGATGCTGTTCCTCTGACTCCTATTGCCAGTGCCAGGTCTCCCCTGGACACTCACATCAGGTTTTCACAGCAGTGATATTATTCAGAAACAACTTCTGCTACCGTGGTTTTTCATTTCTGCGCAGCTCTGGCAACCGCGTACGTCCTACCCACACAGCATACAAAACAGAGCCCTCTGCTTTCCGCTCTGTTACTATAAATCTCATTTTCTCAGGGCTGAGCATCCATTCAGAAGAGCCAAAGAGAATTTTAGAAAACATTAATCAAGTAAGTTTATCTCAGCAAAATCCTTAACCATTCCTACCAGGCAGGTTTTTGATTTGTAGTTCCTTTAATATAAAAGAAAAAAAACCTGTGGGCAGTAAGAGTGTGGATAGGGCAAGGATCAGCCCCAGAAAGGAATATTACATGTATTCAAATGATCAAGAAGCCCATGACAGCAACACTGATCTTACTCTTCCAGTGAAATCTACCTGGCTTCATCAGAGGACTGTAACAGCATGAAGCTCTTAAATTTCTCCATGAGATGGCATTATTTAAATATAAAAAGGAGGCAGGTAGGGATATAAAGCATAGAGCTATTGCAAAATGAAGAAAACCTACCCACAACAAAAATAGCACAAACAGACTTTACGCAACCTTCTTCACACACATCTGGCACAGGGAAAAATTCCCAGTATTAATGGAGAACATGCAGAGGGATCACTGCTGAACCAAGGAAGAAATGCTGAATGACCTTGTACAGAGGAAGGGGGCAAATATATATATATATATAGATTGCCCCTTCCATTTGAAGGACTACTATGTCAAACACCATCAACAACATGTCAACACTTACATTAGCTAACTATTTCATGGCTTGATCCATATAAGAAAGGAAAGAACAGAATAAGAGTAAGAATAAGAATAGAATAGAACAGAACAGAATATTTTCAGTTGGAAGGGACCTACAATGATCATCTAGTCCAACTGCCTGACCACTTCAGGGCTGACCCAAAGTTAAAGCATGTTGTGAAGGGCATTGTCCAAATGCCTCTTAAACATTGACAGGCTGGAGCCATTGACCACCTCTCTAGGAAGCCTGTTCCAGTGTTTGACCATCCTCTCGGTAAAGAAATGCTTCCTAATGCCAAGTCTAAACCTCCCCTGGTGCAGCTTTGAACCATTCCCAAAGGAAAACCTGCAGTAAATTTCAATGCTGGATTTTATAGACCAGCACAGAAGGGATGAGAACAGGCCTGCAGACTGGCCAGGCAAGAACAGGATGAATGGAACAAGCACACCCAGATGGTCTTTACTGTGCCACGGGAAGGTTGCTGCAATTCACATCGATATCACTTTCCTGAAGATGAGCCCAACCTTCGGAGGTTGCAGAAACACTGCAAAAGGGATTAGTGCACAGCAGACCAGGCAATTAGATGTTCCCCCGACAACTCTACCTCCTAAATCATGTAGCATCTTCCAAATGTTCCAGTTATATTTCATTATAACCAAGTGGGGTAAGAGGTTTCACGGTAAGCAAGCGAAAGGCTAGACTGGTGAAAGCCTAGACTAAGTAGCTTCTAGCTGTAAGGAACAATTACTGCTGCAGGAAAAAATCTGCATATGAAGAGAGAACCACACTACTTTGCAAGAGACAGAAAATTAACGCAAAACACCCTCAGCTAAACAAGCTTTCTATAGAAACTTCATGTTCCTAGTTAACACTTTTTCATAATTCCTATCTGGGATTTTAACCAGAGGTTAATTTGGTTGTTAAACAAGCTATAGGCAGTAGCTTCCCACGCACACACTACTAGCTGGTGTTACCTTGAGCTTCTTGGACATGCAGACACTGACCATGCTCAGAATTGGTTTGGGGTTTTCCGTCTGTGACTCACCAATAGCTACGGCCCAGTAAACTTCTGATCCGTTCAATAACTCACCACATGCAATGGCAGAGTAAACCTGTGAGCCTGGAACTTGGAGTAAAATTCGAAATGGAGCGACGCGTGCATTAGAGTCTAACACAGCGTCCAAGGCACCAACCAAGCGACCTGAAAAGAAAAAGGGGGTAAAGAGAATTAGCGCCAACTTTCACTTCTGTAGTCTGCAAGTATTTTCACATCTAAAGCCATAAAATTAAAACACAGAACATAACGATAACAATTCTTCCCCTATTTTATGCTGCAATTTACAGATGCTCACAAAGCGAAAGGCAAACCAGATTAGAAGATCAAAAGCATATCGAGTTCTCTGCATTTCTGGTTTTGCTTCTTATATATGTATATAACCACAGAACTGAAGTGGAAAGACCTGAGGGCACCTTAAGAAGTTACTGTTCCAGCCCTGCTCTGAAACTGGATAAATACACCTGTGCCATAAGCGGTGTTTGTCTAACCTGTTCTTCAAAACCTCCCACAACCAAGATGCAACAACTTCCCCAGCTAGCCTCTTCCACTATTTTCATTAAGTATTCTTACAGAAAAAAACCACCCCAAACAAACAAGCCAACCACCACAATCTCAAACCTTCTTGCTGGAAATTAATCCTGCTCCCTGGAACACGGAGAGTAATTGGCCACAGGCGTTTTTGATGTTAATGCCTGACATACTGAAAAAGTATCATCATGGTTGCCCACCCTTTAATGATTTCTCTTTTTCTAAAGAAACTCAAATCACCTCATTTCTTCCTTACAGGTCATATTTTTAAAGACCTCATTGTTCTTGAGCTTAAACTGGAACCTCTCCAGCTTATCTTTGAGCGTGACACTCCAAACTGGACATGATGCTCACTACTAGTGAAGACTCAGCCATAAGAAGAGTGGAAAATCACCTCCTGGGTGTATCCTGCATACACACCACTGTAACCAAGACAGCTCGCAGCAGTATCCCACTGTAAATCGGCACTTGACGTAAATACAGGCAAACTCATTTTGGAGAGCTGGAGCAATTGCTGCCCCCCAGAAGGATTTTTCAGTCTGAAGGCCAGCTGGAGCTGCCACCCCCCTGCCCCCAGCAGGGAGAACCAAGCTATGCATGAAAAAGTTAGCCAAATGCCATGATTTGCGAGCTGGCATGGTAAAGTAACTTAGAATTCATTTATGGTGCCTATAAATTGCAGTTCAGGAGCAGCTTTATATTCAACTCCCCTATACTGTATGTCCTGCAGAGACAAAACCTCCTATGGAGAGGGATGGCAGACAGCGAGGAATGGCTTTACCATGTTTGCTTATGTCACTACAGTATCTAGTGACATAAGTATCTGCAATACTACATTTTCCCTTTGCACATTTAATTTTTCCAACCTGTTGTACTTCTGCTCCTTCACCATTAACCCAGCACAAAAGGAACTATTCTCAGCCTCCAGAAGTTTTGCCAGCCCTTGGCACCACATGCAGTTTTTATAATTGCATTCTCCAGTCCATCACCCAAGTGATTAATGGAAACAATAAAATGAGACCTACAAAGTCCTCATCTGAAATGCCTTCTCACTTGGACAACATACCACTGCTAATTAATTTGAGTTCGGCACAACAAAGCAGCAGTGTAACCACTTTCTGGTCTAGGAGGTGTAAGAAGCTCACATGGAACAGCATCAAAAACCTTCCAAAAGCAAAGAAAATTACATCAAGTACTTCCCCCTCGCATTCACACACACCACTGACGATGCTTTCAAAGCCAAACAGAAGTTGGACACAGTATGTTTTAAAAATGTATGGTGAGATATTATTCAGCACCAGTTTGCTTCTCAGCTTAATAAATGTACAGATATTACACCCACCTATTTAAAATGGAGACCTGAATTTGGAGACCAATAATACGTATAATACCAGAAAATGCTAAATGCTTTCCTGTAACTGCAAGAAAAGGACAGAAAAATTCATCCAGGTATAAGACCTAGCAAATTATCTGTGCTCACAGAAAACAAAGCACCAACTTCAGTGTACGGTCTTCAGAACAGCTGGATTAAAGCCAGTAAGACAGTATCAAATGATGCAGAGAACAAAAATAGGGTTTACCTTTCAATTTTCAACAGACTTGAACAAGAAAAAAAAAAGATGATGACACTTACGAAGTGCTGCGCATGTTTTCCCCTAATGATGGATCTAGGGGAAAGATTTCTTTTTCATTTCACTAAAGTCATGGAAAAAAGTCAACTAACAGTAAGTGCTACCAAAATCCCAAGAGAACGTTTAATGAACATCCGATTTGTGAAATACTTTTTTTTTTTTTTCAGAAATCATGAAAAAACACATGAAAGCACAGAAGTAGCTGCAAAATTTTGTTTTCACTTCTTAGCCAGTGCAAAATTAAATTCCTTTTTCTGTTCCTGAATAACTGACCAGAAAAACCAATTCCTCTTCTCACTGTCTACTTCTGCTTACAATTTCCATTTTGCTTACCAGCTATTAAAAAGTTTCCTCCTTCAACTGTGAAAAAAAAAAAAAAAAAAAATCTCCCTTGTGTAAACTACCCATAGCTAAAATATTAACTGAGAATGGCAAGGAGGAGCCAGAACTAAGAATCAACGAGAAGAAGAAAAGAGCGTGGTCATCAGGATACCTGCCAGAAGAAAGCCCAAGGGGCCTGCCCCCCATCCTAAGGACGCAGCAACCCCACACCTAAATCACTCTAAGCCAGCGCTGTGGTTGACGGTGGGTCCCGTCCCCGTGCTTGGGTCTCTTCCCAGCCCCCGGCAAGGCTATCCACCATCGCTGCAGGCTGTGCAGCAGACCCTCCATTCGTCTTTTCAGAAGTCTCCTGCCAAACACGGAGCAGCAGCCTTGTTTGGCAGGTCCCCACGACTGTGGTTTATAACCTGTACTTCTGCAGTGGTTCGGCTGCACATAAAGTTGCTGCTTAAGTGCTGAAAAATAAAGGAAAGACTGACAGAGGCAGAAAAAAGGGGAATTATTACAAGCACATTTGCAGGAGCATGAAAAGGATTCAACGCTAATAAATACACCCAGGCCTAATATGATCCTTTAGTTGAAACCGTAGCAGCATGAAAATTGCTAAAACTAGAGGCAAAGTTTTTCCAGTGTGAGTTGCCTCATACTCATTGGGGGTAACTTTCACATCCTAACACTTGTGTTACGCTTCTCACTGAGCATCGAAAAATAAGCAACCCAAAAATCCGTGAACAAACAAACAAACAAGCCAGAAACTTTGCACAGAATAGTGATTTTGAAACATGCTTTGAAAAATATCTAGCTTGTGAGCAAGCACCTTTCTAATAATGTGTCCTAACCGCCTGTTCCATGGAAGGGTCTCTGATAAAATAGGGTCTGCTTATGAAATAAAAGGGTCTCTGGCTCACATGTTGATGCATTAGCATGCCTTCAGTTAGGATGCAGCAGACCTCTTCCATATCACAGGCAACAGTGAAACCAGTTATACTACAGGACAGTCAAAAATTAAAAGGGAACAGAAGCAGAGGGGAAAAAGAGAAGAACTGCTACACTGGTTTCCTTCCCAAAATTCCCATCGTTTTTCTTCTTTTTAGTCTACATGGGCCAAGATTTTTGGGAGGAAGTTAAAATTCAGAGTACCTCTTTCCCTTTAACAAGCTAGTCCACCAACTTCTCGTCCGTTTTTTGACCTCCCAAGATGCAGAAGTATTTCAGGAAAGCAGTTAACTGTACAGTAACTGCACTAAGGAAAGCTGCAGACACAGGTTTGCAAAGTCTTCTGCTAAAGACTGCTGACAGAACATCGCAGGTTCCTCAAAAGGTACAAGTTTCTTCATGCAAAAAGAATATTCCCAGGCTAAAATTCATATGCAAGTTTCAGGTGTAATGTGTACTTCTGACAAATATGGAGGAGGGAACAGCATAAGTGGAAAAAGACACACCTCTACTGAAATTATATGCTTCTCCTCAACAAATCTGATCACTTTAGCTGTAGGCTGGATTTCAGGTAGAGGGAACATCTACCTATATTTTTTCAGAAGTAAGTCTATAAAACAAATCTGGAAAACTCGCTACAAATCCCACACGTGGTAGTTTTTATTTCACTGAAACGTCTACTTTTGTGCATATTTTATTGCTTCAATACTGGAAATCAGAATGCCTCCAAGTAAAACAACACTGTTGTACTTCTAATTGCAAATCCATTTTTATCAAATGTACATGCATATTACAGATACAACACCACAAATAAACTGAAATATAAAAATTAGCAAGGAACCATTTCAAATTCTGCAATAGGTAGGGAGTGTCTCCCTTTTACAGAGGTCAATCTGTAACCTAATGGAACGCAAACAGGACATCAGGCACAATGAACTTGTCGAGCATTTCTTCACAGAAAAAAAGGTAAGTCAAGGATATTTTATAATGATCGGGTTCTCAAATGATTTAACTACCACAAGTGCACCACTCTTCATCTTTAAAGACATGGTTCGTTATACCCCCACAGAAATATAAAAGATCCCATCACAAGTTATCCTGTGTCATGTTCATAACTAATCTAGAAAAAGGAACATGTTTACAGAAAGTTAATCTAATTTCTACAAAACATACCGTATCTTTCAAACTAAAGAATGCAGGCTCTTTTCCCAGATCGGTGTTAATTATCCACGTGGTATTTCAAAAATTCTTTTAAACTTCTGAGACACTGGGCAGAGGGTGATTAAAGCTGAACTCAAACTGAAAGCTGGAACTGAAAAACTATCTATTATTTCCATCTTTTAAGACAATACTCAAGAAACAGTCCAAGGCACTAACAATTATGCCTGCCTCAACAGCACATGAATTAAGGCACCCTCTACATAGAGCAAGATGATTTCTGCTTACCTCCATCATATTTTAAAGGCCTTAAACGGAAATTTTTCAGTACTACTCAAATGCCTTCCCATAAATGGGATGGTCATTTCAGTAGCTAAGCCATGCTGCAAGGCAGAGGGACTTGGACTGATCACTTAAGAGTCTGGGACCAATAAATTAATAAAATCCTCAAAAAATAAAACAAAAAGGCAAAAAGGCCAAAGCTGCTATTGCCTTTTTTTTTTTTTGGGGGGGGGGGGGGGGGGAAGAAAACTTAGTTAAATCTAAGGCTAAGTGACAAAGAAGCCTGCAGTACCACAATACTGGGCAACATTACCCTTCCAGTTTTACTTTGTTTTTAAATAAGACATCTGGTCACCACAGCCAGGATCTTTTTTTTAACACCAACTCATAAATTCACTACAAAGCAGGGAGTGAAGGTCAATGTAGTTCAAAGAAACAGTAACATGCAGTATCTGCAATTAGTTGGTAAGAAACTCTGATGGCATTTCTAAAACCTGGGGAGCTGCAGGCCAGATGCTCACAAGGAGGCACCTCTTCCCACCCGTGTGCCGCAGCCCTGAACTTCCCAAATCAAGCACTTACACCCCGTCTCCCAAAACCAAAGGGATCACACAGAAGACAGAGTCCAGCCTATGCCACCAGCATCCTGCAGAACAGCCTTAGCCCCTGCGCAAGCAAACCAACTACTGCAGAAGACTGAAGCAGAGAGAAAACTTTCCTTCTGCTTCTCTCTGGTCTATTGGGAAAAAAAAAAAAAAAAAAGACTTGAGGTTTCCAATGCACCTGAGACCAGCACAGCTGGACAGATGTACAACAAAGCCCGCCTTAAGAATATCTGCCAAATCGAGCCCTTCCGAGAAAACAGGCAGAGGACCACCGCAGTACCTGGACCCAAACCAGTGTGCCAAGATGTTCAGCTCCTCCAGAGCTCTTGGCCGCAGGCACCTGGCACTTCCAACGTCAGGGAAGCGGTGGCACGGCACGATGCCTGCAGTGACTGCTCGGTGGCTGCTCTGCACGGCTGTGCAGAAGAGCAGCTGGTGGCTATGCTCACCCGTACCATGCCAAAGCCCTGTTTTAAAGACTCATACCCTTTTTTTTCAATCAGAATAGGATATTTTTGTAAGACAAAACCACCAAATTGAGGGATTTATAATTACAGCCACAGCCCAGCATCCTGCCAGGCTCTTGCGCCGGTACAAAGCCATGAAGCGTAAAGCATGCCTCTGAATTCATCCTCGGGAGCTCACTGCTGCTCACTACTTCTGCTCCTCCACCAGAACACTGAGGGCTGAAAGCAAAACAAGCCCAGGAAGCAAAAACAGCGGTCTGACAAAACCAATACTTTACCCGAAAGGAGAAAGCTCTTCCCATGAAGTGGAAGGAACCAACAGGACAGGTTGCTTCCAAGCGGATACAGTTTCGCAAGGAGAGTTAATAGCTGCAAGAAGCACTCTAAACTGTTCAGGCATGCAAACTGGGAGAAAAGAGCAAATCAAACAATTCAGATGATCACAAAAATAAAGTTGGGGGTTTTTTTAGGACAGTGAAATTGAACTAACAGCTTCAATAAAGCAGAATTGATCTTGGCTCTTGGAGGCAGAGAAGCACTCCGTACCCTGAATCCTAATTACACCTCACATAGTTTCCTCCATCTCGCAATGATTTGCAAACAATTAGAGTCTCACAATAGGCATGGTGGGCAGCAATTAGCCACCCTAGAGGAGGCAAGCAAACCGGCTGAATGAGCAGCCCACCACCAGGCAGCAGAACACAGGGAGGGATGCGTGGATGTCCCTGTTCCCCGGCCCCCCACCGTCCCTGTGCTCCAGGTGGAGCAGAAAGGTGGTTTCCACACCAACTGGGATATCTTGCGACGGCACCAGATAGGAGTTGCTCGCCTGGCTCTGCAAGGTATCTCAGCAGCTCTCCCTAGGAGCAACGTCCTCGCTGAGAGCAGGATGGGGGGATTACGAAGCTGGCTCCCACCCGGCCTCAACGACCCCACCACAAAGATCCCCAACTGCTGACTACAACCCCGTACCTGCCCCGAGGCAAGACCCGGAGCTGAGATGCCCTGTGCACCGCTGCCCTCTTCATCCTCACCTCTTACAGCCCAGCCAGAGAGCACTGCTCATTCCACAGGCACCAGGCAGTACAGGCTGGGGTGGAGGCTTCCGAGCCGCACCGAGGTCCGACATGGCCCAGGACGGTGGGCATGAAGCTACTGGTGGCCAGCGGTGGCCCCCAGAATAAATGTTTGGGGACATCTCTATGTCTTTTGTACCATCTTGAGTTGATTTCTTTAAAAGTTCAAAACTCGGGCGTTTAACAGGTTGTTACTTTCACTCAGGCCTCCCTAAAATCCACATTTTTTGTTGGTTAAGAACACCGTCAGTTAGGCAAGGCCACTAACGACAGCAGCTCCACGTCTTGGCTTTACACCAGCCACACCGTCTTCCCTGAATTCTGCAAAATTATATAAACAGGTTTTGATACAATACAGCACCCATGAGGGAGTATTTCTCATTAGGCCTCCCCCACCAAAAAAAAATTTGCAGAACTTATTTGGGCAAATACATAAGAAAAAGGATGAAGGAGGACTCCTCCAAGGGCTGTAAAGAAGGCTGTGTTTCTTTTGTAATGATAAGGGCTCACCACATTTGAAGATAAGCACAGACAACATTAGATTTCAGTTTAAAGACCTAATGCTCCAAGCATTTACTCACCCACAGAAATATCAACATTCGAGCCCTTACATTACTTACAGCATGGGCTTTGCCAGATCAAACACTGCCACTAGGTAAATTGGTTTCTGTTGTTTTTGGGGGTTTTTTTCTTCCCCAATCTGGCACGTAGAAACAAACTGAAACAAATTGTTTAATCATTATTCCTCAGTCCCAGTGCTCCGGGGAGGCTGGGCATGAGAAACAAGGGGAGTTCGGGCATTTCACTGCAGAGGTCGGTGCCTTGTGGTCCCCATGACTCCTGTATCCCTGGGTGGGATGCTGAGATCTTGCTCCAGCATCGGACCACCGCGTGGGGAGGGAAAGACCACAGCGGGGAAAGAGACGCGAGCCGAACTGTGCACCCGCTCTCCCAGGACGGTGGAAATGGAGCCACAGCCCTGCAGCACTGGTTATTTCTGCCGTGGCAGGGCTCTCGCAGCTGCTTATCTCAGTTCCCTGCCATCAGTCCAAGTCAGGCTGAGCCTATTTTTATAGCCCCAAAGGCCGCACGGCCAAATGCTTCCATTCTCATGTTACAAGTGAAAATACCTGAAACTGTTTTCCACCTGGAAACGGACGAGGAGGTGGGACACACAAGCTGCAGTCCTGTAAAATACCCAGACACAGGGCACTACTTGGGGCAATATGAAAAAAGTCTCTCTCATTTTTGGTCGGTGCTGTAAGTAACGCTGAAGAGACCTATCTAGCATTACTTAAACTGCCACCACAGACACGCTCTATTATTTTAGAAGGAAGAGGGTTTTTTCCTTTGAGGGTGGTGAGGCACTAGAGCAGGTTGCCCAGAGAGGTTGTGGATGCCCCATCCCTGGCAGTGTTCAAGGCCAGTCTGGATGGGGCTTGGAGCAACCTGGTCTGGTGGAAGGTGTCCCTGCCCATGGCAGGGGGGCTGGAACTAGACGATCTTTGAAAGTCCCTTCCAACCCAAACCATTCTGTGATTTTCCTGCCTTTTTCTGTGCCATTTGGCCTCCACAACATGAAAATAAAAAGCCATTGTAATCGTTCACTGGATGAGCGTTGCACAGGCTGGTGGTCAGACACAACCCAGCCCCTCCTCTCCATGCACAGGTACATCTTCACCTTTCATATTAGTATTTAACACAACGTTAGCATTTCAACACAAGTACCTGCGTTTCACTTTACCCATCTCAGCGTCTCTGTGCTTTAGGAGCAGGAAACCCACCCCAGAAAGGCAAGCAGAGGCAGCCAGAGCAGCACGCACAGTTCAGGAGGCTCAGGGTCAGGAATCGGGGTGCCCGGCTTTGCAGGCAGGAGCCTGGCTCCCCCTGTTCCCATCCCTCCTTCCAGCTCATGCCTCCCAGCCAAACACTCTAACAGAGAAGCCACCCTCTTGGGAAAAAGCTTATAAGCATGCATTCTCCTTAAAAAATGTTAACAGTAAAATAAGGAGGAAAAAAAAAAATAAAAGGGGAAAAAAACCTGCCGATCTGAATTCCAGTTGTGGGCAAGGCTAGATAACATTCTGATGAGAGTCCAAGCTTTCAGTAAAGTATTTGGATTTCCCCCTCTCCTTGTGCGAGGCTTCAGAGAGTGCTCTTCCTTCAGAAAACAAAACCACGAATACAGACAACAAGCACTACCAATATCCTTTATTAACATCATTACTGTGGCGTCTTCCTATGCTCAGTCTGTTGCATGTAAAATAAAAGTGCCTTTTTTTTTTTTTTTTTAAAATTAGAGCTCAGATTGAGCCTTTATCTATCAGTAACTTGTTTTGGTGTCTTGGACATATTTTAAGACAAAAAGGCAAGCTGTTTTGAAGACTGTATTGGGACAGATCTTTTAATATGCTACTCATTTTGCCTTTCACCCCTCCAAAAGGTAAAAATGTTTACAGGGATACCCATTTGAATTCTCTACTAAAAAGCTAAGTCTTCACCATATTTTTGACCCTCTCCTGCTACCATATAATGAAGAGGGGCAATCTAGATGGATTCCGATCTTAGTCGTGGGAAACCTCAACCTCTGCGGTTCCCTTGCTGCCTTTCTCTGAAACAGACTCCACTGGAACCTTGGGAGATGCACAGGGCTACTAAAAGCCGATGCATTTACAATTATTACAGTGCTGTTTGGACCAGAGAGTATGAAAGAGCAGCAAAAGATCTTTTGCTTTTTAAATTACCAGGAAAAGGACATAGAGCTTATCAACAGCCATTTTTCTTTTTGCAATAAAAAATGAAAAGCCAGGCAAGGGGAAAATATAGAAGAGAGCTCTTACCACGTAACTAGTCAGATCTCCATTCACAACCAAGAGGTGCTCTGTAGATCAGTTCAAAAGCTATTGCCCTGCAAGAATTTTATTTAAAAGAAAAAATAAAATCCTAAGATGGGAGTTTACTTCAATTGCTGGCATATAGCTCAAGGAACTGTATTTATCATGCCTACCACATTTATTTTTATTAAAGGAATAATAAGGGTCAGATTCATATACAGAAGATGCTTCTTTTTGCTCGTGTATTATCTGATATTTAAAGTTGTGAACCATAAAGGTTTATATGAGCTGAAGAAGAAGTTAATTTCTTTTCAAAATGTTCATCCTCTGCGAGCTGCAAATGGTCTAAGAACACATCCAGCTTGGAAAGTGCCCTGAGCTGAAAATGGAGGCTGGAAGAATAGTAGGGGGGAATATCATACTTAAAATAAAAACACGGGTAAAACGGGAACAAAACATAATCTTTTATTGATCTCTTTCAAGCAAGAAGTTAAAGAAGCACTGTATCTCAAAAAGTAAAGACAAAAAGCTGCTTGAAACAAGAGTTCATTTTAAAGTTTTATTTAACCCTAATTATAAAAGGGAAAATTCACAAGTATTTAAAAGAATCCTAAGTGGGTTTTTATATATTAAGAGCATGCAATGTGAAGTACTGTGTAAACAGCAACTGCAAAGCTAGCTGCTTGGGAAGAGTGAAAAACTACCCTCAGTCCAGTGCTCATGATGAAATCATTCCCAACACCTCCCAGAACAAGCAGTTTAGCTGTCAAAATGCATAAAACTAATCTAATCAAACAGGAAGGTGAATGAAGCTTTCAGCATCCCCTAATAAAAACGAAAGTAGTGGTTCACTTACAGGCTAAACCATCTTGCACTATTCTACCATAAGGCATTTGACAGTATTTTTGACTACAGATGGCATCTCAAGCTTATGTAACCTCAGAACCAAAGATATCAGCAAGTACCAAATCCAGCCAACTCTCACCTGTTAACCACGGCTACCTCACAAGCCTTTTTGTAGGGATACCTAACAACATCTCCAATTACAAAAAAAAAAAAAAAACAAAAAAAAACCAAAACCAGAACCAACAAATTGCTGAGCTAAATAACTTTTAAAAGTCTATAACTTAAAATTAGTTATTAGTTAAAAAATTATAATTCAGTTTCTGTAAAGTATTTCTAAAACATTACCAATTTCCTTCCTAAGTGTCTGATCCAACAGAGCTCTCAAGTAGATATCCAGGTAAAGCGGCAGGTTAAACATTTACTTGAAAGGTGCATCCCTCAGGAAGACAGAAACCAGAATGACACTGGTCAGGTAATGAAGAGTTAAACACAGCCTCCATCATTTTTTGTACCCGCTGCTTGCTAGCCCAGTGTGCATTTGGTAACTGCCCTAGGACACAAATTAAGAAACAGTAGTAAACATAGTCTCTCTCTTACAAACATCTGCTCAGAGTCTGACTGAAAAACAGTACTCAAAGAAAGAAACGTAGATACGGAAGAAAAGCGCTTTTGTGTGAGAGATTGTCTCTAGTCCATCCTTCAGGAATTAAACCCACATAAAATATACCCTCCAGCTGTGCTAACTTACTCTTACATAATGGATAAAATGCCCTGGTAAGGAGAAAGAAGCGTACTGGAAGAAAAAAAACCCATGCAAATATGAGAATAGGGCCATAAACAGATGTCCTCACTTCGGTTCAGTGCAAATACCATGTTGTAGTAACACAGGCAAGGGCAGCTCAGGCGTTGTACCCTTCCACCCTGTTTAAAGCAAATTATGTCATGGGTGGTTTGCTGCCCCATCTACTGATGAAATGGGAGTCTCCCAGGGGCTTTCTTCTGCTGATCCCGCATGGGTCTAACACAGCCTGAGGATACGCAGCCTCCTCCTCCTCCTCACTGGAGGAGCTGTGAGATTCTCCTTTACCATGGTACCTGCTTTCACATACAGGATCTTTCACACCTTTGAAACATCTACCTTTCCATCAAACTTAACTGCAGTTGGCCAGGGCTCAAGTTACTAAAGGGAAAAGAAAACAGATATGGATATTGTTCTCACTTAAGCTTCACTTCCCCAGTAAAACAAACAAAATCTTCTAATTTAGGGCTCTACAGCTTGGTAGACCATACTCTGAAATATGGTGGTGCTTAACTGCCCGTTTTATCTGTCAGTTTGAAAAAGGCAGGTACTAATAAAGCGTCTCTGTAGTCATGTAAAGCAAGAATCAGGAGGTAAGCTTTGCACTGAAAGCACTTATCAGCAAAGCCCAACCGTTTCTCAGTACAGGTCTCTGTTTTGCCCATCCCAAGTAAAAACTGTGAAAAAAAATTAAGCTATCCGTCTAACTCTGGCTATGCTTAATGCTTCCCTACACTTGCTTTTTTGTTACAGGACTCTCATTTTTAAGCCCTTTCAAATACAAATATTTCCAAATGGTTTAAGGGACGGTCAGAATTTACAGTTCCCTTGGAAAATGTTGTCTGAGACAGGAGCGGCTTTCCTTTGCCAGCCAAGAGAGATTTATGCAAGCCCGTGCACTGTAGATTCAGCAAAATGATTCACCTGAAACTTAACCAGAGAGAAAAAGCAGTTTGTTTGGTTGAAGCTTGCAAATTTCTGCCATGGAAAGCTCAGGCGCGAGGAGTTAACTTTTGTGGATCTGAACCTCATGATTGTCCTGGACCTAAATCAAGCAGCTGTAAACAGCTATTTTTAACACTGAAAATTAATCCACATCATCCTTACAATCACAAAAGAGTGGCCTATGACTTCCACACAGGGGGCAGGGGAAAATATGAGGGTAAACGTTTAAGTCACTGGCAAAACTTCCATTAACTATACCAGGGCTAGCATTTCCTTAGCAATACATTGGTAACATGGGATCTACCAAGCCACAATTGAGTTTTGTGCTCTTTATGACTCCACAGCTAGGACAAGCTCTGATGTAAAAAAAAAAAAAAAAAAAAAGCAGAAACCAGTATTATCGAGTGGCAGGGTTCAGGAGCAAAAGATTTCAATAAAATAAATATCAAATGTGGTAATGTAGCTTCTGAAATTGCGTAGAAAATATCAGCTTGGGCAATACCTGACCATGCTTTCAAATATATAAGCCACCATTAAAAATCCTGATTTTTTAAAAGGTACAGAACAGCCTCATCTGCTTTTTAAGAGTTACACTGTTAAACTGTTATTACTTCTCCAAAGTATTGTTTGTTTGAATTCAGCTGCTGATGCCTCTGAACCAAAAGTTCGGCCCAAATTCCTTGCTCGGTTACCCTACAACGTCGACGCAGCCTAACGCAACGTTCTCCCTGGAGTTATTCAGAGATCTACGCTGTTGAGGGTAGAGCGCGATCCTCCTTCTCCACATACATCCTTCACCACACGTACCTGGGGTGCCACACGGGTACAACGTGCCGCACCTACAGCCACGTAAGCCGTAGGATCATGCGAAAATAACTCAGAATCCACTTTTCCACGACACCGAATTAACACCCCCCTCCCCGTAACCTACGTATCGGCCCAAAGTCCGAAGTCCCATCGGTATTTACATAACTCCCTTTACATAAAGGAGCCGGCCAGCCCCACCGTCTGGGGGGGGGCACAGCCGAGCTGGGGTGCCCCAGCAGCCCCCCCCCCCGAGCCCAGCGACCTCCGCCCGGGGCCCGCCGGGCTTTCCGCGGGCTGCAGCCAGCCCTGCGCCGAGCGGGGCCGACCCCGACCCCCCCCCCCCCCGCCGGCGGCTCTCCTCAGCCAACTCCACCGGCCGCGGGCTTCCCTCAGCCACCGTGAGGGGAAATAATAAAATAAAAGTGGCTTTAGCGCTGCTCAAGGCTACAGAAGCACGAAGCTGCTCCCGAGGCAACTCCGGGGGGGGAAGCCGGGGCCTCTCCGCTTCGCGCTCTCCCCCGAACCGAACCGAACCGAGCCGGCCCGCTGAGGGGCCCGGCCGCGGCCCGAACAAAGAGGCCGCTCCCGCCTCCCGCAGCGCCCCCCCCCCCACACACACCCCCGCCGCCGGTGTGTGGGGGGGTCCCCCCGGCACGGCCAAGTTCCCTCAGGGCAGAGCGGAGGTAGGAGGGGTGTGTGTGTGGGGACGACGACCCACCGCCCGGCCCGGCGCCCCGCCGAGCCCCCCAGGTACCCGTGAAGCGGCCGCCGCCGTCTCCGTGTCCCCGACGCCGCTGCAGGATGAAGTAGCCGCTGCTCTTCTGCGTGACCCACAGCTTGAGGGCGTTTTTCAGCAGCACCTCCTCGGGCTTCAGCCACATCTTTCCCCGGCTCGGAGTCTCTCCCTCTCCCTCCGTCCCCCCCCCCTGCCCCGCCGCACCCCCCTCTGCCCGGTCACATCGCCCCCCGCGGGCTGCGCGGCTCCGGCTCCCGGCTCCGGCTCCGGCTCCCTCCGCGCGGGCCCGGCCGCCCGGGGAGGGGCGGGAGGCGGAGCCCGGCTGCGGGCCGCCCTGCGCGGGGAGCCGGGGGCTTTGTGCGGCGGAGGCGTTCGCCGCCATCGGAGACGCTCCGTGCCCTTACGGCGGGGCGGGGGGGGGGGGCAGCTCCGGACAGAGGGAGTGGGGAGCGGGGGGGGGGTGTCCCGGTTTTCCCTCTCGGGGGTCCCATGGCGCCCCGAGCCCCCTCGCAGAGCACAGGGGTGTTTCCGCAGCACCCCGGGGTCCCGGCGTACAGGAGCCCGGCACCGGACGGTCCCCGCCTTTTCACAGCGGGCGGCGCCAGGATCGGGCCCCCCAGGTCCCCGCAGGTTTACGCGAGGAGGCTCGGCGTGGGGGCCGTAGGTGCGCACGCCCACCCGTGGGTCCGCCTGTCCCGGCCCGCGGCGCGGGGAGCCGTCGCGGGTGGCGGGAAGGAAAGGGGAAGGGTGCCCGGGGCTTCGGCGGGGGGGGGGGGGGCTCTGCTTTCCTGTTTTCTTCTAGCTCACAGCCGAGAGCCTGAGCCCGCAGCCGCTCTGGTGTTTGGATGCCAGGGCTCGAAACTTCGACTGAAAAGGCAGAGCCTTCGTTTTACAGGGGTTTGTTTCTCATGTGAGAAACGGCTGAGCTGTCGGCAGGACCGTTTGTGAGCCCGCACGAACGGTTCCTGCTGCAGCACCTTACGCTGGTGATGCTCTGACGCGGTATTTTACGTTCTCGTTATCCCAGATTGCCGTTGAAACGTGACCGGTGTGCTTTCTTTCAGTCCCATTCCGCTTCCGATTAACAGCAAACATCGAATAATTTCTTTATAACCATCGCAGTAGCAGGCTGCTAAACCTCACGCGCTCTTCTTTTGGATTAAAGACCCCAGTGGCTGTGGGTTAAATCACGTACTCATAATTTGGGCAAAGATCCCACTAAGTAGAGAATTTTGATTAGACCTGAGCTTCACTTTACCAAGCTCAACCTATCATTATGTGAGTTGGGAACTTCCCAGCTCTTTGAAAGGGACTGATGCTGCAGTGCGCTAGTTAGCGTAGCCAGTGGTAATTACTAACTGGGATTTGGAAGGTGCCCATGTGGACTGCTTTCCAGCTGCCAGTGGGAACATTTAGCAGGCAAAATTCTGTACTCAGCTGCAGTGTAGCAAACGCCGTGTGATCCATGTTCTTTACAATTTTGATGTAAAGCAATGATTTCATTTCCATACATAGAATAGCAAGCAAGCATTGTTGAGCATACTACTTGTCTGATACAAAAATAAAAGCTGTTAAAAGGAGGAGATGATGGACATCCACATAACAATGTATTTAAAAATTAATGAGAGTGTAAGAAGGAGTTATTTAAAATGCTCTTTCAGGATAAGAATAGCTCACGGGTTTCCCCTGCCCCCAAAACAATCCTAAAGACAGGTAAGTCTTGAAAGTTTAAATGCTCGGTGAAGTGAGACGGTGATTATTTCTTCCCTTTTCAGATATTTGAATATTAATTTTTGTTATTGTTTTTGGAGCATTTTTTACATTCAACCTTGGGGTTTGGCCAGGTTGATTTGAGACATAATTGAGAAGAGCACCAAGCAGATTGCTGGCCTTTGAGGTGCTTTTGAGCTTGAGAGTTAGCAAAAGAGTAAAGCAGTTGGTTTCAGGATCCGGTGTCATGCACACCTGCCTCTGTTAATTACACCTTGAGACACGCTTCTGGTTGAACCCCACCACCAGTACTCCATCAGAGTCATGGGCTTTGTAACCACATCCAAGTTGGCCCAACAAAATGGGATCATTCATGCTTTTTAAATAAGCAGCTTTTCCAACACGTGGAATCAGTGGAAGGTAATTAACAAAGAACTTCTGAGAAATGGCTTTGGAGTTGGGGAAGGGGGACGAGGGAAAACCGATCCAGGACATCAAAGTACAAGCAAGCATTTTGTAATATATATAGTCATAAACACATCTACTGAAAGTAGGAGTGTACTTCTTTCTCAACGTGGCATTGTGCGCGGCTTTGTGCTGACATCCCGAGGAGGCTGCAGAGAGATGCTCGCTGCCAAAACACCTGTGAGTTTTAGGATACCACCACCCTCACTCCCACCCCCCGAGGATTTCCTTTCCCACAGAAGCCAGCAGGACACATGAACCCTCCGGAGCCACTTTGAGCATGAACCTGTTCGGTCTGCACCACGTCCCTCACGCTGCCGGGCCAGGTATTTTGAACGGTCCCTGGCCTTGGCCGCGGCATGGCTGAGGGCTGTTTGCACATGCCCTTCCCCTGGCTCTTCTGCATCGCTCCTAACCTCGAACAGACAGGCAGCCGCAGGCGTGAGGAAGCGGTAACACAGCCGCTTCGGCACCGAAACAGGCGCCGATAACCTCCAGGTCAAAAAGGCTTGCAGAAAGAAGTTGAACATGCTTACTATATTATTTAACCAAAAACCAGCAAGGAAAAAATACCCCACACATATGTTTCACCACCAAATGGTGCAGCCTCTACCTGCTAACTAGATGGTCTTTGGCAACAGCTAACAAAAGGTTTATGTTCATGGAGAAAGTCCTGCAGCGATGTACTGGCTATTTCCACAGCCAGTATTTGAACGGGATTTGGATGATCGGAGGATCTTCTGAAATCTCCTGTGAGGCTATAGTCTTATAATGCTGGTGTCTAGAAAGGTAAATAAAACCAGGGAGGACAGGAATCTAGTGCATTATTGGACAAAAAACAGGGTGCTGTGAGAAGCTAAACACCTTTTTATAAGTTCTCTGATATAGTCTAGAAAAGATAGGACTACCTTACTCGATTGCTTGAAGGTACTTAAGGTTAGTAGGCAGGAGAAAAATAGCTTCAGAAAAAATGAAGATGTATTTGAAAGGAAAGAACTGAAAGAAAATGAGGTTTCTGGCCTTGTGCCACCCT
The DNA here is from genome assembly GCF_947461875.1 of Haliaeetus albicilla. Taxonomy (NCBI): domain Eukaryota; kingdom Metazoa; phylum Chordata; class Aves; order Accipitriformes; family Accipitridae; genus Haliaeetus; species Haliaeetus albicilla. The sequence continues at coordinate 17,324,995 of NC_091507.1, forward strand.
TAACATGCGCTCTGAAATGACTGTGTTTGGGTTATTTATGATGCTATGTATCTTTCCAAATTTCAGTACCAAATAGCACAGGGCAGGGAGTCTGATGTTCAGGCTACGTTCAAGCACAGCATCAGTCATACCAGGAATAAACTGCAGAGATCCTGAGCGTCCGTGAGACGGAGTGCAGACTGCACAGGGCGCAGGGGACAGGCGCAGGGAAAACTTTGCTTTCCCTTCTTGCCTTTGTCACTGACTGCCCTCCCAGCCCTAGGCATGCCCTTTAACTTCACCTGGCTTCATCTTTTTCATCCATCAAGCACGCATATAGTTTTTATTCTGGATGTCACCGAGATGCTCGGGGAAGGCAGATTCCTCACGTGCATCAAACGAACGATGCCTCCATGGGCAAGAAACAGGCAGCCGCGGTGGTCTGGACCTCCTCCTGCCTGGCTGGCCCTCCGCAGAGGGTACCGAACCCTCTGAGCCTACATCGGGGAGGTGGAGGGGGGCTGGCAATGCTTGAACTTCCTTAGGAGAGCGTGCAATGCTCTAGGATAGGCTCCGAGGGTTGCAGTTGCATAGCTGAAGCTGATACACGTACGGGCTGCCACCAAAACAGGTTGTCCGTGCTCCCTCCCCCCCACCAGACCTCCTGTCGTGAATTGCATTAACTAAACTAGTCGAAAACTAACTTTTATTTATTCAAGTGTTTTGGATAGGTTAGTTCTTTGGTTATGTTGTGACTGTAGGAAACTAGGGTAAAAATGCACATCCTGGGCTGGGGGAAAGAAACAGGCTGATCTTTCAGGCAGGAGACTGTAGGGAGATTTATTTGCATTTATCATGAAATGAGAGCCTAGAGACGGAGGTTCATTTATTTATACTTACAGCAACAAATTAGCTGGAATTTGGCTAGCATTCTGCAAGTGCACAGTCCAATCATCTCCATGTTTCCAGTTTTGAGTCTTTACCTTGTTTCTTTATTAGTGTCTGAAAAAGCCCTAATCAGTGAGCTAATTGAATTCCCAAGACACAGCTGATGAAATTCCCAGATGATCCCAATTTTGGATGTACCAGAGGTAGCAGTGAGTGCAGAGAAATAGTGTAGGGTGCTAGGGAAATAATAGACATTAGTGAATATACCATTGGAAATTCAAACTGCTGGCTAATACATCTAGGGAAAAACAACTAAAATATACTTATTCCAGGGGAGAAAAAAAAAGCCTCAGAGAGCTTAATCAACAGCTGCTGTTTTCAACCCTTTATTTTCTGCAGCCCCCAAAGTTTTCCACTACAGCTTCAGCCTCCTGTAGACCAGTTGTCAGCAGGCATCAACACATTTGCCTTTCTTAGTGGCATGTCCCCTTGAAGCCATCAGCCAATGTGGGGGTCCGCAGCCCTCTGGCCAAAAACCATTGAGCATTTAGACAGCAGGAAAGAGATTTTTCTGAAGAACTGAAGCCACAAGTCTTCAGATTCTCTATATTGATATGTAGCTGGATTCTGAAAAGACCTTATCTCCCACCTACACCGAACTAAGGAGCAGATGTGTTGACACACTTGGTCAGCACCCAGCAGCAGCCTTAAGCCCTCAGCAAGCTCCTCCAGGCACAGGGTCACCCTTTGAAAGGACCCTCAAGATCCAAAATCCCCCCCCCGCTAAGACTGCCAGGTTTTCCATGTAACATAGGATTATACTTCCTGTATTGTGGAGACAAATCCCCATCTCAGACCAGGTAGATAACAGTCCTCCTCTACAGAAGTCCAAAGGGACCATTCTTGATATATTAATTTCAGAGTACTTCAGTGCTTGAACGATGTAGATCTAGCGGAGACAGTTTAAGAAAAGAACAACAGAAATTATTAAGGGTTTAAAGCTGACCTGTGAGCTCCGATTGGGTGGGTCTGATATATGTGTACCTTGGCTGCAAGTGACAACTGAAGTGGAGCACAAAATAGCTGCCTACAAGTATCAGCGTGTTATACACGAAGAAGATGATGTATTTATTGCATTTAAAAAGCAAGTCACTAAAAGCAGTAAGAGAGGTTTGTTTTTTGTTTTTTTTTTTCAAAAAGGAAAGGTTAGACTAAATACTAAGCAAATCCTGCTGACCGGGAAGTTTTTTACTGTGCTGAATAGTGTACCAAGGGACTAGAGGCATTTTAGAAATCGTATAAGAGAAATAATTTTATATAAGATGGAGTTACTTTCTAATGTAACTCTGTGATCAGAAAGAGTAGGCAACCAAGTAAGATGCCCTCTGCCTCCTATGCCCAGCTAATGACTTTCTTCACTACAAAAAATCCCCTACAAGAGGGGATTTTTTAAGATGCTTTGAAAGGCTTCTCTGCAAGGTTTGTCACGTCAGACACCCACCCAGACATTGTCCTGTTGGAAAGGGGCCATGTTTGCTTCTCACTTGCAGAAAGTCCACTTCAAATTTGGCAGAAACAAGAGGGCCTAAAGGGAAATCACGGTAATTCACACGCAGTTCCCAACTCCTGGCAGCATGCCTCCATTGAAACCACGCTGCAAAGACCCCTCCTGCCAGACGTATCAGATCCCGGGAATATGCAGAAGCAATTCTTAAGCTTAGATCTTCTAAATAGCTTCAAACACAAGATGCATTTGGGTTTGAAAGGATCCAGGAGATGGCAAAGGTAGTCAAGGTCTTCCTCACCAAGAACTGCTGTGGAAACGGCGTGAGCATTCTCAGCTACATTTCCAAGTAATTTAATCTCCATCATCCTTCTCCTCTAACGACTGGATTGCAAAAGCCAGTTAATGTTTATGGGTCCACATGTTTTTGTCTTCCAGCCTGCTCTAGTAAAGCAACAAAACTGTTACGACCTGTAATTAATTCCAGAGGTTTCATTTATTATCTCTGATTAAATTAATGCCTGTGCAATAATGAAGATATAAGAAGATATAATACACTATCAGGAGCAAGTGCAATTAAGCTACAGGCAACACTGTAAAAACACATTAGAGGTCTTGACTCACAGTTTTATGCAATAATATTTCATGGCTTTTTCCCTGTCAACAACATTATAATGTGCATTTTTTTATTTCAACTGGCTGAACTCATTCAAGTACTAGGTCTTTGGATGAACTATTTAGGACAGCAATGTCCAAAATGTTTGTGCTGCTGATTCCACTTCTTGTTTTACTTCCAGCATCACTCCCTGACTTCCAGTTGCAAAACCCACTTCTGCAATTTAGGACTGCCAAACCTTTTCTGGGAACCACACAGTTACGGTGATACTGGAAGGGCTATCATATTTCAAGGTGTTTGATAAGCATTTCCTAAGCCTCTCTCAGGACATGTAATTAAAATAATACATACATGTGGTTTAAGGCAGTAATTCTCCAACTTTTTTCTTGTCTCACTCAACTTCTAGATCTCCAAAACACTGGAGGAAAAAACAGTCCCTTAGCCCTATACTCACATCCAGCAAATCCCTGCAGAGCACGCAGGTGATAGAGGGGAAACCCAGGCAGGGGCTTCATGGCCACTGTTTCTGCAAAGGACAGCAGAGGAGTGTGACCATGACTTGCCCTGCCAATCACTTGACACCCCCCCACCAGTGTTTAATAATGCTTCTGCACTCTGCCAGAGTTGAGTTACGCCTGCTTTCCTCTCCACCTTCAGTAGGTGCAGAAGACCTCTCTTCATCACAGCTTGCCCAACCCCATTGGTAATGACCCTTCGGAAGCCAAGAGGAGATGCTGTTGATGACTTCTGGTGTGATGGAAAGAAGAAGGTACTTCTCATATTACCGCCCAGGATACCCCCCTCCCTGTCCGTCCTCCAGGGGCCTTGACCCCTCGTCTCAGAGGCATTTTCATGCTCAAAGACATAGCTATGGATAGAACCCTCCCTTTTATATATCACCCAGTTTGACATTGAAATAAGACACTAAAATTCTTCTGGTACAAAAGGAGGGGAATGTCAAGCCCTATATAAGAAACTGCATACCAAGAATACCATTTATTTTTGACATGGCATAGTCACTATAGTGTAGTGGGAACAGAAGAGCTGGCCTCCTAAAATGCACTGGCACTCTTTAAGGAGAATGAAGCAAGCAGCCAGTGGTTTTGATACCCTTTGGAATGTAATGAATTAAACTTGGTGATACGAGATCTTGAACAAGACAGCAAATTAGTGATGCCAAGAACAAAGGTGGCAGAATCAGAAGTAAAGGTGCAAAGGCTCCATAACCTGTGACAAGGTGAAAAGCCCAGAGCAGAGAGGACAAAACTTGCTAAATGGAGGTTGCGACCTGCTCGTTTTCTAATTGCAATTTTCTGTAGAGCGGTGGTGTTTCAGCAGCGAAAGCAAATGACCTTGATAGGAAAAAGGTATTGCTGCACTAACATGCTACAGAAAGCGTAGCTGCTGGCATTCACTTGTGCTAGGCAGTCTCAAAGGAAGCCTGAAGTGGAGCGGCCAGTGTTAGCAGCAGCTTCCTCCAGGGCTGTTTCCTGATCCAAAATCCTCATACTAATTCATCTTCCAAGATCAAAAAGTCTTCAGGAGTTCAGCAATAGTTAGGTGATTTGGGAAAAAAACCCAAAACCCAAACCACCTCCAAAAGTATGCCAGCATTGTTTATAGTGCCCCATCTTGTTTCTGTATAAAGATGGGCAGGGGTATTTCTACCACAGCTGCCTTTTGCTGGATCTGAGTACAACCTGCCTTAGCTATAAGTAAGGCCTAGGAAGCTGGCAGAGTTTCCATTTTGCTTTGCTGCACTTGAAGCCAGAGGTTCTTGTTGTTTTAAAGATTTCCTTTAAGTGCTTACCCTGTTTTTCCTTCAACCATCCCCTGAAATATCGTCCATGTAAACAGAAAGACCTTTTTGAAATCATGAAATAACCATGCCTTTTTCTCAGTCAGAGAACTCAAGCCACACAAGAGTTGCAGAACAGAAACACATGAAAGTATATCATCTCCCTTTAAGTTATTACGGTCTCCATCCTGCCTATATGCAGCGGGCTCTGATGCCGTACTCCTGTTCCATGGGATTTCTCATAACCCTGCGCACACGGGGACTCTACGACCATCTTGAAGCCACATAAAACTCTACCGCTTTCCATTTTTGTGAACCCTGCCCACCCGTTTGGCAGCTGGGGGGAGTCGGCATCTCCCACCATAGGGCTCAAAGCCACGTTACCACCCGAGCAGCGTCGGGGTGAGCGTGCCGTGGCTGCTGGTGGTGCTGGGGCTGGGCACAGCGGTGCAGCAAAAAGGCGTAGGGAGGAACTACCATTTCTGCTCACCTCCTGAGGATTTCGAACCACCCGTGGGGAGCTGCAGCTGCAGGAGTGGCAAAACTGTGTCACAGCGCAAACCTGATTGTCACAGAAGTGTCAGCGCTTTGAGACAAGTTTTAAAATGTGTGAGTTCCTTTGAGGTACCCTTTAAGATAATTTTTTTCTGGCAATTTTTTACTCATTTCTGTGCACTCGGGATCCCCAAAGGAGCATTTCTGTTGTGATTCTTACATCTTCCCACTGATCTGCTATGACACTCAAGGTTATGCTGAGAGTGTACTTGGCGCATCGCTGATATTGCCGGGTAGGAACTGAGCTCCACATGCCTAGGACTGGGTTTGAACCTGCTCTCTTTATCAGTACTGCATTTCTGCTTCTACCTCACTGCTATATTCTGTGTGAAAGCTCCGTGATTGCCTCCTGTTTTGGCTGCTGGCTAATTTAAACATGACACCCACCATTTCAACAGAATTTGGAGGCTTCTTCAGCACCCATGTTTTTTCAGGTAAGCAAACAAGACATTAGTCTTTGAAACAAACATGGCCACAGAACAATTAAAGTTGGGAATGCATCATCTCAAAGAAAATAACTATAACTCTCTCTTCCTTTTTTTATTATACTGCTATAAACATATTTTTTTTCCGGACTACCAATTCACATGGTTTCTAATCAAGTCCTGCATTGTTTTTCCCTCAATTCAGCGAAGCTGGTGACGACATACATGTCCATGTTTTCTATTCCTTTCAGGAATAAAATATTCATCACACACAGAAATGCACCCAAACCATCTGGCTAGTCTTTATGGGAGATGTAGAAAGAACTGAAAACATGCTCTGCTTCCCTTCCCATTTGCACGGATGAATGGGTTTGCTTGGAAGTCTTTTAATCTTAGTTTTACTTTGCCCTTTTTATAAGTGTCTTAAGCCCACAAAGTGTTTGTTTCCATTCTTGTCATGGTGCAATAGTAACAAATTAAAATGTTTTTACATATTTATTTCTCTCATAAATCAGTCTCTCCTTACATACTTTGGGAAAACCCAACAAGCCAACAGCGCCTGAATTTTCAGAAGCTGTTGCTGCTTTTGAGTGCACAGGTTTAGACCTAGCTTTGCAGAAGTAATCGGCATACAGTTGACAATGACGGCAACTGTGAAATCAATCCCTTTGGAGTTCTGGTGCTAAGTGTTGAGAAGAGCTCTTAAAAGTAGTTTCTGCTTTTGAAAACTTTGGACTTAAGCCAGAGCTTTCATCTCCTTATCTATGAAAATGGAATATGGCTTAAATACCTCTCCAACAGCTCATGAAGATTCATTAATGTTTATAAAAGGCTCAGAATTGAAAAGCACTGACTATTACTGATTATTTATTAATTCCTGTTGTCTTGCACCTTCACATTCCTTTCACTTGTCAAAGAAGGGGATTTTGTGAGCAGCAGAACCAGCAAAACCTGTAACAGCCTCTGCTCTCCTCTCTGCCTTCCCTTACTGTAACAGTCTCCCTGCACCCCCTCCCCAGATCCCCACGTTGCCTTTACATCTTCAGTCCCCCCTTCTCCCAATACCTCCTGTCTCCCCTCCTTCCAGCGTGGTCCTGGACTCCCTCCCAAGGCCTCCATGCTGAGGCCAGCTGGTCCGGAACATAGGTGCAGAGCGGCCAAGAACTGAGAGCATGAAAATTGGTTAGACTTGAGGGACCAAAGAGCAAAAATGAGGGCAGACTCCACAGTAGACCCCTTCTCCGCCACCAAGCTTCCAGCTGATGGAGCTTGTACAGCTCCATCTCTTCCAGGCCTCTGCCCCTCTCTCTCCGTTAGCTGAAATTAGCCACAGGCTTAAGAGTTATGGGAATGGGGAGGTTGGTACAAGACTATGTAAATACAGAGTTGTTTTTTTCCTTTGTTGATCAAGTAGACATTTGAAATGCTCTGAATGTTCAGATCGTAAATAAACTGCACTGAGCAAACTCACTTTTTCCTGTCGAAACCATTTATCTAAGTACAGTACTGGCATTTCTCTGTGCTCCTTTTTACAAGGTTGCACTCACAGTGGTAGGTATATGTGACTCGATCCATTCACAGTACAGATCAAGTCTTCTGAGGACACAGTGGCTTTTCTCAGAAGTGCTTATGTTCTCCAGCAACAAGACTCAGGACCTTAACACAAAGACATTTTTAGGAGCATTTTCATGCTACTGATCTATCCTATAGTAGCTCTCAGCCCATCTACCTCGTGCCAATGTGAGATAAAGTTTACTCTGCCCCAGCATGGCCTGTGGAAGCTGCAGTAACTCCTTCTGGCCAGAGGAAGGATGTTGTAAACCAAGGAGCTTGCTGGGGCATGCCATCTCCTAAAGACAAAGAACATATCTACAAAAATACAGGAACACGTACATGTGTACAGGCACTTTGTATACCTACATGGAGAAAGCAGTGAGCTAACAGAGGAACTGAAATCAAGCTAATTGTATTACTGCTTTGCCCTTTTTTGGCTGAGGAGCAGCCCTAGGACGCGGGGAAACCTGATGCTTTCAGTTCTGCCACACATTTGGAGCTCTGGCAAGTTACACCTCTGCCCGCTTCTCGCTGTAGCATTTACCCTGGCTTACATATGTGGGTGTGGATACCCAGACAAACCAAACTTGCCCCAAAGCACACATTTGATTCACAGTTCTATATGCAAGTCCACGCGAGGAGTTTTGGGAGGGTAGCTAGGACTTCAAAGCATCACCGGTATGAGCTACCTAAGGAACTGTTTCACCACGTGCTGCGGAAAGACGCGTTTGTCTTTCCTCAATTCCTGCTCACAGACATTCCTAGTCCATTATTGAACTACCAAAAATAAAATACTTCTGATTCAGCATTTTCTCCCTTGTGTCCTCTCCAGCTGCTGCCCAGGCATGGATCCCGCACCATTGAATGAGCTGTTCCTGTTTTGGACTGTGATGTTATTTCAGAAGGATGCACACAGAAGGCTCTGGCCATGAAAGGAATTTCAGCAGTGGTGTTTTTAACCCTTACTTGATGGTGATAGCTCCTGGCAAAGAAATGGTGCTGCTGATGCAGCAGAATTGGAGATGGCTGTTGTTTGCCTCAGCCCTCACCAGCTGAGGTCTCTGGTGCCACAGGGTTGTGAAATTGCATCAAGATCTAGAGTAGGGGTGATGAGCAGCAGCTACAGAGTTATTGTGCAGGGAAAGCCGCCTTCATGGAGCCCTGTGAAGAGCTTACTCTGACCCAGAGGTGCTATAATAAACCAGGGAGAGGGGCCAGTGCACGAATGGGTCATCAATACTAACTGGGAGATGGCCATGCCAGGTCTAGGTAACCATTTTCATGTTGGTTAGACAACTTCTAATGCTGTGATAGTAAGATGTTTGTGCTGTGGTTGCTGATGCCAAACCACAGGCTCCGGTGGCTAATACATGTGAAATAGTAGCTGGCTGAGGCAGAGTGCACTTTTCCAGCTACACTGACTGCACGCGTCTGTCCTTGGTGTGATCTCTGCAAGAAAGCAGGAATGATTGGCAGTCAGGGACATAGATCTGCAGATGGTGGCTGATCACAGGGAAACATTTATGGACACAAGCACGGGATGCATAGTGCATGAAACAGGGATCCCGAGGAAAGCTAGGGTTTCCCCTTTGGAAAAAGGACTCAGTTTATTTCCAATGATATACTTACAAATAGAATGTTTCTGCCTGTCATTACATTATTTGACCCACTTCACCATCTTTTGTCCCAGCATGCAAAGCTATATGCTGAGGTCAGATCACCTTATGGGAAAAGAAGGTTTAATTATATATTAAATACTTGCAGAATGGTTTCAGTTGCTGAAGGCAAAATGGCTCAGCCTTCAAACTTGTTTGGATGCCAGTGTGCTCCATGCCATTTGTGCTACCACAGCACTCTGGACCTTCACAGCTTCTGTGAGGGTGTCAGTTAAGGACGCCAGTTTTCTGTTATAGGCAGGGACAGCAAGAGAAATCAGGGATGCCACAGGGTCTCATAGCTCTGTATTGCAAGTAGCACACTTGTGCGCTTGTGTACATCATACTTTGTGTATGTGAGAGGAAGGCTTTCATGCTGTAGGTATTTCTTGACTCTTCTTCCTTTCCCATGCACTCCAAGGCCAACCACATGTGAAAAAAAATTGGATCTGTGTCCAAAATCACTAAGCACTTGCAGGAGAACAGGGAACCTTTATTCCCCCCCCAACAGATTCCTGCCTTGTCATCTTATCTAAGAAGGAAACTGTATTCTTGGTTTTTTGGTAATGGGGGAGGGGAGAAGAGAATTTTCTTATTTACATTGTTCATCACAACAGGGTCATTGCTTCTGTGGCATCTTTTTTATCTCATCTCTACCCATTAGCCTGTTCTGATTCCCTTGCAAGACAGTAGTTTCCAGATGCTCAGATACTTCAGATTTAAGCTTGAAAGAATTTCAGTTCAGTGAAGAAGGGTGGGGCAACTGAAGAAAAGGCATGTCACCAACGCTGGTTTAAGTACGTTTTTAGGGTACTGACTTGTTGCTATTCCCTAACAGAAAAAGCTGCTTCCCAGAGCTGTGACAAGAGACCTTATCTATTTGCTAAAAAGATGTTTAAACACTATCTGCTGACCAGCATATTAGTGAATAGGGAGGAACTAAAGGAAGCTTAGTCTCTTAAATGATCCTACCAATTTCTCCATTAAAAAAAATTCTCAAACATCACAATAAGGATGCTAGGAAGGCATGAGGAGATGTCAGACTAAGTTGGAGAAGCTGTCTGAAAACCAGAACTGCTTTTCCTTTTACCTGTCTGCCCTTCTCCCCTAATGTGGCATCATGCTACATATCTCCAAGGTGTTTATGCACTTCCATTGCTACTTAGACTTAAAATACAGGCCACAGAGGACAATGCTGTGATGCTGAAATATAAGAGAATATATAAGTCACAATGGAACATATTTCCATTCATACAACTCATGTTCACTAGGCTTATAATCTTAGCTTTATCTTTAGACTATTTCTCGGGCATCTGGACTATTTTCCAGACATCACTGCAAACACAGGTAGAGTAAATAAATAATTATGCTACATACTTCCCTCCAACACAGAAACACACACATCCTGCTCAGGACCGTATCTTACAGTGGAAAAGGCAGATGGTCAGGCAGCCAGGGGACAGGCTGCTCTTCTGCCTTGGTCTGAACATACTTGGTACGTTTGGAAGGTAAACGTCTCCCAACAGTGGCACTAGAAAAACTCAGAGACTGCCCACAACTTAATATATTGGCAAATCTGCAGTCTTCATTTGAGGCAGCATGTGCACTTGCAATGGGGTTATCAACTGAGTGGTTAGATGTGAACCTGTCCCTATTTCTCCAGTGTATACTATTTTCCATGACAGGAATTACCTGGGAAACCCTTGTCGGGTAATGGCAAAGACAGCGATGACCACTTCTCTAGCTCTGGTTTTGCATTTCTTTCCCAAGGTTGTTCCTTGAGCCACCACTGAAGAAGCTCCCCAGAACACGACCTTAACATTCAGTCCCTTTGGATTCAGCCCCTTTGGACTGCCAGCGTGTTGCTGCCTACTCACTGAATTCAACCAGTACTTTATTCTCCAGTGAGGGAATTGATGAGATCTCTTCTCTGGCCCAGCCACTGATTTTCATAAAACTTACATGCATTTAAGAGTTCTGAAAGAATTTTGCCTTTCTGTCAGATCTGGCTGGAAAAGATTAATGGTGAGAAGTTGATGGGGAGAGGGAAGGGGGGAAGGGGGCTGATTTGATAGACAGACAAATAGACAATGTGATTGCATCAGTCTCATTTCCTTAGGAAACTGGGCTAAAAATAAAAGGCTTTATTTGCCCCTGGGAATAAAGCAGAATGTCTCTCACATCTTTACAAAACATTTGTTTCTATGTGTACTTATAAATAGTCAGGATGAGAGAGGAAGTTTGCACTGGATTTTGAGCAAAGAATTAAAAGGAAGAGCAGGAGGTGCGTGAATTTCAAAACTAGGGGTCCTTTTAGGCATACGACAGCACAGCAACGCATGCAGGGTCTTGTACAGTGACACCACATTACCCATGTGTATACATCATTCGCCTGCAAACCAAATGCCTGTTGGGCAATTTTTCACACCATCACAGAATGAATGTACTTTTTCGGCACCAGTGATGGATGATGTGCTTAAGACCAAACCCTTCATGCACTTTGAAGTCAGCAGACTCTCTCAGGTGTAAGTGAGCGACATGGAAATTGCTATATTTGATCAGATTTATGGTCTAGACATTCCTGTCTGACGGTGACCAAGACTAGCTACTTCAGAGGAAATACTCCCCAAGAAGGTCTCATCCATCATTAACAGATTGTGTAAGCTGAAGAAGCACTTATACGCCTTCTAAATTTCTCCTTTCCTGCATGAACTCTAGATATTTTGTTATCTTTGAAAATGTTGTATGCCTCCTTACAACCTTGGCCTCACTGATAATCTGTGGCAGTAAGTTCTTTTTATGCATGCTGTATGTAAACTGCTTTTTGTTTACAAGATTTGAATTTACTACCTTTCGGTTTCATTGAACTGGCAGCATTGTGGACTTGGGCTTTTATAGTCACACTTAACAGGGAACAAAGCAGTTCCACATCCTCTAGAAACTTCTGATTGTTGCGAGACACGAGTGCTGACATAACATCAAAAAAAGAGAATGGTTCGTACAGCAGGAGCCGAGGGTGACTTCCCTCATGGCAGGTTGGCAGAACAGATGCACTTGTATTGTCTATCATCTCCTTTGCTTTTGCACTACCTTTTAGTTTTTGCTTCAATGGCCTATGCATGGAAGCACCTTCTTTCTGAGACATGCTACAATTTCCATTACATGGATACTGTGCAGTCCCAGCAAATGCTGTACTGAGGACTGTCACTAGAGGCAGTCCTTGTCCTGAAGAATTTATGTTTAAAACAGGAAAGACCAGCACAGTCTGGGAAAAAGGGATGCAACACACCATTGGAAGATAAGAAAAGGAACATATATCTTGCCTGCAGGTATAACTGGGGCTCTTACCAGGAGTTAGCCTCCACTCAGCTTCCAACTTGACCTTGCTTCTCCAGAGGATGGGACTGATCTGTCCTAACTTAGAGGTCAAATATGTGACACCTGAGCTAACCATTCTACAATCCCTCTGCCACCAGCCAAGAGAATTAGGTACTTCCAGGAGACCGTTCATGTGACCTATCTTAAATAAAAAGGTAACAGCCTTTTCTTCTGTCTTCAGTTATATGTATTTGAGATTTCTTCTCAGACTGGTTTAAAACCCATGCTCCGCTCTTCTGCTTTCAGCAGTTACTCATTACTACCACCATCTATTCAAGATAGACTATTTTTCCCATTTCCAAATTTGTCAACCAAATGAAGATGGCCTTCTTGATCACCTCTGTCACTAGTTAGAAGTCAGTGTCTCTGGTACAGGCAGAAATAGAACTTTACTTACATTTTAATCACAAAACATGTGCCTATGCCTGTCTTGGGTACCTTTTTTGCTAAAATGTTTTGAATTTTTTAGGTAACCTCTGAGAATGGTGTATCTTAATTTCAGACTAACTTGCACACTGGGAAGTATTACTAATTCAAAGAGCACCTTAGACTCCAAAATCACTTACATGTTCTCAGAAATTTTGCTCCTGACCTCACTTGCATCATGATCTTGAAAGAAAAGCACAAAGATTGGAAAAACATCTGAACAAAATGGTAATCAAAGCAGCTGATTCTTTTTTTTTTTTTTTTAAGCTCAAGAGCAACCCCCCTGTCTAATTATACTCAACTGCAATAAAGTCTGAGTCATGACTTGTCAGATGATCCTCTTGGTTGATGTGGTTACAAACCAACAGCTGCACATTGGGAAAGCAAGCAAAACGAAGACCTTGCAAAAGCGTAAGTCTTCCTTGTTTCCCTGGTCCTTTGCTTTTCTCTCTCTCCATTACCTTACATGGGTTCAATCAACCTACAGGGCAGAAACTGCATTTCTTAACATCTTGATTGTGTCATGCACATTTATGTTGCTGTACAGATAATTGGTATGTAAAGAATATGAGTGATGCTGTGAAAAGCCAGAAGGGTAAGGTTAATACTTGATGCAAACTTGACTGTTATTTGTTTGTTATAAACACTCCCTGACAAACCATGTCACAGCACTGGAAAAAGAAGGTCTTTAGTTATAACACAAGGAAAATACATGGCTGGTGCAGCCTGGCAATGCTGCTCTTAGTTTTATGTCCAAGTAGCCACACACTCAGGCTAGTCAGGGCACTGTTTGGCTGCTTCACATCTTGCTCATTGACTTCTCAGAAACCTCTCCTGAAAACAAAACTCTCCCTAGGATGTAACTACTGAGTTATTCATCAAAAGGGAACTGCTATCTTATCTTACGTTGATATGTATGTTTGCTCATTTCATTTTTCTTTTTGTGTTTCTTAGCCCACCCACTTAGCCTGAGTTAGGGCGTCCCATAACTCAGCTATCTCCTGTCCAGAGGGCATCCTTGGGCAGTTTACTTTGCTACGGAGCTAATGCATTGCATTCTCTGACAGCACTGACTGGATGTGGATCATTAGTATCTTCACCATGACCAGAGCAGATAAGCAAAGCTGTGTCTGGATACAGTAATTTTGTGTTTTTCCCTTTTATTTCCTTATAACAAGGATTAGGGCTTGCTTGTTTTAAGACACTGGAAATTATATACTTCTAATGCAGCTGATTGCAACAAACAGATTGTGGGTGAGGTGAGGAGACCTTCGGTAGATAGAGATTGTGGATTTTTTTTTGGTAGAGAGATAGTGTTGCATTTGCCTTGTCTTTGAATCACATTAAATATACACACTGTTAAAAGGCTACTGAAATGTTAAAATGTTGGTGTTTCAAATGAAAATCAATAGCATGCTATTAGGCTCATTATATTGCTGTTATGCATCATTAAAATGTATTTAAAAGCTTTCAGCATAGAACAGGAGATGAGATGAATAACAAGAAACTTTGAGGATGTGCAGCATACTTAGAAGGCAATAAAGAGTCAGGCACAAGAGAAACTTTGTAGGCACTTGGAAAGGAAGCTGCAAAGAGCTCACTGGGTGTTTGAAACATATGGGAACGTGAGAAAATTAATGACGCAGAACTCGGGATACAGACAAATGAGCAGAGCTGCACCACTGCTGGAGGCAAACAAAATCGTCAAATAATTTTAAAGATACTTTCCTAAATGGGTCTTTGCAGTTTGAGGTTCTCTCTTTGCCTGGTCTGTATATACCACTGTACCACAATGCTCAGTGATGCTCCTAAAAATACTACTGACATTTTGCCTTCTTGCACAAAAGGATTGTATTAGGTCCTAAAAGCACATTTATAAATTAGCTTTTCCAAGCATCTTTCTGGTCAAATGTCATGTGGAAAAGTGTCACATCATCAGATACTCTAACCTACTTCTTCCCTGTCTGAAACAGATTTCTAATGAGAAGCTTTTGGTTTAATATTTAAATATAAGTGTGTATGTTTATGCATGAATAAGTATGTACACATACAATTATATACATGAGAGACAGAAAGAAAAAAAATTTTCTTTACTAAATTTCTGAAATTTTCTTTCTAAAGGGAAAGAATGGGAAGAAGTGACTCTCCCAATGGCTGGGAGTTGAAATGGGCAAGAGGGACAACAGATTTCCAGTCCCTACACACATGTATTTTTATGCTTTTATACCCGATTGCCATGGAGCATGTTTGCCTTGCTCCTGGAACAGGACTAGAACACAGACCACCATCCTGCGTCTCACCAAGCACACTCCCACTAAACCCATCAGACTCTGCTTTTGCTCCCTTTCCCTCCCAGTGAATCTTTAATCCCTGTAAACAAAGCAAAGTAACCTCAGCCAGAGGAGATGAACACTCCCCTCTGCTCCTAACAGGCATAGCCTGGGCTGCAGTTTAAAACCCTGTGGGCAGAGGAAGAAGGAGGACCTGAATCTCCCACTTCCTGGACAAAAGCTCTCTAATCAGCTCTGAATTATCGAATACTCTTCCAGAAGGTGGACTTCAAATTTGTAGCTTAAGCATAAAGTCCTTCCTCCTGCAATTTTATCTGCATAGGTAAAGATTCAACTGAAATTGATTTTGGATGAAAACAGAAACATAAAGCATAAATCATCAAGCCACGGAACGGAAATAGTCCCATTTGAGTCAGATGTGCAATTGCATAGCTCAAATTAAAAATGCTGAGTGCTCAGATTAAAGTTCACAGTAAAGAGTTCCCGAGCAATGAATATACTGAACGTTTTTACACAAAACACATGCTCAGCTATTTTAGAATTACAGATGGATTTAAAAAAATCCCTGTCTGATTAAACAGTAAGTAGAAAGGACAAATGAAAATATCGTTTTGCTTCAAATAATTTTTTGAGGAAAAAAAATATTTCTGAGTTATCAGGGAAGGGTTTCCTAGTCAGAAGAAGGGTCTACGGAAAGATGTATATGCAAATAGCCACGCAGTATGCTGCTTTTATGTGCCAATATGACCCTGCTGGAGTTTCACCATTGATTTTAAATGGGGCCAAAGCGCCATTTCTTCTGGAAGTGTCTAACACTCAAGAAACCAAGTGAGTGGACTAACATTAATTTACATGTGTGAGCATCCACCATTTGAAAACTGGCTCAAAATGCAGAGGTATCACTAAAATTCACAGCAGTTAAAAGATTTCAGCAACAAACATGTTTATTTCTAAGCCACCCAGTGTTCAGCACTCATGTGATGATATTTTTGGTGTTTCTTAAGCGCTCTTCAAACTGATGCAAGAACCCTTGGCACCTTTGAGGTCTGACTAACAAGTGGAGATGTGTTCTCATACAGTTACTCAGGAAGGCTTTTAGGCATTGTTAGCATGCCAATACTGTTGATTGCTCCAGGAATAACAAAATCTGTTTCTGCATTGGTGGTCCTGTCTTGTGTTCTGAATTGAAGAGATGAACTAGGAAGAAAAACATGCAAAGGTCGCTAGAAAGATGGACATGAAGAGATGCATACAAAATGCACCTACTCCTTCCTCTTTCTGATATGTTGCTATTTAAAACACACTGTAGATGGGATGGGTCACTTAAATTATTATAGAAAGGAATTTGTGTACAAGAGAGAATTCTCATGAGAATAAACAGAACAATCTGGAAGTGCTTTAATCTACCCTTTGACTTTAAGGTGTGATTTAATTCCTTCCCACTGTGTCCTTCCCAAATGAAATGTGGGATAAAAGATAGGCTGGTGGAAGTCGTTTCCTAAGTATTCAGCCTCTTTGCTAGAAGAAACTCAAATACTTACCGCAGAGCAAGTTGATTTAATACATCTTCTTTGCCACTTCTTCTTTCTCCTTTCAAATGCTGTCTTTTTCTATTGATCCTTCATTAGCAGTTTTTGCCTAGTGCCCACAATGCAGTTCATGTTCCTTGGCTGTCATCTAAAATACAATACCAAACAATAACATAATCAATTTTAATAAGGAAAGAAGGAAAAACAACTTCTACAGCTGAATTACACAGCCTTTCCCTTAGCTCAGGAAATCAAATCAAATCAAACTGAATGTGCTTCTTTGGTTGTAGATCTAATTTTCCAGTAACAATGACAATTTGTCAAAGGCTGGTTTTCATTTAAATTCTAAAACAATTGCATACTAATGCTGAAATAATTTGTAAAGGTTTATTTGTATTTGCAAAGGGTTACCTGCCAGACTAGATTGTCTGTGTCACTTTTAGTCTGGAATCTCTGTATCTGTATTAGCATTTATGAGCCAACAGGACAGAGTTAGACAGAGAGACTGAGGGTCAGTAATTTAAGTATAGCATAAATCCCTTTATCCCTCTTTAGGAACTCAAAGCATGATTTTTACTGAGGTTCTTACTCAAACCCAAACATAAAGAATGACAGGTATATTTTATGCTTTTATTGACCATTTAATAGCTATTCTATAAGCCATCTAAAAGAAATGGAATATGCTCAGCCTGCTCCCAGAGGAGCTGTTCTGCAAAGGCAGAAAACGGAATTCTTCCCTTTACACCATGAGACTGTGCTGCAGTGATGCATCTCCTGTGGAATCTGACCCCCCCCCCCCCCCCAGACCCACTGGGGTAGCTGGGGCCCCAACCTTCCTCCTCGAGTGTAATGTGATCCATTTCAGAAATCAAATCTGAGTGAGAACTCATTTTATTTGAGTCTGCACTAGTATCACATACTCTCTCTTCTTCATTACACGAGTTTTGAGCCCAAGAATATCCAACACACTCATGTGCTCACAAAATAGAGCACCCCGTGCAGTTACAGAAACACTCTTTTGCAGAACATTTACTACACTTTCTGCCCCAAGGGTATTTTACCCCCATCGTTTTCTTAGATTAAGATTTTTGCTACCCTGAAATGGCAATCTGTTTTAAAATCATTGTGGCTTCAAAATTCCCTTTGTCAACTGGTGCTTATGCCCATCCCACTTCCTATAAAGTATTCCACCTTCTAAACTGCTAGCTTTCCTGCTCTGCCCAGAAACCTTTTAATTTGGGTAGAATAATTTCAGATGGCTGCATTAGCCATGTATGAGTCACAATTTTTTTGCTATCTCAGTCATTGGGGAAACTTCTTATTGCTCTGAAGTCCATTTCTGCAATTCTACATCCATTATTCCAGTAAGTACATTATCCAAGAGTGGCTTATATTTCTGAAATTTATAGGAAAACAAGAGGCAGCTTTCTCTTTCTAAAGATATTTCGTCTTTTTGTTCTGTTGTCTTCAGCAGAATTTGTTATTGGGAGCAGGCTGTACAAAAAAGACCACCTGGATAGAAGCATCACAGGTCTCTTTGACTGTGGATTAGCACGCAGCAAACTGTCCCTCAATTTAAGGCACAATTTTAGGTGTGATCATTTCTAACCATAAACTTCATCCCAAAAATGAACAAATACAACTTTTGCCAGCACACCAGAAACAGAAAATCTGCTTGCCAGTCTGAGGTTGACATATGAGAGCAACATACAAAATCCTCAAGGAAGGATTAGGAGAAAAGCTATATTAATTCTTTACATCTCTATATGGGATCTTGGAGGTGTTCCCAGACAAGAACCTTTACTGATGGGGTACAAGTGAAAAGAACTGTCTCACAGTGAAGCATCAGTAAAAGATGTGAAATGAAATGCATAAAATGAGTCACCAGGACCAGATGGGATTCACCCAAGAGATTTTTATCAGCTGAAGGATGAAGATGCTAAACTATGGACTGCGATGTGCAAGCCGCTCATCAAAATGGTCTCAGTACCAAAGAAATAAGGGTGGCAAGTCTGATACCAATTTTTAACAAGGCCATGGAGATAATCCAACAAACTATAAACCACCAAGTCCAATTTCTGTGCTGAGAAAATTGCATGAAACTACAGCAATGACCAGAACTTGTGTGCACAAAGGTGAGACTGAGGAGTAACCTCTCCGTGTGTGCGTAAAGGGACGGATGATGCACTCTTCTCGGGTACGTGCTAAGCTTCCTGGTGAGCAAAAATCATTCAGGACTGTAAAAACTAAAACTGGCAGGAAGGTGCTGCAGAGGATTTTTGTAATATTGCATGACTGTATTAAATGGTAGTGATATCAAATATTTGATAAATACAAACTAAAATACTGCAATAAGAGTGGGGTGGAAAAGGAAGGAATCCTCCCCTTTTGTAGTGGTGGGTGCTACCTATCTACTGCTGAGGAGGTCATCGAGGACAGTTCTTTTATAGTGTCAGGTTCATGGCTCAAAAGAGCAAACATGAAAAAGGAAAAGAGAAGTAAACAGGGCTCATAAAGGTGTATAAATCTGTGGGACACTCACAGCTTGAACACTGGATGCAAGTTTGGTCCCCCCTTCTCAAAAAGGATACGGCAGAAGTAGAAAAGAGAGAAGGGCAACAAGGATGGCAGAATGAGGATGCCAGAGAAGGGGATATGTCCTTAGGGAGAACAACTGAGGTAAGGCATGGCAAGAGATGCACAGAATGATGAGCAATGAGCAGAGGGGAGAAGGAAGTACTGGTTTGCACAGCAACAGTTTTTAAACTGCAGAACCCATTGCCACAGGGCTTTATGCACGCCAAAAATAAAAATGGGTTCATAGAGCACGTAAGAAGAGCTCAAGAAAAAAAATTTCCTTGGGGCTGGGAATTGTAGTGATGAGCATTCGACCTTCGACTCAGGAAGTGCCTGAACAGCAGATGGCCAGAAGCCAGGTGTACACAGGGGAAAGCATCATTCTGTGCTTTCCCCGCTGGATGCTTCTGCTAGCAGTCATGGACAAGACGCTGAGCTAGGTGAACATTATCCTATGTTTTTGTGTACAGTTACGGACGTTTATAGCCACAGCTACTCACATGAGTTTCTTTCAGTCACTCCTATCAGGAAAACTTAGTTTCGCTTTAATAAGCTATCACTCTCTCAAGTCTTTTACACCCTTGTATCAAACCGTAACTCCTAGTCTCTCTAGCAGGTTTAAAAGAGACCCAGAAACAGCCCCTTGGGCCTCTTCCACTCTGCAGACCACTGACACAGTTTCGCCTCCCCAATCTATTGCAAGGGCTCTTTGACCCCGCAGAACCAAACCTCTCTCTGGCACGAACAGAGAACTACAATTTCTCTGCACGTCAGCAAGACAGAGGGGAAGACAAAGCTGGCCTGTTCTGTATACCCTCAGCCCCTCTGTAAAATGAAATGTCTTCTCATAGACTGAGCGTTTGAGTCAGCTGCCAAAGTTCATCTTTCTACCTATTTATACAGAAATCCATATGAGTTGTGAGGAACCTTCTCCCACAGAGTCTTTCTCTCTAAACTACTGAGCTTTCACATTGTTTGACTGAAGATATTTGACTTCTTTTCTCACTTCATCACAGGTAAGGGTGGAAAGCTCTTCTTCATGTCCGTGCCTTCCCAAGTTCTCCAGCTAGCCCTACCGCACACCTACACAGATTACTTCCTTGGCAATTTGATCTTCTTCCTAAGTCTTACAATTAAAGTCCTTGCTGCAGTTGTTAGTAAATTCTAAATTGGCCCAAAATTCCAAGGACTCCTTCATTTCCTTGAATACTGTGCTGGCCATGGCAGGAAGCTCACTGGCATCCTCTTCCATCTGCTTCGCTGTTCCAGCTGAGTGTCTTGCAAGCAGACCTCTCACTGTGATCTAGTCGGCTGGTGAGCAGCTGCTCTATCAACAAGGCTTCCAGATCACACCTCACATGACTGCAGACCCTGTTTTTTTCCCAAAGGCATCATTTTTTAACATCTGTGTATGTACATGAAGCCTGTACATCTCTTCAGATCTTGGTTTCTTTCCCACCAATAATGTGAATTAAGGAACTAATCTATTACTTGGTCTATGTGCAGAATGCTAGCTTGCAATTAGTATTAGAAACTGGATCCCGCCTCTCACACCAGTATGGCTAACTAGAAAGCCAAGGTGTTCCGGGCTGGGTGACCTGAGAGGAGTACCGATACTAGACCAATCAAGACGGCAGAAGCAGCATCTGCTGTCAGGACCCTCCAAGCCCTCCTCCTCTCAGCACACACCACAGAAAGCTCTTCCTCCAGGCCATGCCCTCAGCCCTTCCTCAGGCTGTGCCCGACGTGCTGTCCCTCAAGATGCCCTTCCAAAAGACAAGCTGGTGAAAGAGACCATCGCACTCAACAGGGATGTTCTTCCACCCCTGGCTTCCAGCCACACGCCACCGCAGCTCGCCGTCACTGAGAACCCCACCGGCAAAGCCGGTAGCTCTCCGCTGAACCGGACCATGGAAGAACCGGGCGAGCGCTGCCCTCCGGGACACTTTAGGCCGGGGCAGCAAGAGCAGGTGACCACCACCCTTCCCTTCGTCGCCGGCGGCACGGCGAGGCTGTCACCGCCGCTGACTGGCGCGCGGCCTTGGCGTCCCCCTCGGTTCCGTCCCTCTCGGGGGGACGCACAACCCCTCGTGGGGCACGGAACGTGTCCGTGCTCCCCTTCGGGGTGGTGACGGGGAGGGCGATGCCGGGGGCTGGGGGCTCCCCTTCGTTCAGAAAGCGATGGGATGACCTCACAGCGAGACGTCATCAAACGCGTCGCCGTTCCGTCGTCAACCGAAACGGCGACGAGGCGTTCCTCGGCCAGAAGAGAACCGCGGGACCCACACCCGGGCAGGGAGCGGGGGCACCGATGGCGGCCCCGGCGGGCGGGGCTCCGCTTCGGCCCCCTCCTGCCCGCCAAAGGGAATCGCGTTTTTCCAGCTCCCCACGCGGGGCCGACACCCCCGTTGCGGCCGACACCCACCAGCTCTCTCGCTGGGCCCCGCTTGCCGGTGCGGCCTTGCCCGCGCAACCGGGCCCCGCCGGAGCGGGCCCGTCCCTCACGGCGCGGAGAGGGGAGGAGCTCCGCCCTCGCCCCGCCCCGCCCCGCCCCGCTGCGCGCGGGGAGGCGGGCCCGCCGCGGCCGCGCGCCGCCGGGCTCCCCCTACCGGCCCCACCGGCCGCCGCGCGGCCGCCCCGCCCCCGCCCGGCGTCAGCCAATCCCCCGCGCTCCTCCCCGCCCGCCCCGGCCAATAGCGTGCGCGCCTCCTCGCCGTCCCGGTGCCGAGGCGGAACGCCCCCCCCCCCCCCCCCCGCTTCTCCGCCGCCGTCGGCTTACGGCCGCGTCGTAAAAGGGGCCGGCGCGACGGCGCGAGTGCGGCGTTACGGCAGCGGGCGAGGCGGGCGGATGCCCGGCGGCGGGGGGAGCCCGGCGCCCGGCACTCAGGGGGGAGCGGAGGCGGGCGAGGCGGGCGGCGGGCCGGCGGGCGGCAGGATGAGCCTGTCGCCGAAGGAGCTGTCGAGCCTGCTGAGCATCGTGTCGGAGGAGGCGGGGGGCAGCACCTTCGAGGGCCTCTCCAGCGCCTTCCACCACTACTTCGGCAAGGCCGAGCACTTCCGCCTGGGCTCCGTCCTCGTCCTCCTGCTGCAGCAGCCCGACCTGCTGCCCAGCCCGGCGCAGCGCCTCACCGCCCTCTACCTCCTCTGGGAGATGTACCGCACCGAGCCCCTCGCCGCCAACCCCTTCGCCGCCGTCTTCGCCCACCTCCTCAACCCCGCGCCCGAGCGCGGAGGCGACGAGGCGGAGCGGACGCCGCTCTCAGGTGCGTCCGGCCCCGGGGAGGGGGGGACGGGACACACGGACGGAGGAGCCCTCCCGGCGGGGGCAGCGCTTGGGCGGCTTCCTTAGCGCTGCCCCGTCCCGGCTTCCCGCCTTGGGGATAAAAAGCCGTGGGACTCTTTCATGGGAAGGGTCCCTGGGCTTGATGTCGGGCCGGCCGCTTGGCCCCAGGCGGGTGAAAGCCCTTCCGAACACCCGCAGGTCGTCGGAAGCCTCCGACAGCTTTAAGGCTGTGAAACAGACCTCTTAAAGAAATACCTGAAACGCTTTGCCCCGCGTCGGTAAATACAAGCGTGACGGCGATGGGTAAACCAGTTTCTGAAAAAATTTGCTTTTGTCACTTGTGGTACGAATTGCCGTGTCTGGTCATACTTAATAGCTCACCGGTTGGCCAAATGGGAAAGCTCACCACTGTGACTGACTGAGCGTCTGATGTGGCGTGTCGAGACGCATGATCCCCATCAGTGTAACTCTGTATTGTCACAGAATGGTTTGGGTTGGAAGGGACCTCTAAAGATCGTCTAGTCCAACCCCCTGCATTTTACATCACTGCAGGAGCTGAGTAGGTAACAGCTTTGTATGTACTCGCAAAGACTCTTCAGCTGCACCGATCTTGCCTTAAGTAACGCGTGTGGTTTAGTTTTGCTTGCTCTACGTGAGGCATATGGCAACTATTAATGTTGCTGCCTTAAAAATCGAGGGTTGTTTTTCATTGTGTCTCCACAGGCTTCTTACCTCCCATAACTCCTCCAGAAAAATTCTTTCTTTCTCAACTGATGTTGGCCCCCCCTAGAGAACTGTTCAAGAAGACTCCTCGGCAGATTGCTTCAATGGACGTGGGCAACATGGCTCAGTCAGTGGATATAAGTGGGCTTCAGCTGGCATTAGCAGGTAAGGAAGATTTGCGGCTGTGGTCCGCTTATGAACGGAAATGCTAACTGCAATGTGGCTGTTGCCTGAGAAACGCTCTTGTCTATCCTAAGTACGAAGAAGGTCGAACTGTGCTTTAGGGTCTTCAAGCCCCTGTTCAAGCACGTAGAGAAACTTTAAGCAGAGATTATGTCTTAACTGTTTTATCCTACTTAACAAGCAGCTTTTTAAGCATATCTGTTACTGCATTAAACATGAGAACGTTTTGCAAGTATAGGAAGATTTTCATCTAAAACTTTGTGGGTGACTTTGTGTGTATGTATTTTTATCCCTCTTCACTCTTTGCAGTATTTCTAGTATGAGAGAACAGGCATAGCTGTCACACTGCCATGTACCGGTACTTCAGCTGTACCTGGCAAATTGGCTATGACAATTATATCTTCAGTTTTATAAAATAAAGTCAGATCTTACAGCGTTAGCTCAAGAGTGGGAAGGTGGTCTACTTTTACTAGATTGAAAAGAAAAGCAATGTGATGCTTATCGTTTAACAGGAGAAAAGGAGCAGGAACACTGATTGTTCTGGTCACGTTGACTGATGAGTCACAGCTGGAGCTAATCTGAAATAGAAAATACTCTTGGGAACAAGGAGCCAATTTGAACACTAAAAAATAGTGTTTTTTTCCTAGGTATGTGCAAATGGACCTGCTTGCTTGAAAACTGACCGTCCCACTTCTATATCTGTACAATGTGGTTTATTGCTCTGAGGTCATCAGGCACTAACTAGGCTTTCTCTGTCCTGCGGTTCTATCTTGGTATTGTCATTTTTTCTGTAGAATCTGACATCGACTTGTTATGCTGTGGTATACTGTCCTTCATTCACAGTGTACAAATGTCCTCTGGTGTCCTTCTTAGCTACTATTTCCAGACTGTGGCATCTTTTGAAAATGCAAATTGAATACCCTAACATACCGTCACGGGCGAGACAAACCCTTCTGGTTCTTGTTCTGTTCATCCTGTCTGTGTTTTCTAGAGCACTTCAGTGAATTCAGATTTTGTGAAACTTCAGGTAACTTGTGGTTTTTACCATAAGGCATGTGTAATGCCTTAAAGAAGGCTGGAGTTTTTTTCATTTGTTTTTATTTGTTTTCTGCTTGGTACTATGTTTTCCTTCTGAACAATTTGTTCCTGTTAAAAATGAAACATGTAGGGAACCTCAAAATGGTAGTTGTATGGATGGGTATTCTAGGCCACGCATTTTAATTTGTCCTTTTTTAAAATGGAAGACACCGATGGCTTGAAGTACAATACAAAGTCATTAATGGTGCTTTGCAAAATTAAGCCCTGTAAGATGTGCTTTTATCATTATTTACATAATCCAGTAAACATGCATAATTAATTGCTTATGAACACTTGTAGGAGTTATGTAACAAAACAAGCTGCATCTGAAAAAACTTTCTGCTGTCATTCTCGGACTTCTTGCTGTAGCTCTCCAGAATAAATGTCTGCTTTCTAGTCACTTAAGAAGATAAATCTTTTGCTCTTTTTAATATTGTGATGGTTTTTGACAGCCTGTTTGTCATGTTTTGGAAGGTCTGTGAGGTTTTTGACAAGTCTTCAGTGTATTTCTCCAAATGATTCAATATGCAGGTTAAAGCTGGTGCAGGATGATGGTGCTTAGATAATGCATTTGCAGTGTTGTGTTTCTACCCTTTCCCCCCATGTTTCACGGAACAGGTGTAAGACTTGGTGACCCTTCAAAATTGTGGTCCCTGAGATGAATTCAGGGCTATTTAGAGCAGAATGATTTTGACTTGCTTTAGAATATACCTGCAAAATCAACTTAAATACTTTAGAAAGCATTAATTTTTTTTTCAATTGCTGTATCTATACCAATCCTTTTTGTGTAAAGGGAGGAAAAAATACTTGGCTTGTCTTCTGAACTTGAGCTCATTGTGACAATTCACTTGCAGCTGTATGGTGTTTTTTCTAGTTTTGGGGGTTTTTTTGCTTTTAGGGTGTCCGTGTCCTTCCCCCCCCCCCCCCCCCCCAAAAAAAACCCAAAACCAAACCCAACCTAGAATGTCAGAATAGAGCATTTTGGGAATGAGTATTAAAACTTGCTTTGTTTTCTTCTCCCTTTGGTCTACAGGAAGTTCATTCAAGCGTCAGTCTCTCCCTATAACTTGGCTTTGTTGATCTGGTGTGTTACTGTATTAAAAATGTAATTTTCTCGTAGTTGCAGAGATGGGTCTTCTGGCAAAGTGGTCCTAACTTTTTGTCTGCTAAACCTTATTTGATCTAAGAGTAATTGACCTGTATTAAAGTTAAGTTTGTAATAGATTGTAGAGCTTTCCTTTAAGAATCAAAGAAAGTTTCTTTTTACCTGTAAAAAGAAGAAAGAATAGCTCCATAAGGGAATCTAAGTGCTGTTTTCAGATTAATTTCTTTAAATTTAAATGTCTTGGTTCAGGATGCTATATTCTTTCCTGTTAAATTGCCATGTTCCAATTCTTGCTTCTGCTTACCTGAAACTGTTGATCTAGCCCTAATTCTTGAAGCTGTGAGGGTGAGCTTTTGAGCTTCAATGCATATAGGGGCTCGTGCAGACTGCTAAAATCAGTGAATCGAGGGACTGTATCGTAAACTTTTATATTTCTAATTAAGCATCATTAATCATTTGAGATTATGAGGATGCAAACAAATCGGTGACTTACTGACTGATGGATTTAAGTTCTAGACTATAAATGAAAAGACTTAAAAATGATGCCCAGTGCTTCCCCCCCCACCCCGCCCCAAACTTCATGTGTTAAATCAACCCTTCTGTTCAGTGGCTAAATGAAAGTACTCACAAGATGAGTTTCAAACAGTTTATAAAGTAGAAGACACATTTTATAAACCAGCTTATTTGGACTTTGACTTTAAAATTGTTTTTTTTTAAAATAACTAAAGAGTATGCTAGTTGTTGCCTTTAACAGAAAAACATACCCTGCTGTGCTGCTTCAGTGAGCATATATGCAAATGTTTGCATGATCTGAAATAATTGGATCAAGTAGGCCAGAAAGCCAAAAAAGAAGTTAGCAGTGGGTGGTGCTTTGTTTTGATGATCTTTTTGTCACTCACAGATTCAGTGTGTCTCATGGATTTGGTTGGAGTCATATGAAATAGTTCATAGGCGTGAGAAGCTGGGAAGGGTCAACGTGGTTGCACGAAAAGGAGCAAGCACACTTTGCTTAGAAGTGATAGGGACAGTACACTAAATCTGAGAGCACTACACTTAATTAGTCAGGAAAAGGAGTGGTGGTTAGTTTCATGTGGAACTTTTTCAAGGGATTCTTTGCGTGGTACCAACAATTATGGACTTCAGATTACTTAAGGCTTAATATGCTCCTTGCTCTTCTATGTTAAAGGGCTGGGGGGGGAAGGTGTGTGAGGTGATGGTCTGTAGTGTTTTTTCTGTTTTTTTTCTGTTGAGTTTTTTTGCCAAAGCAATGGAAAACATCTCAAAATAGTACAGGGAATATAGAAGATCAGCCATTAAGTCTTCAGGTACAGAAGAGTTGTAGATTACGAGAGAAGAACAAGACAGAAAAATCTAACAGTGTGAATATTGAGCCCCATAGTTTCTTTCTGGCCAGTTTCTTCAAGTTGTCAGCTGTATATACTAACCTTAATATTATTTTTATGTAACTTGTTTATGGTCTGTAATTTGGCCTTTAAAGGGACACTTTCAGCTGCTCTCAGGTTTGCGTTAATGATGATGTATGTAGAATCACATAACCATTAAACTCCCATCTTTTTTTCACCAAGCACTTACAGCTTGACAGTGAATGCAAAAGTAGCTTACGCAATGCCAGTGAAATGTGTTGGACAAATTTGAATAGCTGAATTCAGGTCTAGTATGACCATTATCATTGCAGAGTCTGTAAATGTATCTGTGTAGATCTTTCACTTCCCTGCTCTGAGAAGAAATGATTGCAAAACTAGATACAGCATGTGAACTCTTTCAGGAGTACCATGTGAACCTACTAATGTGCTTTTAGATGCAGATTACATCAGTTACTTACCTTTTCTAAAGCCAAGACTACATTTCAGATTCGTTTCTTTATCTTCTTTATCCTTGCTGCATACCTCTGTCCCTTGCCTGTCAGCTGGCACTCTGAGTACTAGCTGCCTGACACAGTACTAAATTTCATGTTGATGTTACATCTTTTTTTTTTTTAAAGCCAATTCTCCTCTAAAGCTGCTTGTTTCTCACTACCTTAGTATTCCAGGCACCTCTGTTTCAATTTTATGCTTTAATATTATGCACTGGCCTTCTTTCAGAACGTCAGTCTGAGTTGCCAACACAGAGCAAGGCCAGCTTCCCCAGTATTCTCAGCGATCCTGACCCAGATTCTTCCAACTCCGGTTTTGACAGCTCCGTTGCCTCCCAGATCACGGAAGCCTTAGTGAGTGGACCAAAACCTCCTATAGAAAGTATGTGCATTTTCACATCTTTGTTTCTGTAACTTATGATGTGCTATGTCATTATACTTTTCCAGATGAAATGTAATGTAATTCAGAAGTATTTCCAAGGTATGAAATGGGAATGAAGATGAATGAAGCAGTGCAAAACTGTGTCAGGCTCTCTCCAGATCAGACTTCATAGTGTTCATGTTTCCAGACTTTTAAAAATCTGGAGCCTGTCTTCAAGCCATTACCTGTGTCATCTGTTGGCTAAAACACTGTGTCTGATGCCCCTCAGGTCTTAGTCCCCTACACTAAGAGCTGCATTGACTGTTAACACCTTCCAAAGAAGCAGTTACTGTGGAAGGAAAAAAGACCATAGAATCAGTAACTTAGTGATCTGAATCAAGAGGAAAAAACAGGCTGATGTAACAGCATCACTAAAAATCGGAAATAAATGTTTTTCTGGGAGGCAAATAAGATTGTAATGCTGTTCTCAGTGTTATAATAGCTTAAAGAAAGGGGGGCTTTGTGGGTCATCTTTTTGTACTGATGTAAAACGGAATACCCGAAGCTTAAAAAAAAAAAAAGTTTCATGTTGTTGCCATTTCAGGTCACTTTCGACCAGAGTTTATTCGACCACCCCCTCCGCTCCATATATGTGAGGATGAACTGGCATGGTTAAATCCAATAGAGCCAGATCACACAATTCAGTGGGATAAGTCAATGTGTGTTAAGAACAGCACTGGAGTTGAGATAAAGAGAATCATGGCAAAAGCTTTTAAAAGTCCCTTGACTTCCCCACAGCAAACACAGGTATTGTGCACTTTTCTGTTGAAAATTATTTTCTAACAAGCTAACTCATGTGTTTTTTGAAAACTTGGATCACTTTCACTGATCTGTGTTTGGATTCAGGAAACTCCAAGGACTTTAAATTGTAAAAACCCAAGAGTTTTGACTTGGGTTTGCATGAATAAGGAAGAAGTCTTTAAACTTCATAGCATTGACTGGACATAGTTACAGTTGATCAATAAGTGGCACCAATATTCTTCTGCATGGAAAAATCTTCTTATAACAAAGTTGTTCATGCTTCTGTGGAAGCTTTTGATAAGTAATTATTTCAGAAATGCCAACACCGAATATTTTTTTTTCTCAGTTTGATAGTATTACCCCTGATTTCAGTGGGCTCTTCTGATAATCATTATGCTAGCACTATAGAATATCCTTTATTTGAAGAACTTTTTCTGACAACAGTGAACTCAAAATTGAGGTTTCTTTTTGCTGGACAGGAAACTAAAGAAGGCTGAAACTTTTCATGGTTTTTTTTCCTCCCTTCCTTCCCACCCACTGATGAAAGACTACTAAATGCCTTATTAAAGGTTTTATGGGCACAGTTGCCTTTACGTAGACATTTTAAAGTATACCTCCAATGTCTTTCAATAGACCCTGATCTAGGGTTATCATTCTCCTGTAGCTTAGATGTATTATAGCAGTTTCTTCAAGCGCTAAGGTGAATAGTTAAGGAAAAAACCCCCAACTGAGTCTTTTTTTTTTTTTTTTCTTTGCAGCTCCTTGGAGAACTGGAAAAGGACCCCAAGCTTGTTTACCATATTGGTCTCACTCCTGCCAAATTGCCAGACCTGGTTGAAAACAATCCTTTAGTAGCTATAGAAATGTTGCTGAAACTGATGCAGTCTAGTCAGATAACAGAGTATTTTTCTGTCTTGGTCAACATGGACATGTCCTTACATTCAATGGAAGTTGTAAATCGGTGAGTTCTATCTCACATCTAAGAAGGTTTCCTTAAGTATGTAAAATAACTGAACAGTTATTAAGTCATTGTGAGGCTGGCCACAGGGCTGTATTTGGATGCATTCCAAAGACTGCCAAAAGTAACAGGAATTGAAGAAATGACTAGTCAGATTACAGTGAAGGAAAAGAGTATCAAACTGTCATACCCTTTTCAATTTCTCAGTGCTTTTTGTGGTGTTTTTTAATACTTTTTTAATAAAACTTAGTGTGCTTTGATTAATCCTGCAGAGGAAGAGTGCTGTGGATTTGTCACTTTCTATGACTACTGGACTGCCTAAGGCTTTACTTGCTTTTTGTGTAGTTCCTTATGGATGATGCCTGTAGTTAAAGAAAAAAACCCTCTTATTTTAGTCCAGATGAAGTTTGCAAAGTTAGCTTTGGGTTTGTAATAAAGAATTGAACCTCCCAAACATCCTCAATCCTAAGTTCAGAGAACACTGCCAATTTTTAAGTTCCTTTTTACAGCAGTGCCATTTAAAAATATTACTGTAATGTTAACAGCTTCCTATTAGCAGTAGCAAAAGTGCAACTTAATAGGAAAAAAACCCACAATTGCCCAGCAGAAAGATGTGATGGTGGAGGCATACATGTTATATTAATTATTTATCATTTTATATAATAAAATATTTTGTTTTAATGGACATAAATAATATTTTATATTAACTATTTATAACCTACCATATTTTACCATATTAGGTGTGGTAAAAAGCACACTTCTCTTGCACAGGTGCTATGCTGGTTAATCTTTCAGTCCCTGCTCCAAGAATGGAGAGGCTTATTCAAAGAAAACACTGTGTTACTCTTTAATATTAGCAAAGTGTTTCTACTTTGAAAAGAATGGGGAAATACATATTGTGTTGTGGATAACTTTAACTGGAGTTGATAATTACTAGAAAATCATTTTATCAAACTGTTTGATATGTTCAGCTCAAAACAGTATTTAAAATGGTTATTACTTAAGGGAGTGTCACTGCAATCTCTAATATGTCTAAACTTTTATTCAGACATCAGGTTCCTGGTTACTATATAAATTTCACTAGCAAGTATGTGTCCTATGTCCCAGGAAGCCGCAAGTTTAACTGACTTCCAAAATGACCACTTACTGAATGTGTACGGTTTTGTCACTGTAGTGACTGTCACTCCCTCTGAAGAGTATCATTCTTTGATGCAATAGTTCTCCAATTCTTCTTAGTAAGAAGCTTCTGAGATTATCATGCATCATTAATCTCCAGTTAACATTTTAATTTAGTCAGGGTCTCTTTTATTTGAGCTGTAGATATTCATATTGTTTCAGTCCCTAGGACTAAAATTTGGATCTGAAGGAACTAAGGAAACTGATCTTTTGCTGTAATAAAGGAGTTATTCTGGTTGTATGCTTAAGGAAAGAGTTCAGCATCTAGATTCAGTACCTGAAATTCAAATATGAATAAGCAAAATTGTATTGCAGTGCTTATTGCAGAAGCATCATGGTACTTGGACAGCTTTGGTGCTTCATGCATAAATTGGAAACTAGTATCATTGATTCATTTCTGTAATATATAGCAGATGTTTGTAGGTGTGTCAAATATACTAGAAACCCAATCTAACTCCGCTTCTGTACTGTGTCAGAGTTTAAAAAAATGTTTTGGACTCTTAATGAAGAAATTAAAATTATTAGAAATATTTCTGTGGAAGCTGTCAGGAATCAGCTCTGTATGACATGACTGGGAATAAACTAGTATCACAGGTCTAACTCATCTGTTTTGCAGTGGAATCACTAGATTCATAGCTTCATAAACCACTGGATATTTTTAATTTGAACAGGCTTACTACTGCAGTTGATCTCCCACCTGAATTTATTCATCTTTATATCTCCAATTGTATCTCCACCTGTGAACAGATTAAAGACAAATATATGCAGGTGAGTACTTTAGTAAATTGGTTAGGAAAAAGGGTCCCATATATTGCTCTGTGTACCATATGCTGAGGTTTTATAAGCCTGATACAATAACTTAATCCTGTCTTACTGCTTCTTTATTTCAAAGGCATGGGTATTTTTTTCCCTAACACACTATGCAGTTCTTCATAGTGTTTAACAGATGTTTCTTCACCTTTTTATGAGACTTCACAGGTAATTACTGTTCCCTGTTTTTCTGTAGACATAATACACTTCTCCCTGGCAAAACTGCAGTTTTATGTGGCTCGGGTCCTTATATGCAAAAGGTTTATCTGTCACTCACTTTGACTTTTCTTCACCCCCAGCGTTGTTTGCTTTCTGCTTAGTTTTAAGCTTCAAGTTTCTTTTCTGTACAAGCGTGCCCACCACTTCCAGACCTTTGAGGTAGTGTTACAAAACTCAGGTGGAAGTCTTGCCCTTCCATCGTGACCTACAACAGCTTGCAGATATCCTCAAAGAACTAAAAACCTTCTGTTTTCTGTCTTTCTAACACCATACTCTCTGCTTCCCAAGCCTGTCATAATTCCTCAGTATCAGCATGCAAATTGTAGCCACTTCAAGGATCTTTACCCCCTGGGGAGGTTTCCACACCTTTGGCATGCCAGGTTGTCTACATGCTGTGTGAGGTACTTCCTTCTATCCTAAACCAATCTGTTGGTTTCATCAAGTGCCCTGTAGAACTTGCTTTCTTGGGTACATCATTGGTAAAAAGGAGTTCCATGTTCAGTTTACCCAAGGCTTTGTGAATCTTGACCAAGTCCTGCTTCAGCTTTTTCCTCTCAATACTGAAGGACTGCAACTTCTTTAGTCTCTTGCAACAAGGCAGCTATTCCTTTTCCTTAAGCTTTTTTGGTGTCCTTCTCTAGTGCCTTCTCTAGCTCTACTATATCCTTAAGCTGCAGAGACAAAAATTGCGTGCAGTACATAGGATATGGGTGCAATGTGGTTTTAGATAGATAGCAGCAAAAATCTCCCTGTCTTGTTCTCAGTACCCTTCCAGATGATGACTAACCATTTGTTATCTTTTGGTGGCTGCTGATGCTTCTCTGCTTTGGGACTCTGCCAGATACATATGCGTGGCTTGATCTGTGACCTGCTGAATACCCGTGCCTGTTACATTTAGTAGCAGAATAGGAAAATAACAGCATACCTGGGCTGCAGCTGCAAATATGCCCACAGGGTGGGATGCTGTGTTCAGAGGGGCTGCTGAGGGCATATAGCAGCTGTGCTTCAGGCACATGGGACAAAAAAAGAACAGAGGGTCAAGGAACACATACTGATCACCAAGTAGCGTGCAAAACTTGAGATCTAACATGTTAATACTGTGTATGAGGCCTCACAGCACCTGAGACACAAGATGTTTTGTTTGAAAAGCATGGTACAAAAACACTCCTATTGGAAGTGAAAGAGGCATGATCCTCAGAGACTGGGATTCAGCCAGTACCTTGCATTTGTACTTTTGTTCCGAGTTTCAGTGTTCCTCAGTTATTACAGTTACTCCTGTAACTAATGTGTGTTGCAGAGAATGTGATGCCTTTTAATTGCAGTGAAGGAAATAACTTGTTCAGTTTCTGAATTCTGTTGGTATAGGTAGCAAATTTTGTAGTAGTAGGCTCAGTTCCTGTAAAAATAGTTAATAGCTTATTTTCAGTGTCAAATAATCTAAAATACTTGGACACTTAATCTATCAAGTCCCCTCAGTTCTGTCTGATAAACATTGTTCATGTATATAGTTGCTTTTAGAGAAAGGTTTGGGTTCAACTCTTTCTCACAATGTGAAGTACGAGACCACTTTAATGGTAAAGTAAGATCTGCTTTTGTCCTTGAAAAATGCACTCTGTATAAAGTGAATGATTAGTGACTGGATCTGTGTATGACAAATTGTACGTGCCAGTTCCTAGGTCTCCGCTTCCCAACTCCCAGTGTGCTCTTCAAGGTGTTACCTAAGCAGCCCTTAGTAAGGAAGAACACTTCTGCAATCCCATCTTTTCACTGGATCAGGTGGGAAATGAGCCATGAGCTCTGAGGCATGTTCTTGGATTAGGTGTCCCTGGTACTGTCTTTCCTTCTAAGAGAGCAAGAGGGTCATGTGCTAATTCAGCAATAAAGCGCTTCTCACAAAGCAAGTTTGGGATCAGTTCTGTTGCTGTTGCTTCCCATCTGGAGTGCCTTAATCATGTGGTGACTGGGGAATTTTGAGATGTGAAGCTTGTTCATTTTTCTTTATGGTCTTACTGTAGAAAATAAGACTAAGCAAGACCCTAGTGATGACATGATCTTAAGCTATGATCCCATCTCTCTGACTTTATTCAGAGATGATGTAATAAAGAAATTAAAAGTACAGCGTGTAGGTAGACCTGGAGCTTAATTTGTGCATGGGATCAATCTTTGGAAAGCTCCTGTATCCAGAAGTATAGTACTATAAAGCAGAGGAATCCACTTTTTAAATAAAGTAGTATGGGAGATGGAAGAGTAGGGGCAGCACATACAGGGCTTGGGAACAAGTTAACTGCTGAAGCTGAATTGCTCCAGAAATGCCTTGGTTGTACTGCTGAGGGCCAACAGTCCTTCAGCTGGCTTGCTTGCAAATATTTATTTGGATTATGAAACCGTATCTCTTCTGTTTCAGAACCGCCTGGTACGTCTTGTTTGTGTCTTTCTTCAGTCTTTAATCAGAAACAAAATTATTAATGTACAGGACTTGTTTATAGAAGTGCAAGCATTCTGTATTGAGTTCAGTCGGATACGAGAAGCAGCTGGCCTTTTCAGATTGCTGAAGACACTAGACACTGGGGAAAATCCATCAGAGACAAAAACATCAAAATAAAATCACTGTTACTGGCAAAAAACCCAACCCTGCCAGTGTTCTATGCCAATTAATTGTATATTTTAAACTTAAATCACTGGATTAATGATGTAATACATTATAAATAGCATTTTATGCATTTAAACAATAAATAATGCTTTTTCTGATACACATGCTTGAGTTTGTGAAATGTGTTAGGCCTTGCACTTATGCTGGTTTTGATGATGGGTTAAACTCTCTATGTCATATGCAAGTCCTGAACTACAGGCTCTAATTCCAGAGAGAATGTAAATGATACTTGCTGTTTCACAGCAAATTTAAGTATTAATCTGGCACTCATTGTGTGTCCAAAACTGTGAATAACTAAAGTCAACTTGTGTCAAGGTAAGTAATTTCAGTTCCTGTTTGCCTTTTCTTTACTGTATAAGAACTTCTAGGAGCTGGATACAACTTCTAATAATGCATGCTGGTTTTGGTGAGTAAGGGAAAGTCTGTCTTGATTAGAAAAAGCTAAGGGCTTATCTTTATGTGGCAGAAATGAAGTGTTGGGTGCTGCAGGCTCAGAGCGGTACTCTTTTCAAAATCACTGGCCTCACACCATCAGTAGTTGAAGTACCACACCTACTTCATGCTTGTAAGAATGTTTCACTGAGGAAAGATGGTCTCAGTTCTTCCATAAAAACCCCAAGTCGTGAGCATCTTCTCACTTCAAAACTTGCACAGGCAGTTGCTCTGTGGCTACCAAAATTAAAATAGCCTCTTCCTTCTAAAGCATATATTTAGAGTACCATTCAGGTGTTGGATGCCAGGTGTTGGGGAAACTGGGGAGGGAGTCTGCTAAAGTATTATTTTAAGCTGATTGTAGAATAGCTGCTGTTACTTAAGCTTGGAGACTGAAAAGGACAATAACTTGAAAAGCTAGCTCGTTCTCATTTAATGCTGCTTGATAAATGAAAGCTGCTTTAAGTCTGCATCTGCTTCTCAAATTTTTATGAAGTACAAGATCAATAATGCAAGGTCAAGACTGTCTTTTTGGCTTTCTCTTTCCAAGTAATTTAAGTTGCTAAATTGCTTGGATTGAAAATCCCATTGATCTCTCATCTCATGCAGCATAGTCTTTTGGTAAGAAGTTCTGTGAGAAGTGTTCGCTAATCATTAGGGGTTAGACTTGTATAGCTTCCCAGAGTTAAGAGGCATTAGGCCAACTAAAGTAGCATTTATTTAAGGTCTGTTCCAATGCTAGACATTCCTTGTAAAAGAAGATCAAGATCATTGCTGTAAGTAATTGTTAGCAGCAACAGTTAACCTAGCTTTGTGCTCTAAATTTGTACCTTAATGCTTGTACTTCAACTGTAGTAGATGTAAAGTTGACTATCTTCTATGTACTAGTACTGCTCTTCAAAAACATGGCTAAAACCCCACTTTATATAGATTTTTAGGCTTTTGTTTGGAACTTTAGTACTACAGCATATGACAAAGTAATAGGCTTCATCAGAAAACTGATGACCACTGCTTCAAGGCATTATGATTTATTTACAGAATTATTTTAAAAGAATTTAAGCCTTGCAGAAAAAAAAAAAAGGTTGCCATGATACTATAGCAAAAGCCTAGCTCTTCTGCCACTTCATGGTATTTGCTTGAGTTATACTGACATCCATAAATCCCCAGATTTGTCCTCTAACTATAAAAAAAGTTTTATGATTTTATCATGAGTACTTCTGTAGTATATTAATTTCAAAGCCCTGTGCATTGATGAAAACATTCAGACTTGTTACTGAATTTGCTGTACACTTCTGCATTGTTTGCTTGTTAGGGAAGGGCAAGCCCTGCTTTCCCAAATTTGTCTTGGGTTTACATGGCAAGTTTGGGGAGGGAGGGGGCTGCAGGGTGGCCAGCTGAGGCCCTTGGCACCTCTGCAATAACCCTGGAGCAGTCTGAACCCCATGGAGAGGATCCACACTGGAGCAGTGCTTGGAGGGCTGCAGCCCCAGGGAGGGAGCTCACAACAGGGCAGGGGAAAAGGGTGAGGAGGGAAGAGCAGAGACCAGATGTTACAGACTGATCACAACCTTCCTTCCCCTGCCACTGCTCACAGGGAAGGGAGAGGTAGAAGAGTCAGGAGTAAAGGAATGAAGCTGAGCCTAGGAAGAAGGGTAGTTTCAGTTTTGTCTTTGTTTCTCACTATCCTACTCTATTTTTAAACAGCAATAAATTAGTTTTCATCAAGTCACATCTGTTTTGCCAGTAACTGTTTCTTATCATGACCCATGACTTTTTCCATCTTATTTTCTCCCTCCTCAATAGGACAGGGGGAAAGTGAGAGCAGCTGGGTGGGCATCTAGCAACCAACCTACATGGCAAAAACTCCACAATATGCTGAAAGGATCTCCCCCTTAGCTACCCAGCATGAACTTGTTTTGTGCTGAGTAGCTCAGATCCATTTACAGAAGTGTAGCAAAGAAAACAAAACCCCTCAAGCTTCTCAGACATTGCTTTTTAAAAGGTCTGTATAATTTATTATGGAATTTGAGCTTTTAACCACTAAGTTACAACAACAATGCATAACTTGACATTCTTACAGTTGTACATACACAATGGAAAAGACATAGCCCAGTGCTTAATCCAAACAATGCAACCAAGTTAGTACAAGGTTACCATAAAAGACAGTCAATTGTGAATAGCTGCTGACAGACTGGCAAGTTCAAATGGTTCTCTGCAGTTATTTTTATAGTAGAAGTAACTGGCTTCAAAGTTTTGGACTTAAGCTTCAGACTAACAAAATGATGCGAACTCAAATTATTTTGCTCTTCTGAATTAAGAAGGATATGCTCATTTAAAAATGCAGTATCATTACCATGTTTCAGATGGTGAAAAGTAGCTTCAGATCCAATGGAAGTACAATGGACAGTTTCCAGGCAATGCATTCGTCACACAAACACATGCAATTATAGAGACATTCTACTTTTAAAACTTTCTCAAATTAAGTTTTGCAATACAGCAGGATATCTGAGGAGAGAGATCAGGACCCATACTGAACAAAACCAAAAGCCTTCAGCTTGATTTGTGCATGTTTAATCTACAATTCCAATTACCAAATCTTCACACATCACCTATGAGAGAAAAGAACACATCTAGTAAAGATCAGTCTCAAGGAGAGAAGACATGTTACAATTTTTACGGGCATTCTGGTTAAAAATAAAAATAATATGCTGCTGCCATCTTCCATTTCAGGAATTGTAATTCACCATGGCACTATTTTAAAACTGCATCAAGGGGAGAGTCTTGCTCTTTCCTCCTCCACCCCAACTCCTCATCCCCTTAGCCCAGCTCAAACTCAGTTAATTGCACAGTAAGGATATTCAGCTTCCTGGCTTGTTAAAATACAACTTTGATAGATTTAATTTTCTGCCACTTAAGCTGAACTAGTTCATCACATACTCTTAATCTGAATGGGCGGCAGAGCAAAGTAAATAGAGCAGAAAAGAAAAACCAGAAAGGACCACTCTCTTCTTGTAACAGCAAGCTATTAAATCAGTCCAAGCCATTGTGCAAAGTCTCGCCCAGCCTGGTGGCTGCAGGGAGACAAACGGTAGAGAACGTCTCTTGTGAAGCTGCCAACAAAATTTCATTCACTCAGCAGCCAACACCAAGAACTCCACTCCCTCCAGGTTAACCCGATGAGATATTGCCAGCTGACTCCTCTACTAGATTTCAGTTCCACCTCTCTTTGTAGAGCTGCAGAGTCAGTATGTTCTTATTGATCTCAGTATCTTCGTCCAGCACAGAAAAACTGCATTCAGTGCCAAGTGCTGAAAATCAAACCAATGAAAACTACACATGCAACCTCTCCACAAAACAACCCCACCAAACCAAAAAAGCACCCCCAAAAACCCACCCCAAAAGCAAACACCCCCCCCAAACACCCACCTAGCCATCACCACAATATCATTACTGGCTTCATTCAGGGTGCTAAAGGCTCTGTTGAGCAAGAATTCCCAGTTTTACCAACACTTGGGATGTTGATGTGTAACAAAAACGTTTGTATTACACATTGTGGCAACAACTGAAAAAATATTCCACAAATTCAGAATGCCGTTCTTAACCTACTGGTGTATACTTCAAAGTACAGTTGGTAATGCCAACAGTAGTTGCATGTCTAGTCAGAAGTCTGCTTTTATGGGGCAGCTAAATCATCAGCCCAACCTGTTGTGTCCTATCTGTTGCCATCATCACATAAAACCAACACCTTTCGCTTCTGATCGAGCTCATCAAAACTTGCAAGTATAGACACTGCCTCAGACATCCTCTGAACCACAGGGGTAACCACTGCTACACACTTGCTGAGCTCCTCTGCACAACCCAGCTTCGGCAAGAATATACTGGTGCCCAATTTATTAAGTTGGCATGGATTAAAAGCATTCTCACTGTAGTTAAATTATCCTACAACTCCTCTGGCATACCTCCAGAATCTAGCACTAATTACTGGCAACAGGTTACTGGTCTACATTCACATACTCATGAGGCAGGGGAGGTGCGAGGGGCAGGGGGAAGGAGTTACTGCTATCTAATCAAACTCCTCCAGTACATGCAAAAGATCTCCTCCAAGCACTGCTTAGAGCCAAAGAAGAATCCAGTCTACGGGTCGTTAGTAAGAGAAAATCCAAATTTTCTAATTAAATTGGTACTGCAGGTAATTAAACTCACTATTAACATGCATTTATATCTGAAATGTCTACGGTTCATTTTTGCTTGCTATGAAGTCTGAAAGCTGAAGCTGGTTTAAACAGTTAATTTACTATCAAGTTTCCAGTTTGGCATTTGTAGACTATTATTAATAAACTAAAATTTCTGAACAAAGAGGGACCTCTAGTTTTCACTTTAAACACCAGTCCACTTTGACATGTTCATAGCTCCTTTTAAAATCACTTTAACTTTACAAATTTTCTTGCTAACAGTAACACCAGAACTAACGAAGCCACACCAATGAACACAATACTAACAAAACTTATTCTACAACAATAACATCCCCTAGTCCTGCTAGGGATTTTCCCCAATTGATATATTCAACTTCACCATTGGGGGGCTGTCCACTTCATGTGGGCAGTGTGCTTCAGCTTTGTATAGCCATGTCACATGAATGCCTCTAACAAGAAACCCTCTGCCTGATGACAGCAAAATCTGACAAAGGGACAAAGGTCTCCGAGACAAGTTCCTGCATGCTTTATGAAAAATGTGCAGCTAGGAAAAGAATCAGGTTGGGGGGGGGGGGTGGGGGCAGAAGAGACCCACAACACATACAGCAAGAGTTCCCACATTAGGCAGGACATAGGCTAAGCAGAAGAGGCAGATTAAAGCTCCTCCAAATGGTAGGGAAAGGAGTCACAAGGCAGCTATCCTGCAAAAACATTCATGGGGGGGAAAAGAGACTCATTAGTTCTGACCTTCACATAGGCTTTTCGTAGGTAAAGTGCCAGAAACTAGAAATACCAGTTTGAACCAACATAGTAGGTCCAGATCAGCAAAGTCTGGGAACCTGTATTTACCTATAGCTGCCTATACCCGTTTACTCTAAAAGTTACGTATTAGATGAGCTGTAACAGTAGGTCATATGCTCCAAGTTTCTAATCTTCTCTTTCAACTGTTTTAAGCTCCCTAGATTGTTTCTTTCCTGTCCTGTACTTTTTATCCTACCACTCTTTGCTAATGCATGTCAGCTTTTTGACTGAGGTCAGACTAATGATTCGCTTCGGAAGATTTTTGTCATCGAGCTTCCAAGGAGAGCAAACTGCTTGCTGGAGGCTCTGCAATTCGGCCTTTTATTGTCATCATTCCTCAGCAGCACAGCTGGCCTTACGAGACCTAACTATATCAAAGACGAACTACGCGCAAACCAACTCGACTGAAAACAACTACTCAGGTGAAAGGCTGAAATGAAACAGGTATAGTGCCAGCATTAGAAACATACCCCAGGAATCTTCACACTTGGATATCTTTCTAAGTCAGTACACTCAGATTTTATAAGCACGCTTTTCAGTCTGCAGGTCCCTTTAAGCTTTTCTTCCAGCCTTCTGCCAGATCTCAGCTTTGATTCTTAAGAAAGCTTTTGGTTTTATAGGTATTACATAAAAGCTGAAGTACTCACCACATTTCTCCTCTCCAGCATGAATATTGCGCTGCAGGTATCAGCAAGACACAATCCACAGACTGACAAGACTTCTCTTGATAACGCCTTTTGGTTCCTCCTTGAGCTAGAGTTTAAACCCTCTCAACATTTACTACATCAATGTTCAGTTTTGTGTTAAGGAAGAGGGAGAAGACTTAGTTTTTAATATTGAAGAGACAGTTAAAAAGGCAGTTCTGGAAATGTTGATAAGCTTCTTTTGGAGACATAAATGTCCCTATACGTTGTTTGGTTTAGTTGTGGGTTGGTTTTTTTATTTGTTCAGTTTTGGAGATGGTTGGTCAGTCATATTCCATTCTCATGTGCTTCTTGTAAGATAAAGGCATCACAAAAACTTGCACCTGCTGGTGACATCAGAACTACAACCTGACAATTTTCCAGTAAACCTAAAAGTTACACTCCTACAGGGAAGAGGCAGATTTTTTTTAAGTAGGCATTAATAGGAATTTTTTGAAGGAAATTTAGGGTGAAACATCTGCTCTGCAAAGTAGAAGTTCAGATTATACTTCCCCAGCTGAAACCTCTGTCATTTCTGGAACATTCATTCTAAAATTAAAAAAAGTTATTGCTTCTATTGAAGCTCAATATAAGTTAGAAAAAGAATTGCATATTTTCTTAAAAACATCCCAAATATACATTTTTAAAAACAAAATGCACTCTAAAACAAATGTCTAGTGAAAGACACTGTTTTAAACAACCTGGAGTAACAGCTTTACAAAAGAAAATTGAGGAATGTAGCATATTATTTATAACATGACAATGCTAAAATTCTAAACAATTCACTTAACACTCTTAGTAAGTAGTGTTTTAAATATACACATTTCTTTACAAAACAGTTTAGCAATTCCTTATACCACTTACAGTACATAAATATTTGAGTAAGAGGTCATAATGGGAGATGCCAGGGTTTATATTTACTCTCAGATGCTTCAGGTTTCTTAAGTGTTTTACTATAAGGCACAATACTGCTAATCTAAAAGAAAGGAATAAAAGCTAACGGCAAACCCAGTCAAAACTCCTAATGTGGAATATCCAAGAGAAGAATTCCAACATCTCTATACAAAGGAAAAGGAAAAAAAAAGAAAAACCAAAACAAACCCAAACTTTGTAAATCCTAAGAAACAGTTTCAATTTGTACATAACGAAGTGGGACTGGATGGGAATAGGAGTAAGAAGGAATTAAGTAAATTCTTATAAATAGACTAATAAATACATTTTAGCCATAATTAGCCCTTTACCTCTGTTCTACTGAGTTTAAGATTGAAAGAGGTAACCAGTGTGCATATACCTAAATAAGTCTACATGCTCAGCACGTGAAGACCACCTAGCACAACCTGTTACTGCCAAATTCAGTATAAAAAGCTAGCAAGATGGAGAAAGTCTCCTTTTCTCTCAGCATCCACTCCGAGTAGAACACATTACAAGATCAAATTAGTATTTGTTACATGTAAGGAAAGTTGCAACTAGCAATTTTTTCATCACAAACAAGGATATGCAACATATCCATGAAGTTATTTGACTCCTTCAACATTAGATTATTTCTTTCCTAAGAATATCCACCTCCAATTACAACAGATCAGAACTTTCAGAACATTTTAAGAGTTGTAGTCTTGTAAGTGTTCTCCATGTGTACATACTGAATGTAAATAGTGCATCCAAAATATTTATCCATTAGACATTCTACATTGTTTTCACTGCCTAGTCTTCATCTTTGTTACAGCCCTCTGGAACACAATGACATTGTAACAATGCTTACAGAAAAAGGGTTATTGCATCTTTTTTTTTTTTTTTTTTTTTTTTTTTGGATGAGACATCCAGAGGAGATTTTATAAAATCCTCCTGTGTACAAAATTCTTAGTTATTAGCCCTTTTGGAACACCAGCTAGAAAAGTTTGAAAGGTAAAATAATTTACATTGTTATTTTTTCCCATTAACTAGACAAAAGTCCATACTAATTAAATAAAAAATAATAGTTCTTCAACAGTCTATTCAAGATATCTTCCATGAAGCAGTTCAATGGGAATTTCCATTAGATAGATGTT
This sequence comes from Haliaeetus albicilla, assembly GCF_947461875.1. Classification (NCBI taxonomy): domain Eukaryota; kingdom Metazoa; phylum Chordata; class Aves; order Accipitriformes; family Accipitridae; genus Haliaeetus; species Haliaeetus albicilla. The sequence continues at coordinate 17,367,543 of NC_091507.1, forward strand.
CTCCATGCCGGTTATTACTGACATCCACATCTAGAAGTCAGGAATTAGAAGAAAAATTGTTTGTTGATTTACCACTTTAATACATTTTATCTGTTACATTAATCCAAACTCTGGCAAAAAAATTCATATTCATATATACCCAAGGTTCACAGGATTCTCTGGATAAGTAATCCTCCTAAGACACTGTATAGATCTCCCCCGCCCTGACCAGCTTCCTCCAGCTTGATAGAATTCTCTCAAAATCTACCTGCTTTTACTTTTTGAGTATAAGCAGTAAGTGACACCACTCAGTCTAGTCTGCACTGCAATACTAACACTACTAACATCAGTTAGAGAATAGCTTCTTCCAATGCAATGAATGGCATTAAGGATTGTCAAGTGATAAACTAAATTATTACTTACCAAGTAATGCTGTGGTTTCACCTGCGTCCTCTTTTAAACTGGTACACTGCAATACAGATTCATTAGTGGAGGAAGCTGACAATTCGCTTACTTCATTTCTGTCATCATCTTGTAAAGCAATACTCAGACTTCCGACTGAAACACTGCCACTTATTGATTCAGGTATTTGAACTTCAAGGACATCTTCAGGGTCCCCCTTCAAAATTAAATACATTTAACTGACACTTTTGTCTACCATTAGGCATCATCATTCCTCCATGTTACCACTTTATAACCTCACCTTATTGGAAAAAAGACCATTTTGTTTGCCTATTATCTATGCGCTCATGGGTAGTGTTGAACAGCGTCTACTTTCAGTGTTACTGTCTGAGTACAAAGAAACAAAGCCAAGCAAAAGAAAAGCCACTTTTTCCAAGCCACCCTAAAGCCAAGAGCAGCAACAGGAGTCAACCCAGCCAGCCTTCTGGATGGAATATTTCAACACTGTAGGAACAGTATTGCTGCAGTTAGCAGCAGGCTCAGCACATACAAAGTCTTCACTGAGCAAACCTATTGATCCTTTGAGTTTGTAGAAGCCTCTGTTTTTCACAATAGTAGTTGGGCAAGCTTAGATTTTTTTTTTTTTTTTACTGGGGTGAGCTAACATTTGACATCAGAAAAAACTTCCCTCCTCCTCTACCTCCAGCCTAAACCTTAAGTCTGTTCCAAAAATGCAAATATGCTGGCTTGTCGCTTTGCGGGAACAAAATAGCTGCAGCACAGGCAAAGGAATTTATTTCACCTATTGTATATAGCGTGAGCTATTTCTGATCTAATCTGAAAGTTAATTTGAAGTCCTACTACATGCACAATTCTGTTCATAAAATTAAACAGACTACCTTCACTAAGCCATTGCCATCGATATACTGACATTATTTGTACAAAAGCAAGTATACTGCAGTACAAGTAGCTATTCTGTGGGCTTCATGATGACTTTTTCCCCTCGTCAAACAATTAGCAAAGGCCCATCTTAAGATTTAAGAAATTCTAGGCTGATTCTTTCTTTAGCACCGAAGCAGCATATTTTAAAATGTACTGAATTTTAATAAGCTATAGAACTGCTACAATTGAACACAAGTTAAGACACATGTGATACTAATCTCTACATGTGTGGGCAGGGGGGCATTAATAATTTTGGTTTCCGAAACTTACGCAGTTAAATAAGCACTGAAACTACAAGATTCAACAATGCTCTACTAAATCAGTCAGACATGCTGAACTGCTGTTCTTTTTCTCGTACGAAACAGCATAATGCAGAACTAGACCACTGAAGGCTGCTCCCTACAAAACAAAAGCCAGGTAATAGGACCTAGTGCCTTCTCTCTGCTTTGAGCCTTGAAAAATTTTTAAGCATCTAAAGTATTTGCTCTCCATAAAACTGAATTGAGCCTTCAGCCTCTTTGCAGAACGTTTAGTAGATTTCTATAATAAGGCTGCACATTCCTGTTTGCAGTTACGTCACTCAGCGAGCACATTGCTGAAAGAAGCTGCCTTGCTCTTCGCACTTTTTTTCCTCACATCAGTAAAAAATTCACACAATCACTCTACAAACTAGATTGGGCAACCTGTATCAGGCTGAAAACTGAGCTAGAAAACAAAAAATACTGAATGATTTCCCACATTATTAGCTTCAGTGGGACTTGAATGATTGATGCATAAGCAGTACACATTTCCCCCATTCCATTAGAAAAAACAACTGAGCTTCTGTATTTAATATAATCCCATTCAACCTGCTTTCCAACATTCATTTCGCATAACAAGCAGAGGAGGCATTACTCCTCCTGGTTAGGCTTGCTATCAGTATCTTCTGCAACAGCATGAATTCAGGGAATAAAAGTGTTCTGAAGGTTCTAATATTTCAGTTTTCAGCCTGTATACAAAAGGATATATCCTTCTGTATGTAACACAAGTTACATCAACTCCAAGAACTGGAAGTGAGCAAAAAATAAGCTGCTAACATAACAATATTAAAGTAATAATAGTGATTTCACATAACAAAAAGATTGCAACTCTTGAGTCAAGTCTGACTTAATACACAGAAGCACCACAATCTGGTATACATATTAAATAGCAAGAGTATTGTCACATTTGACAAAACAAAAGAGCAATTCATAAGTCTCCCATAGATCTACTAAGTCTCTGCAAGGAAATAAGAGAAACGCTAGTCAAAACGCAGACCTAATCTATGAAAGGAAGGTCCCTGAAACCAAGAACACCCCTGTTTTCTGACGATCTCTGTAGATCAGTAGAAGAGAAAAGAGGTACATTCATGCCTATGGCATTTTAGTGGAACTCAAGACTATTTATCAACAGTGACCGAGTAACCTACCGCATGTGTCTTCATCTCTCTTTTCTGGTGCTGTCAGAAAGAAATGAGAGCACATCATTTTCTCTACTTAACCAATTTCTGGTGAATGTCTGTAGGAAGGTTCTAAGTACTGGCTCATTTACAGGGATAAAACACTGGGCATATGTGGAAGTACACAAACACTCAAGATAGAAAAACTATAATTTCTTCCTTTGAATCGCAGTTCTCGACAAAATCAAATATATGCTCTAGATCTATTGAATTAAGTTATATTTTTGCAGCTTGGGCAAATTGCCTCACCTCTGCTTCAACTTCCTTACTATCATCAGCTGGAGACAGAAAAAATTGGTTATCACAGAGAGTACACACAGGATTCATAAGCTGCTCGATACACTGTTTAAGATCTTACCCATAAAACTCCCTTATTTTTCTGGTTCTCACTCAATTACTCTTGCATCTTTGCCCAGCTTCTTCAGTCTTGTCAAGTAACAACTGTTCTCATTCTGAACAGTTACATGAAGTCTTGCCTCCTGCACTGTACTTCTACCTTGAAGATTAAAGTAAATGCGCAACATACCCAGTATCCCAAAGCTTTGATAACATCTAGTTTACACATTGGACAAGTTCGGTGGTCCAAAAGCCAAGGGTCAATGCACGTTCTATGGAAGATGTGCCTAAACAAAAGAAATGCCCTTTAGAATTTATCACAAAAGCCACACACTACTCCTTCAAACAATGTGCAAGTTACTAGATTAAAAAATAAACCCATTCCTTTATCACCTTGACAATTAGGTACTGCTTAACTTAAGACAGACATAGTTCTGGAAGTATCTTCTTTCATGCTAGCTTTCTGAAATAAGAGATGTTACTAACCATAAGGACACCACAGAGTTACCAGTTCAACTGTGTACAGTTCTAACTTAAGAAAGCTCTACTTCACTCCTACCCTTCTCCCAATTGCTCCTTTTTCCTGCACAAAGTGCTACATGGTCTCCCAGTGCCCTTCAACATGTAACAGCCCATATAAATGGCACAGCTTCAGCTCTGCCACCAGAGTTTCAGAAGAGTTTCCAGAAAGTTCGACAAATATTTCTTAGGGAAAACATGCTAAAGAGGAAAGAATAATTATGGCAACTTACTTGCATGGCAGAATTCGGACAGTGTCTTTCAGTTTATAGTTCTCAATGCATACAGCACAGTTTTCCACATCAACATCTAAACCCTAAATATGACAACACATTTAAATGCATTACATCCATATTTCATCACAGAACAAGCTTTGTGTAATAGCTAGCTTCACAGAATGTAAAACTTGTAAAATGGTTTAGCAAATAAAAATCTCTCTCTCGTTTAACTCAAGATTCCATCAAGAGGTGACTTGATCAAGTGATACCAGATACTGAAAGCAGCCAAACCTGGATTTTCTAATTTAAATAGCTATACATGGTACCTTAAGTAATCTGTTAAGTCTCGAACACTGGCTTTACTCATGGGAGCACAGTAAAATTTCAGTTTAAAATAACTACAAAATGAAGAAATTTTAAAAGAGGTCAGTACAGATGAAAACGCACCATCTAATTCTTAACTGATGGTCCCAAAGACTTCTGAGTGCTTAAGCAGGAAGAGATTCTTGGGGTTAAATACTGGAAAGCCCTTCTTCCCCACTTTTTTCTACCACATCCTAGCAGATATCCTCTGGTAGCTATGAGAACTGAAATATGCAATTTGGGGTGGTTTTGGAAACTTCTCTCCAAGCCCAAACCAGAGAGACAGTCAAAATGCAGTATTTCCCCACCTCAATTTGTTTCTTTCTAAGGGTTAAATATCCTTCCTAACAGGTCTTACTGTCTTCTTGAAGCCTACTTATAGCTGCAGTGCAAATATGATGGTTATCTCCAGATGCAAGAGAAATAATTCAATGTTAATTGGGTTGTGTAAAACATAAGTATTAGAAGAACAGACAGTGAGCCAACTTCTTCCCTTTCATCCCCCACAACATAAGTATTTTTTGTTTACTGCCTACTGAAGCACTTCAATTCCATTACCAGAAACACTCAAATGAATTAGTACTGCAAGCAAACTTTCAACTTCAAGGCAAGTTTTTCCCTCCTTTGCATGCTATCAATTTACATAATCAATGCTTAAATTCCCAAGTAAATCAAATTAAGACTGCTTTTTTACAAAGCATTACAGTTTGCTTTACGAAGCAAAGTTAAGGGAAGTACTTATTCTATAATAAATTTTTTTTTATTCTGCACAAGAGGCAAAATCCAAGCACACCATATGTAGCACATACTCAAATGAGTGTCCATTTTACAATAATCCCATAAGCTTCTCAGGAAGGATCTACATGATAGCAAATACACTTTTAAAATATTGACCTATTTTTAGTTAAATACCTCAACCCCAAGTGAAGTGATAATGAAAGACTGTACTGTGTCACAATAAAAGAAATATTCTCTTTTAAATGGCTGAAAGGAAATATCTAAAAAAAAAAGTACATTTACAGAGTAGACAGGACTGTATTTCCAGATAAATTTTCATTAGTTCATGAAATCAGTAAGTTACATAAATTTACTGATAGTAGGCTGATTCAAATCAAATCAGAAGACATGAGTTACCAAGCAGAAAAACTCCATTTTAATAGAGAGATTTTAACCTTATCTCATTCTACTCTGCTTAACTAACACGGCATTCATAGTTACAACCAGTATACTGTATAACAGCTTAAATTACCCCATTTTATTTATTTTAGTCAAGGGTATATCAATGGGAAGGAACTACCTGGTACACTGCAAAAATCTCACAATACAAATCCTTTTTAGAGGTTTACTGAACATCAACTGAAAAGCTGTTAACATCTTCCTTGTGGTTCTCACCATAGGTTTCATCATGACCCTTTTACATCCATTTCTTCCAGTGTTGATGTTATGCTTTGATACTGCTTTACACAAGTTTTGGTTCAATTCCACCCTTCTTGATCTCTGATCTCACCATTGTATGAACAGAAGTATGACTATCCCTCTGTTCACAGCTTGAAATAGACTACTTTTGATGGAATTTAGAACACAATTAAAAGTAATAAATACTTGTAAAATGCTACTTAAACACACTAAATGCATAAGATGAAAAAAGGCAAGTTCAAAGACAGTTTTGGGTTTTTTAAAATTTCAAAACCGATGTACTAAATGACAGACATATTCTCTATAGCATGTGACCTGAGCTGAACAGCTTCTGTTGAACCACAGCTTTTAAAGCCTTACACATAAATGTCCTTTCTCACCTCAATTTTATTCATAGATTAAAAAACCTAATCCTTGTTTTTCATCTCTGAGCAAATCAGTCCTTTAAGTAAAAACTAATCAAATAAGACAAGGGTTGGGGAAAAAAAAATGCCTATGTAGTAGCAGAAGTCTAGTCAGAAGCTAATTTGGCATCTAGGATCAGAGCTGCCTGAAACTCCGACTAAAATAATATTTTCTTTCAAAACCATGGCTTTTTCTACTTCAGTTATTCTAATACAGCTTTGAGGTTTAGGCTGTATGCTGTCAAAGCTAACTTTCAAAAGCTGTTATTTTTTAGAATAGTTGTATTTTAATACATAGAAATGTACTTCTAAAAAATTTATGCTTCTAGTAAGTCTATGCAGCTCCTTAATGTATTGTATGTCAAAAGATGAAACAAATGTTTCATTCTTCAAAGCTTTTTAGATTTCTAAGGCCTTCTGATCAATAAAAAGATGGATGTTCTTTTAAGAAAACAAAAGATTACATCAGCTGTAAGAACTGTGTAATCAATAAGTCCTAGGAAGTATTTTGTAATCCACTTGTTGATGTTTTCAAGTGCTGGAAAGACTATAGTGTTTCCTCATCTTTACGGTACCAGCCCTGTAGTCTCCTGCAGCATTCTGTATAACCAGGTACTATTTCCAACAAAACAGCCTTACATTTCTTGAGTAGTTCAAATTTGACTCTTCAATTTTAAATCCTGCCTTCTAAGCAAAGGCCCTAAAATGAGCCTAAAGTTGTAAGTCACACTGCAATTATGTTGTGAGAATTTCAGTTCAAATTCTATAAAGACATTACAACAGTTTTTAAATCATACAGCAATAACCGGAGCCACTGAATTACCTTTTCTCCACGTTTCACAGTATGCAGCTGAAGCTGGCTGATTGCTTTCTTGGTTTCTTTCCTATGTCCCTTGAATAAAGATTTGAAGTATTAGTACACAAGTCAGTTTTAAGAGTTACATTTCAAAGCTTTTACATACTTTCCATGTGGGTTACCAAGTCTTTTGAATGCATCTAAAAAAAATTAATCTCTGGCTAACTAATTTGTTTACAAAGTACTCCCAGCCAGCAGATGTTGAAGAACTGCAAGTTTTGCATTCTTGGGCACAGCAGCAAACATTATCTGTAAGTGCACTGCTCTTACAATGAACTCAACCAGTGCAGAACTATGCAGACCAAGCTGACGTACGTAGCCTTGTATCGTGATTGCCTGCACTAAGGGCCTTCCCGCAGAGGAAAATTGAAACTAATGTAGGCTTTCGAGCTGAAACAACAGCCATATAACCAGACCTTCTAGTTAGGCAAGCCCATGAGCAAGCACACAGTAAGTTTTGCGCCAGCTTGAGAGATGGTGGAATCCTGCCGGGCAGCCTACAGCTGGCCACCAGGTCAAAAAGCTGCTTGTAGCTATTAATACTTTCCCTCCGTCAAACACTATCTCACACATTATACAAAGCTTTGCACTGAAAGGACACATTATGCAAAGGAGATGACAAGAAAGGCTTAACAGACATGAAACACCACACTGGACTTCTATACAGTAACAGTCCTGATTGTGCTTAGAGGGGAAGCAAGAGAAGAAAGCAGTACTGTATTCCAAGACAAAGTGCTAGCTACTGCTAGAAATTGAGAAACTAAACACTCCCAATTAACAGATGTTGATCTGTCTAGCAGCAACCCTCACTGAGGAAATACCATAAAGGAATAAACCACACATAATGGTAGCTTTTCTCTGTAATAATTACAATGACTTATATCACTTTACAAAGTTATAGTATTGAAAATTGGGATTTTTTTTTTTTATTTTTTATGGTGTTAAAAACAATCAGTCTGAAAGTTCTCTCAGAAATGGACAGACAACCAGCAGCAGTGGTCTATTCCACCTTCTGTATCAGCTCAGGGTTTTCCGCACAGTCCTGTTTCACCTTCAGTAGCAAGGGGGTCTTCCAAAGTTTTACTGCTAAACCGATGTTAGAATAAATCTTAAGATACCTGTCTTCACCTTCACTCAGCAGCTACACAGTAGCTTGCTTTAAAGCATGGCATACTTAACTCCCAAGTTTTAATTACACTAGAGTCAGTAAGCCAAGCAAAATAAGATTTGGGTTAGAAAAGTGGCATTTCACTTCCAAAATTCTTTTAAGACTCCTAATGATGTATCTTGACCAAGACTTTCAAAACATTTTCAAACTTCCCATAGTTTTGTAAGGTTTTGTTTTCAATGGCCATTTTAAAAGAGGGAGAACTGAGAAAGTGGTATAACCTTCTAACGTTAGACAATTTAATTAAGAAGCATTTAGATGACAAGCCCAATGGCAAAAATCTGTTAAGAGTCTGTGGTCCACATTTCTGGGAAACATCACATTCATCCTAAAAAATGCTCTTAAAACTTTTCATAAAGCATGTCAACTTCCCTTAGCATGAACTATCCTAAAGCCAACAGGAAGAAGCACCTTTCTTCACCAAACAACTGTTGCAACATAAAACCACTCCCCTTTTTCTATAAATACTTCTCAAAAATTTTGTTTTCTTGAAAGTGTTCTCAGAATTTAAGTTCTAAGACTTAAAGCATAGTAAAAAAAGAGTCTAGGGAACCAACATTTCAAGGGGACCGCAAGTTTCACCAATACAGAAGTCCCATGTGTTATCCTCAGTTACTGAAAAGAGAAATTAAGTATTTTCCCAGAAGACTCCTGTAAGTCCTAGGCACAGCTCAGACTCCTGAAGGCAAACAAAAATTCCCTTCCCTCTTCCCCCAAAGCTAGAATCTACATGTTCAAGCAGAAGGCAGGGGAAGTCCATGTGATATGCAGTCATTTGAAACAATTTTTTTTTTTGTTCTGACCTGAGGATTAAACAAAAAAAAACAAAAAAGAGAACTGCTTGCAAAGAAAAACAAGTGCAACTTTCATTTTCACTGTTACTAGAGAACTATGGTAGAGCAGCTGATGACCACGGAAGGAACTTAACCTATGTGCAAAAGTTGAAAACCACAAGGAAGTGCCATCCCAAGATGTTTTCAAAACTCAGCTGGACTAGGTCTCCAGCTGACTCCAGCAACTCCAGTTGCTCTCAAGTGCAGGGGTTTGAACCAGATAGCCTCCAGAGGTCCTTTCCAACCTAAATTATTCTATGATGAAGTACTTCCCTCAGGGGAAAAAAGTAAAGCTGATTTTTTTTGTTAACCTATCGAAGAACAGGAATGTGGAAGGCGCAAATAAGGAGCAAAGTTATTCCTTCCTGATATTCCCAGTACTCCTACCGCTCTCAGCACTTTGGGTAGTCCAAGAGAGCTGAATCTCACCACACATGCAATTTGGTACTCTACAGTGGAATGGTAGGATTACAAGTATCAAAGGTAGTTTTCATAAAGCTTTAGAACCAAAAATTCTAGCCCTAACTACTTGTGGGTCTTATAAAAAAAAATTTACCGTGGTCTCTTTCCATTAAAAATAAGTCTGGTTAGTGAAGTTAGTACTTTCAGTATGAAAATTACTGAAGAATGAAAATAATTTTAATTTCAAAAGGAAGGAAGTTAAGTTAGGTGACAAATCACACAAGAAGCTGCCTTTACTCAGTTGTTGACAAGTGGCTAAATGTATTTCCCACGACTTCATACGAGTATCTAATAATTATAACTGGCCAAACTTGCAATGCCAATTAGCACACTGCTTATTAGCCTCACTAACCATTACTGACTAGTATTCACAGATAGTAAAGTAGCAAGAAGGCACAGATCTTCAAGAATGCTTCAATAAACAAGCAAAGTTAGGCAACTGATTTGACATGAGAAGACGGTAAATACTCTAAAGCATCATCATCTCCAATTACCTGGTTTCCAAACTGTGATCCTGTATACAGGAAACGTTGTATATAGTAAAATATGAGCCAAGCGAGTGATATAATCATCATGGTGATGAAGGCGATGGCTACAAACACAACCGACTGGCCACTAATATATTCCTGCACATGTCGTGTGCCAACAATAATAGTCATTTTTACTGGAATCCCTCTTCGTACTGGTTCCAGTATCTCTATCCCTTTTGGATAGCCAACCATTATCACCACTGTATTTCCTGTTCCTGTTGGAGGGGGAAAAAAAGAAAAAAAGTCAGTCATCACAGCAAAAATTTAGGCATCCTGTCTTGATGGTCATTTGGGCCTCTCCAGTTAAGATCAGTGAGCAAAGTTACAGGAAAACCTCTAAGTTTTTTTTCAGGCATAGCAGACTTGATATAAAGTTTACTAGTAAAAACCCCTTTATTTACTTTATGAAACTCTCAAACACAAACTTCAACAGATGCATCTTTACTGTTCAAGGCTCTATACTCCTCATTCTACACAGTGAGGTGGAATGTGAATGCCATGCAAACAAACCAGGCAAGTTATACACATCTCATCTTGAAGCTGCTGAAGCTCTAACGTGCAACTCAGGAACAGCTGGTCTTTTATTTGTCAGTGTGGGAATTTTAGCTGCAGATGGAGACAGTAGGTGAATACCATGAAGAGACACACGTTCAATTAAGTTTGAATCTGAATCCATAGCACAATTACACTGGATATGCGAACAAAAAGAGAAGAAAAGATTCAGCTATTTAATATTAAATTACACTAAACACTGAAATACTTAAAGATTCTTCAATACTAAATATTTAAAATGTAATGAGACTTCACAACAAGGACTTGCCAAGAAATACTTTCAGACTCTTCTGGGAGCATGGAACCAAAGGATTTCTCTATTATATTACAACTCGAAAGCACTCAATCCATATGAAAAAGCACCTAATTCCAAAAAAAACCCTTTAAGCACCACATTGCCACCAAAACCAGTAAGATACTGTCAAGACCAACTAGCAGAAACCAAACCTCTGTGACTAGAGTTTTACTCCATTTTGTCTGGAAGCATCTCTGGTATTGTCTCAGAAACATCAAACCTAAGTATTACAAAACAAACTACAAACAAATGTACTTGTTAAAAATGTCACCTTTTCACACTGGTCTGTGCTATATTTATTTGAATAGTTCTTACTTTGTGTGTACTAACGCTGCTACACACCCTTGGTAAAGTCATGGCTTTATAGCTTACTTTGCACTCCTACCTCTGAGAAAAAGTGAAACTAAGCTTGATTCAGAGACAAAGTAGAGGAAGAAGAAAGAAAAGAGGGGTTTTCCTATCCAGAAAGCTAAAGCTGTAATGTCACAGTTACCTTTTCAGATTCTCAAGATTACCTAACTGCGACAAGACCTCCCACTGAAGACTTAAAGCCTTTTTCCCTCCTGGCTGTGTTAGATTCACTACTGAGAAGCTATGTCAAAAGAAATGGTTGCCTAACTTGTAACATTACATCAAGTGGGGATTTTCAAAACTCAGAGCAGCATTCCGGACTCACCCACCTCTCTGCCTACTAAGACAAAGAGTTGTTTGCCTGAAAGATTTAAAACAAACTCCTTTACTTGAGACGGTTCTGGCTGTGACACCTCGTCAACCCGGCCATTCTGCTACCATGCCAAGAGGAATTTACAGAAGTTTCAATTCTGTACATAGCAGTTCCTCCCTCCGTAAGGTGCAGACGGTCTGCTGTGGATGAAACACTAAAGGTTCCAGTTACTAGTTGAATAACCCTCCTACCTCGATGCCAGTTACCCTTTTGCAGCTTCACCTTACACAACCATCCCACTTCTGGTCACCTACTCTAAGAACCATTATACCCATCTGCCAGATCCAGACCCAACAAAAGAGCAGATTTTCCAAATAGGGCTAAGTTTCTGGAGGTTTTGAGGATGGTGCAGGGAAACAGAGAAAAAGATGCTACTGGGGAAAGGCCCAACTTGTGGCTCCCCTCAGGCACCCCCTTCGGCTCACCAGCAGCTCCCAGCACGCGTTGCCTCGCCTGGTGGGTGCGTTAGGAGACAAAGCAGGGAAGCTGTAGGCAAACGAGACAAATCCACAAGCAACTAGGCTCCACTAATTAGGTCTACTCACCAACAACGTGCTGGTCCACATGATACCACAAGTCCAAGTGTACTAAGAATTGGTTAATTCATATTATTCTCTGCTCTGAACCAGCATGAAAGCATTACCAGAGAGACTCATGAATCTTGTAGAGAAGAATGTGTGAAACACTCCTTGCTTTCTGACCCTGCACAACCCCACAGGGAGTTAACAGGAAAAGAATGTATGAAGGTAGAAATTTCTCTCACGTTGCTGAGAACTGTTATCCACATACCTAAATCAGAAGATTTGGTCCTATGTCCCTAATCAAGTGTAAGAGTTACAAGTAACAGGAGGGGTACCTAAGGATGGCTAGTGAACGGTATGGGAGTGCTGGAAAGATTCATGTGATTTCATTCAGGCTTGGGGAAGAAAAGAAAGTTTCAAGATTAGAGGCAGCCTGGATTTTTCAATCAATAAAGGTTTCCTCCTCAATCCTGAAATCTTGAGTCAGTTTAATCCTGCTATCTAGTTCTCTGCATAATTTCTAACAAAGAAGTATTTAAAAACCCCACAATAATCAGTAATGCCTTTCCCTGTTTTGTCACTAGCGTGTCCAACTATCAGCCAGTTATTTCCTTGAAATGGAAGCCAGGATACTTTTGTACAATGGCTGCTAGACACTGTGACACCTTCTAGTTTTAGAACAAACACGAGTCTGCCGTACATTTTTAAATAAATGCCCATTAAAAGCCTTTTAACAGTTTTAAAGACTTGGTGATGAACCTGCCATTAAAAATACGTGCAACTAAACATGACGGCCTTAAAGGTCATAACACTGAAAGAGGAGAAGAAAAAAAAATAATCGCGATCCACTATTACAAAAGGAACAAGAGCAGTCTCAGAGAAGCAGTTGCCCTGAGCAGCCTGCAAGACTAAGGCCTTAACTCATTCCTCACTAATTTTAGACTTCTGTTCTGAAATACATTATTCAAAGACTGAAGTGCTGTTGAGTCATTCCATCAGCTTCTTCAACTGCATCACAACTCAGAGACCTCAGATCACATTTATAAAAGAACTCCAAGTGTCACATACATGTATCTACTGAGAGCATGTCTTGTTGGCTTTGCCTTTCTATAACTTTCTAATTTTGCAGTAAATAACCACATGTTTATTCTGCTCGAGTAAACTTGTCTTCTTTTCTAGGTTTGATTGATGCTTCAGTGGAATCAGGTAGATTTGAAATCTGGTATGTGCTTTTTTTTAACATTATCATCCAAATAAAGCAGTGAGAGCTGGGAGATCCTTAGGAAACCTGGAAAGGAGGGCAAATTTGGAACTCTGAAGATGAAGGTATGTTTCCTGCCAGCACACCAAGGTCAGTTTTACTGCTAGCATTGCTAGTCTTCTCTTGCAAAAGAAAGCCAGCACACTCTTGATGAGGAAAAAGTAGTACAGATACAGATCTTGATTCCAGACATCCCAAACTATCACATTTATTCCCATCCATCCCTACAGATAACAAAGATAATTTTCTATCATCCAGAAACCAATTGCAGACATACTGTAGTTTTTGTCCTCACAAGAAACACCAGAAAGCTCCCAGAGTTTGAGCACCTTGGTAAAAAGTTTGAGGTCAGTCCTTAGATCTATTTAAGCATAGGCACCCTACTAATATTGCCACAGTTAACACCGAATATTCTCTTTAGCTCCTGGTCCAAACAAACATGCCTGATCTTTACCAAACGCGTAACAGTACACTAACAATCTGATGACAGGCTTTGTCTCAACCATCTACCCCAACCTCATCTCATCAAATCCCTGGTGCACGTTGTTTTCACCTGCTCAAGAAGGAGGATGCATAACCAGCAGAGTCAAGTAGTCAAGCAATCAACATTCTTCTTTCCACATAGGTTTCCAACACATACGCACTCTTATGCATAAAACAGGTATAAGCATTTTGAAGTTACTCCTGCTTCTTCAGAACAACGTAGCAGCTCAACATCTTGCAGTCACTGAGTTAAGCAAGCCACTGATTTCAGTTCTGTCCTTTCAATAGCAGAGTACAAGAAGCTTTTGGTAGAAAGCAGCAGTAATACAGAAGTTACGCACCACTTGAGAATCCTGAGTAGTGCTAAAAGCAATGTAGCAAGGAGTTGAACTATGTGCCAAATAACCCTAACTCTGCCGCTCTGAAGCTGGCAAGAGCTTATAGAATCACGACTACAAAGTCTTTCGCATCTGTTTTTTCAATATACCTGCATAAAAAAAATATGACAATGAAGGAAAGAACTAGTTGGGTGTATTTTGGTGAAGCTGCACCAAATCAAAGACCATTTTCTTTACATAGCCAAAGTCACATACTCACGTTAAGTCCCAAGCCTCCCTTAAATCCACAAGCCATGCACCAAAGCTCCACTCCAGACCCATCTCAAACTATTGTAGCCAGTAGTCCTTTCTCCCTTCCCCCTGCGTGTCAAGCACAATCATGTTTTATTCCGTAGTCTTCAAGGTATCAAACGTATGTTCTGATCAGCATCACAAAATCCTAGCTTGAGAGGGGATTCAGAGGTAGCTGGATGCCCAGCATGAAGTATATAACAGGAAAACTATAGAACCAGAAGACCCTTTTTTCTTTTCACTGCAATATACCTCTGCCTCCCCCTAATTTCTTGACCCACATTGAGCCTCTAACTCTCCTTAGTCTGCTCTCCACAATACTCCACACCTTGCCTCTCCAACCCACTCCCAGCTAATATTTACACACAATACTTATTTTGGTTTTGGAAAGGAATTTGAAGCCTCTGTATTATATACCACCACCACCAAAATAAACAGAGTTAAGACTGCCTGCAAAGTCTGTACTCCTGTAAAACTGAAGTTTGAGTTTATACTATTCAGATTCAATAACAGAAGTACAACTCCTTGAGTCATTTGGGTAAAATGAGTATCTTCCACAGGAAAAAACCTCCTCAGCCACACGTGAAGCTGTTTCACTATTACTTCCCCCGAGGAGGGAAGTAATGCAGCATTTTGAACAACATAATTCGGTCAGAGAGCACAGGCCTGAAAAACATGAGACATCAGTGGAGTCATATTTGAAGAACCTTCTTTTGGAACGAGGGACAGGATTGCAAGGCTAGATATTCAAACTCTTGACTCTGCTGTTCCAAAACTTTAATTGAAATCCCTACTCACTGCACTCACGAAGCTCACAAGGTACCCATGAAAAATAACTAAACTGCAGAGTATTTGAAATGTAAGTCCTTGATCAAATGCTTTGACACCAGCTACAGCCAATCACTTCTTTGCCTAATCAAGAATCTCTCTTTTTACTCAAGTTGGAGTATGTCTAAAAACACAAAACCCCCACCAACAACAGCACACATGCATCACACACACACACCAGAAAGTTCAAAGGCCAGGTTTTTCAGAAGAATGAAAAGATGAAACTTTGAGATCAGAAGAGTTACTCATTTATCACCCTCAGGCAACTGAGGCTGCACCTCTATCAGCCATAACCATTGTTCCATCTCACATCATTTTCAGTGCCACTAACTGCAAATCCGTTAAGTGGATGTTCCTTATGCATCTAACTTCACTCCTTAGTTACAGCACTGCAGATTTCCCAGAGTATTCTCAGCGCTCCTCCCAGAAGCAGGGTTTGTTTCCTCATGTGTCAGTTCACAAATCCCTTCACAGGAATGGCAAACTTGGATCCTGTAAAATACAGTGTTACCTTCTACATGCTTCCTTGCCCGTCTTCCACAAACTTTTTTCCCCCCTTCAAAAAAACCAAGATTGAAAACACTAACAGTAATTCTTCCCTATATTCCCAAAGTGCACCGAAAAATTTGAACATTTACATGTTTGAAAGTTTTGATCATGAAACAAAGATTTGCGACTCCAGCAGAGCTAGTAATTATATTGTGATATATTATTATATTCCTGCCCCAACCAAACCATCCTGAGGTCCAACCTGCATTTGCAAACTCAGTATAAATAAGTACAAATGTATTCTTGTATACATACTAAATCACACTCTTTACATAGGTAGAGGTTTTATCAGCAACTTTCTGCCAGTTTAAGAAGAAGAAACCAACCAGCAGTCAGGGAGCACTGGTCTTCATACTACTGATAGATGTAACTATACTAGCAAGTCCAAACCTGAGCGTAAGCCCAAGAAGGTCTTCCGCAGCAGAGAGATGATACCAGAAAAGAGAAAATTGTAAAAATTTGATAAAATAAGCAAGATGAGAAAAGGAGGAAGAAATTCCACAGAAGAGCAAATAATATTTATGAGAGGCTACGACAGGGGCATGGAGAAGAACATGGAAAAATGCCCACAGGGAACAAAAAAAAATTTTGTACTGACTGGCCAATACAGAGTGACAACAAGAAAAAGAAACTGAAAGCTGGTAAAGAGGAAAGAATTACTATCCAAAGTACCTTAATCACTACATGGGATCAAAGGTACATCTTAACTAGCGTCCCACCTCCACTTTCATGGTGGATTAAGAACACAAGAGATGGGCCAGGCCGATCTACCCAAGCAAGCAGCAGGCTAAGAGGAACGATAATCACGCTTCCAACCCCCAAGTTGGTGCCACTTGGCATTCCAAGAAGAGAGACTTGTTTTCCGCCTGATATATCATATATGCTATGAAGCAACAGCTCCCTAACTGAGATTTTCAGCTCACTATAATAAAGAAAGTATGTTTGTTTTCTTCAGAAACACATTATGGTTCTACTTCAGCCAAGTCCGTTGTCTTGCCCTTCCTCAAAACCAAGAATGACAGCGTGGGCGTTAACAAACTCATCGTACCAAGACCATGTGAAACACACATTTGCAGCAATTTTTACTTGGTTTGCTTTGTCTTTGCATCCTCCTCTGAAGACCTGCCAGTTCCTTGGAAATCTACAAATGCAAACAGATTTTATAGCAGAGTTTTGAAGTTTTCTTCCCCTTTGATTTAAGCACTTGATGTCGTCGTGCTCATAAAAATGCAGCAAGACTTTAGTGTCATAGCCCAAGCAGAGACTGCAGCGACGGAACACCTGCGTTCTTATCTGGGCAAAAATCGCACATCCCTTCTGTAGGCTACAGATCACCAGCACGCTCAGACAAGCCAAGTCAACATCCATCTCTAGGCTTCAGCTCTCCCACCGCATTCACGAGCGTTTAAGAATTACCTGATGCTTCTACCTCTCCCCCGTCCTTTACAGACCTGCGCAGGAGAGGACGACGGAGCTGTTACAATAAAGCCTGTACCAAAAGCTATCTTCAGACAGCTACGGCCATGCCTTCGCAGGCACCAGAAGGCATCTTCAGGATACCTGGCACAGCCTGCGGAAAGCTGCCTGCCTGTCACCGCTGCAGCCCTTCTGCCAGAGGGTACGAAGCAAAGAGGTAGCCCTAAACGAAACCGTGACCCCCCCCGCCCGCAGCCTGTCACAGTGCTTCGGACGGCTTCTCCGCATCTTCCCCCCCCCCCTCCCCCGACACCCGGGCTGTAACTTGGAAGACAGAAGGCCGGTCCCCAGCGCGGTTTAGAGGAAGAGGAAACAAAAACCCGGCTCTTTGTACCATTTTTACGGGGATGTCTGCCTCCCCCCCAGTCCCTCGCCACCGAGGCGGACCGGCGTTAGACAAAGCCACCCCCCCGAGCCCCCCGCACCCCTCCGGGACTGCGGGGATGGCCCAGCCCCCGCCGCCCCCGCTCACCCAGGTGGGACATGGAGACGGTGCTGTTCCCGAAGCGGGCCTCGTTGTAGATGACCACGGCGGCCGCCCGCTTCCTCGCCGCGTTGGTGACCTTGTCCTTGAAGGTGCAACCGCCGCGGGCCACCAAAGCGATCCAGGGCGGCGGGTCGCCCTCGGGGGTCCCGCGGCCGCCGGGGGGCAGCGGCACGTCGTAGTCGGTGTCGGCGGCGCAGCCTTCCATGTGGCGGGGCGAGGCGCCGCGGGGGATGCCCACCAGGCCCTGGGCGCTCTCCTTCGGCGAGCTGTCCCCGTAACGGCCGCTCTCCGTGTTACCCCGCACCGTGCGGTTGCTGAGCGGCTCCACGTAGGCCGTGCTCACCCACGCCGTGTACCACTCCAGGGCCCTCGCGCCCTGACCCACCGGAGCTCCCAACGCCACCAGCGCCGCCGCCGCCACCAGCGCCAGCCGGGCGCGACGCACCATGGCCCGGCCGCCGCCAACGCGGCTCACGGCTCGGTTCCGCCGTGAACGGGAGGAGGAGGAGGAGGAGGAGGAGGAGGAGGCCGCTCCGCCGTCCTCTACCGCGCCTCGGCTCTGCCGCCGCGGCCGTCTAACCGCGCCAGGTAACACCCCCCCTCCGCCACCACAGCCGCCGCCGCCCGGCCCGGGCGGAGCCCGCCCGCCGCCGCGGCTAATGGCGAGGCGGAGGCCGGCCCGGCCCCGCCCACACCGGCCGGCCGCGCATGCGCCGCCCCGCCCCCGGCGGAGGGGAGGGGGGTTTCTCCTCCCTCCCCGGGGGATGCTGGGAGGGAGGGAGGCGGGGAGCGGCCGTTGCCGCGCCCGCGAGGGTAGCCCCGCCCCTCGTTCGCCGCTGGCTCCGCCCCGCGTGGGGCTCCTGTCAGCCGCCGCCCCGGCGGTGAGGGGTCGGGAGGGCTGCGGGCCGCGGAACCCCACCGGGCCGGGCCGGGCACAAGCTGAGGGGAGGGGAGGGGAGGAGGCCGCCCACCCCCGACCGCAACCGGTTCCGGCGGGGGGATGAACGTAAAGAGCCTCCTGCGCGGAGAGTGTCCGCTGCGGCCTTCCGCGCACCGGCCTCCCCGTACAACAGGAGGCCTCGGGCGTTGCTTGGGCCTTCAGCCCTGGCGGTGGGTGGCGGTTGTAAGTCCTTCAGCTCGGCCAGGGACACGGGGGGTGAATTTAAATTGGTCAGTGCTTCACCACCACCACCCCTCCCCGGGCCGCCTCCCGAGTGGAAGGCGGCTGGGGTGCCGGGAGCAAGGCCAGGCCGGGCCGGGAGGAGAGGGGGTCGGGAGCCAGCCGGGGGCGGTGCAGGTTACGGCAGCGCTGGGGAAAGGGAGCAGAGCCGCTGGGGTTCGGGTGGAGAAGGCGCCCGTGCTGTTTACTGAGGGGAACTCGTTCCAGAAGGATGAAAAAATGGTGAGAGGGTCAGTACCACGTGAAGAAAAAAAATGGAGAAAAACGTGCTGAAATAAGAGAGAAAGGGACTGAAGAAACATGATCGGTTTATGGATTCCTTTTCCATTAAATACAAATATCTGATACATACCTCCTCTTAAATAAACACGTTTAAAGTCTTACCTATTTTTTCACACAAAACGTCTGTACCTTTTTCCAGCTTCTGAAATGGATCGCGTGTTTTCACCAGCTACCTGTCTTTTTGAATGGCCTCATACGCCCGTTTTTCCTTCAGAAGTCAACAGCTGTGTGATCATATGTTGCTACCTATGTCATCAAACAACGTTGTCAAACCTAGGTAATGTCCTTCCTAATCATGATTGCATGTTGCGACTGCTGACGCAGACAGGGTCTCGTAGAGCCTGGAATAGTTTGTGTGTAAGGTGTCATCGGACGATAGCCATGAGCTCAGTGAACTGCCCTACTCTGTGTCAGCACCAAGGCCAGTATGTTCTCAAGTCTGTTCCAGAGTCAGTGGTTAAATAAACAAACAAATAAATAACTTCAAACCCAAAGTATTTTTTTTAAAGTAACTCTTTAGCATTCTCTCAAAATACTTGGCAGTGTTAGGACTCTCTCCAAAGGCACTAAGCATTGTGAGAACAATATTAAAGTAGCAAAATCAAGAAGACAGCGAAGACTGAGCAGACAAAATAACGTGGAAGAGGTGGTGGAGAAGGAATTGGAAGTTGAGGGAAGAACATGGAAAAACTAGAGTTAATGAAGAAAAAATTAGGAAAAAGAGGATAAGGCAACAGAGGAGCAGGAGTATGTTAGATGGGAGAAGGCACATGGAGGTGGTGGCAGAGTAGAGGCAGGTATAGGGTGAGCCTTGTTGAAGGACAGCAGGTGACAATTCAGAAGGAGCATAAATTCAGTGTTTAGCAAAAAGCAGATCAAAAAAAGTGACAGTACTTTACTGAGTCCAAAAACGTTCTTCAAATGAGAATTTTTTTGTAAAAAAGTGAAAGACACTTAGCGTAATCAGAACAGACATCACTCCGGAAACAGGATAAAAGTAAAAAGAGTCAGTACAAAGGAGAAGAACAGCTGCAGGAAATGTTCTTTTAAGAATATGGAATCACTGGAAATAGGAAACTGATGCCGACTGTGATGTGTAGAGGTTAGGAAACTGTTGTCACGGTCCTCACAGCGAATGCAGTTCGACCAGTGGCAAGACAAAGACTGTAAGGTGTAAATAGGAAACACGGGCTCTTTCCTACAACCTTTACCGGATACAAAGTGAGAATTTTAGTGGGAGAGCTTGAATTTTGTTGAAAGGAGATGGTGCGGGAAAGCAAGATGAAAAGGTAAATTGTCAGCCTTGGCTGAAGAAAACGTGCTGGAGGAAAGTGGACAGCACAGAACAAGCTGTACCAAGAACTTGTAAGAGCAAGGCTAGCAAGGGAAAAAACAGCACTGAGGAAACTTCCAAAATGCCATTAATGCACACCTGAGAGGTGAGTGCTCAGTCCCCACATGCAGAAAAGCACAGCAAATGTCGTTAAGAGTGACATTTAGCTGCCAGAGTGAAAGCAAAGCTTACAGTAATGAGAAGACAAAGGAAAGATAAAAGGTGCTTGGCTAGACTTTTCTCCCCAGAGAAAAGCAAGGCTGTACCAAGGCAGATCTGAGTCTCAATTCCCAGAAATATTTTGAGAGACATTAGCTTGGTTCAGGAAAGCTGGAAAAAAGAGCAGATGTTCGGATCAGATAGAAATTATAATGGCTGTCAGCAAAAGGTCAGTTACTCTGGCTAATGCTGTACTGCAGACTCAAGAATATTCTAACTGCAGTTTCTACTTTGCAATTTGTTTTATTTGCATTTCTTCTCGATAGGCATTTTGTTAACAACATTCAGTATCTTTAGGAATCAAAATACATTGCAAATTGCAATACACATCCAGAAACGAGACAGGTTGCATTTCATCCACCGAAGTGATGAAAATTTCATCAGGGATGGAGCATTCTTTGGTTAAATAAGAACAGCAGTCCAAACTAGCTGTGCTTAAATCCTGTACATGCATTACATTTGCACAAATTAGCAAAAAGTGAGAACCCCAGTTTAGAACTTTGTCTTCCTTTTTTCAGCAAGTATACAGACATGACTAAATGCATCTCTTAAATATTGCAAAACCACAGTCAAAGTTTTAAATAATACATGTTGCACAACAAGCTTTTTGGAGGAAGCTACAGAAATAAATATAGAACACATGGAAATAAATTACACATCAGCTAGTGGAAATGCTTCATAAATTCCTAAGTGCTTATCACGACCTTTTATAAAAATGTTTATTTGATCTAATACTTAAAGCACAACAAATAAATAGGATTTTTGCTATTGACTTGAAGCAAGATCGGAATGTTTACAGTCTCGGGGAACTACGATTTTATTGTGCTATCTCAATAACACTCTTTGGGTTAAAAGCTTTTAACAAACATCACTTACCACGTGATGAACAATATCACTTGAGACATTTGTCAATTTAAAGAAAAATTGGAAGTAGTATATAATTAATAATTTAAAGACCAATTAAGCAAACTACTACCGCCTCCCCTTCTTTCGCTCCAGAAAATTCCATTCAAAACCTGCAGGTCATATTTTTGATGAATTTCTACAGACTTTGAAGGACTTTTATGGTAGCTATTCCTTGGGAGAAGGAAGCATGAAATGAGAACAGGTGATTTAAGACTGCATGTCTTCATGAAGCCCCTTTTGTCACTTTACATGCCCTCACCATTTCATGTTTTGAGGTTCTGTCAAGAGCCTCACGGCAGGGCCATACAGCAAAGCTTCTTGATGAATGTGTCAATTTACAACACAGAAGCTACTCCAATTAATCTAGGTGTGCAGGGAGACGGCCTATAGCAAGTAAGGTATTGTAAATTCAAAACCTTAGTGCACACTAACTTCTTAAACAGTTAAAGCTCTACTGAACATCGCTGATACAATCCCTTACTGCTTTAAGGCAAGAGTGTTAATAAGTTAACGGATAGGACATAGGACCATGTCACTGTTACCAGGCTGTCTAAGGATGTAAGTGAAATTGAGAGTATAATAACAGCAGCATTTCTAAAATTCTTCCTCTCTTCTTCAGCTTGTTTAAACATTAAGCTGGTACACTAGATGTGCTTAATCTGTGTGTGTGCGTGTGTGTGTGTGTGTTTAAGGTCAGGGGAGAGAATAGGCAGTTCAGGTTTCTCTGTGAATAGTAGTGAACTGGGATAATGAAACATGTAATTAAAGTTGCACAGAAACGTTAGATCTGTGGAGAGTCCCTTACAGGGTCTAGTACTCTGCCTGTTGAACTCAGTTTTAAAAGTCCCATTAATCCTAACGGGCAAAGTATCAAATCCAAAGTGGACAAAGACCTCCATGGCAAAATGATATGAATCGAGGAGGATTTCACTTGATGGTATTCTATGAATCTGTCCAGGATGGACTGTTTTGCTTCAGTACTACACAGTGCAAGATTTGGGGGCAAACTCAAATGGGAAAATGCTGCTCACCTGCCAAGAAAAAAAAAAATGAAATAGATTCAAGCAGGACACTTCCTCCTTTTCCGTAATTACCTCTGCAAAAGATCTGCACTGCTGACAGAGTCTCTGGCAATGAAAC
The DNA here is from genome assembly GCF_947461875.1 of Haliaeetus albicilla. Taxonomy (NCBI): domain Eukaryota; kingdom Metazoa; phylum Chordata; class Aves; order Accipitriformes; family Accipitridae; genus Haliaeetus; species Haliaeetus albicilla. Next base: position 17,390,313 of record NC_091507.1, read on the forward strand.
AAGAAAAAAAAATGCTTAGCGAGTGTCTAAACAAAGTTTTTCCCTGAATTTGTCTTCAATTCTTACAGAATATCAGGAACAGTAGTGATGCCCAGAGCCTTGAACTCACCCAAGGGCTAAATGGCCCCTGGTAGTTAAACCAGCACGGTGCCCAGCTCTGCTCCAGGAATGACTCCCTCTCGCCCTGCCTGAACCAAAATAAGCTCAGCTACACTTAATTGGCTTCCAGCTGGTCATAGCTCACACAGCTGCGTCTGAGCTCTGCCCGGGGATTAACCTGTACAAGCTCAGGTCACTTGCCCAGGGACCCAGGCTCCTCCTCAGCCCAGCCGTGGTACGGGCTGGCGTCCAGAGCTCCAGTGCCTTCCCAGGGCTGCTGGAAGACCTTCCCCACAGGCACGGAAACCCCATCTCAATGCGTCTCTTTCTTAATGTAACAGGGAGAACAGCCGTATAATTTGCAAACTGTGTAATGACTTGGCTGGTTAGCCATGGGACCTTTTTTCCTGTGATACCCTTAGGAACTGTGGAATAAGTTTACCAGGACCTCTAGAGAAAGGGCTGAAGGTGAATAAAATACCTTTGAATTCCTTTGGTATTATCACGAGATGCCTATTCATAATGTGTTTGCAACAAAGTTTGCACTTTCCACACCAAGAAAATGAGTTTTTCATGGCCTGAAATATCTACCTATCTTTAGGATATTTTTTTAAAAATAAATGCATGAACAAGCCCTTTAAAACTTGGTGAGGGAACAGAGTTAAGGGACTGGCTCCACCCCTAGATGAGATGATGGTTTACAAACATCAGTTGCACAAATGAGTTAAAAATAAAATGGTGGCTGGAGAAGAGATGCAAAAAAATCAGGACTACAGGCTATTAAAAATACTTTTCCTGTCTCATAACAGGAACTGGCTAGCTGAAAACATTTACTTAAATTCTTCTTATGAGAATGTTTATACTTGTATTAGGATAATCCTTGGGGGGCTGATTTGGTTTTGGCCCTTAAGGTGTTTAACCAGCTTTGTGTCAGTGAGAGACAAGTTATATTGGAGCCGTGTTGTTTGAGCTGCTTGCATTTTTTAATACTAAAAAAGAGAATTTCTACTCAATTTCCAAGTGAAATATCAAATTATCTAATTAGGGAAAAGCACATATAGAAAATACAAGTTAGCAAATGAGGACAGCTTTAGCAAAATATTTTTTTAAACTTAAATATCTAAATTTGCAGCTATTAAGTTTCTCTTAGAGTACTTACAAATCAAGGGAGACCAAGCAGCAGTAATACCTCCACAATGCACAGAAGGTTCTGAGTAGGCAATTTGCTTTTTCTGTAAATCAGAACATTATATTTAGCACATACAGTAGTTTCCCTGTGGGTGCACAGCAATAGAAGTCAAAACAAACAAATACAAAGCATTTTTAAGCAGCTTTTAAGATGATGCATTGCCTGTTTGAAATGACAAGTTTGTACATTGCAGGTTAGGGCTAGTATCCTCCTCTCCTTTGTAATTTGAAAGTCTGTGTTGGTTTATTTTCACTCTGCTCCATGTGAGACAGGGCTATTTTGAAGCCTTTGGGGGGAAAAAACAAATCACTGTAAAGTAACCATCCAGCATGAAATTTTTAAAGTGTTTGGAATGGAAACTCAGAAGATCTCTATCTGGAAGCCCATTCAATCATCCTTTACTTGGAACTGCTTTTAAATACTCTTCTACTGCAATGGCAGAAACTTCTCCATACCAGCTTTGAAGCCAGATGTGCTCAATGTTCATTTTCATGAAGAACCACTCATAGCTACGAGGCCACTTTCTTACCACCGGGTGCCTGGAAGGACAAAGAAAAAAAATTTAAAAGATGTGCCAAAGCATATGCATCGTCTGCTTTTTTCTTCAGCCTAGTGTGTTCGGCCAGAGTGAAACCTGAGATCTGAGAACCACCGCCATTTGTCTTTTTTGCCCTCCCTTGCAGTAAGGTTTATCATCTTCTACACACCAGTTTGGCGAGAACTGCAGCGAAAGCAGCCAGCGAACACCACCTTCCCCTGCTGCAGAACCCCATCTCTAAAGGCAGATGCTGTTTGGTCTGCAAGTAAGTAAAAAACAGCTAGAGGAGATTCTCTGAAGGTGTGTCAGGGTTGTGCTTGCATCTTTTCAAGGGAAATGGTGTTCTGAAACTACTACGTCCTTGGTAGCAGTTGTTGCGGTACAGCAGGAGAGCTGATACACCTGGCTAGCAGGCAGAGCACAGCCTCCTTGAGCTGTTGCCTGCTAGAGCCTTCTCGTCCTCTATTTCTGTCTCGTTTCTTGGGCTTGCCTTTACAGCTAGCTCAGAGAGACCCTCCCTGCCAGCAATACTGGATAGCGACGTCTGGTCCCCAAGCCCCCACGGGTGCCTCTGCAGAGGATGCCGTGGGATGCTCGGCAGCAGCGGACAGAGCGGATACGACAGCTTGAGTGGCAGCGTTCACAGGAGCACGGGGGAAAGTCGTGCAGGTGGGGACAGGGTTGGCCCGGTCCCCCTCTGCCCCTGCAGAAGACCCTGCAGAGGAGGTGGTTGGTTGGGTTGAGCTGGGGTTTTCCACCATTTTCTGAGTTGTCCCTTTGAGCACCCACGACTGTGGCATTGGGAAGTGGCTCCAGCTGCTGCCGGCGTTGGATGGGGTGAGCCCCGGCAGCCCTCACCATGTCAGTCCGGGTTTTGCTCCCTGATGGTGGAGCAGCTGCTGCCGAGGTGCTGGTGGACTCCGGCTGGCATAGGCATCTGATTTCTGTAGTTTGTAAAAAAGGCTTGGATGCCAATATAGCCCCCATCTATCCCTGGTCCCATTTTTGCTATTGATGGGACACCCGCTGACAGGGTCCCACCCTAACCCCTTCCAGCAGGCCAGAGAAAATATCGCCTCTGGGCTGTTTTGGATCCCAGCTCATCCCAGTTTCCCAGCAGTATTGGATCGACCAGGCAGGGTACGCCTGGAGGACCATCCCCAGCAGCCTGCGTGGGAGGCATGTGCCCCAGCTAAGGTTTGGGCTTTTCACGCCTGTTATTCTGAAGACCCACAGGAGGGCATGGGGGCACTGCTGGGGGGGTGTATGTGTCTGGGTTGTGCTTGCATCTGTTCAAAGGAGACTGTTCGGTAAGTATTACGGCTTTGGTAGCAGTTGTCTTGGTACATCAGGAGAGGTAATAGAATGTAAGCTCCACCTTGCAAATAGGTGCAAGCCCAAAGGCAGCAGAGCTCTGCTCTGTCTCTGAGTAGGGGGCTGTGGCTGAAGAGCATTACCTGTCCTAAGGTGGGGAGGAACCATTAAAGGTAACAAATACACCCTAGATTTACGGAATCTCTCCTCAGAGCCAGGTGAAATATTTTCATAGTCCCCCGATTATAAACCATGTGCTTTACCGGAGTCCAATATTGACTAATTGCATTTCCATATTTCATTACCTCAAGAGTCAAAAGGAGGTCACACAGCTTTGCCTGTCGTTCCAAGCCACACAGGAGCCAACATGCTTTGTGGCCCCAAAGTAAAGATCAGGCTTGTTACTTCTCGGATTTTCCGTACCAAACAGCCACATCCGTATATTTGTCTCAAACCTGCGGGTTGCACTGTACTACGTCCCTGTTACATACAGACCTGGAAAACATTGCTTGCTTGGCAAATTCCACTTCTTCCGGAGGGACCGTGACCATCTGTCCTGTGAGAGTCAGCCTGGCGCACCTTGGATCCTCCGGATCGATTACATTTTTTCTGTGCACAGAGAAAAATGCTCATGTGTAATAGCTTGGTTTCTTTGTTAAGGGTTTTGGAGAAATACGAATTCCTTGCAGATCTTTTCTGCACCCAGCTATAACATTTGGGGGGGGCTCTTGAAGGAATATTCACCTGAAACAGATCCCTGCTGTAGATATTTGCTTAATCTTAATTTATGCTCTCAAAAACTGGATGAATGTATCTTAGATTGTAAAAAATGTGAAAATGGCAGTTTTCCCAGATATATGTACAGACCTAAATTCAGGATTCTGAAAAGAACTAGCGAGATGGTTATTCTGTGCCTATGCCTACAAAATAAGCATGCATACGTGTAGTTGTGCGTAAAACCTAAGGTCTTTTCCTTGTGCCTATCCTAGAAACTCAGTCCTTGTTAATTTTTACCCATTTTTCAACTGCTTGACATCAAAGAGACAAGTAAGATCTATTAAAAAAAATTCTCCCACTGCCTTCATCCCTCAGACCAAGACAGGGAGGGTACTTGTTGCTTTTTGGCTCTTTTTATACAGTAATAATAAATAACTCCCATTAGTAGCTGTGGGGCAATTACTGACCCTGACATATACAGTACAACGATATAAATCATAAGTCAATTGACCAGTCGCAAAAAAAAGCTGTATGAAATGACTGCAAAGGCCGGATCCTGGCAAGTGCTGAGCAGCCCCAAGTCCCATTGCCAGCAGTTTGAGTCTGCTCAGCATCTCACAGGACTGTCTCCCCACATAAGAACATAAGCCTGAAAAACTACATCAGGAAATGAAGACTGTATTTCTTTTTCTCTGTGTTTTAATCGGAAGCAGCAAATCACAGTAAATTACATCTCATCTGTGTGCGATTTTACTTAAAGATCTTGGCTTGAGCCCTTTAGCCTTAACTGTGTGCAATCTGCAATGGCTTTTTTTTTTTTTTTTTTTTTTCTTTTTTGGTTCTAATTCTCAATATGTGTCTATTGCATGCAGGAAACATATGGGCATCCTCCTGCAGCTAATTTAACACCTGCAGATTCCCCACAGATGGTTATGAAAGACTGTGTAGCTCACTGGATAAAGTATCTGCTTTTATAGATAAGGCCGTGAACAGAAATACGTAAGGAAGTGTAGTGGGCTGATTGATATTCAGCTATGCCCAGTAAGCACTTGGCACCGTCTGTAGCCTGAGCTCCAAAAAGCCATTTGCAGTCACATCATCTCTGGGATGTTTTTTTCAGCATCCTGTTCGGACTGGAGCAGCAGTTGTCTGAAGGGGGTATTCAGCTTAATGACCTCTGGACAAACTCCACTCCTACTCTTTTTCCTCCACCACACTTTCTGCATGGGAGGAAGGACAGCTGCCAAAGATCAAGCTCAAACTTTCTGTTCACATCAATAAATAATGGTCTAATTTTCTCTAATACTTTTTTTTTTTAAATTTTGAAGTAATAAATGAGTGGTGTTCTGAGCACCTGAAAATCTGCATTCCCTGCCCTGGCGCTGGGTTTCTTTCTATCAGTGTATATTCAGCGTATAAACTTGTCTATCTGGTCACCTTGGCATGCTGCAGATCCTCAACACTAACTCCTGCAGCATGCTGAAGATGGTGTTCCCCAGCTGGCCGACAGTGCCCTGAGAGCGTCCTATCCCTAAGCAGCACAGCTCCATGCCCCGGGGACACCCGTAGTTCCTGGCATTTCTTTTGCGAAGGCTTCGGGTGTTGTGTGGCTGTTCAGCGCCCATGGCCCAAGGAGAAGCTCACCCACCAAAATACGAATAAATATAAGCACATAGAGTGTATATAGCTGCAGAGAGAGGAGCTGAATCCCACAGACAAAGGGTGTCAGCCGAGGACCTGCATGTCCAGCAGCTGGGACAGTGCGGATTCACACTCCTCCAAGTGTTGGCCCTGGGTAGCAGAGTCCTGAAGTCCATTTGAAATGATCTCCTGATCTATTGTTATCTTTTGTGCTTCATCTCAATACTGTATCAACACCCTCTACATATGTTTATATAATTAACTTGATGATTCTTAAAAATACAGAAGGGAAGAGACTTCTCACTAGTAAAATTTCAGTTCAGAATATTGCTTTAAACTAATAACCATGTATCTGTGCGTATGAAACCATTTCCTCTATGGTGAATAAATATAATATAATATAAATATAAGTATCATGAAACAACTGAAGAGCCAGTAAGAGCAGGCATATTTGCAAGTGCCTTTCTTGGGTATAGCTCCTAGGTAAGACGTTGTTAAATACTTTCAGAGACGAATTAGAAAGGGATTGTTATTAAAGGATGTCTGCATTTCACAGAGTGGATCAAGGCGATAGATTTGGGCGTGATCAGGAGCAGTGAGAGATTTTGGTCCGACACCTTCTCAAGTTACAATTATTTGATCTTTTTGTGCAAGTATATGTTTATTCTAAAAGTGTACTCATTGATTTTGAGTAGGCAATAGACCTGACGTTGTTGTGGTTAAGCAGTGAATCCTGCCTGCCTTTGCTGAGATGGTTTTGCCTGATAGGACTAGTGTCAGATGTGACTCTTCCCCGATTTACAGGAAAAACTGCTCTCCACATATTTGCCTGACAACAAAACCCCCACACTGTACATCCATATCTGGAATAGTTTTATTTCTTTTTTTTTCCCTGGCTCCTTCTTCTGTTTGCAGTTTTATGTATGTTCTTGTGAGTCACGGTGTTACACTGACACACACAATACTATCTTCCCAGTGAAAGGTTTTCAAACTGAATTTTGCACATTGGAATAATATACTGGAGGGTCAGCTTGTTTTTCTGGGAAATGAGGCAGACAAATTATTTGTTGAGATTACGTTAGATGGAGTTTTGGAAGAGCTGAACAGGACAATGATACAGTTGAGTTCAGTATGCTGTGTTACTGCCTTGTTGGCTTTGCTTTTAGCACTGCCTCTTACCGTAGGTTTTCTGTTTCAGAATAGGAACCTTGTATTCTAATCTTACATTAGCATTGGTATTTTCTTTATCAAAGGAGCCCTTCACATGCTGAAGTAAATCTGTTTCTGCATCGTTTTTGGCATAGTATTTCCCTAATAATGTGTGATTACTTTTATACTCTTTAAACCATCAAAAATCACTAAACTTAGAGCTACCACCTCTAACTCCACTGTGAACAGGTCTTGAATTTTCAGTGGTGTGACCACTGCAACTAATGTAAATGCAGGCTTTGCTTCCCAGGAGGAAAGGGATATAGCCAGGGATATATCTCATATTTTAAAGATAATAAAGATAATAATCTAAAGATAATAAAGAGATACCAGGGATAAATACGTATATTTACTAAAATATTCCTCCCTCACATCTGTAGATGTCTAGTCACGCATTCACTAGTCACTTCTTGCCTTCTGTATAAATAAACACATACTCAGCTCTCAGTCCTTGGGTTCCTTTTATCTTGTTGGCACAAGAACAAGGAGGTGCGGCGGAGCGGCTTTATATAACATTTGTGTGCTGCTGACTGGGGGCGAGGGGGAGGCAGAGCCAGGGGAGAGACGGCATGCCGGTGACACTGTCCCTCCGTCAAGGAAACCTGAGGTGGCTTCTCAGGCCCTGTCTTTACCAGAATCAGGTCCTCTGTCTCCCTGGAGAGGATTTCATGAAGGCTAGGATAAAATATGAACTGAGGGGAAGAGAAAGCAGGGAACTGTGAAGGAGACCAAGCAATAGGGAACACGTTTTGGGGGGGGGGGGGTTGTGCTTATTTAAAATACATACACCTTGTTGCAGAAATTGAGGGAAGCCAGATTAAAATGGAAGAAGATTCAGTTTATGCATTTTCTAAGAACACAGTGCATTAAGAGAGATCATCTTAATTATTCATCTGATTTGTGAAGAGAGAATTGATTGTCTCTGTTCCTCTGCTTAGAGTGAGCAAACTAGGTATGCAGAGTTTGACCCAGTCCAGGCAGTTGTCTCTTCCAAGCACGTGAGATGAGAGCATGAGCTGCATTCATGTACAAAGGTGCCAGCTTTACTGAGCTTAAGGAGAAGTCTCTGTCCCAGTGAAATACATTTCCCAACAGCAATGCAATGCTGTTGAGCGCACTGCTAATGAACACGTCCCACTTATTTTACTGCATACCGCTTCTGCACTTTCTGGGTCATGGTTCAAGCGTGGTTCAGGGTAAGGAGTGCCACCGACTCATTAAATTGTTTACTACATTAGCCATCTCTTGGATTTTAATTAGAAGGTTCCTATACAACAACTAGCCAAGTCCAGATCTGATGAACTCATAGTTCAGGCTGATGCGGTTATATTGCCACACAAGATGATGGTGTTGGGACTTTGTTAGGATTCTCTTTTGCAGTTGAGATCTCTCCTTTGACTGATGATGCTCTATCTCCTGGTTTCTGACCAAAAGTATCCCTGAGTATTATGTTCATTCTCAGCCTCTGCAGTTAGTGAGGTGAAACAGATCTGGCACAGATCAGCAGTAAAGGCAAAAATAGGAGTTTGGGAGGCACTTGGGAAGGAAAGCCAGATGTCTCCAAGAAGGAATTGCTAGGAGGAAGGCAGGAGGGTTCAGTAATGCTCCAGGGCCTGGGGGAGGAAGCAGGGGTCTGTGGAGGGGAATCTCTCTCTTCTTTTTCCCCAGCCTCCTTTTCCCACAGAGGAGCTGCCATCTTCTCCTCCAACCCCCTGAGGAAACAGGACCCTCCATCCTCCCTGTCAGGATCCATAAATCCTGCCCATCTCCCCTGAACACCGTTCTCCCTGCCCTGTGAGAAAGCACTGCTTCTGCCCCTCTACTTCTTGAGCAGAATGGAAGAGAAAAGAAGTTGGGAAAAGAGCTTTCTCCTATTGCAGAAAAGGATAAGCCAGCGAAACAAGAAGAAAGCCCCAGAGAACAGTTTTCCTACATTTTGTTTCTCCTTTAGAGCATGCAGCTCAGGTGTGGCATAGGGGCAATGACTGTCTCCACACATCCTGACCTCTGCTCTAGCGGCAGCAGCAGCCGTACAAAGCCATGCAATTAGGACGTGGGGACTGGCTGCTGGAGCAGCTCGTCCCTGTCACCTCCCACGGACACCAGGTAGGCTCCCTGTCACCCTGCGCAGGGCTCCTTTTCGCCTAGCCCCAAACTGGGCACGAGGTGAAGACTCAGAGTTATTTTCTAGTATATACATCATAGGATTTTTTGTCCCCTGAAATCTACAGAAAGGAAGGGAGGAAATGCTATGTCCTCAGAGAATTATTGTAAAGTGCTTATCATTTTGATTCATAAATGTGATTAATTTGGAAAAGCAAGTTAACCTCCTCCTACCTTTCATTTGCTCACCACTAACTACCAGAGTCTCTGAAGCAGAAAGAATGTATTGGTGCTGCTAATCTGCGTGGCATGAACGTCAAACAAAATCTCTGCTGAAAGCAATTTCATAATCTGAAAAGCTGTTGCTGGCCTTCAGCTGGATACGGCTGTGCAGTTTTGCCCTGCCCTGCTCCGATTTTGACAAGAATTTCTTTATCAGCCGTGTCTGAGAGCCAGTAAAGATAGTTAAAAGACATCTTTGCTTTTGCTTTTGCTTTTGGAAAAGCAGTCTTCTGTTCTGAGTCTGAAGTCAGGCTTGGGAGCTAAAGAATATTGGTATAATGGCTCTCCTGCATCCAAGTGAGCCTGTATCCATAGTATACCTGTTTTCATGTTTTAAATCATTTCACTCTCCTAGATGATGATCCTTCCTAGAATGTTTTAATTAGAATTTGTTAAGTGAAGTCAGCCTATCTTCGTTGACAATCACAATTCATTTCTTTAGCTGAACTCTGTGTTTCAGACAGGAAACTTTTATATAGTTTCACCACAGACAATTCACAGGGGAAAAAAAATGAATCAGAGCATCAACTATTTCTGTAAACAGAGTCAGAGAAACATATACTAGTTTGCTAGACAGGGATTTTGGGAAGTTGGTTATTTAAGAATACAGGAAAAATAATAGTAATTTAGAGCTATATTGTGTGCATTGGGTCATGATGATAGTAGGTTTCATATTTGGCTTTCTAATTTGGTATCTTCCTGATTTTTTAAATACAGATTTTTCAGGAACAGCTACTGACATAATTATTTGCATATGACTAAAAAGAGCCAATATAAATACCAGAATGAGAAATGTGTCTGTGCAACAGAACCAGGAGGTGGATCTCAAAAAGTGAGGGATGTCTGGATTCAGCCTTTGTCTTCTGCATGCGTCATTTCTCTTCATGTGAAGGTGCAGTGCCAAATCCCTTTGTTATATTCATCCTCATATTAACGGATGGCGACTCTACAAACCCAGAGGCAGCTATATGTTGGATGGCCAAATAACGCCTCAAAAGTTGTGTCTGCCACCCATGGTAGGCTTATCGTCTCTCAGGATTGCCCCGGAATGAAGTCGGCAGTTTATGCACGCTGCCGATCCGCCACGCACGCTGCTGATCCGCCATGCAGCAGGGACCTCAACCCACCGAATCACTCTCCTCTTCCCGTGGCCTGGTGGTATAGAGAAGCGCTGGAGATGCTCAGCGCTTCCCGTCAGCCTTTTCAATGCAGAGTTTAGGAAACCATCCTCCAAACTAATAGCAAAGGAAAACAAACACATGGACTGACCCCAAAGTCCATTGCTTTTCTTTCTTTCTTTTTCCCTTGTGTGAAAACCAGTTCACGGCAGCCGTGTAACTGCTCCTGCTCTAAGAAAGCTGCAGTTGGTCCCTAAGAATGTGCTGAACCTGATGTCAAGGAGGTGACACACGTTTAAAATTAATTGCCTGTTTTCCAGACTGCAGCTGTAATGAGGCAGGCCCAGGAGCTTACTTGGAAAGGGAGATCCTCTGAGCCGCCTGTGTGTTGGGAAATGCGTTTAGAACAATAGCTGCTCTATTCTTTAATGTCAGGCTCGGTCTCGCTCCCTCTGAAAGCTATAAGAATGGGACTCAATCTTTTCAGCTTGTCTGTGGCATAGACATGCCAGCTTAGTCTATTTATAGCCCTGAACCATTTAATTTCTCTTGCCTCTATTACCCATTTATCAGCCTTCAGATAGGATGCAGTGTAGTTACTAACGAACGCTTTCTGTAGCCTGGCCATCAGCGAGCCTTCTCAGAGCAGTGCAGCCCGTCTCCTCTGGGAAACGGCAATCTCTAGGTCAGAGAGGAGGACTCCAGACTGTAACTGCAACATTATAATGTCTTGCAATTAGTGCCTATTCAGATGCATCGCAGCTCTCTTTCATTATTAAATGTTATTTCTCTTATTAGTTCAGGCTTTTCAAATTTTCTCTCCAGCTGATTAAATATTAAGGCTCGAGCACCAAAAAGGCCACTCTCTATTCCTCACATCCCTGAAAGTGAAAATAATTATTGTCAAAGTTTGGAACTTGAGTCTGTTCTGAAACAAACCAAATGAAATTCGCTACTAAATAAATTTAATATCAAACTGATGCACATGCACACAAGTCACTTGATACTCATTAGATACAAGAAGACTATTGAAATGTCAGCTATGTTTTCTTTCTAAAGGCCAAAAATTTCTTTTGCGTGCAATAGGTCAGAAGCATTTTTCAGGAGAGTGCCAAACACTCCCAGGAGCATTGACTACAGGGATCGACCAGCTTTCACATTTATTTTAATTCTTGCAACTCAGAGTAGGTTAATAATGAATTTCTAATAAAATTCCACATGAAAACAAGCTACAAATACATCGCTGGCATACAAGGACATGAACTTTCTCACGGAGAACGTTAATCATTTAGCTATTTTGTATAATTATTTTGAAGCCAAAACAATTCGTGATGCTCTTGACCAAGAGAACTTCTGGTATTAAAACCATCTACAAATGACACTTTCCTTTGCAAAGAAAACCTCACAGACACCATTTTAATGCTAGCAGGATCTGAGGTCTCTCAGAGTAAAAGGTCTTGCTCTCGTATAGTGAGAGTAAAGAAGAGGAAGAAGAAACCTGCTATACAAAACCTGAGCCACCACGTAAAGCTCTGCACTAAGGATGCTGCGTGCTGTTTGCATCCAGCGGTGGATCCAGTGCTGCAGGCAGTGCTGGGACAGGTCACCCCAAGCACTGGCAGCAGGACCCGGACATGCTTATTGTTTTATTTACTGTCGCGTTGCCCACAGAAGCCCTTTCTTTGGGGTAACGGTAGAATAGTATGCAGGGCTGCAGTTTAAGATGTTGCTAGTTTAAAATGTAAAAATCACTCATGGGTAGTTTTAAATGTAAATTAGTTTCTGACCCTGGTTACAGGGGGAAGGGAAAGAAGGAAGTTAAAGTCCCAGTGCCCACAGGCTTCCTGGCTATGAGACGGCCCCAAAGCTTGCTCACATTTTCCCAGTTATCATCAAAAACACAAACTGCAGCTCAACAAATGTCCCAGCTTTTCATTCTCCGTATTGCTTGTTCTTTGCACTAATGCCAGCCAACATCTGTTCCAGATGAGAACTCCAGAAATAATGAAAAGCAAACTGAATGTAAGAACAAAATAAATAATGCAAGGAGCACTGATCAGACTCTCAATCCATGTACTCAATTCAGTAGTAAGCTCAACATTTAGAGTACGGTTACGTGCTAAAATGAGGATGTCCTATTTTCTTTCCACCTTCCCCTTTCCCCTCTCCTTTGCACTCCTCTGGCTCTTGGGGAGCTGACTCAAGTTACTAACCCAGTAGAAACCTCACCCAGGAAAAAAATAAAAAAAGGAAGAGGTTTCTGCTGTGTTACTGAGCTAAAATAGGCCCACCATATGGTCAGCTGAAGGGAGGGGGGTGACTGCATGGCCAGGAGCAGCAGCAGCCATGCAAAGAAAAGGAGGACTGGCAGAAAACCTTATTCTCATCATCGGGTTAATTTTCTTCATATTTATGTTTCAACTCAGGGTCAGGCAAAGCCCAGAGCTGATGTGGGAGAGAGGGATAGGTGGACACCACGTGACTGGTGGTGGGGAGGGAGAGTAGGGATGTGGCAACTGGTAATTAGTTTGGCCTAAGCTGTCTTGGAAATCCAAGTTTAGCAACTTGGCAGTGCCCAGAGAGCTCTTCTCGCCAGAGAGCACAGTCTCAGGAGGGGACTAGAGAGTCGGGTGGCAGAATCCAGGTTGCCCTGGCTGCAAGACAAACAGCAGCACCTTCTGGCACACGGAACAAAAGGGTAGTGGTTTGGTTTGGAAATTAATAGTTACTTAATAGAAAAACAGCGAATAAATATTCTCGAAGGCTTGTGATGAATATGAATTTTGTATTTCTATAAATCATGCAGCATTTCTCTTTTGTTGGTGAATTGGCACTTCCCAAACAGGTAAATCAGGCAGCGACCTTGCTGAAACATAAAAGGCAAAGACTTTCAAGAGTGGCTGTTTCAAGTCAGGGATGAAAGGCCACACTTAAGTGCCTAAATGGGTGTGTAGTTTTCAGAAGTGCTCAACACCAGCAGTTATCATCAATGGAAGCTGCTCTGAGCCTTGAGCCTCTGAAAATAGGGCATTGGGTAGGTGCTGGGACACAGGACTTAACATACATTTTTAAGCACTTGGTCTAGATATTGAGCTCAGTATTTGATTGAATGAAAGAGCTTAGAAAGCAGGAATAAGCTCCGTTAGCCTGTTACAAAAGAACTGATACATTTATTTATTAAATGATTAATTGAAAATATTTAATGAAATCATTTTAAGGAACAAGCAGAACCATTGTTAACTTCACCACTCTGTTGACCTTCTCAAGCACTCAAAGCTGAATTACCTTAACAAATGTTGCGATGGAAGGTTCCTATTAGAAGTTTGATGTTGCAAGGGGAAGCCGTGATTTCCATTCCTTGGGAATGGGATGTCAGCCTGAAATCACTCACACTGCTTAGGACTAAGAAACGTGTTATTTTGCCACCATGTAGCTCTTAAGAAAACAGTATATTCTGGAGACAAATACAGACAAGTGTAACACTAATGTGCTTGATATTTGCCATTCACTGCTTTTACCAGTGTTGCTCTCAACTAGCGGGCTTGAGAGGCGGGATGATATCCAGGGCAATCCCCAGCTGGGGAAATCTGGTATCCAGTTCTTAAGGTAAACCTCTCCTCCCCCAAAGAGGACCTTAAGTTGGGGTAAAAACTTCCAATGCCATTTCTTTCTGAAGCAGCCTGTAATTTCCAGTTCTTCTCTCTCTCTCTCTTTGGAACATCAGCTAAGATCTGCTTTGGTAAGAGTCCTGTCTGACACAATTTTGGTGTCATGCACCTCGTCACGTAAAGAGGCCTTTGGGAATAACACTTCACACAAGGGTGACCCAGCCAAGTTTGCCACATGTTTGACTGCAAACAAACATATGGCAGAGATACGTCTTTTTCAAGGAGACGAGCACGAAGGGGGAAATTGAATCATCTTCGAGTTTACATACATACATTTTACACACATAAAGCTTTGGGACTTATTCATTGTATGTATGATTAGGAAGAAGTCAACTCACTGCTATCTCTGGAGAGATGAACCTGGGGCCAGCTGTAGATCAGTAAATCTCAGACCTGGCTTCCTTTATGTGGGAATCGTTTACCGACTGTTTATGATCTACAAGGTGCCAAAAATTTGTGATATCATACTCAATTGTACCCTCTGAAGAGGTGGAAATTAGATTGAGTGGCATGGTCCTGAGCATGTAATTTGTGAACTGGGAGCCTGAGATCCCCTTACAGACCCTGGAGAGCTAGAGCCCTGTCAACGCAACCAGCAGGACCTCCAGAGCTGCTCAGCAGAGCAAGGGTGTCTGCTTTACCCTGACTTGGACAGCCCTTGAAATTCTATGGACTTTACTGACTAGATCACCATGGCCTATAATGGGATCTCGAACACCTAGATTTTATCTGGCGCCGCCAAGAAGAGATTAAAATTTAGGTACGTTAATGTGCGAGCTGAAAGCCACTGCAGCTGTTGGTGTTACAATATACTTTAGTGACACTTCTGCTTTTCTTTACCATGCTTTACTGGGGCAACTTACTGCAAAACAAACCTAAGGAGGAGCTTGTAGCTGATGGTGAGAGCCAAAAATAAATGCAGGATATTGAAGGCAGGGACCCAGCATTTTGTTCTGATGACTCTGTTCCCACTGAAGGTGGTAGTAGGCGGATAAACCTCTCGTTACCTGCAGAAATTTCCATCTGCCTCTGGCAGGGTCAGAGAAGCCACAGGATTCTTCAGGAGGTCTGCCACAGTGTTATCCTTTGGCGTCACGTAGAAGAAAGGGATTCCGGTGCTGTTATTGACGGGACCGTCGCTGAGAAGTAAGCAGTTCCCATAGGGCATACCTTGGATCTGCAAAATGGAAATAAGCAACTGGTTACATCTTTGCACACAGAGGGTTTACAATGTCGGGGATTCCCTCAAGGGCACTAGCAGAGAGGACAGTAACCCCCAACTGCTCAGTCTCCCACTTTCAGTTGTCATCGTGAGACAGACCTTCTTCTAAATTAGATCTATCATTCTTCTACGAAAACAGATCTCTCCTCTATTTCTTCTTTCCAGTCCTGGCCATGACACTACAGAGAATATTTTCTCTTCCACTGAGCTTAAATGAACTACCAAATTAAAAATGTTTAAGTGCATTAAAATCAATGCTATCAATGCCGTCAGAGGGACAGCAAGGAGCCAAGTTTCAAAAAGTTTTCTCCCATACACTGACCTGTGTACACACAGTGGATGCAACGCATGCAAATATGTCCTTGCCCAGTGGTGACACACATTAATGTTCTCCATAACGATTTACACTCCTACTATGCTTTTCATCCCATTATAAATCACAATGACAGATACTTAATGAATTACTGTTTTTTCATGTCTTCAGATCTTTCTTTCCCCATGGTCAATTAGAAGTTAAATAGTAAAATTATCAGTCAATACATTAATCCAATGTAACTGGTAAATGCTTTCCAGCAAAATCAAATTAAGTATGAACAGTTAATAAGAAACCCTGGATGATGTTATTACCTGGATTGCATGCTTTCTGATTTTTAATGTTTATATGCCTTTAAAATTGTAATATAGTGCTTATAGTGCTTATAAATGGTCCTTGTTAACATTCCTTAGAAGGAATGCTTTAATGAAGCTACATAATGTAGAAGCTAAAAATACTTGTTTATTATTAAGAGTTACAGTGAAAAAAAAAATAGTAGCTGTCAGCAATATTGCAGGACACGTCTCCATTGCCTCAAATGCTCAGTCTGTCATGCATGGTTAACGTTACAGTGGATTCTCAAAAAGAACTGGGATCGCAAGTAGCATAACTCAGCATTCGGAGCAGCGGCACCCCCCTCATCAATTCCAAATTTTATTATGAATCAGATTTTTCTGTATTACCTCTGCGTTGTAACTAGAGACAGCTAACTGCACACTATATTATGGCTGTAAGTCCACCGAGGGTTTCTGGCGAGAGCATAAACCAGAAGAGTTAAGATCATATGATTTAACAGGATTTCTGACAATCTGATGTAGAATTACAGGCCTCTTGTGCGTACATATATATTTATTTAATGGCATCTTTTTTTATCCTGTTACTTTGTGTTTCACAACAACGTAAACTGCTGCTAACTCAGCCAAGCTTTCTGAAGATGAATGTGCTTCCAACTTTGTCTGTTTTTTAAATTGTAAGTTAATTAATCTGAAAATATTTTCCAGAGAAAGTTAAAGCTGTCTTTTTTTTTTTCTTTTGTCCGGGTGGTATTGAATGCTGTGTCTCATTCCAACCTTTCATTATAAAAAGTCAAATATTTTAAAGCTGGAAAAAAAAAACCCAAAACCAATGACCCCCATTCTCCAGCGCAGCCCAGCTATTTTACTTAATGCCTCTGACAGAGAAACCATCCCGGAGGCTGGCACAGCTGGCCCGCGGCGGGACGGACAGATTTCGTGGTAGCCCAGCAGGCTCTTCTTCCTCCTCCTCCTCCTCCTCCTCCTCTTCTCTCCCCCGCTCGCCGGGTGACAGCCAGAGCCCAGGGGAGGCAGAGGGGGCTCGGCCCGACCCGAGGGTGCCGCAAGGGAGGGAAATCCCTCTCCTCTCCGCACCCGACCTCGTCGCTCTGGTTCCGGCTTAAAGATTTTACTTTTCCCCTTCCTCTCCGGCGCGGTTTTGCCAGCGGTCCCCCCCCCCGCCCCCCCAGCACCCCGAACGGGATTTCCCCTCCCCGGAGGGGTTCGTACTGGTTCCTCCACACACACCCCACACACGCCCCGTACCTTTCCGTGCGCGGCCCGCGTAGCCACGAAGCCCCAGGTGTTGTAGCGGGCGAGGAAGCGGGCGGTCCCGGCTCGGCCCGGCGCCCCGCCGCCCTCCCGTCGGTAGGAGAACATCCTGGAAGGGGCAGCCCCCTGCCCCGACCGCCTCCCCCCCGCCGGCCCGGAGCCCAGGGCCGAGTCCTCCCGGTAAGCCGAGGCCGGGTAGCTTTGCTTCCAGAGGCCTCCCGCCTCTTCCAGCAGCGCGGGCAGCGCTTCCTCGGTGGAAGAGCTGTGGAGCTCATCCTCCGCCGCCGCCTCCTCCCCCTCGGGCAGCGGCCAGGACACCGAGCTGACCACCACGTACCCCCCCGCGCCTCCCCACAGCAACGCCGCCAGCCACCACCACAGCGCCGGCCGCCGCCCCGCCGACATCTTCTGCCGCAGCTCCTCCCGCCCCGCCCCGCAGCACCCTCCGGCGGCCGCCGCCCGCCCCGCAGCCCCCCCCGGGACACCCACCCGCCCGGGACAGCGGGACACCCCCCCGCGGCACGGCCGGCCACCGGAGAGGGGGAGCGGAGCGGGGAGGAGCGGGATGGCGTCTCGTCTGGTGAGGGGGCCGCGGGGCCCGCTGCGCCGGCTCGGGGAGGGTTTGGGGTTTTTTTTCACGAAATTGCTTCGCCGCGAGTCCTGCCAAAGCAGGCACGCGCCAAACCGTCGAGGCGGAGGCGGCGAGAGCTCTGCGTGTGTTGGGGAAAAAAAACAACGGAGAATCCGTGAGGGAAAGCTTCGTTCAGACCCCGGCGAGACCCCCAGCCCCAGAAGGAAGGCAGACGTCGCCCATGCCCGCGCTCCCGCGATTTGTTTTCATATGCAAGGACGTGGAGCTTCTCTTAAATTCTACGTTCCCCAGGCAAGGTTTTAATTAGGCAAAGGTTTGACTGAGTGTATTGACTTTCCGTCAGCGGCCCTGTTTAGGGAAGGCGCTTTTGCATCCTGCTCCTTCTCTGTTCTTGGCAGTAGACCCCTTCGGGGAGGCCACGCAAACTTGTAATTCTTTAAAATACATGCTTGTAAACTTTCATCGCAGTCCTGCAAATTATTTAAGGAGTACAGGTTCAATAGGAGACGGGGAGGAATGCATCTCACAGGAGCCTTTGCCTTTCACAAGGTTCTCAGCTACATCTAACAGACCTCACCCTTCCCTAGCTGTGAAGAACAGGTTACAAGGTCGTCTGCTGTTGCAACTTCTGCTTAATTGCTCCGTGAGAATACGCTGCATATCTAATTTAGAATGTAAACTCTTATAAATAAAAGCGGACTGGAAAATATTGAGTATTTTTAGCATATCTTTTTCCTAGACCCCCTGCTTTGTTTTTTATCTTCACCAGAAAAACCTGAAGGACAGTGAAAACGGGTATAATGGGCCTTAAGGCCCAAATGAGTTCTTCTGACTGGGAAGATACTTCCCTGGAGTACGTAATCCCTCCACCAAACTCGTAATCTTACCAGCAAAATCGAATGCATGACTACCTTTTTCCTTTAGCACATGGCCCTGTCTACATCTGCTGTAATACCACCCTTTTGAATATTGATTCCCACTTCAGTGCTTGAGCTGAGACAGAAGAACGTAGATGCAAGTGGAAAATAAATGCAGATCTCCAAAATCCAAATGAATGAAAGCTTGCTAAGCTCCTGACACGTGCTTTTCTCTAGTTCAGCAAATCTCCCTTCTTAAAATAACAAAGCAGTTGTCCCTTCTTGAAATAACAACCAGGCCCAGTCAACTCCCTGCAGACGTGCTCTTCAAAAATATTTAAAAACCCAATCTCCCTGGTGTTTCAGGGAATTTCCTCATGCAGTTTGATGCACGCAAGATACAAATTTCATACTCTGTATTTACTGTTTCATACAAACTTATTCCAGGGTTTCTCCTTATAAGAGTCTTTGCTTGTACTCTGCTTATAGAACAAGTTCAAACAACCTAGTTTCTAACATAAACAAATCAATAACATTATATACAACGTATTTTATTTCAGTTAATAGAATTATATCTGAGATACTGACTCTTGTGTCCTGCAGAAATGCGCAACAAGGCAGGAATTTCTCAAGACATAGGAATTAGTGCTAAGTTGTACATGCAATAAATATAACTTTTAAATTACGCACGGTAGACGCAAAGCAGCATTGACACAGAGTCAGTCATCTGTTCTGTAGCTTCCAGATAAATTTACCACAATGACTTCAGGTAGGCCTTCAGCTTTACTGGTGACAAAAAATACAAGAAATAGATAAAACCAAGCCACAAATATTTCACCTTTTTCTTCTGAAGATTTATTCAAATAAAGTCAAACAACCAAATCACGTGACAATTTAAAATAACTGCGTCGTTAGCACAGTTTTGCATTTAGTATTTCCAGAACAAGATCTTAAATTTAAGAGGATGAAAACAGTATTTCTTAAAGTTGTATCAAATAGTAAGAATGGTCTAGCACAAAGAATTGTCAAGTGAGGCTGGTTTTCTCTGAAGATTTGCTGTTCATCAGAGGCAAAAAAGTGTCTGTCCATATTTTTGAGTAAGAATTACTTCCCTTCCAACTCAAAGACCCAACTCAGTAAAAGTTTTAGTAATTCTTTCTTCCAAAATGACCTGGATGAGCTGTAAATTAGAAAAGAAACATGGAAATGTTTTGACTGTAGGAACTGTAAATAATTTGTTTCTCCCTTCATTGAATGAGAAAGTCATCTCTGTTCTTTTCTGCTGAACCTGAGCTATTTTACAGATACCCAATCTTATTTTACATCAATTAACCCAACAAGAGGAGATACACATTGGGTTTCCTCATAGGGTGGCAAAGGTCTGATAGGAGACCACATTGACTTTTTAATACATCATTCACACTTTATATGTCTGCTCTAAGGCCTCCTATTCTTTTTCAAAACAAATAGTCTCAGCCTGTCTCTCTCCCTGATGGGGACCGCTTTTCATCCTGAAATCCTGGCTTTCTTAAAATCAGCAGAAATTTTGCCACTGAATTTAAGCAGGGTCAAGATTTTACTCTCATTTTTTGATCATTTTAGTTAATGATTTCACTTGATCTCTGTAACCTGGATTATACAGACCACTCAGATGAACACTTATCGTTCCTTTAAGTGAAGTAGTTAACTATGTCCTTATTTTTTCTCCCTTTTTAACAAATCAAAGTGTTTGATTTGCTCTCTGCCAACAGAGCTACGAACAGCGTAACCTCAGTCTCTCCGCGCCCTGATTTGCAGTATATTGTGTGTTACGGAGGTGTGGAATTGGATTAAAAGCTACAGCACAGTGCTCTGCAGATAAACCCACTGCAGGTGTGCAGTTTAATAGGATTTTAATTTGGTAACGAGTGAACAAAGAGAGGAAGCCTAGAATGGGATTTTCTAGATGAAAAAATGCTATTCGTGCTGAGAGAAAGCAACTGCAAGCTCTGTGATAAGAAATAAAGATCGGGCCAATGCTCTCTGAGCTGCACTGTTATAGATTACGGCTCACTCAGAGCACCTTCGTTACTGCCACCGGTTTCAACAATTCTTAGTTCATACCACGTGCATTTGGCTATATAGCATTTCATCTGCCACGCTCCCCGTTAAGGCAGTGTGTTCAAATCTTGGATTGTCTCACTCCCCGCCTTCTACATTTTTTTCATATAAAAATAATGTTTTCCTCGGGAGATGTCACCAACTTGGAATGTATTCTGTTTTCAAGAGTATTAACAATTATTTTCATGCTTCGAATTATATTTTTAAAAAAGATTGAGAAACGTGCTGTTCTGTTCAAAATAAATGGAAAAACATGCTCTCTCTGCCGAGGAGTGTAATTTGTATTCAGCATGAATTAGGACTGGAGGACCAAAAACAGATGGGGAAGGAAGAGGAAGAATGAAGGTGGCAACTAAAAGATCATGAAGGGATCTGCTAAGCCACAGACACATATTGATGCTGCTGATACCAGGGCAAGGTTGGGAGATTCTTTTCTGATTTCTGTAACCAGTCCTCCCTCTCGTTTTTCCAGGGTTTCATAGCAAAACTGAGTTTTTAGCACTAATTTCAATGAGATGAGGGTGGAGGTGCGATGAACAGATTTTTTTCCCAAGCATAACAGGCTGTAGAGAAGGCATAGAAATACCTTGTGGGACAAGATTAAAAAGATACGGAGGTTGGTGGTGTTGGCAGAGGACGGAGTGGAGGATGGGAGCTGACAAAAGACATTGGGTTGCAGAGGGCTGCAGAGGCTGCATGAGGTAAAGGAGCTAAAAGGAAAAATTATGAAATATACCCGTGATGCACAGGGCAATATGTCAGAAATGCGGTCCAGGAAACAGCAGCATAGCTGGTGGATGCTGCTAAGGCTGCTGAGGGTTTAGATACCCCCCAGAACGAGTTGTGGCCGAAGGGGGATTAGTCAGGAGCAGGGACAGATGGTTGCTTGGGAGCACGATGATGATTTTTGGTGATCAGAAGTCACAGAACACAAATCCTCAGGCAATGGGAATCTATTCAGGTGACCTACAGAGGTGGCGATACAAAGCGGCGTGTGATGGAGATGCTTCTGGCAGCTGTGTTTTTCAGCAACCTGTGGAATTAGTATTGACACCCAAAAAGAAGGAGCCTGCAACGGTTGAGGTGGGAGCTACCACCCGTTTGAAGGACACAAGTAGGCAGAAGTGCTCACTCTGTCACAGCTCCTGAAACCCTTTAGAGCTGCAGGTTCAAGTTTTTCAGCTCCCTCACAAACTGCAAACACTCGAACCACAGCATCAGCAGGCTCTTACTAGAATCTCTTTTTCATCCCACCATTATCAGCAGCTTGCACATGGACTGGTAGAATTCATCAACTGTTGGGATCGTTAATCTCTAAGCTCTTCCTACACTCTCCCACTCCTTCACTGTCTCCTTCCCTCCTCCATACCTTCTCTCAAGTCGTCATACTCCCCATTTCATGTTTTATACCCTTCTTCTCTTACTCTGACACCCCTCATCCCTCACTGTAATCAGCCTTGCTCAGTTCTTGAGATCATGTACAAAATATGCAAAACTGATAGTCATAATTACAGGCACATCACGTATACAGACAAAACCTGGGTCAAACCCTTGTCTGCTGACACCAGCATAGGAGCGTTGGTCATAGCGGCCCATATGAAAACGCATACAGGCAGCGCAGTGAAAGAGCATAGGAAGCCGGGCAGGTACTGAGTAAGCTTTCTATTCATTTATCTCCCAATTTCTGACCATCGGTGGTTTAGAGATTCCTTGCTCATAACCTGCACCCAGCTCAGTTTGGTTTTTGAGGTTAAGGTGGTATGGCAGGATGGGTCATTAGATTACATTTGAAAAATAACAACTGTCAAACATGCCTATCACATGTATAAATCAGTCTTGATTTTTCCCCTTTGTGCCTTCTTTCTCCCCTCCAATTTTCATTGTTGAGCTAGTTTTAGCAGATCTTACATTTAAAAACAGGGGTCCTCCAAGGGTCCTTGTAACTAATAAAGTTGTTTTTAAAACGGTCTGTTTCCAGTCCTGGTCCTAGTTTATGGAAGCTGAATACATCTTGGGATGTGCTGGATAAACAGTAAAATAACCATCGCAGGATGACTCTCAAAATGTAATTTTCTTTGTGAGTCTCGGTGCCATTAACTTTTGTCCAGCACTGTTTTCCAGAAAACACAATGTTCTCTAAGATTTAAGACAAGTGCTGTTATTGCATGGAAGAGAAATCTGAAAACAGCTGAATGTCTAATTTGGCTAATTCAAGCACAGAGGCTTGATCCATGTTCCCATATGTCCTTATATTTAGCCTTGCAGCCTAGGAAGTCTTGGAGTCGATCTTGTTTTCTTTCCCTTATGCTGGTACGTTTGAACCAGTGGCCTGACTGCGAGAAAGTCTGGTGGAACAGAAGTGTCTCAAGGTTTTCATACTTCTGCATCTTTTGATAAAACTAACAGGTAGGTGGAGGAAAGCGAGCCTCTCGGTGCTTCCAACAGCGAGAAAAGACCACGCCATGCTCTCTCTCTTCTGATCAATAAGTACATGCAGTCTCTTTGGTCAGCAAGTCCACAAGCTGCTCCCAACCCACCAGAACAGCACTGCTCGTGCTCAGACAGTGCTTGGGGAATCTGGAGGAGCACCCAAGGTCTGCTGGAAACCTAAGGAAAGACTCAGGGACCTGTGGTGATGGGGAGGTGGGTGGTATGGAGATGACCGTCCCTCGATAGGATTGCAGGGCAGGTGGGGGCTGTGGAAGGTGCTTTGTGGCTTCAGGTTTAGGTGACACTGGACACAGCTCCATGCAAACCTGGATTTCATTAGTTCTACTTTACACACATAAAACCCCCCAAACAACTACACCCCTTCTGATCCCTCCCAATTTACCCAATTTATAACTTTTGGGGGTGGGTTTTTTTGATAATTTTCTTTAAAGTTAATGTTTATTTCACCTTGCTCGCTGTGGCTGTGTCCACCAAACAACTCAGAACTCTGGAAAAATGTTGCTTAATCCGAAGTTACTCTGGCTCTGCATCAAAGTTACGAGAGCTGTCTGTGGAGCAGTGGCTTGAGGTTGCTCCTCTTCAAAATAGCCCCAGACATGGCTGGGGTCATAAACCCACAGAACAGGGGACTCATTCTGCTTTGCGACCCAGAAACTTTCGTCTCCGTCCTCCTCTATATAGGACAGGAAAATGTGAGCCACAAAGTCCATGAGTAGTAAATTAAACAAATGCCAGGACCCTAGGTTTAAAGAAAAACAAAAACAATTTTAACAACCTCTTCATTTGCTTATCTCCATGATGTGTTCTTTTTTTGAAGGGTTTTATTACAGTAATGGGCTAGACAAAGTAGCAGACTAGCATTCATCAAATTACATACTTCCAAATATCACAGCAAAATAGGCACCAACTGCAGATTTTAAACATAAGCAAAAGCCTTTTCCCCTTATTTTAGCTAGTGAGGAAAGTCTCCTTGTGTTTATTCACTTTCCTGTTCAAGTTCTTCCCCATGTTCACTGCTACTACAAAGCTTATCAACAACCACATATCATCCCCATTCTCCCCTTGGACAGATAAACCATTCCACCTCTTCCCAAGCAAACCCTCCTACAGACGTCTGTATGTCTTGTGTCTATGACATTAAATGCCCTACCTTGCAGCTTGGGGGCATAACTGCTAAAAGCCAGGAGAGACTCACTGGGGCCATTGACTTTTGAATCATACCTTGGTTGAAAGCCCTTACAGTAAAGAGACAGTCTTCTTCCATGCCATAAATCTGCACAGGAATTCATCAAGCAATTCATAACCTCTGCATCCCACAAACGTGTTTACATGGACATCAACAAGGAGATACCACAATTTACATGAATGACCAAGGTTTACAGAGCTTTAAAAATGAAAATTACTGCCTCTTTTGATGTTATATGTGTCTGAGAAGCCGCTGCTTCTGCCGTTTCTCCTTTTGCGAATCTTCAAATTCTATCAAAGTAAGTGGAAGTACTTGTTTATCTACAGGACGAGGAAAGCGACTTTTATACTTGGAGTTCAAACTATAAAGACCTGACACTAGTAGTCCATGAGTGTTTCTAACAGTCTTACAGGTGTTTTCAATATGTTCAATAAGACTAAGCATGAAACAAAAGCTACAACTCCAGTTGTCCCTTGGGATAATAGAGAGGGACACAGTTTTGAAGAGGTAGTAGGTTGAAACAGCTTGCTTTCAAAAGAGGAACGCACAGGTCACTGTCCAGCCAGGGCAGCTCAGCTTTACATCCCTGAATGCCTCCAAAGGGAGACCAGTAAAGGAAATGGAGGTGGACAGGCTGACGTGCCTTACAGGGGGGTAACTGCATGGTTCCTCTGATTATGTGTGCCAGATATGCCAAGCTCCAAGGCAAGGTCCACCAGACAGGAGTAAGTTTGGGTTTGGTTACTGGTGTGTGGTTTATTTTGGGGGACAGGCACACTGCATTAACATGACACTCACACATTTCCCTGAGTAATTTTCTTTCCTCAGTGTGGATGCTACATATCTCGACCTACAGGCTGCCCACCATTCCTGCAAGAAATGCCGAGATTTAAAAAATTTCTGAAAAGCAATGACCCTGAGTACAGAAGTTTTACACCAGATGGCTTGTTAACAAAACGGCTTCAGCTTTGGCCTCTAAAACTCAATATTCTACCGGAACAGAAGCACAGGAAAGAAGGGTTGACATTGTTAGGTCATATGGCCCAATGTCTTGAAGAACCAAAGGTATTAAGAAAGAAGATAATACTGATCAAATTAATTGGAGCATCACAGAGAAAGATTTAAAGACATTTTTTAACTCTCTCATATGTGAGAGTAAGTTCAATTTCAGTGCTACTCAAGTATAGTAGGAAGACTGTCATAAGTGGGATGCAAATATCATTTGTAATTAGTTTAGGGAAGGCTCAGCAGAGGAAGGGATGCTCTCCATCAGTTGTGTCCCCAATCACCGACAGCTGCAGAACAGGGAGGCAATTCATTAAACTCTTCTTGTGGTGGAAAGAGGGAAGAGGATTTCATCATTGTGGGGAATTTCAATAAACATTATGCTTCCAGTGCTGTTCTTGGAATTCATTCTTAATTTCCTCATTGCCCAAAATATTGCATGTAACATTGGAGAGTTTTGTGCAGAACTCCTCTGGAGAGAGAGAAAGGAATGATTATTTTATTATCACTGTAATGCAGCAGCTGATGGACAAGGGATCCTGCTGTGCTATGTTCCTCGCAGACACAGAACAAAACTGTGATCCCGCTCCAGAGAGTTTTCAATCTAAATATAAGGCAAAAGGTAGCAGCTAGATGCAGAAAAGGGGTGCTCACATACATGCACAAACACAGACATTAGCAGGGGTAAAATACTGAAGAATACAAAAGGCAACAACCTTAACACACCCCTTTGTTATGTCTTTGTAGGAAACACATGAAAGTACGGTTTTGAAGGGGAATTTCAAAGGAGATAATGAGGTTTTCTTTGGCTATTTGTGTGAAGCCCTATCCAAAGGAAGAGGAAAAAATATGAAGGTGCTCCTTTGAAAATTTAAAAAGTGGTTCATACAGTTTGGGATCAGATGCTACTCACAGGAGATGGTGCATTTCTGCAGAATGAATAATAGAGAGCGAGCCTCTGAAAGGTTTTACAAATGAAGAGAAATGCAGGTAGGGTTGATGCAATATAGAAAGGGAAGAGATTGAACTGATTCAAGATGTGGTTGTACCACTTCAAGCCACTTCGTGTGAATGTGACTGCACAGTCCCTTTGCTTCTGCCTTGCACTGGTGTATGATGGATTTGATGCTTGACAGCTCAGAGCCCTAAACCGGAGAGAAAACTAACCCAGCTAAAGCAGTGACTAGTTTTCAGTCAGTTGAACACCTTAAACAGGCTTACTTCTAGCTAGGCAAGCACTTATGTCAGTGTAAGGCATAAGGAAAAAGAAGGAGCATATAGCTGTCGTCAGAAGAACTAACTGCCTTTTTGGCAAGTAGTTAGCGCAGTGGCTCTGCTCTGGCTATATGATATGGGAAGAACCCGAAGGACTGGGAGCTATCACTTGAGAGATCTGGGATTTTTATGGTTTGGGGAATTAGTGGCCCCAGCTTTCCACCACACAGGGAGGCTCACACCTCGGGCTGCTGTTCCCCATATTTGCACAGACAAATGATGGCTTCTGCCGAAAGAGGGAGTCCTGCCCTTCCCACCATCTCCAGCTGCAGGCTCCTACTTTCCTCCCTTCTGCTCATCCTAAGAGTTTGGATCAGAAAACAGATCTGGTTGAAAACTAACCCTTTCATT
The DNA here is from genome assembly GCF_947461875.1 of Haliaeetus albicilla. Classification (NCBI taxonomy): domain Eukaryota; kingdom Metazoa; phylum Chordata; class Aves; order Accipitriformes; family Accipitridae; genus Haliaeetus; species Haliaeetus albicilla. The sequence continues at coordinate 17,417,108 of NC_091507.1, forward strand.
TCCCTGACCTGCCTAGCCACATCCCCAGGTGAATGGTGCTGCTTGATGCAAGGAAGGGTGTAGGAAGAAGTGATGCCCTTATGGACTGTAGCGTTAATTTTTGTCAGCTGAAATGATCTGGTGCCTCTGCCACCTCAGGACACGGAGGGGCGTATCAGGTGAGAGTCACAAAGATCCTACTTACCAAAACTGTCCGCGTAGTTGAGGGTCATAGCCTTGCTTACTGCGCTCAGGAGGAAGTTCCATCTCAACTGAAAATCTGATGCCAGTTTTCTAAACTCCTCTTTACTCCTGCTTGGCTGCGGGTAGAGAAAAAAAAATTGCTTTATGATAAAGTCAGTTCAAAGAATTCCTTATTGTGTTGCAGACTATTTCCCTGTACAGACTGCATACAAAGGTAGAACAAACAGGGTTTTTTGTTAGAATTCTAAAATAACTTAGGTTGAAAGGGATCTTTGGACATCATCTAATCCAACCCCTTGTCCAAAGCATGGCCAGCTCAGTTCAGGACTTGTCCAGCCAAGTTCTGAGTACCTCCAGGATGGAGATTCCACAGCCTTTCCAGGTAACCTCTTCCTGTGCTTAACTACTTTCATGGTAATTGTTTTTTTCTTTTTATCTATTGGAAATTTTCTTTGCTGCAACTTGTGTCTATTGCCTTATGCCCTATAACTGTGAACCCCCAGGAAAAGTCCCGCTCCATCTTCTCTCTACCATCCCATGAGGTAGCTGAGGGTTCTATGAGATGAAGGCACCAGAGGACTGCAAAGTACTATTCTTAATTTAAAACAAACAAACAAAAAAAGCCCCAAACCAAAACCAAAAAGGAAATAATCGAGCTAAAGAAGTACAGTTTACCCTGCTTCTTCAGAAAGGGGGAAAAAACCCAAAAAACCTTTAACCACTGCCCAGACCCGAGTTAATTGGTCTGGCAACCAACCGAATGCAGCAGTACCGTGAAGCCACCCCTAATTCTGAATCAGTGATGGAACAGGGGTGGTAGAGCTGGTAACCTATGGAAAGGTTCATATGCGAGGATGACCATACTTGAATCTTTCACAGAGCTGGAGACATTTTACTAGAAATTATCACTCTCCTCCCACCTGCTAAAACCCAACAGTTTCATGAATCAATGATTTCAGGAATCATGAAGTGTTCTCTTCATTTTTACTAACATTTTTCTTCTGAATTTTGCTTTATTAGGGACTGTTATGTCTCTATGAAATGAGAAGAGATACTGAAACCACCCGAGTGGATATAGGCAGAGAAATATGCTCATAGTTGTTTGCACAGATGGAATTTTTGTATGCCAATTAATTCTCCCTTTTTCTGCAGCATGCATAAATTGTATTTAAGCAAATCTGCAGTCTGGTCAGGTTGCTAGTGTTCAATATAGCTCCTGCAGACTAGTGACAGTCAGCATGTAGCAGGATAAATGATATGATCACTCTTTCTTTTCTGAAATTATTAAATTAATTTTATACCTGAATGATAAAAGCTTGAAGATTTGAAGACACACAGTTCAGGAGAACCCGAATATCTGTGGAAGGTGCCAGCAAAGACATTAAGTCGTTCAAACCTATGAAATATAGAAAGGAGATCATTACTTGAAGTGATTGGCGTGCTTTTTGGTTTGTTTCTGCAGTTTTTGGCTGGTTTTTTTTCTTATCTCTTTAGCTTAAAATATATTAAGACATCTGTTTATAGCATTTTGATTAATATAATTATACTATTCCTTTAGTGAGGAATAGTGACGTACTTTGAAATCAGTCAGAATTCATGTTTCTGTCCATTTCCACCGTACCTGCACTGACCTAGTCATCATGGCAAAGGTGTCAAGAATAAACATTTCTAATGTGAAAGCTGGAATTTGGTTATATGCAATACCAATTTACTTCTCTGAGATTTTATGCGGTTGAGAAAAAAAAATAATCTTGGTTTACCTGTTGAGGGGGAAAAAGCAGTTTTAAAACAATAACAGAAAACGCAGAATATTCTGTAGACCAATAGAGATATAGATAATATTGCCACATATCAGTGCAGCTGTTTCCCCAAAAGATTGGAATTTACCACCCAGTGCCAAAAGGTACATCATCACTATGACACCTCTCTGAATTTATACCCTTCTAACTGAGACATCTTCCTTCAAGAAGGCACGTGGATAGGGTCTGTGAAACCTTGCTTATTATAAATAACAGTTTGGAAAAGCAATGAAAACAGAGAATGGAATAAATCCACCTTGGAAGGACTTATATCATTATATTAATATAACATTAATATATATTAATATAATGAGCAAATGTAATAAGAGCATTCTGCGCAGTGGTTTTGATTTTTAAGATGTATATGAATATTATTTAAATGTTTCTGCTGATGGTTCTGTGAAGAAGGCAAATTATTATTCCCACTGAAAGCAGCCACAGAAAGGCCGTGGCACATCCCTTGTCAGCAAGCGAGTCGGTGATGGGCTGGGAACAAAAAGCTGAGGTTCTCCCCCGTCAGTTCTGTGCACAGCCTGGTCCAACTTGCCCGTCTCTTGCTAATAATTTAAATGGAAGCCCATTAATCTAAAAATTAACTTGCTATTACGTCCCATCCCTTTTCATTAAGTTGGCAAATGCATTATGTCATGGCTGCATACAAACTGTGTATTTTATTGTTTACAGCATAGCATTGATCCCACAAGCCGCAATACAGCGAAAGAACACAAAAGCTGAAAGGCCGAGTCGTCGTCCAGGTCAGCATACAATGTGTTAAAATCTGGCCACAAGAAATGATTTTGTGTACTTTGATTAATAACAGGGGAAAAAGTGAAATGCAATGCTTGAAAACTTCTTTTTTTTGTCAAAGAAAACAATAAAAAATTAATATCCCTGTTTGTCAGACTTTTTCTAGAAGATATATAATTTAGTAATACAAACCCCACGCCTGCTGCCACAGAAAGCTTTAAGAGAGAGTCGGAATGGAAAGCCTTTCATTCTTAACCTTTAAAGTTAGAAGGATAATATTACATGCTCCATTCTCAATTTTATTGGCTCTTTTCCAGCACTTCGGGTTACAGCAAGACTGTAATTCCCATTAGGGCAGATGCCATGAATAAACAAGAGGAAACACTGGAGCTTTAACAATGGCAAGCAAGGGCTTAAACGGATAGACAAAATAAAGCAAAAAAAAAATATTACATTTGAGTTCTATGTCGCTCTGCAGCTCCTCTGGACTCCTAAACTTCTTTTGAAAGAGGTTTCCAGGCACATCCAGAAATCCCTGATCGATGACAGCATGCAAGTCTGATCGCAGAACAGTGACTTTGCTGTTGCTGGTCAAGACTGTTCTCATTGTCTATACATAATAAGAAAACAGTTAATGCCTTTCATTTTTTCAAGGCCTTAGCTCGGTCAAACAGCTTCCCTTATTCAACACTAGACTTTATATAACCAGTCTCTGAACTGGAAAAAAAAAAAAAAAAAAAATCAAAGGAGATGAATCTTAAGTTGTCTTCAAGAGTTTTGTGTTCTGGAGATATTCTTCTCAATGACACTCTGTGTCGTTGTCTGTGATGGAGCAGACAAGGCTAACATGCTTGAAGTATCTGGGCAATTGCCTGGGCACTGGGTTTTGCCTAGAGTTATTTAGTTACGCCAGGTAATGGTATTTTGTCTAAAATGTGGAATGGTGTATCAGGGCCAACTTGCCCTCAGTGTTACCTATCCTTAGTACCTGTTTCCATTAAATTCAAAGGCAAGTTTTCTCAAGTTGCCCAAACCTTTAGGAATGGAAAAATAACATTAGAAATATGGTATTAGTTAATATTATTTGGGATTTTATCCCATTTATCTGATTATGAGTCATTTGTGAATGAATCTGGCTTCATATTTGTCCCCAAAAGTATTACTCACATAGATTTTGCAAACAATTTTCAGCCCAACATTTGATCCTCATCTCTTCACTTTTTTTTAATTAATTGCTAATATCACACAACATTGCTTCAGATTTGTGATGAAATGATGAAAACAGTGAAGGAAATTAAACCTGAATCTGTTAAAATTTGTTAATCCATACATTTAGCCTCTGACTTCTATACTGAAATTAGCAAGATCCTTAAAGCCTTTGTTGAATTTTGGGCTTTTATGTGAATAATCCATGTCCAGTTTGGCCTTCCAGAGGAAAAAATAATTTTGTAAAATTCAGAAAAACTTCAGGAATCATAAACACTGTAGCAAATCCCATTCACCAGGTGCTTACCATGACCCCACAAACAGCGGTGAATGCAGATGCCCATTTGTTTGCAAACATAATCCCCAATCTGGCCATTTTTCTTTTTCATCATTCTGCTAGTTTTACTGAAATACCAAAAGCACTCTGATTCTCACTTGGTAATTCCCTTCAGGTAAGTTAAAGTATTATTTCTTATTTTACTTGGAGTTTCCAGCATCAGAAGAAGACCTGCTGCTTGCAACACGAACGCACGACCCAAAGGCGGGGATCTACGAGGGTCGGTATCTTCAGTACGCTGCTAGCACCTGGCTCCGTGCCCCAGTATTTTAGACTGGTCCCTTTAGCCATTGCACTTCACTATACTAAATATAATTCTCTAAATGACTGAGAGCCAGCTCTGACAACACTTAAATACAGCTTACCAGAGGCAGGAATCAGCCTCAGGAAATGACAAGCATCATATTCACATTCCTTTCTCGCAGGGAATTTGCACCTTTTTATGCTCTAATTACTTCTGCATGTCCAGGTAGTAGCAGCTGTCAGCCTGCTTTATCTACACATGATGGGAAAGTTACCTTTTTTTTTTTCTTTTGAATGCTGACCCTGCCAAAATTGTTCCTTTTTTCTCACCAGGTGGCTAAATTATTGCAAAGTACTCTACAAGGGCCGGTGTGGTTACACCGATCAGAGGCTGCAGCTGCAGAGCTCCTCCGTAGTACTTCTCATTAGGACCACTCTCCCTGCTTTGACCATCAGTCTCTAGCTGAAATTCCAGGTGCATTTTTAGACGGAGAATGACAATTAGAAATATCAAATGACTCCTATGTGAGAAGATGAGATAAACTTCAGCTTCGGATAGAAATGACTGAGGAAGGATGTGATGGAGGTTTGCAGGGAGAATTGCATGAAGGAGGGTGGAAATTTTAAAATAATAAAGGAAAGTATTTTTTCACACAACAAATTATGAAACCCGGGAACTGACTACCCCAAGATGTTGTGGATGCCAAAATCAAGCTATTAAATGCCAAGATGTGGGTATAACCTTCATCTCAGATTGCTAGAAGGCAGGAGAGTACAATGGAGGAGGAGTGAGGTATCACTTGCTCTACTCATACCCGCTTCACATGAGCATCTGACGAGGGTCACCAGGGGAAACGGGATACAAGTCCTCACAAGCCTGGAATCAGGTCTGACTGACTAAAGCACTCAGCAGTCCTTTCTGAGGGACCTCCACCTCCCCACGAAGCATCTGCATGTTTCTCACAAGCTGAAAATTTTAAACACCTGTGGTGTTCAGGTAACCATCTTCTGGTGTGCGTTGAACAGGGGGATGCATTTGCAGGAGAAGGTTTAGCTGGTATTTGTTTCCTACCCTGTTTTGCTGGAGCCCAGTATCCATGGCTTTGGCAAGATCTCTAACAGAAGTTGTAATAGAGGCTATGTGACCACTGAAAGGCTATGGGGATGCTCATTTACAAGACTTACATAATTTCACTTATTGAAACTATTGGTTTTAAATTGCCGATGGGACTAATCATCAGGTACACTGGAACTCCTTTGCCCTTCCCTTGTATTTTAAAGAGGCTCTAGAGAAGGTGCAAACGTCATCTACTTGTGAGAACGGTGCCAAGAGCTCATTAGCATGAACAAGAACCAGGCTCAGAATGTGCTCAGCTCTAAGTGTAGATCTGACCCTGATTCTCAGGTCTGCCAAGTTCACTTTGTGCCGGTTAAACAGTGTAAAGGGGATGGAGAGCAGCCAGAGGCTGCCCCCAGCTAGGCTGCAATTCTCTTGCCCTACATCTTGAGGGTGTAAATCCGATGTTGACTCCCTGCAGCTTTTCCGCACATTAGGAATAGGCAGGGAAGGAGGTACAACCAGCCCCTTGACATCATGGCTCGAGCACAAGAAGGATGATGTAAAGTCTGAGTACGCAAATCAAACGCAAATGACTGGGAATAGTTGGCACTTGTGGTCTTGCTGGATCACGTTCTTGAATGCATAAGAAGCACCGTTTAGAAGCACATGAAGCTGAGCTTTTAAACTATTTAGTATCTCCAAGGGCTGCTGCAGTAAATGGGAGCTGTGAATGCTCAGCACTCCACAGAAGTCAACCTTTTGCCTGTGGTAGCACACCTATGCATGTTTGTGCATTATTTTCTGGTTTTATAAACATTTTTACAGTAAGTGGGGTATGTGTTTTGTATGCTGCTGGTGATGAAGCTTTCCCATAAAGAAAACGTTTATTAAGGAAGAACATGGCACTGCTGTGCAATCCAAGAAGCCACAGTCCCTTCCTTCCTCCCCTTTATTGTGGGGACACAGTGTAGTGATTTAAGCCAGGCAGCATGTTGGGAAAATCTTGTACTTGCTGCTTGAAGGAGAGGAGAGAATATACCACCTGTTCTATTCTGCTTTCTTTCCCATTCATGACCTATCTCTTCTCTTGTGGCCTGGACCACCTCAAAACCCAAGATTTTGGAAGTATCCGTGGACACCAATGGAAGGAATGCTGCAGGGAGGGTACAGCCCCTCATAATAATGCAGCACTGAATGAAACAATTTACTTTGCAGTGTTCAAAGGGTTAAAAATGCAGCTGCTGGAGACACCTCTGTAGCTGAGAAGAATGATACTGTAGAGCAAAAAGCAGAGATATTAATTTTTAGAGAGATTTTTGTCTCTTTCTTCCCAAGGAAAAAAGCCAGTCTGAGGGATGACCCTGAGGACAAAAGTTCAGAAGACGTTACCCTGCAGCGCTCCTTCCAACACTGTCCGGTCAGAGGATGGAGAAGATTTTGCCAGCTGATCCCTGGGATCCATGAAAAAGGTGAGGGTCTTGTGCCCTTCAAGACTTCATGGCTTGCTCCTCGATCACGCAGTTTCACTGCAGCCGGAGTATTAGTGATTTCCCTTGCGCAGGCTGCTGCGGCACGTGTCAGAGAGGGTGGTCAGGATGCTGTGTAAAACCAATTTTAGAATAACTCCAGCATGTGTTATCTGACTGGCTTTGGCATGGTTGGGCAAAGATACTGGAAACTGGCATCTGACCCTTCCAGCTACTGTGTTCTCCTCTCCATGGGGGACCACTGACCATGTCTCAGAGGCTTTCACAGAATCCAGAAGGAGCAAAAGGGCCCCTCAGCCTACTTATGGTGTGGGAAGAGATGGGGAGGAGGGTGAGCATGGTTTGCACCATGGTCGGTGTACAGCTAAGAACACCTCTGCGGCTGCTGTTGTCCTACAGTGGAGCATCTCATAAATAGTCCAAACTGCTTGAGTGGATGGGATGTCCAGCTTTTTTGTTTCACGGGTTCTGGAACATACCTTGGCCATGTTAGAAAGGTCTGTCTTTCTCCTGAGTCTTCTTACAAACACTGTAACTTCTGTTAAAGAAGAAGAAGCAGCAGATGTTTCGTATCATTAATATTTTACAGTCTAAAAGATGTTAATGAAGGCAGAACTTTTAAGTTAAAAGTAGATCCCTAGGGGAGGTATGGAGGCTAACGGAGGGCACAGCAGGAGCACTGAGCCAGTATTATGGGCTGCGCTGCGCTGGGGACCCTCGCAGTTTAAAGCTGGCAAGCAGAAGCTGCCCAGGTCACCGCTCTTCCTTTACTGCAAATCTGTTAGCCCATGACACATAGGAAAAATACTTCCAATATTCTTTTACATTAAGTACTTCTTAATCAAGACTAATACTCTTCTACATGTATGGTTTAAGGTGAATGAAAACAATGTTAATTCTCTCCTATATTTTGTTCAGAGGGTTTACATTTCTGCCTTCATGCATTTATAATTCTGCAGCACTGTTAATAGGAGTTGGTTTCTTTAGTTTTATTTTCTCCTGTTTATAATGAGTTGTAATGATGACAAGCATGGTCCAAGAATATCCTTTTTAAGAATAAAATATACAGTAAGTGATTCTTAGTTACAGGAAAACCGAGTATAAAGCAACTTACAAACTTCCGTAGACAGGCAATGGTTTTCAAGTGAAAATTCCCGTTTCACTGAAGTTTGTACAAACCAGAAAGACCAGGATGTATACACAAAGGGTCTCAACTGATTAATTACATCTACTTCCATGCACACACATATTAAAAACACACTACTAAGTTTGTTGTGTCAAGTATTCAAATGTAAGAAAAGCCAGAATTAAGACTTTCTGCAAGTATTCCTTGAACGCATGAATGCTAATACAATATTTTGTCTACACAGAAGCACTGCTTTGCCACTGAGGAGCTGGTCTTCACTTAATGAGCAACTGAGCAATGTTATGTTTTAGCCAGAATCTTCAGCATCATATATATGTACGTATATACGTACATATTTAGAAACACACACACCTTTGCATAGTACAGATTTTTTCAAATCCTCCTCTAATGACAAAGTCATAGTTTCCCTATGGGACTATGGCTTTTTTCCCCTTTATATTGAACCGTGCAATAGCCATTAATTAATTTATCTACATAAAACCACTTGCAAGGTGAAGAGACAGAACAATACCTAAATTTCAGAGGGCAGACTGCATATTATTCAATCATCTACACAGCCAAAGTGGTCATGAAAGAGACAGATCTTTAAAAAGGTTCAGGCGCAGTTTAATTTACCATGAATTGGGAATAATTTTGGCTTAAATTTGTTCTCACATGTTATCTGAGACTATTTTTAACTGTATTCCAACTAACTCTAGTCCTCACTACTATTGAAGTTACATCAGCTATCAAAGTTTTTAAAATACTTTTTGTAAGAGTCTTGTAACACAATCTCCTCTGCACAATCTTCTTTAAGCAAAGATTATTTTATGAAAATCTCTCTATTACTCAAACATACCTTTAGATTTGGATGTTTGGAGTGGTAATGGAAACTCTCCCAAAGCGTTAAGCAGCCAAAGTTCAACATTTTTACTGAACAATCTGATTGACTTCATGTGTTGCACAGGCATCTCCTCCAGGAAATCATAAAGTAGGATGTTCTCCATCTCCTAGAGTACAAATGCATGGAGCTGCACGATTGGTGTACTACAGATATTTACAGCAGCATGAAACAAAATTGTGTTAATGGTTTAAGTGTAAATGTAAAGCAGCCTGTTTTTTTCTTCCAATTAAGCAATAACTAAGCTACATTTGTTAGCAGAAGGAAAAAGATCCTGACAATAAAATGTCATTTCCTGAATTAATTACTAGACACTACTTAATGAGCTGCTTTAAATAAGGAGCAAATTATTTTGATCAGAAAACTGCATATTTCTATGTGGAATGTCACAGAGAAATGCAGTAGTGTTCTCAGTGGAAAAAACAACTCTTGTAATTTGGAGAACAGCTATCAGTTGAAATTTCAGTCACATAACCTCATGCCAGAACCACAGACCATAACAGCATACTCCATTGGCATTAGGGACTTTCAAAGGAATATGTAGCAGCAAAATGGAAGTTATCTCAAATTCCACTGGCTCCTTTCAAAATCCATACTGTGCTGTCTCAGAAGAAGCCAAAGAACAGACTTGAAGTAGGAATGAAAATCCCATTGTACAGCACGCAACGAACAGCTGGCCCTTCTCCTCAGGTAGAACTACCAGAAAGACACAGACACATAATAACATCATTACAACAAACAAGTGTGTCTACAGTACCTTGAAGAGCTGCCTATCATATCTTTTGAACAGCTGGCATACATCTGGCAAGGACATCAGTGCTATTCTTTCAGGCTGCAGAGACCTCCAGAATGACATGATACAGTCTTCCACCTGTCGCACAAAGTCCTTCATGAATTAAGACAGATTTTACACTTGCAAAACGTGAAGCGTAATTCAGTAAAACAACACATGTAAGTACAGAAGCAAAAGAACGACCGTGGAGCTGGGGTCTTTGCCTGGCCCCATCCTGGCCGGGCTCCAGCGTAAGTGGAAGCATCCTGGGGCAACAAGCTGATCCTCACAAGGCAGCGTAAGAAAGAGGAGAGAAACAAAGAATTGTGCTGTGGATATGCGGATATAATGAAAGATATGTGTCCGTGGCCTTGTGTTTTGTGCTGGGCTCAGACCTGTTGACGTGCCAGCAGTGCTCAGGATATGCCTACAAACTCAGATTCTCGGAGCATGTTGCGTTAATTAAGAATTCCCAAATAATTTGACTGAATGCTCCTTTTGTCTATAAATGATTATCTACCTTAGATCAAACCATCACATAAATAAGCTACACGGAAACAATTTTATCCTTAGAGTTGTTTGCTGTCATCAGAATGAGTGTTATAAAAGCAAAGGCATACCTTGTCAAGCTCGCTCTTTCTCACCATATGTAAAATATCTTGACAATGGCTGTAGTACTCATTGGCAAGCAGTACAACCTGGAGAAGGTAACCAAAAAGAGGGTACAAAAAGATCACGCAGGCAAAGAGCTAACTCGCTTGCTGACCGAATACTTGAACGTACCATTTCATAAGGGTATTTCTTGCCTAGCTCTTGCTCCAAAAGATAGAATCTGTTGAATTCAGGCCAAGGGTACTGAAATCTCTCTTGTTCAGTCTTCACATAAACGACAGATGGAGAACAGTGCAAATTCTTGCTCTCAATGCATCAGAATTTATTTTGAACAATAAAAAAAAAAATCACAATTATTTTGTCAGTTCTGTTAAAGGTATTAAGTACTTTCTTGAAATTGTATAACATGATTTTTTAATAAGATGTATTTCTTCAGGGGAATGCTTGTCCTTTTTTTTTAGGATAGAGGGTTGCATGAAAGAAACAAGCATGGCTGACTAAATATTTAAATGCTAAACAGTACATGAATTTCTTTTCAAAACCGGTGAATATTTAATGCCATACATATCTTCCACATATTTTTTCTATAGCACTCATGTCACAGTTGTAACCTTCTAAATAAGGTTGCAGAGAGTTGGCTCTGCTCTTGGGGTGACAGCACATTTCTCATCAGCTGCCATTACATCCACTTCAGAGCACTCATTACTGCACCCGAGTGCTCCGTAAAAATAAGACAGACACCCAGCCTCTCCTTTTTTTCCTCGCTTTGGTCCACACAAGTTTCTTGCTCATGCTCTGCGGGCTGACTTCCAACAACCCCAGCCGTCCCATGACAGCAGGCTTAGGGGAGAACGGCCACAGGTTAGCCTCGCATCTGCCCTTTTCAGTGAGCAGGGCTTGCACTCTTTTTTCTTAATCGTTTCCTAGTATTTAAATACCTATCGTGACAATAAACTCTGAGAGCATTGAAAAGACACCGGCTCAGCAGCATGAGGGTCTGTTACCATGGGCCTCAGGCAAGGAAGGCTGTGCCCCACTAACTCCCCTAATATTCGAAACCCGGGCTGTCAGCCACAATTTCCGCTCTCAGCACAGATAAAATTATTTGAGCCGACGTTAAGACAAGAAAAATATTTAGCTACCAGGTGAAAGAAGAGTGGGGGAAGTAAGCGTTTAGTGGCATCATGCAGACAAATATTATTTTGAAGAAGATGATGGGTTAGCTGTATTTTATCAGAACATAGTATATAGCAGTTCTAATTAAACACACAGATAGACATTTTGTTATAAGCCTGATGTCTCTGAAACTCACTGTTCTTTTTTTTTGGCTATTGCTCTTGTAACCAGGTGCACCTCCAGAACTGCAGACGTTTCCACTGTGGTAAAATATACAACAGAAATACCCTTTAAAAACCCCACCAATTTATTCTGTATTTAGTAAGAAAATGAGCTCAAACTGGGTACAGTGGACTAGGTTGAAGCACTGCGTTTGGGAAACAAACCCTGCTATCTTTGCTGTCATTCAGCAGCCCCATGATTTTCTAATGATTCTGAAGACCAATTTCTTAATTTTAAGATAAAACTGAACCATTCATTATAAAGACAGCAAGGTATTAGCCATTTAACAGTGCAATGTCTTCCAATTCCTTGCACCAAAGTTGTGGGTTTGTATTTGTAGTTGCAGTTTGTTTCGAGTGATGATAATAATAATTATAAACATGCAAATAATGAAAGTATAGTCATCCTTGTGCTTTGATTTCACAGTCCTTACATTTTCTGCACCCTGTATCAGTTACACGGCATTTTGTTTCTGACTTTCCCCAATTTACTTTGCAAGCCTGCCGTGAGGTTCCACACAGTCAGAATTCACCTGGACCTGCAAAGGCTTGACTGCTGGTTTTTGGCTGAAAAGTCAGGGATGGAGGCACAATAGGCTGCTTTATCATCTCCTACCTCTCTCCCTGCCTGTTTTGCTGAGGCTAATCCTGCGGGAGGGAGAGGCAATGTTGCTAGTAAAAGGGACGTGCTGCGAGAGTTGGATTCCCCCAGTCAAGCCCCCATCTGCTGCTGACACCTGCTCACTGTCTGTGGAGGCATTTCAAACTCCAGGATCCTTTTGGACTCGGCTATTTTGGAGGGTGACAGGCAGGGGCTTTGTAGAAAATGTGCTTCCACTGGTGACTGCCAACACTCGGGCTATCTAATCAGATCTGGCTGCTGGGTGTCACTGCTGTGATGTATTATAAACCAGGGTCCCACCACACATCCTGAAGGGACAGAGGACAAAATGTAAGAGCTTATCTGCTTGGAAACTCAAGCCACTGAAAATGCCTCCTCTCGCTTCTCCGCTGTCCACGGGACTGACCCTTGCCACCTGAAAAATTACTTTTCCCTCTGCCACTATTCTCTGCCATGAAGGCGGTGCTCCAGCGAAACAACCAAACTGGCTGCCCAAGACAGGGCACGACATTCACGTTGGGTACGTTTGGCAACGCTATGGACTCTTTCTGCCAGACATTTTAGAGTTGGCGGCTGACAAAGGGAAGAATGTGTCAGTAGAGATGTTTTGTAACGCTTCTTTCAAACGGGTCCTTCCTGCAGATTTCCAAAGCCTGTGAAACAAAATTAATTAATATTTTCCAGCTCCTGCTCTCCCCGAGAAGGCGGCCAGCTGTATCTTCTGCTGCTGCTACTATGGCAACACGTATCAGCATCGCTCTCCTCCGGTGGGCTGGCTCCCCCCTACACGGGGATGCGAGAAGGGGTGCTGCGTGGGTCCTCCTGCACCCCAGCAGCCAGCTGGGAGCTCGGTGGCAATTAAGTGCAAATATCTATGGAAAGCTAACATCTATGCGCTCCCCGCTGTTAGCGAAGGGGGTTTGGACTCACCGGGTGCCCGCGGGGGTGCTCGGCTGCCAGGCGGAGCTGCTCGATTCCCCTGGAGAGCGGTGCCTGGGTAAAGGCAGGACACACGAAAGAGGAGGTGGGTGGGAGAAGGGGAAAATGGGTGACAGCAAAACCATGAGGAGTTTCGCCGTGTCTCTTGCAGAGTTTGGATGATGCTATGGGTTGGGAACTAGAGCTAAAATGGGAAACACAATGGCGGGGATGACAAAAAGACTAACAGAGGGGGCGAACGGGAAGGACAAAGGGAAAATGAAAGGAGGGAGGGTGGTGAATGTGCATGCTCTTGACTGTCAGATCACACTGAGATTAGAAAAGCTAATTTGCTAGAATCATATCAGATTTTTTTTATTAAAAAATCATGGGTTTGCTTCACTAGGAAGTCAGAAGCCCAAACCTTCCCTACTACTAGAATCGTAAAGTAACTCTTACGAAACCAAAATTTGCCGGCATTTTTTTAACACTGCTGTACTCCGAGCCAGAGCAAGTACCATTTTAGGGAGAGCTTGTCCTCAAAGCTCCCATTCCTAGAGGGCATCCTATTGTGGTGCAAATCAGTAAATACCATATTCCCTTACATCTCCGTAATACATTTGGACATCTGATCGATTACAGTTGTGTTTATTTACACTACTTTCATAACATCATCATCAGAGCTGTGGTAGACATGTCTTCAAAAAATCCAAGATTTCTAAACAAACCAGCTCACAGGTGCTGTATAAGAGCATCCTCATCACTCCTCGTGTGAACGTGTTCCAACCCAGCCAACACGTGAGGCCCTCCTGACTATCAAAAGGCAAATGCCTTCTTTGTAGTCGAAGGCAAACCATTCTAATCATACTGCCATTTCTATGACAGCAACAAGCACAGCTCCCAACCTGCCAGATCCTTCACGGGTCTAGTTCCTCACTACCAGCACCATGCCAATTGCCGACTATCTCAATATGGTCAAGAAATATTCTTTTCAGTAATTAGAGGGAGTGGATCATAGTTTTGAAACTATCCCTTTCTTCACCAGCCCACAGGCTGGGTGGATGCCTTGGTCTCTCAACTGGGTTCCTCGTTCCACCTTCCCCCCAGGTGCATGTTGGACTCTATTCAGGCACGGGAAGGAGCAATAATTATTTAGGACATGTTCACTACTCAAACACATCCCCTGTCTCTGCCAGAGGGAAATGGCAACAAGCCAGAGAAGTATATCCCATTAGCAGGGTCTGGTCCACAGACCATCATTTGGACTGCACTGAAATGGTATATTAAAAATCTTCTTCACTGTAATTTGGAAATTTCCATACCAACACACTCTCAAAAATGGAGATGTTATGGGTCAAATACTCCTGCTGCAATTATATGATTACCTCCACGAGAATAAAATTTGTTCTCGCAGATAGAAAAGTCTTCAAGTTTTCATTACTTTTTTTCTAAATTTCAATTTTCTAATTAAAAAAAATCTAGAATTTGCCATCGCTGGTTTTATCAACTTCACTGGATCATGAAAAATTCATTCTGATTTCAAAAAGTACTGAAGCCTACTGAGAGGACAGTAAAGATGAGGTATTTCCTTGATGTGTTCCTATTTATTCGCAAAGAACGTACAAAACTCGATACAGATGGAAACAAACTCACTCACTTGGTTGAAACTGCTGCTTATTTTGTATGTGACCTAATTATTTCTTTCAGAGTTGTGCTACTCATGCTTCTCTGGCTGTGTTTTGTGCTTTTTTACTGCTTTCACCCTGTTTTTTCCTGCTGTCCTTTATCAGACACTAAGAAGTAATCGTGACACCCAGCTGCCCCGGTGTTGTGGGCCTGCATGTTGGCTTGGGACAGGGACGCGTGGCTGCATTTAGAGTGGCAGCTGTTCTAATTTCAGTTGTCTGGCTTTACACAACAGCTTAGTGACTTCTTATAACTGTCTTAAATGAAGGAAGGTAATTTTGTGGTTAAGAGACTTTTCTATTGCAACTAGAAAGATGATCTCTGTCTGAATACGATCTTTATATTTTGATTTTTTTTCTTAAATCTGAAAAGTTATCCCAAGAAACTATACCAAGATCACTAGATGGCTGGTTGATGTCAGCCCTTTCCCTGGAATACACCTCCTTTTCCTTGGTTTTACCAAATTAAATATAGTTTTTTAGGAGTAGGTGTCCGGGTGGGCACCTCTGGCAGCTGGTGGAGAAGGAGGAGGAGGAGGCTGGCAGCCAGTGCCGCGGCTCTCCTGCAGTTACGCATGGGCTATAGCGTGTTCCCCGGCCCATCAGAGAACATGGCTCATTTCCATGAGGAGGGCCAAGGCCACCAGCTATGCTGGCATACGTGGTGCTTCTGGTTCCCAGCAGCGGCTGAAGTCCTTGTTTTTGTACCTGGCCTGGACTTAGTCAACATTGCTTCTTTGGTTCCTCCTACTTTTTGTAATTTTTCTTCATGTTTCTATGCTGGGAGGAAAAAGAGCAGCAATTCAAATTGTTCTCTCTCTCATCTCTTCTACAACCAGAACTAGCATCTCTCCTACCATGCCCAGCAAGATTGCTGTTTTCAAGTGAAGCTGCAGGGAAACACCTTTCTTTCCCTGAAGAAGACAGACCAGCAGAGACTCAGCTAGAGACATGCAGGATTCCTTGAACGGTGGCCAAGACCTTTCCTTGTTTCGGATGTCAAATCTTGGGCCTGTTCTGGTTACACCGGGTGTAGGGGTAGCGAAGGTTATCACCTCCGTAAGGGTCTCATGGGAAATGAGCCTCGAGTTCCCTATGAATAATTTGTTTGGTCTCACAACAACCAACTGCCACTTGATCATCCGCAGAACCTGATCCTCTGCCCTGTCCCATTCTTTACCATTGTCACTATGGACTTCTGCAATGTCACTCTGCTATAAAACCCGTGGAGAAAGGCAACAAACCTATGGGTATAATTTTTCCATGCTCTTGCAGAGCGTGCACTCAATTAAGTAACTATAATATAAAATATCACAGACACTGAAACAGTTTCATCATCACCAGACTATCTGGGTGCTTAATAGGCTGACTTGTATCCCTCTAACGTTCATGCTATAGAAAAATGCTGTACCTCCATATTAAAGAATGGAAATCAAAGCACAGAGTTTATCCATATACACATTAAAGTAATGTACAAGGCTGTAAGACAGTGAGGATAGCAGCCCGGTCTCCAAAGTCCAAGGCATAGACTGCACCTATTTTTCTTATTCTGTGCATTTAAAAGGAGTGTAAAACTGTTACGGAATGGCAGCATTTCCCTTCCTTTTTTCTGGGGAGAAAGGCAAGCCTGTGGTTTGTTTATCTCAACCATGAGCTTAACCATAAGAACTCTTCCTCTCCTGCCCACAGCTGGCCCATGCTCATGTCTACACTTTAGTCTGCCAAAGTATCTTAGGTTCATCAATTATTTTTAGACTTTAAGTTTTGCAATGAATTTATACTCATCTTATACATTTTCTCATTGTTGTTCCCTGACAAGAGGTGATTTTTAAATCTGAAATTTTAAAACAAAGGAAGTCTTTTCAAAGTAATATGCCTCATTGTTTCAAGTAGTAAAAAACCCCAGATAACATGATTGGGTGTAGGACTTTTCAAAACAGTGCAGTCGTTTATACTTTAATACATGTCTCTTCAGCCTGTTTCATAAGGAAGGTGACAGAATGTCATGAAACGATTTCAATATGTTTATCTGAGCTCCCTTTTAGAGTCTCAATATATTAAGGTCTTCTTTTAGGTTTGGCACGAGTTCCTGCTCTTAAGATCTACGTGGCTAAAATGTCCAGTTCAAGGAAGTCTGATTAGGTAGGGCATGTTTTCAAAATGGATCTTCTCTACTAGGGTGCAGCACTTAATGGCACAGAACTTTTATAGTGTGTATAATAATAAGAAAAATGTAATACTGTTGTCAATGTTCAACACATGATTTACAGACTTTCATGTACAGCCAATATAGAGACTGTCATGTGACATTTTATGATTAAAACATTTTAAAAAACAAACCTGTGATAATTTTTTTCAGACAGAAGAGAGCAATAACGTGCATAAAAGGAAGAGTTCTTCTTGATAGCTATTCCATCATAATGATACCTAGAAAATAAAAAAAAAAGGATGAGCTGACAACCATATGATATTCAACAAGTCAGCAAATAATTTATATTCCTCCTTTGAAAGCAGGTGATTGTTCCATTTAAACGAAAAGACCAAGTTAAAAAAAGCTACATTTTTTTTAAAATTCTGTTGAAAATTTATTTTCCCAACAGAAGATAATTACACAAACTCTTTACAAACTCTTTTTAACAGTTTTTGCCCTGGAAAGGTACCTTCTTCTGAATGAGAAAACTTAAGCCCCTGAATGGGGTGCAACAGATTTGTACAGGACTGTTAGTGAAGTCAGGGACCAGAGTCTCAGCTGACGGAATTTCCCCGTATCCCCATGGAAGTGGAAGGATTTAGTGCAGTTGTTCCGCAGCCATTCACAGTAACTTAGGGACTGGATGGTCCATCAGTAGTTATGGCAAGCAAAAACCCAAGAAGCCCACTAGACCTTCTCTAAGGTTTATCCTGACCTTGGTGAGCAGCGGAGTCGCCATCCCTGCTACCGAGGTGCTGCCAGCTGGGTCACTGGGAAGCCAGGGGAGCAGTGCAGTGGGTTTGGGCCACCAGCCTTCTGCTATGGGAAGAGAGAGCACGGAGGCTGGGGGCTATCACGCACCATCCCAAATCCTGCCAGCTATGAGGAGAAGCCTGGGAGTGTCTGTGGTGAGGCACTCCCAAAATAAAGGACCTTGCTGGATCAAGCTGATAGCAAGTCCAGACTAGTGGAGAAAAGTCGCAGGTCAAGTAAGGGCATGCCAGTCTCAAACCCAGTATTTGACAGCTACTCAAAATGCTTGTGAAATTATTGTCTCTCAGTGCCCTTAAAACATCCCTTTTCTGGATGTTCAGAGTATGATCATAAGTTTGGACATTGAATCAATGGAAGAGTATCGAACTCTCCGTGCTCTAGAAGAAGAGAGGGACGGGAAGAGAGGAATGGAGGAGGAGCATCTGAGATGGTCTGATTTAAATGGTTTTAAACTGTTCACAGCATTTCCATTGACCACCAGTGCATGCTGGGTCACTCCACAGATATGTGCGAGGGTGAAAAGAACAACACAGACATTCATCACAGATGCCACTCCTGTGCTTCCCGGAGCCAGGCTTTCCTGACCTGGTGTCTCAAGAGCTCTGAGTAAGGTTGTGATGTCTGGCAGATGCCTCATGCAAGCCATGCTGTACTAGCCAGTACAAATTGGAGCACTCATTTTTTAAAAACCAGCCTGATCTGGAATTCATGCCCTACCAAAGCAGCTCTGATGCGGTGATCTTCATGGAATTAACTCTATTTTAATGTACTTGGTGACATCAGAAACCAATATGGATCTTGCCACGTACTACAGACTTGCAGCCAACAGTTCAGCTGCTGTATTACAGTGCTGGAGCTGAACATTCAGCCATTTTTAAATGTTATTAGAACAGTTATAAATAACTTATTTAAACAAAGGGAGCAAAACCAATACCTGGTACTCCCTCTTGTGCCCAGCCTTCTTGTCCCCAGACCTGGGAAAACTAACCGAATAAGCTGAAAAAACCAAACAGAAAGTTAGAGATACTTGGCAAATTCATTCTAAAATGCAAAAATGTATCTGCTACATTTTTTCCTCCTTAATCACTTCTTTTGCTTTCCACCATTTGCAGGCTAATACCTGTTCTTATCTCTCAAATGGTAACTGTTAAACCGAACTCAATCAGGCTTTTGCGGATCAAAAGCTAAGTAATTTAAGGGATTACCTCCCTCAGGTAGGCACTTTCTTAGACTAGTCTGTTTTACCTTGCACTGAAACACAGTCAGTGCACACACCAGGAGACCACCCACAGTCAGGAGGGGTATATCAGCTACGGGAACGGGAAGGTGCCGTGATTCTCCAGTACTCTGCCAGTCCTGCAAGTCTTACTCATTCGAGTAGGACTTACTCACTCAAGGCACTTCACCTACCTACTCACTCACGCAAGGAGCACTTGCAGGATAGGGCCTGACTTATCTGTTTTAAAAGGACCTGAATCATCAAGCTGCAAAGCAACCTTTGACCACCGCAGTGGTAAATGTGAACTGAGGTCAGGCGGCATCTGTCAAGGTTAGGCCCTACAGAGTAATAAGATACTGTCAGGGTAATAATCCACTTCAGTATGATTATTCTGCATGAGCTGTTCTGTGAAGGCAGAGACTAACCCAGGACAGCTGGAGCTAACATTCCCTATATAGCAGGGACAGAGGATCAAGTACTCAACGTTAGCAAGGAGCGAGAGGAGCCTCCACTCAGCAGCACAAAGCTTGGACTTCGTGCAAGGTGCACTTTGCTGGTCCAAAGGTCTGCTGAAGGACAAATTGCCCCAAGTCACACTAACGTGCACCTCCGGTTTCAACGGTGTTGGAGTGGTCCTGTTCTTTGCACGTCTCTGTGTGCACCCACCCCAGCTGCTCCCTTTCCCAAGCTGGTGTTTTAGCATAACCCCATTCTCCTAAAAGGACAGCCTGTGAATCCGGGCTTTCTGTGGCATGAGACACATACTTCTTCCCACTGCCTCTTCTACAGAGATGGCAGTGTATTTGGGCAGAGGGATAGGGCAGATGAGATTAGTTGTGTCTTAAATCATCACGGTTTGATTCAGACGGGGCTTGACTGCAAAATCCTTTACACTCCACACGCATGTAATGCAGTCAGGTTACTACAGCTTGATGAATTATTAATAGCTCAGCCCATTAGCTAGGCAGTGGTAACTGATTACATGTGCATCTTTAGTATAAACCAGGGCTGCTGCCGTTCCTGCCCTCCTCAGCCTCTTGCTGCACGGTCCCACCTCCTGCTGCAGAAGGACGGACCATTTCAAGCCTTTGGGGAGCTGCACCTCGGTTTGCTCACTCGGGAGGTGTTAACTTGCACCGCAATGCACTGGGTCAGTCAAGGCTGTGAGCAAACAGTTGCAAGCACCAACCTATAGCAGCTATGGCTCATCAGCTAAGCTCTTCTGCGTGACCAGACTCATGCTTCATCCATGCCTGTCCCAACTTAAAAGTAAAATGCATTAACTTAAACCACAAGAAGGCTTAGCTTACAGGTGGTAACTCAATCATGCTGGAGCACCTGAAAGTGTACAGACAGGATGGGATTAACCTTACCTACGTGGTTACAGGGTAGAGATGTCTAAGCTAGTCGCTGCAGAACTCTGTAGCCAATGGAGAAAAACAGGCAGTCCCGAGGCACAATTCCCCTGATCTGCCCGAGACAACTCATTTAGGGTGAGAGGAATCATGTGTAACTCCTTATTTCTCTCCGTTGGCTAACAAGAGATTTTAAGGTGACTAGTCTCATGGCAGACATGTACACTGAGCCAGGCAAATTCTACCCATGAGCTTGGCTGATGGGTGGTGATCCATTGAGCTATGGTAATAAATCACACTGGATCACCCACTCAAATCTTAATTTTAAGTAAAAGTGATTTAACTTATCCAGTAAAAAAATTAGATTCAACTGAATTGAGAGAAATCATTCCTAAAACGAGGTTATCCGCACAAATGAAATTGATTTCAGGTGCAAGTTTTACTTATATTATTTTGGCTTTGTGTTAAAATGATGCTTAGTAGCTCTTCCCATGGGCACTAACAGAATAATATTAGTGCTAAAAATAGGAAATCCTGAAAAAGAAAGTCTTGAGCAACAAATAATCACAAGGCATTCTATCTTCCTTAATTTGATAAATGAAGTTGAATAGCTATGAGTGTTTGTTGCAATTGGGATTTCTAAGTGGTAATTGCTCTGTGGGTTGTATCAGCCGCCATGTATTAGAAGAGTGGAACTGTTTAAAGGAGATTGGGTTTTACATCTGCATTTGTTTTGCTTGGATGATTCTGTAACAACATTTTTAGGGTGTGTTTGGAGCAAAATCTCCCCAAGGATACTTAAAAAGGATAGTATAAATTATGTAACAACTAAAGGGGTCTTTTAAGGACAGAAGAATCTGCTCCTCAGGACAAGTTTATTAGCCTTCCGCTGTTTACCCTGGTAAAGCTTTCTAAAATATATTGGCAAAAGAAATCTTTGCTAGAGTAACATACACTGGTTCCCTGAAGAAAATAAACTCCATCACAGACAATACTCTTTTCTCTAGTATAACAGTGTCTACATGAGGGCTTACCAGAAATATATTAGAAAAGACACAAGCATAATACATTACTTATTCATTCTTCTCTGTTATTTAATCTCTTTTGATATGCAGTGTGTATATTTGACCACCAGATTTTCTGTTCAGGTATCTCTGCTTCTTATCTTATATATTCTATCTACTCTGTACCTTTCCAAAGGTGGCTGAATTTACTTGATACTTGGAATTTGGGCTGCAGCTTTCCATATACAATTCATATAGTAGCCAACGGGGTACAGTGCATCCTTCACACAGATAGAAATTATCAGCTATCCTTTAAAACAAAAGCATCAATTGGTGTATGTCAGAATTAGAAGAAAGAATTGTTAGCTTGTGATTTTAATAGATCATCAGGTTTACAACGAACTCTGTAATTATTACTCTGGTTTTATAGAAGCGTAGAATCAAAAAGAGAGCTACTACTTCTATGTTAATCTGTATTCTGGGAAAAAATTATACATTTTCAAATACACATACATACATATATATATATTCTAAGTTTGTTTTTAACTTCTAAAGTTCCACTTTCCTTGTTTCCAAAGTGTAAGAGAGGTCATGTGAGACTCTGCTAAGAAATTAACTACATCTCATCACTTTTAATTAAAAAATACAACTTAGTAATATCATTGTAACATTAACACCAATACGATAAGCATTAGCATCTCTCATATGGTAACCGTTGTTATATCAAAGGATGTAACTTTGATCTTCTAATTAGAAAGGTCTCCACTATACCAAAGGTAATAATATGAGCATTTTTCCATCTAAAATGTGCAATATGGTGTTTTGGGATGGAGAGTGCACAAACTAAGAAGGACCAGATTCTGTTCTCATACAACCTCACTGATCTTAGCACAAGTTTAGTAAGAGAGCAGAATTTTAATCTACAGTTACTATGTAACAGAACTGCCAGGACTGAAACTCATTTAGGTTTTTAAATACTTATCTTTTGGCCGAATCCCTTACTCATCCTGCTTATCAGAATGGCCATAGTCAAGTAAATGCAACTACTAGTGTGAATAAGGTGAGGAAGACATAAACTTAGTTACTTATTAGCCTAAGATATTATCTTCACCAGAAAAAGAAGACCTTTAATTAGGAGATAATGCCAACAGTTTCGATGTCAGAAGATAACAGTCTCCTGCAGTACAAATCCAGGAACAAAGATGCAGAGACATTAATTTTCAAAGCATGACACACTGATCGTATGACAGTGTTTTCTTACTCTGACTCCGCTTCCGTTATACCAAATTATTTACGCATATTTAATTAATTTATCAGCTGAATGTTACTGCAGCACAGTGCCAGTTACTCACTGTGTCTTTACTGATAATCGAGTTGGCTGAGAAAGCAAGGCCTTTCATAATCACCAGGTGAGATAAGTCAGTTGGATTTTAAATCAGCATCCTCTCTTTTATTAGTAGCCCGATTTCAGGTGACCCAGCGTTTATCTGTCCGTATTAGCTGTCTTGGCAGTAGATACTGGATAATGTCTTCAAACTGGCTTGCTAGAACGGACTGAGCAAGAAGATGATCTCTGTGCAGCCGGACGATGTCTTACCTCACCTTTTATTCACCCCCCCCCCCCCTTTCTGCAGGGAAGAAGGCTGACTGCCTCCCCCCAGGTTTCCCTCTCCGGAGCACAAGGTCCCGAAATACCTCGCTTTTACCTCCTCGGAGCCCACCTTCTCATCCACCAACCCCAGCGCCGGGGCTGGGGTCCCTGCCAGCTCCTCACCACCTCCAGCCCCACCACCCAAAAGTAAACGCTCCACGGCTAGGCATGAGCAGGAACCTGCGCCAAAGACAGGGTATCTGCTGCGCTAATGGGGTATTTCCCCTCACGGGGCTGAAGGGTAAACGGAATTTATTCTAGATAAGGGTCCTGACTGAGCTCTGCCTCCCAGCAGGCAGAAATGCATGTTTCTTCTAGAGCAACCGTCTCAAAACCCTTCATAATTGAGCAGTCCCAGAGGAGATTAAACCTAAGTCCAAATTCATCGTATAACACCACAAGAGTCACTGGAAGTGCAGCAGAAATTAATTCATGCTTCAGTAGCCGGTTTCTGCCAATAGTTTTGCCACAGCATTTAACTATTTAGTGACAAAATATTTGGGAATTTCATTTTGTGAATTTATCGTCTATTAAACTGCCAGCCTTTTTCAAATAACAAGTCAAACACATTCTTTGTGCTGACACATAATACAAAAATACTGTCTACCAGGAAAAAAAAAATCCACACAGAAAAGAGCACGGTGCTCATCTTCTTGCCTATCAGTCCCGAAGTTCTCAAAACCTGAGCATTTATGGCACGCATCAAAACAAAACTACTGATAAAGACAACAAAATCAGGAGAGAGTGGTAAGGGAGGAAGATGGAGGTTAAAGAAAAAGCACATGGGGAAACATCTCCTCCATTTCCCCCCCACTTTCTACCCACACATTCTGTGGGGTTTGTTATCTGAGTGGTTCTAGGACCCCACATGGGCTCCAGGTGTTTGGGGTTTGCCAGCTGTCACACGTGAACCCTTGGCAGCCAGGCCATTATCCAGGTTTGCAAGTCTGCTGTTAAACCATTTCTGGACCCAAATCTGGCTGGCTATTGTCAATGCACCAACTGGAAAATGAAGCTGAATATTTTAAAATTTTGAAACATGAAAAGGTGATTGAGAAGGTTGTTGTGATGGAAAAATATCATCATTTCATCCTTTCAAGGATCATTTACAATTCAGTGTCCCAGACGTGTTGGATGACATTGGATGAATGTCTTCCTTCAGTCCTTTTAAAATGGGGGTAGTGGTATCTATATCACAGCAAAAGCACAGACTAACTCCTGCTGCTCAGGTATTAGAGAGGGGGAATGGAAAGATTTAAGGTTACTTGCTGTCAAGTTAAAAGTTTGTATGTCTTGTTACTGGTTCGCACAAAGCTTCGCCGCTGTTTACTAGCTGGACTCATCTGTGCTTGGGGAAAGAAGGAAAGTAACCCTGGTTTCTCTTTGGCTGTCACGCGACGACAGTCTTTGCAAAGAACAGAAAATGACGGTGACAACCTGACTCCACCGCAGAAAGCATCTCGCCGAGGAGTTCAGCCACGAGCTTCACCTCGAGGAAACGCAACCTCGGAGAACGTCAAACACTCGGCATCCCCCCAAATGCCAGCGTACCACCGGCCGCGCAGCCTCCCGTGACGCTCCGGGAAAGCCCAAAGCCCACCAGCCACGCGTGTCCCAGCCGGGGGTGGTCCTCACCAGGTGGTCCTCACCAGCCGCTCGGCAGCATCATGCCGAGCGGACGGCAGTCGGGGGGCCAGCTCCCTGCCAGTGGGGCAGGCTGAGACAAACCCCCCCCTTTTCCCCCACCTCAAACCACCTCCACCGCAGTAGGACTTGTGGTAGGAGATGGACTTTTGGGGAATTTTCCCTGCTTTTATGGCACCGTTTATGCACCGGGGCCGTTAACGACAAACCAGGATTTTGTCCTACCAAACTGCCTGTAAGCATTACAAGTCAGATTCCTGCCCTCCCTATACCAAGCCCACCGGGCAGGTTCTACGACCCCCCCCCGCAAAAGAGGGGCGAGAGCAGACCGCCCCCCCCCTCCCCCCGACCCAGGACCTGCCCTGCCGCCTCGGTGTCCCCCCCCCTCCTCTCCCAGTACACACCAGCGGAGAACGGAGAGGTGCAAGAGGGAGGTGGGACTGCCCTCCGCCATCCCGGACCGCACCGGGCCGTTGGGTACCGGCCGCCGGGCGACGGTTCCCGGTCACCGGGACGGGGGGGGGTCGGTCAATCCAGCCCGGCCCCTGCCCCCCCGGCCAGCCCTGCCGGGGAACCGGGAGCCCTCCTGGCCCGGGGGTGGCGTAAAGCGCTGGCTGAGGAGGTTTTGCACGCCTTTAAACCATTATTTTCAGGGTTTTTCTGCAAGAACGCTGTCAACTCCCGTAACTGTTTAATTTCTCTTTGATACAGACAGATGAAAGGGCCGCCTGCTCCACCGAAACCCTGTAAGCGCTTTTCCATTATGCAAAATGAGCTTTACTGCCATGTGACTGGTGAAAATAAATTATGTATGGCTGGAGCGCCTAAAAGCTTCCTAGTGGATGGCATTGGGTTACATCAGAGCTCAGCTTCTCAGAAACTCCCGTGGCTGCCTCATGTTAATTAGCTGCTCAGAGCCCACGTATGACACAGACTGACTTGATTGCTTTGTTACGATGAAGTGACCAAAGCCAACCTGTCAGCAGACAGCAATATTAAAAGTGGGGGGACAGGGGATCAGGAAAGGGGAATTTATGGTGGAAGGTTGCTGGTTTTCTAGTCCCTCGGTGTAGCTCGTTTTTGAGGAGCAGTGCGCACAGATGCCATGTGTAATACATGTTGCTTTTAATCTGTAAAGCCTCATGCTGGGTTGAGAACCCCATGGGAAGAAGCTATTCACTGCCAGGCCCCCGAACCAAAGCCCTGAAAACGATGGCTGCCCAAAACACAGGTTAGTATTCACACTGTAACCAATACAGTCTGTCATCAGCAACTGTACTTAATAACCTATTGTGGAAGCTGCCCTGAGTACAGTTCTTGGTCTTGATTTTGTAACATCTCCACAGTCTCCTGACCTTCTCTGTGGGATGTTCAGCTTACACAGCAAATGCTCCTGCAAATACTGTAGAGTGAAAACTCTCTCAAGTTCCTTTAAACTAGCTGTCGAAGAACCAGCAGCAGTGATATTGCAGCAACCCTAAGAATTGTGTGGTTTTGCCGTGTAAGTACTCGTAGAGCTTCCACAGTGGGTTTTGCGGTAGACGCTGCCTGGCACGCTCGCTCCTGATTCAGATGTGCCTGTCCACACTGCAGGCGTAGCAGTGCCTTCCACTAAGGTACCTGAGGAAGAGGAAACCTCATCTCCAGTTGCAACTGGCTTGCTTACATGTTTGCCTGAGTCCTGGTCGTAGTTCTCAAGGTTCATGACCAACAACTGACTTTTTGGGACTGTATCTCAAACTCCACAAAGTTCATGAAGCTCCCTGGGCCCAAAGGGAAAAAGTTACTTTTTTTTCCAAAGCAGGAAAAAACCCCATGTACGACTTATCTAAAACTGAAAAATGATAAATGGGTTATTTCTGTGGTGACAGACTGGAGCAAGGGGAGTCACACAGATCAAAAAGTCCCTGGACAGCACTTGATACTCAGAAAAGTTTTGATGAGAGGAAGCAAATGCTGCACAAAGAAACTGTCCAGTTACTGTCCATGGCTTGAGAGATATAAAGAAGGTCACAGAATTTCTCTTGCCCAATTTCTGGGTCACAATAACAAGATAGATGGATCTGTGTGCTGTTCAAATCTTGACACTACTAGTATTTGATTAAGGTTTTTCCAGTTTTTCAGAAAATGTCTCTTTAACCTTTCAAATAAATCTAATGCTGGTGGCTGGGAGGGAAGGGGAATTCTGATTTTAAACACCAGGCTGCTAGTAGAATTTGATTGAAAACCTGAAATCTGCTTCTTCGATTTAATCCAGTCAGATAGGGCTGGGTGGATGTATGCTAGGTCAAACTGTAGTAAGTCTTTAGTCTTGCATAAGCTGAAAGTTGCAAAGCTCTTTATTGCCGTCACGGACATCCTCCTTGCATAAAATGAAAGAGTATTTATTGAACGTGCACTTTGACTGAACAAAAATTTGACCTAAAATTAGGAGTATGGTTGAACTGATTAAAAGGCGTGCTAAAGAAGCTCCTTTCCTCCAAATTTCACCCATAAGTAGGACAAATTTAAATCAAACTTTGAGGTAACAGACATCTCCCCTTAATACCCCCCCCACCCCCCCCCATTCAAGAGAAGATTTGAATACCTTGTGAGATTTGCCTACCTTGTGAGGTAAACAGACCATGTAAGAGCTCTTGCTGGTGACAGCTGTCTTGTAAAGGAACAGTAAAGTGCTAACATCTCTCAAATACTTAAAATATTTAACGTAAGTGCTTTGTAAGATTTTTAAGCACTTGAGCTAAAGTATGTATAAAACAGTCATGAAAGCAAGTGAATCCGCTACTGCTTCCACCACTACCAGCAGCAATGAAAATATGTGACTGTCATATATTGTATGTTCCCCTAGAGCTGAAAAGGCCCCTGTGGTATTTCTTTCATTCGTACTCCTGTAGAAAGAAATGGGTAAAAGAGGTTGAAAAGTAAAAGCAAAAAACCAAATGTCTCCCTGCCAGCCACCAAACCAAGGCCCTGGAGCAACATACTATCAAATTTTCAGTATGAAAAGTGAAAAGAATTTGGTCAGTGTTGGAGTAAGAGTCCTGGTGGGCAAAGGTGAATATCCTGCTTTGAGAAATCAATCAGTACATTTTGTTGGTTTGGGGTTTTTTGTTGTTTGGTTTTTTTTTTCTCTACTAGTTGACCTAACAGGGAAGAAATGACATCTGTGCAAAGGTTTACTGATTTTTCCTTCCTTTGAGATTTGAATAACACCAATGATCAGTCATTACCTCGATCTGATCTGTTTACTGTGAACACAGATCTTCAGAGTAATAGCTATCTTTCAAACTTTAGTTTAAAATAAATCACTTGACAGACTTCAGAAAATAGAGAAGATCATACCTGGTTGTGTCATGACATTTGGAGCAGCAAAACCAAAACAGGACTGCAACAACCTTCTCCTTGAATATAATGCTTTGCCATTTATAGAAAACTCTGTGTCCTTCACAAGTCACACACTTCAACATGAATGCACATGAGGAAGAGGAAGGCTCCTCTCCTAAGAGCCTATGGCAAGTGAACTCTCTTGTGCATGAAAACCCAGTTCAGCAAAGCATGTCGGCATGTGTGTAAGACCGCTTCATTTCAGGAAAGCATGTAAGAATGCGCTTAACTTTAAATATGTGCTTAGTTGAATCTTTTTGCTGAGTGGGGATTGATGGCTGAATTAAGGCATTAAACATTAATGACAGAGCTGGGAACACAAAATAGTATGTAAATTGGGATGTGTCGGGACTAGAATGAACTGATTCAAACAATGCAATCATTGCATGATTAAGATCTCCTGGAAGATGTGAAGCCATTAGAAAGGCTCAGGGTCTGGTGACCTGAGATGGGGAACAATCACTGACAATTGCTCCAGTCCTTGCACCATCTCAAATCACCCGGTTTTGGAGTGTCTGGTGGGGAGACTGGGGGGAAATCTCTTCCACACTGTAAGCAGAACACCTAAGTCTCTGCTGGTACAACATTAATCCTAGATGTTGCCTGGGGCAGTGTTGGCTACTGATGTCCTTTTGACTAGGATGAAGAATGAGGGTACCATGACAGCATTTCCACGTGTCTCCATGTTCTTTGACTGCTTTTGGTCCTGCCATGAGCGGCTTGAACACTTCCCACAGGGCTCTGCCGGTTGCCCTTGGTGCTCCCTGGACAAGCAGTGTCTCTAGGAGGGTGACCATGGACCTGAGGACTGTGGTCTCCACCACGTGCTGATGACATCTGCTCTTTATATTTCACCCTCTTTAGACCTGCTCAGGGCAGCCAAACAATTTATATGGTGACTCATGAAGATGGAGATATGGATAAAAGCCTATCTGTCCAGAAGTGGCTGAGGTAATGCTTGCAGGAGAAAGCAACTGCTTCATTTCTGCTTGGCAGAAGATGCTGTGTTTGCTCCTCCGAGTCTAAGTAGTATTTTATTGTGCTTCCCCCATTTGTTCTTTTTGTGTTTTTTGTTTTGTTTTGTACATCCTGGATGTATACTGACGTTAACTTTCTGTTTAATAGGACAATCTATTATTAAGGACTCTGCTATAAACTCCGAAATAGTGATGCTGGTTTTGCACATTACAGTAATTTGAACAGAAACAGAATATTTTTTTCCTTACAATAAAAGCAGTGGTGAGTCATACAGAAAAGCTTAATCTGTCTCAGAGGCTGGTGGATCAAACAGCAGCTCTGACATTAGCTCCTGTACCTGCTTTGCAGACCACATGCAAACGACCCTTGAATGTGCATCAGGAATGTTTACACAGTGAATCAATTAGTTTTGATGGAAGGAATGGCATTAAGGGCAGCTTTGAAATATGCTCAAGGTAAAGTCCAGCTACCAAAGTTTTGAAAAGAGAGAAAACATCTCCCTCCTCCCCCAGAATAAACACAGACTTTACTGTGAAAACAGATGCTTTCTTTTTTTTTTTTTTTACTAAAAATGACAGGTAAAAGTGTTTCACTTAAATAGCTAGATTAAGCAATAACTTTCCTGAAAGTGTTTGTTGAAAGCTTCAGCATAACAAGTTTAACATAATTAAATGACAATGCAGTTAACAGTTAATCTCCTCTGAGAATGATGATTTTTATAACAAATAAAAATCCTGCCTCAATAGTTCTTTGAAGGTAAGGCATGTATTACATCAGTGATGTAGTTTTATCTTCCCACCTTTTGAATGTCTTAGGACAAAGTGGCACATCAAAGAAATATTGTGTGCATGTAGTGTCAGAGGTGATATGATTAAAACTGTATACAGTTGTATAACTGTTCTCCAAATTTCATATTTGCAAGCCCTATATTCCTATTATTCTTTTACAAATCTTGTTTTATCCTCCAGGCTAGAAAATGTAGCAGGAGATAGCATGATTTATGCCTTGCTTATAGTTACATAAATGATATTTTCATTTAATACTTGCATCTGAGACTACCAATAAATTAGAGAGAGAGAAAACACCCTAACAGACTTAATAAGCTTGACCACATAACCACTGTAGGAACAACAAATCCTGAAAGTGCCAGGACCCATCTGAGTAGTTCAGATTCGCCAGGACCCCGCTTTGAGCAGGGAGGTGGACGAGACAACCCCCAGACATCCCTGGCAACATAATTTATTCCATGATTGCTGCACGGTCTCTTTCTTAATTTCATCTGAAGCATTTGTGACTTGTCTATGTTTGGCTTTTGTTCAGATAAGTAGAATATTCATTTACGTTGCTAGCAGTAGCATTGCTGTCGCTGCAGCAGTGTAAAGATATAGTCAAGACAAACTTTATAAAGAGTAATAGTATCTTTCTCTTAAGCCAGCTGATGCAGCTAGAATAGATATAGCTATTGTGGGCTCACACAGGTTGTGTTAGATCTGAAGCAAGCAGCAAACACGAAGCTGAATAAAGGTTGAGAACAATTCCTCTGGCAGAATGAGAGTGTTTCTTTTTCCCGATTTAGCAAATTAGATTAGACTGATATGGTTTAGGATGAGAAGATGTCTTCTATATTAATTTAGACTCTCTGTTTCCATTGGAATACATTACAAAATCAACCTTTGTGAAACATTTGATATGAAGTCCCCCTCGGAGCAGCTTGCCTGTTTATACTCTGGCCCCACAGCTTTGCATCCACATGAAGGGGCTCTGGGGGTGTTGGGGGTATGAGCGGCCGTGGTGGGTCTCTGGACCGGTCGACGTCCTCAATTTATGGTCCTGATTCGTGATCCTGATCTTGAACTGCACTCCACCATTCCTGACACTTACAAATACATTCCTTTATTGCTAAGCGTTCCTCAGATGGCTTACATAAAACATTTCCACCACCGCGAACTTCTTATTTCGACTGTGTGCTGTTTGTAACATGGGACTGGCCCTCTGGTTGGTACTGTTGGAGTTTTGCGCGAGCAAGGACTAGAGTTGAGTGAATACGTACCCTAAATATTAATTTGCATTCAAAAGTGAACTTCTAATTAACTCTGGTTGTAAACATTTCATATTTATTTTCTATGAATATGCGATCATGCGAGCATTACTAGCATAATACTCATCTGTGAGAATTCCCATGTGACTTACTCATGGGAAACAAACATTTAATTCAAGTGTTGGGTCACCAAAAGACAGTTCAGAATTTTCTGTTGACTTTGTTTTGATTACTTATTCAAATTAAATGTTACAAACCTTGCAGATAAAGCAAAGCAAAACTTGGCAATATTACAGTCAGTGGGACAATTAATATTCACATTCTACTTGTTAATTTAAAAAACTGTACGTATGGGGCATAAATTAATGTTACTTGATTTATTGCGGAAAATACATTCCCAGTTGAAGATTTCAATCTGGATTACAAAATTCATAAATGAGATGATCTGCAGACCTACAATTATTCACTGAAGTAATTCTTTCACAATTTTATAACAAGCATATTCCAGACATGAACTGCAGACCTACAACTGATTCAACGTAAAATCTGCCAAAGAAAATCCTCCGGTAAGATTAGCGCATGTGAGTTAGAGACGCAGGATGCAGTTGCTTAATTACTAAGCAGGAGTCCACCTGGAAAGCACAGTACCTCTGCACTTCAGAGTATGGAGAGGGGTTTTGCCCTTTACTTTTGAACGACATTACTGCCGAACGTTAATATCTAAAATGTGGAACCAGGCAAATTTAGTAAACGGCCACTCAGCTCTGGCAGCCTCATTGCAACTGCAGCCAGTGGTAGTGTGATCATCCTTCCATCACAGAAGATAGAGCCATGGGAATAATAATAGACAAAACTTCATTTTAAGAGGCACCTTAGAGTACGTACCTCATATATTTTTCTCTCAAATGCACTCCTCAGACAATTCACAGTGCTTTGTTATCTGTTTTAATATTTTCAATATATCATTGAATTATTTTTTTAATAAAATTTTTAAAATAAAAAAAATTATAAAATCATTAACGTGTAGTAGTTGAACTTCATTTTCCTTTGAAGCTCAGTCTTGACAGAAACAGTATTTAACAAGTTTCTGCAATTTGCCAGAATTTGCTTATAAAAGAAAATATACGTTCTACTGCTGCTTTCGAGTTCAGACCAGGCTTAGTAACTTCCAGAAGATGTGAAAATGGGAAACAGCTAGTACGTCAGATTAATCGTAATAAAATCTTTCTGGGAATGTGAGATGGTTCTTCAGAACTTCTCGGTCTTCAGTATTCCTCATGCAAGTGACAGATGTTCAGCCTTGCAGCATGTTTCAAAACCTGCAGTAATGCTTACTGTTTTCCCGAAAGGCAGCCTTTTTCTTTTGAGAAAATAATCGAATCATGTTTGCTGAAATAAAAATGTGGAGATAAATATTTAAGAGGAAAAGCATACCACTGATGAATTTTTTTTCTGTTTTGCTGAAATGAGTTTTTACACAACTATACTTCGGACCAAATAATTTCTCTCATTACTTGTCATAATTTACCTTTTCGTGAATAAAGAAATGTTGTAAACTTCAATCCATACAAAATAATTTGGTTCTGAATTTGAAACTTTTTAAGTTTTGAAACTTTTAGAACTGATTAGAACAACCTTTTAGGATACAGTGCAGGGCAAGTCATGCCTCTTCGTCATCCTCCTATTTGTCACCTTTAACAAGTTTAAAATTTCAAGTGGGGAACCTAACCTGCTGTACAAAAGAAACTCCTTTTTCCAAATATGCTGTATATAAAAAAACCCAACCTAGTCAACGTTTAAAGATTTTTTTTCACTTTTAAGCTACAGAGGCCAGTATCTTGTGGATACATGCCTCACAATTTCAAATATGATAAAATAAAATCTCTCTTGTAATTCCAAAATGTTTTTGACAGATGAGGAAAATCAGTTGAAAAACCTCAGCTATACAACTTTCAAGATGAAATGATAATTTATCTGTGAAGTTCTTTTTTATGTTATGCAGTGAATTGGGTAATTACTCATCCATTAGAGTTTCCTATTATTGCATAGCATAGCCTCTAAATTAAAATTCATAAACTATGTTATATTTTAAAAATTCAAATGTTCAGTTTTAGTATATCTTTGAAATTTTCAAATATCTATAATGGATTTTCACTGATGTCTTGAAAATAATAAAAAAAAAATGGATTTTTTCCCTTTCAACTGTGCAACAATAAGTTAGAATCAGAAATATTTCCATCATTTGAAGCCTTAGGGGCCACAGAGAAAAATATTTTTAAATCAAATCTTTAATTGTTTTCTTAATTGAAAGAGATGCTAAAATATTGTTGGCGATGCACAAAGCTTTTGTTTTGGAAGATACACAATTTTAACTATGAGTGACTCTTGGAAAACAGCATGATTTAATTTGCCATCACAGTCAAGTAATCTGTATGACTGGCTTCAGATAATCTTATGGCATTCTTTTTTATGCTTCTGCAGCTTTCATCTTGTCTTTTTCTAATTTTCATACTTCTTAGCTTTAAAACAGATTTCAAACATTTTGTAGAAGTTACCCTGGAATTATTTTATCACTCACGCCATTTATAGGCATTAGCGTATTTAAGCATTCAAGTAGTTAAGAAACTTCTGCACAAAGTGCAGTAAGTACTGTACTGATCTATGCACAGTGATTTCTTAACAAATTCTGGAAAGGACAGAACATCATCTTTTTAGAGGTTGCATCTTAATGGTGGGTTACCATCACGGTTATGACCACAGCCTGTGTAGAAATGTAGCTTGACCGAGTAGAAATACATCCACAATACGTAGAGCCAACCTTACTGTGGTATTCCTTGCCTATGCAACACCCATTTCATACCCAAAATGCTGTTTTCCACGCAGCTAATATTTACTCACGTGAAGGAAGTTCTTTAATTTTACTTTTAATTGGAGGCCACGGTGAAGGGGGATATCCAGCCCACTTTTTCTGAAGGAATCTCTTCATCTCTGAAACCCTCAACCACCTGTTGCCATTCAAATGACTTTTTCCCCCCCGTCTTTCCCATTCCATCTTGGGGCTTCCCTCAGCTGCCCTCCTTCATTAACAGGTCCTAGCACACGAGCAGTATGATACAACAAACCCATATCAAGATGAAGCCTCCTTTCCCACAGATTGCTGAAGCCTGGCTGGGAATTACCAAGCACCTCCAGTAAGGTTTCTCCTGAGCAACTCCTATAAATGGTGGGCTACCCGTCTCAGTCGAGACACTAAAACATCACAGTAAAAAACACCAGAAGCCACTGGCAAAGTTTTGTGGTGTTATTCCTTGTACATCACCTCCTTAGCTGGGTTAAAAGTGTACAAGCGGTGGCCGGAGTAATGTCATATTTTAACAGGCAAAAAACAAAGCCACATCTACAGCTTTTATTTCAGGTGAGCCATTCAGTGCAGTCTCAGAGCTACATAAAAAGACAAACTGGTTTTTTTTAATGCTGTGATTAATTATTATTGAAATGCTAACTTTCTTTGGGCCGAATTCTACTCTGAAAATGAGGTTTAATCCAGAGATACTGTGCTTAGTGTTGCTTTGCACAGGTTTGATTGATTCAGTTTTCTTCTTGCTCATGCAAAAATGAATGCAATAAGGCAGGACTCTTAAATTAAAGAGTGGATTATCACCTTCAGGGAGAAATCAAAGGAATTAGGAAGAACCTCAAATAAGGGATGGATGAACGCATTAATGACAGAGGGGTTAGTGTTCACTGTCTGCTAGTTTGAAAGAAAGGAAGATCATTTGAGCGTATGCATGACAAAGCTTTTTCAGTCTCCTGAAGCCCAATTTGTTAACTATTAGTGCATGCTAAAAACCCTTAGCCCTTTGATAAAAGGTTGGGAAATAAGATGTGCATGGTTAAATCTAAAGTAATTTCTCATTATTAGTAATATTATTAAATGTGGTATTTTGCCCTGTCAGTTTTTGTTGGGTAGGTAGCCACTCGTGTTCTGCCAGTTAATCCTGTTCCTTTGTGTATTTTAATTATAAAACACCCAATAATGTGGATAGCTGCTTCTAATAAATTAAAAATATCTGGATAAATAGAGAGGTGGTGGTGCCTATTAGGTGCAATATCCAGGTTTGGTTAAGAACAGGAAAGTCTGCTGGAGCTCTTAAAGTAGAAAGACTTTTCTGCAGCTTAACTCAGATGTAAAAGACTTGCTCTCAACTCAAGCAGAGATGCCTGAAGCATAAGGACCTGGGAAGATTTGTTCAAGGGCAGAAATAACCAGTGCACACAACATCAGATTTTGTCTGTTCAGCCCTCCTCATAAACACCCTTGCTAATTCTGCATGTGACAGTGAAAAGCATTTTGCAGGCTTGTGAGGTTTTTACCTTTTCAGCTCAGTGTGGTTTAACCACAAGCTTTGTAGCTCGGAGAAAAACAACCTATTTGTGCGTTTCCCCAAAAGCAATGGTTCATATGCCTCTGAAGCAGAGAGGGTAAAATGCCTGTGCTGTGACCAGTTTCAATGCTTGCCTCATCGGTGGTGCTGCTAGTCATCCTGCAAAGCCAACGCAGCTTTTAATCACAGTTGCCTTACACTAACTTCTGGTAGTCTGAAACAACTGGGACTTGCCAAGTTTTTTTTAATCAGGCCCTTCTAGTTGTCCTTTTGTTAGTACACAGAACTTGGCAACTCTCAGAGACTGGGTTTAGCCAGTGTTTCTGGGTGAGGTCTCAGCAAAATTTGGATTGTTTCATGTATGAGTCCATACGGAAACTGAGCTCTTTGGAAAGCCTCATCATCCTTATCTAAGTGTGACTTTATCAGTCTACATCAGCGTAACTTTTCTCGGACCCTTATGATGGGTGAAAGTACTGAGCTGAGGAGAAAAACCAATCAGGAGAAAATGTACTACAGTAACCCCTTCTTAATGAAAGAAAGCGTACTCACACATACTTCAGCTATCTGCTTTGATATCCAAATACAATATCAGTATTGTAGACTAGGCTCACAATTTGACCTTCAGTATCTTACTGCCAGGGCATTTATTTGTCAACTGGTTTCTTTAGTCTTAGGTTGTTTTCCTAACCTGTGCTAAGTAGTGAAGGAGCCTGTTAACCCCTGCTGTGCTGGAGGAGATTGTCCCCAGCCACCGACGATGGCATTAAGACTGGCAAACTTGAGCCTGACACGTGGCGACATTTCCTGCCAATCATCAACAGAATTCAAGCTTTACTAAACAGCTTTAGTTATGGGATAATGTAACTTCTGTCTGTTGAGGCCTCTTTTTCAATGGAGGTACGGGAGGGATCTGAATAAAATCTAGCCCCTCTTGGTCACGAAATACTACATCATGTTGTGAAGCACAGGCTGTACAGCTGAGAGCATAACAATTTGTGGATAGAACTACCCCCGGAAAAGCCATTTCTGCTGCTCTTCTGCATGTCCCTATCTGCCTTTTATATCACTGTTTATCTTTTATATTATGAAATATATCTTCCTGCATGGTGCTCATAGTTCAAAGATTATTTGCAGGGAGTGACACTTGACTGCCATTTTGCTTGCTCAAGCCTATAGAGCTCTTAAAATGCAAAGATTTATGGTTTTTTGGCTCTGTTTGTCTCTCACACACACATGTATGTATCAAATTGGCTGATTAAAGTAAGTAGTAGGGAGGAACCCCCATCCTAAGAACAGTACTTTCAGCTACACTCATGGCTTCAGTCAATGTTTGTCTTTTGAGACTGTGGAGGAAAAATACACAATACAAACACAAAATCAAGGAGCAGGAAGTATTTTTTTTCGTTGATCAAAATTATGCTGACCTTTATTCCCTTGCTACATATTAAAAGCCCATCCACTGATAGAACATGATATTACAGCTTTGACTAGGGGAAGTTAATTCAGCAAACACAAGGCCCTGATGAGTCTATGATCAATTCTCAGAACTGCCCCTTCCCCTTTAATAGTAGGGATAACATGAGGACGCATTTTGGGAGTCTCCACAGGACTGGGCCATATATTCATGTTTTTAGAAAGAGAAAAGAGCACTTGCCTTTTAGGTAACAGTCCAAAACTCTTTTAACATGCCTGAATGGGTTCTCCTTCTTGCGGCAAACAATTTTCAGATTGTAAGTGCTTACCTTTGCTTGTGCCTTTTGGTCATAGCTGCATTGACATATGCAGGAGCACACACGAAAAAAACTTTGTGACCACGCTTTAACATTACAAGTATTTGAGTATGGATCAGAATAGCCAGCGTCTAAATCAGAAGGGTTGCTACCACTTATGAACAAAGGAAGTTAAGACCATGCTCTTACCTGCTTTTAATCCATGGAGAGACTGCTGGATACTGGAGGTCTGCTGACTTCTGACTGCCTGAGCCCTGCTTGGAACAACGCCGACCGCTGCTAAGGTTAGCTTTCCATGTGGATAAGGCTGCTGTGCATTTACCTACAGCAGATGAGGGCAGGGAGGAACTACTTGGCTTATCAAAATAATTGTTCGACCTTCAAGCATTCTCATATCAAGCTCATGAGAGACAATGTGATAACCACGAATGCTTATAAAGAGCAAAAACTAGGCTCTTATAAACAGCAAAACATAGGCTGCATGGGCACCCGCTGTGCTCTGTAGCGTGTTTTATTGAGAGGGCAGTTTGGTAGTGCGCTGGTCTTGGCTGGGGTAGTGTTCATTTTCTTCATAGTAGTAGCTGGTATGGGGCTATGTTTTGGATTTGTACTGGAAACAGTGTTGTTTTCGTCACTGCTGAGCAGCGCTTACACAGAGTCAAGGCCTTTTCTGCTTCTCAGCCCACCCCACCAGCAAATAAGTAGCCTGGGGGTGCACAAGAAGTTAGGAGGGGACCCAGCTGGGACTGTGACCAAAGGGATATTCCAGACCATATGATGTCATGCTCAGCATATAAAGCTGGGGGAAGAAGAAGAAAGGGGGGGATGTTTGGAGTCATACATTTGTCTTTCCAAGCCACCGTCAAGTGTGCTGGAGCCCTGCTGTCCTGGAGATGGCTGAACACCTGCCTGCCCGTGGGAAGCGGTGAGTGAACTCCTTGTTCTGCTTTGCTTCACTTATTAAACTGTCTTTATCTCAGCCCACAAGTTTTCTCACTTTTACCCTTCCACCTCTCTTCCCCATCCCACTGTGGGGGGAGTGGGCAAGCGGCTGCGTGGGGCTGAGCTGCCGGCTGGGGTTAAACCACGACAGGTAGTTGTGGGGTCTCCAGCCACGCACCGAACATCGTGACAACCGCACCATGAGCGACGTGCTTTCTCTCCTGTCCCTTCCCCAAGGCGAGAGTTACACCTGCAGTGCACTACCTTGTTTTGGCAGAAGTTTTGTTTTAAATGCACATGCTGCCGTTTGCGTACAGTAGAAAACGTAAAGCTTAAAGCAGAGGTCTTGTGCTTGGCACAAAAGATGCAGGCTTGTACTGTTGGTAGTTTCTGGGGGAGCTCATTCCCCCTAAGATGAAGTTTGTCATTATGGGAAGTTCTCTTTCAAGTGAGGAGCAAAGCCGGTTGTCAGAGCCTTCACACAGGAATTTTAGGTGAATTTGGGACCCAGGCCACTGAGCGCTTTGGAGACGAGAGACCTGGGCTGGACTCAGCATTGTATGAAAACACCAAAAGAGGGTGCTTGTCCTGGTCTGTGCTGGTGAGGAGTGTCACAGCCTTCTGGACTTGCTGGAATTTCCTAAGGGCTCATAACTTCTTACTCATATACATGGCATTGCTCTAGTTTAGACAAGAGTTGACAAAAATTTGTATAATGAGGAACAGGTCATCATCTGCCAGAAGAGGAAGTGCCCTGGAAGCGGAAGCAGTGGGATGTGGTAGGAAGCGAGAGTTTGGCATCTGCCAGGAGCCCGTGGAGCTCTTGCAAGCGGCTGACCCAGTGTGCCAGTTGTAGTTTGGTAACTTCAACCAAAGTCTACGGGCAAGTCCCTGGAGTTCTTCTCTTCACACAATAGCAGAACATCTTTCTGTTGTAGGACTCACTTGTAACTATCTCCATCTGCTCTTCTCAAGACTCGGGAATAAGCTGATGGCGATGATACTGTTGTAGTGAGTTAGAATTATTTTATGTAAATGCGCTGCTGACATACAGGTCCAATTTGGTAATATCCACATACGGAGCTGGATAAAGCTGTAAAGTGCACTGGCTTTTGAGGGAATGCAAGAAAATGGAGGGCCGAATGACAGAAGTGTGGTTTCACGCCAATACGCAGTTGATGCATCTCGCAGGGAACAGCTTACACTATTTTGGTGCAACCAGGACTCTTGCTGCTTCCCTGAGTAACAGCATCTCATTGCTGACAGTATCAGCACAGACTCCTCGAGGAGGGGGATGGATGTCTGCCTAAAAGGCACTGACGGAAACCAATGTATCTAAGCTGAGGTGGCCAGCCTGTGACTCTTGTGAACAGCCTGACACTGTTCCCGTGTTGGGCTATATCATATGACAGACTTCGATGTAAGGCGGCTGAGTAATTGACTCCTCAGCAGGAGGAAAGCTGCTAGCTGGGGCTTCTTAGGTTATGCTGACTTAAAATCTAAACTGTTTCTATCCTGTGTCTTGTCCTGAATCCAGATTGGGACACAGTTAGGATCCAACTTCTATTAGATGAGCCTGTAGATGGCTTCTGACTAACTTCTTTAATTCTTTCAGGTGTGAAACTCTTGATGCTCTGCATTAGCTGGATAGAAAGGATGTACCCAGAGCTGACGACATTACTATGTGCTTGAAGGGCAAAGGCAAGATTCTTCTCCAATACTGCATTGCCAGTCTTGGTTGTCGGTAATGTCAGTTCTCCTTCACCCGTGGGAAGAAGAGACAGCGAGAAGGACCAAACCTTTGCAAAACTACCAGGCTTCACTACTGCTTCCAGTGGGGCTGGTGGTGTGCAAGCCTGGCCAGAATTGGTTCCCGTAGCTCCAGTACCCTGAGGAGCAGGGCAAGAGAAAAGCTGGTCCTAAAAAGAAGTCACACAAAGAGAGCAAATCAGTAGGAGCCACGCAATGACTGCTACTACAAAGTGAAAGCGAACTTCACCAGGCTTGTTGTGCCTGGGAGCCATCCTTGAGGGAAAAAATGCATTCATACATTATATTGAACATTTTCAAGCTGGATTTGTCACTGCACCCAAGAAGTAAAGTGGCACTACTTGTTGAACATGTCCCTCCCCTTCCCCACACATCAGAAATATAACGGATAAGCAATCAAAACTCGTGCGGCATACAGAAAAATGCATTAGTTAAGCTGTGCTTTCTGAAGGAATCAAATGATCACGTGGTTACAACACGAGGGTGTAATCAAAGGGGTACAAATGGTGGCACTGCTAGGCAGCCATCTTCAGAGAGAGCTTTTTTGGCTGGGATTTCAACCTCAGTCTCAA
The DNA here is from genome assembly GCF_947461875.1 of Haliaeetus albicilla. Classification (NCBI taxonomy): domain Eukaryota; kingdom Metazoa; phylum Chordata; class Aves; order Accipitriformes; family Accipitridae; genus Haliaeetus; species Haliaeetus albicilla. The sequence continues at coordinate 17,457,783 of NC_091507.1, forward strand.
CTTGTTATTACTTCCCCAAAGGGATGACAACTAATAGCAGCACTGCAGGATGCTGAGTGATGTCCTGTGACCATTAAATGACATTATTTTTTCTGATACTTATCATAAATAACATTTACTATTAAAACACAGGACAAAAACTCTATTACAATTTTGTTCTGTTTTGAAAGAAATGCATTGCTATAATTCACGATCAAATCTGACTAAAAGATTCTGGGATGGAACCTTTGTGATCAGACTGTTTTGCTGTAAACAAAAAAGAAGTAACTTCTTTGTCAAGGGGATTTAAAGTTGCTACAATCAAAAGTCAAAACTTCCACATAATCTGAAATGACCAAGAATATTTTTACAATGTAATGTCTGGTGACAAAGGCACTTCAGAAAAGTCATGTCACCAGGCAAAATTAATTCAAAAGTGATCACATCATAATTTTTCTTTTATTCTAGATGTCAGCATCTCTCATAAATAAACAAATATGTAACTTGCTGGATGAATACACCAAGTCCTGCAAGATCTAAAAATAGGCGGTAAATCAATGAAGTAAAGATTTAAAAAAAAAATAATAATACAATATTTGGCTGACACTGTGTAATTTGCCCCTCTGCTTCAGCCCTCACCTGCACCACCACACTTTAGCTCGCTGCCCTCTCGGGTGTGCCATCACATGTGCTTATTGTGATCAGTGCTGGTCAGTGAAATGATCCAATTTAGACCCCAAATGGTGTCAGCAATTGAACTGGCGCAGAGGATGGGATGAGAACAAGCCCCGTGCACGTATATAACATTGTATGACGTCCCAGCCCAGTGTGCAGTTGAGGCTGGGGTTTTGTGGAATTCCCCCCTCCTCCTGTGTTAATTAATTAGATGGTGACAAGGACAGTCCCAGCCGCTGGCGCCTGGTCATCAACACTGCTCACGTGTTAAACGGTGCCTGGCCCAAGGGTTTGGCCCAGGGTGACTAACGCTCTTCCAAGGGATTTGGGAGCTAGCATGGTCGAGGTCCGCTTCCCAGGAGACACCCTGCTTTAGAAGTTAAGAGGGTTTGAATACAACGGGTGTGGGCTGCTCCATCCCAGCTGGCCTTACTGACAGAGAGTGGTCCTGGGGGGTGCTCACGTGCGAGGATGTCTGCCTACGTACTCGCTCATCCATCTGTTGCCCATACCACGTGGTTTATAAAGGCAAAACTATTATCCCCTGACCCTCTGCATACTGTCACTGGAGCTTGATCACCTCTGGAGAGGACATGGAAGCCCCCAGCAGCCCCAGTAGGCTTAAATTTGGTCACTCTTCAGCATCAGGCTGAGTTTGACCCTCAGCCATTGAATGCAAATGAAATGGAAGCTGCAAAATCATCAGTTCTGGGGCTGGAAAAAGATTTTCGGGGCAGTATTTATGAATCATTTTGATGCGGTACCGCCATCTTTGTTAGTTAATACTGCTTTTAGCAATGAAACTGCTTTGCTTTGGGTAGAACTCAGAACTTCTCCGCTTTCTTAGAAAAACAAAATTGTGCTGATTTGTATTTTTTCCTTATACAGGCTGCATTTGTTTGCACACAAGATGTGAGTAATGAAGGAGTCTACAAAATTCAGTTGGTGAAATTCTACTGGAATTTGCAAGAAACAAAACAAACACAAAAACAACCCATCAAGTAAAAATGGCTGATTGATGCAAAAGGCAACACAGATGGAGGTAATGGGGTTTCAAAAGAGGAATTAGAGAAGATCTGAACAGAGCCTCATAAATCTGCCGCGATGCAGTTTTGCCAAGAATTGCAGTAGGAAATCCTCATTACGGGAGATATTTCTGCACTGTACTCACCCACGAGAGCTTTGCTAGGGCAACCGCGGGGAACGCATGATCTAGTGGTGACGGCAAGGCCCAGCAATCAGCATTCCTGAGCCCTGCCAGGCTGCGCTGCTGACTCACGCGGCAGCCTTGAGTTAGTCACTCATTGCCAGATGCTTCGACCTGACCTTGTCAAGGTGCCGCAAACAAGGAAGCAAAACAGACTTACCTTTGGCAACTCCAGCAAACAAGTTTTATCGTGTCATACTTCAGCTTCCCCCACCACCACCAGACGAGCAGCGTGGCCAAGGAAGAAACTTTGGGCCACACCAGATCATTTTTGGGGCAGAGCCCCAAAGCTGTCCTTTGTAGGAGAGGAGGACGAGGGAGGCTCGACTGTCGCAAAGGAAACATGAAGACTGGTGGAAAGCTCTTTGTATGTAGGGAGTGGAAAGCCTGGTTGGTGGAAAGCTCTTTGTACGTAGGCAGTGGAGAAGCTGGTGGCTCAGCAGATCCCGTGGGAAAGGCCGATGAGAGAGGAGGATGCAGAGCCCCGGGGAGGGAGTGACGTGGACATACGAAATAGCCTCGTGCCACCCCAGCTCAGCTGAAGGGCTTGTCTCCCTCTAGGTAGAGGCTGGCCTGAAGTCTTCCACCAAATGGGAAGAAGATCACTGGTCCTATCAGTGGGCTGATGAATCTGGGAAGCCTGCAAAATTTGGGGATTTTTCTGTTTTATTCCACCAGTTTCTCACCAGAGCTCAGGTTGCATTGCTAGTCTGGGAATGGCTGTCCTTGGTGTGACAGTGTCTCTGTCAAGGCAATTGCTGTGACATCCTCTTTCTCTGCTACGGGATCAGATGTGAGAAGCCTGATCTATGTCAGAAAAAGTTCATTAGGAGTTTCTGAAACACTTCACTTGGGGTTAGGTTTTTCCTGAGTGTTTCTCTCTGTAGTGCCTCTCCATAGCTTCTCTTGTACCACCACCTCCAATCACTAATGCTGGGCTGGACTAACAGAGATTTGACTTAAACCTGACTGGCAAAGCCTAAAAAAAGAGCTGAGACCTGAGTGGTGCTTGGTCAGACCTGCAAGCTCAGAGGAGAAGGAGCTGTAATCACTGTTCTCCCTGCCTGAGCTTCAGCTCCCCTCACCTCCCAGCGCTGGCTCTGGACCAAACTTTCCTGTTTCAACACAGGAGATAACTTTGTCATTAATCACATTGCCACATCCAGTATTTACACATAGAAAACTCAGCCTGTATTCCAGATTATTGAAAATCCCTCCTAAGTGCCAGCAGAGGGTTAGTTTTTGGCTGCAGCTGCCCAGATCCCATTGCGATCCTTACCTACCAGCTCTGGGGGAAGATTTTCAAGGGGGGGGGAAAATGAGAGGCTATGCTGCAGAGCTGTAATGTGGGGTTTGGAGTCAGCCCGCATCTCATACAGAGCCATACGTAAGTTCCATTGAAGTCGGTCCAGGAGGTCCTGGGGTGACAAGCTGTGTCCTGAGCCCCCCCCTGCCCAGCTCCCCACGGGCTCTGTGAGGGCTGTGAAATGCTGGAGGGTTTGGTGGGGGTCTCAGCTCTGCTCTTCTGGGCTGAGGAGGGTAAGCTGTTGTGAGTAAGCCATGTGGTCCCTATTTTCTGTTACTGTGACCCTTCAGTGACATCCAGAAAGCTTCAGGGAGTGATTCATAAAACTGCATTTACAACACATTAGCTGTGCTAATGGGGCTGTGAGAAGAGGTGGCTAGAAATCTTTGTAGGTGCGGGCTAAGCCTGGCTACCTACGACAGGCAACACAGAAAGCTGTCCTGAACTGTTTGTACTAACTCACAGGTCAGGTTTTATTTTAGGAGGTAGGTCTCTACCAGCCCGTAGAGCATCCCGGGTACTCTGGATGTCCCTCTGCAGGAGAGCTCACCCCAACACCACAGAGCACCCTGCAAGGAGCAAGCCTTCACTCAGAGAGGGAGATACCTTGATGCAGTAAGTGCCTCTCTTGTTTCTGCTCTGTGACTGTTGGAAAAGCGGGCTAGGGAAACACGTTTGCCAATTTTAATCCCCAGATAGCACAGCAAAGCCTTATGTCCTTTGTGCTGCTTCCAGCTACAGCATTGCTTTGCTAAACATATTAAGTGTTAGAATTTTTGTACTCTCTTGGTGGAAACAGATAAAAATAATACTTATGCTGGAGCTGGCCCATTTGAGCTAGTGAAATGTTGAAAACTCCCAGTTGTCTTTGAATAGATACATTTCAAAGTATTGCCCAAATACTTTGGAACAATATTCAAACTACATTTTTTTGGTGAAATATTTTATTTGATGTTTGCAAAATATTTGATATCTGCAAGCTATTGGATTTGACTCTCAGCTTATGTTGAGAGCTAAGCAACGTGCTTCACAACTGCAGGACTAAAGCTTCCCCCCGATGACCGGTGACTTGCACATTACTGTGCTTCTTTTTTGACTTTTCTGCAGGTAATTCATGCTAAATTCATGAAGCATTTGCAGAATGGCTTCTAATCACCAACAGATAGACCATTATGTTATCACAGAAGTTGCAGTAAATGAAATTATGAGGTTTTATTTGCTGTGCACCTAAATGTTTTGTTTACTCTTTGAAAAGAGCTATAAGCTAATTTCCTCTTTCTGAAACTATTAACAGGTATATTTTCTGTCACAGCCAGAGCGGCATCTGTATTATGTGACAAGCTGTCTTGTTGAATTCCTTTGAGCAAATCTTCATTTAGTACCACACGTGCAAATTCTTCTGGAGCCAGTGGGAGTCATGAGTGCATATCCAAAAGCTGCATTTGATCTGTTGAACCAAATTGCCCAGACCATCAGATGACCAAAGGGGATGGGGAGAACGATGTGAGCGATAAACTGCGGTCCCAGTAACGCGCTGGTGTGCTGGAAGGTTATAGAGGGACATGCCTTTCTGGACACATAACCACTTTCCAGTGATGAGGAAAGCTGGGAAAAGTGAGGACATTTGAGAAGCTGGGAAAGAGATGTAGCAACTGAAGCTAGTGGGAGAGCATGACTGTACCCACTGTCAGAGTTTCAGTGCACCAAAGCCAGGGTGCCTCACCCCATAATGACACAGCTAAATGGAAAGATTTTGTTTCTTTTGTGCCTCCACCCAGTTAGATAAAAGTATAGCTAATGAAAGCCAGGTCACACCTGTCTACTGGCACCTTTTCCTCTCTCATTACGAGTGTTACCTTCACAGATAGATTTATCTCGGAATAGAGATAAAGGGGGTTCTCTTTGTTTTCTGTTTTCTTTTTAATTTCAGAGGAAGCGTTTCATATCTGAAAGGTACAGATTACAGCTGCTTTTACTTTCTCTAAGCTTAACTCCAGTAGCAGGATAGGAGCTGCTGAATCTGTTATGCTTGATCAACTAGAGAATAAATATGTAAATAAAAAGTTGGGGCTGCACAGATTATAGCCCTCTGACAATAGTCCACTAAAAGCCATGAAGTAAAACCAGGGATATTTTAAGTGATTTCATGGAATGAAAAAGATATATGCCTTTGTTTTTAATATTTTCACATATCTTTTTATCTTTTTGCATATCATGATTTGAAGGAATTTTGATTCACCTCAATGCAATGGAAACACTTCATTGTCTAGTGTAGTTGGTTCTAGACCTGCATCTTTCATCAATACCTTCTCTGGGGAAATTCTTCTTGTTTCTAGCAGACAACCCAAATCAGGATAACAGAATTTGACCTACAGTGAATTAGGGATGCAGACATGGCTCAGCTGAGAAAGCACAGGCTTCAATTAATCATGGAATTATCTGTCCTGAAGCAAAAAATCCTTCTTGAATGTACTGTGTGTTCTGGTGATAGAATATTTTTTCAACTTCAAGCCTCTAGCAGAATGATAAAAGTCCTCATGCTGAAACTTTTACAGGTGCTTCATGCAACGTTGAGTAAATTACTCCGGAGTGAGTTTGGCTGAGGAGAAGTGACAGTACTTTTATTCATTGCACAAGCACCTCAGTCAGTCTGTCTGCTCAGGTTTCTGGAAACCTCTGTGGTCTGATTCACTGTTTCCTTACTGTTTGTTCTGGGACTGGGAGTAACTATGCAAACATGATATTGATGCAATATTGTAGGGAGTATCTAGGCTAATCCCTGCATTCAACTTTTGAACATGTTTGTTGAGAGCGAGGGGTTGGATTCCTTACTGTCTTCTAGCCTGTGCTGTCTGTAAGCCTATGGAGCTATAGCCACACACAAAAGAGTTTTACACTTACTTTCGAACTGTAAATGACCATGTGCAAGCCAGTGAAAGAGATCATTTCTAGTATACAGCGGACATGTTCTGACAGTTGGCATAAGGACATAGCTAGCACAAGAAATGTATTATCACACTCAAAAGCTTTTTACAAATTGTCAGTTTCTGAGAAATCATCTTTGTCTTCAAAAACATCTAAGGTAGTCAAGCTAACACCTTGGTTTTGGTATTGATGGCTAGGTGCTTTCAGGGAACAATTAGAATCTGCTTCCCTCCAGATTTGCTCTAATACATCCAAAGATTTAGTTGTTCTACCAGTACTCTTCTGGTGACTCAGAGTTCAGTTGCAGGGCCAGTATAGGAGCTAGGAACACGCTTTTAGAGATCTGTGCCACTTTTTAATATGCATTTCATGCAGCAACTACACTGAGCACCTTCAGTGTAGACATCTACAGCTGAGCTGGTCCTGTATGTGCCATTCCAGTAACTGTGAGAAACATCTGAACTGTTTTAGATATCTACCTTATGAGGAAAGGTAGGAAAGCCTGCTTTCCTCCATCAGCTGTGAAGGGATCCATGCAACGCACTCAGATGTGGAAGTCTGCAGCCACTTTGGACATGGGACATCCCACCCTTTGCAGCTGAGCAAGAAGCAGGATTTGATACAAGGAGTAGCTTATTTACAGTAGCAGAATGTGCGAAGGAAGAAAAACCAGCACACCTTCCAGACCTGCTTTCCAGTTCCTGATTCTCCAGGGAGTGTTGTGTTGTTTTTGGAGACTTTTATGAGGGAGGAGGATTTAACTTTTCCTTTAAGGACTGCAAAGTTTCTAAGAGCAGGGTGGATGGTGGTTGCAAGCCTTTTTAGGAAAGAAAAGTTAGACTTCTGTCTCTCTGCAGACACTCCCACTTTTAGTTGCAAAGCAGTGGTACAGAGATCAGAAAGGTTTTCTGTTTAATCTCCCAGCCAGAACTACAAAGATGTGAATGATTCTCTAGAAAAACACAGCTAGAAGATTGTGCTTCTTGGCACTGGCTGCGTAGCATCGAATTGTAGGTGAACGTGATGTTTTGATATTGTAAAGTGTATGTGGCCTGCAGACAGGTAGGACAGAAGTCCATGGGACTTGGGATGCATCCGAGGGTGCTGAGGGAGACAGCTATAGCTTTCTGCCATCTTTAAAAGGCTGTGGTCATTGAGGAAGATCTCCAATGACTGGAAAAAGGCAAATGTCACATCTGAAGGGTGATAAAGGATCCAAGGAACTGCAGGCTGGTTGGCCTAACCTGGAAATGTTATGAGCATATCTTCTGGAAGCTGTGACTGGACACATGAAGAACAGGCAGGTAACTGGGAACAGCCAGCACAGGCTTAGCAAGGACAAATCACACCAGACCACCCTACCTGCCTTCTGTGCTGAGATGACTGGCTCTGTGAACAAGGGGAGAGCAATTCTCATTAACAAAGATGTTCAGTGGTACTGGCCCCAGTACTGCCCCCTGAGGGAGACCAGTAGCAACCAGCTGCCAGTGGGGCTTTGTACCTCTGACCACAAACCTTTAAGCCCACCGATCCAGCCAGCTTTCCACCCACCGTACAGTCCACTCATCCGTTTCAGCAGTTTGGCTCTAAGGATGCTACGAGAGGCTACAGTGAAAGCCAAGCTCAAGTCAAGAGGCAACTGGCACAGGTTGCAACAAAGGTAATCCCGATCAGATAAAGGAAACCCAAACCTCACGGGGGTGAGGGGGAGACTCTGGAACCCCCATGCTTGGAGATGCTCACAACGCAGCTACCCAAGGCCCTGAGCAACCTGACCTGAGAGAGCCCTGTTCTAGTGAAGGGATGGACCTGATGGATGAGAGGCACCCAGGCAGGTCCCTTCCAAACCGAGTTCTTCTACCATCTATTCTGTGGGGTGTGTGTTTATACGTAGGTGTGCAGGAGACTTTCAGCACCATCCTTGGCCTTCTGTGGGAGGCTGTTTTGTACCTTAATTCAAAACAGTCATGCCTAGCTTTCTCCGAGAGAAGAGACAACCTTCTGAGAGCTGATATTTTTGTTTCCACTTCTGTTATGGAGGTGTCAGGATCACCAAAGCTACCACTGTGTGCAGGACTAATTACCGCCTATTTGAGAAAAGGAATATGGGGCTGTATTGCCCTCTTACCAGTTCAGCTGTGGAAGATGTCTGGGCAATGGGAGGGTGCCTGGGCTATCCGACAGAAAAAGGGCTCCGGGACAGAGCTGTCAGTCTACTGCTTATCACCCCCAGCACACATTTTGTGTGCGACTTTGTTGGTTGTTCCCCGCTGTTCTAAAATTAAAGGTATTAGAAATCTGTAACAACATTTCAACACGGCCTTGCCACGCAGAGGCAGCTGAAGAGAAGTAACAGCAAGGATAGACCCAAGGGAACAGTGGTGAGGGGCAGTACGTACGTTCTCTGTCCTCTGGATAGGAAACGGAATAAGCTTCAAGGGCTCTGCCAACAGTAACCATTTCCATGACATCATCAGTGTTTATTCTAAGAAATTTATGTTAATATTGCCTCCAATATCATGATAGAGATAATGCCTGTGAATGGATAGGAAGGCTCCATACCACGGGGCTACATCCATCTATACTTACTGACATCTGTGCTCGTTCTGGATCTTCTTAAAGGTACATCAGGCAGGACTCCTCTGACCCATTCTACAGCAAACCCATCTACACTGAGATTCCCCTTGTGGTTAGAGGACAGATATAGGTATTTCCAGGGAGTAATTTCTGTCTTTCGATAGCATAACTTCAGAAGAGATGATACAGCTTCTGGCAGCACCTGCTTCTTTCCAGCTACTGGAGGGGAGGCGTGGGTGACAGGCTCGAATGCAGATACCTGCACTGTAAACATCAAGGGTGAGGATTCAGCTCACCTTGATTTTAAGGTGTTAGGGGCCTGCGTGCACTATAGGAGGTTTTAATTGCCCGGAGCAGCCTCCCACAGGACCCCCAGTCATGCACCCTGTACCCCTCGTGCCAGGGGCTCCACGTGAGCTCCGAGCCTGGTGCCCAGTCCTTGCTCCAGCTCTGTTGCAGGTGTACCTCTGCTGATCCTCACTTGCTCCCTGGACTCCCAAATTGACTTCACACCTGACTCCTTGCCTGCTGCTCCCCTCTGAAGGGCACGGTTCGGTTATCTCGGCTCCGCTGCCATTCGGTGTTGAATAGCCTGTTTAGTCTTGAGCTGCTGCTCCAGGAGTCTCCCGCAGGTCCTCCACCAGCCCCGTGGGGATGTCACAGCCACCCAAAGGGGTCTCAAACGGTGTCAGACACCGATGGGCAGGCAGCTGGACTGGGCCTCAGGTGTCTAAAGCATAGGTGTCTGCATGGGAGCAAGGTGTCTAAGCTCGTGGTACAGTCAGTAAGGGTCTAGACCATATCGTTAGAGGAGTCTGGAGAGCAATTTGGGTGACCAAGTGTTGGGGTCTACTTAGGCTCCACTGCCCGTATGGGGTCAGTGTTCCTTGGCTGCTGTGGGAGTTTGGGCTGTATCTCACAACCAGGGACTGCAATTTAGGCAAGCTAAATCCCACCCATGGTGACTAAATAGAGAAGAAATAGATATATTTATGAGCAAAATATGAAAATGACTACTCTTTATGTTAAACATTATGATTTTCATCTGAGAAGTATAGAAAAGCAAAAGCTTTGTGGATATTTAAGGTTCAGTCGCTGTGTCTGTACATGCAATCGCACATTCCCAGTATGCTGGATTATACACACTCTCACAAAACATATCCTTTGTTTATAGTCATATGGATTTACAAACACTCCCTGGAAGCACAAGGATACACTCATTGTATACAATATATTTTTTGCTTCTGTAAACTGTAAATGTGGAATGATAAATAATAATTTCGGATATTTTGCATATGGTTTCCTGCATTTTGTGATTTTATCTCTACAATGAGTAAATGAAAATATTGGTAGTATATAATGATGATCTCTTTTTTTCCCAGTTTCCTCTGCTCAGTTCTACAGCATTGTTATATCCTCTTCTGTTGCCATAGAAATGATTGATATGTCCAATCACAGCATTCTTGCCATACCCTTGCCTCTACATATTAGTATCTTGCTCTTTAAACCAGACTCTCACTTGTTTTTTTGATATTTTGGGTTATGTTCTGCAGAGAAAAAAAAAAAAAAAGGAAGGAACCTTTGGCTTTCAGAAGGCTGAAACTAATCCAAAAGACAAAGTTACATATATTAATATTGTGAATCTCCATGATCTTACTGTAAGCCTTGTGACATTTGGTGCTTTTATTAACCCCTGACTCTGGCAAGAGATGACTTTGTGAGAATCTTAGCATCTTCTCATGCAAAACAAGTATTTGCATTGTTTAAAGCTTCCTAGCTATGGAACTTGAAAATGCAAAAGCCAATTTAAAGTGCTGCCTTTTTGGGGGCATGCTGATTTTAGGGGGGAATGAATGATGATTTTTGCAGATTTGGGTTTCCCTCTCAAGAAAGCAGGAGAGAAAAATAACTACTCAAGCTATTCTTTGACATGATGCAATGACTAGCGGTCAGATTGACCAGTTTAATTTCGCTTCACATGTTTCAAAACTTAGTAATGCAGGCCAGTTACATCCAGACTCGGATGTCCATTCCACAGCAGTTTATCACCCTAAGAAATACGCTGGGGCTGCCTGGGCTTCCTTTCCGCTGGCTTCCCCCTCCCCGGCAGCAGTGCCTGGAGGGATATGACACCAGACAGACCTCCCCTTCCCCTGCCTCTGGACAATAAGCCTTTTTTTTTTTTTTTTTCCCCTATTGCTTTGCCCAGAGCCCCATGAAGGCCCCTATGCAGTCCCCCATACATCCTCTATAGAGCAGAGAGGGCCTTCTGTGCATTTGCAACACGTGAGTGCTTTCCACTCGCAGCAAAGGAAACCAACACAAACCAGGTCTTGGGAAAGGGGGTGCCTGGCTTTGCACCCCCTGCTACCTCCCACCGAGATACCCAGTGTTTGGTCCATCCCCCAAAGGATCCTCTAGGAACAGGGTGGCCCAGCAGCAACAAAAAGGGCTTTCAGTGCAATTTGGACAAGGCATGGGCAGACCACAGAGCTGCCACTAACCTTCTTTCTCAACCTCTTGCCTTTTTGGGGGGCTCTGTAGCCTGCTGTTGCCTGGAATAACGATTTCTAGCAAATGCCACTAGGTGGCTCAAGATTGAATCCGCTCCAGGCAGCAGCTCTCAGTGGGTCCTGCTGAGGGGGGAAGGAATTTGGGAATTATCCTTGGGCGCTGAGCACCACCCTCATCGCTTCTGTAATTTTCAGATCTTGGTTGCAGATGCTGGAGGAGGGAAAGGGGCATCCCAGCAAACCTTCTGAAATGGGAACCAGCTCATGCTTATTTCTCACGTGAAATGAAACAATGAAACACCGGGAGTTTTCTCTTGATTTATTCCTGAGAATCGGGACAAGTCACAGCCTGGAGCCTAGTAGTCCTCCCTGGAATACCAGTCACGTTCCCCCCCGCCCCCCCCCCGCTAAAAGAAAAATGTGTATTAGGCTTCTCTTTTAAGCTTTATCAAAGGCAATTATTACCATCATCAAGGGCTTATTTTGACCTGAGTTTGCCTTGAGAACACACCATGGATGAGAGGACTGAGTCCAATACACTGAAGGCGAGAAGGGCTTTCGCAGACCCTGCACGTTGGCAAGGGTGGTCCCCACAAGGATCACGTTTATGACTGTCACCCTTCTGACCTCCTTCCCAGAGGTGCCCTGAAGGAATTGATTACGCCCCATTTCTTGCTTCCCTCCATACCAAACCTCCGTGTTTTCTGCCCATTCCTGTTCCCTCTTATTCCAGGATGCTCCTTGGGTCGCCCTTCCCTCCGCACGCAGGGCTTTACGTGTTCTCCTGTAGCAGGAGCTCTGCCGGCATCTCTTTTCCTCCTCTCCCAGACAGTGCAATTCCACATCCCAGGAGGGCTGTATCCCTTCTCCCCTTTCCCTCACTGACATTTATCCGGGCATCAAACCTGCGGTTTGGCGCACAGCCCCTGCGATGCGGTGGTGGCATCCCGGGCATCTCCCACTGCTCTGTCCCAGCTGCTCCAGCTGCCTGGGGGGGGGACATGGGAGAGGATGCTGGGGGGCAAGGGCTGGGAGGAGCAGGGAAGCTGGGGTACACAGCTAAACCCTCCCTGGAAACCTAAACTCTCCCTGGGGAGGCCAGGGCTGAATTTGTCAGGGTGTCAACACCTCAAAGGCGAGGAGGAGGAGGGGGGAAGAGGAGGTAGAGGCATTGTTGAGCAAGAAGGTGCAAGTGGGTGCCATCAGCCAGTTGTTTGAACTATAAACAACTGCAGAGATGCTGGAAGCTGTAGCTATGCTGAACAGTTGGCCCATCCCCCTCCTGTGGCGTTTCCATTCCCCTTTCCCTCCCCCCCAGTCAACAGGGTTTTGGCCAGCGATACCTTCCCTGACATTTTGCATTTGTTTAGAATGCAACATATATCCTATGACACGCAGGCGGGCGAGCGCTGAACCGCTATCGAGTCAAGTGTGTGGTCTCACAAGCCCCGACAGCAAGTCAAATATCCCCCCTACCCCCTTATGGGCTTTAAAAATTCCTCATTTAAGGGCCTGAGACAGCAAAGGTGAGTACCACCAAAGCGCTCGCCCGGCTCTGCAGTAAAGTGTGGGGAGATTTCATTTGGCTTCTTCACGGCAGCTACCGGAGCTCCCGCTAACCATCGACAAATTAGATGCTTGTTTTCAAGTGCAATAATATATTTCTTCTGAACTTTGCTTTTATTGAGAGAAAAGGGATGAAAAATGAATTCATAAGCCCCACCTAAAGCCTCTTCCCCAGAGTTGGCTCTGCCTCAGCTTCTCTCCCCACAAACACTACCTGCCTCCCCCCAAAGGGCTCCTCTTGTCTTCCTCGTTTTTAGGGTGGAGGCTAATAAGCCTCCCCAACCCTCGTAAGTCAGGATTAATTAACCTGCAGATCCCTGCAGGCTTCCAACACCTGCTAACTGAGAGAATCCAGCCAGTCTCTCACGGTGCTTTTTTTGCACGCAGCAAGCTGTAGCACCTGGAATAAGGGAAGGAAGGTTACAAGGAAGGTTACAAGCTCTGGCTTTGCCTGGGTGGTTTACAATGAAGGGGGGAAAAAAAAAGAAAAAAATATTTTGTACAGTCTGTTTTCTTTCTTTTTTCCTTTTTTTAATTTAGACCAGCAATCTCTTTTGCATGGGAGGGGCATCTGCTAGCAAGCAACTCTTGTTTCATGCCATTATCACCTTTCTGAGGCTGAGGAAAGTAGTTGTAGCTGAGTTCTGCCTCTCAGCTAATGGGCACCCCTCTCTCCTGGCTGGTGGCTGCCATCTGTGGCAAATGTTGTAGAGCGAGTAGTCAGCCACCGCGGGATGCAGTTATCTGATGCAACGGCTCTCTAGGGACTGATTTAGGACAACTATAGTAAGGGCAGTTGGAACTAATTGGATTTTTTTCTTTCCCCAGCCTGGGTTTCCAGATGTGACAGGGCAGCATTGCTTTATTAACCCAGCCATGTTCATCCACGCTCCCTGTTACAGAGGAAGGGTTTTCTTTTTTTTCCTCTTGGTGTTGAATCACAGCTTAGTGGGGGTTGTTTCCTGATGGTTCCTGAACAAGAGCCAAGCGGCCTTCCTTGCCTGCTGGAATTTTACAGCAGGCACTGAGCAGGGGTGCCACCCTGCTGAATGCTGGCATTTGTTATTTCAGTGAACGCTTTTCGTTATCTCCACCAGTACCTGACTCATTTCAGTGGACCCGGCAAACCAGGAAAAAAAAAAATCCCTCCCGCCCCCACAACGTTCTTCAGTGACTCATTCAGGTGGATAAAGCTTTTACGAATGTCCCCTCACAGCTAACAGGACACAGGCAATCAGCTTGTGTGCAGAAGAATTAAGACGGTGTTTTGCTGGCTCCTCTCCCGCAAGAGCTTTGGCCACTTTGGCCGTGAATTGCTACCACCCAGCCCTTCGCTGCCCGGACACTCGGCTCTGTCGGTGCCAGCTTTGGTGCTTTTTGGATCCTCTCCACAGCCATCGCATCACCCTAACTGGATGAAAACTCCAGGCTGTCTTCTGCTAGTGCTTTGGCCCAACACCTACCAGGCCATGAATGAGGAGATGGACCCACCTGGTTGGGAAGATGTTGGATCGCTGTGGAGCAGCAGCCTCGGTTCATCTGCCCACGCCGCTCACCGGCCGTGCATTCCCTTCCATGGTGCCTTTCTGACAGAGATGAGAAATAAAAGCCCAAGGGGAGATGAAGTGACCTGCTGAAGGTCGCAATAGTTTTGCTAGAGTCTTGTACCAAGGCATCAAAAAAATTACTCGTATGCTGTATTTTTTTAGATAATCTTGTGCTTTAGATAATGGACAGCTTGTCCCCTATGCACTATGGTCCCTTCATAGGGCAAAGGAGTGTGTTTCACAGTGTCATGGCCATTGATCCTTTATATTCTGCCGTTTTTCCCTGAGGATCTCCGCAGGAATAAGTTCTCCATCTTTATCTGTCCTGAAGATCTTTAAGAGAGGCTGAAGGCTTGCTAGTACTGTGCACAATATCAACTCAAAGCCAGAATGGAGCACACCCTTCAGAGCAGCATGGTAAATCTGTGCTCTTCACAGTCCAGGCAAGGGTGGTGGGCACCCAAGTGACTCCGGCAGGATCCTGTGCTTGAAAGAACTCTCCAGCCACCTGCAAACAACCATGGCAGCAGCCTGGATAAATGTGGCTCTGGGTCAAGAAGGACCACAGGCAATGCCATCTGCATAAAAGTCAGAGGCTTCATGCCCTTGGAGACCCTATACCTGTGGACACACCTGCCTGGGCCTGGCCACCACCTTCTCCCCTCTTCACAGTTTACCTCTCTTCTTTTTTTTTTACCCCATCTCCCAGCAACAGGGCAAAATCTCCTTTTGTATGCCCCTTCCTTACCACCCACCCATCAACCACAAGATCTTTTCCAACCTAAATGATTCTATGATTCTATATAGCTCTTCTTCCAGTAGCAACTGAAGGCTAGCACCAGAACAGTGGTTCTCCTTATGAACTCCCTACCTGCCCTCCCACACGTACAGTTTCTCGGTGAAGCATTCTCCCTAGCGTGCTGTACTCGGCTTGCCTAAAGGCTGCAGCTCTTTAACTAGAAGACATGCTTCTGGCATTCCTGGGAAGCGAATTACAGTCAGGCTGGCAGCTGCCCTCTGCCCTTGTCTACTGCAATAGCTCAAGATGATGCCAGCAGCCCCTGGGCTGCATTAGGAAGAGGGTCGCCAGCAGGTCGAGGGAGGCGATTATTCCCAGCTGTTCAGCACTGGTAGACATATCAGGGGTGCTGGGTCCAGTTCTGGGCTCCCCAGTACAACACAGGAACTTACTGCAGCAAGTCAGTGAAAGGCCGTGAAGATGATGAAGGGACTGGAGCATCTGACATACGAAGAAAGGCTGAGAGAGATGGGTTTATTCAGCCTGGAGAAGAGAAGACTCAGGATCTGATCCATGTGTATGAACACCCAATGGGGCAACTAAAGAAGATGAAGTCAGACTCTGAGTGGTGTCCAGTAAAAGGACAAGAGGCACTCGGCATAAATGGAAATACAAGAAATACCATTTCAACATTAAAAAGCCCCACACTTCTTTACTAAAAGGGTGACCACCCAGACAGGTTGTGGAGTCTCCATCCTTGGAGATACTCAAAACCCGACTGTATGTGGTCCTGAGCAACCTGCAATAGCTGACCCTACTCTAAGCAGGGGTCAGACTAGACAATTCCCAGAGGTGCCTCCCAGCTTTAACCATTCTGTGATCCTACTTGCTGATCCTCATGTCCTGCAGTCAAGTCCCACTACCCTTACTTGTATTTTCCCTCAACCACTTTGATGGAGTGGTGTTCGGCACTCCTGGGTGAAGGGACAAATTAGCTCGTCTGCAGCATTTCTCAGAGACACCTGAGCAGCTGACAAATGCACACCTGATAGGGGAGTAGATGAGGAAAAAAGTCTTTCCACAGGGTGTTAAGTCCAGACAAAGCATGCGGGATTCATCCCATCTAACTCTGGACATTTGCAATATAACTGTTTATGCCTGAGTTATGCGTCTAGACTCCCCTCAGAGTCAATACAGAGAAATAGGCATTTCTAGAAAGTGATTCATGCGACCTATTTTACATGAGATGAATCATGCCCAAGAAGTGCCTCTCCTTCTCTGCTGATTATTATGAAGAGAGAGAGATGTGAAGAGGTCAGGTGTGGACTTCTACACTGTAGACATCTTACGCCATTTAGGATGATTCCCACCTCCAATACTTGTGCAGAAGTCTATCTGTTATTGCCTAGAGTAAATTCTTACACACCATAAAATGCAGTCAAATTTGATGAACGTCTCTTGGCCTACAAATAGGACTAAACAAACAGACAACTGAAAAGGACGGGCAAACCCCAGAGTGCTGGAGATTAAAAATTCGTACAAACAATCTAGGGGCAGCTTTATTATTCCAACAGTGCGTATTTTAGGGGTACAGCTCAGGGACACTTTGAGTAATGTATTACACTGGCCCAAAGTCAAGGGCCCCAAACCCTGCAGAGTCCTTGTGTGGCTGGGCTCCTCAGCCCTGAGTCCAGGGGAGTCCAGGGAACTGGTGACTTGATCAATCCATGGGGTTTGACTTGATCAATCATCTCTGGGGTGAACAGAGGAGAGCTGTGGAAAAATGCAGTCAGGACAAGATGGCTCAGTAAGGAGATACCTTAGATCCTCCGTTGCAGTTGTTAGTCCAGATTCCTTTGCATAAATCCATCAACAGCATCTTACTGGGGCAGAAGATCTTCACCTCATCATGCTGTTGATTGAACTTTCTTACTCACAAACGATCCTTGGCCTGCAATGACAAGCAGCAAGGAGGTAATGTACGTCCTTGGCGGTGATAGGCCCTATGCTGGCGTGTCAAATGCTTGAAGGGCACTGCAAGATGACACGACCTGTCTTGTTTTGTCTTTTGAAATATGATTAGGCAACATAGCATAAAACTGTTATCCCTTTTTGTACTGGCTGGTACACATCTGGACAGCATCTGGACAGAAGACTGATCAAACTTGGCGGAGGTGGTTTGGCTATGCACCATGATGCCTGCACATGCTCTAGGAAGCCAGAAGGCATAAACACACTATGGTGGTATGGGTGCTGGGGTGCAGCGTGGTCCTGGATGCCTTAGACAGTCAGTCTAGGAGCTTGACCCTAATGTTGCTGCAAGGGTTCTGTGAAAAGGCAGTATAGCTGCAGATTTCATCAGGTGAGTCATCTTTGGGCAAGATGCTTAGCTCCGGGATTTTTCAAGGGAAGCCACAACTTTTAGAGATCTGCAGGCATTTTGGGACATTAGGATTGTAGAAAAAGAAAGGATTGAGGAAGAGTATGTACAGTAAACTTCCAAGAAAAATGATGTGCAAAGTGTGAATGAAAATAGTTTGTCTCAAGTTAGGTACCCCAAATCCCAGATTAATTCCTGGTATAAAAGAACTTGTGACCTCCAGTTTCTCAGCATTTTGATAAAGACAGTAATCTTTTTTTCTCTAAAGTGCTCAGAGATGTCAGATGACTATATAAGATTTAAGTGATATTAAGTGTAGATATTAGCTGTTGTCCTGTAAAATGTAGTATGCAAACGTATTGGAAACTGCTGTGTGATGCAGGGAGAAAGTTGATACTCTACACCTTGCCAGTGTAAAATTTCATCATCAAAAAATCGTAAAGTGTTTCCATCCTATGATATTTTGGTGGTGAGAGGAAAGTGACTAACTCTTACGAAACGCTTGGAATGCCTGACGCTAAGGTGACTGGCCCTTATTTAAAACTCAGTAATATTTCACCCACTTGGTATTGCATTTTCAATGGTATGAAAATATATCTACATGTTATTTCCCAGCAGAGCTGAGTGAACACCAAGACTGGGCCTTTTTTTCTCTGCTGCACAAGTGTCCACATCATGTACCTCCACCACTTCTTGTGCTGGCGTGATTCCACAGAGGTCCAGAGCGTTCCAGCTGCAGAGGTTTTTACCCCCAACCTTGTCAAGCTGCAAGTGCAAGGGAAAACTAGTATGGTGAGCTCACATCCTCAGTGAGAAGAATTACAGATCCCGACACTAGTGTAAAGATATCCTTTCTCTCCTGGAGGAAATCTTGATCAGCAAGGGAACTGCAGGCAGGGTTTGAGTACAGCTGGCAGCGTCCTGGGGAACTCTGCAAAGCGCTCTTGCCAAGTACTTAGGATCTGCTCTGGGGGAACGCCCTTATTCAGAAGCGCGCATTTGCATACCATTAATGCCCCACCGCCTTCAGTACTTAAGCTGTCTTCTGAACTTGGACTTTATCCTGTGGTGTGCACCTTCATCTCATCATTTGTCCCTATGCACTTACACCTAGCCCAAGTAATGGCTCCAGTCTGGGCTTGTGAGAGGAGGGAACAATAACAATCAAAGCAGCAGAAAAAGTTTTCAAGTGCTGTTGGGAAATCATGTGCTGTTTTTCTATTCTTTGTATAAATTTCCTGCTTTTTCCATTTCAGAGCTAATTGAGCTAAGGGCAAATTGCCTATTCACCATTGCCTAACGGCATACTTGTTTCTGATGATGACTGCTTATAGTAAATACTCTAGTCTTAAATGGGAGAAGTTGGTCAACAGAGCTTCCGTTCAGTTTCACAAGAAGAGTTACACTAATTCACAGCAGTTAAATAGCTGTCCCTTTATCTTCACTTTGCTAGTCAAATGGGTAAACAACTTCCAAAGCATGCAGGACTGCACAGCTGAAAATCTTAAAAACTGGCATTGCATGAAAGAGCATTGACCGGCTGCATGGGATTCATCGCACCAGCACGAGATGGCTTCAGCGTCCAAACTCACCATGTCTTCTTCGTAGTCAGTGCTAAGGGACCGTTCCTCTGAGCCACCTCAGCTGCCTGTTTCAGGATGAGATGAGCTGTACCCTGGAGGTGATGACTTCTTTCACTCAACTGTTAAAGGAAGCTTAGGTGATCAGTTTAGGTACAGGCATGCAAAATGGACAGGTGAATCCCACACATTTTATCTGGAGATGATAGCTCTCTGTAGACCCTCTTTAACCAAAGTGGTTTTGGTATGACCAGAAGACCCCTAAAAGCCTCCACATTTCAGAAGATAAAATAATTGTATTGATTAGGAAATTCTTCACTAACAGTTACACTGAGGACCTTTACCAAACTGCTGTGTCACAGCAGCCCTGATATTTGGCTTACTTAAAACCAGATCACAGAGGGTAAATGTATCATACAGAAGAGCCACCTGGTATATCAACAAGATCTAGAAGAAAAGAAAAGGACAGAAAATGCCCTTTCAAGCCAAACCGTAGCTAAAATACTTTGCCTCACATCAAAACACAGCGATGCCTCGTAACATTCAACCTTTTACTATATTTTGATGGCAACGCTTTGTTTAAAAAAACAATACCTGGAGGATTACATTGTGTCAATCACCGGCCCAAGGGTGACTAATACTTTTCATTTCAACCATCTATTATGACCAGTGGGTGTCTTTCATTAAATTATATGCTGCATGGTGATGCCTAAAGGCTTTGTCTCTTCCCACGGACCTTTCCCTGGCATTTCTATTGACGTGTCAGCAGCAGCTCCATGAGATCTTGGCTTTGCTGTCAGAGCTAACTTGAGTTGCCAATGCCATTTCACCATTTCGGTCTCCCCTGCGCTCCTCTTTGCCGTCACGGCCTCCTTGGGGATGCCACTGCCAGAAATCAGAACCCATTCACTTCTTCTGGGGGAGTGTTATTTTTAAGCCGGTGCGCGGCTCAGCCCTGCAAACCCTCATTCTGGCAATAGGAGCTGCCCGTGGAGAGGGCAGTGCTCTGTGGCATGAAACCAGGTACGAGGCGCCAGGGAAGGGAGGAGAGGGAACACTGTAAGTTAGCTTCACTGACAAAGCCAGAGTTTCATGAAATTACGGCCTCTGTGGACCTCATGCTGGATAAAATGAAAAGGAAACTTAAACCAATTAAGCCTGTGTATTAATTGTGGAAATCCTGACGTGGTTCTACATTTCCTTCAACAGCACTGGGGTTTTAATTTTTCATTTGAAAGGGCAGTTAATTCTCACCTATGCTTTTTTTTCCCCTTTCTTTTGCATTTTGGTGATAATTCACTCTTCAGTTTTAGAGTTACTTTCAAAACATAACTCCCTACTCATTGTAAAATATAACACAAAATGAAAATCCCTTCAACATTCAAATAAAAGTAGTTTGGAGACTGAAGAAGAAAGCTTTCAAAGGGCAGACTTCAGTGGCCTTAATGTTTGTTTAAAATATATGCCTTACACTTTAATTTTGATTTCTGTAATTTACCTCACTTAAGCCACAGTCCTCAAAGATTTATGAATTCACAGGGAGTTTGCACAATGCATGAAGTTCAACACGGGGATAAATTTGCAGGATTAAAGGCAGCTGTACTCAGACCACGGGCACTGGGGGAATTTGTGCTCTCACAGCTTTCTTGCAGAATCCACTGTTGGTAGAAACGCATTGGCTTCATTCTGGTAACTCGATGACTTCTGTAGCAACTCAGGCCATGGTTACAGGTTGGTTATTACCAGATCTGTGGGCTTCTTGGGATCAGCTTGCTCTGGATCAGATGTGAGCACACAACAACCTTCTTTCCGTTCAGTTAGCCCAAGCATACAGAACTATTTCTGTGCCGGCTTTATGCTCTTTTACCAGGTTTAAGCTGGCTACAGTACCTGCTCCGTCAGATGTTCTGGGACAAAATGACTCCTTCAGAATATTTTGAACACGTTTGAATTGACGGAGTAATTTCATACAGTTTCAGTGCTTTGCATCCTGTCGTTGTGGCACTTCTCATTCAGCACATGGCACGTCAAGACTATGTTCAGGGCCATGCCAAAACAAGGCCTAAGTTCACGAGAACTAATCCCCTCCTATCTCCTCAAGAGCCTGGTAGGCTTGCAGACTCAACTTGAACTGCGTTTATATAAGCTGGAGGCCTATGGAAGAGCAACCCAGCCACCTCCATGCTCACTGCTTTGCTCGTTTCTGCTCTTTCACCGCACTGTGAGCACAACTGAGCTGGACAAAACAAAACAAAATCGGAAAGCAGGGGTTATTTCCAACGCTGATCTGTTTGATCACATGGCCCTGCAAGTAAAGGCACTAGCACAACAAGGACAGTGCAGTGACAGGAACCAAAGACCAGGAGGAAAAGTGCAGGATACATGTCCCTGTGCTTGGTGGAGAAGGCTTGGGAGATCCTTACACAAGCACCGCCTGTAGAGAAGTGCCTGCAGAGCCACAGCCATCACCGTCACGTTGGTAGACCAGCTTTTCTTATTCCACAGCACAAAAGTGGCGTGAGCAGGTTGTCTCTCTGCCTTGCTCATCATCCTGAAGCACAGATCTCAGAAACTCCAGGTGAGCATCCCCAGGTGCTGCCGGGTGAGATAAGGCACATCAAGACAAACGTGAGGAGGGACAATACTCCCCAAGGAGTTCTGACTCAGGCGGGGAGGAAAAAAGTTTGCTCATAGCCACTACACGTATGGCTCAGGGCCCTGTATAAGAGGTGAAATAAGTGTCACATTGGGTCATGGAAAGATGACTACAAGCCAGCCTAGCTGCAAGCAGAGATAGCCTGTGACAGCCAGCCACGCTCGGTAATTGCATGCTTTGTGTGATAGATAGCAGGACCAGAAACAGCTAGCTTGTTAAAACTTAGAGCACGGGCAGTGTCTGAAAATATACCCGGGATCTTCTCAATTAGCCCAAGCATGCAACAGTATTTTTATGTCAGGTTTATGCATTTTTTCCAACTTTAAGCCTGGCTGCAGGACTGACAATTTCCAGTCTGATGTGAAGTGTGAGATCCTGGGCTGTGCTGTGAATTCAGTCTGGGTAGATCAATTAGGGATGTGGAGTCAGTGAAAGACTGTGGCAGCATGAAATCACCCTTCTTGTCCTGTTCTGTTCCAGGGACGGGAGCATCCATGGATGTAAATCCTGCATGGGCACATTCAGAACCAAATTCAAAATGCCCCAGCTAGGTGATGCAAATTGCTGAACTTCACTCTGCTGATTTGGATTTGTTCACAGATTTCTCTGGGAGCACTTCGTCCTGGCAAACTTCATACCATTTCAGCTATCAGCTTCTCATGCCCTACGGCTTTAGACGGACCAGGTACCATCTTTCTTCACCACATCCAGCATAAAAGCATAAAGATGATATAAACACCCTATTATGTTATTTTCTTAAGAACATTGTCATATGCTCATTTGTGATCTGGATCAAGTTAGAACTGCTGGGTGCTCCGGAACTGCACAGGTGTGGTATTAATTATTACAGGACTAAGGTTAATTTGTCTCCTTAGGCTGTACTGCAATGCCATTTGAGGTAACTCTTTTACCCCCAAACGACTTTTAGGACATAGTTTTCATGCTACCTAGATCTCTGTGCAATAACAACTTGAATTCCTGCTCTCACATTACTGCGCACCACTCCTTCAAAGCTGGTTGTTAATAAGAGGCAAAGCAAAGCCAGCAAAAAAATAAAGAAAAAAGGTGTTTTCTTTTTTGCTAAGACCAGCCCAGCTACCTGACCACAACACAGGGGAGCTGTACTGGCACAGCTGAAAGAACAGCAAAAGATGTGGAGCCTGGCAAGGGATGGGGAAAAGTGGGCACCTCTGCAGCGCTGACAGCACTGTGCCTTCCCGCTTGGTACCGAGCAGCCGTGGAAAGTGCTCTGCCACTCTCCTGCACTAGCGGGATGGCTATATTTAGGCAGCCCCTGTGTTTCAGGAGTCCTTTCAATCCAGGCCCTGATCTGCTAACAGATGAAGCTGGGGGTGGACAGTGATGGCCTTGAAGCGTGCAGCTGGTGGAAAGCTGCTCCTTTTGGGCCCTGCGCGACTCGGCGTCACCTGCGGTGACATCTACGCGTGCTTCCCTGTGCCGGGGTCCAGCTACGTGCCTGAGCCTCGCCTGCGTGTCAGGATGAGGGTACCTCACGTGGAGGTGTGAGGTAGCGGTGGTGGAAGCAGCAGAGGAGGAGAGGAGCGTAAGCTGGAGGAAGGCTGATTGCGTGGCATCCTTCTGTACACGGTCTGCTCCCAGTATGTGGTGTAATCACCAGCATGGGGAGAACAGGCAGTCTTTAAAGCCTCCTGACCTCCCTCTGGTCTTGGGAGCCCACTTGCAGCAGGAGAGCTGGACTGTGCAAAGCCTCCCTCAGCCTCGCTCGCTACTCTGTCCCCTGACATTTCCCACCCCACCGTGAGCCTCCCTCATGGACTTTCCTGGCCAAGGCGAGAACCATTTCCCCAGACAGTACAACGTGGCACATGTCTAACACTTCACGCTATCAAGTAGGTCAAAATCTACTCCCATTTTCCAGATTGGGAACGGGAGTGGAGGCAGGAAATGTGATGCCCCAAGGCGACGGGATGAATCACTAGCAGAAACAAAATGAAAATTCAGAACTTCCTGTCTCTTTACTCAGCTCCTTGAATACTGTTGATGATTAAGCTATTAAAAAGTTAGTGCAGTTGATGACCTCTACATCTCTGGTCAGTGATTAGGGCCCCAGCGTATTAAATGCGGAAAAGAATAAAACAAAGACAATTTCAAAGAACTGGGAAAAAAAAAAAAAAAAAGAGGGCAAGGAATTTCTTTTGTGGCTGGAACATAAATGTTGGGTTCCCATACTCCCACAGTGCCTCTTCCAGTAAGGAAGGAAGTTTCTCTAGTTCTACCCCTGCGGGTCCACCGAGAGTTGAAATTGGCTTAAGCCACAGCTACCACCAAGAGGCAATGCTACGGTGACACTGCCTCCCCTGCACGCAGTTTCTGACCCCCCTCCCTCTTGTCAACACGACCGCTCACGCAGGCACACGATGAACCAGCCCGGGGAACTGCAACCGTAACGATTCTTTTCCTTTCCTGCGCTACCTTTGCTATGAGTCCTGGCTCACTGCACAGCTGTATGAACCGCTGGCGCTGACACAAGGGACGGGGTGCCGGAGGATATAGGAACAAAAGGCCGGAGGACGGGAGGCTCAGCCTCCCTCCTTCAGGGATGCTGAAACTGCTCAGGAAACTACAGCTCCTCTGTTCCCTCCGCTGCTGGGAGCAGAGCGAGCAGGGACGGGTACAACCGTGTCTGAGGGTGACAGAAAGCAGCCCGCTGGCCCTGCAGCTTTCTCCTCCTTTGTTCCTGAACAGATGGAGCTGACTCAGATTTTTTGATGCTTGTACTTAGTTTGTCATTAGAAGACACAGTCATTTACTGCTCTGCGTGTGGGGTGACTATCCACAGGGCTGAAATTGCTTTTCCTTGCATTTCATCTGCATTATGATTCCCGATGGCCGTCTCACTCCGTCTCCTTCAGGGGTGCTGGTTTCACCCTGTGAGGAAGAGTTCAAACAGACGGCTCATCATCTTCCCAGTGGTTTTAGGTTTGGTCTTTTAACCTTTAGACTTTCCAAACTGGGTAAGTATGCTGCGCTGGTGAAGAGCATGACGAACATGTGAACAGAGTGGTTTTGGCCGCAGCCAGAGAGACTTCTTCCTCAAGAAAGCAACCCTTTCATCCCTCCGCTTGTGTAGGAAGGAAAAGGACGGTGAGGCGGTGCGGTGCTTCACCCCGGGGACTAGCAGGAAGCTCTCCTGTGGCATTTACTGCTTCATGAAAGCTATTTTTTCCCCTAAAGTTAAGGGATGTGCCAATTTTCAAGGATTTACAATCTTGTCCTTAGCCATTTTGCTTCTTTAGCGGCCTTCTGCTATAATACTAAAACAAACCAAAGAACAAAACTCACTATAATAAAATACAAGCTCAAAGCAGAAAGGGGACACTATGGTGGAGCCACATCAGAGCTATAATGGTAAAAATGTATTTGGGCTCAGAGCCCCAGGTCTATAAAACTCAGACTGTATTTTTTAAGGGCACAAGAAAGGTGTTACATACAGGGTTTGGAAAACTTGCAGTTCAGGGTTTGGGCTTGAAAATCTCTGCAGCATCCAGAAGTACACAGCAACAGTCTCTGAGGTAGTATTACCACTATGGAAAGGGACTGTGGAGTTATAATAGACATGTTCCACAGAAATGGCATTTTCATACTCAACAACAGTGGAAAAAGGGAGTATCAGGAGAGGACTGGAAACCAGGATATCGCCATGACTCTGCATGGGGAACCCATTGTGAACACGATATGGAAATCCATTCCCCTGTCTTAAAAAAAAAAGGCCTTAGAAGCAGAAATGGTTCAATGAAGGGCAAGTATGGAATGGCTTCCATTCCTGGTATCACTAAAAAACTTGCTAGCCGGCAAAAACTGAGGGGGAACACAACAGAAGTCTATAAAAGAAATGAATGTAATGGAGAAAATGAATATGAAAGGATTATTGTCTCTTCCAACACGAGACCCAGCAGAGGGTTCTTGCAATCCAGCAGATGTTAGTTCAAAGCCAATGAACAAAGGTGGGCTCCACATGACAAGCAGCTAGTTCATCTTTGGAACTCGCCTGCCACAGGACACTGTAAGAGCCAGAAGCTTTTACGAGTCCACAAAGCAAATGGGCAATCTAATGGAAGGAACAAAATCATCAGAGACCATGAAATGCAGTGACACCAAGTGCTGCTGAAGAACCCCCTGAGCTGCAGAGAGCTGGGAGGATGCCCCAGGGAAGTATCGCTGGGTGGTTAAAATATCCCTGTGCTCTCCCCTCGGCATTCACCACTGGCTCCATCTGGAGATGGGACACTGGGCTAGATGGGCAACGGGTCTGACCCACCAAGGCTGCTCTTATGCATAAAAAGGCAGAGTTAAATAAGCCACGTAATGCAAACCAGGCCGTTGATAATAAATCTTTGCGGAAATCCACTTTTCAAAACTTATTGCGTCTCTAGACCTGATCCTACTACTGTGTGCACGCACTCAGGTGGACCCAGCATCGAGCCCATTTGAAATCATTTGCCTTCTTACAACTATAGGTTCCTGTACAGAGAAAACAGTTGCCTGGTCGAGGCCTGAGTTTCATTTCTTTGTAACTACACTTTAAGTGAAAATGAAGTACACCATTAAACTGTTATGGTAATTTATCCTTGCACTTTCTGCTCAACAGGTTTGCGTTGTTTTAAAAGTATGTTTCTGTGATACTTATAGCTATGTATATGTAATTTTGTGGTTCAGGGAGAAGAAACAGGAAAACCTGGGTTCCCACAGGAAACATAACTCGACCTCTTGCAGGCAGGTAACATTTTTGCCATATCAGTGTGATAAAGAACTTCAATGAGAGACAAATCCTGCCAAGGTTTACACCTGCGTGCAACTGCCTGACGTGACGAGCTCGAGAGAGGTTAATGAGATTTTTCCACGGTTCAGATTCTGCTGGAGGATGCTTCTGGGCGGGAACGGAGCCTGAGACAGTTCGGGCTGTCAGCAAACGATGAGTTAAAATGCCACCTGACGAGCCTTGGATCTGGTTCTGGAGGCTAGGATTTGTCTCCGTTTCTGCAAAGGTCTCCCATGGGGCAGGAACGCTTTTCCTGTGGGCCTGGGGTCTTAGCAAGGGGGGGGGGGGGGGGAAGAGAAAATCAGATGTTGCCGATCATCTCACTGGGGATGGGAAGGGAATATACCCTACCCTCCCCCGGGTAGCACCAACCACCCTTGTGCCCCTTTTTTTGTTATTATTTCCAACAAGCGCCTCGCAATGCTGTGTCTCCCCCCACGCACGCCGCGGCGGGAGCAGCAGGGCGGCAAGCAGCCCCCCCCCCCTTGCCCACCCCACGGGGCAGAGACAGGGTGGGCTACCCACAGAGCGCGACCCACCCCGTCCAGTCGCCAAACCCCCACGGCCCCACCGCGGACACGCGTGGGCCTCCCCACCGCGGACACGCGTGGAGCTCCCCACCGGGCGGCAGCGGGGGGGGGGGGCGGACGACCACCCTCTCGCCGTCGGGGCTATTGTTGGGCGGCGGCGGGGCGGGGAGGGCTGCCGGGGCCGCCCCCCGCGCCGTCCTCCCCCGCTCGTTCTCTCCCCGCGAGTTTACCCAGCAGTGCTTTGGGGCGGGCGCGTTTCCGCCGGTTTTTCCTGTTGGAGAAGGGAAGGGGGAGCTGTTTTCTCTCTCTCTCTCTTTCTCCCCCCCCCCCCCCCCCCCTTGCTCGCAGTATATTTTCTATCCCTTTTCTCCTCCTCCTCCTCCTCCTCCTCCTCCTCCTCCTCCCCGGCTATCTTTGTCTGGCTCGCAGCTCCCCGCTCCAGCCCCGACCCGCCGGTGCCCGCGGCCGTTTCACGCGAGGGCAGCGCCGCGGGAAAGGGCTCGGAGGCGGCGGGGGCTCCGCCGCGGCGCTGGGCGTGAACCCCCCCCCCCCCTTTTCCCCCTTTCCCTCCCCCCTTTCTCCCTTCCCTTCCCTTCCCTCCCTCCATGCGAGAGCGGGGCCGCCGTTGCCGGTTCCCGGCGTGATCGCCGGGCCGTGCCGTGCCATGCCCGGGCGAGGGGAGCCCCGAGAGGCTGCCAGAGGCTGCCGGCCCCGGCGCCGCTCCTGCCGCCGCCGCCGCGACATGGTGTGAGCCCGCTGCCGCCGGGGACGCGCGGGCACCCACCCACCCATCCATCCATCCCTCCATTCACCCACCCACCCATCGACCGGCCGGCCAGGGCACCGCCGCCCGCCTCGGGGAGGGGGGTTCCAGCCCCGCACTGCACCGCGGGGAGACAGGCGTCCCGCAGCACCCCCTCTCCTTCCTTCCTTCCTCCTTCACCTCCCCCTCCTCCTCCTCCTCCTCCTCCTCCCACCATCCATCTATCTATCCATCATCCCCCCCCCCCCGCCAACCCCTCCCAATGCTGAAGAGTTTCAACCCGGCGGGGCTGGAGTGAAGAAGGGAAGGGCGGAGGGGAGGAGAGGAGCGGAGCTCCGCGCAATTCACAGCTGCTTCGGGGAGCGGGGGGGCGGCCTCGCTATTATTTAACAGAGAAGAAAAAAAAAAATACAAATACAAAAAAAAAAGGAAGGAAAAAAAAAAAACCCCGACGGGAAAATGGCGAACGATTCTCCTGCAAAAAGTCTGGTGGATATCGACCTTTCCTCCCTGCGGGTGAGTGCCGGGGCGGGGGGCACCCCCCCACCCCGCTCCTTCTCCGGGGGCGGGCGCGCCCCTTCGCCGGGGCTGCCGGGGGTGGGAGCGGCCGGGGCCGGGGCTTCGTTCGCCGGGGCCGGGGCCCCGTTGTCGGGGTGCGGGGGAGCGGTGGGGGCGTAGGGGGGAGCCCCCGCGGGGGCCGGCGGGGGGGGGGGGGAGCGCGGCCCTGGGCTGCTTTTTCCTTTGTTTGCATGTATTGGCATGTGCGTGGAAAAAACAGGGCGCAACAGCTGCACGCCGCCAGCAGCCGGGCTCGTTCGCTGGGCTCTGCCAGCAGCCATCGCCTGACAAAAATGTAACCCCCCTTCTCTTCTCCCCCCCCCGCCCCTTTTGCCCCTTCTTCCTCCCCCCCTCCCCTTCCCCAGGACCCCGCTGGGATTTTTGAGCTGGTGGAAGTGGTTGGCAATGGCACGTACGGGCAAGTCTACAAGGTTTGTGGCAGAATTTCTTCTCCTTTTATTATTGCCATTTTTCTAGAGGTGTAGCCGGTGTCTCTGCCGGGCTGAGCGCAGGGCTGAGGGCGAGCCACCCGCTGTGGCAGGCGGAACAGTTAGGGATGATAAAAATGTTGTCCTTGTCATTGTTGCTGCCCGTGACAAGTTTGTCAGCCTCTTGGCTTCTCTTTTTCCAGAGGGGCATAAATTACTCTCCCAAGTACCCCTCCTGAAATGATGAAATAGTGCCTTATTGTCCTTTTTGCCCCCTACTCCCCCCCTCCAGAGACGTGACCAAACCGAGCGGACCCTGTCAGAGGGTGTCCGGGCTGTACAAAGAGGTCCACGGGCTTATTCAAAATTGCTGCTGGAAGTCCTCGTGGAAGTTACTGCTGCTGCTGCGGTGACTTTAGACAAAGGCATTGGCCTTCATTAAAATTGTCACCCGGTTTCCTTGTTGGAAAACCTTCAAAGTGCTGAAGCTGTCGAGTCGGGGGTGAGTGGTGCTGCATCCGATCCCACTGCGCTGTGCAGCGCAGCGATGGGGCGGGCAGCCTGACAATAATAAGCGATCGAAGCAGGGAAGCTTATTTCGTGAAAATCAGAATTCCCAGAATAACCTGTTTGACAAGTGTATGACTTTAAAAAAAATAGAAATCGGAGAGTGCCCATGTGGGTGTGAAACTAGCCTACTTTTTTTTTTTTTTTTTTCCCCCCCCTCCACTGTGCAGTCAGTGGAACAAACAAATCTTGAGATTGCATGACTTTGCAGTGAGTGCTAGCTACCAGGATGACTAATTATTCACACAGTCTTAATATTTGGCTAAAGACTGAAGGCTCTAGCCTTAAACTGGGTAGAAATGCGAGGCACATTTGCAGAGGGAAGGAGAGATAACTGAAAGTAAGCGAGTATGCCTAGTTGCTTTTGTTGGGTTTGGGTTTTTTTTGTTGGTTTTTTTGCAGTATAGTTGGTGAGTTTCCCTGATGACAAGATACTGCTCCTTGCAGCTCCAGTAACTAAATAAAGCACTTTGGTGCCTCTTCTGCAAATGAAACACATGTTGGTTTGTTTTGAGGGCGTGAACCTCAGCCTTCATGGTGGAGAAGTAGTCTGTCTGCGCAGCGTGCGCGTTGCATTTTAAGACCAGAAGTGGAATAACCAGACTGCTGCTGTTGGCAGAAAGCTGGAAAAAAGGATGTGGGTCAAAAAGCCAGAGGAGGAGGGGGGGATGAGTGAGAAGCTGCACTTTGACACCACCTTGACTGTTTAATTTTTTTCTGACATTTTTTCCTGACAAATTGAATGACACTATTTAGTTTTTTTCTGTAATCCTTCTGCTCCCAGAGCTTGCATCACCTGAACCCTTCTTACAAAAAAAAAAAAAAAAAAGTAGGGCGTGAATGTGTGACTTGAAACGCTCCTGTTAATTATTGCAATTTGGTGCATTGTTTCTCGGCTTACTTGTTAATGCTTTGACTTAATGAGCGAAGTCGTCGGTGGTTTAACAGTCTTGACAGTAGAAATTTTAGATTTAATTTTCCTTAAGGATGCTAGAACTTTCCTGGAATAGTTAGCGTTAGAGATGAAAATCAGCACGTGCATTTATTGACTTGGGAGAGTGGATGAACACCTGAGGTCTAAGGGCATCGGTGTCACTCTGTAAGAGGGGGAGCAGCAGGCGGTTTCTGTCAGGGCACTAGGCTTAGTGTGTGTCTGACAAGATTTCTCCTGCCCTTCCTCACTGGTTAGACAACGGTGGCAATGTTTCCTCCTGCCTGGTAACGGAGGGCATGGTGGTTTGGGTGCCAGGAATAAAAGAAATAGGTAAATGCTGCTTTGCTATGGAGCCTGTCAGACAGTAGTAGATTGACAGGTGTGTAAGTTTGGATTGGCACTGCTACTCCTTAAGCATTTGTCCGCATTTGTGTACATAGTCTTAAAATGTGGACGCCTAACAGGGTTGTACGTAAACAAAAAATACCAAAACAAAAAACTTCCTTGCTGTGATTAAACCTCGGCATTCTTCTTAAAAGAGTGCAGTAATGTAAAAAAAATAATCAGTGCAATAGCAGTGCAGTAGTATCTAACTTTTCTCAGCCGCTTTTTTGTTAGGAAAAATGCTCCCGGGACACCCAGAGATGAAGCTGTGTGTATGTTTTGAGGGCTTTCGGAGGAACTGCATAACCGAGGGAAAAACGTGGTTACGCTGTGTTTTCTTGTCGCCTTCCGCTTTCCTCCTACCCAGCAACCTCTCCTTGAAATCCCTCTTCCCAGACGGTTTTATTTCCCTTTTAACCAGTCTGTCATCCCAAGGGACTGGCAGGGGTTAGGTTGTCTTTGAAGAGCCACGTCCCGGAGATCTCCGGGGTACTGCTAGTTTGATGTACTTCCACATTTGTGTATCGGCATCAGCGATGATGTCACCGGGACGCGGGGAGTGGGATTGGCTGGCTACCTGCCACTGCGGGGAGGACGGAGGGAGCGGGAGAGGGCATGACGTTATCTCTTTGTCTAGCTCATACACCCCGGCGATGATACCGAAGGTCGTTTTGCCTCGCTGGGGAGTCTGCTTTCCAGCGGTGGTGGGAAGGAGACCGCGCTGACCTGTTGAAAAGCAGGAAAGAGTCCTGGTTTTCTCCTCTTTGCCTTCGCCGAGCTTGCTGGAAATAGCTTCGAGCGATCTGGCTAGTGATATTTCTATAGATAGTTCGGCCTTAGGTATTTATTTAGGTATATATAGGTGCAGAGATGAATATAAGCTCATGAAATAGGAGGGCAGCCCTTAGTTGCTTGGCACCTAAATGCAAGTGAAGTTACTCCCTGTCACAGAGCAGTGTGGATCCTCCTGGGATTTTATGCCGTTAAATGGGTTGGCTGATGTGGAGCGTACTGGGGGCCCGGGACCTCGGCGGTGAAGTATTAAAAATACAAAGTTTTCAGCCGCTCTGCTTAAAGCCTATAGAGTTTATGTTATTTTCATCTTCACAAGCTCGCTTACAGCTCTCCTGTGTGAAGGAGCCTTGTGTTTCAAGAGGAGCTTGTTACACAGCGGTGCATCGGGGAAAAAACTGAGCCCCGGGTTCCCCGGCCCTGGGTGCCCAAAAGGAACGGGCTGTTTTGGGGAAGTCTTTGCCCGGCGCAGGGGAAGGGGAAGGGGCAGCGGCGGGGCTGGCTCGTTCATCCTGGGGCAAAGCAGAGCTCCTCTGCTGCTTATCTGAAATCCTGGGGAATGAAAGGCCAGCCTGGAAGTTGTTCGCCCTTTGGTAGTTGGTTCGAAATCTGAGGATGATGGCACGGAAGGAAGAAGGAGGCTTCTGCAAGTTAGAAAGCAAAGGGTTAAACGTTGCAAAGTACAGCAAGCGGAGTTCCCTCGGAGCTGGTGCAGAAATGACTGGCCGAGGAACCCCCTGAGCCTGTAGTTTAACACTTTTAAGGAGCCCCACGCCTCTGCTGGAGTTTGGGAAGAGAAATTTCCCTTCCACCAGGTTGGTATCAGCTGCTGGGAGCCAGAGGCAAGTGCGGGCTTGCCCGCAGCAGGCAGAGCTGGCAGAGGAGCCCACTGGCCCCGAAGCCCTCTTGTAAGCCCCAGAGTAGCGATGTACCACCTTTAAGCAGCAGAGATGTGAGCAGGGGATGATGGGGATGGCACAGAATTCAGCAGAAAAGTGGTTTGAGCCTGTAGTTGTGCTTTTTGTGCCCTGCTGCTGCGTTGTGGGATGGCTGTGCCACCACTCTCCTTTCCTCCTGAGCTCCGTCCTGCTTTATCAGAGCACTTCAGCGTAACTGGAACTTGTAGCCGGCTTACCAAATGATTAGCTGCCTTAAGGACTTTTTTTTTGATCTTTTGCAAATAGTGGAGAAGCATTTTTAGCATTGCTGCGGTTAGATTTTAGTTTTTCGCATCCAGTAGTAAGCTTAATTTGAAGTTTGGCTCACACGAAATGAAAACACTCCCGAAATTTGCCTCGAGATAAGATTCGAACTGGGTGTTTGCTTCCCTTCTTTTTTTAATGCAAAAATGACCTGTGAACTAAAGGCATTGGTTAATATTTTGCAGATTTTAAAATCGCTACCGTCTGATCGTTCATAGAGGCATAAGGCTTACTAATTTTGCAATTGAGACTGAACTGTGTTAACTTGCTTAGTCACTTTCTCTTTGGTTTTTTTGTGTGTGTGTGTACGTGTTTTTAAAGACAGCTAACACTTTAAAATAGCTGTTGTGAGTGTGCTGTTACCTCTCACAGATAGGCATCGTAATTCTCTTGCAGCAGCAATGACTGGGGGGAAGGATGTTTTTGTGTGAGTTCTGAGGCATAACAGGAGTGCACCAGAAAGCTGAGAATTAGGGATGATACTGCTAATTGCCCTCAACGCAGGCTGGTGTGGCTTTCTAAGAGCCTTGTAATAGTTAATTCATAGTGAAGGCTTCTTTTGTTGATTTATGTTGCAGCCTTCCAAAACTGCATGTAAATGATGTGTATTGTCTAACTGCTGGCTCATAAAAGGAAATGATGTAAGATGTGATCGTTTAAATGCTGATTTGAAAATAAATTAAAACTTGGATAAATGTTTTCCCACGCTAAGGATACTCTATTTTTGTCTTAATGGACTTTCTATCTTACAAGGTGACTGTGTTAGGGGGTAGGAAGAGAGGACAGTGCTTGGTATTCTCTACTAACTCAGTTGAATTTTTTTTTTCCCCTCCCTCTCCCCTTTCTTTCTCTCGCTGCTAAAGGGACATCATTGTGGATTCAAATGATTTTGTTAAACATGAATACAATTCCAGTCTTATCGCTATAAAGACAAACTGTACTGAGGATCAGTGAGGTCACTGGCTTTCAGGAACTGGTCCAGACCAGCTCTCTTAAGTATGAACTGCCCTTCTTCTGATTTTTCATGGATTGTGTTGCAAAGGGAGAGTTTGGCGTTGGAGAAATCGGGAAGGACCAGGCAGCAGCTGGAGTACTGGCATTTCTCTGGGTCCTGCGGCTAGATGTTTGCTCCCCTGTCCTCCCCCAAATTGGCTGAACTTTTGACCAGTTCTCCATCACCCAAATCCTTCTTAATTAAATATACAAAAGCTAGGCAGGTGGCCAGTGGGGATTACTGATATTTATTTTTATTAAAAAAAAAAAAAAAGAAAAAGAGAAAAGAAAGCAACCTGCCAATTGTGGGTAACCACATGTCCCTTTTGTTCTTCCTCCCCCAGTCCATCTGTCTGTTTGTCAAAACGTCTTTTTTTTTATGTATCTTGTCTTAAATCAAATTGCAGGCTCCTGGGACAGGGACTCCTTATTCCTGGAGTAACGAGAAGAGGGCCTGGCACTCTGGGACCTGGGTGTGTGCAGGGCTTCGAGGTGATGGATGTAACAAAATACAGTCCAGACTCTTATGCTGACTCCTAGGAAATTTTTTCAGCTTTCTGTAGGAAGATTTTTCAACTGATGTGGATAAAATTTCAGTTGAAATCATCTCATACTCTCTCCTTGCTTTTTGTGCATGTGTGCTCTCTCCCCGTTGGCAATGGTTGGGTCATTTCCCCTGGTTTGCGAAGGCTGATGGTTTTCCCCATGAAGGTCTCTGCACCTTGCTCCAGGCCTGGGGAAGGTGAGCTTTATTCATACAGCCCAGGATAGGGATTTTTATTAGTTTAGGGATATTAAAGAAAGAAGGGGAGAAAAAGAGGAACGTGCACCTTCCGTTTCCTTGCTTTCTTTTTGCTCTCTCCTGGTAATGGAAATTTTGGTGACATGTTATCAACTTCCAGGCACCAAAACCTCAGCGGCAGTGTGCAGAAATGCTTTTTTTGGCCTCTGTGATGATGGCAGGTCCGCACCTCCCACCCTAGGGGATGATGTAGAGGAATGTCCCCAAAGGGAATCCAGCATTACAAGAGGTGTTCACCCTTTGCATTTCCCTGCCTTCAGCGTATACATTTTTTAATATAAATTTTTGGACTAGAATGCTAGCTGACTTTTCTCATGTGGTCTAGCATGTGTTTGTGTATACACATTATGTTCTAGTCATCTTCTTTTCAAGTGGTACTTTCTGTTGCAAGAGTGATTTCAGCCGGGTAGGTTGTGTACCTGCCTTCTCAAGTTCTGTTTTCCTTGGAGGAAAGGGGTATTTTTGTTTTTTCCCGTTTCACATTTCTGACTGTACACTCTGGCTCCGCCAGAAGTATTTCTCCCTGCCTTTGGATGACGTTGATATCTAAGCTCAATAGCATTGACTTGCACAATATGAGCTTGACTGTAGTCAAAAGTTACAGTAAGATCCTTATCTGCGGCGTTATTTTAGGTCCCAGTCCAACTCCCACTGGAGCTGGTGGAAAGAATTCAACTTGCTTGAACGAGAGGTGGGTTTGGGAGGCGATCTCATAGCTTTGTATGAGAGTTTTCTTATCACATACCTTGCATTTGTAGCATTATGGGTCCATGATTGTTTCTCAGGTCGGCACAGGCTCAAAAAAAGAGACTGTTGGCTCTAAAATCGGGCAACTATGGGAAGGGGGAGGAAAAAACCCACAACTGTGTGTACTTCTTGGGAACCTTGAGGAGCTTTGAATGTAGAGGACTTGGAGAATTTGACACTGCGTCTCAGTATTACTTTCAAAGTGTATTTTCTGCCTTGGACGTGGTGTGAAACACTTGCATGGAGGCACAAAATGACACTGATTATGAACTGCAGAGTGCTGCCAAATGGTCAATATGCTGTTGTGAAGTTCATGATGCCTCCTCCTAACCCTCACTCCTGGTCCCCTGTCCTCTCCCGAGCAAGGCTTGATGTATCTCCTCCTGGATGGCCACTGGGCTCAGCAGTCCCAACTTCTGTGGGATGTATTTCAGTGTTAGAAAAAGGACAGAGCAGCTTTCTCAAAGAGAAGCGAGTACAGACTGGAGACACAATAGTCCTGCAGGCAGAGCAGTCCCTTGCTCTGCTGGGCTTTGCTGTCCTGCAGCAGAGTGAAATCTGCTGTTCTGAATGTAATGAAGAGCTACAATTTGACCTCAGTGGTGTTGGTTTTAATTTGCTGCTGATTGGGAAACCTGTGAGAAGCGCCACTGAAGAAGGATGAAATCCCAGAGACTGGGGAATGGAGGTGCTCAGCCTTGCAGAGGTCTTGCACTTCTGAGGCACATAGAGACCAGATGGATGTATGAATGCAGTAGGCTTCTCTTCACTTGAGAAATTGGTGCTACGAACTCCTATCTCAAGTGCCTTGTGCAGCTCACTGTGGCAGGCATGAAGGGTGTTGACTTCTCCCTGGGGTTTTCCCATGCCGCCCTCCTTCTTGATCTTGCATCATACTGACAAGTGAAGGACCAAGTCTACAGGAAGATATGGAGTTAGAACGAGGGTAGGACAGCTCAGAGAGAAGCAGTCTACTGAAGGTGAATTTACGGTGGGAATCAGAGGGTGAAGAAGGGGAAGCTGGCTTAAAGATTGAAGATGAATTAGTGGGCTACTCATAGTTGTGGGAGACAAAAAGTAGTGTGGAGTTGGGGAAGTGCTTAATATAAGGGACAGCTTAATTGTCAGTAGAAATACATTAGCATATGTAATTTATATTAAAATATATATATATTTATATATTATGAAAGAGATTAGCTTTTACCCGTGGCAGTTCGCTGGCTTTCACTAGCCAGCCAAGCTTTGGGCTTATGCACACCAGGGGAAGGTTTATTGACACAGGGTTTTTGTGCTGATTTCAGAATGGCTGGGGCTGACAAGACCTCCCTCGGCCCACCTAGCTGTGTTGTGACCATGTGCCAGAATAAGTGATGTCTTTTGAGGGAAGATTGTTTAACACTCCTGGCAAAATGCTTCTTTCCCACTGAAGCTGCGCCTCCCTGGGTTGCTCTGCCACTGTAGCTGTCATTATCGCTATACAAACAGGACACTGCAAGTGCCAACAGGTCCTGATCAGCCTGTCTAGTAATAAAACAGCTAATGTGGTAAAACTCCCAACGTGGATGCAGTTATACTGGTATTGTAGTGCTTATCTGGTATGTCTCCGTCCCCTCCCTTTGGAGCTGTCCCATGGCGCGTAGGTAAGAGCTCTCTGTGCAGGCATTGCAGTGACTCACGGGTTTGTACCTGTGGCTGAAGGAGCTACATGGGCTGTAGGCGCACTCTTCCCGGAGCAGAGCAGCACTGCCCCTGGAGAAGGTCTGCTGTGGGCTGCGATCAGCAATGCAGCTGCTGGGGTTTGGTGGTACGCCACGGCCCCTCGTCTGCTTCCCCCCCTGCCCCTTGTGTGCCTCGAGAGCCCCAGTAACTCCCTGGCTTTGGGGCTGCTGGTGAGGTCTGCTTGCTTAATGCTCTTCCCACCACCCTGGCCGGGGAAGTCCTAAAAGATCCCTGTGGGCACTTTGTATTTGCAGCTTTGGAGGCGTGAGTGCTGCCCTGCTCCTTACCTCCCTCCGAAGGCTTTGCTTCTTCCAGTGCCACTCTCCGTATGGAAATGCTGGTCCTCATGTCCATGCGTAACGCCCGTCTGCCTGGTCTTTGGCTCCTCACTCTGTGTTGTATTATCCCCAAAAGTGGCTTTTCTTTTTGGTATGCCTGTGGAGTTCACCTTAGCTTCACTGGATGTTTTAGGGCTCTGAAAATCGGACTCATTTTAGGTTTGAATGTTTGGGTTATCATCTTCTTATGTTGTACCAGTCCATGCTATGGACTTGTTGGCTCTGGTTCCTGCACCTGGCAGCTTCACCAGAGGACAGAGGTGAAATGGGAGGATGTTACTTAAAAAGAACGGCAGCAGCTTGAAACACTCAGTTGCACCAAATCTGAGTTTTTATTAACTTCCTGAGAACTAGCAAGGCAATAGTTTACTCCTGCTGATTTACCTCAAAGCTGATGCACTTTTTTGGAGATTTTTGCATTTGGAACTGTTAAAAATTACTTGAAGTCTTAAAAATACAGCAGTCAATTCCAGTTAAGCTCTGGTAGTTTCAGTTGCTTCTTCCGAGGATTTTGTGAGAGTAGCTGTAGGGGATGACAGTGGGCAAGAGTTCATGGTTCTAATTTAGGCAGTAAGCTCAAACCAAAATAAACTTGTCTCAAAACCTGCCCCGTACACTTCGAGCTATCTAGTGGTATTAGGTTGTTTTGTTTTCAAACCCAGGAAAGAAAAGCTTAAGGTCCATGGGCCTTAATGTGTTATAGTAAAGTATACTGTGCCGTACTTGGGTTTATGTATCTTAAAGTCTGGTGGCCTCCCAACATTACTGGAATTCATTATTTTTCTTCATTTTTGTGCTGCATAAGGAAAATTCAGTAGAATACCTAAAAGGTAGCACAACTGTACCCAACTTGGAAGGCTGTTGTCAAGAGAGAATACTTGTACCTGAATTATAAGCCCTTGCAGCAGGGGTACATAAAGAAAATCAAAATGCTGATGAACCCTTAGCTGTAGTCCACTAGCCTGTGCTACTGCAGCAATCAAAATAATTCTTGGGGGAACTGGCGCAGCAGTGTTTGCCTATAATGATGAGTTGTTTGCCGACTGGAAGCCCTAACTGAGTTTCTTTTGTGCTTCTCCAAAAAACTGATAGTGCTGTGTATCTCCAGTTATTTTATGGTGGCCTGATAGGTGAAAAATGCATTTTGTAGCGAGAGCTACAGATATGCATGTCTTGGTCAGTAATTTACAGCTTGTTTCTGCGCAGTGAGCTTGGCTAGTACTTCTGAACGGTGCTTAAGTAGGTGGGCTGCCTACTGTCCGTTCACTGTCTGAATCTGAGCTATGTGCTCTAGGACTCACAGTGGAGAGAAATAGGACAGGGAATGGCCTCTGGAGATAACTACCCTAGGACGAGATAAATTGCTCTTTACCTGAGTCTTTGTCTGTTAATTGTAATGGGAACTTAGGATGAATGTCTCAGTTGTATGTCTTCTAGATGTCTAAGGTTGGACAGGTTGACCCCACTCTGTCCCATGCATGTAGTAGCTCCTACAGTCCATCTTCTTTGTGGGATATATAGTAGGAGTGAAGATGCCTTTGTAAGTGGATGTGTGAATGACATGTAAAACCCCTCTTGCCCATCACTGGAAGGGAAGCATCCCTTTTCTGAGAAGACTCATAAATAAGTGACCTGGTTTTGCATGCACTTGCCAAGAGGTGAGTGTGTTTGCCCTCAGCTAGTATCTCTGCACTCTTACATGAAGGCTGGGAAATTAGATGTAGACAAATTTATTTCTGCAGAACTTCTGAGGGATCTGGTTGAGAAGAACTATCAGTGTGAAAAGCAGTCAATGCCTCCTGTCTCCTCTCTGTGCCCTCACCAGTAAGCGCTGGTGTCTTTCCTGTTCAGATAAATTATACTTCTGCAGAGAACGTGTTTATTCTAGGTTACTGTTTTTCAGGAGAGAACTATAGAAATACTTTAACTCTTTTGATGATGTTGATAAGGGTTGTAATTAAGTGCCTGACATTCAAGCTGTTTTTTCAAAGGTGTTCTTCTCTGCAAGGTATCCTTTCCCATCAAACCTGTTTGGGGTTTTTGTTTTGTTTTTCTTTTTTTCCCCCAGCCATGTCATTATATTGCTTCTCCGTAGCTGTAAGCTCAGCTAGTAGAATTCAATCTGGTTGTGAATCTTATTTTTAAATCTCAATCTGTTGTAAATCTGAGTATCTTTTCTCTAATTAACACTTGGGTTTTTTTGAGGCAATATACTGCATGTTCCTTCAGCAGCTACAGCGGACGTTCCTGAAGTACTTGAAGTTTCATATTCCACAGCATTTGTTAAACCGAACTGTCAATTGCGTGGAAATCTCCCGTATAAACACAGAAAGAAGCGGAGCTCTTGTGTGCTTCTCCTCTGATACTCAAGTTATCCACTGTGCTTTACTTCAGGGTGAGGATATGGGAGGGAAGTACAGCGGGGAACTGGAATTCATTCCCAGCCACCCAGGAAATACGTGACAAAAGTACAATCCAAATCTCTGGACGCAAAGTTCTGTGCTTTAATCAAAAGAGATCCCTTCTTTGCCTTAGTGATAGCTGGGATCAGCTTTCATGCTTACCCAAGCCAAAGAGGAGGAAGAGTTTGCATATTGACCCTCCGGTCTCTTAAGAGCTGTCCAAAGGAAAGGGCTAAATTTCTTGGGTGGCTGGGCAGGTGGGTGTTGTAGGGTGAGCCTCGTGGTACCCCTCCTTGTTTTACTTGTTTTTGCGGTGGAATTGTTACATGCTGTCTTGCAGTTGGTGAGGTTTCTGTTCAAATGAGTTTTGCAGGAAGGCCTGCACTGAATTGCTCGCGTTTAACTGTCTTGCTCTCTGTAACAGAGGTGAGGCAGGTATTAGGATATTTTACCATGACTAAACGGCAGCGTTAATACCTTTAAAATTGGTATATTGACGTTTATGGGCAGGTATCACATTACAGTGATAGCTTCAGGGGCCTTCTGCTGCGTATGAGAGCTCTTGGTTGATTTAGAAAGCAAATAAATAACATTTTAAAGCTACGCTAACATAATCAAGCATGTTAAACCGAAAATGCAAGGTGATGCTACATCCTTAGCTTACCCTACAATCCGCTGTTATTTCAGCAGATCAAGTTAACGATGTACTGTTGCAGGAGAAGGAACAAAAGGCACAGCGTTGAGAACTACAGGGAAGTCTCGGATGTAAAGGACCTCCCTGATTTCAGGGCAGGTGTTTTGTACACCAGCGCCATACCTCGCACCTGATGCGCTCGTCCCGGGGCGCGTTCGGAGGAGTCCCTGTGCCGCAGGGGTTGGGGCTTTGGCTTTGGCAGAGCTGGCACACCTCCAGGCTTCCTTAAATTGTCGCCTTCGCCTGTGTTTCTGGTGTGGTCTCGCGGGGGAAGAAAGAATGTCAGCCTATTAATAGTGACAGCACAGGCTTTCTCCTCTTCATCTGTTAAAAATCGCTGGAATGCTTTGAATAACAAATTACCGAAAAATCTTTTTTTTTTTTTTAATCTGAGTGTTAGGAAAGGTGCGCTTTGGTCCTTTCTTTCCCTCCCGTGAAATGCAATGAAATTCTCTGATCTGACTGGGCCTTGGGGGCTATGGAGAATGCTTTATGCAGCTCCCTCTGTGTGTTTTAGGTTCTCGCCAAGAGTTAAATTCTGGAGCGATGACAAGTGAATATGGAGAAAATGTTTCAAGTCATGTGAAAGAAATGTTACTTGCTAAATAACTTGAGTGTTAAAAGAAGGGATGGGAAAACCTATTCTTAGCCTTTGTGGAAGTCTTATATGGCAAGGAATGAAAATCTTTAATATTGACCTAATTTTATTTGTATTTAAGATCAAAGAGCTCTTGTGAATGAGTTGCTTGTCTTACATGTCACTGGCTTTATGGTTCTCTGAATGGCTTGAGGCAGTAAATCAGTCCTGAGTAATGCTACCTTTCCTTAGGTTTCCTCTGAGGTAATGGAAGAGTGCTCTGGTTTCCTCTTCAGGAATAAAAATATATTAGTTATTGAGCAGACTTCTTTCCAGCTAAGTTGCTGAGTTTGGAGGTGCCTTCTTATGGACCGAGTGTTGGGGCAGTGCTTGTGTTGGGTTTTGGGGAAGGAAAAGAGAAAGGGGCAATGAAACTGCTGTCAGTGACACTGCTGCTTCGGTCACAGATCAAGTCCTTGCTGCGATCAGGGTTTGACTTTGGAGCATCCTCTTCTGCTGCTGCTCTGCACCTCTTAGCTTTTCGATAACAAAGCATGTAGTCAGCATGTGCTGTTGTTGTAAGGAAATATGTTTTGTATACATACGGTGCGGTTGCACTGGGCTGTATGGGAAAGGGGAAGGTTTTATTTTGTGTTCCCCACCAGTAGGATTTCCTATTGCAGAAAGGAGGAGGGAAGGTTAAGCAGGCAGCTGGAATGCCTTGGGTAGTATCTGGTTACTTTATTCCAGCAGGGAGAGGGGTCCTGCTTGCTTATACAGTACAGGGCTGTGCTGAAAGCACCGCGTCTTGGAGATACCTTGACTTGCTGGAGAATCTACTGAGCCAGTAGCACCATAACGTGGGTTTTAGTCTGTCTCTGTAACTCACATTGGAGAAGATGGGAAAAGGCAATGTGAACAGCATTTCAAATCTGTAAAGATGTCATCAACTTAGTTTGTAGATCCTTGGGAGTTTGGAAACAAAGCCAGTAGCCTTGGGTATTGAAGTGTACCGTTACTGTTAATATCCGTTCATGCTGCAGGATCAATACGCTTCGGAGAAGAGGAGATGAAGTTCTTTTTGAGGGTGCCATCATCTGAACTGTTGTTGACTGATGTGAAATGGCACATGTACATGAAAACCCACGGAAGAGGGTGTGGGTGGTACAGTACCTCTGAGGTGGTAGTTTGCTCTGGTGAGCTTTGACTGCTGGTGGGTCTGTGTCAGTGGTGGTGGATGGTGCTGACTCGGCAGAGCCTCTTCTCACCCCCTCTGCTCGGAGCCGGTGCTTGTTGTGAGAGTGAGAGGTGCCCAATAAACAGGGAATCTCATAAAGCCACTTCTGTTGCTGAACTTTACCAAAACCTGGCTTTTTGTCAAGGTTAGCTGAAAAGTTGGGAGTGCATTTTCCTTCCAAGAACTCTTGGTTTAAAGCTCCATTAATTGTGTGTCAGTTACCATATGTGTTATGATAATAACCAAGAGTGGAAAGGACTAGATTTATTTTGGTAAACATTTCGCCTAGTAAAAATTTAATAGCTTGTCTGCCTTCAAAGGCCATTCCTTTTTTTCCTGTGCAGATTGTGCACCGTGCACCCAGCAGCAGTACAGAGTGTTTCCCAGAGAGCCGTGCTTATAACCTGACCTTGAGATGCTGCGCTTCCCCGGAGAAGGACGGGGCTGTTCCGAGGATGCTCAGTCCTAGGTTTTTCTTTGCAGGGTGCAGATTGGGTTCGCCTCTGCTGCACTGAATTCTGCGGATTTCTTTTAATAGTGACTATGGACAGCTTTGAAAGATGATAAAAACAAC
Source organism: Haliaeetus albicilla (assembly GCF_947461875.1). Classification (NCBI taxonomy): domain Eukaryota; kingdom Metazoa; phylum Chordata; class Aves; order Accipitriformes; family Accipitridae; genus Haliaeetus; species Haliaeetus albicilla. The sequence goes on from NC_091507.1 coordinate 17,500,475, forward strand.
ACGCTGAAATGACTAGGGACTTGCGTCTGAATCACAGTCGTCAGCAAAACCACCTAGTTTCGGGAACCGTTCTGCGTGACGGCAGAAAAAGTCTTGTGAGCGCCTGAGCCAAACTTCTCTTCAACAGATACATGATTTCATGATTTGAATGTTGTGAGGGAAATGTTTTGAATGTCTTTGCTGTCTTAGGCTGGCAGGAATAATATCCTTAACAGATTATGCAGACTGCCTGTGTATTTATAATTTGAGGCGTAAATGTCATTTGAGAGAAGAAGTGCGGTGGAATAAGAGCATGGTAGAGGTAGTCCTTCTTACTGCAGTGTTCAGGTGTATATTGGTTTAGTTTAGGTTATTTTTCTAAAGCTAGAAGTACTTTGCCTGTCCAGGATCCAGGCCCCAGCTGCTGAAGTCAGTGGAAGTAAACTGGGTATCAGCTTGGCTCTGCAGCTTGGGGTTACCGCCATGGGCAAAGGCTTGCACATTTTGGGTTCGAGACAGTGTTCCCTCATCAGACTTGAGAGAAAAAAGTATTGTTTCTAGAAATAGCACTTTTTGGAAGTGCCTTACATCTTAAACTTCTTTGACTTATTCTTTAATCTTTTCTCATAGAAAGAATTTTCTATTTTTCCCCTTTTTCTAGTGGTGGCAGGTTTCTCTCCCTTTCTGTGGTTTGTTTTGTCCTTCTTGCTCTCTTCCCTCATACTCATCTGATGTGGGTGAATTCCTCCTGCTGCTCTCCCTTCCTCTAAACTCTACACTCATCATCCTTTGCATTTCTTCCTGTAGGCTTGTCTGTGGCTTTTTTTCTTTTTTTGGTATAAAAGTAAGTAACAAATAGAAAGGATATGGTTAAATCCGCATGACCTCTGGTATTGGCTGTAGTTCTGCCAAGGTGAGTGAGGTTTGTTTGTTTGTTTTTTCATTAATGTGTTTCTCCACACGCATTCTGTACCTTCTTTAGATCTTTTTTTGTGGTCTCTTTTTAGCCTGGCTTTCTGAAGAAATGAGGCTCCGTCCGTTTTACCCTGTCCTCAACACTTTTTCAACCCCAGGGCTGACTTCAGCTGTGTTTTGGTTTGGGGTGTGGATCTAAAATCCTTATAAGTTTCATGAAAAATAAATGACTAGGTAGATGGAGTGAGAGAACCTGTCTGCTATTGTCCTCTTACCCCCTGCTTCCCCGTGGAGAAAGCCTATTAAACCCCCTCTTTATTGGGCATCGAGAAGATCTGTGCCCAAGATGAAGGCTTCAGGCTTACCTCTGCTTGCAGTGCTGTCTGTTTGGAAGGTGGAGGCAGAGGGGTCACAGTTGTTACCTGTCAGCAGAGCAAAAAAGAGAAGGAAGATGGTCTCAGGTCTGTCTTTTTTCATCCACTGGGGTAATTTATTATTCTTTTTCCCCATCTTTGGGACAAAACTGTGGTGCCGCCTCCCAGAGTTAGGGGGTTCGCCGCCGGGGGAGGCAGCAGTCGGAGGAGCTCTGCAGGGATGGTCTCTCCCAGGGCTCCTCTCTCTGCTGGGATTGAAGGTGTGAGGTTTGTATATGCTAACTAAAGCGCATTGAAAGTCTTTGTCTAGACAAGGCACGCTGCCCTTGACACATGCTAAGTCTGTATGGTTAAAGCCTCGGGTACTTGGTGTGTGCTAACCTTGGGTGGTAAATCCAGGGCTAGACAAGCCCCCTGAGGAGGTGGGGTGGACAAGGTGGGGATTTCTTTGCATTAGTCTTTGCTGCAGCCTCAGCTGGTGCCTGAATGCAAAACTGCTAATAAACAGTCATAAACCCTGGATGCTTTTTCTCTTGTCAGCTCCTGTCTGAATAGGGGCTTTTTCATGACACATGCTTGTTTGCTCATGTTTCTCTTTTAAGGAAAGCAGTTAAACTAGGCAATAACCACCAGTAATTCAGTGCTCTGTTAAGCATGTAATAAACCAAGCCCCAGATCCCTCAGTCTCGAGCCATTAGAGACTGCTGCCCTTTGTTTCTCTCTTTGGGGGGAGGAGGGAAGAAATGGGGCACAACTGACTTGTTTGGTGTGGGAAGGATAAAAGGGTGGCCAGACAGGGCAGAGGTGTGATGGTGTGGTGCTCCCAGGACAGGCATCGCCATCCTTCCCAAAAAGAGCAAGATCAAAACCCAGCCTTTGCTCTGTGCCTGTGATGGCAAACCATTGTGGAGTCTGCTGCAAATTTGGTTAAAAACTATAAGGCTTGGAATCGTTTTCTGACTTTTGGTTAATCCAGGTGCAGCCCAGCTGTGAGATAGGCAGTAGCTGATTCAAATCTGCACTGTTTGTATCTGTTGCTGAAATACAGCCTTCTACTGAGTTACCAAGTGGACTTTGTTGGGATTTTTTTTTGTTTTGTTTTGTTTGGGATTGTTTTGGGTTTTTTTTGTTGTTTTTTTTTTTTTCCCCACAAAGCTATTTGATGCAAGTGTTGGTGCAGAGTGGAAACAAGCAAAGGCTTTAACCAATGTGTAGATAAATGTTTAGGACAGGTGTCTTACAGAGTTCTGGGAAACTCTTCATGTAAAAACACAATTGAAGTGCCGCCTTATCTCTGAATTGCCCCTTTAAGCCTCAAACCCAGCCTCTGCAAATCAGTTTGCTCTTTTACAAAGAGAATGGCTTCATGCTATTTCTCTGCATGATTTTGCGAAATGCATTTCCAGAGGGGAGCTTTCTTACACATATGCAGAACAAATTTTAGCAAAACATTTCACTTTCTTCTGTCTTCCGACTTATGAAAATGAACTCCGTCATGACTTTTCAAAGTGTGGGTTTAAGCAAAAGCTCTCAAGGCATTTCAGTGCTGATTCTGATGCAGCTGTTAGTTTAAGGAATCTCTTTTTAAACTGGAGGTGGCTGTTAATTATATTCAGGAGAGGAAAATGCAGTACTGAGCTGGATAAACTGTAGTTTAGCTGATACTTATTTTGAGGTTGGGTGTGGCAGGTAAAAAAGACATTCCGTCAGAAAGATAAAAGGAGAAGAACTGGTTTAAATTTTAATACAACCTTTTCTAAAAATTTCTCCTTCTGCAACATATTTTACCAGCATTGCCATCTGGGAAAGCACCATCGCTCCCTGCCACCCCACTTCAACTGCTTCGTTGCAATGCTTCTGGTTTTTCAGAATTTGATGCGACTTTTAGATGCTCACTGCAATTCACTGTAGAACTTTTAGTATATGTGAATTTTGTTTCCGGGTCCTTTAGGTATAAGGAAGTGCCTATTGGCTCTGTAAATGCAGTGTGTAAGACTATAAGGGTTAGGCAACTGGTGGAGGGGGAGGGGGGGAATCGAGAATGGAGAGCAGGTCATCCCTGTGGGTCTGACTTCAGCTTGTTGGCTTTCAGCTTCCACGTGGACTGTCACCGCATCCCGTCTCTGGTTCTGTGGCTTAGCCTGGGCGATTGTCCCCCTGAGACTGTGTGGGCATCACGGCCTTAAGAAATGGTTCATTTAATTCATCAGGATGGTAATAACATTTGGTGGGGGAAGCTTTAAATGTGGAGTGACTGCCCTTGGAGCCTGGAGCTTAGTCACTGTTTTCCTTGCGGCTTGCACTTCTCCTCCCTGAATGCGGCCGGGGCCATCCGCCCCCTACGCAGGAGGGATGCTCTCCCCTTGGGAGCTGCCTGCCCTCTGCTTCGACTGGGACCGTATTGCCCAGGAACTGCTTTTCCTGCCCTCCCCGGGAGTGGAGTGGGTGGGAGAGCTGCGGGACACACCGGGCTTCTTATACTCACAGTTTCCAAGCCTGCCAGGTTTACCAGGTGAAGTAAAATTAGTTATCTATTCAGATTTTTCTCACCTTGTGGGTGAATTGAGGCGTGCGTAAGGGTGTCTGTGGCCTTATGCCATATTGTGAGCAGCGGGGGATGAAGAAGAAGCTGACGTACATCTCCTCTCCAGCATTATGCACGCTGGTTGCCACTGTATCCTTATTCAGTCTTTCAGGTGCTGGATGATGATGCAGTGGTCTCTCTGGTAGCGGCAGGCAGCAAATAATAAAGACCAAAGCTCTTCCACTTAGATATCTGGAATTTTGAATGTACTCACTCAGCCTTTCTTCCAGGAAAACCACAATTGCATCTATAGCTCAAGCTGTTTTTTAAGATTCCCTCCTTCCCCCTCCCCCGACTACCCTTGATCTGCAAGGAGCTGACAGTTGCGGAAGGATTGAGCCAAGTCTGTTTTTTAGGTATTAGGAGGTACTTGAGGAGTTTCTGTTGAGACCACCATCTGGTCAGAGATTCATTTGCTGAGGAGCTGCGCTGGTTCCAGGGGAAAACTGTTCAGATGTGGTGTGTACATGTAAGGTACTAGCAGGCTGAAAAGGCATTAAGGGAAGGTATAGGCTGCTGTATGGTTACTTCAGGACTGTGTATTTCTTGAAGATTTAACTGGACGAAAAATAGCAGCAAGTCCAGGCAAATGGGCAGATCTGTTTCTTAGAGGGATTGGTGCCAACCTCTGTAATGCACTGGGTAGGCAAAAGGCTCTAATCGTTACTTGCTCCTATATGGCAAATTCAATAATAATATAGGTGCCTGAGTACTTGGGAATCGCTCGCTTCCCTCCATTGATCTGGACCCATCCCGTGCAGGAATTGCTGAAAGTGGGTTATGTTCTTGGGAGGAGTTTAAATTGCAGCAGATTTCCAGCTAGACCCCTTGAAGTGTTCAGATTGCTAGAACAAACTCAGGAGAGAGATGCTCTTGCCCTCGGACACGGATCCTGTTTGTTCTGCTCTGCTGAATTTAACCTGTTGTGTTTCATGCTCTCCTTCCTGGAATTGATTGAAGATTAGAGCCAGGGGGACACGACACACACGTCCTGCTCTGGGGGCATTGCACTGCTGGAGCTTCACATTTAGGCACCAGAAGGATTAAAGGGCGCACTTTGAAAAGATACTCCTTCATCTCACTGATAAGCGGCACTGAACAGGCGGAGGGAGAGGAGGTTAATGCCCCTTTTACCCAGGGTCTGTTTAAAGAAAGGCAGTCGTTTAGCTAAAATATACATCCACAGTTCATTTCTGTTTAAACTGAAATTACTGAGTAAAGAAATGCATCCTGGGAACAGATTAAGCCATATGCTAGGAAAGGAGCACATTTCTCTCAAGCTGAGTTGACAGCAGCATGCTTAAGGGTTTTCTGTATTAAATATTTGATAAATCTGTAGTAGACTTGAATTCTGTGTGGTTTTAATTACTTCTGATTTTTTTAAGCCTGCAGGATTCTGACATTTTTCTTCATCTTCCCTTTTTTCTGCCCCTCCCTGGCCCCCCCCCCCAATGATCCCGTTTCATTGTGGAATGAGCACTTGGGTATAATTGGCCATAGCCATGTCCTGGTGATGAGCAGAGCGATCCCTGCAGAGCTGGCCATAAGGCTACGTTTTCCAACTCTGGGAGGTCCAGAAAGCTCTGGTCCTGAAATTTATTGCTTCAGAAAGATTCGATTATTGTATTAGCATGAGGTTGGTTTTATCGCTACTTTCTATACTTTATTAAAAATCTATTATTAAAAGTGCAAGTATGTGTATTTGTTTCTAATGAACTCTTTCTCTGCTATTGGCAGCAATTTGCTAAAGTGTTGTTAGCAGCCGGTGCTTCCAGGGATGGTGGGGTGGGGAGGGAGGAGTGGTAGGGAGGCATTCGCTCCTCCTATTTTCTTTGCAATATTTTATTTTATTTTATTTTATGTCAGAAAATACTTAGGGTTTGTTTTTTTTTCAGGCTGGAGAGAGGCTGATTCTCCCTGTGCATTTTAAAGCAGGGTTCTGGATCTTCCTCTCCCGTTGAGTTATATTTGGAGGATATTTGCCCGTCTGTGGGCTGTAAGCATGTAAGTGCCACCGGCTGCCGTGCCTGTTTGCTTTCTTCCCCCCACTCCCAGCTGAGCAAAGGTCGGACCTTTCACCTGCTCCCCGCTTTGCATTTCCAGCGTTTGGGTAAACTTGTCTTGCCGGGGAGCCATGGGCACAGGCGATTTCTGCTGAGCAGATGCACCTGCATTATCTCCCCATGCGATTTATGTCGGACAGTGCGGTGGTGTTCTCCAAACACTGAGTGGAGAAGGAGGTCAAGGGGAAAAAAAACCCGAGCCATAAGCAGTTGCTTGTAGCTGTTTCAGACAGTCTATTCTTGCTGCTGCTTTATCACTCACGTGCTTTGGGACGGCAGACTCTGGACTGCAGAGGGTAAGAAAAAAAAAAAATAAATCCACCCCAGAGAGAACTTGGTTTGCTTATTCACAGTGCAGGTATCTTTCCTAGCAAGAACCCAGGTTTTTAAGGGAAAAGCACTGATCCCACGTGAGCAATCGTGATATTTTGTTGTGAGGAATCGACACAATCCTGTGCAATGCAGGGCTGTTAAAAATACTTTCACCAGGGTAGGGGTGCAGGCTGGTGGTTAAGTTGTCAGTCTTTCCCCATTTCTCCTTATTTTGACCAGGTCTGTGGCTGTTTGTCTCTTGAGAGACCCTTTCCAGAGATGTTTTCTGTGATTTTATAGGTTTTGGTTTCCCCCCCCCCCCCCAATGGTATCTTCTTGGTCTCCGAGTTTTGCATTCTCCATCCTTCAGAATATTCAATACTTGGGAAGTTAATCTTTCTTCAGTCTGTTTTCCATAAGGTTGTAGGTATTTAAGAAATGCTGGAGACAGCTAAAACAAAAGACCTTCCCAGACAAAAAATATAATACAAGCCACCTGAGTAGCTTGGCCTTCTCCCGCCGCCTGCCAGCAGCCCTCCTTCTCCCTCAGCCTCAGGGCCTCCGCGAAGTCCCTCCCCTCCGGATTTGCCAAGCGCTCAGTTGCGTGTTAATCACCGGTAATAAAAAGCATGTTTAAGATCAGACGAGTGTCTAACGATACCTGTGAAGACTACATGTCTCCTCAGTCTCTGCAGCTCTTCGCCACAGCGAGCGTGGAGGGAGTGATTCATACCCCTCAGCCGCAGCTGAGTGAGTGGCTCACCTGAGGGCACCGGCTCCGCCATTTCCCTCTCACCTCCCGCCTCAGGCTGAGGCAGGTATGGGGCAGATCCTCGTTTCTCAGGAAACATCAGGCGGGTTATGTATGCTTGGGTAGAGGATGTGTTTGCTGTGTGCAAAACACTGGTAAAACTCCTACTGAAGGGCTCTGGCTCGCCCTGCTCCTTACTCTGAGACCAGGGGTGTTTTAAGAGGACTCTGCTACTATGGACAGCTGTGGTAAAGATGCTCCCAGTGTGGGTACGGGTCACGGGGGCTGATTAGGGCTGATCTTCGTCAGGGCTTGTGTTAGCCACGGATGACCCTCTGGCTGACTGCAGGTTTGAAAGCTTAAGCTCAGGTGGGAGAGCCCGGTGGTGTCACCTTCCTCCGTCACCCACCTCTGCCGATGCTCGTCAGCACCTTGGCGTTTCCCAATGCTGGTTTAACTCCTTGTCAATTCATCTCTGTTATACAAGTCATCTGCTGACAAAACAAAGATCTGGGTCACTGCTCTTAAAATAGATTCAGCATTAGGCAAATTGCTCAAGCAAGCTCTCCTTTCCTCTGAGAAGGCAATGTCAACCCAACCTCATAGGGATACCCCTAACAAGCACAGCATCCTTCCGCAGAGGCCCTGTCAATTTAGCGACGCTGCTTTTAAAATGCAATGTCCAGCTGTTTGCACAATGTTTGACTTGTGCCTGAGGGAATAAGGGGTTTTTTTCTTTATATTAATGCATATATATGCATCAATATGAACTATTTTTTTGAGGTGGGCTTTGCAGGTCTTCTCTTTCTTTGTGCTTTGGTGCCTGGAAGTGTCAATTGGCACGTTAACTTTCATCCATAAGACCTATGATAAATGATATCTGTACAAGCTGATTGTTGCCCTTGCTTATAGGCAGAGTTTAGTGGTGCCAATTTCATCTTGATAATAGTCTTCTGGTAACTTCCTTGAACACACTGTGCCAAGCCCACGTATGGGTGTGCAACCGGTCAAGGTTGAATTACTCATAAAATTCATTTTTAAGGTCACGGCTGGGCCTCTGCGGACTCTGATCCCAAGTTTACAGGACTTGCTGCACCATGTGCCCTTCTGCCAAAGTCCTGTGCACTTCCAGGGCCTGGGCTGCAAAACGTGCTGCCGGGTGGTTTCTTCTGCTTGTCCAGGGGATGTCTTCTACTCTGAAGAGGGCTACTGTCACTAGGCATGGGGCTGGAAAACACACTGGTTGAAAAAGGGGAACTGGAAAGTAGGATGCTGGTTCTTCTTGTTCATTGGAGTCCACCTCTCCCTGTGTGTATTGACTTTACTGTGGGCATGGAAAGCATGGTAGCAAGTGATTTGATAAATTGGGAAGTCTGGGTGGAGTTTCCAGCTATGAAGCAAATGCAGTGAAATATGGTTTGGCATCCCACGAATGGGTTCCCCACTTTACCCTATACCAACCTGGGTTGGCAGTAGCAGAGAAGTCCCTCTAATGATAGGGGAGGTGGCAGTTTTCTACTAATTATGCCATAGAAAACATGGTATGTTATTAAGAGAGGGGTGGTTGGGCAACTTAAGCCCTCATAGATCTTTTCCCACCCTTTTCCTAATGTTATGTTCATAATACCTGCTCCGTTTTTGGGTTATGCCCTAAGTAGACTCCAGGCAAGGCTGTGGGCAATGCCTTGCTATCGTGTGAAACCATGAGCACAAATTGTGTACCCCCACAAGGCTCTGGGAGAGCAGATGCCTTATAGATGGAGCTAACAAAACCAGCCTGCTGACCTTTTAATTATTTAATTTAATTTTAATACTTTGCATGAATAAATGTTTGATTGGTTTGGGAGAGAGATGATATGATGCATACAGCTTTGTGTGAGATGTCATCACATACAGTGCTTTCTAAGAAGTCCTAAATCTGCACGTCTAAGAATATGGAAGTACTGTTTGTGTGAAAGAGAGGATGAAGGGTTGGTTGTTAATGGTAGTTCTTCCACCTGGAAGAGGGGAGTTGGGGGTGCTAGTACCCACTCCAGTCCCCTCCCAACGGTGTACTTTCAGAAGAAAAGAGTGCCTCAGGACTGCCGAGGGGTGAGAGGGGAGGACAGACTGAACTGAGGAGCTGCTGGTATTAGGTACCAGTTTTACCCCCAGCGAGGGACTGAGGAACAGAGGGATTCGAATACTTGTGTAGATACTGTGCTCCATGGGAACAGAAAGCTCCCTCCTTTATCAGGCCTGTATGTCCCCGGTGGTTTGTAAGTCCAAACCATCTCTTGCCTGTCAGCTAAGAACAAACCATTTCCTTTCACGGACTAGAGGAAAAATCAAGGAACACTGTGGTAACTATTAATAATGTTTCTCTACTTCCCCGTGATGAAGTGTTGCTTTCTTTTTTCCTTGGTGATGAGAAAGCAGAAGTGCCAGGCAGTGATTTTAAACTGCCTGCTCCAAGGGACATCGCTACTTTGGAAATTAACTCCTTTACCTTGCCATGCTGCCATTGGGGTTAATCCTGACCTGGAGCCTAGCGTTTGCCTTTTCATTTTGGATGCTTCTCACTCCCAAATCACAAATCTAATCAACTTAAACAGAAATAAAAGATGCTAAACCAGGAGAAGGCTTTGTAACTGTTTTCCTAAGGAGACTGGTGCTCGCCCCGGCATAGCCTTTGTCAGTGATGCATTGGGAGCAGAAAACTGTTAGTTGTTGTTTGCCCCAAATCATTAAGTCAGGAAGATGGACTGAATGAGGACCAAAAATTGTTTTAGGTGATTGCCACTCTTTTTATTTTAGCTGTTCTCAAGTTTTGCTGTAGTGAGCCCAGCACTAAACCAGAGTGACCTTCAGCTGCTGCTAAACCTTCATTTGGGAGCTGAACTCTGGGCTTGACTTTATGCTTGAATGTTTGGTTCAGAAAGGTTGAGGGTTTGGACACAGAACGGTTTGCTGGCACGTGGGTGTACTTATGAGGTCAGGCCCAAAGTCATTCACGTGACTGTTGAAGTACTAGGATGCACAGAGTAGGATTTTTCAGCAGGGTGATGCTGAGTTGCTGTACACTTCAGTTGCTTGCTGTATCTTTAGAAAATAATTGTCTATATCTATCTATCTATCTACCTATCTCTGTTCAGCGTTGCATTTACAAAATTACAGTACAGTTGGGCCCAGAACTGTTTCTTTCTAAATCTGGGGGTGAAATATTCATGTGGGCTGGAAAATAGCAAAAAGCAAATAGAAGTTTGCTGGAATGGTCTTCTAGCTTGTGCTGTGCTTTTAGCTATTATTCTCTATGCTGGAAACGGTGAGCTTAATCTTAACCAGGGTTTGAATGGTGAAATCACATTAAGTGCTAATTTTGACTCAAAAGGTAAGACAACAAAAGGAAGATGAATAGAAGGGTGGATGTAATGCAAAGAGGTTGAATTAGTATGTTGAGTTAAAGCCATGTGTGGAATATTCCTATTCAAGTGTTTCATGCGACTTCTGACGAAGAGCTCTCACTGCTGTGTTGTTGCTTGGTCTCCTCTGTGTCGTTACCATGAATTTTTCAGTGTATGAGAGAACTGTGTGTGTACTGCACATCAGAATAATATAAATCATGCATGTTAACATACTAAAGAGATAATGTAACTGCTGTGGCAGGCTGCCAGCATCTTTAAAATCAGGACTTCTAAATTAATGCCCTCCCCTCAATGTATGGAGCTGTGAGAGCTGTCCCTTGGACATACATGTACATATATTAATTTTTAGTTCCTATATGAATCAGTAGCTTTATGCAAGGCTTGATCAGATTGATAAAAGGCAAAAATGGATCCTGTCTAATACAGTATGGTGAAAGTGGCACAGTAAGTTCCTCCTGCATGAACAGTAGTCCCCTGATGTATCAAGGAGACCTGATTATACAACAGGACTAATCAGCTCTGGATGCTGCCATGAATTATGGGTTGGCTTAAGTGCTGCGATACACATTTCTGCCTTAAATTGACAGCAGAAGCAAAACAGAAAACCAGAACAGAAAGCCCAAATGTCGACAAGGCTTATCTTCTTTAGGTCTCTGTCAGGGTTAAAGAAGAGGTTTATTAATGTAATTATAACCTGACTCTTCTATCCAGGCTAGCAAGAATAAACCAGGTTATATTGGAACTTTACTGCATAATGTTACACAACTGTGCTTATTTAAATGTGGCTATTTTTGTAATATGCACGGTGCCTTAATGGGACTCATGGATAAAGAGTGTTGACCCACGGAAACATAGCTGAATATAGAGGTACAACGTTTATGGAAGTTACAGTGAAATCTGGCAATTTTCTGGTGTGTTTGCACTTAGGGCAGAAAGAAAAGTGGAAAAATAATGAGTGTTTAAAAAAAAAAACCAAAGCATATCTGCCTGGTGTATTTGTATGCCTTTTCATCCTATGAAAAGCTAATGCATTATTTCCCCCTCCCTTTCTTTCTTTGACCGCTCTCCATTTTTATTTTGCTAAATACGGTGGTGTAATTTTGGCACCTTATGCACAGAGCCTTCTCACTTTTGAATTTCGGACACCTGCAATTAATGTCTAAGGCTTACCTATTTACTCAGACTTGGTTGCATCTATGGTTGAGAGAGAAGTAGGCACTTCCAGGTGATTCATCTGACCTGTTTTAGACCCTGATCAAAAGGTGACTAGCTGAAACTAGCAGTTAGTTGCCCTGAATTAGGACAGATGTGTTCCCTCCCTCCACCCCCAGATCGCTTTGTGAAGAGGATGAGGAGGGTGACTTTGGTCTACCCCGGGTAATTCCCAAACCAAATCCACAGCTGTTAGGTGAGTTTGGAGGGGAACTGTGCTCGGGAGGTGGTGGTTCAGACCAAGTGGCTTTCGGAAATGTGGTACAATACTGGCTCTTGAGTACTCAGCTGTTTCTTAGATATGCAAATCCGCTCCCTCTGATTTGGCTGGGAGAGCTGGGTGTCTGCGTCTCCTCATGATGAGATTGTTTGTTTGTTTATCTGTATGGGGTTTTCAACATTACAAATTCCGAGTATAATTATAATAATAGATGGCATGGTTATTTCACAAACAGTGTGCCCTCTGCTGTGATCAGCTACTGCATTCAAGAGCCTACGTGCCCATCCACAGCTTCCTGCCCTCTCGCCATCTTTGTATTCCAGTTGTTCCAGCTTTCCCCTCCTTGGAAACAGCAGAAGTTTTCAAACATGGAAAAAAAAACAAAGGAACACTAAGAACATGATATAGTAAGGAGGAAATTATCAACGCATTCGTAAGAAGGAGCACTCTGTTGTCTTATTTTTGTGCAGGCTGGGAGTAGTGAGTGACACAGCCCCTGTGACGTGCTAGGTGGGTCTGTGGAGGAAAGCTGGCACTTACCTTGCAAATAATTACAGTCTAAGCAAGCTTAGAAAAGGGGCGGAGTGCGGGGAGTAGTTCAGTTTGTGAGGGATTTATTGTACAATGAAGTTGGTTTCACTTGGGTTCATATTTAGTGTTTCTAGTTCTGGGGTTTTCCCCTTGCAGGGTTCAAGTCACAAAGTAAGGGGACGCTGCCACCCATATGCTCTTCTTTGGAGGGGAGTCTCAAAATTTAAACCCCCAAATTTAAATGCAGCTGTTTCTTAGGCATTTCTTTCAGCAGAAGCATCGGCTGGGAAAGCTCAGCCCGTCCCCGCAGCCGGGCTGCAAACTGAACGGCAGTCCCCGTGCAGCTGCGCAAAGCGGCACCAGCCGGAGCGGCGGGGAGGGCAGGAGGGAGGAGGGATGCTGGGCTTGGCCCCGCTGTCGAAACGAGCATTTGGGAAACGGTGGCTGGAGACTGACAATTTGCAAAAGCTGGTTTTAGGGCCTTTTAATGACAGATCAGAAGTGCTGAATCCTCACAGTGCAAACTCTGCTGGTTCAAATCTGTTTGCGTTTGTTTATTTATTTATTTTAAACAGGTTCTCTTCCCACTGATGGGGCTTTGTGCCGGTTTGGGTATCCCTCTCCTCCCGCAGCCCGCACAAAGCTGGCAGGGAGTCCAAACTGTGGCTAATGCAAGAGAAACGTGGCCGGCTGGCTACCGGCTTCTCGCCGGCGTTTTGGGGCGGGGAGGCGGCAGGCTTTGCCTGCCCCATGGGTGCCTGCTGGCTGGTTTGTGCTGGCAGGCCGGTGGGGAAAAGGTACGGTCCCCAGCTGGCACGGGCGCGCTGGCAAAGCCTCTGCCACGTAGCACTGCTTTGCACGGCTCGCCTTGCCCGGGGACAGCCGCGATGGTGCGTACCCAGCTTGAAAAAGGGTTTTACCTGCCTCGGCGAGCGTGCTGGGGGTGCAGCGTGTCGGGCTGGCTGCCCTGGCAAAATGCTGCTTGGGCAGATGCGGCCCCCATTGTCCTCACCAGGGCTCCCGGTCGGCTGGAAACTGTTAGCTTTGGAGTCGGAGCGCTTGCAGGTACACAAAACCTGGGCTAAAAATGTCAGGCTGCAGTGTTGAAGGGAGGTCCCTCAAGTGTCACCTATGCCATGAAGATAAAACATCTGGGCCACTTTCCCTGGAGTACGTCTCAGCCTGAATAAACGGTTCTTGATATTGCTGATCAGGAACACCCCGCAGCCATCTTGTCTGCCTCGAATGGGCTCGTGGGGCTGCGCTCACAGACGTTTTCGGCTTTGTCTTGAAAAAGCTTCAGTTGTATGCTGCTGCTCCTGAGGAAATGTCGCATGGGCCCTGTCAGAGTGAGGCAAACCCAAAATCCTGTGTAGTTGGTAGCTTCTCTAGCTCCTGCCCAAAGAGAAGTAGGAAAACCTGCTACCTCTTCTCTTCCTTCTTCCGCCCATTCCCTGTGTCTGTGGGGTAGTGGATGTACTGGCCAGTGCAATACCAAATTAACTTTTTTTTTTTTTTTGTTACTGTTGTTGTTTCTTGATGGGAGATTAAATCAAGATGCAAACCCCACATCAGAAAACCAATACATCGTTTAGTTTTACCCAGAGGCTATAGTAACGGTGTGCAACTTTCTTGATAGGTTTTTCCCTGAGATTGTATTTTGGCTGCGCAGCCCATTTATTTGTTTGAACTAGGGATCCTCCATCCTTACGTTTGCTGTTTTTTCCCTATGCAAGCCAAACGTCCCTCAGGTGTGCAGCTGAGCCAGCCTCAGGTGGGTGGGACTGAAGGCAAGAGGAGGACAAGCGTATGCAGGAAAAGACATATTCTGGATTCCTGCTGTGGAGATGAGTAATCGTTGGAGGTTAAAGCAAAACAGAGGAGTTACAGATACAGTTTTGTCTTTTCCTCACCCCTTTTCCCCACCTGAGAGCTACGTACCTTTTCGTGATTAAGGTCTAAACAGCTGAGCCCTAGGATTGCAGAAAAAGATGTGGGCTGTGGTTTTTGATGGTATTGGAAAAACCTTGCAAATTATCTTACTCTTTTTCTCTTTTTGTTGTGAACTTTGAAAAGATGATGTATAGCCAAATGTCAAATACTGGATTATCTATGAAAGGGATTGTGTAATTGTTACACAGGAGGTGAGGGTACTTGTGTACCATCTAATCATTATTTGTTTTTGTAGAACTAAGTTTGACTACATAGTGCTTTGGGGAACACAAGGCAGAACTGGACCCTACTGGCACAATTGCCCAGCCTGGCAGCGGTAAAGGTTTTGTGTACAACACTGTGAACAATGGCTCTACATGTGATGCTATTGATTTCCTTCCCCTCAGCGTTTCATAAATACTGTGCAGTTTAACTCAGCTTTTAACCTTGCACGCAGGTTGAAGCGTGAGGCTTCTCACCCGGCGTCAGATAGCTCACCCAGTGAAAAATAACAAATCCTGTCGGTGTGTGAAAATGTGCCCATTTTGCTGTCCGATTCCCAGCGAAAGCGCCTGAGTGGTGCCAGCCTTCCAGGGTGGTCCCTGGGAGGTCTTGCACAGCTCACTGAGAAGCAGCACAAACGCTGCAGGCTCGGCGCTGCCTGGAGCCTCAGGCTGCGATCTTAGATGCCTTAGTTTCTTGCCTGGATCAGTATAGCATCTGTTTGGACCTAACAGAGCTTTGTGGTATGGCCTGACTCTGCTTGCTGAGTTTTAGACTGCATGTGGTACTCAGCGCTGGCCTCGAAAAGGTGGCCATAGAGTGCTCTAAATAGAAATCTTACAGCCAACCAAAACTTGGTTTTCACCAAATTGCTACTCTTTCACTGAATACTGCATTGCATATTCACTAAAAAAACCTTCAAAATTCCAGTGGGGGAGCTTCATACTTTCTCCATATTTTTGTAATGTTCCCATTTTTCTGAATGCGCAGGTGTCTCATTTACATTCCTAGAAACACAGCCTTCATGTTTCCTTTAAAGTCAAGGTTTCTGATCTGTTGTACTTAGTTAGCTTAAGGCATCCTTGGCATCGCTCAGTAACACCTTTGAGAGGGGATTGTTTCACAACACAGTAACTGCAGGCGGTGACGTCATAGCGATACGAGCAAAAGAAAAATGATCAGAAGTGTCACCATGTGAGTTGGGTTTCTCCTATGCCGTGTCATCCGTTAATGTGTTTTCTTGTATGTTGAGTTTCTGTCACAGCATGCCTTGATTCGCGCCCACATGTTGTACTGTGCCTCTTGTACAGCCAACCTTTTGTGAAGGTTATTGTGCAGTTTCTGCTCCCGGTTGCACAGATCTGGATTTGGTTAGTGCTGCACTCCCCTGTCTGTCTTATTAATTGCTGTTTCATATGGTCGATCAGTGAATACTGTTAAAAGACGAGCTTGATAGCAATAGTAGGAGAAAAGCCAGCGCCGATCTTGTCTGTAGGTGGAGTGACTACCCCTCGTAAATAAGATGATTAACACGCACGCACACACCAGAAAAAAGCCCCAACCACAGAAAAGGTTTTGAAATGTTCTTTTTCCTTTAGACATCACTTTTGACTTGCTCGGGGCGGTGACCCTGTGCTGCGAGTCTCAGATGGTGACTTGGAAGGAGAGCTGAAGACAAAACACCTGCTTAGAGTTTCTGGTTCCCAGAGGAGCATCCTGGCTGCTCCTTGCCTGCGCCTCACCTGCCTAGCCATCCGGCAGCTGGAGATGTTGCGTGTATCTGCTCTAATAAATGCTCTGAAGTTACCCCAAAAATGAATTACATGCTGGACAAGCAGTGAAAATGTAAATATAGTTTTTATTTCCTGGAGTAGCCCTCTTTCAGCTTTGGTGAAGAAGAAGGAGTAGTGGAAAAGGGACTGGAGGCTCTCACAGAGGTAGTACAGGGAAGGTTTCACTGTAGGATCATCTAAAGGTGGAAAGGTCTGACCTATAGCTGGTTGAAATGAACATTGGCTAAAATTAATGGCTGGAGGTTTGCTTTGCTGTGTTTGGTAATAACTGTCCCCAGTGCAGCATTGGAAGAGATAACATGTTTTAAAGAAAAGTTTTGGGTTGCTGAATCCTCAGCTGATCTGTAATTAGAGGTATCTCAGAATGGTACACCTCAAAGTGTAACCGGTGTGTGTATGTGTGGGGGGCAGTTGGGACATATGGGACCTGAATGCTCTGTGGATTGACCCACATAAAACAGAGCTACAAAAAAATCCACAATGCGCAATTTTATGTCTTTGTGTTTTACGCCTCTGCCTGTTTATACTTCTGCTTAAGCTCAAGTTATCAACGGAAGTGTCTAATTGCAAGCATTGCTAAAAGATTCTGATATTGAATGTGGCTTTTAATGTTGAACTCCTCCAGGAAGCAAACTCTTTCATTTTATAATGGAAAGATTTTAAACAAGGGCAAGTGCCTAGGTATCTCTGTGTCTTTTTTTTTTTTTAGGGAGCATTTAAAAAAAAATAAAAATTAGTGCTATGGTAAGTTAATTGCAGCCATTAGGATGCTAGTAGGTTGCTCCTGTGCTTCCAGGCAGTGTAGCCATGGTCCAGCTGTTGCACTTGAATTCTTTGCATTCTGACAGCACTTGCAGTTTCGATGTTGGGATCCTTTGGTGTGCAGAAATCCCCATGGCGGGAAGGCATGCATGTGGGCTCACTGCTGAAAAATCATTTGACTGACCCTCCCGTGGAAAAGTACAAACATGCGCGTGCGCTTTTGATGGCTGTTTATTTGCCTTGCAGAGGGTCGACTGCAAAACCCTTTCTGAAATTATGCTCCTTGAAAGCCTCCTGAAGAATGGTGGGCTCAAGCCAGAAGGGTCTTGTTTTACAGCCCTGCTGCCATGAAAGAAATCTAAGTGTAGAAAAAATACAGCTTAAATGCCTCAGATATTTATTTTGCCCTTTCATTACCCAAGCTTCCCCTCCCTCCTAAGGCTGGGAGGTCAGGGCATGTGTGTGTGTGGGGCTGTGCTTTAGGGGGGAACCCTGCTGCACAGGCACTTGTGGGCCTCCTCTGGGCTCTGGCCCCTTTATTGTTTTAACAATTAATCTTTCACCCATTTATAATTTAAAACACTAATAAATACACCCTTCTCTCCCCCCAAATTCTCAGGAATCTCTGCAGTCTCCTTCTTGATTACATATCTCCAAGCTTGCACAAATAAGTCCTCCAGTGGTATCTAGCCAAATGAAACCTTGGAGAGATGTGTTTGACCTTGGTTTGTGCAGTGACTGTACCTTACCCACTTGTCCTGAAGACTGAATAGAATGTTGACATTCACAATGTGAAAATAAATATTTGAAGATAGGTTTTGGTCTGCTCAATTTGCTCTGTCAGCATAAACAAAATCCTTCTCTTATTTGCGTTTTAAGGGTCTGTATTGTAGCCTTCACAATACTTGCCTGTATAATCCGAAAGCCTTTCATAGGAGGCATTTTAAATTGAAAGTTAAAATCAGAAAACAAACCAGAAGTGAAACTCCTGCACTCCTATTATTGCTTATATTCCTTTCTTCCTCCTAAATTCCGTATATATTTTTTTCCTTTTATGTTTTTGCATATCCCCACAACGAATGGGATGTTTGCTAGACCACTCGGTAGCTCAAACCCATGTCCCAGCCCTTGCTTTCTTGGGAGGCCTTAATTTGAAATCAAATTTGAGAATTTCTGTAGACTGCCAAAGAAAAGTTGGAAGGCTTGCTTCATGTTGGAGCTCCCACCTTCTTTCTTAGCTGTGGAAAGAAATGGAAGACTTGTTTTGGTGACCTCCTGTATTTGCCTGAATGCCTTCCTTTTCACTGGTGGATGGAGGGACAGGCTTGTAGCTCTGTGTAGCGGTGGGCCGTGGGAACACTACTTCCCAGAGCAGGACTTGTAATGGCAGGAAAGGAATAAAAGCCCAAATATCTACTTTTCATTCCACGTGTGTGCATCTGCTCCAGGAAACTTCAAGATGGAAAAAATTTAAGATTCAAGGATACCTGGTTGGTAGCTTTGTTCTTGCGTGATCCTAGGTGTGGTTCAGCCTTCCTATCCTTCCTTTCTCTGCATTGTGGAAAGAGTGTAAGCCGTTGTCTTAGACCATTCCCCATCCATTAGGAGCACCTAAGAAAGTAAGGAGTGACATGTTGAATTTGGACTGGGCCAGGTTTGTTTGCCTGAGGCCAAACAGGGAATCGTGTAGTAGGCTCTAGAGGAGTAACGTCTTGCAAAGAAAATGGTTTCTCGAAGGGTGGTACTAATTTCCCAGCTTGCATGAGACGAGGATGTCCATACCACTGAGGTGCGGTGTCTCCCAGGCATCCTGGGAGAGGTGTGCCGTTGGGAATGGACTCCTACTGACAGAGGTGAGACAGTGCCTCCCAAAACTCTCCAACTAATATTGCAAAATTCCTTCTGGAGTTTTGCTTTGAAGACTACAGGGGACCAGAAATGTTTGGCCTTGGGTCAAAATGCTGAGGTTATTGTTCTCCTAGCTTGCTGTGCTTTTATATTTCTAAAGCCAAGGTGAGATTGGTAGTGATCTGTAGTATGTTTTCGCTTGTTTTCGAGGTGCTTCCAATGGTACTGCACCTGCTAGCACTGATGCAGACCATCAGGATTTTGTTAACTCCAGGGAAGACCTTAAAAGAGCAATTGTTGGTATCAATTTCTGCATTGAGAGTTCTCTGACACTCTGTGATGTGTTCAGCGACCAGATCTGGTTTTGATCTGATTAGCTTGATTACAGCTTGAGGTAGAAGAGCTGAAAACTGCCTGGAAGCCACTTTGCCATCCTTTGTTTTCCCTGGCTGCTTCAAAATACTGTTGTTTTTTCTTGGAGTTTTTCTCCTTATTGGGTACCCTTTCCTGCCCCATTTAAAAGGGACTGCTGTGTTTGGTGCAGTATTTGTAGAAAATCTAATGTTGACAAGCAGTAATATATTTAAACGACTTTCCTTGAAACCTCTTTGTCATCATTGGACTTTCTGGCAGGCTGATTGTATTCTGCAGTGCAGACGCGTGGAGTCAGATTTCATGTTTTGGTTAATTTGCAGGTCATTTAGAGCTAAGGGTATTGCAGGGAGAAGACAGAAGAGCTGTGTGAAAAACATGGGGTTTACCACTTGCCTCTTTTTTTTTGTTGTTGTTGTTGTTGTCGGTTTTTTGGGTTTTTTTAGCTTACTTGGAGAAACTAGTTTTCCTGCCTTTACAGTTCATGCCCTAAAAATCACTGAACTTTCAGTGTAGAGGTGAACTTGAAGTCAACAGATCGGCTTCCTTGTTTGTGTATGTTTCTTTGAAAGAAAGTTTAAATTTTTTAAGGTTTAAGAGGTGGAAGTGTAACCAACCCTCGCTGACGGTACTTCCAGCTCCTCACTGGTGGCCTTTGCTCGGTGGTGTCCTACTGGAGGTGGTGCCCTGATGTGACTGAGACCTTGGCGGTGGTCCTTAAGATGAAGAAGACTCCGTGTAGGGCTACATCTGTCCTATAGCTTTTATGGTCTCTGCTCTAGGTCTGTTCTGGCAATAGTAAATGACAAGCATGATCCTTGGAGGCCAAAGAGGGCACCGGCTACTTTCTGTTCAGAGTACAGATCACCTAGCTCCTGAGGCATGTACACCTTCACATGGTAGCTCTTTAAACTCACACCTTGTTTTTTTTGCTTATTCTTCTCACTGTCGAGGTGGAAGTAAGGCACAAAAAGTAAGCATTGAGTAAAGTTAGAGTTGTGGTTCAGGAGAGGTTCTCTGCTTCTTCCAGTGCAATATTAACCTTGTCACGGTGTTTTGGGTAAACAAGTGCTGGGAACGGTTCAGGAGCCTGAAGTGTGATTGCTTTAGCCAAATCCGTGCTTGAAAACAATGACAGACAAGAGGACGGAGCTGGGCCGCGCTAAGCTGCTTTGCTTTCCTGGAGAAAGCTGCCTGGTTAATCTGTCCCTGCCGTGGGGTGCCTGGGTGTCTGTCCCCCAGTGGGACTGCGGACGAGGTGCAGAGAGTGTGCCTGGATCACCAGGCAGCAGGGCTAAAGCAGGACGGGTCTGAAGCAGGAAAGTCCCTGCTCGGTACAGACAGCTTCTGAAACAGTGACATCAGGGCGTCAGCGCCTGGTCAGAGCCGCATTGGTATCTTACTGATGTAGAACATGCTTCCTTTGAGAAGGGGCAAGGGGAGGCTTATGTGACAGAGGGCTAGAGGCAGCTGTTAAGGAAAGACTGACAAATTTGCTTTTGGTCAGCCAGCGAGGGGAAAAGCCCTCGTTAATTAACAGAGAGAAGCAGCTGGTTCTGAACTGCGTCCATGGTGTACACCTTTTCTCAGGCATGGGCAACTCAGCCTGCTGGCAATCGGAGATTGCGTCTCACTTCAGCACTGATGGGGTGCAATCCATTTTCCTACTGCTCTTGGGTTTTTCTGTATTGGCGTGACAGGCAGAACCTGGGAGAAGTTGAAAACCAATTATTGGCCTGTGAGATCTTACTGGTGTCATTTGTGCTAGTGGCTTTCATCTGCATGGGTTTTGGGGCTCTGATTAGACCCAGGGAAGATGAATTGAATCGGCCTATGTGCTGCTTAAAGTGCTTTTGTGTGTGCTTGTAATTTGCTTTACCAGAAGAATAAGTGTTTGTCCTTTTTAGCCTGCTAATTTTTTTCCTTTAGTATAGTGATGGCTTGCGTTTTCCAGAACTAGTCTGCTGAGAGGAAAAAAAGAAAAAAAAAAGGATGCATTTAGGGAAATAAAGGCTTCAGCAGCTTAGTGCTTGTCTACATGGGGAAGTTAGTGCGCAGTAAGCTAGGGTGTGAATTTACAGCACGCTAGCTGCTCTGCACTAACTCCCCCTGTGGATGCTGAGTGTGCACTAAGAGCGCCTGTTGTGCAGGTTAATTTAGTCCACTGAAAGAAAGTGTGCTGAAAATTCACACTGTTGCTTCCTTCACCCTGACTTTCCCATGTAGACAAGCCCTTAGTAAGTGTAGGATAGCAAGTCCTTATTCAGAGGTCTGGCTTAAATTCTTTCTTTTTCTTTCCTCTCTTTCCCCCCCTTTCTCCTTTCCCCCCCTTTCTCCTTTCCCCCCCTTTTCTCACTTTTCTTTCTTCAGTGCAGAGTAAATGTTACTGGGGCTTTGTCATCCTGGTGAAGACTCTCTTTACATGTAAATTTGGGGGGAAGGAGGGAATGACTCCAGAGGGAGGCCTGAAGGTGTATCACATGCAAGTGTAAAATGCTTCTGGACCAGATGCAGAAAGGGTCATGTCCTCCAAAGCAGAAGTTGGGCTTGACTCAGCCTGAACAGCGTAACTAAAAGCTAGAAGAGCAGTGTGATTTGGAGGAATGTACTTCCCCTTCCTTAGAAGATGAGGAGCTATTTATGCATGAAACTGTAGGTTTTGTAGATGTATTATTAAATATGTTTAATCTTCAACAGTTAGGGACCCCATAAAAAGTATTCTTGAACAAGTCGAGGCAGTAATTCTCTTACTGATTCCTGAGATATCGGGGTAGGTTAGTGTTGTGGAAATTATGGAAACAAATTAATTTCTTTATAGGTTGTACTCACTGATGGTTATTTCCCTCATCACATCTCACTGCCTATTATCTCTGTTTATTTCCTCTTGGGAGGTAGGAAATCTGAGAATGAAAATTGTATGGTCTGGTACAAAATGCAAAGACCCCAGTCATTTTGGTTTTAGATATGGTCTAGCATATGAAATTCTGTCTGTGTCTTACTGATTTTTTCAGTTTAGATTTTGGAGAAATAGGCGGTTCTGGTGACTTAAACGATGGAATAAAAATTTGCGTTCCTTCCTCTTAATTGGGAGGGTGAGAAGGCACGGTTACATACATGTGTGAAAAAGAACAACTCTTTTTCAGCTCATCTCACTGTGCTAAAATAAGCCCGGTGAAATGGGTCAGGAACAGTGTTACACCATACTGGCTCTTTGGATGTGTATCCTGGTTCACGGTGGAGTTTCACAGAAAGCTTTTCCAATTTGCCTGCCCCAGCCCTGATGAGGAGGGAGATACAGGCTCTTGCCTCTTTTCTCTCTACTGTATGTGCACACTCACATAAAATTCACGCGCGTGTGCTTATGCTGGATGCAGTCCACTTCATCCAGTGTTTCCAAATGCAAAGCAGGATGTGCAATTTGGGGGTAAAAGAGTAACGCCAGGGCTGTCTTGATGTACAGATCTTGGTTTACCGATGTACACAAACCCCTGCTGAAATACAGTAAACATAGGCTGGGTTCAGGGCTTGGTTGTGTGTTACAGATTCTCCCCATAGGCCCCATCTACGCTGTCTTAATGGTCCACCACTGTCTTAATGGTCCACCTTTGTAATGGCTTAGAGGCACCGCCACAGGGGATTGGGGATTTGTGTTGCTCGTCTTCCCCATTCCTTTTTGTGCAGTGCT
Source organism: Haliaeetus albicilla (assembly GCF_947461875.1). Classification (NCBI taxonomy): domain Eukaryota; kingdom Metazoa; phylum Chordata; class Aves; order Accipitriformes; family Accipitridae; genus Haliaeetus; species Haliaeetus albicilla. The sequence goes on from NC_091507.1 coordinate 17,523,215, forward strand.
TAAAATCAAAGCAATGATATCATCCTCCTCTTTTCAATAGAGCGCGTGTTGTTGTTGATGTAGTTTGTCTTTAAAGCACAGAAATTACAGCAGTGACTTCTGCTCGGTGTCCTGGCTGATGCGGCAATGAGTTTCTGAAGCTTCCTTGGCCTCCTGTAGCAGAGATCATGAGCAGTAAATGTGGATATGCCACTGCTTTGGGGTGTTTTGACTTGATTCTTCCTATTGCTGTTTCTTGTCTGCTGCAGTATATCAGCTGGTAGTTTGTCAGCCTGTAAACATGTATTTCTTTATTTTATAGAGAGTTTATAAAGCACAGGAAAAAATTCCTGTAGGGTTTGGGAAGAATAAATAAATCCCCAACGTATCTGTGCAAAGGAGCGGGAGTTGTGCCTTATATTATAAATGTAACATTGTTGATGGATGTCTTTTATTTAAACAAGCTTGAAAAAAAAAATGCAACCTGGTAGGTACTCTTGCTGCAATTTCCATTCCAAATTAAACTGATATATGCCCTTTTTTTCTTGCCTGGTGTAACCTCAGTTACATTGCTTCGAGCAAAATTTTTTTTTTAATCTGTCTGGTCATTTCCTTTCTTTTCTGGCATCCGCGGTGGGAATATGTCTCTGTTTAGCCGCTCCTCCTCTCCTTTCCATTTTTGGGAGACCCTTCTCCTATAAATGTTCCCAGTGCCGGCCTCCCTGGGCCGCCGCTCCGGGCCGTGCCAAGCAGCGAACAAAGCTGAACTTTAGCAGTCTCTTGGCTTTCCAGTCGCCTGCCAGCTTCTGAATAGCGGCCGGGGAGACTGACGAGGCACTGTTCGCCTCCTGCTTTGCTGCTCTTTGGCAAGGCAAGGCCGGCCACTGGGACAGTGCCCTCGCGGGCTTATGAAGACATTACTCGCCTTCTTTTAGCCTGGGTTTGAGTGACTCCCTTCATAGCTAGCGGGGCACAGAGGTGGGATTGTGCCGTGGCTGAAAGCTCAGGCTCTGCCGAGGTTGGGGCGCTTGCATCGGGGTCCTTCCTGTTTTTTATGGGCAAGAAGAGTCATTCAGAGCGTCGCTTTTTCCCTTTGAGCATCGAGCGCCTGACCACAATTAAAAAGGGCGAGAGAAGGAAAAAGGGACCCTCGGCTTCCACGGTTTTCCTGCGTGGAGCTGGGAGGTGCAGGGGAGGGACGTGGTGCGGCGGGAGCCGCGGCAAAGCCCGGCTGTGCGGGGGGCGGCCAGCTCTGCCCGCCGGCTGGCTGGCGCGCCGGGGAGGACTCGAAGGTGACAGAGATAAGGCTTGGATCCTAGTAACCCGACTAATAAAAGACTTATTCCAGCCTTAATAAGCTCCTTGGACAGATGGATTCTGTTGGGCAGATGGATTTAATCTGGGAAAATGATTACATGGCTTTTGTACTCATTAGTATTTTTGGTCATGGTATTTATGCATTAATATTCTTGCAGTAGGTTGGGGAAAATAGGGTTGTGTAAACCTGCGCTGCTTTCTGCTTGCAGCAGTGGGGCAAGATGCCTTTACGCTTGTCTTCCCACCCAGTATGTGGTGAACATGTGTGCTTGTCTATATAGACTCTCTGTATTCCCAAGATTCTTGCATGACCGGGATGCAAACTTTTATTTTGATATGACTGTGAAACCCTGTGTCCCCTGAAGGTGCGGCTGTAAGTGATTTTCCAAGCAGGAATATTCTGCCCACAGCTCATGTGCAGCAGCCACCTTTCTGAAGGAGACTTGGCAGCTTTTTGAGATAGTGAGGGAGATCAAAGCTGGGACTGTCCGGTTGTCCTCATGTCCCCGATAACATAATAAGACAGCAGGGTGGACCAGAGGGTAGCTAAATAGCTTCACAGTCTTCATATAACAGAGGAAAGCACTTGCACCAGAGTGGTGCTTGATAGGAGGTGGTTTGAGAATAATTAATGTTAAGAAAGAGGACGCTAATAAGCATCATCTCTTCCTAAGGTTCGTTGAAAGCAAGAAGCTGTAGAAGCACAGAGTAAGAAAGAACATGCTAAACATTTTGTGTTTGGACTTTTTATTTTCATTGACCTAAGTGAGAGGTACTTAATTTTAAGCACTTAATTTTCCCGTTATGGACGAGTGTCATTTACAGCTCTGGACTGGCTGGGGATGTTTGAAATAGCTGGAGCATGATGAAATTTTAAATGAAGTCAGAAACCGAAACTTACAGTGGAAACTTTCTTCATATATTTAATTTACTACCTCCAGAGCTAGTGGAAAAGGGCTGGGGGCAGAGGGAAAGGGAAGAATGATATTCGTGAATTGTTCCGCGACTGTGTGAGTGGGTGTTTTAATGGAAAAAACTAAACAAAAAAAGTTAATTTCACAGGTTTTATAAACCTACTCCACTATAAACTGAAGCGATGTTTGCCAAATATTTATTTTCTTCCTTCTCAGCACTTCGTTCTCCTTTACGTGCCTTACCAAACGCTACCTCTCATGGAGGATTAGCTTGGCGGTTGTGACCCCTGTTTCGCAGACTTTGGAGGAACGGCCATTTGCGGCAGCAGGCAGCGGTGTTGGGGAGATGGCGAGTTCTGTGACCTGCCGTGGAAGTCTGGGCTGGGTGGCTGGCAGTGTGAGGATGCGGGGTCCGGTGATGCCCACCCCGTCGCCTCCCTGATGCAGGATTCCCCCATGGGATGGGTAGCCTCCTGCTTCTGGTGGTTTTCATCGGGAGTGTGCTAAGGCTAAAGTATGAGTATTTAAAATGTTTCTGTGCTTTCTCAGATATACCACGTCCCTTGTTGTTTCCCACGAGTAGACAGGAATAGGTGAGCTGGCTTCTGTTTCTGCCGGTGCCTGGAAACCCCGGGTAGGGGTGTCAGCGGTCCCTCGTTCAGCCCGTTCCTCGTGCTCCCCGCAAGCCATGGGGTGCGATGTGGTAAGCACAGACGGGGCTCTGGCAGCGCCGGGTGCGTGGCCTGGCAGAGCTGGGTGCTCTGCGACTGAAGCACAGGGTGCAGGTTGTGCTGGTGCTTGCCTGGCTTTGCCCCTCCTTGCCATACTAATACGGATTAGTATTAAAATAACATGGGCTTTTGGGTGGAAGGTGTGAATATTCTATGTTCTGATTTTTTGGGGGGTGTCTCCGATGACTTGTTCAGTACTTATATGTCTAGACTTTCTTGATGCTGGAACAAAAAACCCCAACAGAATAAAAGACTCCAGAAATGATGTGCTCGTGTTTCAGGGACCTCAGGGCTGTTGTGGTGAGATGCTCAAGACCCGGTTGCTGTGAGAGAGGGATGGGGTTGTCAAGCAAAGAGCAATTAAAGAGTTCTTCAGGGAACTGATGATCCCAGCTGTGTAATTAAAAATAGTGGCCTGCTGCTGTCAGTGCTGTTTGGGTTTGCAGTTAGAAGCAGAGCTGAGGAGGGCAGCAGGCTGCTGCCCCTCCCAGAGCCCGGCTGTAGGATGCAAAGGCCCTACTTCAAAGCACCAGGCATCCCTGTGCATAGAAAAACTTGGTCTCTCTGTGTTTGATTAGATGCTTCGTGGGTTTCTCTGGAAAAAAAGTGCTAATACAAGTCTTTAGTTAGAAACAAAAAACAACAGTAAAACAATGGCTGTGGAGCAGCATCATTTATACTGGCCGGCAGTGAGTCTGATTTCCCCCCAAGTTACGGAGTTTACTTTTCTTTTTTGCCTTTTTCGTTCACTGCTGTGGGTCTGTCCACCATGCAAGTGGTTTTCCACACTTATATATACTGCATTATATATTGTATTAATAAAGCACCTCCTAGATAAATCCCTTTATTTAGGGGAACTGTCCCCTTGGCTTCTCTCCTTTATCTTTTTAATGATGGTTTTGCTCTGCTTTCTGACTGGTGCCATGAATCATGTGGCTGTTAATAGATCTCTGTCAAGGTCTGCTTGCTCACAGAATTCAGAAAGGGAAAAAATGATTAGATGTCTTGTAGATGAAGAACTGCTGTAGCTGTATTACAGGTTGAAAAAAACAAAAAAAAACCCCAAACCTGCTAGCATGAGGTTATTTTTCTGTGAAGAAAGGTGATTGAAAAGACAATAGAAAAGCAAGTCCAGCATAACTGCAACCCTCCAATTCTTTTAGTCTCATCCAAGTGTGTAAAGGAGTGCAGATGGCATTGGCCTTTCTGACTAACCTTTTCTTTGCTTGCTTGTTATGGTTCTTCAGGGATATTTACATCCTTTGCCTACAGCAAACCAGAATTTGCTTTTCTGGTGAGATTTGAATGACACAAGGGAATTTCTGCCATAGCTTTATTTAAATTCAAAACACCTTCCAATTAGTTGCATGAAGAGGGATCATGTGACTAGTATCCTCTGTTTTGATAGGAAAATTAATATGCTTCCCATATTCAACTTGGAAGGAGCAGTTGCTGGTGTGTTGAGTTGCTGGTACTCAACTGTGATGGATGGTTCAGGGTTGCAGGATAAAGACCTTTGGACTCCTGACTGAATTCCTGCTCTCAACTCGTTGGCAAAGCAACTAAATGAGCTAGCATTTGTGGTTGCCTTTTTAATTCACTTAACGATGCACAAGTGAACTGAAACATGAAGGGCAGCCAGGCACCTCCATGAGTGTTTGCAGATGAGCCATGAGGGGTGATGGTGTGCTGCTGGAAGCACTTTCTTGGTGGCAGCTGGGAAAAGGGGAAGGAGTGCCTGCCCCGCAGTGCTCCAGTTTTATTATCACACAGCTGTGGATGGAGGCAGCTGGAGCTCAGATGCCACTCTGATGTGGAGCAGGCAAAGCATGCATGTTAGGTGGGTTTCAGTGGGTGAATTTTGCTGCAGAGGTGGGGATGGATGGCAGACACCTCGGATGAGAAAGACCTTCAGCTACCACAGTACAACCACCCAGAGCTCGTCTGTCTTGACTTCATTAATAAGTGTGTTTGGGTAATGTTGGTGGAAATGAGAAATTATCCTGACCCCACAAAAATACACAAAACCCAAGTTAGTATGTTGAGTTTCTTTGCTCAGAAGTTATGAACTGGTAGATGTGCAATTATTCTTGCAACAGCTCCTTTTTTGCATCCTCCCTTTGTGTAGCCTAAAACATGGGCAAGCGGAGTGTGATGGTACTTTATCATAACGCCTCTTTGTAGGGAGACTGAATGAAAGCTTGTGTGGATAAAAGAATAGTCTCAGCGGGTCCAAAATTTGGGTCCAAACATTGGATAGCTCCAGCAAAAAGAAAAAGGTTTCTGCTGTAGGTTTTGGGTAGGGGGTGGCGAGGGTTTTTCATTTTTCAGTGATTGTAAATCTGTCTGTCTTTGGCACTCCTTGAAAAGTACTGTTTTTTCACAGCATAGCTGTCATACACTTCTGTTTTCTTCTGGTCTTTTAGAAATAATAATTCTTTAGGCTAATCTTGCTCTGAAGGGTAGGTATGCATTTACTCTCCAAATCTGCTCTGGACTGTACTGGCCAAATCCAAATAATTCCCAGATTTAGTGAGATCAGAATCCCAGCCCCGGGATTCAGCAGTGGGTTACAGGTCATGTGTAAACGTGCCATATATTGGATGGAGCTGGAAGCTGCTCTTTTTGAGATGCCTGTGCTTGACATTGGTAAACTCTTTACCCCCCGACCCCTGTTGGCTGTTTCAGAGATGACTGTACATTATCGCTCTCCTTGGAGATTATTTACAGTGGTTTAAGCTATGCTGATGGCCAGAAGTTGAGGCTGTCAGTAAAGTGTATTATTTGGTGTGCCTTTGTAGCTTAAAAATAAATAAAAATAAATATTTTTTTATCGTAGCCTGTATTCTTGGGAACTGCATGCACACTTTAACCAGTCCTTGGAAACACCTTGTGGCAGGCACTACTGAGTAAATACTATAATCTCTGTTAAAAAGTAGCAATTTTAGTCTCTTATTCCTTCTCCCTTATATTTCTCTTCCCAATGTCCATTCAGCTTGGTTGCTTGGGAGCATGCCTTTAGGATGGTGTGTGTAGAAGGCTGCTGTATGAAGAGTTATCTTTAGTTTTAGCTGGATGTGCTAGGGCATTGATATGAAGGAAAATACAGGTGTGCTCTCAAGTTTACATTCACAAATTGTTTCATTGACTAGGGGCCTAAAGGGACAAATTATTCCAATTTATTTATTACATATTTGTAATCCTAGATTTGAAGAGTTTCCTGTTTAAATTAGATGCATCGCAAATGGGAGAAACCTGCATGCGGTTTATTTTACGTACCGAAGAACTAGAAATGGTTGGGTTTGGATTAATTAGAGCTAGCAGTAATAAATTGTTTTACCCATAGCTCTCAGACTTCGTCTTGAAGAGCAGATTCATCACTGTGATTGGAGGTGACATGAGAACTGAGTCATATACTCAGCGCCATCCAACACTTGCATACAATACATTTTAATTACTTTTATATTTGGAATAAAAGCCCATCTCATGAAGACCTTTATTTTTATGCTAAGAGCATGTTTTGTGTTTTTATAGTAAGACTGCATTTTTGGTGATTGCTGCATGGCATTTTAAGGTAGTTTTTAATGAGGATTTTTTTCTACAGAAGCTTTGCTTTATATTTTTATTTTAAAAATTTAGTGTCTTTTACTTGTAGAGTAATCTAAGAAATATTAAACTGAGAGGTAGTTTGCCTTGTCTTTTTTATGCGGTGTCCTTATGCCCTATCTCGGTTTTGAACAATGTTACCTTTGGGTACACGATGAAGTCGATGACAGGTTGATGAAGTATGACGACAAAGTCAGGCTTAATTTTAGTAATTTTATACTCAGAAAGTTCACTAAGTTCTTTTACAGTCTGATTTAAATGCATCTGTTAGTTGCTTAACCCATGTTTGAAGTGGAAGGAGGAAACGTTTGAGCAGGGCAGAACGTGTAATCATGGAAAGGGAATAACAGCTTGTGATTATAGAATTGAAACTACTGGTGAGAATTTTTATAGTGGCGTGTAGTTTATATAACTAGCTGAATTAAAATTTAACCATGTGTGAATATCTTTCCTCTTATGGAATATGTTTACTTAAAAAAAAAGAAAACAAAACCCAAGGAATCTAGCAATTACATGGAGTGCATTGCATTTGATATGTCACCAGTCTTTCGCTAACAGTATTTTAAAATATGAATGTAATCTTAATGCATACATAATTCTCTCCTATTTCCACTTGTTTGATTTGGACTGCAAGAACAGACCAGCAGCTAATATCTGTGTTTATCAATACTTGCTTCCACATCGGCACCTCCTCAGGGAAGAGCTTTTGCTTTCAGATGTTTCAAAAGAACTTTTCTAAGCTCAGAGCTGAGCTCTGCTGCCAGAAGCTGGCAGGCTGGCTGGTCCTGAGGGGGATGGAGGACCGTTTTAATTTACCTGCTGCTTCTTCCATAAGGAAGAAGATATCTGAAAAGGGGAGGGGAGCGTCGGGGGGCGGGAGGGGGAATCTGCTTTTTCCATTGAGCTGTACAACTCCACTTAGCCACCTTGATACTAAATCCCGATAAAGAGAAACCAGGAACTTTTTCCTTTGCTTAGTTGCTTTCTGTCAGCATTATATCCTCTCAGCTGCACTTAGTGCTGGGTCCTACTTTATAAGATGCCAGTGAGCTGCCACTCTTGATGTAAAAGCTTGTTTCCAAGAACTTAAGCTTTTTCTACACAAAAATCTAAGTATATTTGGACTAGCCTAAGAGCTTCCATGTGGGATCAGACTAGAGGTCTGTAATGCCTAGGCTGCTGTCTCCAATACTTGGCAGTGATGGAGAAAAGGATTAAAAATATATATACAAAGAGAGAGAACTCCCATAGGATATACCAACCTTTGGCAGCTGATGGTGCGTGTGTGGGGTGGGCGCTTTTTTTTTTTTTTTTTGACCAAGCTTGCACCCAGTTCATCCATGCTTAATAGCCCTTATGGTATAAACCATGTTTCCACCTTTGGCTTCAGTGGCATCCTGTGGGAAGGAGTCTGGCTGTGTGAAAAAGTACTGGTTGAACTTGCTGCTCGATAAACAGTGGTAGAAGCACAGTGGCGTGGCTCTTCTGGGTGGATTTCTCCGCCTGGGGAGGAGCACCCAAGAGCCATCTGCAGCTGGCACAGCCTCATCTTTCCTGCCGTTCATCTCCCCTCATTTCAAGATAGCAAAGTTACACCTACACCTCGGCAGCTTGGTGACCTGTGGGTTGCGTTGCAGGCGCTCGCAGCCCGCTTCCATCTGCCAGGCGTAATTAATGATACGTGTGTGTCTGTCTATTAGAGTATCAGGCTAGTGTAAACAGTTCTTTTTCCTTTGGAAACACGGCTGCTCAAAAGCATGCTATCACCAAATTGGTATTTGTTTTAATCTACAAGTTGGAGAAATATGTTTTTCTGCTTTAGTAGGCTGTCATGAGGGGTCTGTTAAGTCAGGCCCGAAGCTTGCTGTCTCCTTGCAGTCTCAGCTGGGACTCCCTTCCAAAACTGCTACAAATCCCATTTTTGCTGAAACGCTTACACATGTTCTGCAGTTAAAAGAAGAGTACTTTAGGTGAAAATTTGTCTGTTAACAGCGAATTTGGGGCTTAAGTAACTAAGTTATTTCAGCTTTAAAAATGTTCTTTTTAGCTGTGAAAGAGATTGCGTTCCTGAATTTCTGCAGTTCCTTTTGCACTTCTCAACGAAGCATAGGACGAGTTTTATGAAGAATCAAAGCAAGTTTTAGGCATTGCTTGCCACATAGTGTTTGTTGGGTATAGTTTCTCAGCTGTAGGGTTTGTCTGCTGTAATTTTCTAATTTGGCTCTCCAGCCTGTATTCTAAGTTTGCTTGTAGATCTACTTTCAAATTTTCATGTATGGAGTTTGGTGCTTTAAACCGTTCTTACCCTTTGTTATATATAGAAGGAGGGAAGAACGAAGCAAAAATTGCACAAAGAAACATTTCATGGTATGTTCTTATATATGCAAACTCAGATGTTCATCAGATCAGTAGGAGCAGGACTTTTTCTAATTATGGTGTCCACCAAGAAATAGCTCAGCAATTTTGAATAGCCCAGGAAGACAGGAACAAAAGGATGTGACTCATGCAGTGTATGTCTTCCAGGGAGACCAATGAAAATGTGAAGAAAGACTGTGAAATTTTGTGTATGTTGTTTTTGGCATCTGTTTGGACCTGCAAAAAACTCCCATTTTTATAAGGAAAAATGCTTTCGGATATCTGCTTCTGTCTTTAAATATTTCCAGCAGCTTCAGAAACCAGCATTTTGCTGAAAAAAAGTTTGGATTATGACTTCTTTGTTGGTAAAGAGTGAGAATTATTATGATTTATGGTAATAAATATTTTCAGAATATAATAATCTGAAATGAAATATGGAATGCATTGAAGGTTTTCCAAAATATGGAATACATTTTTCATATTTTGCAGAGAGTACGTAATCTTTTTTTTTTTTCCAGGATGGAGATTATTAAAAAAAGGATTTTTTTCCACACCAGCAGTTGGTGACATAGTTTGCCGAGCATGCAGTATATAAACAGATGAAAGCTATTTTTGATGTGTCATTGTCTCAGCAAGATGGGAATTGGCAGCACCGATGAAATGACAAGTACTTGGCGATGTCGACTTTACCACATGGCTGTCAGTCTAGCGATTAAAAAGAACTGGCAGGCGAGGATTGCTGTGGTTTAAGCAGAGGAGCTGATTTTCTACTTTAGAGCCTGATTCTGCACATTTTGACTCATTTTGTAGTTGTGAAATCAGGTGACTTGGCTCCAGTGAGGCAGGGGTTGCTTGAGCATCTTGCAGGATCGAGCTCCTCAGGACCAGGTCTGCTCCGCTGCAGACCCTCCTGTTGTGCTGCAGGGCTTGCTAGCACGCACGGATGCACGGACACACGGACAGACATGCGCACGCTCGCTGTCAGGGTGTTGCTTTTTGAGCCAGAAGGGTTCAGGCCTTGTATTGATCCTTGTGCAAAAATCCTCCGTGCACCTTTCGGCTCTGAACTCTGCATTGAAGTCGTATTTGCTTTTCGAAGCATTGCTTGTAGTTAGCGTTGGAGTAAGAAGGATAAGTTGTTTTTTGCTGTTTCCTCTGAAATGGGGATCTAAAATAACTGACTGTCCTCTTCAAGGAGAGATTTCATCCCTTAAATTAGCAAGTTAGCTGAACACCATTAATGAAGAGCTTGATCGGTTGATTGATACAGGGGGGCAGACAACTTGCCTAAATTTAGGCATTTTCTCTCGCGGTGGGTGGGGGCGTATGTGCCCCAGCCTTGTCACTTTTTGTGGCACGAAGGGGTAACACTGTTGCATAAAAGGTTTGGTCTTTTTTTTTACTTTAGTGTCACAGTTTAAAGGCTAATTGGAAGGATACTTGTAGGCTGCGAGAAATGCTTAAAGGGCTCCTTGTGGATGGCCCAGCAAAGGCCCTTTGTTCGGTGTGCAGGCTCCGGCTCGCCTCACGTGACGGCAGCGAGGGGATAAATAACGACAAGACATGTGCAAAGCAAAGGATTAACTTATCTTTACAGCCCCCACCCTCATCCTGCTGTGGGCCCTTGGCTCATTTTTGTTGTTGAGCGGGATCCAGTTCTCTCTTCTGCAGTTAAATTCGGCACGGGGCAGGGGGGAAGGAGAAGGGAGGAATCTCCATCCCAGTTAAGATGAAGTTGCCAATGACTTAATGCTGCAGAAAGGGCAGTTCTCCAGACGTCTTTAGGAGTTTAATGAGCGTAGCTGATGGTTTGGTTAGGGCTTTTCTTCCCTTTTTTGACAGATTGCTGATACCCATCCAGGAAACCTAAATGCAAAAATCATTCATGGCTGCAGCGTTGTCCTCCTCTGTCTCCCTGGGTCCAGGCATGGGAGCAGCCATGGGTGGGCTGTCAGCGGACATCGGTGGGAACTGGGTTTTCTGTCCCGGCAAGGTGCTGCACGCCGGTCCTGGTCACAGCCCCGCTTTCTGTTGACAGGGATCTACCTCTGCCAGCAGATACCTGGGTGATTGATGCTGGTGCCTGGGTTTCCGAGGAGCGTGCTCCTACCTCTGCATGAGCCATCTGTCTTTAATGACCTCTCCAGTGGGGTTGGGTGTTCCCCCCCCCCTCGGCAGACAGGAAAATTTTCAGTATTGGGCCTGCCGGCTTCATGTTACAAATCCTCTCAGCTGGCTACTCATTTTATTGGCCATTTTTCTGACCACCTTGTACCGGCTGTAGGGAAGGGGAGAAAGCCGCTCTCGGGGGCTGAGGCTCGACTGCTGCCTCTGCATTTTTAGCCTTTCCTACTTCTCCTCCTGTTTTTCAAGCTCAGTTTTAAGTCTCAGTTGCCAAATGCATGAAACGAGATGGCTAGACCTATTAAAACTTGAACTCCTTTTAACATTTTAAACTTCGCAGAACTGTATTAAGGGATTTAAAGCCTCATGGCCATTTCAGAAGTGCAGCAGGTATTAATTCCCTGAGCTCCATCATTAATCTTTACGGAGAGAGCTGGACCACTGTATGTTTTTGACCCACGTTCCCTATATCTGATGAAAGGAAGAGGACGTAAAATAGAACTTAACAGTTATTTAGTGCAGATTTTTTTGGCTTTGTTTTGTGGGGGCATCAGGAAAGAAATGGGGGGTGGCACAGAGTTACCAGAAACTTTTGAACTCTTTTGGCGGCTGGGAACAATACGTATGTGAAGGAAGTGCGAATTCTTGGCATCACTGGTCTCAGGCTGGCAATCAGCAGAGCTTACAGTGCCTTCAAAAAGCTGTGAAAACACATGCTTTAGGTTATGCATGGCTTTTTTTTTTTTTTTTTTTTTTTAATCCTTTTTCTAGGAGTTTAGGACATGTCTTTGTTTTAAGGAAAAAATGAGTACGAAGCAGTGATTAGCCTTTCCTGTGTTGCATACTTAACCAGATATTATGTAGAGTTCCTAGTTACTGCCTTTTTATTCAAATGCGAGATCCAACCTCTCCTGCCTCTGGCCTACAAGTTTTCCAGGCCTTTGAAAGGTAGCACTATTTCAGGTACAAGTTGGACTTTCTGCCATGCTCCCTTGTGGAGTATTGTGGTTATTTTGCTCGGCACATCCATCTTCTCCGGGTCGCTGGGCTTCAGGGAGGTCCTGAGCTCGCGCAGCTCTGCGCATCCTCACAAGGGGTTAGGTCTGCCACAGGTTTTGAAGAAAACAGGCTCTTTCACAGCTTTTTTATACTGAAGTTTAGGCAGAACTTCTTGCAACTTAGGCTTTCAAAGCTTTCGGTTCTTATGGGAAGGTTTATGTTTTGGGGAAGAAAGCAGGCTGCTGACCCTGGATGTTTTATAGGAGTGCCATCAGAAGAGAAAATCCTCTCTGCAATCGTTAGCATCTGATGTTGCCAGTCGTTACCAATGCAATATTACACATTATTATCCCTTGGTGCCCTGTAGCTCATTACCGAAAAATGCCACTGTTTGGTCCCTGATGCCGGTGGGGGGCTTGAAATAGCTCCCGGTGGTCCTTCCCCCCCCCCTTCCATCTATTGCCCCCATCGCAGAGCACTGCCGAATTCAGCAGCTGTGTGGTTGCCGGCGTCCAGAGGAGGTCTGGAGAGGCAGCTGTGTTCAGGGCAGGACCCCGAGGGGCAGCAGCAAGCTGTGTTTTCTCCTCTGGCTGCCCCAACCCGGTGTTAGGGAGACCTTGGCTTTCATTATGGGTGAATTGCAGTAAACGTGCTCTTTTCACCGCTGCCCTCATGTTGTTAGAGGAGCACATTTGTGCCAGATAAAATACCTGGTTTTGGAGGGGCGTGGAGGAGGCAGACAGAAGGAAGGGATTTTTTGTGTGTGTGCGTGGCTTGGACAAGAAATCTTTGAGTCTCTCATGTAGGTTTCTAAATTAATTCCCGGGGGTGTGAGGCCTGCAGCTGAAACTTTCAGGCGTGAGAAGTGTGACTATTCACGTGCCCTCTTTTTTTGGGAGGGCTTAAAGAAACTTGTCTTTTTGGAGTGCACACAGTATCTTCTGTCTTCTGAAAATCACTGACAGCTTCTTTTTTTTTTTTTTTTTTTTTAACCTTTGAAGTAACATTGAGTGTCACCATTTAATCTTCTGCAGTGCTGATGCTGACAAAATGCCATTGCTAGTGTGATACCGTTTCCACTGCTGCACGCAGAGGCAGCGAGGTTTTGGGGCATGCTCAAGGTGAGGGCAGCACCTTGCTCTCTAAGTTTCCCACCCTTCCTTCTGTGCTCTTGCTGGGCGACATGGCTTGTCCTTCTGGGCTTTACCCCTCCTGCCACGGAAGATGAAGCTGGCAGAGGTTTTGGGATGCCCTGAAGGGCAGCAGAAGCCAGGAGGGGTGGGTAGCAAAAAGCAGACACTTACGGTTCGCCCCTGGGTACCCACCTGGTAGTCCCAAGGCCCTGGTGTCCTGCGATGCTCTGGCATCGCCTCCAGCAAGGTTGCTGATGGTGCTGTGGTATCAACACATCTCCCATTGCACGTCTCCCATTGCGCTTGCAGTCACTGCTCTGTCTTGAAAATACCAGACTTCTTCCCCTGACTTAAGCAAATGTCAGGCCTTGTTACTAATCAGTTTATTCTCCCCCCCCCACCTCCTGTGAGAAGTCCCTGTGCTAGCTTTAAGAAGTGGATCAACACTTGATATTTCATTCCTGTAAACATGGTACTCCCATGTACTGACTTACAAATCCCATTGAAGCTCTTTATGCTGTTCTTTGGTCTTGGAATATTTCAGATAGGCTCCCATTGTCTGTGGCAACATGCTTATTTATTTACTTACTTATCCAGGGTGCCCTTTGGCCGGCTGAAGGGCTTCAGTCATTTTTGGCTGCACTTTGGTAGGTCTTTTAAGTGTGGTTAGCAAGCATGCTTAAGCACGGTTTAAAATTCTTACGGCTGAGCAAAATTACAGCATGCTTCTGCCAGCATTGTGGTGGGAGCCAACTGGTGTCGGGGCTGTCTGAAAAAACATGCTTTGAGATGAGGGAGAGCTGCGGCAGAGACAGGGATGCTCGGCCGGGCTGACCTGTGTTACAACCTGGGTTGGCCGCAGCCACATCCAAGCCCCGCTTGAGCCTGCCGGCCTTTTGTGCCATAGATAGTTGCCAAGAGCTGCCCTGCCTTCCTTTGGGGGAAGGAGGCTTTGGAGATGAGACACAAGTTGATGGAGGTTGATGGTCGATGGAGAAGAGGCAGGAGAAAGGAGCAGAGGGGCTTCGGCATTGCTGAGCGGAGTGTGATTCACAGCGCTGGGCGCAAGCTGGGGCAGGAATAATCTGTATTCGTCTCTGTCATCCTGTGCTTTCAGTAGGCGCTTTCCATAAGTGTTTTTTATAATAGCAGGTTAACCTTCCTGAGGGGAAAAAAATTGCTTAGCGGTTTAAGAGTAAAAGTCTGGCTATTGTAAAAGAAAATATGTTTGTAGCGCAAATGGGTAATTATCTCCCGGAGTGTGGTCTTATCTATTCTCTATTCTCAAAGGATCTGGTGATACCATCTCAGTGGCATTTCCTCAGGAAAGTTTGTCGCTCAGATCCCCGACGCCACCCTGGCCCTGCTGGTAACGCCAGCCCCGAGCCGCTGGGAAGGGAGGGGGAGAAGGGAGGGCCAAACGGGCATGTTTTCCCAGGGAGACGGGAGACAAAACAGGATTCCTTGCCCCCTTCACCTCCACCTCGCTCCATTGAGCCAGTCAGGCATAATAGGGTATAAGCGGAGGTTTGCGCACGCCTCTGCCGGGGCAGCGAGCCGTCGCGTTCATGCGTATGCAGCGTGCTAATCTAATGCATGTGATCACGTCTCCTTTCAGTATCTGGCCTAAGTTACTTAACAACCAGCGGATTAACCTTAGGAAGATTTCCTTTGGCTTGAGGGGGAAGCCTGTTCTTTTCTCCCTGAACAGGGGACTCGAGCCTTATGTAAGAGACCGAAGGTATTGACCACAGTCCTTAAGTGTGGGACGCATGGCACTGTTTTGTGTTGCTGGGATTTTTTAAAGTGTAAGTCATTTGAAGGGGTTTTGGACTTTTTTTTCTTTTCCTCCCAGGCAAGATGGGTCAGCTGCAAACTGTATTAAGGAAATTACGCATGACATCTTCCCTTGCCCCCACATCAGCAATTTCTATGTGCATGTTTGTGTGTATATATATGCACACATATATGCATATACAGATGTACAATCCATTCATATAAGTCAATCCACTCGTATAAAAGAGTCTCAGGAGATCATCCAGTCCGGTGCCCCAAGAGTGGATCACTTTGGTCCGTCAGGCTGTTCCTGATGGGTATTTTGTGTAGCCCGTGGTCTCATGGTGCCACATCCTCAGGCAACCTATTTCCACGTGCCACTAGCTCTCACTGTTGAGGGTTTTCCTAGTGCCAAACCTGAATCTTTCCCGGTCAGTCCTTGATTTCTGGAGTTATCCACTGTCAATAAGGAGGACCCTGTAGTCTGTAGCAGCAGGCCTTCTGATAGCCAGCTGATAAATGAAAGCCAGCAGGAGTTCGTGTTTTATCCTCAGAAGAGACACTGGTTTTGGTAGAAATGCTGCCCTCATTCACCCCCTTTTCAGGAAGCCCTGACCCTGCCCGCTTGCTTGCTGACAGCAGGCTCTCCACCTCCCAGCACAGCAACGCTGGTTTTGCCTCCGAGCAATGGATGCTCATTTTCTTTTCCTTCACCTTCTCCTTGATGCTGCAAAGAAGCGATTGGAGTTTTCTGCCGATTTAGCTCTCTGAACTGGCGGCTGCTGCTGCTGCTCTGTCTGAGCCTGGGGGCCAGAGGTGCGGGGAGGGGAGCCGTCAGGCGCCTGCTCCGGGCGGCAGCAGCTCACCCTTAGATTGGTTTTTAGCCATATCCCCAAGTCACATCGACAGACATCTGCTCAGGTCTCGTCTGAGTGAGGTGTTAACCGCTGGCACAGTGGCGGTGGGGCGAAACACAAGTATAAGCTGTGACTTGCAGCAGTACGGTCTGCCCAAGGTAGATGGGCTTATAGAATCGTAGAGTGGTTTGGCTTGGAAGGGACCTTGAAGATCATCGAATTCCAACCCCCCTGCCATGGGCAGGGACACCTTCAGCGAGGGACTCACGAGGTGCTGGTGCACATAACGTGGGCTTCCCATCCCACCTGCTTCCACACCCTGCTTTCTACTTACGTTCTCAGATGCTTTCTTCCCCTTGGCTTTTGCCCATTTTTTGCCTGTTCCCTCTTGCTCATGTAGCGGCTTCCCTGCTTTGCCTCCTTTACCTCCAAACAGGGACGGGAATTAATTTCGTGCAACTTGGCTGAAGCTGCAAACAAAACAACCTTCTCCTAAACACCCACTTTTTTTGGTGGGCGAGGCAGTAAACGTCTTTGAAAGAGCATTTTCACCACTCTTGCTTTCCTCTCTGGGGATCAATACTTTTTTTTTTCCAAACCTGCTTTTGATGATTACTGAAAGTGATCAAATCACCCATGACTTTTTAGAAGTGATCCTGTATGTTTAGAGAAGTAACTCCTGGCAAACTAGACCTTTTGGTTTCCTTATGCATTAAAAAAGGTGACTTGCTCTTCCCATAAACAGCACCAACCTTTCTATTTCGCCAGCTTTAGCTGAAAGCATGAAGTCAAGCTAGGAAAAATAGTCCTGCATTCATCTGGCTAATGTGAGAGAGCCTGCTTTCATAGAGGCATGTTTTGAAAAGGCTTAAGTTACTCTTATGTTGTCCTCAGAAAACAGAATTTGTTTTCATAGCTGAGGACAGAATAAATGGATTTCTTTAAATGACAGTATTTTTAGTAAAAATGTGGGGAGCAGAGTAGTATTAAAATTGTTTGCAGCTGAGATAACATTTTATTTTATTTACTTATCTGTTTTTTTTACTGGTCAAGAACTAGCACAAGGCATTGTCATTGCATGAGCACAGCAAAGAGGCAAGGTGCTCATTGCTGTTCTCCAAGAAAGGGACAAGAGCTGGAGAAGCTCCACTTCGCTGGTGACCTCCTGTACTTTATTAGCAGCCTATGATCTAATCTGCTCGCTCTTCTTGGTGACATGGTTTTCTTTCTCCTTACCTTGTTACAAGATCAGCAGTTCATCCATCTATCTTTGAAGTCCATAGATGTGGTAACAGAAGCAAAAGTCATGGGACCAGGAGTCTGCCTCAGCCTTTCCAAATTACTTCTCAGTTCCTTGGCACCTCACTGAATAACCCCTGAGACATGCCTGGGGAAAGGTAGATATTTTTCTCCTCCTGACAGGGTTCATCACAGCTCCAGTCATACAGCACAGTGGTAGTTAATTGTGAAGCCGTGCTGAAAGTGATGTCCTTGGCAGCAGTAAGTTTTTCTTGTTGAACTCCTTGGCATGGAAGTGGCTTTTAGCAACCCAGTACTCATGATCCTACTTCCTTAATTTATAAATATTAAATTAGAAGAATTAAATGTCTTCTGATTTTAGTCTTTAAGCTAATGAAAGTGAAGTAAATCATGGTTATGGATGAACTGCTATGTAAACTTGCTGCTGTAAAATACCCTGCCAAGTGGAATACTATAACAAAGTAAATCCTCTAAGCCCAAAGCTTAATTATTGATTTGATTTAGGCATATATACAAATGCTAAGAAAATACTATAAATTTGGGTTCTAGTGTAAGTTGTAATTCAAGTTGTAAAACAGTTTCCATTATGAGCCTCAGATTGGAGACCCTCAAACTAACTGATTTTTTTTTTTTTTCTTTCTTCCCTGTTTTGGCTGAAAGTTTGCATCTGGCTCATTCTCCCTAGAGATTGCTTTGAATGTTTGTGCTCTGTGGTTTTGTTTGGGCCTTGGAAATCAGGAGAGTGATGGGAGGAATTAGTTCCCCTCATCTGATTAAATTCTGTCATTTCTTTTATAGTGGACTGTAGCAAATGCTTGAAACTAGAGGAGAAATTGGCATTAGGGAGATATTGATGGCTCTTGAGACGTGGAAACATTTCTGTATTGGTAGAGCAGTCCTTCAGTGGCAGAGTGCCCTGAGAAACTGCCTCCAACAGCACCTCACAATATTTTCTTAAAACCAAGAGTGTAAATAGTATCATAGACCCTATAGGTTAGAACTGTGGCAATTCTGACAAAATCACATTTATGGGGAGACATAGCATGGTTGATAAACGTGGTCAAAATTTGGGCACAAAAAACCTCCTTTGAGCCCTGAAACAGGAGGACCAAACTTCAAGCTAAATGCAAGTTGAGTTGTTTCAATATAAATTTCTGTCTAAGAAGTGAGCTTTTTTGGTTTTGGTGTATTTTGGCGGGGGTGTGTGTTTTGTTTTTGTGGTTTTTAATACATTTTTTTTAATTGCGTGGCCTCTTTTTGAATACCACAGCTGCATTTTGACCACTTTAGAGAACTTTTTAGTAATCCTTAGCAGCACCCTAGGGTTTTCCCTTCCAGCTTACCAAGTGGCTGGGAACTTGGAGGGCCTGAGCGTTAGACACCATGCAGCCAGGTGAAAGAGCTGCATTTGCTGCAATCATCGTTCAGGCCAGGCCTTTTCCATACCTAATTGGGACAGGATTAAACTCTTGGAGTATTTGCTGTCCAGGATAGCCTGGGTGCACATGCTTTCCTGAATGAGGACATCAGCTCGTAAGCCGTTTGGGCTAAGCGGTTAGCCTATGTGGGTGTTTGAACAGTATCTAACACAATGCCACTTTGGTCACGATTTGAGGCCACTGAGTGGTACTGCAGTAGAAATGAGAAATAAATTGTCGCTGAGCCGCGCTCCCACGCTGAGCCTGTGTAAATCCATTCAGTCCCAACAGGCTGTTGTTGCAACTTTAATTAGCGTTCGGCGTGAGCATCCCCCAGTACCCAGACCACGTCGGTAGCTGGTGGAGAGGCTGCAGCCTTATCTCTTCCCACTTTCTTTGCAGAATTAGCTCTCCATTTTCCTCATGCTCTTAACTGAAGAGTTCCCGTTGAGTTCCCATTGCATTTGGTCCCTGTGTACTCCCCCCCTGCGCATCAGTGTATGCCTGCCCGAACTCTGGGGACGCTGGGAGCTCCGCTCATCCACCGGGAGCACGGGTCCTTAGGGAAGGGCTTCGGCTTCTAGTGCTTCACGCCACTAGGTCGAGTCCTCAGGATGTGGCTGCTGGGGAAGTTGTGTGGGCTGCAGGCTTCCTTCTTCCCCGCTGCCTGGATGACACTGTCCCTGTCTGATTTCGTCTCTTTCCCCTTGGGAGCTGGTGACATCCTGTATGTTTTCGGTGATGCAGAAAAACTGGCTGGCAAACCCAGCCTCGCTCATTTATTCCTATGGACGGCTTGTACCTTGAAAATAACCTGCAGAACACCTGCGTGCAGGGGTGTATTTACTCATGCTATAGACACCAGCTATGAAGTTTCTCCCATCTGTGCCTCTGCCTAGATGGCTTAATTTAATTTCTAGCTTGCTGCAGCCATACCTGTGGATGTCGGAGTCTGTCAGTTCTACCCATAGACCCAGGGCAGGCTCTTGCTTAACCTCTGCTCCTTTTCCCAGCATTTTTTTGAGGTTTAGGATCCGCTTTGATCCTCGACTTGCCTAGGAAAGAGTGAACTGTGTAAACCTGAAGGTAGTTGGTTGTTGTACTCAACAAAAAAACTCTCTGCTTTTTTTTTCTTTCTTTTTTTAAAGTAGCTTTATTTTATTCTTGCCATGAGTTTTCCCCTTGCTCTGCTTTAACTGTTGGTATTTGGACATATTAATATCAAACAGATAACCTGAGGGGTATAAAATAGTTATTTATAAATACTCCATGTGTAACTTCTGCATTCTCCAAAACATCTTGCTGTAAGCTTGGTCTTCTTTTAAAATGCAGGAAACCTAATAGTTTAAGAGAAATGGGGTAAAGCAGGTTGTTGGTATCAAACCCAGCTTCGGAAAGAGACGGGAGGAGGAGCATGGGGAGGAATTACACTTGGACTTCACATTTGCGTGTGACGTGAGGTCAGGTATGCATTTGCGCTGGATGGTGCTTTGGTGACCTTCGTCATTCTGTTGAATGACTAATCAAACAGATAGTTAAATGCCTTCCAGTCCAAGTTGTTAGTCCTCCTTTCCCAACAAAGAGAAGAATAACACAATTTTAGCCCACTGTGCTGCTCCCTACTGTGCTATAGTGTTGGCCTGGCAGAGGGCTTTATTTGAACCTTGGCGTAGGGAGAAGATAATTGGACTGTTGCTCTTTTTTTTTTTTACTGTTCTGTTAAATTCATGATGCACTTCCCTCTAACCGATGCTCATTATATGTAATCTTGTAAACTGCCCTGCTAACACTGCTAACGGCATGATTATCTCCAAATATAACTTAGTAATATTCTAATGATTCAGAGGCGCACAAAAGCACCAGGCAGAGGGTGAGTTTAGGACCTAATTAATGATGTGCTGAATGTCTGCTGCTCCTAGAGGAGGTAGGAAGGAGGGTGACAAGTCCTCGGTGTTCAACGTGTGGTGCAGTTTCTTTAAATAGCTGTAACTCTTGCAGCCGAGCGAGGAAGGAGGACGAGGACGTTTGCCTACTGAAGGGTAAGAGGAGTGGTCGGCTACCCCAAAGTGCTTGGTGGTCCTCCATCGTGTCTAATGAATCATGACCCAGGGATTTGAGCATCTTTTACTTCGAAGGAGTTCCTCGGGGGTCCCACCTCGCCCTGCAAAAATTGTTGTTTAAGAGGAGGGTTTAAACCTGCAGCAAACGCCGGGTGGATTGTGGGGTGCAGGAGAGGGTCCTTGTGGGTGGAGGGTGCTGCGTGGCCCCGGGCTGCTCCTCATTTCTGGAACCTTCTTCCTTGAATTTTGCAGAATTTTAAAATAATTTGGCATAGAGTGAGCCATCAGTTGAGAAGTGTGGGAGGAGTTGGCCTGCGTTAAAGGCAGTCTTTTCTCACCACCCCTGAAACATGGAGCCTTTGGAGGATCTAGTGACTTTTAAATTTGGAAACGAGAACACCTTAGGTTTGAAAGCACACCAGCAGCTCCAGCTCTGAGCCAGGCAAGGTACAGAAGTGACAGCACTGAAGCAGCGGAGTTTTGTCCTGAAGGACAAAATGTCTCTACAGAGAAGGAATTCAGAAATTTATTTCATTTTGCTTTGCTTTCAGGCTTATAGATAAAGATCTGCATTTCCTTTACATCAGCAAATCTTGGATTTACAGTCTCTTGAAGACATCCAAATGATGCTGTTAATGTTTGTTCAACAGATCTTTCTTTAATAAAATATCTACTTCTTCTAGAGACTGTCTTAACCTGCTCATTCCCTTTTGCTGTACTGAAGAGCAGTGAAAGAATTAAGAATAATCCTTCCCGTAACCTCTTTCTGCCTTTCCAAATTTAACATGGAAAGCATTTAATACTCAGAAGCTGAAAGTTATAATGCATATAGTTCTTGAACAAATGACACCACCTTTTCAGGAATAGGAGATTTACAAATTTTTTTTAATGTATGGGATTAAAAGTGAAAAATTAAAAAAGGTGGAGGGATCTCATCTCCTGTGAAGCAATAGTAAATAGTAGCCTTTTTGAATAGGCACTCCTCTTTTGTTTCATCGTGCCTGCCAAATTGCAGCGTTGTTTGCAGCATGCCTTTTTATGAAGGCTGGGAAGCCGTGCCTGCTGTTAAGCCGCTCGTGCGTGCTTTGTTCCAGCCATGTCGAGACACTTCCTCAAAGTCAAAGGGATTCCTCCCACTTCCAGGGGCCACTGCAGCCCAGGTGCCTTCAAAACCTGGGTGCACCCAGCTGGGACACTGCCTTTGAGCTGCTGGACCAGGGGACAGCTGGTGGTGGCATCGCACCTCACAGACGGTGGGATGGGACCCGTGTCCCACTCTCCTCCCCTCCACCCTCGTCCCCTCTGCTCCTCTCCCCCAGGGAAGGGTATGCTGGAGCATCCTGCCTATCCCCCAGCGTCTTCTCCAAAAGGACATGGATCTCAAATAGGTCTCATGCTGTTTTCTGCCTGCCCCGGGATGTCCCAAAAGGCATCAGTCACCCATATTTAGACCGCACAAATTGAACTGCAGGATGCCGGCAGTCCGGGCTCAGCCGCTCACTGGAGGAAGGGGAAGTCTGACTCTGTTTCCTTGGTTTTCCCTCAGCACCCATGATCTTATTGCTTTGCTTTTGTGGTGTCGGCCGCTCTCCTCCGGATCTGGCGAGGCACTCAGTGTGCCTGGCACTTCTGCTGGAAGTGTCGGCTGCTGTTTCCTGGTCTCAAATGGCTGCTCGGTACAGAGGAACTGCAAATACTTGTGTAAGGCACCAGTCCTGGTAATATTTAGCTGTTCTTTAATATGTGATCTATCTGTAGCGGCTTTTACCCAGGAACATCAAAGCACTTTTTTTTAATAAACATTAATGAATTATGCCTGACAACACAACTATTTAGTTAGTTAGTGTTCTTATGGATTTAAAAAAAAAAAAAAAAAAACAGAGGAAATTGAGTTAGATGTTCAAAATTGCACAGGAAGTCTATGGCTGGAGTGGAAATGTGTCATCTCCTTCCAGACCTCTCTTCTTGACATGCATTCTCCCATCTCACACTATCTCGTGGTGACAAACACCCCAGATTTGAGTGTGTTCATGTGTCTCCTTCAATATGCCTGAAGTTGCTCAAGATAGTAATCCCCTTGTGAACTTCTGATGCTTCTGTGTTCTCTTATAAGCAGAGGGTTAGGGCTACCTACTGAATTTAGCAGGAAAAAGGGATAGTTGGCATGTTTTTATCTTTCAGAGCAAAGACAAGATGCAAGTGTGTGCTGTTTAGCTACTGGATGCTAAGGCTGTTTCCTCTGAGGAAGTGGAAGGTGGTACAAGGAAACCATCATTTAGTTTCTGTAGTAGCTGACTTTGCAGGATATGCCTCGAAAAGAGTAGAAAGAAACATTTGCAAACTGAGAAGATTTAGGGAAGTGGTCATGAGGGTAGAAATACAGGTGCTATTTGGGTCAGACTGCCACCGCATGCTTGAATTGAAGGAAAAATGGTAGCAATGCTAACATCTAAATGCATATAGAAGTTTCTCCACAAATAATTTATATGTGCAGAGGTCCTCTGGCACAGCTGCTAGTTTCAGAAGTAGTTTGGCTGACAGCTTACGGTCTGCTAAAGAGCTTTGCAAAAACATTTAATAGATATTAGTTTCTTAAGTTTTAAAATTTTTGTTACTGTACCTTTTCATTTCACGGCCTTAACTATCTTGGTTTTGTAGATTTGGGAAGCATCTTGCATGTTTTGGATACTGCAGCAGACAAACAATACCAAAATTTGGGTTTTTTCCCTGTCTTTGAACATCAGGCCATTTTTTTTTCCACCACACCGGATTTGTGGTACCTGTATTTGAATGTTGACCTTTTAGTCATGGCCGAAGTGGTGGGAAGGACAAGTAGAGTCCAGTCCTGGAAGTGTTTGTGTCTAGCTGTGGTGGAAAGAAGCAGCCTTACCTCTCATTAATGGCATCATTAAATGGATAAGCCTTCTTTAAATCTAGCTTTGAGGAACCACATTCTCTTAATCTTGTATTGGCACTAAGTCACTGACACTGTTGAGGTAACTTTTTGTTTTTTTCCATTAGGAATGAAATTTGGTGCTCTGAAGGGAGACTCTCTTGTGTAAAGAGCACATAGGCAGGTTGTAGTGGTAGCTGGGATTGCTAAATGCTGGAATTCCCTCATCCTTATAACCTCTTGTGTGCACACTTGTGTCCTGGGCTTGCCTGCTGTAATGGTCTGCTGTCATGTATTGGCTTCCTAAGTAGTGGCGAGGCAGGGATCCCTTGTGAGGGGTAATGGTGCTGGAAGCAGTCCTTTTCTCTTGTTCTTCCTCCCCCTTGCTTTTTATTTGGCTCTTTCTTCCAGCTTTCTGGAGTTAGTGCTACCTCTTTATGTCATGGTATATCCATGAGACAGATTTCTTTGTCTCAGTTCGGATGTTTAAAGCGAGCAGAGATGTTAGGAAAGAAGCTCTGTTGGTTCTCCCTCCCCCCGGAGCTCATTTTTGAAGGCTCGTCACTTGCCTGGGCCATAGCTCCATGAGTGTCACGTGCGATCTGGTATCAGGTAATCTTGAAAGAAAGGCAGGCTTTGCTCATCATTCACAAGGTGATGCTAGCTGGGGGAAATGAAATTCTAACAATACTTGAATTTATTAGGTATTCTCGCTTGAGATCCTGTTTTCTGAGATGAATGAAGTCGTCATCGCTGGGAGTGCTGAAGATCTAATGTGGAGGAAGAGATGAAAGATAAGGCTGTACTTGCACCTACATGCCATATCTTCAGCTCCCTTGCCATTGACCCATCCACCAGTAAAAACACTCTCTCTTGTTTGTTTGCAGTTGTTACCTCCTATCTCCCAGGGCTCTGCCAAAGCCGTAGCACGGCATGGTTCCCCAGGGCGGCCACACCAAGCCAGCCATGCAGACCTCCATCCTGGTTCCTTGGCAGGGCTCATCTGTCTGTCCTCTGCCGTGTTTCTGACCAGCTGTCTTTCAAGTCTCTTCCACAGGGCAGCCTGGAGAAACGTAGCCCGAAGGCCTCCTTTTTAAGTGAATTTCCTTGAAGAAATCAGACTTGATTTAAGCATATCATGTATCTTCTAGTTTGTTTGCTTGGAACATGCTTGCCTGTTTGCGAGGCACAGACTCGCCTATGCTTGAATGATTTCTATCTCGAGGCAGAGCTAGAACTTGTCACTAGTTAAGTGTGTACTTATCGTTGAGTGTGTGACACATTCATGGGAGTCATAAAAGTAAAACAAATGAACTTCTGCCTGCAATGAGCATGAAAACGAAGACTGGAAAGCTGGAGTGATGTACTTGGAATTCACACTAGTAGGTTTTCCTGATCATTTTCAATTGCTTTTACTGAAGCTAAGGATGGTTCTTGAAGATTTTCATGTAGCAGTCAACTAGACTGTTTGCTTTTTCTCGCTTGCTGCTTCTTGTTGGATTTCACCCGCTGATTTCAATGCTAACTATAAATGCAAGTGGCAAACAGTATAATTAGGTAGATTAAATCTCTCTTAGCTACAGGCTTATTCACATAATGGAGAAATGTTGGTTTTCTTCTTTTTTTTTTCCCTTTTGCTTTGGAATAGTGTCTCCTGAAATTCTAAAAATTAATGAGCAGACTAAATGGGAGCTGTGTATTATCCATTTTTAAATGTGTAGAGATGATGGGTTGTTAGCTACTGAAGCATTAGTAAAAAAAAAAGAAAATAATAAGTGGAGGCATCAAAATCAATTAAAATCAAGCACTTGCTAATTTTGCTAAAATGGAGTGCTGGCATTTGCCAGTAACTTGCATTTGCTTGTTTTCTCGCCCCAACCGTTTGGTTGCATATTGAGGAACCCTTGCTCTGTGCTCCCTGCAGAAACTTGGATGTTACAGCTCCTCAGTTTTAATTTTTCGAATCTTGGATGATTTTACATCTGATCCTCTTAGCTTTGCTTCTTTCTTGGTTGCACTTAGGGTTTGTGGCAAAAATCAGAAAAGGAAGCCCCTGTAGCTTCCCGCTGGTGGAAGGTACCAGCTCCTCCCCTTCTTTCTCCAGTACTGGGCAACTTTCGTGCTTCCAGCTTTGAATTCTCATGTTTATTTGAACTCAAGCCCAGCATAATATCAAATTAAGCTTTTGGGGTTTTCTTCATGGTTCAGATGGAAATTCATTGGAGACTTTGAGCCTGGTTTTGTTTGTTTATTTTCTTTCCAGGCATCTCTGAGATGTACTGTAGTTAGACAAGGAATAAGAGTAGCACAAGAACCCTGTTCTTTTTACTTGTTTTTGACTAAAACATCCTCCCAGGCCCTCCCATCCTCTCCTACTCTACAAAGGTAGAGTAAGACCTTTGGGACAGACCTGTGTGTCTGTGGGGACCCCGTTGCCCTCGGTCAGGCTGAGCGTAGCTGCAGCAGGTGCCCCCGTGGTGCTTTGGGGAGGGTCAGAAAGCCACCAGCTTTCCCGTGGAAAGAGCCGGTTGTAGGAGCCTGCCTCCCTGCCAGAGACGGAGTCAGGCAGAGGTGAGTGCTGATGGAAAATGTCTTTTGGGGTGTACGTGTGTGTCTTGCGTGTGTATTTTTCACCTTCAGCGAGAGTGGAGCAGCATTTCAGCACAACTTTGCCAGAGGTGGGGCTGCCAGGGGTCACACAGGACTGGACCTTGGTGGCTGCCCCCGACCTTCCTTCCCTTGATGCCCCATAATTTCTGAACGTGGGTAGTTTCCCTGGGTGGTGAAGCACCCTCACCTCCTGGGCTGGTGGGTGGGATGGGATTCTGACTTTTGTCAGGGTCTTGTCACCCAGGGTAGGTGATGTGGGTGGTGAAGCGGTGGCTGGTGCTCAGGTTTAGAGCATCGTGCCATAGTCAGCCGAAATTCAGCTGTGTGTTTGGTGGGGCTGCCCCACGCTTGGCATAACTATGCATCTGTGCGTGTCTTCAAACACGGCCTCTAATTGACAGCACGTTGCGCTAAATCTTGTCTTGTACGGGCTTCTCCTGGTGATCATTGGTTCAGTGAAATTGCTTTTAAGTGTTATGCATTACTCTTGCTCGTGTTTTGAAAGACAAGCCCTTGGACTTGTTACGAATTCTACTTTGACAGCAGTTGCAATAGCTGTGCATTGTATAATTGAGCAATCAATTCCAGCATGCTATATTGATGTTTTCAGTGCAGACACATGATTATAATAAACTGTAATGCTCTTTCAGTAATTAGACAAGTGGCTGTAAATTTAAAAGGGAAACTTTAAAAGCATTGAAACTTTTGGAAATCCAGTTTTATTACAATTTAAAGAATAATTACTTTGTTTTAGCTCTCCTCAGAGTGCTGTAATTTGGGACAGGCACAGCTGGCGTACGTAGACCCCTCCTCAGCATCTTGGAAATCCAGTCCTGCTGGTGATACAGCATTCAGACTGGTGAAAAGGATTTTGTTTCTTTCCCTGATGTGGGGAGAAGGGAGTAGAAGTAGTCAGGCAGCATCACAGCTGATTTAATTTTGTTTTCAGTGCATGACACTTAATTGGAAGATTGCTTAATTCTAGGAACTGCTGTTCTGCACCACTGTACCACATAATGTATTTAGGTCATGGCTATAGCATTTGGTCAGAGTACCTGACTGTATTTAACACGACTGTTTTCCAGATTCAAGTAGTGATTTGTGTAAATGGTAGATAGCTTTTGAGGCAGCATTGTTCAAACTTTCCTCTGTAGGTAGGTTTGCATACATCCTAGGAAGGTGTGACTGAGCAAATGCCTTAAAACAAGTAGAAGGCTTCTACTTTTTAAAAAATTTATTTATTTCCAGTTCCCTTCTCCACTCCTTTTAGCAAGATTGAAAGTGGTGGAAAGGAATGGTAAGAGATTAAGTTTGGCTACAGCTTTAGCATTATGTATATCTGTGTTTGTAGGATTACAAATTTTAAGTTTAAATTCTGAGTGGGATTAAGCAGTGTTTTCACTTGTGAATCCCCAAGCAGAAACTGCTCCCTCTTACTGGAGGTTTCTGGGTTGTTCCCCACCTGGGTCTGTCTCTGAGCTGCAGTGGCTGAGGCAACCGGTTATTTTAAAAAGACCCACGTGGCAGGAGGCTGAGTGCTGGCTCCAGCTGTGCTGCGATCTAGATGTGACTGGGTGCATCCCTCACAGTCAGCTGCGTCTGCTCTTGGAGACATCAGTGTATGGGCTGATATGTGGGATCTTTCACAACTGCCTCTTTGGAAAACACCCAGCGGAGGATGGAAACTTTGGGTGTGTAGGGCGCTCCTGAGTCGGGGCTGAATGATTGCTGGAGCAGTTTTTTTGGTTTGCCAGGGGCTGGGACTTCAGTCTGAACTGTTTACAGGCTCCCATTTCCACATCTATATTTAGGGGAGATGAGCTGATGGGCCAGGAGATGGTCAGCCTGCTGTAGTCATCAGGAGGGCTGGCCCGTTGCCTGCTTCCTTTATGTTGTGCATCTGCCCTCAGCGAGACGGGACCCCGTCCAGGCTCACGCCGTGTCCCTGCTGCCTCTCCCCTCCATGGGAGTGTGGCTGCAGGGCCAGAGGGACGGCTTTGCTGCCTCTGCTGGGGGGTTGTTTGGGGTTGAGGTGCCCGCCACCCCCTTCTTCCTTCCCCTTCGCTGCCTGGGAAGCGTGCCGTGTTAGAGAGGTTTCATGGATGGTGATGCTGGGATAAGCTGCCTGGCTATGAGCGGTTACAAACTGTATTAGTTGTCCTCTGCAGCTGAATTTTGGTCGTCACTCCTCTTTTGCAGTCTAAGGCAATGCTAAGTTGTCCTATTTGTTCCAGTTTGCTGAATGATTTACAACCAAAAGCTTGGCCTTTCCGACTACCAATTTTTATATTACAGCTAATGACAGTTGTGCTCCAGAGTAGTGACTTGTGGTCTGCAGGAATAGCTGGTGTTGGATCGTGAGCTGAATAATAGTTCTGTGTAGTATCAAGAGAAAAGAGGTTTCCCCCCGCTGTCAAGTCCAATTGTTATTAGAAATACTAAAAAACCCCAACTCTGCAGTTCACCAGTATCCTACCTACGGTTACAGAAGGCGTGCGTGTTGGGGACTAAAATCATAGAATCTTAGAATCATGGAATCTTTTAGGTTGGAAAAGACCTTTAAGATCATCAAGTCCAACCCTTAAATTAACACTGCCAAGTCCACCACTAAACCGTGTCCCTAAGTGCCACATCGTACACGTCTTTTAAATACCTCCAGGGATGGTGACTCACCCACTTCTCTGGGCAGCCTGTTCCAATGCTTGACAACCCTTGCAGTGAAGAAATTTTTCCTAATATCCAATCTAAACCTCCCCTGGTGCAACTTGAGGCCGTTTCCTCTTGTTCTATTGCTTGTTACTTGCGAGAAGAGGCTGACACGCACCTCACTACACCCTCCTTTCAGATAGTTGTGGAGAGTGATTAGGTCTCCCCTCAGCCTCCTTTTCTCCAGACTAAACAACCCCAGTTCCCTCAGCCGCTCCTCATAAGACTCGTGCGCTAGACCCTTCACCAGCTTTGTTGCTCTTCTCTGGACACGCTCCAGCACCTCCATGTCTTTCTTGTAGTGAGGGGCCCAAAACTGAACACAGTGTTCGAGGTGCGGCCTCACCAGTGCCCAGTACAGGGGAACAACCACCTCCCTGCTCCTGCTGGCCACACCATTTCTGATACAAGCCAGGATGGTATTGGCCTTCTTGGCCACCTGGGCACACTGCCGGTTCATATTCAGCCGGCTGTCAACCAGCAACCCCAAGTCTTTTTCTGTTGGGCAGCTTTCCAGCCCCTCTTCCCCAAGCCTGTAGCGCTGCGTGGGGTTGTTGTGACCCAAGTGCAGGACCCAGCACTGAGCCCTGTTGAACCTCATACAGTTGGCCTTGGCGCATGGATCCAGCCTGTCCAGATCCCTCTGTAGAACCTTCATACCCTCAAGCAGATCAACACTCCCGCCCAACTTGGTGTCATCTGCAAACTTGCTGAGGGTGCACTCGATCCCCTCGTCCAGATCATTGATAGAGGTACTAAACAGAACTGGCCCCAATACAGAGCCCTGGGGAACACCACTGGTGACCAGCTGCCGACTGGATTTAACTCCATTCACCACAAATCTTGGGGCCTGGCCATCCAGCCAGTTTTTTTACCCAACGAACAGTAGGCCCATCCAAGCCACGAGCAGCCAGTTTCTCCAGGAGAATGCTAAGAGAAAGGGTGTCTAAGGCTTTCCTAAAGTCCAGGTAGATATCCACAGCCTTCCCCTCATCCACTAAGCGGGTCACCTTGTCACAGAAGGAGATCAGGTTAGTCAAGCAGGACCTGCCTTTCATAAACCCATGCTGACTGGGCCTGATCACCTGGTTGTCCTGTACATGTCACGTGATGGCATTCAAGATGATCTGCTCCATAACTTTCCCTGGTACCGAGGTCAGACTGACAGGCCTGTAGTTCCCTGGATCTTCCTTCTGGCCCTTCTTGTAGATGGGCATCACATTTGCTAACGTCCAGTCAACTGGGACCTCCTCGGTTAGCCAGGACTGCTGATAAATGATGGAAAGTGGCTTGATGAGCACCAGTGCCAGCTCCCTCAGTACCCTTGGGTGGATCCCATCTGGCCCCATAGACTTGTGTGTGTCGAAGTGGTGTAGCAGGTCACTAATCATTTCCCCTTGGATTATGGGGGCTTCATTCTGCTCCCCACCCCTGTCTTCCAGCTCAGGGGGCCGGGTACCCTGAGAACAACTGGTCTTACTGTTAAAGACTGAGGCAAAGAAGGCATTGAGTACCTCAGCCTTTTCCTCATCCTTTGTCACTATGTTTCCCTCCACATCCAATAAAGGATGGAGATTCTCCTTAGCCCTCCTTTTGTTGCTAATGTATTTATAGAAATATTTTTTATTATCTTTTATGGCAGTAGCCAGATTAAGTTCTAGTTGGGCCCTTCTCATTTTCTCCCTGCATAACCTCATGACATCCTTGTAGTCCTCCTGAGTTGCCTGCCCCTTCTTCCAAAGGTCATAAACTCTCTTTTTTTCCCTGAGTTCCCGCCAAAGCTCTCTGTTCAGCCAAGCCGGTCTTCTTCCCTGCCGGCTCGTCTTTTGGCACATGGGGATGGCCTGCTGCTGTGCCTATAAGATTTCCCTCCTTCTTGAAGAATGTCCAGCCTTCCTGGACTCCTTTACCCTTCAGGACTGCCTCCCAAGGGACTCTGTCAACCAGCCTCCTAAACGGGCCAAAGTCTGCCCTCAGGAGGTCCAAGGTAGCAGTTCTGCTAACCCCCCTGCTTACTTCGCCAAGAGTCAAAAACTCTTATCGTTTCATGATCACTCTGCCCAAGATGGCCTCCAACCATCACATCACCCACAAGTCCTTCTCTGTTCGCAAACAACGGGTTCAGCAGGGTGCCTTCCCTAGTTGGCTCCCTCACCAGCTGCATCATGAAGTTATCTTCCACAGACTCCAGGAACCTCCTGGACTGTTTCCTCTCCGCTGTATTGTATTTCCAGCAGACATCTGGTAAGTTGAAGTCCTCTATGAGAACAAGGGCTAGTGATTGTGAGACTTCTTCCAGCTGCTTATAGAATATTTTGTGTGCCTCTTCATCCTGGTTGCCCATAGCAGACTCCCACATCTGCCTTGTTGGCCTTCCCCCTGATTCTTACCCATAAACGCTCAATCCTATTGTCACCATCATTAAGCTCTAGACAGTCAAAACACTCCCTAACATACAGAGCTACCCCACCGCCTCTCCTGCCTTGCCCCTCCCTTCTCAAGAGTTTATAGCCATCCATTGCAGCACTCCAGTTGTGCGAGTCATCCTACCATGTTTCCGTGATGGCAACTATATCATAGTTTTCCTGCTGCACAGTGGGTTCCAGCTCCTCCTGTTTGTTACCCATGCTGCATGCACTTCAGCTGAGCTATTGATCCCACCACCTTTTTGGGGGAAGAAGCCCTAATTCCTACGTGACCATTCTCAGGCGCTTCTGTTGTTTCTAACGCATCAATAACCCTTGCATCTTTGCTGTTGCATGGATCTCCATCCCCTACCTCCACTGAGATGGCAGACCAAAGGACGCTAGTGTCCCTCAAACGCTGGCATGCCGCCCCCAGGCTTATCTCTAGCAAGTCTGGTTTGATCCCTTTCCCCCTTCAAAACTGGTTTAAAGCTCTTTCAGTGAGCCCTGCTAACTCCTGTGTAAAGATCCTTTTCCCCTTTTGAGACACGTGTACCCTGTCTGTTGCCAGCAGGGCTGGTGTTGTGTAGACGAACCCATGACCAAAAACCCCAAAATTCTGCCGGTGACACTGGGCTTGGAGCCAGGTATTGATCTGCTGGCTCTTCCTGTATAAAGAAATCTCACAAATCCTTTTGCACTGAAATAACTTTTGCTTAATCTGCATTATATTTGTTCCCTGACTGCACAGCAGGGCAGGTGGGGACCGGCTGCAATGGCAGCAGCACCGTGGGCTTGCTTTAAAAGTCCTCCCGAGGAATTTCTTTCCCTTTTTGTTTGCCACAACTTGGTCTGCGAAGGCCTGTAGTGAG
The DNA here is from genome assembly GCF_947461875.1 of Haliaeetus albicilla. Taxonomy (NCBI): domain Eukaryota; kingdom Metazoa; phylum Chordata; class Aves; order Accipitriformes; family Accipitridae; genus Haliaeetus; species Haliaeetus albicilla. The sequence continues at coordinate 17,555,230 of NC_091507.1, forward strand.
TTATTTAAGAGCAGTGAACGTGTTTTGACTAGTTTTTGTGAGGCACTTGGTGTGTTCTTGAGCACTCGGTAAAAAGTAATAATCGGAGAACGCGCAGGCTCCGTTTCCTTAATGAATGCTGTTCTTTCCCGTGGATTAACCTGCGAGCCGAGTATGTTGCATAATGGCTTTTCTGTTGTGTGGCCCTTTCACATAATAAACACATTGGCCACAGGCTTTGGGAATGCAACTTAAATACTACCCAGGTAGCAACCAAGAGGAAATTGTGCTCATTTTGGTCCTTCTTTTGCTAAATAAATAAATAAATAAAGGGCCTGGTGACCTCTGAGGTTGGGGCTTTGTTGTTGGCAAGTCTGGTACAGAAAGGGTTGTTAGTACAGGCTTGGATTTCTGAGTCAGGCTCCAGTGCTGATGAAGCAGAAATAGTTTGAGGTCTGAAAATACTGCCTGAGTATTTGAAAATAGTTCGTGTGGACACAAAGCTGTTTACAGATCACTCGCTGGCCATGTGCCAGTTTCTCAAGGACAAGGTGGGGGTTTTTTCCTTTAGAATCACAGATGTACTTGGCAGAGCGTCAGAAGATAAAAATGCTGGAAAGAGTCTTCTGGTTTGAGTCCTCGTTTAATTAAAATACATATAACTTTATGCTAAATGTGTGGTTTGCATCTTGCAAACAAATTGGTAAAATATTTCTTTATTTGCTGTTACCTACAGGGTCCTAGTATAAAACAGGGTCCCCGTTCTTTTTAAGAAAGCCTCCTCTTGTACTCCGTCAGCATATCTGGTGCCGTAGAAGATGCATTGTAGTTTCAGCAGCTGCTGCCTAGTAAATTATGGTTCCCTAGTCCACAATGGCAAGGAGATGGGACTAACTGGAAGTGGCACTGATGGTGTCTGTAAAGGCTAAAGGAAGGAGAAGCCAACCAGTGTCTGCCCTCAGTAGGAAAAGCAAAAAGCCCTAAAACACACAGTTCCAAGCCCTTCTTTGTTGTGTGTTATAGCACTAGAGGAGTATTGACAGTTGGACTGGAATTTAATTTTGGTTTTTTTATATATACATAAATGTATATTTAAGAGTTCATTAACTTTTCTTCTTTACTGCTAATGTTCTGGAATTTTTTAAAGGTAGCGGATGTGAAATCTTTCATTGTAACCATGTTGAAATAAAACTCACTATGCAGCCTGACTTCCCTGCTCTGCTCGGTTGTATTGTTCCACGGGGATGGTATAAATGAAAACAGTTCTCCTTCTCTTTGCCCCTCATTAATATTAAACTGTCCAATGACAGCTTCAGATCCTCCCCACACAGTATGTTTGTTAGCATCTTGTGGTACAGCTAAACAGAAGGTGGGACTCTCTTGGTGAGGACAGCCGAATGTGGCAGTGTGTGTGTTGGGCTCCTCCTTGTCCAGCGGACTGAATCAGCAACAGCAAACCCCAAACGTATTAAAAAGGGAAATAAAAGCAGTGGAACCAATCATTGTCCTTTTCTCTTCCCCTCCCACCATGTCTTTTGCATTTACAATGAGGTTTTGTACCTTCCAGAATAATTCCCTCATCTCTTTAGTGTACTTGAAATTAAAGAAAAAGTTGATTTTTATTTAATAGCCCTCCTGGTGCTCTCTGGGAGGCTGCTGGATGTTTTGGGATGGTGCCTTGGGCAGCCAGGCCCCCGAAGCAGCGTAGCTGACCGTGTGCTGTCTGTGTCTACTAAATGCCGTCCGGTGAGGAACACCGTCCCCTCACTGCCTGGGGGTGGCCATCGCCTGTTTCTCGAAGCCACTGTTTTTGGCAGCAGACTGAACGCAACAAGGCTGGTAGGGTGTGGATGGGCTTGGTTTTCCTTCTCTTGTGGCATATGACCTCCGACAACGTCCCCCAAGAGAGTGCGGGCTGCTGACAACGCTGTTGGTGCATGGAGGGGCAGGGACTAACTATGGGTTTGATTTTTTTTTTTTTCTATGTTTTTATTTCCCCTCAAAGAAAAGTATGTCTTTTGTGGCACTTCTATGTACCCAATGCTTAAATACTTAAATTCGTCAGGGGCATCTCTCCCTTCTCTTTCAGAAGGTGCATGCCCAGCACCGAGGTGGTTTCTCAGCAGCTTCTCGGCGGCGAGCAGAGTGAAATGGGCCCAGGCTTGCCTGGGTTTGCAGAGGACCTTGATCACAAGGTGTAAATTGCTCCGTTCGGTTGGAAAGCTCAGATTTTGCACGTCCAGGGGTGATGAGTTAAATGTCAGGACGAATTCATTTAAAAAGCAAACAAACAAAGAGAAGCAGCCCCGGGCTCTTTTCATCCAGGCTTACTTCGATGTCACTCTGGAGAAGCGGTCAGGAGACTCTGCCCTTTATCTGCCATCTCTCAGCTAAGGAGGCACCTGCGTTGTTTCGAAGCCCCCGTCCACCCACGCCGGGACCTCGGCGGGTCAGTTTGGGCCACTCTTGGTCCGAGGTGGAAGCAGCGTGTGGTGCGTGACGTCTCTCTGAAGTGGCAGTGGGTGGTTGTGACGGTGGGGTGGTACCTGGCGAGCACAGGGCTCGCTCTGGTGACCTGCGGTGGTCCCCTCCAACCTGATTAATGCCAACCCTGCTGCCAGGTACCCTGTGGCCATGCCACCAAACCAGGCCTGTCTCTCTTTGAGTTGGTGGGCGAGATCCAGTGGAGGGTGTTTGGCGGTGAAAGTGGCTGCTGCGGTGTAAAATGAGAAGTCATCTGTATCTGTAGCCCGTGCCATTTTGTATCTATAAGTATGTGTTCTATCATTTTGGTCTAAATTCTTCTCTTGATGGTCTCCATCTGGCTTGTTTTTAACTATAGTTGCCAGAAAGAAATTGTTGTGCATAAAAGAGACCATTGCAGGGAGTGCGAAGAGACAAATCAGTGTTAGGAGGGGTGGATTTAATGACTGGTAAAGCTGTTAACTTAGGGTGAAGAACTGATCTGAATGGGAGCCGGACACAGCAGATTTTAGCTGATGTTTCCGGAGGAAACCAAATGTAGTCTGAGCCAACTGTGTCCACATGGGAGGTATGCCTCTACTCTGGTTTCATTCTTTTCTTTTGTTTTAGTTTGGGTTTTTTTTTTTTTGGTGTCTTTCAGTAGTGTCCCAACTAAATTACCTAGGTATGTTTAAAACCAGAAAAAAGTACAAGGAATAATAAGGTTAGAGGCCCTTTCTTTTTGGAGAGGGCTGAAGGTAGAGACTCTATTATAAGAGAAAATGAGTGACGGTGTGTTTAGTGAAGCTCACTAAATCTGGGCATAGCCTGGTGGTGGCTGGAAGGATGGCGTGATGACTTTGAGGATGTTTTCCAGGCTGACGACTCAAGCTCAGGCGTCCCTGTAGAAGAAGCATCGAATCTGGGGGAGGAAGCTCTGAGCAGCCACCTACAGAGCAGCAAAGCTTGATCCAGCAGCCAGCTGATGGCTGGGGTGTCTGGTGAAGGGGCAGCACTCAGCAAGGCATCTCTTTCAAAAACTTCTCAGTGGCCTGAAGTTGAGGCCTTGTGGAAAAACACATCGTAGCCTTGCTGCCAGTGTTGCCAGCGGACCCTAAGTCATCGACCTTTCCTGCTCGGGATTTGGGAGGGAGAAGGAAGAGGGAAATCTGTAAGCGCCACTTGATAAGGGAATGTTTTGTGCCATTTGAGCCAGGAAATGTGTAGCCTTGGGGGATCCCACTTGGCTGAATGGACTGGGATTGGCGTGACTGGGTAACGAAGGGCCAGCTATAGTCTTAAACTGCACCACTGGTAGACCTTTTACCCTACCCTTTGCCTGCAACATCCCCCTCTTGTGCCAGCTTTTTTTCATCTATTGTCCGGACAAAAGTCTCGGTGGCTGTGAATTGAAATGGGCATGATCACCAGGCCTCGCTTAGGCAAATCTGTCTAAGGTCCTACGGGGGACTGGTGTTGTTTTCCAGGTGAAGTGACGAGAGAGCTGTCTGCCATTGCAGTTCTCTTCTTGTCCTCTCCCATCAGACAAAAACATCTCCTGCTGATCGGTAGGGCGAGGTGGACCGCTGGGCAGGGTGCTGGGAGTTGGCAGAGACGCCTCCTAACTCTGAGCTCTGCTGTTGACCTGTTGCGATCCTGGGAAAGTTAGATTGTGGCTTTCTGCCATGGTTTTCCCACCATCTTTCCCCCCGCTTTCTTTCCTTTTTCCTATTTAGGCAATGAGCTGTTTGGGAGAAGGAAATGCCTCTGGTAATGTATATCCAGCATCTTTCGGAGTGGGATAGCCACCACAAAACTAGCAATCAAAGTAAAAAATCAGTGCATAGAACTCTCTTTTTCCTTACTAGGGGTAACATCTTTTCACTCTGTCCCTGGAAGTACAGGACTGATAATAACTCTGCATCTTTCATACTTCACAGAATGCAGTACTATGCATAAGTAAATTGTCATTATTGTTTCTTCAATAGACAGCTAGTGAGCGTGTGGATATCTAAAGCAGGATAGTGTATGTTGTTTTCTGTTTTGCTTTCCAGGCATTTGATGTCAAGAGTTAGACAGAGGGAAAACAGAACCCTGTCCTGTCTTTGACTTAAACAGTGGGAGTCTTTAATAGCTTCTGGTTGGTTTGGGTTTAGAAATCATCTAACAGGAAGAAAGAACATTAATGTTGGCCTTTTTTTGTTCTCGTGTGTTTCTTCGGTGATTTGCCAGGCTTTTGTACTGAGGTTGTTTGCTGATTTTTATTCTAGAAGGAGGTTCCATGCCAGATAAACATTATCCCTTTTTTACAAATTTATCTCCATCGCTGGAGCCTATGATTATTTAGCTCACAGAATGCTGTATCAATAGGAACAACGTTATTTTGGCTACAAATACAACTAGGTAGACTTTTTGCTTAAGAACATTTTATATTTTCTTATTTGGTTTTAACTGGGGAGATTGCTTTCACTTTGTACCATTCTGTCTTTTTGCCTGTTAAAAACGCGTGTTCTGTTTCCTCCGCAAGCATTACTCCCATCACTTTTCACAGGATAGGCCTAGGCTTTCTGGGGAGCAGGAAAAAATGTCTTGTAGAGTCCAAGTATTTGCAGTGCAAAGTTGGTTGGTCTGCAACTTCTTGTGTTGGCGAGCGACAAAAAGAGCTGATGGTAAACATGCGTTGGAATAATAAGGTATCATTTATTGCACTGGTGTGTGCAACCTAATAGCAGAGTATTGCTCCATGGCCTATTGCCTCAGGCTGGAAGGAGTTTAGAGTCAACTAAATGAGAAGCAAATTGAAAAGTTAATTTTGGCATGGAGGCATTGTACAGCACTACTAGGAGGTGGCACCGTGGTGAGTTTTCACTTGATAGCCTGTTTAAATCTAGCTTGCTGCTTCTGTGGATGTTGTAGCAACTGAAATTTGAATTAGTAGATTATTTTTTTTTTCAACTTAGTTGCTCTTCTTTCCACAACTGTCAGCATAGGATACTGAGAGGTTGGAGAAGTTTTCCAGAGACTTAATTGTGTACAGTACACAGGATAATCCAAGCTTGCAAGTCATGAGTCACACATATTGCCTTCCTTCCTTAATGTGTGATGTTGCCCCATATTCTACTTCCATGCCATTTAGCTGGGGAGCAAGCTTCCAGAAACTGTCCCCCAAAAGGCATGTTAATACACAGGCCGGAAACGGTGTTAGTAGGAGAATTACATTGCTGTGGAATACATATCTTGGATAATTTGGGGGAGGTAGGAGGTAAATGAGCTGATAATATTTCTTTTGCATTTAATTTGCATAGTTCTTTGATAACATTAAGGCATCTTAGGGAAAAAAAGCACCATGAAAAACAGCACATAACACCACTTGCCTTTGAACCTTTCCAAAACAAAAATTTTACAGTACTAATGTGTGCAGAGGAAGAAAGAGGCAAGAAGTAGGTGTATTAACTGACTTGGCGAGTGTGGGTAGGCTTGAAATTTATGATGTTCTGCAGATCTTGGCAGTCTACCAAGGATTCCCCTTGTCCCCTCTGCTTTTCAACATGCATAAAGCCCACCAAGATGAGAAATAAACAGCATATTGCTATCAGACATGACTGGGAATATGCTTAAGTAGTGGATTCAGTTTAAGATCCAGTTAAATGCTGCAGTGTTGCTGAGTTGATGAGAAGAGCTGTAATTTAAATCCCTCCATATGTAAATGTAAATGAACTTTCTGTCATCCACATGAGAAGAAACAGGACAAGAGCTGGGGTCAGCAGGCTCAACTCCATTGACTTGCTCATCCCAACAGGCCATTTAAAAATAGAATGGTGCAGTAGCAGTCTTAAGAATATTCTTACGTTGCTTCCTTGGTAGGATAAACAAGTGCTTTAATATGAATAGATTCATGAAAAGAGGGAAAGAAAGGCGGGGAGGGTGCGTAAGACATGACAAGTAGCTTGGAGATTTTGGTCGATAAAATCTCAACATGGTCTAAATGAAGGGAATGTGTTGGTGGGCTTTTTTCCATGGGGCTGGGAGCCGGGCTCAGCTGACAGTGCCGATGTTTTGTTGTGGCCCCCAGCCTGAGACCTGGTAAGGGGCAAACTCTTGCTCCTGGGATGATGTAGCCTTTACTACCTGTTGCTGCTACTATGCAGTGTGACCTCTGCAGCCTCCTCAGTCTGTTGTCTCTGGAGACGGTCATCTTATGCTTAACAAGATGCATCTAGGTTGCGGTCTTCTTCATTCCATATTTCATATCCATACTTAACTTTTGGCTAGGGGACAGTTATCCTGTGATCCCCAGCCTCTGATATTTGGTATCTAGCAATATTTTAAGAAACTGCTGTTTTCAGTTAATGTGGGTCGTGTTTTGCAATCTCATGCCGTTTTTCAGATACTCGGATGGTAATTGCCGGCAATTTGCTGGGAGAAAGAAAGCTGCAAGAACCTCTGCTGTGCCCTGGGGATGAGGGAGCCCCGGTCACCCCGAGAGGCCACAACTCCAGACAGCACTAAAGCAGGGGCCTCATTCTGCAAGAAAAATGCTGTCCCGCCGGAGTGTTAGCCAGTGGTGTTGCTGAGATGGTGTCTGGATGGGGCCTTAATGGTTACCACATTTATGAAGTGCCCTGGGAGTTGAATTTGAATAAATTTTAATCCCAGGAGATTGAGTTCAGAGGGTTTCTCCCATCTACGACTTCTGTAGTTCTTTCGTCGCGATCAACCACTTTGAGATTTTGTTATTATTTTTAATGCAGGCACATTTTTCCAAAGCAAAAGCTGTCTATGAAAATCTGAAGATTGATTTCCGAAACAGGAATGCTTAGCCTTTTCATGTTGCAAGCAAAATTATACCAGCATGCTAATAGTTTGACAAGTCTGTTCTTGAGCGGAGCTGTTAAGCAGATAAACAAACAAACAAAAACTCTGCTCATGCTTATATGTTGTGCTTGCGATGTTTGCTTTTTCCCTCCCTCTAAAAATGTTTTTAGTGAAAAGAATGTGGCTTCAAAATGCCCTTTTACTTTTCTCATCTAAATCAATGTCATGCAGCACCCCCCTCTCCCCCATATATGTTGTAGATGCTTAGAATATGAATGCTCCATACATTATGAAAAGGGTATTTGGAGTAATTTTTAACAATATTCTGAAATGACCAGGGTTTAAATTTGGCCTGGGATACTGAGCAGCCCACACTTCCCACAGTCTGTAGTTCCCTTGCTTTCCAGTCCCTTAGGAGGGTTACGGGAGAAGCTTTTCCCATCCCTGCTGCAGAAACAGCAGAGCGGAACGCGAGCAATCGCTGCGCTCTGCTGTAGCTGCCGTGGCCCAGGTTCTCGTAGGGACTAGTGGAGGCACCAGCAGGATCCCGTAAAGCTGCAGGGAAGGACGGTTGGGCTGGTGCACATTAGTCATCCCGAGTGGGCCAGTCTCACAGGGAGGCATGTTGTCTTGAGAAAAGCTGTGAAGCTGAGCCCTGGGAAATTTCAGGCTTCTCTATGGAAATAGCAAGCCCACCAGTAGTTCGTGGATTTAAAAAGACTAATGGAACAAACGTTCCATAAAATATGTGGCATCCTGTGGATGTCTTGCTACTTCGCTCTTCCGTGTGCCACTTTTTCTGCTTGGAGTATGTTCTGCCACCATTTTAGCATCCCCGCTTTGCTGCAGAATGAATGGTGAACCATATTTCACTGTTTTTTAAAAAGTTTCTTCTTCGTCAGTCCTTCTTAGTGCTGTGAGCTTTTTTCCTTTGAGATGTCCTTGTTCCTCTCTTATCTTTAGCATATTCTTTTTGTACCTCAAACTGTGCTTCCCAATGTCCTTGGGCCTTTTAGTTCCTTCCACAGAGCTGGGAAAATAAGGGCAGAGCTGAGAGGAGGCATTTTTGCACCTCAGTGTAAAACATTTTCCCCTCCTCCCTTGGTGGGATGGTAAGTCTTGAGGAGAAGCCCACAGGCTTTTGTCATTAGGCAGAGGTCCAGGGTGGGAAACTGGAGTTGCATCTCTCCTGGGCTTGCTGAAAGGCTTTGGTTCAAGAAGTAGTAAGGTCAAGATGAGGTCAATCTTGGCCACTGCACACATGTTACGACCCTAACTTTGTTTCAAAATCGAAACCAGCTTGAGACCAAGCTGTAAAAAGAAATGCATGCAATAAAGAGAGTTTACAGAGCCAGCAGAAGCCCGAGTACAGTAATTTATTTATAGAAAGCACGTGGATTGGTTAATAAGGGGAGAGCACAGCACAATAAGAGTTGTTAAAGAAAGCGGAGGCTGTGAATTCTGCAGCATTTCGTCCTTTCTCATGCACCAGCAATGCCTGGCCGTTACCTCCATGAAGGGCATCATAAGGTGTGAAGGGGTCAAGATTTCTCCAAAGAGACTAGTGGTTTGGGGTGCTTCAGTTCTAGGGTGCCAGTCTCGAAAGAATCTGGAAAGAGATTAAGAAGTTAGTCCAGGAAAAAAAAAAACCCTATTGATTTCCATCAGCTATAGTGGTTGCTATGTATAGGTTTCTGCCTAGGAAAGTTAGAAGTTGGTGATGAGAAAGGTAAAGGAACTGTGACTTTAGTGATACGCTTTGTTGTGGTTTTTATCATTATTTGTGATAAAAGTGAAGAAGTGTAGTGGGCATAACTCTTGTTGAAGAGCTTGACTGATTCAGAGAAGAGCCTTTGGGATAATGCTTGGGAGAGGCGTTAGGAGACCAGGCTGTTCGACTGGAAGTCTTGGGGCAGACTGCAGGGTGTTAAGTGGAGAGCTGGAAAATACCAATACTAGGACCATTTCTAAGTGCCTGTTCAGAAAAAAAAATAGACAACAGCTAATTGATATGGCCCCACCTCGTGGAAAGATACACTGGAGAGAAAAGGGGTTTTGTCAGAAGTCAGCTGAGGCGAGTTACAGCCCACGGTGGCTGGAGAGGCGGTGGGGCTGCCTGCCTCCCCCCCAGCCCTGCGATCTGCCTCCCGCCAGCTCCGGCTCTGCTCTGACTGCGGAGCAAACCACTTTAATTTCCTGATCTGCAGTCCCCCGCCCCACCCCGCAGTTTGCTTTTTCTCGGCTAACTTTCTGCCATTTTAGTGATCTCAATCAGCTTATCATATGATCCGAGGAGTGCCAGAAGGAGCTCAGGGCTCCCGGGAGAAATGTGTGACAGGAGGCTGGAGGGAGGCAGGGGAAGGAAGGGTAGGAGCTCCCTGCTGCAGGAGCTGGGATCTATTAATTCAGCTCCAGCTGTACTGAGAAACCATACCCTTATGGTGGCGTAGCTGAAGGGAGACGACGTCTTGTTCTTGTCTAGCTATCGTGAGACAGGCAAAGAGAGCGATTGCAGGTCTTCTTCTGCATCACTTGAAGAAACCACTTTTTTTTTACTAGTGAAGACCAAAACAAAGAGAAATGTCCTTTTGCAACCCCCTAAGCATGCTTGTGTTTACCTAGTAATATGCCATCCAGGTACCAGGCACTGGTGCATAGACAAAAAATATGCAATATGTGGAGTTTAACTGTTCTGGCATGTTAATAAACTATCATTACTGACTATGAGCTTTGCTAAAGTAAAAAGAAGGGAAGCTGTGAATGTAATCCGTCTGTGCTTAATCTTGATAATCATCCTTTTAATGTGGAGAAAAAGAAATGGAGTCTAAGATTTGTATAAGAACATTTTAAAAAGAAACTTTTTTTCTTTTAGCCATCTAGAGTATTTGTTGTTTTTTAATATGAAGCATCAGAAGAGTCCAGCACAGCTGGGGCAAAACCCAGCAGCTGGAGCTCTGGTCTGAATGTTTTGCTCTGTGTGTGCTGAAGGGATGGGTGAGATGCCGGTGCTGACGGTTCTCTCTTTTTTTTCAGGGTCGGCATGTCAAAACAGGTCAGCTGGCAGCCATCAAAGTCATGGACGTTACTGAGGTGAGTAGAGGAACATTCTGCTTTATTAGCAATATGGGTAAAATTTAATAATGAGAGCTGGCATATGTCTTACCTCGTATTTCTGTTGAAGGGCATGGTCCTTGCTTGTGAACGTTTGCTTTCTGTTTGCAGGACCTGACCTCTTGAGCCCATCTGCCCTTTATGAGATTTCTGGGCCCTTGTGTGCAGGGGCCTCTGGCCTTCACAAACTGCTTTGGCTGGTCCCAGGGTGTATGAGCACATGTAGCACTCCCTTTTCAGAAACTTCTCAGAAGAGGGGAAAAAAAGTCAGATGCCCTGCTTCTCATTTTTTTCTCTTAAGTGTAGCATCTTGCTTTTACTGAAAAAGAAGGCGACTAGGCTGCTTGACGTAGAGGGCACTAGTTTCCCTGGTACATTTGCAGCCTACAAAGGGTATACGTTTATTCAAAGGAATGGGTCCAATAAAGTTCCAAGAAGCCTGAAAGCAGAAACATCTGCAGGAACATTATGCAGATTGCTGGCAGAATTCAGCATTGTAAAGTAGTAGTTGTAACTGACCCAGGGGGATTTACTGTGGAGCTTTAGATGGGAAAGATGGGAAATTAGCCCAGCCAAAGAAATAAAAAAATATATGCCTATATTTGAATCCTTAGATGTCTTGCAGTTTATGCTGTTCAAAAAGCAATCAGTTTAAATTAAGTCTTCAAAACAGATCAGGAAAAGCATGGGTTTTCCCCTGTTGATTCCATTTGTATTTTATAGAGTTACATCCACAAATTAACAAAACAGCTTCAGATTTAAAATCAAATGAGATCCTCCTGTGTGATATCTGCAACGCTTGACTGATATTGCACTTCTGAAGAGAGGTTATGCCTCTTCGAACCAAGCGTCTTTGTTTTTCTGAACTCCTCAATTTTATATAGGTATTAGGGGAAAAATTATGTTAATGCATGTACATTGTACAGAGCAGGGGGTCCTTGGCAAGCTGGTTCTATTAAACAAAACTCCTACAAGGGTGTTGCTGCAAAATGGTTTATATTTTTATGTGTGCGTATAAGTGCCAACAAGTAAAAATGGCCTTGGACACAAGCTCCTAGGCGAGTGGCTGGGGTGTAATGGGTAAACAGGCAGGAGAGGGAGGAAAACAAGGCAGGGTTAGGTCGACTGATAGGACTTCAGTCATATCTCGGAATCTCCTTGTGATCGATGGGCAGTGTGACTGCCACTCTCTAACTTAAGCTGTTGTGTCTGCCAAAAGCTAGACATTCTTGCTTTGTAAGATGGCCTGATAAAAATCAATTTTCAGCTAGAGATTTTCAAAGGCTGCCTTCACGAGGAGGCAGTGCTTTTTTGCTGCAGTTAACAAGCAGACAAACCAGAGAAGAATGAAGGTGCATTGACACACAGTGAATGTTCTTTGCACAGCAAACCTTTCCATTTGTGCAGCAGTTTTTCACAGGACAGCTTGCTGGACTGTGCATGGTGAAGGCTTCTTCCATAACATTAAGATTGGCTGTACTGCACACTCCCTCTGTTTTTAATAGCATATATTAATCACAAACAGTTGTAATGGAGAGGTTGCACAGCATAAGGAAAACAATTGAAAAATGCTGTCTATAGTATGGCTGAGCTCATGTTGCGGGAGATGGCTTATGTTTTGAAACTTTCAGTGATTTTTGGCTGGTTTTGAAAAGCTAGTTGTATATTGGCACTGTCTATCTTTTATCTCAAGAGCTCATGCTTTTTTAGGGGATTAAGGGCAGTCAGAGGAAGGAGTTTGGAGATGTTAGCCCCATGCAGCTTAAAAGTGTTGTTCCTACCATTGGACCTCATGTGTTTTCGCTTCGAAGTAATTAGCCTGCGGAGGCTAAAAAAGTGGTGTAAATTCTTCCAAGTTGTGCTAAGTCAGCTCCACTTTTTACCACCAGGCATGGGTGATAACATTGCATGTACCATTTTCTTAGTGGCAGATGTGGCCGTAGGTTATTCCCGTCCACTCTTGCTCGCTGGTTCCTTGCCTGTTTCCCAACACTTGTGCCGGCACAACTGCCCTGGGGCCAGATGGTGACCTGGATCAGTGAACAGGCCCCAGTTCCAGGTTAAAAATACCCTCACTCCTCTCTTTCTCCTGGTTATTTATAACCTGGATTGGTTTGTTGATCTAGTTTAGCGCATGACATTACAAACAGTTGTGCCGTCGCTATGAAGAAGGTGGCATGAGACTGGAAAACAGCCGCCGACGGCCATGGGGGAGAAGGGGCATAGCTCAAATGGACATTGCTGTCAGAGATGGCCGAATCATCAAGCCATGGCTTCAGTTCCGCAAGGGATGGTTTCATGAACGCCTCCTTTTGCTGGTGGATCGTGCAGCTCCATCCTGGTTCTAGCTCACCACAGCTTATGGGGATGGTGGGAGGAGAGAACGTGGGGACAGAAGGGGCAGTGACTGCCACCCTCAGCACTGCCCCAAAAGAAATGCTGAAGGAACCACAGCCTCAACTTTACCTTCTCCGCCTGCTTCAAGAGCTACAGTTAGATGAGCTACTCTTGTAGGCTAATGGTAACACTAACTGTGTCCGTGCCTATGGGGAAAGAGGCTTGAGTGGAAACTTCCACAAAACTGAAATTGTGAGGTTTTTGATGAGCGGCTACTGAAGCTCTAGGTGATTTGTGCCTCTGTGTGTGTTTTACTGGCAGTATTATGCCTTTCTGCTTAAATATAAGCAGTGCTGTGGAGGATATCTGTTTGTCTAACCTGCGTTGAGAACAGACACAAGACTTTGTTTCTTCTGGGATATCTCTGATCCACTGCTTGCTTTGCCAAATGCTTAACAAATTAGAAAGCCTAATGTGTTGGCACGCGATGTGGGCACACCCCAAATTTTCAGTTTTCAAGGCCCTAATTCTGCAATTCGAACATTGCTCAGGATCAGCGAGGTTACATCAGTTCTGGGCTGTAAAGCTTTGATCACCCGAACAGGAGGGATGTCAAAGTCAGTGAAGGCTTTCCTTAAAAAGTTTGGGTTGGCATGAAGAAAACGAGGTAGTATAATTGCCGACTAGAGACGTTGGAAGAAACATTACAGCTCTGTAATGTACATGGCGCTGTGGAAATGCTCTTCATCCTTCTCAGCTTTTCTTGTGGTTTTCTCTTCAGATTTTAATTTTGAAAAGAATGGTGGTAAGGATGAGAAAAGAGGAGGTGGGCTGAAGATATCAGCTTGATCTTTGAATATATTATGACTAGTTAGTACTGCTGCCTGAAACGTTGGGGGGGTGTTGATGTGCATAAAACTTTCCTGTCTCTTCCACTTTCCTCCTCTCTAAACAAATTAAGAAAAGATCTAGAAGATTTTGTGGATCTTTATAGATCTTGAAATCTACAGCACTAAAGCAAGCACTAAAGGATCTGTAAGATGTAAAGATCTGTAAGTCTTGCTACAGAATGGTGCATATGTACGTCCTATTTTCACTTTCAGGGGGCGAAGCTGGAGCGCATGTAGGGTGAAAAAATTTCACTGGAGAATAGAACAAATAAAAACAAAACCCCACCAGTCCTCAGCAATTAAAAGCTATTCTGTTGTTGGAATGAGCCCAATGACCGTAAAAGGGGAACAATACGAGCTATCAGCATATACATGCTTTAAAAATTATTTTCCAAAATGTACATATGTAGGATGAATCTCAGGCTGCACACATGTTGTGGGGGGAGGTGTTCTTTGAGAGATTCCTCTAGCCTGTCTTTAACCTTTTTATTGTAGGATCTCTGTTCCTTTTGGGGCATTGTTTTGGAGAAGGTGGTGTTCAGTCCATGTTGACCCCTTCCACTCACTGACCATGCTGTTAGGTTTCCATGAGCTCCTTGGTGCCTACTGGTGTGCAGCACTGTAGCATACCAAGTGAGCCATGACTGATGTTGTCAGATGCAACACAAGTATACTGTAAGATTTGGCAGTCACCGTTTAGTTAGAAGAATCCATTTTCTTGTGAAGCAAATAACATTTAAAACCTTAGCAAAGCTTATTTGGCAAATCTGTCTGCATCTAAGCTGTTAACTTGCATTACACCCTAAACAGATGGCTTGACTCTGCTTAACTCTTTTGGAGGTTTTCTTTGCAGCTGCATGGTTGTTTCCAGTGTCACTCCTGTGTTCCCCTTCCAGCGATGCTTTTCTCTTTGAAAGGTTTAGTAACTGATCTTGATGGAAAAACATAATCGCTTCTTTTCTGTTTGTTATAACCCCTGACGCTGCTGCTTCTTCCTCCTACCTCTTCCCACACACACTCTTGGCATCCCTTGGGAAAGTTTTCCGCATGCCTTTTTAATAGCAGCATTTCTCAGCTCTTGTGCCCAGTGTTTCATGACTTGTCCAGTCTAGTCTGTGTAAAATTATGCTAAGTAAACAACTGGATACTGTATCCTGCTGATTTATGAAAGAAGCTGGATTGCTTTTAGTGCTTGCCTGTCTTGCCCTTTCTGTATGTACTCTGCAGAAAAATTAACAACCCCAAACCAAAACCTCCAGGCCTGCAGAGAAACGTGGCACATCTCCCGTACCTAGGCAGGAAAGGTTACCCGAATTATTCATGGCCATCTTTCCGACTCTGCTGACTGCTTTTTTCTGTTGCAGTAGGCAAGTCACTTTGATTCTTGTGAGTCTGTATCTTATGGCCTATGTGGTGTTATAAACTGCGATCATGTGGATGATCTATCCGTCGTCTGTAAGACATCCCAAAAGCAGTCTGTAGAAAGACTGCAGATAAATAAAAATGTGTGTGTGTTCCCACACATGCAGGCAGACAAAATGAGGGGAAAAGAAAAATACAAAACACCAGAAGTTTGCCCTAACTTTTATGTGCTTTTTCTTTTTCTCATGAAAATCCAAAGACAGTCTGTGGATTTTGATCTGTTTGGAGGGAAAAAAAATTAAAAAGTTGATGCCTCACTCTAGAATACTGGGAAATGCAGATCCTCACTGCACTGTGCAAACAAAACTGAGCCAAGCCAGTCTCGAGAAGCTGAAGATGGGCTGGCCTTTTAGTGTGGAGACATGAATGCACTGCTTCACCTGGCTTTACCTGGCTTAGTGCAGCTGCCTGATGAAGGACTTACATACCAGTCCATGGCTGTACTTACTGCGAAGTTAGCCAAAGCAGACCTGAAGCCAGTAGAGTTACCAAAAGCCTTTGCCATGTCCCTTCCTCTTGATGTGAATTGGGGAAGATGGATCAGGGACCTAAAAATCCAGATTGTTCCCATGGGGAGTACTGGCACCCTGCTTGCTTGTCCCTCAAATGTGAGGTTGCTTACTACTAGTCTGTACAAAATTTTGTAGTCTTTCGTTAAACAATTACCTGGCAAAACAAAGAATCGTTCCGTGGAAAAGAAATAAATAGGAAAGGTATTTACAGTGTGGACTGCTGTCCGGTCTCTTCTGAAGCTGATTAACCTCTGATCTCTTCCAGGTATTAGGTCAAAAACAAAGAAAAAAGAAAAAAAGGCTGCTAGGAACTTTCTATTACAGTTCAGGGGAAAACAGCTGGACAGAGTGGTCCCTTGAGCTGTAACGTCTGGTTTGGGAGGAGGTCAAAAAGAGCTGCAATAGCCTTGCAGCCAGCAGGGCAGCCTTTTTTGAGCTGCAGAGCATTTGTATAATTGACTGTTTCCCTCCTTAATTTGAGATTCTGCACCTACCTCCGTTGCATGCCCTCGCCCAGCAGCCTGGCACAGTTCCTCCCCAGGCTTTACTGTGTTCCCGATGCTGGGAGGCTCAGCCCTGCAGTGCTGGCTGGTGTGGGACCGGGCTCTGCTGCAGCCCCCATCAGCTCTGCTGCCTGTTTTTCTGCAAGACCCCCGTTCGGGTCGGGCAGAGGTGGTCCTGTCCGTCTTCAGGGTGAGGGCTGTGCATAGGGCCTTGCAGGGGGGCTCACGGTGTCAGACATGTCGCAAGACCCCTGTTCTTGGGTGGCAGAGCAGTGCTTAGCCTGCCAGCTCATAGTCCTCAAAGAGTAGAGCGACATTTAACTCTGGAGAGCCTTTTGTCCTTACAGCCATACAAGGAGCAGTGACTTTATCGCCCAGCAAGGAAAATACATCTAACACCCGGCCTGAGTCAGATCTGCGATTTTTGGATGTGATTCAAGAAACTTTCCTGGAGCAGTGCTGGCACCAGTTTGGATAAAGGGCAAACTTTCACTCTTATCCAAGTCCTGGGGGTGGTTAGCAAGACTGTCAGGCTGGAAAAGCTTATTTGGGAAGGGGAGGATGTCAGGTTTGGTGCGGCTGCAAGAGGGAGGTTGAATAGGGAGCTCCACGTGCGGTTTGAGGTCAGGGCAGAAAGTCGTGGCTGTTACCAAGCGGCTTTGGAAATAATATGCGATATGGATTGACTGGAGAGAGCTGGTGTCAAGCACCACAGCTCTGTGTTGCTATGTCCCAGCAAAGAGCAACTTCATGCTGATACTGTGTGGTTGGGGGAAAATTGGCAACGAGGAGAGAAAAAAAGAGATGTAAAACATTCATACATCCTTGTTTCTCTGTCTGCTTTTTTCAGCATATGGTTTCTTCTTAGTGCAAGATTTCCACCTGAATGGAAGACTGTTTGCATGCACAGCCTATTGTCAGTTGTCCTTGCGGGTATAGCTCTCTATATATTTTAACATGCTTGTTTTGGAACCTGACTGTTTCAAGGCTTGAAGAAACAGATGTTTTCCTTTTGCCATGAAGATCCTTGAGGGCACCATTGCTGCTTCACCAGCATCTATTATCTGTCAACAGCAAAAGAGCTTTGACTGTGAAGGCTTCGTGATGCTCGTTTAGTAGTATTCCTGTTGCATGGCTTTTCAGCTGAGGCCAGGAGATGGCTTCATACTCAAGGCTGATCGTGGATCACTGTGTTAAGAAAGTGCAAAGAAAGCTGTGTTGCCTCTGCCTTCTCCTCATCTCTGTGCTTGTGCTGGGTCTGATGGGCAACATTTTTTTCCTGTTTAGCAGAAAATGTTTTGCCAGTGCTCTGTAAATTGTAATGCAGTTTAGATTACACAAGCTGAATTTACGGCCACATAAAGGGAACTTTGCTGTAGTTTGGAGTGCAGAAGGATGTCCTTGTTTTAGGGAGGCAGCTTTAAAATTTTACCTACCTGGCTGTAAGAGAACCAGGTAACACTCCACTGTAGCACAACAGATGATGCTCAGGATATGCTCCTCAGCTGTGGCCCTGAGATCTGTTACTGCTCGTCAGTATGCGAGAGCACATGTTTAGTACTGGAGCATAATGGAAACTAGAAGGCTGTGTAGGCTATACCTGACTTCCATTGGTGGAAGGACAGGATTGCATATTAAGAAGATCTCTCTGCAAGTCTTGAGCTCTTTGGACAAGTCTGGACTTTTTCTTTAAAAATTTCTTTCCTTTGGTCTGATGGTGCAACTGCATTGACACACTCAGAAGGAAAGGATAAGTCATCTAGGTGAGCTACTGAACGTCTGTTACCATTGTTGTGATGAGTAAGACAGGTGCTTGAATTCCAGCTTTTGGGCATTGTTTATCAGTCCAAATGGGCAATAGTTATGGATTTAACTGTAATCCTGTGCCTATTTTTCTTCAGTCCTTAGACTTGGTACCTGCAGTCATCTGGAGGCCTGCTGTTAGCATTGACTAGGAAGTCACTAATGACAATGTGATTTCATATGTATATGAATGACTGCGAGCGTCTTTAGGGAAATCTGCACTCAATACTAGCAGTGGTGAAGGCTCAGTGTGGGTAGTGTGCTGATGCTTTCACAATCGTGATATTTAACCTACTGGTCATAGCTGCACCGACGCAAATTTGAGCAATAATAGCCGGCGCAAGTTCTAGTGATGGAGCATTTCTTCTGAGCTGAGCGGAGTGTTTGTGCCTTCCTGAGTGCTGAGCTCTGTGTTTTCAAGCTGTCTGAGGAGATTGGAGTTCTCTTGGGAAACATAAATGTTTGTGTGCAGGTAATAGCAAAAAGCATGGGGCTGTATTTTGTATCATTTCTGTCGGACACAGAGCACAGCTCAATTTACCCCTGGTGAATCAGACATACCATCTACTCAAGGAAAACAAGGCAACCCTGTCAATACAGTGTTAGAGCATGTGTGCTCTTGCCACTTTGGGCAGAGTAAAACCAACGAGGATTGTGACAGAGCATTGTGCTTTCATTTTAGCAAGTATCTAGGCTGAACCCAGGTCTGCGGTTGTATTCCTCCTGCCTGAAGAGGCAAGCAAGAGATCCCAGGTCCAGTATGAGCTGCTGTCTTTCAGAGGTGCACTTTAAAATCTGGCTCGGGCATTAGGATCAAAGACAGGAGAATTAATTTTCTGTTTATGTTAAAGGGGATATATCTGCTTGAAATGTAATCATTCTTAACTGTGTTTAATTGTAGTTTCATAAACCGCACCTGCCTGTGGGCTACTCCTGTTTTTGCTGCAACATTCCATATTTTTATCTTGACTTCCTAAGGAAATGAGGCTTCTTGGTGATAGTGCATGTGTCCTGCCTTCTTTTCCACCAAATACCTTTTGGATCTGCTGGCAAACTTTGGCCAAGTTTAATGAGGAGGAGAAATTCCAAAGATACAAAGTCCCGACAAGTTATGTGCAAACTGGCAGGCTGCAGAGAAGGGAGAGGCTGAAATTTATAGCCTCTGCTTTGGGAATGGTAGGCAGACCTTAGCCACTGTCCGTTATCAATCAGCTGGCCACTGTTTTGCAGTAAATGAGGAGGGGGAAGTAGATTAGTCTGTTTTTTGGTTTTGGTTTGTTTTTTTTGTTTAAAGAAAAAGTTCTGATGCTTGACTTTCAAGTGAGTGCTGCAGCTATAGGAATGTGTGCAGGGTAGCACATGCAAACTACTTCTAAGCATTTTAAAATCTCCCTCTGGTTCTTTCTTTAGTTTACAGGTCCACAAATAGTATTGTACATTTGAGATTATCCTGCGTGATCTCTCTCTGCCTGTTTCTCTTTCTTAAGATGTGCGTATGTCTATATAAATATAAAATAACAACGTTATTTGCCAACATTTAATGAGACAAAAATGTTTGCTCTAAGTCCCTCGACAGTGCTCCTTTTGCAACACGCAGCTTGAGTGATTGCATAGGGAGTTGTTGGCTAAAATACAGTCTTAAAGCCCAGCTCCTAAATCTAGAGATTATGGCCGCAAGTGCTAATGCTCAAGGACTTGGGAATTCATTGTACTCTAAGCTGACTTGTAACCACGACGAACACTCCCCTTGTGCCTAACAGGAAAGCGTTCTTCTCCCCCTGTGCCCAATCTGTTAAATATGCAATGGGAAGCACACGGCTGAGCTAAAAGAGCCTTGAAGATGCTGTGCAAACTAGTGCAGTTGATCAGTGTAGAAGATGCTGCCTGTCTCCTGAGCGTAGAAGCGTCTCAAGTCCTTTCCAGCAAGGGGCCTGTGTACATTCCTCTAGATAGGTTTAATCCAAAAGGGATTAAAGCCCACTGAACGTGCTTTGCGTAGCCTCTCTGGAAGAGAACATTTTCTACCGCTAAATAAAAGTGCAAAGGTGGTGTCATTAAATTGCAAAGATTGGTGCTTCATAATAAGCACAGTTTAGTTTTGCTCTCCTGTCCTTTCTGTCTCTCTTAGTAAGACCCTGCTTCAAGCATGATTAGGCAGATGGGAGTCTGGCCAAGGAGGCATCTTCTTGTTCTGATGATTGCCTGTTGGTTTTTTTCATGTCAGGCTTTATTTCTCAAATGTTTTGATCTGAAAGGTGTGTCTGTGAGAAGCGAGCGAGTTAGCAGCAGAAGCAGCTACTGTTCCTGTGTGGAGGGCAAGCACACTGGTGTTTTGCCTCGTGTCCACCAGGTAAAACGGTAGTTTCTTTACCCAGCACATCACTGGTGCAAAAGGCGTGGTGAGAATTCAACAGCCTGCTCGTTTTTGCACCTAGTTCTGCAGAATGGTGGGGGCCTTCACAAGTGTCCCTCTCTCTGCCTAGTGGAGGGGTCAGTTCCAGAAATGAACTTTCAGTTTTTTGCGTGTCAGTTGGTGTATGAGGTGTTTCTGCAGTGTTTCACCAGAGCAGGGATATTTTCCACTGTAGCTCCTTCTCCCTGAACTGAATTTTAGTGTTTGATTCTAGCGCTGGTAAGAACTAAGTGGAAATCTTAGTGTAAATGCAGCAGCCCACAGACCTTCAGATAGCTGTTACCGGCCTGGCAAAACACCTTGGCTCTGCGTCCAAGAGCAAGAAAGGAGAGTGTCCATGATTCCTGAAAATCATTTTCTTATGTGGAATATTTTACCGAATGGAAATGTAATTGGACAGAGAGACCACAGGCAGCAGGGAGAGCGAGCATCCCTGTGGCTGGCTGCTTGGCTCCCCTTGCACTAACCTGTCCTCCCGGCTAGGGCTGCGGGCGGCCAGGCAGCCGTGAGTCACTGCTGTGGAAACAGTGATGCAAAGGCAGCACCATTAAGGAGGGTTTTATTTGTCTCTTGCATATTTTACCTCGGCAGCCTTTTCTCTAGCATTTATTGGCGTTTCCTCTCTTTGAGCCTGGGAGACAAACCCGTTTTTATAAATGAGTTAGTTGTTTTTCACGCTGAATTTTTCTTTTTGCTTCTCTGGCTATGCCCTTTTGCAACAATTTGTTTAAATGTAAAGCCTTGAGTCAATTATAAAATGATAGAGTTGCACTGATTTATAGATCAGAGGGGGCTCCATCGTCAAACAAGTCTCCACTCAAATTTGAGTCCCCGAGGGTGATGTTGGTTTCTGTCTCGGAATTGCTGCTTCTCCTCAATTCTGGTTAAAAGAGTTTGGGAAGTGTACCTAGCCTAGTCTTGAATTGCAACACCAATTGTTAGAGTTTGCATTGTTCTTGTAAAAATGGATGGATCAGCACGTAAATGCAAACTTGTTCTCTTTCCCATGCCTACAAATGTAAACAAACAAATAAACACGCATGTAAATTCAGGAAAGGAGTTCTCCCACTGGCAGGAAAGAAAAGAGGTGGCATCCTGTTGTGATAGCAGTGCTTCTTCATGATATAGGTGTCTACAGGTTTTCCCTATTTTCTATTTACTTCTCCCTTGAGATGTGGTTTTACAGTACAGCAAAGCCAATTTGATGTCTGGCTGCTACTGCAGGGGCAGCCCTGCCTCTCTTCCACCCCTTTCCCAACAGCGCTTGTTCCAGCATCTCTCTGGTCCCGTCCTTCAGAGCGCTCTGCTGGCAAAGAAGTATTTTCTTTTTTTTTTTTTCTTTTTTTTTTCTTTTTTTTTTTTTTTCTTTTTTTTTAAATTCAGATTAGCTTTCTACTGTTTTCGCCCCAGCAAAAGCTGGCAGGGGGGTGGGGGAGAGGGGCCAGGCAGGGCAAGGAGTGGGAGAGGCCTGGCCCTCATCATCATCATCATCATCATCTCCTCAGGGTTAGAGCCCTGAGGCTGCCTGGGGAACCGCACCCCCACAGCCATCCCTTTGCGGCGTGAACCCTGGAGGAAGGCCAGCTGCGATGCTTTTCAAACAGCCTGGCCACATCTTCCTCGGCCACCTGCGATGGCCACTGCGGGACTGTTTGTAGTGCCCCACACCTGCAGATTTAGGAATAAAGAACGGAGTGTAAAGGTCTTCTGCAGGGATTCCCCCACCCTCTGATTCTTTCCACTGTGCAGCAGGCTATTTTTAGTCTGCTTGCTTGCCTCAGAAATTGCTTCACTTTCTGCTTTGGACCATTTCCATAACATTTGTTGTGATTCTGAATTCCAGTGTTCAGGATAATGTCAGAGCAAAGAATCGCTGGGTGGCGAGCTCGGTTCCAACGGTGGAGGCAAAAAACCTGTGCTGAGGATGTGTGATGCCAGCTGCCTCTCATCTGGTGACCCACGGGAGACTGGCTTAGGTGAACCACATCTTGGACCATGCCCCATATTTGCAGGCAGAGAACCTTGCTAATCCTGAGTTTAATGGTGCTTTGGTTAGTGAATGGCAAAAGAAAACAACCCTTTAGTGGGCTAATCCAGGTAGCCAAAGTAGATCTGCCTCTGAAAGACATTTGTTTGCTTTAAGTGAAGTCCGGAATCAAAAGCCCAGCCTGCCCTTGCTCTGTATGCTTGTGTGGTACCATTGCTTAACTCACTGGATATCACTCTTTCTTCCTCCAAATGTTACTTAGGTACGATTTAAGTCAGCAGTTCCTTTGGCAATGAAGTGGTCTTAAGATACATAAGGTGTTAGAGCAGACTTTACTGTGGGAAACAATGCTTATTTTAACGTTGTTGCATATGATGCATGTAATGATTTACCATTTTGAGACATAAATAATATATAGCTAGTTCTGTAATACGTGAATTTCATACAGCTTGTTGATAAAGCAGAAGAATGCAAATCAGTGGGCTTGGGCAGAGTGTTGTAGTTTCATAGGAAAGACCTTCTGACACAGTAGCATCCCTGAGGCAGTGCTGGATACGGAGGGGTCGAAGACTGGCTGGCAGTTAAAAAGAGTTTTTCTTAGAAAAAAATGAAGAGGTTTCTTCTACTGGTCTTCTCTACAGCTCCATAATGCATGAAATGAATACAGCTGTGGAAACTCAAGTATTCAGGAGCTGTATATTCGGTGGACAGCAGAGATTGTGCCTATTGCTAAGGCACAATATAGATCAAAAAGTTGGATTTCAGTGTTTGAGATTGAAAAAAACAAAAAAAACCCAAAAAACCAACCTGATATTTAGTATCAAGCCTACATTCTTGTGAATTTTCCACATTTTTTTTCCTGAGTCTTGATTAAGATCCGCTCATGATAGATTGATGCCTGTTTTGGATTAGGGGTGTAATCCATGATTGCTCACAAAATACCCATATTCATCAGCCTTTGGAGGACAAATAGCTACTTAGAGTGTGGATAAACAGTCGCCAAAGCTCTGCTTAGCATGGCTCCACGAGCTGCTATGTGCTCCTTGAGATATGGCCATCTAGACCTGGCACAGCTGATGAGCAGTGATCTCTTGTGCAAGGGTTTGTCTAAAATTTTTCCTCCTGGTTGCACTCAAAGCAGGTACTTCTGTGAGT
This sequence comes from Haliaeetus albicilla, assembly GCF_947461875.1. NCBI lineage: Eukaryota > Metazoa > Chordata > Aves > Accipitriformes > Accipitridae > Haliaeetus > Haliaeetus albicilla. The sequence goes on from NC_091507.1 coordinate 17,578,620, forward strand.
GCTGTGCTTTTGGCCATCACTAGAGGGCTTCAGAGCGAGAAACCTTCTTGCCTTCCACATGATGGCAAAAGCCAGAAGTTTCTTCTGAAACCTGATACACAGCAACATAACAGAGACCTTTGAGTTATGCTGTTAGGAGCTTACTGGTGCTTAGCATTTTTTTGCATCTTCCATTCAGAGAACTTGTTTCATCCTCATTTTTTTTTCCTTTTTAACCTTCTCTTTTAATCTTCTTTACAAGATGAATGGTAAAATAAGGCCTTACCCAGCCCTCCAGGTGTGAGGTGAGTAGGGCTGGTGGGCAGCTAACAGCAGATAAAGGGTTTTGCGGTGTCCTGCACTAACCCGAAGGGATGAAGCCGGACCGTGCAGGTTGTCGGTGTGCACGGGCACGTGTCCGCTCTCCAGGCCAGCGCTGCAGTGTCGGTGTTGGGGAGAGGTGGCCAAAACTGGGCTGTAACTGTTGCATGGCTGTACGTGCTATGGCTCCTGGGGAAAAGTGTCTACTCACGAACTGAAGGCGTGAGGGAATAAGGGCTATATTGTATGAAAGACAACCTTAGCTGGATGTCTCGCTTTGAAGAGGTTTGCCAATGAGTTGGAGAGCTGCCCTCAGCCAAGCCCGCTTTCAGTGAGGAAGTTTTATAGGTCATGAAAAGCGGCAATGTCCTTTTTTCCACCGTGCCTTGCCTTTATATGAAGCAGCGCACATGCACTGCCGTCATCCCTTGTGCTTTGGATCAGCGGCTCGGCGTTAGCCCAGGGAGAATTGTGAGTGCCTCCGATTTCTCTCCGTGGTGTGGGAACGCTGGAACACATAATGGCTGCAATTCAAAGACAAATGCTAGCTCTTTGCTACTGATCACTTTGGCAGAAACCCCCAGATGCTCAAAGACTACAGATGGAGCTGGTTTGGGGAGAGTTTTTTTTTAAAAAAAAAGCACCCACAACCTTAGAACCTCCTTTTTTTATTATTATTATGTTTTGTTATCTTTATAATAGCCTCCGTGTTCTTCCTTTTCCTATTCTGCACCCCCCACCCCTTGCTTTTTAATTCATGCCAGCCAGAGCGCAACTACAGGCTTTTCCTAGCGGAGCATCATTTGTTAGTAAACTGGCAAAGACAAGCTTAACCAATTTAACCAGCAATTTCTGTGAGGCTTTCCTTTTTGACTGGGCTCTGGGTTTTCTCCATGTGCCTGTTGGAGGGACAAGGCTTCAGGAAACCGCAGGAGAGGAGCCTCCAGCCGTGACGGGCTTTGTTCAGATGCCTGTAGTCTGGCAGAAGCTGACCTCCACAACACATGGTCTTTCACTTAGCTGCCTCTCTCCAGCTATTGGAGAGGTCCGATCTGCTGTGTGTGGGATTTCTGCTGCTTCCACGCTGCTTGGTAGTGTTTCCAAACCGACCAGCGGATCCTTGCCTTGGTGGTGGAGCTGGAGCTGGCAGGGTTGCTCAGCCTGTCCCTTTGTGCGTGGCTTCAGTGTCACACAGCTCCGCGCTGAGCAAATCCGGTGCCCTAAAGCATATCCTCCTGAATTTTGAAGCTCTCCAAACAATCCAGGTTTTCTCCTTTGGATGTAAATGCCCCCCCCTCCACCCCCCACATTTTGGCTAGGCTACTTGCTCTTTCTTTGGTTTCTAATCAGTGTGATGAAGGGAAAATTTTTTCAGACTGTCACTTTGTCATGTTACGGGACTAGCATAGTAAAAAGTTGTAGTATCTGTTGGGGTGAATACCCCGAGCACAGAATTGCAGGCTTTTTCCTGGTCGTGAATCATCTTCCCCTGAGACCCTGTAGTGATAGCATTACTTTTGTCTTAAGAGGAAAAAGTCCCTGACAAGAAGACCATTTATTTTTCTGGACGAGAGAGGCCATCTGTTTGGGGTTTTTTTTGTAAAACACATAATTTTTAATTTATCCTTAAGGAAGGTGCTGCTCTGGGTGTCAGGCTCTGGCTGGTGGGTGTAGCTAGGCGGGCTACATTTGGCGCAGGAGATGTGGTGGCTACTGGAGGCTGAGGAAACCAAAATGATACCCTGTCTGAGGTGAGCAGATCATTCCCATATAGGAGGATTTCAGTAAAACACGTTACGCCTGTGCTTATTTTACAGCCAAGTTGCCGAGCGTCGCTTTTTAACAGTGGCTTGCGGTACGGGAGAGGGCTTTGCCTGTCTGAGAAAAGAGACCCCAAAGCAGCTCTCAGCAGGTTCACAACACCCCCCCCCCCCGCGCCCTTTTTCTGCTGCCTTTCGCTTCGAACACGTGTGATGCCCGGCGAGTGGAATAAACAAAGAAGCCACAAAACCCAAAGGAGCAGCGTTGCCCTTCGCCGCCCCGGGGAGGGCTGCAGCCTGGATGTGCTGCTACCTCTTCCCTGCCTGCTGCAGGGTTTTTTCTTTCTGGGTGAGGTAGCCTGGCCTCTCAGGTTTCTCTTACAGACTTTGTGGTTGATTTAGGCCTGTCAAGGGAGAGTTTTGGACCGAGTAAACCTTGTTTTCTCCTTATCAGCACCCGGGTGTCGGTGCCTGGCTCCCTTGTCCCTGATCGGACTGCTTTCTGCCTGCTGTGCGTACACATCCACGGTTTTAAGCAGCTGTCTGACCATTTATTATTTCTGTTCCGCTAGGCCCGCGGGTCCCCTCTGCTAGTCGTGGTGGAGTCGCGACAGGCAAGGCAAGGCCGGCAGGTCGGGGGCTGGCGGCAGCCCCTGCTTTGCAGCACGGGGACAGGAGGGCGAAGAGCAGCCGAGCCTCACCGGGAGCCGGTGTCGGGGTTGGGAAGTGGATTCCTGTCCCCAAACTCCTGCCGGTGCTTCCAGGGTTACAGCTCACGAGTCAGAGACTTGTGCTGGGATCTGAGCTGTTTGCTCTTAAACTGGAGAGTGAGATGCCATAGCGGCTCTGATTTTTGAGGTGAAATAGCATTTAATAAATGCAAGCTTGTTCACAGCCCTACAGCAAAAACAAACATGTACTGTAGTATTAGGACCATTTATGTTTTCTCCAGTCCTGTTTTCTTGGCTGTTAATCATGGTCTCTTTGTCACCTTCCCAGCTAGGGGTAAATGCAGCTGGGGTGTATATTTTCTGCAAATATTTGTTGCTGTTATTTATCCTGATGGAGGCAGAAGGGCTTTTCTTCTTGGGCAGGTAAATAATTAGCTGGCTATCGGCAGCTTCCTTGCTTGGAGAGGGGGAGGAAGGGAGAGAGGAGATCTTGATGCCCCGTCTGATAGATGGACATGAGCATCTTGTGGCTCTGTTCATTGTTAATTCACTCCTGCAGCACTGCTCAGCTGTGAGGTTTCCAGGCGTGCTTGGCAGCGCCGACAACAAAAACATCTGGTCCAAGAATATAGTTCCCTTCTGCTGGCAGCTGCATGAAAATGATTTTGTACATAGTGGCGCAACGCCAAATGCACTTACTTGTACACTAAAGTGCACAGCCTTTACAGAGCTTTGGCAGTGTGGGGCGATTTTAAATGCTGTGCATAAGTCAGCATTAATCTACCAAAGAAAATGAAAACCTCAGCAACCGATTTTATAAAGAACTCACTTATCACGCGTGCCCAGACGTGGCCGTACCTTTGTACCTGTTTAACAGCTGTTCCTGTCTGAATACAAAGGAAAAGCCTTGTGGTTGCAGCCCTGGTTGTCATCTGTCCTCTGGAAGGGTTTGGCACAAACACGAAGGGAAATTTGCCCCTCGCAGACGTCCCTGAATTCCTCTGGTCAGCAGACGCATTTGTCTGTTACTGATATAGGTTGTCTGTCTCCCCTCTTGTTTTAGGAAGGACCTAGTATGTGCTGAAGAAAATGTTAGCTGTGAATCAAGTAGTTTGTGTGTCTGCTGGTAAATTGTAATTTGAGTGATTGGACCTGATAATTACAGAGTCATCATCATCATCTTGTCAGTCAGTTGTAAATCATTCTGTAATGGATTTCCTTTTTAAAAAAGAGTTGTATTTCTGAGTGCAAGTGTATTTTAGAGCTAAAATATAATACCCGTATTCCTTCCTGCTTTGAAAACCCTTAGGGTTGTAAGCATGGGTCTTGTTCTTAAGTGAAGAAGCAAATTGAAGGAGCTCGTTGCTCCAGCAAAGCTGCTCTCAGCCCATATATTTCTAGTTCTTTCTTTTCTGTTTATTCCCACAGAGCAGCTGAGCTTGGTGGTGCTTTTTCACCCCCAAAGCTGCCGTTGGGTTGCAGGCTTCAGGAATGCTGCTGAAGAGCCTGAGGAGCAGAACCCCCGGGTCTGGTCTGGCATCAGTCATGGGTGGGTTTGCCCTTTGCAGAAGGAGCCCGTTCCTGGCCAGGAAGAAACAGGTGGTTTGAGGTCTTGGACAGGGTATTTCTACGGGTGTGTGTAGGGCTGACTGTCTCACAGCTACCGGCCTGATGTTAATCCTCCGCTCTGTCGCTGCTGGGAGGAGCAGTTCCCACCAAACCAGAGAGAGAAGGAAAAGAAAGGTGGAGATGGTGGCAATGGGAGGAGGAGCAAGCTTCCTCCTGCTGGCTTTCGAAGCAGTCTTTGCTTGCGATGTCCGTGAAAGAAACCGAAGATATTTTTGGGGCTAGTTTTAAAATTGAAAATAAAATTTGACAAGCCTGTAGGGCTTGGTCAGGTCTCCTCCCCTCTCACCCCAGCCACCCACAGTCTGCATGGACAGTATATATTCAGCCTGTTTCCCAAACACACAACGGTGGGCTGGTGTCACTGCTTTCTTTGCGATCCCTTCTGCCCCTCGTCTGGTGAGAGGAACGGGCCTTTGAACCTTTTGCGTCCTCCCTGTTCGTGCCTGGCGTTTTGCGTTTGCAGTGCTTTCTTTGCGTAAGGCAGGGGAGAAGGTTGTGAATCACCGACAGGGGTTGAGCAGTGACTAATATTGGACCAGAGAAGCTAAAGCGTTTAGCCTTTAGGCAAAGATTACCTGAAATTAAAACTTGTAAGGACTTGTGCGTTCGCACTGTGTCATTCAATCATGTTTGTAAGACACATGTACAGATCGGACGATTCCTTTTATTCCTGAGTAATTTACATATTTTGGCTGCTTCACAAAAGAAACCTTGTGTTGAATAAGTCAGATCATGATCTCACACCAGTCCTTGCTTACAAGGAGCTTTTTGGAGGCTGTAGCATAGCCCAAAATTTGAAGTTTTCCTTTTGTGGGTGTAAAACAGCGTAGGTTACTGACAGCACGTACAATGGGCGTTAAACATGGGTATTAACTCCTAAGCCAACGTATTACCTTCGATGTTGGGGGATGTGATGGCTGTCTGTTAGGTGTCATTTCATCTGGCAGATCACCTCTGTCTGAGGTACAGCACTTTAGAAAAGAAGCATTGAATCTGTTTGTTCATAGTAACGGGATAAGTGAAGTATGTAACTTTATAGAAACGTATTGGTGGGCTGCAAAGAAAAGGCGGTAATTTTGTTTTCGGGGCTTTTCTTAGCACTCATTTTCAGACAAAATGCAGGGCTTTGTAAGTGTTGCAGACGGAGTTTTAAATATTTGGAAGGAAAAATTGCAGCACTCGCAACATTTTAATGAGGAAGGTTTGCTTAATTAAAGCCTAGAAGACTTGGGGAATGTGGACAGCTGAGGAATTAGCAATGTGTTACAAAGTTCTCCTTCCACCTACCAGTTGATTAAGGTTCAGAAGCTGAAGTCGATAATAAAACTTGTAGTCTTCCAGTGGCTGTTTGCGGGCCTTAGCTGTTGATGCTACCAATGACCAAAGCCTGGGTTCACTCTGTCTAATTTTAGGCAGGTAGTGGTTGTGCTGAAGCCTGGAATGTAGCTGCCCTAGGTGCCCACAATTTAGCATGGGGGGAAAGGTACCCATAAAGGGACAGGTCTGTCCACCTGAGGTGGGACTCGTCCCGTGCAGGGGTGAAGGTCACCGGTGGGACTGTGTCTCCTGGAAGTGCGAGGTACTTGCTTCGTGGCTGCCAGCTGCTCACTGCTGGCAATTGTGGTGGTGCTTGTTCGTGCTCCCCCATATTTTTAAAAATTTTTTATTGTATTTTTTAATATATGATTGAATTGGGAGTACCATTGCCAGTCTGCTCCCCCAGCTTCACAAATCTGTGTGTTTGCTTTTGGCCTAAATAATACTATGTACTGAGCAGCACCAAGCCCTCCGTCACTGTTGGGCGAAGAAATGGTGGCATGTGATGGAGCTTCTGAATTTCTCGTCAGCTACTTCTCCAGTCCTATCTCTTTTTAATAAAGGATCCTATGTGAAACAGCCCTGAGAAAGTGCCAAAGTGGGATTACTTTTCCTTCCTCTCCTTTGTTCTGTTGTTGTTCAGGTGTGCGTGGTTACAGCTTTTGGGTTCATGATCGTGAACTGTTGGGGTATTTTGTTTGTTTTTTAGCATTTGGGTTTCATTCAATATACAAAATGAAGGAGGGGTTGTAAATAAATCCCTCTTCCCTGTTCATCTACAGGACTTGTTGGTCAGTGTGGGTGTGAGGCTGTATACTGAACAAATCTGTCCTGTAAGGGAATCAGTGTCTTCATGTAATTATAGGTTTTCGTGACATGTACTGGAATAACATTCGTGTTACGCCAGAACTGCCATTTTTAATGTATTTTACCTTCCCAGCTTAAATTTCTGCTCATATAGCTTCTGTGTGGCATTTGGTAAATAGGAAATCCACTTGCAGTCATTTCAGCCTTTTGTTTTCTCTCCTCTCTCACATGTTTGCCTTCTGCCCAACCTCCCTCAAAGTTAAAGCTTAGTTTCAAACTAGAACTTTAGTTTCTTGTTGAATCTCTCCAGCTGCATCAAACCTGCAGGGCTCAGGAGCTTTTTCCATCTCCCAGGTCTAAACTGTGGCCCAGCAGCGTCTGGACTGCACATGCAGGGAGGGACCCATGTGTTGATCCCCTTTGGGAAGGAGGTCTGCGCTCCGGGTGGGAATGGTGGAGCTTCACACTGCCCGGGGAGAGCAGGGGCCAAGCGGTGGGCAAACACCTCCCCTGGCTCTGTGTCTCCCCCCCGCCCCCAGAGATGCTGCTTTGCTTGGCATCAAATGCACACTGAGATTGGAAGTAGAAAAGCTGTGCAACTTTTTGGCTTTGTGCGTAAGCCTGTTTTCTCTCCAGCATCTACGTCTCCTCTTATTGTCTGAGCCCGGAGCTTTGCATAAAGGAAATTGTTTTAATTTCTTTCCTTCGCACACAGACTTATTTTTCATGTCTGCTAGCAAGGGCTTGTTCTGATCACAAAAAACTGAGACTGAATGTAGAATTGTATAGCAACAGGCGTTTTTAGTGTGAATAATTAATAGTAATGGAAGTAGGGTACTAAACCTTCCCTCTTTTATGAGAGCTCTGAAGATGTCAGCACAAGGCTAGCTTGTTGCATAACTTGTAAATAATTTAGGCTTGATGAGGATGGACAGTTGAATTGTATAGCTGGGATAAACATGCAATCTGAGCAGAAAACTCTTTTAAGTAATCATGACCAGGATCAAGGGACTAGCCTTGGCAATGGTTGAAGGGATTTGCCCTTAGGAGTTTCTCTCTTGGTTGTCTTCGGAAAAGCCCATGTCATCCTGGGGTTTTACTGGGGGAGGTCAGCAGCGGTGCAGTCTCTGTGCCTTCAGCGCAGCTCATTCAGTGACCAGCAAAGGCATCGGGGGCACATCAGGCAAGAAAGAAAATATTGTTGTCAGGGTGATTGGCAGAGGAGGTGGTTTAGGGGGGAGACAACAGACAAGTATTGTCTTCACGTGGTTTTTGGCTCCTTCCTGCCCGCACGTGATTCCATCTCCTGTGCCTGCACAATGCTTCTACACAGGCTCCTTCGGGCAGTGCTGGGACCCTGCTTAAGAGCTAGCCCTCCCTCGTGCTTTTTTGTCCAGTTAATTTAATTGTTGCTTTATGGCTCCAGCCTCAGCAGTGGCACTGTTGCGAACAATTTGGCTCATTTTCTCTCTTGTTTCAGATGGTGCCTTTAGCATGCAGTAGAGAGGGTGTTGTGCCAAGGGGAGACAAAGCAGCCTCTGTTTTGCATGCGTTGGGAAGTGTGTTTCTAACCTGCTTGATGAAATCTTGCCACTGAAGGTAACCGAACGTGGTCATAAGGACAGCACTGTTCTGCCAGCCAGTTCTCACAAAACTAAGATTTTTTTGACCCTCGAAAAAGCATCACGGCCGTCTTCTGCAATCGCTCTGCCTGAGCAGCGTTGCCGGTTTGCTGCTTCTGGCAGCGTGGCTCTGTGCCGACGGCGGAAGCTGCTCGGAGGCTGGTGAGCAGCTCGCAGTGACGAGATGGGCTCCAGAAAGCTCGCAAATGGTAAAGCCCGTGAAGGGCTTTCTCTGCATGGGCTGCGTATGTGGGCAAGGGGCAGAGTCGGAGAAGCACCCTCACAGCGATGGTGGGGCGATGCTCAGCACCCACGCCACTGCTTGCTGGATGTCTAGTGCTCCTTCAGTGTCACCGAGGGCTTGGCATGGTGGATGCATTTTCTTAAGGGCAAACAGTCTGGAAGCCTTTGAACAAGTGCGTGTTTGGGAAGGACTTGAAGGATGGTGCAGAGAAATGAACATGCTGAGGCCAAGGTGGGAAGAGTCTGTGGGTAGGGGGTCCGTGAAAGAGACGCCTTGCACGTGAAGTGGGACAGGCACAGTCAGTGCTGGGGGTGAGACGGGAACAGAGGAGAGAGACAGAAGGGAAATAAACTTGCATGAGGTCTTTAGCTTGAGGGTAACAAAGCTCAAAGGCTCTGTAAAAGACTCAAGAAAGATGGGATGTAATAAGAAAGTTGGAGACTCTTGTATGGCAAGATTTAGGAGGGACTGTATATGGACTTGTTAAATGTTTACTGCACTTCTTGATTAAAGTCTTTTCTTTTAAACAGTTTAAGCTTTCCCTCCTAAGAAGCCTGTTTTTGGTCTTTTCTTTTAAGAACTATTTTATGTCATATTCCCAATTCCGACACCCGTAGTGGTGTTGGAGAGGATCGCCTTTCTCCACATTGCGCTCCCCACACTGCAAGCTGCTCTGCTTTACACAAACTTCCTACCTTGTCAGGCACTGGCAGGGACTTGCCCAGCACTTGGAGTCTCATTGCTCTTGTGGTTAGGTTCCTCCCAAAATTACAATCTCCGTCCCGGTTCAGAGGCAGCGCCACAGCTCCCAGTTCAAATACCGTGCTGTGTGCAATACTGACCCAACTCTTCTCGCCAAAACATCTCCCTCGTGTGTGAGAACTTTATTAACGAGTGTATATATTATGGATTCCAGCACCAGAAAAGGTCACCTATTGTGCTAGGCACTATTCAGACTTTCCCTGTCCTGGACAGATTCTGCTCTGAATGGATGCCGGCCAGGTCTGGGGTGCAGGGAGGAGGGGGGATGTGACACACAAGCAGAATGGTGGTTTGCAAAAGTTGGTGTCATGATTTATCCAGGAAGATTTTTGTTTGCATTTGGTGCCTTTTATGACTTTTTTTTTTTGGGTGTGGGTGGAGAGCAGAAATGAAAATTGAGAGGAAGCAGAAAGGAAAATAAACTGGGTTTCTTGTGGGCTTCTCCTGTTTTTCTTGAACTTGCGTGTCGGGGGGAGATGGTGAAAGAAAAGCCAAGTCGTCATCATTTTGGTGCCTCTGAAGGCAAACTAGTTTCCTCTCCGCCACTCTGAGCATCCGTGGGTTAGCAGTCCCTTTCCCCTCCCAGTGCCGGGCTGAGGCTGCTGCCTGCCCCTCCACACAGATCCCAGCTCTCCCGTGATTTAAAGATTTCCAAATCCCACAAGCCACCGCTGGAGCTCGTGATCCTCAGCAGCTCAGCTCCCGCTGAAACCCCAGGCAGAGCATTGCCAACTTCTGTTCTCCGGGCAGTGCAGCTCCCTGGGCATAGGCAGGCAGGGCTTTGTGAGCAGCATTGGGAAAGCAAAGGAAAGGGGACTTGGAGGCTTCCCTTTCCCCATCCCCCTTTGCCTGCGTGTTTGGCTTTCCACTGTTAGGGAGTGGTGTTAATTCTTAAAACACTTGGTTGTAGCTTAAAATGACTGGATGCCATTTGTGCAGGGAGAGTTGAGATTTGTCACTGTCTCATTTCTTAAATCAAAAAGGAAAGTTACTGAAGGGACCGATTTGTATTCCTGTGCAAACTGATTTAGGGCAGCATATAAATCATCTGGCAGGATAGGTAAACTTGCTCTTACCTTCATCACAGAACATTGTCTTGCTTTATACTTGCTTGGCTGTGTTTTGTCACTCACATTTCCCCTCATCTTACTACTAGGATAAAGAAAATCTTCTGAAATTGTCCTGAGTTCCTTCTCCGCGAGCTGTGCCATCCCTTGAGAGGGCAGGGTCAGCAGCTAGCAAAGAGCAGTGGTCAGGCAGCTCTTTCGCCCAGGGGAGTGTGGGTGGAAAGTCACCACTTACATGCCTGGGGATACTTGCTCGCTGTACCTTTAGGTAGTTTTGTTTGGGGTTTTTTGTTTGTTTGTTTGTTTTTTAATTCACCTCCTGAAATAATTTCCTTGTGCTATAGAGCTTGGGAAACAGTGTTATTCCCCCCTTAGTCCCCTGGATGTGTTTCTCAGAGACAGATTCTAGTAGGGGTCTCGTACCAGTTGCAGTGCTGGGGCAGGTCGGGACTGTTTTCCTTGGTCTCCTGAGGCACCTAGACAACGATATTTAGGGCAGTATATAAAAACAGGGCAGGCATGAAGTGATTTTTCTTTTCCTCTGGTTATGTCCTCCCTGCTTCTGGCACTTCCAGAGCTGTAGTTCCCTTCTTCTCCTACCACGATGTCCAGCAAAGCACTTCTGAATTCCTCATCTTCTAAGAATTTGTATAAATAAGCAGGATTTTCTTGCAATAATGATGCAGGGGGGGTTACCTTTGGAAGACGTGCTAAAATGGCATGATTGAGCTGTCCAGATTAATATTCCTTACATGGATCTGCTCTAGTAGCTTTTATTTGACTGGGAGTTACTCTAGCGGCAACCATGGTCCGATACTTAAATCATTCAGATACTTAAATCATTACAGTTTTGTAAATGGTGATGTAATGAAAAAAACATGTCATTGATTTGCCGTCTGTGTACAAAAAAAATAATCTGATACTTGGCGTGCAGTGATGAATGGAAGAGCAAGTGGCGTTGAGGTTTTGCGCTACAGCTGTAAGCAAGCTGATGGGGTGCTGCTAGGTGGCCTGCTGGGGGGTAACATGCCTGGTTTGATTTTTAATGTGTTAATTCAAATGGTTAGAAATGATCTTAGTGTACATAGGTGGATTTCTGTGCAGGCATCGTATGTGGTTTTTAATCTTACAGGCAAAGTCATTTTGATAAAACAGCATTGTGGCTAGAAATCCCTAGAGATGCTGACATGTCCATTTAATCTCTGAAGGGAATCGCATGGAAAGGGAGAGGAAAGCTGCTCCAAGCTTGATTTAACCACGTGAGTCTTGCAAAAGTACAGCTTACTGCAAAAATTACTGGTAATCAGACGTGCTGTCACAAACAGACAGCGAATGTGTAAGTATAAAACACTTACACCAGCCCCGTCACAGGCCAGACAAAGAAGGTTTCAATGGGAGTTTGTATCCACAGATAATGGCTTAAAGTGGTAATTGATGCCAGCTGCATAAAATCACTAGGAAGGGCTCACCAGCTGCCTCTCTCATCCAAGAAAAAAGGATGTACTTTTGTGTTCCTTCATGAGAATGACAGTCTCTCGCCTCAATCGGTTTTAATTTTCCCCTTTTGTGATCCTGGTGCCTCTGCAAACAGAGGGGCTGTTAGCGGTGGTGGTGCAGCGCGTGCGTTGTCGGGACGAGGTGAGAGACCTTCCATCCCTGAAGCCGGCTTGCACGACCAAATGCCGAAAACGGCTGCCAAAACACCTCCCTCTGCACAGGAGGATCCCTATGGCACACGAGTCAATAAGGAGACCTGTGCGGAAACGGTCTTATCCGGTGAGATTTTTGGGTGGGATTCATCTCACCCTGATGTGAGACATCTGCAAGTTTGGTGTCTGGATCTTGGCTAATGACCTCATCCTCCTTTTGTAGTTAGTGGGGAGAAGTAAACACCGGTAGGGCGCACATTGTTTGGCCTCTTTCAACTGTCCATGTTGGGATGAAATCAACTGTAGCCTGGAAAAAAAAGTTCCTGATCTGGAAAAGAACAATTTTGGTCTGGCCACCTTTTTTTTAATTTTTTTTTTTTTTTAATCTTACGCCAATTGCTGTACCACAGCGGTACTGCAGCCTTCCACATGCTGATTAATTCTCATGATAGTTCCTGTCGCCACAAAGTCTTCAGGACTCGGTGCCAGGGAGTTATTGATCCGCACTAAGTAAGTGGAGTGCTGCAAAGCCTGGCGAGAATTACTGAATCCATTTATTTTTGTAGGCTGGAATTTGGACTGGATTGAACTGTAGGTGAGAGCTATTTGTGTTGTGGACAAATGCTCAGTGGCAGCTGAAATAGGAGTTTAGGACCATTATTAGCCTTAGTTAAGGGAGATGCTTGGGGTTGCTGCAGGCCGTTGAGCAGGTGCTTTGACACAGCCACAAGTTAAAACTGAAAGAGCAGTAACTGCCTGCAGTCTGCTGCGTCTGTGTGCGCCTTTTTTTCTTGCTGTTTGTTCTTTGGGTTTTTTATTGGGGTGGGTTTTTTTATTATTTTATTTTTCAGAAATAGATCCTGTCGAAGCATTGTCCTTTTGGCTGTTGTTACAGTAGATAAACATGAATAACCTTTAGGACATCCTGCCCATTGTATTGTAAAAGCTATTGTGTTCATGTGCTGAGGGTAGGAAGTAATTTTTATATAAAAAGTCAGTACAAAATAGCAGATTAATCCAATTATACATATTAACCTATCAGCAATTAAGTCCCAAACCATGAAGTTTAACAAAGCTCCTGTTACAGTTTTTTTGCCTAAATTCAAAGTTCAGTGTGGTGGTTTCTAGTATAAGCATGTGTTCTTCTTTTTTTGCATATGGTCTAAATAAATAAAAAAAAATCACACAACAGCAAGGATAACAGAAGCAGCTGAGGAAGCACTGAGTTAGCTTTTGGCTCAAAAGGCTGTTCTGATAACACTTTCTCCCAGGGCTGCTGTTCACTGGGAACTTTGATTTACAAGATTATTTTACTATTTTGTTCAGTGTTCCAGAAATACACGGTATTTTACTTCAAAGATGCATCATGAGAAGATTTAAGAGTAGTTTATCCCTGGTGCGTTTTGGGAATTCTCTCATAATAGTTTACGAGTAAGCACTGCATCCCACTGTCAGTGTATTTGAAATAATTGTTTGCCTTGTAGCATAGGGTGGTTTCTTTTGCTAAAGCTACGCATACGAGTGTGTAAAAATAGTTAACATGCACTTAGTATTAGGATCTGCATATGTCATGAATAGGATATTTGATTGCTAGCATGGTACAAATTGCAAGGAAGTTTAAGGCTTAAAATCTTCTCATGTAATCAGTTTTGACATTACAGGATAATCAAAATATGTGCCACTGTTTCCATCAGCCAGCCACCCTAGGGAACAGAGGTTTCGGTTTCTTCCCGGAATCAATTTAAGGTAGACATTTTCCCCCTGGATATCTAAGGCTAGAAAATTGTGGAGCGAATAAAGATTGTGCCTAAAGGGGTAAACCAGCTGTCTTTTCATTTGTTGCCTGGAGAGGTGATAGATGAAGACTCCCACTGTCTAGGTGTGGTAAGAGAGCCGGGGGTGGGATGGTGTCTGCTCCTTCTTCTTCTGTACCTGCTGGCTGCCTGCTCAGACATCACCCCGAAGCGTGCACGGATCCTTCCGTGCAACGCGTCCTGCTGTCACTTCAAAACCGGGTTGTGGGTGTTTTGAAGGAGCGGTTGCATAGCGTTACCCATTTCAGCTCTTTGAAGGGATGACCTCCCTTCACCTGAGCTGCTCTCTGCTTGGCACCTCGCTGGGGCGGGAGGGAGCCGGGGAAAATCCTTCCTCTGCCTTTGTGTCCCAGCATCCTGTTTACCGCCCGGGCTCCCGGCCTTCTCTTCCTGATGCACTTGCTCTTCCTCCGCGGAGGCAGATGGAGGAGGAGGAAACCTGTGCACGAGGCGAACGCCTCGTCCGTGCAGCGAGGGGAATTCCTGATCTCCACCTCTGCTTGCCTGCGCTGGCCCCGTGCTGGCACTGAGATGGGACCCTGTGGTTCCCACTGTGGGGGGAACCCACCTCAGAGGGCCAGCTTTGGCATTTAAATAGGACTGGTTGCAATTTTCAAAATTAAAGGGAAAAAAATGAGGAAGGTGGAAATGATAGTCCTCTGTCATAAATTCATAGATTTTCCCGGTTTTCTAGTTCTCTGGGTTACGTAGAATAAAAGCCTGCTAGCTATGTATTTGCTTAAGGTATTACAAGCATAGGGTTTTTACACAGATCCTGTCCTGCTCCATCATTGGATGAAATCCAGTGCATCCTTCGTTTGCTTTTTTGCACTACTGAAAACTTGGGAAAGTAAAGGTCTGGTTTAGACCATCTCAATAAACAGGATTTTGATGGCATGAACGTAGGATGTGTTTACTGAGCATGATGCTGGTATAACTTGAACTTTTAAAAAATCTACTTCTGTGAAAGAGAAGAGGAAATAAATAATGCACATGGTGTATTAAATGTATGGTTTTTGGTTTTTTTCCAAGGACGAAGAAGAAGAAATCAAACTGGAGATTAATATGCTAAAGAAATATTCTCATCATAGAAATATTGCAACTTACTATGGTGCTTTCATTAAGAAAAGTCCTCCAGGACATGACGACCAACTGTGGGTAAGCAGATATTTCTCAAACAGGTTCATAAGTCTTTCCCTTTTGGATATAGTTTGAGGATGACAGAAATACCACATTATGGAAAGACAAACTAATGGAATTGGTGCTTGCCTGAACAGATAGGTAAGTGAATCACATAGGCTAATCATGCATCCCTAAGAGGATGGCTGAACCAAGATTTGCTATTAGCAATGGATTTGCTCTTTAAGTGACTTTTTTCCCCCGTTTCCCTGATGGATAGTAACATGTTTTGTGGGAACAAAGCAGATGAGCTGAGCAGTAAGAATGTGTGACTGTAAAAAGAAAGCTGCACTTGAGAATTGTACCCATTACGTTTCTCATCCCACCTCATCTACACCCTCTAGAGGATTAAAGTTTGGGTTCGAAATGGCAGAGTACAGACATCAGTGCATGTTCTTCCATAAATAAACAGGAGTTAAAGAGTAAGATGTGTTGCGATAGTGTAATCAGTTTGATTCCTCCAGCATTGGATGTGCTCTTACTCCTGTTGCTGCTAATGCATTTTGCATAGCTGAGCAAATCCAGATTCCCAGCATTCAATGACAGTGATTAAATCAGTCCTTGAAAATGTGGTAACTAATGTGATATATATTCCATATATGTCTGACACACATTGGAGACATTTGGTTTGAATCCGTTTTCCAGGCAGAGATGTAAAATAAATGATATTCTCTGCTTCATGAGGGTTTCCCAAATCAATGCTACAATCCGATTATTTTGCTTCGCTAGACAGCTGGGAACTGCATTTAATGTTGGTTGTGTGCTGATACTTGTTTTGCAGCTTGTTATGGAGTTTTGTGGAGCAGGCTCTATCACAGACCTTGTGAAGAACACGAAAGGGAATACTCTGAAAGAAGACTGGATAGCATATATCTCCAGAGAGATTCTCCGGGTAAGGAAAATAGTCTGCTCCACTTGAAAACACAAGAAACAGTCTTACAAGATGTAGCCTAGCTTGAGGTTCTGCAAGAAGCTGTTTCTGATGAATCCCCTTAGCCATGTCATCACTTCGGAGGGTGCGTAGGAGCAGATAGATGTCCGCTCCACATCATTTAACTCTGTGTGAGTTGTACTGTATTGTAACAGCAGCCTTGCAGAAAATAGCGATTTTTAGTCATGAGAAGCCAGCGGAAGAACCATTGACCTTACCTATTGTAGAAGCTGTGAAACAGTGTCAGTAAGACACTGGTTTCGAGAAGCCTGAGGTTCTTACAGTGTCATAACACAACAGGGTGCAGAATGGGCTTTTCCAAATGTGCTTGCAGCTGTCTTTTCTCTGCTTCTAATCAAATCTGTGAAGGAAGGGAGTTGTTGGCTCAGGCCAGCAGTCAGGACTTCTGTGCTGCAATGTGCTCGCATATTGTATATTGCTGCAGCCTATCTAGAGCAAGCAGCTACGTCATATGTGGCTGGGCGCTGTGGAGTGCTAGCAGACGGTGCTGCAAAAGTTTCTCAGGAAGAGGGATGCCACTTACCAGTTTTTCTAAAACTGAAGCTTTAACTAATTACTCTTCATATTTAATTTCCAGTTGGTACAGTTTAAGTGCTTTTTGAATTGGCATTTGTTTGCTGCGCTAAGTAAATCTGGTATGGTTTTCCTCGTGCTTCTTTGTAAAACAAATTGCCTCCTACCCATACCACTACACAGTATGTTTGTTCAATTGCCTCATCATAAATGAAGTTCTGAAGGGCTTTATGTTAAAGGAAACCACCACTAGCTCTTGCATAAATCAATGCTGCTGTTGGCTGTGTTACACGTTTGCTCTGCCTTGGCGATTTTTAAGATGGTGAGGGAGGGAGATGTACGATTCTGGTCTCTTGCTCTAATTCCAAATGCTAGGAGAGAGCCTGGCTGCTGGTGTTTGGGCTGGCACATTTTAAGTTGTTCATGAGGGAGAACAAAAGTTGAATACCCACCGATGGTTGTATTTCAAATCAAATGGATATAGCATGCTTTAATATGAGGAAAGCTAACTTCTGCAGGACTGAGCTTATGCTTGATTTGAGAACTGTGTGACCTTGGAGGTATTGTATGCTATGTTGCGTTTGTCCTAGGTTCTCCTTAGCTTGAGTAGTCATGCTCGCTGAGAAAAGGAAAAAAATGATTTACCTCAGAAAAGAGTTAGGTGAAAGCTATTTTCTCATTCCTGTGAGAGATTTGCAAAAGCAGCCTTAATTGCTTGCTAGCAGGAACTGGAATATCTGGAAAAAAGGAATGCTAAACTCACATTGCTATGAGACATTGCGAAACCTGATTAGACACCGAGTTTGTCAGAGATGGAGGAGAGAGGTTGTGTAAGAGAAAGTTAAAATGAGCTAAAGTGCCAAAGGTAGGTGCAGGTGGAGACGCAGGTGAGGGTTGACCCAGTGAACCCCTGTGTGGTTGGAGGGGTCTGGGGACTGCAGGAGAATGGAGACATGCCCCCCTGTCTCCTCCCAGCCCTTCGCAAACCCAAATGTGTTTTTTCAGTAAGGTTAGACGGTACTCTGGAGAGAACAGACGATTATCTCTCTGGCTGGGTCAGCGTAGCAGAAGGCTTTAAAAAGTATCCCGTGTGAAGCTGTGGAAAAGCCTTCATTCCTGTGAAAAATAAGACCACACTTAGCATTAGCAGCTAACGAAGGGTCTTGGGGACATCAGCCGTTCACTTGATTCACTTGTGACATGTGTGGGGAGGAGCTGTGGATGGTGGGGTTTTTTGTCATGCTCATTAACTGTTTAAAAAAAAAATAAATAGCCCAATGGTTATGTAGGCAAACTGGTAAATGATCCTTTAATGAAGAACATGTGTTAGGAAATATTTCTCTACAGCAACCACTACTCTCTTAACCTCTTACAGCTGTAAAGGTTCTATTTCTTTATTTTTCATAAAACATTAAAAGCCTATGAGGGCAACACGAACAGGCAAGACGATCCCACCGGAGACTACAATTTTCCGAGCAGAGAGCTGAGGAGAAACCAAAATACAGGCAGTTGCTAAGAGGGTTGCCTGTTGTTCTCCCAATTACATTACAGAGTAAAATGCAACATATGTCTTCCTCAGCCCTCCCTTCACATGGCTAATGCTTTGGGGCATGCATCCAGGTGCTGTCTCAACAAAAAGCACCGTATGCCAGGAGGTTTTGTTTCCTTTGGAAAGTATAATACTCATGAGCTTTTTTTTTTTTTCTTTTGCATGTTGTTTTTTTTCTGAGGAACAATTATCTGGCTTCATGTTTATGGAGGCTAGGGAAGAGAACTTCAGCTTTGCAACAGAGCTTTTGTTTATCAACAGTTGTCCCTCGCCCTCAAACATAACTGCCAGTCCATCACCCTCCCACCCCCTTCTCAGGGTGCATTTATGCATGCTGATGCTTCCCCCTTTCTCCCTGCACCCCCTTCCCCGGACTAAATTTTGGGTGACCCTGTGTGTGTCAGATGTCAGTGACGTACACTGATGCTGATGTCATTTACAGTGTCATTGCACGGAGACTTTCTGGGAGCTGAACTTTCTTCATGCGACAGTGCAGATGTTGGGCTGTGTTTAGGTACAGCGTGTGCATGACCTGGGGGCTGTGTCTCTGCTCCGTTACCAAAAGTTGTGCGGGCGATGTGCCGCTACAAGGTTCCCGAGGTCCCATTGCACCCAGCCGCTGTGTGAGAGCGTGGGACCCAGTGCTATGGGCTTTGGGGGTGCTGGGTACGGCTACTCTGCTGCTAAGCCAAGAGCCTAACTCTGAACGTCCTCTCCTTCCTCTCCTCTTCTTCATGCAGGGGTTGGCCCATCTTCACGCCCATCATGTGATTCACAGGGATATCAAAGGGCAAAATGTGTTGTTAACGGAGAACGCAGAAGTGAAGCTCGGTAAGTAGGCGCGCACATCCACTTTCTCATTCGTTCAGCCTTTGGTTTTGTGATGTTCCCAAATGAATTTCATCCTTTAAGAGCCCTGCAACATGTTCTGTAGCATGAGCACTCTGTCACTGCTCCCATGTGGATCGAGGTCCTGCACATATTTCCTCCTGCTTCGGGAGGATGGTGTGCAGGTTGTTGTTGCGTTTCTTAAGAAGATGTGGGCTTTCATGCCAGAATCAGTGAGGGGATCGTTTTGTTTCCCCCACCGAGCTGAGCGTGACTTGGGTTCATTCTGATTCCCTTTATTCTGGACTCAGGCAGTGACGGGAGTCTCTCTTGTATTTGGCTTTAATTAAAATAGCACCTGCTGTTCACGTTCTGGACACAAAAATACGATCTGGATGGCACTCTCGAGGGAGCTGTGGCATCAAGTTCAAAATGAAGCTCCAGCTCTGGCATGCCTGCCTAAAAACATGCTCATCCCTGGCTTCTTCTCTCCTTCCAAGTGGACATACTCTTTTTTCTTCCTCTAATCTGTCTCTTCCAGTTACTGCACACTTTAACCTTCTGTGTTTGTATCATGCTACACTCGCCACCTTTTTTTGGTTAAATATAGAGCCATGCTGAAGCCCTCCCACCCAGCCCACATCCCTTCTGTTTTGCATTACACCTTCCTGCAGCACGAGGCATGGGAAAATGTCCTGGCTGCTGGAGGAGGAAGCTCTCAGGAGAGCTTTCCTCCGTTTTGTCCAAAGTAGAGCACAGTAGCCCCCAAACCATTGCTCCCACCGAGCTCGTCTGCACCAGTTTGTCAGTGTTGCTCAGATGATGGATGCAGTGAAGCTGACACAGTGCTCCTAGAGCAGATGCAGTTACTGGTATAGAAAGACATATATCGCTGTTGTTGTGAGCAGGGAGAACTGAAGGGATGAAAACACCCTTGTAATGTAATTGCCTTGTAATGAAATGGGCATCTCTTTTGCAGCCTATGTATGTGCTCAAAGTTAGCACCTCTTGAATAATCCTCATCTTTCGGTCCTATCGATGCATCTGTTCTGTGCATTAGAGCAGAGAGCAATTCCCTGAGCAACAGATTATTTTTGCTGTCCAATTTTAGAGCAGGAAAGGTGGACAGCCAAAAGGGAGACATGTTTCATGCATGCGGTTTTCCCATGGCATGAGAGGTACCTTTGGGAAGCGGCTCCTTCTGTACAGGCAAAGGTGCTTGGCTTCACCATTTAGCAAGGGAATAGCCCTTCGTCAGCCTCCCAGGCAGTATTTTTGCAGCTGTACGTTCCCTTCTGTACAGGCAGGCTGGTGAGAGGTGCAGGAGAGGTGGTTGTATGCTGCTGTGTCCCTTGACACTTGTGGCCCAAGCACGTTGCATAGGAACCACAAGGGCTCGGCTGCCTAAGTATTAATCATCATATTTCTCCTCAGCGTGGTCCTCCCACGTGGAACATCCACAGGGTTTTATTTCCAAATCACCTTACAGAAGTAATCGCTGCATTATTTTTCCCCTCTTATTTTATTTTACTCTTTTCCCACCCGCAGTGGATTTCGGTGTGAGTGCTCAGCTGGACAGGACAGTTGGCAGGAGAAACACTTTTATTGGAACTCCGTACTGGATGGCTCCAGAAGTTATTGCCTGTGATGAAAATCCAGATGCTACGTATGATTACAGAGTAAGAGAGTCCTGTTCACAGAAAAAAAACAAACCCCAACATACAAGTAACATATACTTGCAGTATGAATGTCCATGAATGATGGCAGTTTTTGAGACTTCTTGTGCTTTGTAGAGGAATATGCTATTTTGTGTAGGTACATTCTTATTACAGGAGTACAAGGTATGGGTCACCGTCAAATTGCGACCTTTAACAGTTGCCGTTACTTGTATT
The DNA here is from genome assembly GCF_947461875.1 of Haliaeetus albicilla. Taxonomy (NCBI): domain Eukaryota; kingdom Metazoa; phylum Chordata; class Aves; order Accipitriformes; family Accipitridae; genus Haliaeetus; species Haliaeetus albicilla. Next base: position 17,599,175 of record NC_091507.1, read on the forward strand.
ATCGTAGCTTTGAGACGTGAGGAGTATAGGACTTCAGTGTGCTGTAGGTGCTCAGAGAAGGCAAAAAAGGGTTTAACTGGAAATGCTCATGTTCTCAATTTGTATAATGATTGACTTTAAATTGCGTTAGACTATGTCCCAGTTATTGTGGTAACCCAGAACAATGCATTTTAGGTGTTGCCTTAAATAGAAGCACCGTCTGGAGAACCAGTGAAGTACAGAAGGAGCTCTTTAAACCGTGCCTATTCCTGATTTCAAGATACATATACATGTTGATAAAAAATTATTCATCGCAACATTCCTTAACAAAGATCATTTTTTACATAGTTTGCTGCAAATCAGAGATGTAATTACTGCTAAACCATAATTGGCTTGATGATATTTGTACTACCCTTAAGAATATTATGTATGTGTATTTAAAGTTAAATTTCTCTAGTGAAAGCATACTGTAATCTTAAAAGTCCTTCTCAGCTTGCTTTAATGAAAGCACAAGGAAAGAAAAAATGTGAAAATATGCTTTTTAAAAAATCTTCACTTAGACTAATGCAGTTGTTCTAACTTTTAACCAAGAAGGGCAACAAAGATGTCAGAAAGCCTGTGATTAAGGCTTTAAAGTGAATTTTAGGGCCTGAATATCAGTTATATCAATTTGCTGAGATTGATAGCGGTGTTAGCTATCAGTATGTTTGTGAATGTCTGAATCTATTTAAAAAAAAAACAGTCTATTTGAATTGGTATTTTTGCACTGTTCGACTAAGATTGATCAGATTGATCCTATTTCTCTTGATTTAATACCTTTTTACATCTATCAGCTCATTGAACTAAAGATAATGCTTTATGTTTTTGCAGATGGAGTTATTATGAAGGGTGGCTATTAAATGATCTAATAGAGGAGAAAAACTCTGCAATATTTGTTAATGCGGTAGTGATGTGAAAAATAACTCCTTCTGCCTTTGAAAACACCTGTTTATTGTTCCTGGCGGAGCCTGTAGGGCACTCTTCCCCCAAAAAATTCATGGTTGAAAGATTTTGTAAGATAATGAGGCTGTGCAGTTTAGCTTAAATGGCTGGATTGGACCAAGAGAAAAGATTGCCTTGCTGGGTCTGAAAACACAATCATTAGAAATGCTTCTCTGCTTGTAGTACAAGAAGAGCTTATTTGCTCATTAGTTTTGACTAATTTTTTTAAAAAATAACTTTTATGACCAGAAACGAAGACTGCGTTGCTCAAGAATAGCTCTTTCAGCAGCCTCCTCCAGTGTTTTGCCCCCTTAATCTTTGGCAGTCTCTGGAGTTGGTTTCTCGCCAGGACTCTTCCAGGTCTTGCCTGTGTTCGACCCTCCTGGCTCTCGCTCTCACTCCGGCTCTCCCTAGTCAGGGGCACTGGCCGGAGGTGGCACCTTGAAAGGCTCCCACTGAAGGACTCTTGTTCTGTAACATTCCAGGCAAAGCTGAGATGGTAGGGAAGGAGCATTCGCTTTGACTGCAAGCAATGTGTCCGACAGAGGCTTCTTGTGGTTTTAACAATGATGGCTATTCTCCTAGATAAAGCTATTAATTGATTATTGGGACTAGAAAAAGTTCAGGGCTGGGTATATTCTATTAATCTGTATTTTTTTGTTTATTTTCTGGTTTAGACACTGAAAAAGACCTGCCAGGTTTGGGATTTTTGCCCTGTAGTCTTCATAGTCTTTAATTTTTCCATCTTTTGTTTGGGGGAACAGGTATGGTGTTTTCTGTGAACCTACTATAGGGAAATCATAGAATACCAGGTTGGAAGGGACCTCAAGAATCCTCTGGTCCAACGTTTCTTGGCAAAAGCACGGTCTACACAAGATGGCCTAGCACCCTGTCTAGCTGAATCTTGAAAGTGTCCAATGTTGGGGAATCCACCACTTCCCTGGGGAGATTATTCCAGTGGCTGATTGTTCTCATTGTGAAAAATTTTCTTCTTGTGTCCAATTGGAATCTCCCCGGGACTAACTTGTACCCATTACCTCTCCTCTTTTCCATGTGACTCCTTGTGAAAAGGGAGTCTCCATCTTCTTTGTAGCCACCCTTTAAATACTGGAACATGATAATAAGGTCTCTCCTAAGCCTTCTTTTCTCAAGGCTGAACAAACCCAGTTCTCTCAGCCTATCTTCACATGGCAGGCTTCCCAGTCCTTTGATCGTCTTTGTGGCCCTTCTCTGGACCCTCTCCAGCCTGTCCACATCAGTTTTGTATAGCAGGGACCAAAACTGAACACAGTATTCCAGGTGTGGCCTGACAAGTGCTGAGTAGAGTGGGATAATGACTTTATCTCTGCTGGTGATGCCCTTGTTGATACAACCCAGCATCCTGTTGGCTTTCTTTGCTGCAGCAGCACGCTGGTCACTCATATTGAGCTGCTTGTCCACCAGGACCCCTAGGTCCATTTCCACGGAGCTGCTCCCCAGCTGGGTAGATCCCAGCCTTTGCTGCACTCCTGGATTATGTTTTCCCAGGTGCAAGACCTTACATTTGTCTTTGCTGAAATTCATAAGGTTCTTGTTAGCCCACTCTTCCAGCCTATCCAGGTCTTCCCGCGGGGTGGCTCTCCCTTCCGAAGCGTCCATTTCCCCACTTGGTTTGGTATCATCAACAGACTTCTTCATCAGGCTACACTTGATCCATCATCCAGATCACTTTTGAAGGTATTAAACAGCGTTGGGCTCAATATCGATCCCCAGGGGACCCCACTTGTGACAGCTTGCCAGTTTGAACAGGAGCTATTGACCACCACCCTCGGGGTGCAGCCTGTCAGCCAGTTCCCCACCCACCGCACGGACCACTCGTCTAGACCGTAACGCATCAGTTTCTCTAGGAGGAGGCTGTGGGAAACCATATCAAAAGTCTTGGAGAAATTCCAGTAGACCATGTCCACCACTCGCCCCACATCAACCGAGCAGGTTACTTTGTCGTAGAAGGCAATCAGGTTTGTCAAGCACGATTTGCCCTTGGTGAATCTGTGCTGGCTTTTCCCAGTCATGTGCTTCTCATTTGACTTGTGATTGCCCCCGGGAGGATTTGTTCTGTAACTTCGCCAGGGACTGAAGTAAGACTGATGGGCCTATAATTTCCTGGATCCTCCTTTAAGCCCTTCTTGTAGATGTGGGTGACATTAGCCTTATTCCAGTCTTCTGGGATGTCCCCTGATCTCCACAACTTCTCAAAGATTATGGAGAGCAGCCTCGCAAGGATGTCAGCCAGCTCTCTTAACACCCTCGGGTGGATATGGTCAGGCCCATCGATTTGTAGGGATCAAGCTCCTGTAATAGTTCACATACCAACTCTTCCTTCACCGATGGTGGATCTGTGTTTGCATCAACCTGGATTTCTGTGCCCAAGGTCTGGGGCCCAGCAGCGCTGGTAAAGACAGAAGTGAAGAAAGTGTTGAGAGCCTCTGCCTTTTCAGGGTTGTTGGTGACTAATTCACCTCTCCTGTTTAACAGTGGGCCAGTATTTTCCTTCTGTTTCTGCTTGTTGTTTATGTACCTGAAGAACCCTTTCTTGTAGTTTTTGACATCTCTGGCCAATTTCAATTTGAGCTGAGTTTTTGCTTTTCTAACTGCATCTCTGCATGCCCTGGCAATGCCCTTGTTCAGTCCTTTGTAAACAAGGGAATACTGAAAATTCTGTTGTTTCATAGACTTGGATTTCAGGCAAATGTATTTTTCATTGTCATAATGTGAATATATTTTTATATGTTACTAGAAAGGATTGTTTGCATACTCTGTATGAATACGTGTGTGCATTTCTGCATATATATATGTATTCTATGATAAGTAGGATTTTATGATGCTGTTACAAGAAAAAAATAGCTTATATTATTTAAATAGCCGTGGTATTTGGTTTCAGCCTCACCTACAGGGCCTCTGTAAATAGTACTGTCTTACTGTCTGAATGGGTAAATCCACCTACTAACATATGGTCTCTCTCTTTTTATGCAGAGTGACCTTTGGTCATGCGGCATTACAGCCATAGAGATGGCAGAAGGAGCTCCCCGTAAGTGATACGTGTGCTTCTCCAGTGGGCTGATTAAGACTGAAACGTATACTTGGGAGATGCTGGTTGTAATCTAAGCCTAGTTTTGAGGTTTCTGAAAGTATCCTCATGTTATTTCTGTTCTCTTTGGTTTTGCCTGCCCTATAAATATAAAATTCCATAAATAGCAGTGCTTTTGATAAAGATAGGATTGTGTTTAAACACTACAGTGCAGACTGCAGTAATTTAATTTCTATAGCAGGAATATTTGGAAGCTAATCGAGTGTCAGACTTCCTTCCTCTGGGTAGTATATTGTGTTTTGGAGTTGTGTCCCAATTTGTGCATGGCCTGGCCTGGGATGCTGAAACCTCAGCCAGGGAGAGGGCCACTGGGGTCTGGAGAAAACTGACTTTAATGAAAAAAGCATCTGTAGCAATTGTTTCTGTGTTGGCTTTCTGTCGGTCTGGGTAATGCTAACATTGCTTTTCCTTTTGTTTCCATTCGTCAGTGGGCGGTGTTGATCTTCCTTAGTAGTGACATGACTTAAACTATAAATTTGTCTTGAACACAAAGTATTGAACTTAACGCTCCCTGCTTGAGAATGCTTATCAGTTGTTATGGGTATTTCTGAGAGAGAAACCTGGAAACCAAAAATGCACAACTTTTTATAGCTTATTTTCCCCTCACATAGTTATTCTTTCTCAGTATCAAGGTAGACAGCAGATATGTGCAAGGAGGACAGAAGGATTTAAAAAGAAAAGAAATTAGGCATGATGTTTTGGCTTTTAATGATAATTTTTATGAAAGTCCTTACTGAACTAGCAAATATGCTTACCCTCACCCCCAACTGGAGCTCTGTATTTAAAAAATAATAGCCCAACGTACCTAAGAGTGAGGTAATTAATTTTTTTTACGCATAAACAACCACCACACCACAGCCCAGTTTGAAACCTCTGTCTTTGAAATAATCATGTTGAAATAAAGTATTGATATTTTTCTAGGTAAAAAATGGTCATTTCATTATAGCTGCTGCCTGATTTTTTTGTTGTTGTTGTTGTTAATAATGTAAAATTTATAAATTGAATCGCAACGCTCTTGTTTTGATTCACGTTTTAGGAGGTCTTATGGTTTGGGGTTTTTTTTTTCCTTCCTAATTGCACGTTTGCATGAATGCCCACGTGAGAGCTGCTCCCAGGACACCTCAGCCAGCGCTTTATCAACAGTGTTTGAGCTGCCACTTGACCTCCTTTTTGCTGTACCTTTTTGTTCAGTGCATTGGGCTGCCTGGATGGCTTTCAATTAAAAGCTGTGTCTATGAGTTTTGTCAGCCTGGAATTGGACAATAATATTTTTTCATTTCCAAACCGAAGCAAGGCTTGGCCCCTCTTTGTGTAAAAGCACAAGAGGGGCATTTGAGAAGTAAGCAAAGATCCAATGTAAATGCTGAACAGGTCTGGCCTTGGTCCGTCCTCTGGCATGTGGGCTCTGCCTCCGCCTCCAGCGGCAGCTGAAGAATCCACCTCGAAGCTTGGTGGTCTGATGGGATCCACAGGCATCCAAGAGGCTTCTCTGCCAAGGCTGTGGCCCCCTATTTCTGAATCCAGAATCCTCTCCACATCAGTCTGTTTCTCCTGAATTTCTGTTGTGTGGAAAACATTACCTGTTCCTGCAGTGACCATTCAGGCGGAGACTGATGGTGCAAGAGGTCAAGCATAGGAAGACGGTTAAAACAGAGGATTTGCTTCTAGTGACCTTTCTTGGGTGACCTTTCTTGGGCAGCCTTTCTCCCTGCCTCCCTTGTTTCCCTGCGTTGGCTCTGCCTTGAAGCTTTGTTATGGAACAGGAGGAAAGGCTGTCCGGCAGAGATCCTGGACTCCCGCTAAGTGTCAGCTGAAACCAATGGGACTTTTTTTGACAAAAGTCTTGGGTTTGCTTTTCAGTCCTGCAGGGAATCCTTTTTTTGACAAAAGTCACGGGTTTGCTTTTCAGTTCTGCAGGGAATCCTTTTTCTGATACAGACCCTTCCATGCTTCAAAACTGTCAGGCCTTAGAATAAAGAAAATCTCCAAATCGGGAGAGTAAAAATGAGGCGTCCTCCGTAATGGGAAAGAAGGGCAGGTGAAGGGAAGTTTGTATGAAATAGTAACTGTGTCATTCTTCCCTTCTGCCATCATCGTCTCCCAATATTTTATTGACCAGAATGTAAGTTAGGTCATTTGGGGCCAGAGGAGGGCCATGCACAGATGTTGCCATCATGATTGATTCTGAAGGTTATTCCATGCCTTGATCTCTCTCTTTTTGGGGTTGCCCTTGGCACATTGATCTGTGGAATTGTCGTCATTTCAGGCTAATTCTGTTTAGCTGTGTTGCTGTCTGCATATGCGGTCAGGATGGTGGGAATAGTTGTGGAAGCTGAAGCCATGGTATTGACAGAGAACAACTAAGCCAACATCTGTATGTTTCTTTTGTTGTTTTCTTTTTCTTTTTTTTCGTTTTCTTTCCTTCAGCGCTTTGTGACATGCATCCCATGAGGGCACTCTTTCTGATACCCAGGAACCCTCCCCCACGGTTAAAATCCAAGAAATGGTATGTATTAGTTCTATCTGGTTTGTAGCCCTTTTTGTAGCATGATGTTTTCTTGTGTCTCATCGCATGCTGTTTTGTTACTGCTTCCACAGAACTGTAAAGCAATTTAAGTTAGCAAATATCACCCTGCTATCTTCTGTGCCACTGAATCAAAACATGAAATAGAAAGTGTGTGTTGTTTATTTAGTTCTGCTTGTCCCAAAGAAATTTTGTCTCAAATTGTGTGAAAACAAAAACCAACCTTTTTTTCTTGACAGAACAGCATCTGTATTAAGGTGACAAATGGATCCATATTTTAAAAAATAAACTCCCACAGCACTCTTAATATGCAGTATGTTTTCTCAGATGGATCGTAACACAGAAACAGAACAGTACTATAGTGTTCTAGTTGCTAAGTTGAAAGGAGCTATTAAAGCTAATGAAGGCTTTTACTATAATTATTGTAAACGATTGGAATTGAGCGTGCGCTTCTTGCCAGCTGAGAAGAATCCATTAGTATCGGAGGATTTCCTCCTAGTTACTGGTTACAACTGGCACATATGAAACAATACTCCCTAGAAAGAGGTTTCGTATAGATTGAATGTGATCACAGGATGCTGTGATCCTGTCAAAATAATGAAGTGATTTGACTGCCTGTTCAATATCAACATAATATAAACTTGGCTTGCTTGCTGGGCTTGGTCTTTGCCTGGATTGACTTATTTATGCACTTGTACTGTCAAGGCATTCCTCTCCCTCTCTCATACTTGCTTTCTGCATATGTTAAAGGAATAGAGATGCATGTACAGTATTTGCATAAGCCTTTCATTAACCTTTTTGTTTAGAATAATAGCACTTAAGGTGTGAGGAATAAAAAAACCCTCAACAAAGTTACCTTGAATTCAGCCTCTTAGATTACAGTAGGAAAGCGAAGCAATGGATGGAAACTGTTGTTTTTACACTTAACCATGTAGCAGAGGTGTTTGCTGCCCAAGCACAGGAGCAGGCTGAGAGCACCTAGAAATCAAAAAGTGACTCTGGCCAAAGCCGGTGCTGCTGTGGCTCAACTGTTTTGATAGCGTGCTCAGTGGCAGGTTATGAGAAAATAGGACAAATGATGAAAAAATGCAGTTTTGAATATTTCCATTATTGGCTTTTTGCAAGGCGGCTTGTTGGTGACTTCTATCTGGAGAGGTCCTCTTTCAAGAGTTCAAATGAAGTGCAAATTTAGGAAGGTGGTGGTCCAGCTTAGCTAATTCCCATACTCTGTCACTTCATGTGGTGTGCAGGAGCGGCTCAGTTCAGTTCCTGCCTTTAAATTATGTCAGTAAGAATTTGACCCCAAGTGCTTGTGTTGAACAGACAACACTGTTCAACACCCACCTATTGTTCTACGAGGATTTTTTGTGTGTGGCTCTTCAGGTAAAAACCAAAATAATCTTAAATTCTCGCAGACCTTTCAGCGAGCTCAGGTGCGTACAAAGGCAGCGCGGTGCTGCTTGTGTCAGGGGAATGTTGGCCGCGCTTCTTGCGGCTTTTGGTACGGCTTTTCTGAAGTAGACGTGCCCTTAGATAGCCTGGGCAGGTGGAGACACACCAGAGCTGCCCTGCCTGTGCTCCAGGCAAGGTGGATGCTACCCAGCTCTGGTCCAGAAGTAGCAGAGCTGGGTTTGCATGATTTGCCTTCACTAATAGATCCTGCCTTTCAGGGCAATTATGCCTGTGAAAGAGGGGACATAAGCACTGTGGCATAAGGCTGTGCCCAAGCACTGCAGGTATGTTGGTATCGCCCTGTGTCCATCCAGCCCAGTGCTCAGCTCTGTTTAGGATGCACACTTGCAGACAGCGCTTGTACCATCCTCTGGGACGTGATGCTCTTTGAGGAAAGGAATTAGACTTTGAGGAAGAACAGAAAAAATGTTTGAGCTGAGTTTTACCTGTGATCTTGTTTTGTTTTGTTTTGTTTTGTTTTCCCTCCCTGCTTTTTCAGGTCAAAAAAGTTTTTCAGCTTTATAGAAGGTTGTCTAGTGAAGAATTACATGCAGCGACCTTCTACAGAACAACTCTTGAAACATCCCTTTATACGTGACCAACCAAATGAAAGGCAAGTCCGAATCCAGCTTAAGGACCATATAGACAGGACCAGGAAGAAGAGAGGAGAGAAAGGTATGCAGCTTCTAAAAATCAAGTATTGCATCTTGTTAAAAATACATATTTTTGTCCTGGTTTACATTCTAAATCCCTACCCCTAGAAAAGCTCCCAACAACCCAAACCCTTGAAAGGTTCTTTTTTAATTCATCTTTTGACTATCAGCAGGCTTTTAGGTTTTGTTCTGTCCTCTACAGAGAAAGTATCGGTTTCAAGTGTCTTATTTTCAGATAAGTTAAATTTACTCACTTCTGGGCCACCACCTCTTCCATACAAGCATTAAACAGTATTTAGGAGGATATTGGCATATGTGCCTTTCCATTTTTTGGCCTGTGGTAGGTTCATTCCTGGAATCGTGCCATAAATCAGACTCACAGGAAATAACCTATCACAAAATCTATGGAGCAAATGTCTTGGGCAGCCTGTTCTCTTTATTCAGGTGGTGCCAAGGTTCTCCAGGTGTCTTGTCTTACATATAAAACCTGGTGTCATTCAGGGAATTCGCTGAAAGTCTGCTGCAAAGCACTGGGCTGCTTTACAAGTTGGGAAGATGGGCTTGCATATGTAGAATGAGTTCTAGGGTCTGCAATAGATCTTCTCACTGAAGGGGATAGGAACTGCTTCACTAAGGCGCTACTGCGGCTCCCCATTGTCCTAAAATTGAAGATAAGCCCTATCTACACCTTTGTTTCCTTCCTGTTAGATGAGACAGAGTATGAATATAGTGGAAGTGAGGAAGAAGAGGAGGAAGTGCCTGAACAAGAAGGAGAGCCAAGGTAATAATTGCTTTTGGGAGGGCTCTGGGCAGTCCATGCCAAGTGAGTGTAAAGGTCTATGACTATAAATCAGGAGCGTGCTAAATTTCTCTCTTATTAAGTGCACGCACAAGCCACACAAGCCACCCAAAGGGTTTGAATACCTATTCTGTGACTGCTAAAGATTTTAAAGCTCCCCCTCATATGGCTTAGAGCCAGCGAGGTCTGGATGGAGGGAGATTTATGGCAAATACGATTGGTCAGGGGCTCCGCAATGTCAGAGTTGGTCCTTATTTTCCTTGGCCTCATTTCACGCCTTCCACTGAGAGCGTGTATTTGACATGCATCCAGTGTCTTCGCTCTGAAAGAAACGAGATTAAAATTTAACATCATGCTATATTTTATTAATGTCCCCCTGCTTTGGAAAAGGTATTTAATGGCCCATCAGGCTTTATTGTACAGGAGGCTTTAACTTCCTCTTGTTGCAGTTCCATTGTCAATGTGCCTGGAGAATCAACCCTCCGACGTGATTTCCTGAGACTGCAGCAGGAAAACAAGGAACGGTCCGAGGCCCTTCGGAGACAGCAGCTGCTGCAGGAGCAGCAGCTCCGCGAGCAGGAGGAGTACAAGAGGCAGCTGCTGGCAGAGAGGCAGAAGCGCATCGAGCAGCAGAAGGAGCAGAGGCGGCGGCTAGAAGAGGTAGAGACAGGAGGCTGGAGCTCAGGGAGCTAAAAAGCCCCTTTTCAGCTTGTGTTTCCCATTCCCATGCCCGTTTAAAAAGAGTTCCCTGTAGCCCCAGCACATCTCAGCAAAGAAAACAACATGTGCAAATCCACTGGCAAATGTAGAGCAAAGCACTTAAATGCATGTCTGGCTACTTGAATGTGAGCCATCTTCCGAAGCATTTGAATATCCACCACCTCCTATGGAGCAACAGGAGCCAAAGCGGGGTTGTTTGAAGGTATTTGGGGGGAGGCTGTGTCTTGGTCTCTGTTCCAAAGAAGAGGCAACATGTCTAGACTTTAGGTAGCTGTAGAGAAGGGGAGACATTAATTATTCCCAGATGGATTTTTTGTTAAAATTTTTTTTTTTTTTAAATGGGCAGTGCCTCAAGATTACTTTTTTGGGGGCCATGACCATGCTTCAAATTTCCCTTTAAAGCTTTCTCAAATATCTGTGTTTGGCATTCATTCATGGTAGGTAGAAGCCTATTTTTTTTATGTACTACTCTCTTATGCATAGTAGCCTGATGACTAAAAGCCACCTGGATTTATAAAGATGATGTATAAATCAGTGTTAAAATTATAATTCTGCAAAAAATTACAAATATTTAAATCATACTTTTGTGATATGGTAAGTATGCAATTTGCGTACACTACCTGCAGATAAAAGAAAATGAATGTGCATGTACAATATTGTTCTGTCATGCTTTTCACCTCCAAAGATCTCGTGTTCGTTTATGTAGATGGAATATGCAGTGCAAGCTTCAGAGGTGGGAGGATTTCAAAACAGTTTTTCAGAGCTGGGTATGACACAGAGCTGAAGTGAAACCAATCCTCTGGCTCCTCAGGAAATGCAGGGTCAAATTCCAGTCGTCCTTAAATGACCTGTTGCTTGAGTCGCTGTTTCAACTGTTCACTGAGCAATGATGGAAAAACTACACCCAGTCTGCCTTTCCAAATCCTGGTAATGTTTAACGAGGATGCAACCAGGACCAAATGTTGATTTGCATCCCGTGACGTGTTTACATAACAAATAATACAAAGTTCCAAATAGCTTTCCAGGTCACATTACGCTCCTTATCCCTCTTTTTCAATGTGCAAGTGAGTTCAGTGCTCCTATAAGGAGGGATTGGTAGCAAAGACTCAGCCACACGTGAAGCTAGGAGGAGGGACGAGGGGGAGGCATATAAACTCCATTTCTCTTCTGTTTCTTCCCCACCCTTCTGAGGGTGCCAAGATAAATATTGTAGTGCTTCCAACTGTTTTTAGACTGGCTCTGTAGCGATTTTGGGGGGGGGGGGGGCAAATAATAAAAAGAGGCTAGGAAAAGATGAAAATAAAATATTTTATTGATGGGCGAAAGTTGAGATACCGCTTAGCCTCTAAAATTTTTCTTAGTATGGGAGTCAATGCTTTCTTTTAAATGCTCCTTTAATCTCTAAGGTTCTGCAGGAGGTACTTTTTTGGTGAGGAAGGGGATTACGATGAAATTATCTAGGTCATTTAACTTTAGTAATCAGTGCAGCTCTTAAAATCTGTAATTTCTTTTTAAAGAAATCTGTAAATTCTTTTTAAAATAAAGGAGGTGCTGCTGTTAATAGTGGAAACAAAGCAATGCACCTTTTTGCTGTACAGGGTTGAACTTTTTGGGGATGTTGCAGAAATCATAATTTAATGAGCAATTAAAAAGAAACAGCAGTTACCTGAAAGTTATGTTTAATCAGTCCTGCTTTAGAAAATACAAAACAAAACTAGCAACTTCCGCAACCACAAGATGGCATGTAATGTCAGTTGATGTATTACTGAATAAGGTTACACAGTAAACCATGTAAAGTTTGTAAGAGAAAAGCTTTTACCTTTTATTGAGTCTATACCCTCTGCCTGGTTCCGTTGGAGACATAAATATGAATGATGAACTATAAAGGTTTTCTTTTGCAGGTGATGAGGCGGGCGTATTATTATTAAAGTGAATTAAAAAAAAGGCTCATATTTAGCTTTCAGAAAAACCCACTTAGTGCGTTGGATCTTGCGTTGGAAAAATGTATGATCCCAAGTGATTTTTAACAAAACAACAGCCAAAACAAGCTCTTTAAGATGGGGGAAGAGTGGTAGACACATATTTAGATAAACATCAGTGTTGTGACACAATTGAAGGCCAAAATATTGAAATGTTGTCACTTTGTCCTTAACTCACCCCCCCTGTTTTGATGAAGCCAGTAAACAATGAAGAGCTTGGTAATGTGAGTTAAGATTAGTGTCAGGCATTGTGTCTCTGGGCTTCCATTGCTTTGCTGATATTTTTGCCAAATCTTGCTTTCTTGTAATTTTTCCTTGTGTAAAGTAAGTGTATGTTTGGATATACCTGTTTAACATTCTTTGCGAAGAATTTTATGCATTAGATAATCTCCCTGGACAAGTTGCTTGTACTTGCCCCCTCCTTCTCCCCTCCCTCCCCCCTGCTTCCTAAATTAAAATTGAGGGCTTGTTCTTACAATGCTGGCACAGAGCCTAGACAGTTTTGACCAAGACTGCAACAGGAACGGTGTTTAGGACATCTGCCAAAAACTGTAATTCTCAGCAGTATTAGGGAAGAGATTACTTTTTAAAAGGCATATAGGTGACTTCTAAAACTCATTGTTGCAGGAACCTTATAATTTGCGTATTATCGAGGACGTGGAAATGATAACGTGGTCAAAGTATAGAAAATTACCTGAAACATTTTGGGAAGGGAATTATTTGTCCTTCCCCCAGCCCCCCTTTAAAAATCATACGAAGTCTAGTTGCATAAATATCAGCTATATGACATATAATTGTTTAGATAGTTAAGAAATCTGAGCTGTTCCCGGCTGTTCTAACATGTGTCTATGTTTCTGTTCAGCAACGTGGAGACACTGGTGCTCGGTGTGATGGGTGTCGAAAGGCATTTGAATTTGTACTTTGCAAAACTGAGTCTGGTTTGGTTAAATTCAGAATTACCTGTGGTGGAACCCCATTCTGGGTGGACCTCCACTGTTCAGGATAACTTCATTAAATGGTGTCTCTGTCCCTGGTTATGGGAACCCGGGATGGATGTTTTTGAAGTGGTAGGTTATAGCTCCATTGGCAAGTCATATAGTCCTGTAGAAGCAGATTTGTGGAGCACAATAATTAAAGTGCTGAGGACCCAAAGACTTCACTCCACGTGTTTAAAGACAGGAGGAGTTTCTTTGGATTAGCTGAGGTCTAGACTGTGTGCCTGCTTGTGGTTGGAGTGCATCTGCCTTTTTAATTTCATCCAAAAGGAGTGGTTGGCACTCCAAGACATCTTGAAAATATGAAACAAAACTGGATAAGTGGAGATGATTGGATGATTCACTTCAAAAGAGCACTCCTCATCTAAACGAAGATGCTAATGTTGGGGTACCTGCAGGCGATTTTTGCCAGGGCTTCGTTTCTTTTACAGAAGGGGAGATTGTTCATATCTACTTCATTTGAATCGCTTGCACTTTGGATTGGTACTGAGTAAGAAGTTCTACTTCTGGTTTATCTCTACTGTGGGCAAAGCAAAAGTCTCTTTATTAATCTTTCCAATCCTCTTCCTAAACTGCTACCAGGCTACCTAATTCTTTGTGAAAGAAATCATTAATATATGTATTTATCAACCTTCATCTGAATATAAGGAATAATATTTTATTAATATACAATTAGAGGATCTATATTTATCTTCAGCATTTCGCTGTATGAATGAGGTCCTGAATGTGTTGGTATACACCAACTGCATGTGTAGTTGCATTGCCCCCTCCTGGTAAATCATGCTCTACTGCATCATTTTCCAGTTTGGAGATGGTGGCTTCCATTATGAGGTGGTCATTAATGTACTCTAAAACCAGACAAGGAACCAGAGTATTGACACTGTATTTTCTGCATGGTTTTTTTTGTTGTTGGCGTAGTAATGCCAATTTTGTGAAATGCAGTACTTTGAGGCAGTATGGGTTCTGTCAAAATCCTGGTTTGGCATCTCTGAAATTTCTTTGAAGCGTTCCTGCCCTTACCTTCTGGTGAACAGTTATCTCCTTGAAAATAAGCTTACCATCTGACATGTACGAGAAAGTTGGTAATGCCATATCCAGCTAAAGAAGATCTGGATGTGCATCCATAATTTCAGTGAATCCAGATCTCTCTACCTGCTGTCTGTTGGGCAACAGTGTTTTATATCAGGCCTTTTTTGTAGTGCATGATAAAAATTACATTATCTAAAAATCACACTTACTAAAGTCAGAAGCACAAGTTTTATAATCAGAACTGACATTGGTTTAAGCTAATGTTTTCCCTGTCCCTCTCCTCTCCTTTGGGCAAGCCTGAGGAACACGGTGACCAGGGCATTGGTGGAAGAGTTGTTAGAGGCAGTCAGGAAGGCAACCTTGTGCCAACAGAAGGATGGTAGGAAGTCAGCTAAAGGGATGCTTCCGAAGACAGCTTGGGTCAACGACAGCTTGCCACCAACCAGCTTTGCTATCGCTTTGACAAGATGTAGACTAGGACCCAAGAGATGCTTGTCACTGTAGGTTTCCTTTCCCTGGGCTTTTTAAAAGTAAATTCCACTTCGTTAGCAGCCAGTAGTTCGATGCTCAGGTTTCAAAGGCCGCATGCAAAGGAAGCGAAGCCTTTCTCTTACGGCTAGGGCTGGGAATAAGCAGATCGTGCGGGGTGTTTGTGCGGGCTCCTGCAGCGCCAGGTGCCTCCCTTGCCACCCGCCTGGCGAGGGGCTGAGGCGCTGTCTGGTGGGAAGGCAGAAGCGATGCCGAGAAACCCCACCTCTCTGTGTACTTTGGCGCGCAGACAATAGCACATTTGTGCTTTGGAAATTTGACTTAAATGCACGCTGGTGGCAGAGAATCCTTTTTTTTTTTTTGTGTCTGCTTTTGCTGGGTAATAAGTATCTACTGTTGGTGCTGAGCTAGCAGTCTGGCTCGAGGTTTGCTTAAAAAGCTCATCTTTTAACAACTGATTTTGTTTATTTCATGATGCCATGGGAAATCAGCTCTCAGTCAGTTTGTAACTTATTTTTCTCATATTAAGTTCAGTTATTTCTAATTACTGCTGAATACTTACGCATTGATTGAAGAAGCAATGAATTTGTTTCATCCAAAAGACCTAAGCTCTGCACATCTTCCTTGTAGTGAGAATGATGCCATCCCAAGATCTGCAATATATCTACTTAACAATGTCAACACAATATTGTTAGACAGACAGGTTTCGTATGTTTTAAGAAGTGTTTGAGTTGATAAATGTGGCTATTAACCAGTCAGCGGTGTGCTGTCTCTTGCATCCTCAGGGCAACAAAATTGTTGTACTTCACATCTTAGTTTTCTTAAACAAAGAGCCTGTCAGACTTGATTAGCCAAGAAGCATCTGAATATATTGACTTAAATATCAAAATTGTTTGACACAGATGCCTATATTCAGAAATAAAAGTGCCTACTTAATCCTTTTACAGTGCTTAAAAAATGAAGGAGGGGAAGCAGTGAAACCTATGAAATGCACCGTGTGCCATAGCTGCCTTGCAGCACTTTTGCTATTTTTCTATCTACATTCACTGAAGAGAGCTTGCTTAAGCAAGAGAGAAAAGGCTGGTAGATGGATTTAGTTAGGAGAGGAGATGCAAGTGCAAGGCAGCTGTGTTTTCTGAGAAGATACAGAAAACATGGGGGAGAAAAGAGCTTATGACTTGTGGCGCAGGAAGCTGGTAGTGAACCCAGGATGATGCTATGGGCCAGGAAGGAAGGTGTCATAGTTAGAGTGGGTGTATTTGAACAGAGGTCTTCAAGAAAGTTGCATCTTTCCCAAAACTGCAGCTAGTTAAAAAGAATTGGAAAGTAGCCTGTTTTATTTAAGTACTACTAATTCTTAACCATCTTTTTTTTTTCCCCCAGTGTTTCTTCTCCACTGTCATGTCAGTATTGATTCCAGAAGATGGAAAAGGCTGTTGAGCTTTCAATTACTTCATAGTCACGCAGGGTAATGGGCCAAGCAGAGAAAGCTCATCCTGTGAAGTAACACAGGGAGTGTAGATTGGCCTTTGCTTGTTCAGCTGAGCACAACTATCAAATGCACACCGGTAACTAGATTTGTGAACCCAAATAAAAGCTCAGTCTGAGTGCTCTTGCAAGAGTACTTGGGGTGCCTTAGGACTAGCAAATCTGTGGCAGCTTTGCTTCAACAGAAATTGGTGATAGTATTAATCTTTACCTAAATGTGAAAAGGAGTAAACAATGTAGGTTTTCATTTTGTTCTTGGGATTAAATCTGAGTGTGCTTTCTTTGGTTAAAATTTCTTCTATAATTTTTCAGCATATTATAGAAATCTATAATGGAAGTAAATGTTGTAGAGATATTCCCAGTTGATGGTTGAACAGGAGACAGCTGGGTCTTTTGACGCTTAGGCAGTTGTGGGAGGCTGCCTGGGATTTCGAGGTAGGTGGAGTAACTGGATGCTTCTGTAGAAGTGCGGGAAGAGTTGGTCACGACTGTATGGGCATTTAAAATGTCTCCTCTGAAGTCATACGTGGTGCTCTGTAGACAGAAATGAGTCAGTTCATGCTTTCTAGAGCTGTTTTCCAGGTTCTTTTCAGACTTGAGCAGACTTATCAGCACCAGTTTGTATTTGGGTCATGCATGGAAGCTTATCTGCGTAAGTGTAAAAGCTTAGCTCAGCTGGTTTCCACTTTTATATACAGGTGCTTTTGATGTTCTGGGAGGGGCTAAGGTGCTGTTGGTCAGCCTTCCTTCTCTTAGGCAAAGTTTAGGGCAGTGCGTTAAATTGAGCTTGGTTGTTGGACCAACACCACCAAACTCTTACCAAGACCATGAATTGTGTTAAGAGAGAAGCTGCTTACCGAAAGCTCAGATAGTTGTCATTTGAGTTTTAGCTGATTCAGTGGGGCTGATAATTCCCTTTTGGCAACATTTAGATAATGTGTTGAAGTCAAGGAAATTGTCACTCTGAGTTCAGCTGTTGTTCAGAGATTGAGATTTCAGTGTGAGCCTCTCTTGAAGAGCAGCAGTGAGCTTCCACACCTCGGTTGTCAGGAATATGGTACGTGACTTTGTGTGTGTGCGTGAAGAAACCAGAGAGTAAGCAAGGCTGCTCTTAGGGATAGTTGTGTGCTGGGTATGAGTTAGTTTCCTGGTGGAACACTTGCATAAAATGTTTTGTCACTCAGTTGCAGAGCTTGCCGGTCCTGGTAAATCCCTCTCTTCACAGCAGCAAACAACCCCACCTCTTTCTTTGATAACAACAAAAGTAAAACTTTGTGGTTTCTTTTCCCTTTTTGTAGCAACAAAGAAGAGAACGGGAAGCTCGAAGGCAACAAGAGCGTGAGCAAAGGCGGAGAGAACAGGAAGAAAAAAGACGTCTGGAAGAAATGGAGAGGAGGCGTAAGGAAGAGGAAGAGAGAAGAAGAGCAGAGGAGGAAAAGAGGAGAGTAGAAAGGGAGCAGGTGAGTCCATGATACAGATGTATGCGCAATAGGTTTGTTTCTTCTAAATTCCAATTTAATTTTTTAAAAATTAGTAAGCCTAAAGCAGCTTAGAGGCAACCTAACGCTGACCCTTTCATCTTTGTTGTCTCTGACAGCAAACGCACTAACGTAGATCATAGGGCTTTATGGAAAATTCTGGCAGCCTCAATATTCCCTCAAAAAAAGAAGTCTTGTTGCGGTACTCATTCTAAATTCAGCTCACGCCCCTGGGCTTGACTAAAAACCATCAGAATTGGCAAAATCATCACTGGGGCTGAAAATCGTTTCTAGGCTTGTCTTGCTGGATCAGTGGTTCTTGCAGGACATGCCCTGTTCAGAAGGCCTCCCAGAGAAGGGCAGCTCTGTTGCGTGTCAGCTTCTGGCACCCAGAATTGGTCAGAGGCACGTCATAAACTTTGAATATGCTGAATTTGAGATGGAACCTTTGAGCTGCAGAGGGTTTTCCTTCCTAAAACCTAAATAACGCAATCTCCCTCTCTTGCTCTCTATTTAAAATCAGCTCTAATAATATATGCCAGTTCGGGCAGCAAGTATTTCTTAAGTTGTGTCAGTGTGCCCTTAATGCATTGAAAGCACAGGTGAGAAACCTTTTAAACTCTGAAATTCAGCTGCTATATTTATGCATGAAATCTGCATGTTTTAAAATCCTTTAGAGACTTTGATCAGCGTGATAATCAGGGTAATAATTACTGTGCATGTACTGCAAAATACTGATCCCAAATAAAGGGCCAAAACTACTGTCCTAGAGGCTGATTGTAAACTTCCCATTAACTTCAGGAATGCTGGTTTTGGCCTGATATACCTTAATTTTTTCTTATGTAAAGTCACTGTATTTGAGATCATTGGTAATCGTGTTACTGGGGAATTCTATTGTGTTTGTATATATTTCAAAGATTTTTGAGTCAAAAGGAGAAAAGACTAACCAATGGGAATAAATATATAGAAAATCTCTAATTACAGAATAGCAATTTGCTTTTGGGCAGACACCGGGTATTCCCCCAGCTGCTTTTTAAACCGTTGAAATGCTAATTACGCACAGTGCCAATAATGACAAATGGTTAATTGATGTGGCCAAGCTGAACCACTCTGAATTGTTTTGGTTTGGTTTTTTTTTGTTTTTTTTTTTAGAAGAAAAGACATGCCCCCTCTTAGAATTTTTGTTAACCCAAACTATGGCTCAGCCAATGTGCGTAACAACAGTATAGTGTATCTCATCAGTCTGTCACAAGACTTTCTATAGCTCCCATCGCTGTATCACTGATCCATTAATTTCTTTATACATACATTGTAAATGTGTGCGTGTGTGCGCGTGCTTGTGTGTGTGCGCATGCACATGTTACATACTTCCATTAATTGCATGATAGGACGTTACCAGCTTGGGTTTGGTGCTTCAGAGTCTGAGTTCTTCCAGGGGGTCAGGCGAAGCAGCGGATAAACCTCTCGACCTGCTGAGGCTGCGGGTGAAGAGATGGCTAGATCGCAAGAGCGAGCGAGTTTGGTCTAATCTCTGTTTTTCCTGGTGGATGTTTGTTTGTGTCATAACCATCGCATAATTCAGCAAGGCTGGCGGCGTCTGCTCAGGAGAAGCTTCTGGTGAGGGCGGCAGGGGAGACGGCAGGGCAGGTCCCGACCGCACTTGGCGGAGCCCCTCGGGGGGAGCTTGCTCCAGGTCTGCCTACACTACGCCTGGCTCTAGCTGTTGCTAACAGTTCATCGCACCAGTGCAACAAACTAATGTTTAATACAACTTGCATGTGACTTTGTATTGGCTGTGTTGAGTCGGACTTGCTGTGTTTTAACTTTCCAAAACCTTCAAGTGCATTTTGCTGCTTCTTGAAACCACTTCCAAAATACGTAAACGAGCTCTGGCCCGTGCCGGCAACGTTTGCAGGAGTGCAAATTTCAGAACAGAAGGGGCCAAAATCCGATGCTCAGGAGGCAGGGCTTCCTAAATTGTTCTGCAGGCACTAATCCATCCTGAAGTGCGTTTCTCGTTAAAGCTGAACTGGGGAAGTAGCGTGTGGTGTTCCACCCAGGGGGTTCTGATGCATTCCTTTTGAATAAATTTATTGCTGGGTAATTTCTATGTGACAGGAGTATATCAGGCGACAGCTAGAAGAGGAGCAGCGGCACTTGGAAATTCTACAGCAGCAGCTGCTCCAGGAGCAGGCCATGTTACTGGTAAAGCACTGTATCTGTTTTGTTCAGTAGCTATAGGATCCATTTATCTGGCCAGTCCTAGGCTTCCCTCAGTCGGGCACAGCTGCACTGACAGTATGACAACAAAGGAGCTTGATTAAAAGGCCATTTATGCTAGCGTCGTGGGCTGACAGGCACATATGAGAAGTGCTGTATGGTCACACTGCTTTCTGGGCAGTAAGAGGAGGCTTTATGTTAAAGTGGAACAGTTCTGGTGTGGTGGTCGAGTTTCTGAACAGACCTTGGCATTCAGTGAAGAACTAGAGTGCTTATGTTGCAGATCAAAAGCACACATGATATGTAAATCCACCCCAGGATACAATGGCCTAGTGTTGGTCTAAATCACTGTTTTATGAACTTTACACTGGATTTAGTATAGATAACTCTTTTTTTTCCTTTAATAAAAATCAGTTTTGACATAACTCTCCGATCATGTCAAGCTTAGCAGTACACTCTCAACTTTCCCAACATAAGACACGTGCCATATTGGTCTAACTTAGCTCTTGGTTACACTTTAACAATGAAATAAATAAATAATAATGAAAAAAAAAGCAACAACAACCAGAAAGGTGCATTTTTAACGGGATGGATAGGGACACGTCCGCCGTACAGTCCGTGTCATGTCTTGAATTACTCACGTATTCTCTCAAAGGAATACAGATGGCGAGAGATGGAGGAACACCGACAGGCGGAGCGACTCCAGCGCCAGTTGCAGCAGGAGCAAGCCTACCTCCTGTCGCTGCAGCATGATCACAGGCGGCAGCAGCAGCAGCAGCAACAGCAGCAGCAGCAGCAGCAGCAGCAGCAAGAAAGAAATAAACAAAGCTATCATACCCCTGAGCCAAAATCCCACTATGAGCCTGCTGAGAGAGCGCGTGAGGTAAGTCCTGCTTGCGGGCAGGAATCTGCTACCTGCTCCTCTGCCCCTGCCTGTTGGCATCATCATGACTGCAGTTCTGCTATAGTACAGTTGGAGGCCAAAGTGTCACTCATACGGGGCAGGATATTTTAAAATGTTCGCCACTGGGTTCCAAACCTGAGGGCTACTTCTGAGTACTTCTGCTGCAATCATCGGAGGTCAGAGTTTTGAGGTATAAAGGGTGGAAAGAAATTCTGGTAGGCTGCAGACTGAGGGAACCTGGTTTTGGAAGCATTGTCTCAGGAAGATAATCTCATCTGCACTTCATCAGGCATGTTTTCATAGGAAGCATTGGTGCAGTTGGTGATCTGTGTCTCTGGCAAGTACTGGCGATTGGAAATTGGGAAGCACGAACCTATGAGGGATGCTTGCACACAGCACCTCTTTACATGTGGTGCTTTAGCTCTTGCAAATTTCCTTCTCGTGAACACAAACCTGGTTTTAATTAGTTTCAATTTTGAAGTGTTAAGTATTCTCCTCTGAGATCATGTCCTGCTCTTATGGAACTCTGTGGTGCTGCCTTCTTGGACTCTGGGCACTCACAGGTTGATCTGAAATCATCAGAGTGCTGTTTCTTTCAGTGAATGGTCCCCTGTCTTCACTGGTCCATGGGTAACATTGCTAAGCAAGTAACTGCCTCTTTGATGCATACTTGGCTCTCTTTCAGTGATCTTATTCTTACATTTCCCTTGAGCACCATACTGCCCACAAACCACTGGACTGGGCAGTACTGGTCAAAGCTCTTAATGGCATTCATCACCAGCATGTGAGAACTAGGTAAACACATTTTGGAATGAGAACAAAAAAATCCGTGGAGCTGTTGAACAGCTTTCAGTCCACCTTCGTCCAGTAGCACTTCATTGCCTTTGAAGTATTGCTGTTGGCGCTTGGTGAGCCCAAACTCATTTTCTTGTAGATGCTGTTGTCCAAGTTTTTCATAAACCATGTTTGTGCTATCTCATCCATTCCTCTTGGTGGTTGAAGTATCTGGTACGTCTCTGTCTCTCTCTCGGAAGAAGTTCAGACTTGTCCAGTATGTGGTGGTGCAGACATGGAACCAGCCCTCCTGACCTTGTTGCACGTTCCTCGCCCACCTCAGTGGAAGCATCGTGCCAGTCCAGCACTACTGTCCGGCCTGAAGGCTGGCTTTGGAGGGATGCAGAACTGTATCTGCTCCTCGTCTCCCATTTTCCTTTTGGAGTTGAAAAGAGGAGAAACTCCTGAAGATTCAAAGTGTTATATCCTTTAGCAGAACCACTGACTCAGCTATTTTTCTGTCATAGCCTTTTTCTTTTGTGATTGCTCTAGCTAGAAAGGAGTAAAGCGAAGGCACAGAAAAATTGTGTTAGTAGTCAGATCTTCCCAGAGATTGCTGTGTAATAGTCTTTTTAAAAAGTGTGGTAGAATTATAGCCATAATATCTCGGTGCCTGGCAGTGGGAGCAACACCAGTTAATCTTAACAGCAGGCATTATTAACTCTGATGTCATTCTTGACATAAAGTAGTGAATTGCAGTGAGTGTTCTGTGCTTCATACTTGGGGGGCATACTGCTCTCCAGAGAGTCTCCATCTACAGAGATGCTGACAAGCAAGATGATAAGCCAAAGTGGACTAACTTTCCTGTTCTGGCAAAGTCTAATGCCGATAAGGTGGTTTTTTCCCATTGCAGTAGCAATGAGGATATAAGGAAAAGGACTTCTAAGATTGGCTCTGGGAAACAGCAGGTTTGCTGAGAGCAAGAAATGAGACTTAATACTGTTTTCTGGTCCAGACAGTCAGATGACTGGAACAGGGCCTGGTTTTATCCAGCGATGCACTCGCTGTCTCCTTCCCACTTCTTGCCTGGTTTTAAGGACTTGTGGCTCATGCAGTTCATGTGCCTTGTGAAAGAAACCTCCTATCATCTACAGCTCGAGACAAGAAAGCCTGTTCCTTCAGACAGAAGGACTTGGGGCTTTTCCTTGTTCTATTCATAACAAGGAGTCTGGCCTGTTTTTTAAATTTTAAAGGATGGCTCTGTGAAGTTGAACATGGTGGTGAAAATGATTGTATGGTGAAGATGCTTGCCTCCATTATTGTTGTACTTCCCAAGACATGGTGTATTTTGTGTAGACCTGGCAGAAGCTTGTCTGCTTTTTCCCACAGGCAAACTGTTACTGTCCTCAAATTTTGGAAAGCAGAGGCAGGTTGGGTTTGTAAAGCAGCCCAGCTGAGGAGTCCTGGAAACTTGCCTCTGTCTTTTGACGTAGGTATATGAACAGCCAGTCTCTCCAGACCATCACTGCTAGGGAACAATTAGGAAACCACCCCAATACTGGTTTTGTGCTCCAGGCACAAGGGTTAAAGCAAATCTTGTGAGCAGAATCTCAACAAATGAAATCAGCCCAAGCTGCCAGTTTGATCTTTCTTTGACGCTTTGATAAATTGCTGGGAGTTCAGCATTCCTCAGAGGCAGCTCCCCTGGCAGAAACACACATGCTGCCCTGGTTCCAGCAACAGGCTGTCTTTGGAAATGGGAGGATGTTTCCTTTCTGCCTGGAGCCTCCGTCCATCTTTTGCCCTTCGTACCTCTCGCTTAGTTCACAATGCTGCGGCCTTGGAAGAGGCAGCATTTCTGCATGGGGGCCTCGCTTGATGTTCTGTTGAGGACTGAAGCACTTTCTGACTTAGTCTTCCCCTCGACAAGCTCTCGAAGTTAGTGTATGATCACTTCTACACCTCCCTGAGAACGAGAAACAAGCTGCTGGGGCTGTTCACTGCAGCCTGTGAGGTCATGTTGGGTCTATCTCCTAAGAGAGAGGATGACCAGTCCTACAGTTTCATACCTAAAGCTGAACAGCCTCCAGTATTACTGGGTAGAGAGAAGCATATCCTATCTCTTCTTGTATTGCCAAAGAGACAAATACAGGAAAGCAGATAATCAAATACCACTGGTTGAGTAAGGTGGGTAACTGCAGTAAGGGATAGCAATGGGAAATTTACTTTTATATTGTAAAGTTGTTTCTGTTTTCATATATCCTTTTTATTGTCTGTGAGGAAAATACTGATGGATAATAACTGGTCTAGGCAGAAAGAAGCCCCATAATCACCTTTCACATCTTACTGCCTGCTGTATCCTCTCTTCCTAATGTTTCCACATTGGCGTACTTGCCACTTCGGTGCAGTTCACTCTGTGTTTTACAGTGCTGGTGAAAGCGGTAGGGAAGAAATCCTGCCAAGCCCCAAATGTATTTGGTTTCTTTATGGTAAAAAAAAGGTGGTACTCATCTTCATATTTCTAGTGTAGTTGGTTTTATTGACTCCAGGCTTAACCTCCATTTATTTTGGCTTAGGTGGAGGAGAGATTTAGAAAAACTAATCAGGGCTCCCCTGAAGCACAGTCTAAACAGATGGGCAAAGTGTTGGAGCCACCAGTGCCTTCAAGATCAGAGTCCTTTTCCAACGGAAACTCAGAACCTGCTCAGCCTGCCCTGCAGAGGCCGATGGAGCCCCAGGTAAGTGCCCAGGAAAATCTTGGTGAGCCTGGAGGAAATGCAGAAGTCCCAACGTGTTTCCTTCAAATTTGCAGATCTTGGCACTTAGAAAGCCTTATGTAAAGGGTAGCGCTGTTACACAAAGCAGCTTATTCAGTAGATTTGCTCTTTGTCTGGTTTTGCTTATTTTATTGATAAACTGATGGATTTGTGGTTTTGGTGGTTGGTTTTTTTTTAATATTAGATCTAGATTTGAACTGTTGCGTTTTGTTATTATCTGTGCAACAGAGGAATGGTGGGCTAAACACTGGTGACAGTTGCAGTACACTTCTACAATTCAGAATTTGATCTGTGCAAGATATTTACTACCAAAAAGGATGCTCACGAAAGAAGTGAGCTTGCTTGGTTTTTTAAATTCTTGCAGAAAAAGCTAACTAAACAAGTGGCTTTTAATAGTATGAGCGCTGCTTCGAAGAGATTTACAAAACATGACTAAGAAAAGCAAGTTTGTTGTCAGTAGGCCTGTTGCTAAATAGAGCTCGGTACCACCCCTGGAAAATCAAAAAGAGGCTGAAACCACTGAGCTGCGTGGCTGCCGTCGTTCTGTTGTTTCCCAATGAAGAGCCTCCAGACCTTGGTATCTGTATCTCTTAGGAATTACAGCATAAATTTAAAAAAGTAACCTTTGTCTAAAACTTACACATCGCCTATAAATTCTGAGTGATTTAGATGTGCTAAATTAAACAGTATAGTTCTGCATTCAGTTCCTCTGTTTCCATGCAGAATTTTCTTCTCCCAAATTAAGGCTGTTGATGACAGTGCAAGCTAAAACCATCCCTGATTGTGACTAGGTATTGCAACTCTTTTGGGCAGCAGGAGAGTTTGAACAGACGGGAGAGTGGGAGAAATCGGGACAGAACTTCATCTCTTACTCATTAATTCCTGGCTTTTATTCAAACCTCTCTGACTATTTCAAAATATTGGACTTGCATCTTCATGCTCTCTGTGCCAGTTACTTTTAAAGTCTGGGTCTTCCACTCACATTAATGATAGTCAGGCTCTTCAACAGCTGTGTGTATTAAAATTGAGGAAATAATAATCATATAAAAACAAATACAACCAGCCTACTGAAACTGGGATTGAAAGCAAAGTTTTGCTTAATTATTAGGTGTGAAAATAGTGTGTTCCTCAGTTATGACCTTTCCTCCTCCATAGTTTCAGAAATTAACTCTGAAATGCAGGTTTCTGCACAAGGAGGGAGTAGGCTGAGGGGTCAGTATGGATTTCAGTGGAAATCCCAATGGAGGTCCGACTCTGGAGTCACTGTTGTGCCTTCTCAGTACGTGTAATCGAATATATGTGTGTGTACATGTGTGCTTAGTTTGTGTATAAATATGTGTATATGTACAGTATATGGTACATATATGGTGTAAGTATAATATGCATTGTACATATGTATACTATATACAATATATATTATGGGTTTTTTTATATATATTGCAATGACTGTAAAGGAATAAAGGCTTTTGCATTATGGTCTTTCTCCAAAAGTTTGGAACTGTATCTAGTTCCTAAATTTATTAGGTAACGTAAATGTCTGTCGGTTTGCACATTTTACAGCATTCTTTAATTTTGTACATTTCTTCAATTGAATATCTGCTTCAAATTTCCCAGCCCACCAGTGCTACCATGAGACCTGACCAAAGCCCACTGAAGACCGGGGAATGGATGGCAACTTCTGTCTTTAGTGGCCTTTGGACTCAGGCTCACGGTGCAGATATTAGGTCCCCTTTTTTACTGGGCACCAGCGTATGTGTATGTGGAGAGCGTATCTCACAAAAAATGCATATGTGCTGTATTTTCAGTCTGTTACGTTCTTTGGGCGCTTGCCTTGCTTTTAAGTGCATTGATTCCACCCCACGCTTACCTAATGCCATAACCAATTTGTCTCTGCCCGCCCCACCTGCCTTTATTCTGTGTTAATTGGAAAGCCAGTTATACTGAGCGCATTGAATGTTTTATGTTTTGTTTTCTTGTAAGGTACAGTGGTCCCATCTGGCATCTCTCAAGAACAATGTTTCCCCTGTCTCGCGATCCCATTCCTTCAGTGACCCTTCTCCCAAATTTGCTCATCACCATCTTCGTTCCCAGGACCCATATCCACCTTCACGCAGTGAAGTGCTAAATCAGAGTTCTGACTCTAAGTCGGAGGTACCCGACCCCACCCAAAAGGCTTGGGCTAGATCAGACAGTGACGAGGTGCCTCCAAGGGTAAGAAGTAGAAAGACAGATGTGTGCTATTTTTTTTATTATTAATTATTATTTTTTTAAGGATGTGATACCCTGGGCACGGGGAAGACTGTGCCCTTGTGCCAGCATTGGTAACAGTATTTTGAAAGGCAGATCATAATGTAGGTGTTCAGTCAATGGGTTAATGGTAATCAACCTTAAGTACAATATTGAAGCTTAATATAAAATTGGCAGTTATTTACAGAATGCAGCTATTTCAGAGAGACAATTTATTATGCAAAGTTAAAAAGTCATTACCATATTCAGGAAAGAATTTAAAATATCCCTGAGGTTATTGCTCAGAGTTAATTTTCCTCTTCATCTGTTAGCAACCCAAACTATGAATCATACACATGCTTAAAATGGAGATGGAACTGAACAAAAAGGAAACATTCAATATATTTCCTCCTCCTCTCCCCCTCCCACCCCCTTCCCGTCCACTGGGATTTGCTTCTTCTGAGTATATTCTTGCTCCCCCACCAGTCTTTGCCTTCTGCTGATCCATTCCCGGGCATTTGTTTGGTTCCCCTGAGCTTATTCTCCTAATTCTCATGCTGTTTCAGCAAATTGCTTTGTGCCTCCCCTGCTTCAGTCAAAATGCCATATTCTTTTTAAATGTCTCAGTAGTTGGAGGGTAGCGGGGTGTGTATGTGTTTGTGTGGTAACTATTAAACACTACTTAATGTTAAGGCTAAACTTTGAGTTCTCTTCAAAATCTGAACAGCATCCCAACTAAGGCTCTTGGTTTTGTGGGTGTTTGTTTATTGCTTTTGGTCATTGATGCTAGCTTGGACTTAGAATTAAGTGTTGTTAAAATCTTAAGAATATATTCTGTAGCAGGAGATGTTTAATCTTCCTCTTCTGTCTCTCCTCTTCATGGGTTTAACACAACCTTTTTTCTGCCAAGGTACCTGTGAGAACAACATCCCGATCACCAGTCCTGTCCCGCCGCGATTCTCCACTGCAGGGTAGTGGGCAGCAAAATAACCAAGCAGGTCAACGAAACTCCACGAGGTTTGTAAGCGTACATGTCCTCGCTTTTCTCGAATTGGAAGGAAAAGGCTCATGGGAAGCCAGGCATTTCCAGAGAGCTTTTGGCATTGTCTGTTGGATGTGAAAGGAAGATGAATTTGGATGCCTTTTCAGTAAAGATAAATACTAATTTCCCCTGCTGCAGCACACATGCCAACAAACACTGGCAAAATTTCTTCTTCCCTCTCCTGCTTTGAGTTGCCTGCCCTGTAACTTTAGCAATAATTTCAAAATATCCTTAAGATTTCTGAAAAAAATGTGGCCATTCATGAACATCTTGCCTTTCGGTGCAACAGGTCATCATGGGCGTACTGCGGGGCTTACTGGTAGCAGAATTGTTCGTAACATCTAAAAGCGAAGAGATCTCAGAAACTTTCTGGCCTCTCAGCCAGACCCAGCCTTTAAGAGGGGGAGAAACATCCGTGAGGTGTGACACAGAGCATCTGAGGTCAGGAGGGAGGAGGAAGGGGCTGCCTCCAGAGCTCAGCAGAGCAACATGGACAGGCCACCCTGGAATTGGCTCACTGGACAGGGGTGAGGGTATACTGAGAAGGACAGGCAGTGATGTCTTTTTGGCTTGTGCTTGGGTGGCCAGGGCAATTCTGAGCCAATTTTAAACCTGCTGCATGCAGGCTGAGAGAACTGTCCACTTTAGGTTAGATAAGTAAGAATGGCAGGTAGACAGTTCCAAATAAAAAGAATACCCTACACCCACCTAAACTTTTTTTTTTTTTTTTTTTAACCATCATGAATAGGGTAATAGATATTTCAAGGGGAGCCGCTGCCTGGGTTGTGAAGCATCACTGATGCCCTCAGCTCAGTGTTAAGTGCTCTTTCAGATGAGTTATTAGCAAAACACTGAAGAGGAGTGATGTTTGAGTTTAGAAATGGGAATCTGAAACTGAAGTGTGTGACAAAGACTTTCTTCCCTCCCCTGATACAGCAATATAGAGCCTCGTCTGCTGTGGGAAAGGGTGGAGAAGCTTGTACCAAGGCCGGGCAGTGGCAGTTCTTCAGGTTCAAGCAACTCTGGCTCACAGCCTGGCTCCCACCCCGGCTCTCAGAGTGGGTCTGGAGAGCGGTTCCGGGTGAGATGTAAGTCCTTCCCCCACCCTTCATAATGTTGCATTTCCAAATTAATAAAGTTGTGAACAATCAGTAATGAAGGATGATAACCCTCACTGGGAGAGATCTTTGAGCATGCAGTATCAAAGATGGGTTAGCTTCCAGTACCCCCCCCCATTGGCTGTGTGTCCTTGCCTGGGAAAGATGGTAGACGCAGAAGTCATCGTGAAAGTGTTTCATTATTCTTTGAATCACATCCAGTCACTGCGGCATTTTCCTATGTGCAAACAGCCCAGTCTCCATGCTCTCATAGCTCCTGTCTTCATGTGTGCCAGGGCACATTTTGATGCTTGTTGCCTATCACCTTGGCAGTTATTGACGGGGTGCAGACTGCTACAGCTACGTCTCAGCTGGGGTACGCTGGATGCTGATGCAGTTTTTCCAGCTTGTGGCCACACTCGAGTTACCCTCTTTGATTTACAAATGTGTGACAGTTTACTTTGGCTTCGGTCATAGGTCAGCTGCACCTATACAGATCACAGCTTCCGATGGGTTTTTGTATAGTCCTTTGGGGATGCTGTAACAGTGAACCAGTGAAACTTAGGTCTTGCTGTCAGGCACTACCTGATAGCCTTCTCACCTCTCTTCCCCAGTCCAAAATTAAGTAAGAAAACATGTTTTAGCTTCCTGCTAAATCTTTGTTCTGTGTTCTTTTGGGGTCTTGACATATGCAGCATCATCCAAATCAGAGGGTTCGCCATCGCAGCGTCATGAAAGTGCACCTAAAAAGCCTGAAGAGAAAAAGGAAGTCTTCAGACCTATCAAGCCTGCTGTAAGTTGCATCCACTTTCCCCTGTCCCACCTCTCTTTCAGGTAGGCTTACAAGAAGTGCAGTGTGAGCTTCCATTCATGGTGCCATTGGGGGTGAACTTCAGGGAGTTGGAGTTTGTATCTGTGGGCCTAGCAGGTTGTCTTGGGCTCTGCAACTGCCTGCACACATCACAGTACTTTAAAAATTAGAATTTGCTCTGCTTCTGGGATTGATTTCTGCTCTCTGGTCTTCTTCCTTCCTAACCTTGCCTTTCTCTCTTTCAATCCTGTGCTTCCTTCCTGGGGCTGGACCAATGATCGTGCATTTGACCTGAATGTGCCAATGCTGGGCTGAATGGTGCAGGGAGAAGTGGTAAGACCTTAAATTGTTGCTATTTTCTGGGGAGGATTTCTGACATTTTCTTTATCTGGCTGCTGTTACGATTGATTATGGCTCCATGTCCAGTTGTATCTGAGGATCACAGTGGGTTTTCACAGTATTTCCAACTTTCCTTAAAACTTTTTTCTCTTGCTATTATGATACTGCACTAGCACCCAAATCTATCAGTTAAAGCTGCTTTCTTAAAGAAACATAGAGGTTGGTCCTTCACTTCTCATAGTATAATGTGTGAAGTATTTGCCATAAACTGTATTGAGCTAAATAAAGCATAGCTACACAATTGAGAGCAGATTGCACTGACTGCAAACCTGGTTTGCCCGCACTCCAGGCTGCAGACAGAAAAGCAGCTTACGTCCCATACTATTTGACAGTTGTGTGCGACTGAGATGGTGCTAATGAATCTGACTTCTCAGGTGAACTCCTTAGCGTGGATCCATGCAACTGGAAATGGATCAAAAGGTTTCAAGGAGATCAGCTCTCTGTGACTGTGCCTTGGTTGGCTCTCAATAAGTCTTAGGATCTTTCTGCTACCTTGCTGCCTAGATTTCTTGTGCTGGATGCTATTAACCTGCAAAGTTTAGGAAAATGAACTGTGACAGTCAACCACTGTGTGAGAGTGGGTCTGGGTGCTTGTATATGTCCTTCAGATGGTATAATGGGATAAACTGAAGTCATAATGAGATAGTTTGGATTCAGAGTATGCACATTTTTCTATAAGATGGCAAGGCCTCCTTAGGTTGACTCTTTTGGTGCTTTAATTTATCAGAAAATGCGTTTTGGTAACTATCAGGAATGAATAAATCAAAGGAAACAATACTGCTGGGGTATGGAAGCACAGCAGTGGACAAGTGAGCAAAGTCAGGCACTAATCCTGTGGGTTTGTCTTGCAAACTCTTCTCTCTTCCTTGCAACATTTTTTTTTTCCTCCCTCTCCCATCAGGATTTAACTGCATTGGCAAAGGAATTGCGAGCAGTAGAGGATGTGCGACCTCCACATAAAGTAACGGATTATTCATCCTCAAGTGAGGAGTCAGGGACGACAGATGAGGAAGATGATGATATGGAACAAGAAGGAGCAGATGAATCTACATCTGGACCAGATGATGTCCGAGCAGTGTTAGTTCTTGTAACAGTGTTTTGCTTCTGTTTTCCTTCTTAGGGGGTTGAAGGAAAAGGGCGTTGGGTATTTTGGCTTGTATGTTAGTTCTTTCAGCTGACAACAATCTTATGAGCAAGACATAGCCTTGTATGTTCGCGTTTTCAAACACTGAGGGTAACCTTTTCAAAAAGTAGGCTTTTATAAATTGCGTCCTTTTCCTCTTCTTCCTTATAAAACAAGAAGCGTTGTTTAACAAAGTCCTGACTTTTTTTTTTTTTTAATAGAGAAGCTTTTCTAGGCTGGTTATGTAAATATTCCACTCTGGTCCCAATATAAATGAATTTTGAGTGTGCCTTGGTGTGGGGCAGCAAAAGCTGGGGCACGAGTGCTATTATCTCACTCCAGTTATTTCTTGTCCGGCAAATAGGTCAACGTTGAACTTGAGCAATGGTGAAACAGAGTCAGTGAAAACGATGATCGTCCATGACGATGTGGAGAGTGAACCTGCCTTGACTCCTTCTAAGGAGGGCACCTTAATTGTCCGACAGGTATTGCTTTTCCTTCCCTGTGCAGTGCTGCACCTTTTCTGTGCTCATTAACCCACTCGCTCATTCACCCATGCTGTTTCTACATTATATTTGTTGTTCGTATTATCAAGACACAGCTGTAGTGAATTTCAGATGAGCAAGATGTTTGATGCATGCAAAGAGGAGAGTAGCCCTTCACCCCTTGCTTCTGTTTTGCATGCTTTCCAGTGACACCCATGGCAGCACCATGCAGAGTACCTCAAAGTCTGTGGGAGAGAAGGGTAGAAAAGCTGCAGGTGTGTGGAGCAAGTACCTGGAGCAAGAACTTAGTTTAGTTTTACCATAGAACCAAACGTGGCTCTCAGGAGTGGGGCTGGGAGGGAGGCTGGGGGGGAGCGTTCAGGGTTTTTAAATTGTTTTGAACCTGTAGTTGAGGGCATACAGACCAACCAGATGACATACACACACACGTACATACAAATTCATGCAACAGTTAGCGTGGGGGAACAGAGAAGCAAAACAGGTGGCGAGGCAGAGAATGTGGACAGAGCTAGAGCGCTGTGTTGTTGCCTTTGATTCTGAAAATACTGCATTCTTGTGCCTCTGAAAGATAATGATTCCCTGCTTTAAAAGAGCTCGTGTGTTAATGAGCGTGCTAGCTTATAGGAGTTTCCTCAGTAATCACATTTCTGAATTTCACAACTGAATGCCAATTTCTTAATTGAGCCCTCTGGTTTGAAAATTAAGATTTCATGCTTATTGTTTTAAATAGTTAGCTGAAGGCATTCACCAGACAGTCCAAGCTCATATCTGTATAGGATTTAAGTTAGTTTTAAACAAAACAATAGGGGAAGAAATCCTCCCCCCACCCCCTAAAATGTGCTTGTCCGCATTGTGGTGAAAGACTTACCAGTGCAGTTACTCTTCTGTTAATTAGCGTAACTGGCTGTGCAAGTCAACCACATGAACTAAGCTTTTGCCTGCCGGAAGAGGTGGGAATTTGTTGAATTCTAGTAGCTCTGCCCACTTCCCCTTTCCATCCAGGCATCAAGGCATGTATTATCAGCTTATTTTTAAAAATAAATTTAAAAATCAATGTAAAAAGGTAGGAAGCGAGCGAGGGAGAGAAGGAGAGAGGTTGTTAGGGATATAGACCTTTAAGCAGCACTTGAGCAAGACAAGTGTGCCTGTTTTTTCTACAGAGTACAGTTGACAAAAAGCGTGCCAGCCATCATGAGAGCAATGGCTTTGCCGGTCGCATTCACCTCTTGCCAGATCTCTTACAGCAAAGCCATTCCTCCTCCACCTCCTCCACCTCCTCCTCCCCATCCTCCAGCCAGCCGACACCCACCATGTCCCCACAGACACCCCAGGACAAGCTAACTACTAATGAGGTATGTCTTACACCACAGCTGGCTGCTTTCGTAGGGTTATAGCAGCATTGCCTAGTAGCTAGTTTGCAAAGGAACTCCAGCCAATCTCCCCTGCTTTTTTTTTCTGTCACCTTTGTTCCCACCTCCCAAATAACACATTTCAGTTCTGTGTAAGAAGCCCTTAACTCTAGAGCAGTCCCACGCCAAACTTGCCAGTTTACTATTTTTGCTTCTTCTTAGTGAGTCATTAATTGCATGGCGTTCGTTTTAAACTAAACTTGACTACTGCATTTTCAAGCCAATACTCTTTTTTTAATTCTGTTTTATTCCGGGAGCAGGCTAATTGCAAGCAGTGTGCCTCTTAAAAATTAGCGGTTACTTTTGGCTTTGTCAGTAAAGGCTGGGCTAGTAACTCCGCACGTATGAGGAGCTGCTTGTGGAAACTACCCTTTGGGAGAGGAAGCGGCCGTGGAGGGGTTTTGCTCTTTGACGCTTGCCACATGGGCTGGGTGAACAAATCAGGTGTTGCCCGGGAGGGTTGTAAAAGCCTGGGGTATTGTTGTTTTCAAATAACGAATGGGGGGAAATCTTTGGGGTTTTTCCAAGTGTGCGTGTACTCTCAAAAGCAGCTGTGTAAAGATGACTGTCCTCCACCCGCACTGGTTGCGTCCAGGTGGAGAAGCAAGGCTTCGCTGGGGGGGAAGCTCCCTCTTGTGCTGTCCTGGGCTGATCCCGGGACGGTGCCTTCCCTTACTCACCCCATGCTGGTGGGCAAGACCAGTGCTCCACGTGTGTGTAACCCCTGGCAGCAGAGGAGTGTGAACGGAGGGCGTTACTTGCCCCTTACCAACCCTAGCAGTGAGCGAGGAGCCTGGCGTGGTGGCTCTGCTCCCGGCTGGGTGGCCAGCCTGGCTTTCGGGGAGAGCCTCTTTCTGTACGCAAGCAGGAGTGGTACAGGGGGAGCAAAACTCGGTGAAAAGAAGCTGTTGCTTCTCAGGGCCGTCCTGCCAGGTAGGCTGTGACGAGAAGGAGAGGTTGCCGTGAGCTGGGTAGGCTGATGGCAATGCACGTGTTTACCGCAGGATCAAAAATGCTTCTGAACCACGTAGCAGGAGGGCGGGTGGGAGGGTTTTCTCCTGGAAATTCGGTTAGCATACTTAATTTTCAGCTATGCTTCATTGGTCTTTGATCTTTCTAAAAGCACACTCTTGTAGGTTATAGAGATCAGTTGATTGATGCAGAGATACGCTTGCTCATTACTTTGGTCTAAGCAATAAATAAGCAGGGTTCGGTTAACTCCGCTTGGGAAGTGAAGGCTGTGGCAGTGGCTGGTGGCGAAGGAGTCTTTCAGTATGGAGCTGTGCAGGGGAGTGATACGCTCCTAAGACCCATTGCTATTTTTTCTGCAGAGAGTAGAGACTTAGAAAGATCAGAGGTTGATTAGTTGATGATAAAGAAGTGTCTCTAACTACATTTGCATAAAGCTGAAGAAAAACCCAGTACTGCTTGGTATAATTTACCCACATGCATGCCCTTTATCTGTATATATGTACTTTTTTTTTTTTTACTTGTCCCGTTCTGCTTCCGTATGCAATGTTGTGACTATAATACTAAACTGGCAAGGGTTTTTAAGTTGTTCCATTTCCACTTTTAACAGTTCATTGTTTCACTTGTCTTCTTCCTTTCTTTATGTTTTTTCATGTTTAGACCACATAACTCAGCAAGCACCAGTGATTTTATCCACTACATATTCATAGCTTCATATCACCGTTTGCTACACCTTCCACACTAATGAGCCCCTTTGTTCGATACAGGTTTAATATGTTGCTTTGTCAAATAAAGGTGGAAGAACCTGCTGCAGCTTTCTGGCAAGAGGCTCAGTTTAAACAAAATAGGGAGAATGAACAGTAGTGGACATTGAAACATAATCCATTGTAGAAGTGAATGCTTGATCCCAGATGGTTCTGATTTTGTTGCACAAGCCAAGAGATCAAACTTCATAATTTATTAAACTAGCTCACTTTAGGACATGCTTTATAAATTCAAAAGTTGTAGGTAGTGGACAGTTTGCAGATAAGATAGTAGACATACATTTAAGCAGATTTTAAAAAAAAAGAAACATTCCCTCGCTTTGTGCCTGACTGTAGTGGCCACTCCTGAAAATCTTCGCTAGCAGCTGAGCTGACAGGGACGACAATTTAGCTAATTACATTTTGCTGTAACATGTGCAGTGTGCATATGTATCTAGTTCAGGTGTGGTGCCTGCAGTGCATTGTGTATCTGTAAAGGAAGTATGAACGCTTGGGGAGGCTCTGTAGCATAATTCTGTAGTGACTTAAAAATGTTGGTTGTTGTTATCCGTGCTTTTTATTGTCATTAATATTAATAAAGTTGAAATTTACATTGCAGACTCAGTCCGCTAGTAACACACTCCAGAAACACAAATCTTCCTCCTCCTTTACACCTTTTATAGACCCCAGATTACTACAGATTTCTCCATCTAGTGGGACAACTGTGACTTCTGTGGGTAAGTAAAGTAGCTGAAGACAACAACTGAAAAAGGGTTCAGTGACTTCAGTGGCTCTTTAAAATACTTGCGAATGTTACCATCATGCTTTTTATTTGATTTGCAAGGGATTGCATAGTTTATTTCTTTTTCCATTTACATTTCTTACAAAAAGAAAGACTTGCTCAGTATTCTCAGTTACTGATTTGGGTTATATGGTGTAAAGAATATATGGCCAGAATTTAGCACTTGAGGGATATTACATGCACTTTACTTTTCTCTTTTTCAGTAGGATTTTCTAGTGAAGCAATGAGATCAGAGGCAATAAGGCAAGACCCTACGCGGAAAGGATCAGTTGTCAATGTGAATCCCACGAACACGCGGCCACAGAGTGATACGCCAGAGATTCGCAAATACAAGAAGAGATTCAATTCTGAGATACTGTGTGCTGCCTTATGGGGTAATGCAAACCTGTTCCTCCCTTGCCTCCTGCACTTCTGAAGTGCAGATGTGCCACTATGAGCTTACAGTCTTTGAGAACGTATCTCTGAAACCATAGCTGTTTTCTCTGCGTTTATTCAATGCCTGTTTACATCTTTTTCTTGCAAGAGCTGATTATATTATTATGTTTTTTACAGGGTATTTCTTTTGAAAAATAATCATCTTCTAGAGCCTTTTGCTAGTGTGTTGTTGCGGACCTTGATTTAAGATGTGTTTTGTAAGATGACTTTCCACCTCAGTCATCAGTTTATGTAGGAAGGAAGAGGGAAAAGAGAAGGGTAGGAGGGATGTTTTACAGTGTGTGACTGTGGCTTGGTTTCGTTAAGAGTGGTTAGTGCAGAGAGAAGCTGGGTATGGGATGTCAGCTGACCAAGTGTGTCTGGCCTTCTTGTCACAAGGGATAATTTATGTCGGTGTCAGACAGTTAGTCAGGATCCTACACTGGTGGAAGGCTTAGAGCAGTGCTTGTTGCCTGCTACAATGTGGAATCACTGCTGTAACACCCAGTGAAAGCTTTTCTGTGCTGTGTCATTTCTTTCTCGGCCAGAACCTATGGGGCCACCTGAATTTTTTCATTATCCAGATGTTAATAGATGATGCTTGTGTATATTACGTACATATTTATCTAGTATCCCTAAACTTAACAGGCTGTAAGTGCACATGCATGTCATTTTAAAAACTATGAAGAAGAGAGTTGGCCGTTCCCCTGAGTCACATGATGACTGTATAGGTAACACAGTGTACTTCTCTTGTTTACATTTTCACAGCTCTTTCCAAGGCTTTAGTTCTCTTTTGGGGTTATTTCCAGCATTTGTCGTTTCTCAGAACAGCACTGTGGTCCTATCCTTCTAGCCATGCCAATTAAATAGCTCTCCTGACACCTTATCTTCCTATCTGCTGTTTTCTTTATTTCCAGAATTTACTGGGGGGAATTTTTACCCCAGTGCTATTTCTGCATGTATTCCTATGAATAATCATCTGATAAAATGAAGATTTGTGCAAATGTAAACTTTCGGGCTGTGATAGGGCGAAGACAGAGAGAAATCGTATGGGATCAGTAAAGATGACTCATGATTTCTCTGATCTGCCTTGTTTTGCCAGTAGCAATTTGTGTTAATGGTTTTATATTTCTTTGATCTATTTATCTGACTGTCATGGTGATTTAAAGTACAGGTGTAAAATCCTAGAGGTGTTTTACAGCTGTAACAAAGCGTTTCATTGTTGAACATTTAAGGCCAAGCTGATGGTGATGCAAGCTGGTACACATGCTTATTTCTTGATAAGATTTAGCTTCCTTTACCTTTAAGCAAATTAAGCCATTTCGTGGTGGTGTTTCTTATTCAAAAAGAGGGGGACTTGCTTTGCTTTGTTTTGCTTTGCCTTTATCAGTGCTAATGGCATAGTATCTGGCAGGTTGCTGATTGCATTAGGTCTGTGATGCTGTTTCTTCTAGTTCTGAGTGGTGAAAGTCAATGTTAATGACACGGATGCAGCAGCATAGGTTTTTACACCCAGCCTCCGCAGAGACCGTTTACTTTTTCAGGAAGCATTTCCATTTGTTTGAAAAACCAGAACTGCTTAATTGTAGGGTGGCAGTAGAAGAACTCTGCTGGCTGTGAATAAGGACAGTGCCTGCATTTTAAAATACAGGCACTGCTTGCCACCGACTTAGTACCTCATTAGTTTCATCTCAAAATGCATATAGCTGAGGAAAGGGGTTGTGGACGGGTGTGCATGTAAACTTGAAGCAGAAGCAACTGAACCACAAAGGCAGCAGAGGAAGAGATGAGGGTGGAGGTGGGAGCAATTGAGCGCCGATGTGCAAAGAGGGGAAGGGACCCCGAGGGAGCAGTTGGCATGTGGCTTGCTTTGAATTGTAATCCACGCTGGAAAAAATACAAAAATACATGTCGAAGCTGAATCGCTTCCAGCTTTAGTCAACGGGTCCTGGAGCTGCAGGAAGGAGACCGACTACTGGACATTTCCTTGGCTGGTTTGGTGCTGCTGCAGCCTGTGCCGAGCCCTGACGCAGTGCGTGCCTCGCTGTCCTTGCTACCGTCTGCTGCTTCCCAGTTTGAGGATGTCTCCCAGTACGGGAGATGGACCGTGTGAAACTCCCCCAGGGTGAAATGCCCCTGGGGGCTGTGGGATGGGATCCAGTGGGTGCAGACCCATGTGGGGGATGCAGAGGGAGGAGGAGGGCAGGACGGGGACGGAGGAGATGTCAGCAGGGGAAGGAGAGCCTGGGAGAGCAGCAGACCCTCTCCCAAGACAGGCTCTGTGCCTGCTGGCATCCGTGGGCTCTCCTGGCTGGAGGAGGCAGAGGAGTAGCAGAGCAGCGAATCTGAGCAAAGAGATGTGGCGGTTTCTGGGGACCGCTAGGACCTCTGAAGTTTCCTTACTTGAAAAGGCAAGAGAGAGGAGAACGGAGACGTGTGACGGTTTCCGACCTCTCCATGGGCTATGTCTGTTTTTCTCATCCATCCAGAGGCTTTTCAGAGTGGCCCAGCACCAGCAGCTCAGGCCCCTTCCCCATCATTAATTCCTGCTGGCTGCCGCTCTGCTCCCCCCTAACACCCTGTCCCCCTGGGGAGACACCTCGTGCCCCCCGGCTCAGGGCGAACGTGTCCTCCCTTTTGCAAACCGCTCCCGTGCCTGGTAGCCATGGTGTTGTTTAGGTAGCGTTCCTCATCCTTCTTCAGTGCTGTGAGAAGGCATGTCACTGCTGTAGATGCAGACCGCACCGAGACGCAGACTCGTGTGTACTGAGCTCACGTGCCGCCTTAGAAAAGGTTCATCATGGGATCGGTCCAGATGATAGATCCATTGGCACTGGTATAGTTGTATCTGGGGATTAATTGTCTAACTAGGGATTAAGGCCATTAAGCAGTATAGCTATGATCATCTTGTGTGAGTTTTGCTTTTCTCATTTTGTTATTTTATTATGCTTAAGGATGACAGGTTTTTCTTTGGGATTGCAACACAGAAGTCTAATAAAGCAAGTCATATGTTTGGTTTGATTTCCATTCCCTGTACTGTATCTGACCTTTCTCTGCCCAATTTATGAGCTCCTGGACTGAAACACTATTGCAAATAAATAGCTACAAAGTTTAAGAGTAGTAATATATTAATAGATTTTTAAAACCTAGTCTCATATATGTACATATATTTATTACTAAAAAAATGTAATTGATTTTAAATACTAAGGTTTTGTGGACTCTTGGAAAGTGTGCCAGCGGATGTTTGGACTTTTGCATGAAGAAACTGGCCTACTGACTTTTCTCATCTGTATTTGCTTGATCTTTAGGAGAAGTCTGTGGAAACACAAAATTACTATAATTCCTCTAGTTTTAACATTCAGATGGAAAAGGTTGTTGGGTAGCTGAGGACCAACCCTGTGCCTATACTTTTACAGGAGAGCTGCACCACAATCTCTTTCTTCCAGTGGGGACCAAGCCCTTACCACTGCTTTTTTGCAATGTCCTTGTCAAGAGCATCCTCTTACCAACCCCCCCACCAAGAGCTAATACATCTTCGGAATACATAAGCTTGGGTACCACTTTGTGCCTCACCCCTTCTCCAACATGAGGGTGCCTTTTTGTTTGGGAACTGGTGCTCTAGAAAGCTTTCCATGGTCTACCAGTTTTTCACCCTCTTGAATGCTGCAATTTGGTGTCAGTAGTCACTGTGGGCAGGTAATGTAGAGAGCCTCTACACCATGAGATCTTTTAGGCTGCAGGCAGCTGAGACCCAGCCAGCAGTGGTTAGACCTGCTTGAAACAAGACAGTTGCTATATCAAGCATCAGTTGATCGGAATGTGTGGGAAACCTGCCTACTAACTTGGATCTTTGTTTTTGTTTCTTCTAGGAGTGAACTTGTTAGTGGGCACTGAAAGTGGTCTGATGCTGCTAGACAGAAGTGGTCAGGGGAAGGTTTATCCGCTCATCAATCGAAGACGATTCCAGCAAATGGATGTACTTGAAGGGCTGAATGTCTTGGTGACAATTTCTGGTAAAGTTAACTGTTCAACATGATTTTTTTCCCCCATCTGGTATGGCATGGCTGAAAGCTTTTCTTGGCAGCCTGTGTGTTGAGGGGGAAGTCCTGACGTGACTGAAGTCAGTGGGTTTTCCATCATTTCACCTCTCTGAGTCTACAGTTTGTTTCTGCAAGTGAATCATTTTCCACACAACACCCTGTGCCTACTTGCTCCCTGTCCTTCCTCCTGTGGGGTGGCCTTTAAAAATGCCGCATGCGTAAGTTAATGCTTTGTGAAGTTTGTGAAAACGGCACTCTTTCCCTCTGTCGTGATTACTTTCAAGCTGGCGTCTTTCTAACCAAAACATGATTTGCTACTTGGTTTTAAGGACATCTTGCGTGTTCAAATCTGTAGAATGGGAAATGCTGTTGCGAAGTAGGGAAAGAAGAGTGATGTGCAGTGAGTGTGTGTGTGTTTGCGAGAGGGGAGTGCAGCGTGTACGTGACGTGGAAATTACCAGGGTGAGAAGGCAGATCGGTGCAGCTTTTGGCCTTGTCTCTCGCTGGGTGCAACAGGTGGCAAAGCAACGGGAGATGAAGGGTAGTGGTGATTGTTGTGTTTGTTTTGTGCACGCTGATGAAAAATGTGTTTTAAGAAGCTTGAGGTTCCAGACTCTTTGGCTCCAGAGAGTTATTGCATAAGGTTATCCTGCTGTTAAGCAACTTGATGTGATGCACTGTTAATCTTTCTTCACAGGTGTCATTCAGCCATTTACCTTCCTTTTGTTTTGGTTTCTTTGTGAAATCAGCCTTTGCTATGCTGCGCGTGTGTGACAGGGAGAGGATGTTAAATGAGGTTTCTCACAGTGGCCCCTGTGTCGTGGTTCAGAGCTACCCAAATTTTTTTTGAGGCTCCAGAACCCCTCTGACTCCACTGGAGGAGCTCTCTGACTCTCCCAACACTTGTGCAAAAGGACATACACCTAGGCAATTTAATGCAATTTTATGCATTAGCGGTGTTATGCTGCTACAGGTCCAAAGAACTGTGCCCATGCCGGTGTCGTCAACACGGGACTTTGTTTCTGTCTCGAACAACCGTATTTTATTGGCTCGTCGCTTGCTGTGTCCTCAGCTACAGCTATGCTGTGAAATCTTTAAAAAGAAAAGATGAATCAAAGAGGGTTTAAAAAAACCACAACCTGCCGCGTCCTTTTGATGTCTAATGCTGTACGTTAAAATGTAAGCTGTTTGAAAAGCACCATTTGATAGGGTTTATTCTATAGTAGACCTTGTAAACAAAAATATTGTATAATCCAGCTTGTGTAAAATCTGTTGGTTTGAGGCATACCCTACACAGACGACAAGTGTCTGTGATTCAGTGTTGCATGTAATTGTTTTAGGTTTATTTACGTTTGCGTCAGTCACGATCGGAGTACCCCGACACATCCGTTTTCTTTGTTTCCTTCAAAACTATTGCTTCCTCTGTGGAGACATGATACATTAACCCTTAAGAAATCAGCAGA
Organism: Haliaeetus albicilla; assembly: GCF_947461875.1. Taxonomy (NCBI): domain Eukaryota; kingdom Metazoa; phylum Chordata; class Aves; order Accipitriformes; family Accipitridae; genus Haliaeetus; species Haliaeetus albicilla. The sequence goes on from NC_091507.1 coordinate 17,640,587, forward strand.
TCTTTGGCTGGTTTATACCTTTGTCTGTCCCCTCTCCTGTGTTTTATGGGAGGTTACTGGAGTATGAGGCAGGAAAGAGGCATCCCTGCCCACTGAGAGGTAGGGCTGGGGGAGCGTATTTGGCAAAACCGTGATGCTGTTATGCCCAGGCTCCCCCTTACGTCCCTCTTTTGGCTTCTGCACTGCAGTTCTCAATTTAAGCTACTCTCATGCTGGACTTCCCTTAGTGTCTTTTTATTTGCGGTGAGTTGCTCCACCTCTCCAGGCAAACTAGGAATGCTGAAATGAGGTCATGTTTCTGCAAACAGTCCATTTTGGCAGATTGGTTATGGAGCTGCCTCTGAGCTTTGTCCCAGGACTGCTGCCACTTCACTGGGAGCGTTGTTCAGCTCCCTACGGTGCACTTGGCCGTACGTTCTCTTGACGTTTTCAGGAAGCGATGTGCTGATGGCGGTGAAGTTTGAAAGGTGTCACCACATTTGTGCGGTGAAGTTGCAGTGCATTAGGATTTCGAGGGGATTGTCACCTAAAATTGATTTTAATATACACTCTCGAGTCTGAAAACCTGAAATCAAGTCTTTCCCCAATTTATATCTGCTGCACAAAACTTTTTGACAACAAAGCTTTTGATACTGAGATACTGATACTGCTACAGCTGGTGCAAGAAAGCTTTGCAGGTCAAAGCAGAGTAGTTGATCGTGTTCTTCAGTTCATACTGTTGGGAGGCAAAAACATAGTTTCGACTGCTAAGGTAATACAGTGCTGAGAGTCATAAAAATGCTGGAGGAGAGTGCAGCGACGTGCATACAGAACATGCTCTGCTTGTGGCTCCCCAAGGGTTTTGCCAGCCCAACTGGCTCATGGTGGCACTCGGGAAGGTAGGAAGGGATGACAGAGCAGAAGAACTGGTTGGAATCTGCCTGCTTAATAATTAAAAACCACAGCAACAGTAAAACCAAAAACTCTATATAGGAAACGGGACTTTGCATTTGAAACGATATCTGTGGGAGAATCAGAGCCGGGAGTTCTCATACAAGTCACTGGCTGATCAGTTTGTTTGATGGCTGGAGCAGAGTTTTCTTTCTTATTTCGTGACCATAACAATTAGACAAAGAAAGAAAAAAAAAAAAAGAGACCAGATTTTTGAGACCTGTTTAAACTGACTGGTAGAGATTTTTGCAAACAGAAGGAGGTAATCCCCCGCTCCCAATATGAACATTAAGAGCAGCATAACTTGTTGAAATATATGCATAGCCACGTTTATATAACTAACCAGTCCTGCTCTTTTCATGTCAGGCTGCTGAAAGGCAGAGGAATTTCCTGTCTTGTGACTTTCCTTGTGGTCTAGACACTAAAACACAATGGGAACGCAGTTGAGATATTTCTCTGTTGTTGTTTTGAAAAATGTTTCTGGCTGGAGAGAAGTACCCTGGTGCGCATCATGTGAACCAAAAAAAAAAAAAAAAAAATTAGCCACGTGCTGGGAAGTTCCCTTGTGTGCTGTTTGTTCTGAGTCTTCAAGTTTGACTAAGCTACTGGGGAGGCTAAAGCCGTGGAAATATCTGAGAGAGAATTTGTCTCCTGGTGGACAGGGACTTGTGATGGTTTTAATAACATTCGGTGCATTGTACTGACCTTGAGCCCTCTGAACTCTTGTTGCCCAGAACTGCAGTGCCTTCTGGTCTGCACGATGTTCCCTATTTTTCAGTGTTTCTAAAAGGGCCCTTGTGGCTATTGTTTGCAGTATTTTCTTGGGAGGACCTTTCCTTGGTCAGATGTGGGACTTCTGGGAATATTGTTTCCTGCTCTAGTGCCTTTTCCAAATCTTTAGAAAACTTTGGGAGTGATGGGGCTTTATCCCTTTATGAAACATGGCTTAATAAATATGAAGTCAGGCAGTAAATCCAGATGCTCATTTACTGCCAGATCTGCTGTCACATTTGTAGTGGGGATAAACAAAGGACAGTGCAATGTTACTTCACATTTCATTTCGTGCCCTCAGAGCAGAGGGGCTTTTAAAATTAAATACCAGGTCTAGTATTTGAAAACAGGTCTCCAATTCTGCTTTAAATTTAAGTTCAGCAAACAGATTTTTGACTGTGAAACTGCCTCCTCTTTTCCTCCTGCCCTTCCCCATCCAAGTAATCGTAAAAGGATCTTTTAAACTGTGCGTCTTCGTAACGGAACGGCGTGTGGTGCTGGAGTCCATGGAGCAGCCTGTTTGCCAGCTGTGCTTCCCCACGTGCTGCCCCAACCCCTGCGGCTGCTTTTCCCGAGGAGCCCGGCTCTGTTAGGGGATCCCCTGCCATCGGGATCGTGAAGCACTAGCATGGAGCTACTCCACTGACAAGCTGCATCCCTGAGAGCATCTCCTCTTTCCTTTCCTTGCGCAGAGACCTGGTGGAGCCTTATTAAATGGCTCCTAGTCGAAGCAGGGATCATCTCTCTTCCTCGCTTCCAGCTTCATCTGTGGGACTGTAACGGCTTTGGGCAGCAAAGCAGCTGGAGGAAGGAGGATGCAAGCTTTGAGTATATGCATTTAGGGCCACCTTCTCGCTAGTTCAGCAAATGCTTTGTAGGCCATTAGTTGTTGAAGAATCCCTGATAAAGTTTATCATGAACCTTGCTCTGCATTCAAAGAGGCCTTCTCGTATTGAGAGTTAAGAGTCTGAGCTGTATTTTGATGACTGGCAGATGCGTTGTCAGCTGAAGATAGGGCAGCCTGGACAAGTAGATTCTCTCACCTGTGGAGAAGAAACACCTCTTGCAGTTTCTGTGTGCAGGCTGATAAGTATTACACCCCTTGCAGCACAAGGGAAGGGCTGCTGACAAAGCAGTCGTCAGCTTTTAGCAAGCGGATGAAGTTTGCATGGGCTGTGTGAAATTCTCTCACTGTAATTTCAGGTATTGTACATTTTTCCTTACAACAGAACTGGTGTAAAGTGGTTCGGTGATGAAATTGTTTAGTGCTGCTGTTTGGTGTGCTTTTCTACCAGGGGAATAATGAACATTCTTAATAAAACTTGACCAGTTTGTGTCTCCGAGCATGATACAAAGGATGGAAATGTCCTGGTAACTAACTGGGAAGAATTTGTAAAATACATTTCATCACCATATTCTTCTTCACTTTTGCTTCCTCCTTTCAAACCAGTCCTACTCTCTTCTAATAGCTGTATAGGTAATTTTGGGCCTCAAATTCCATCCTGCTGCTGTCCTACAGTTTTGTGCGAAAAAGAGCCATTCTGACTTAGCTATGTATTTTTTTTTTTAATCTTGGTGCATGACTCTCTGGTGCTTTTGTTGTGGGACTAAAAGGCTTTTCTAATATAAGTTGTTTGCATCCTAAGAATCAGACAACTGAAGAGCTGTTCCCTTGAGTTTGTCATTTTATGTTCATGTGGTATTACCATGTGTCTCTGTCATTGACTATCGGGAAAGCGTGTGTTTGGGTGGAGTCTGGAGTAAAGCTGTTGTGGACGTAAAAACTGAGGGAGATTTCTGTGGTTGCATAGCTTCTCCTTCATTGTTATTTTGGTTTGCTCTGCAGCGCTTTCTGTTTGCTTGGGCAGGGGTTTTTGCACTTATCTTCCTATGGAGATAAACCAAACTTTTTCATTTTGTGGCCAGGTAAGAAGAACAAGTTGCGAGTTTACTATTTGTCCTGGTTAAGAAATAAAATCCTTCACAATGACCCTGAAGTAGAAAAGAAACAGGGCTGGACAACGGTGGGCGACTTGGAAGGCTGTGTGCACTATAAAGTTGGTGAGTAGCAAATGCGATTATCAAATCATCAGGATAAAAGCTGGCTCAGAAAGGGAACTGCAGTGCGTGTAGCTGCTGGGTTTAAGGTCTGGGTTTATTTCTAGCTGTCTTCCCTATCCCTCGGGGTGAACTTTTCTGGGAAAGGACCAGAATGGATAGCAAGTTACTGGGTTAAACTGAATATGAGAGAGGTTTTGCAGTGGGATGCTGGGCTGTGAACTGGAGCGGGCGCAAACCCCCATCTGTCTCCTTCCCATAGTGGATGCAACTACCAGGAGAGTGCTAATAAGGCCAGTTAGGGCTGGTAATGTTTCTCCACCTCTGTTAGACCCATTAGGTAACAGAGGGACTCTTGTCAACCAGCAACTGTTCTCTTCACCAGCGGGTTTCCCTAATCTTTTACCATGATGAAATCACATGCTGGAATGGAGTGAAAAAAGTCTCTCTCTTTAATCTAGATTTTAAAGACTGGGGAAAAAAAAAAGAAAAGGAAAAAAAAAAAGAGTGGGAGAAGAAAGCAAGTGCAGCTAGTGCACGAGCTTTGGGGAGGCATCTGGGAACAGAAGCATATGTTTAACTTCAAGATGATTCATTGATTCCCCTTAGCTCACGAAATTTCTTAATGCCGTCTCAGATCAACTGCAGTACAGTTACGGGATGAAGTGTGTTTTCACTAGGCAGGTGCCTTTTGAGTGGTATTAAGTAATTTAAATGGATTTGGCTGTAGAAACTTCCACCAAAACTAGTGAAAGACGTGTAGCATTCAGTCAGCCGAGTATGCAGTGAGCCCGCTGCCCTGCAGATGGGGATATGAACCAAGAGCTCTTTCTCCTGCTTCGGTTTCATGATGCATCTTAATGGGCACTGGATGTTGCCTTTGATTTGGTTTTCTTCTAAGAGCCAGCTCAGTTCCTTTCCAGCTGTGTCAGTCAGTGTGGAGCAGCAGCAATCAGCCTGAGCTCGGTCTCCTCCTGTCATGCGTGTGCTCTTGGAAAAACCTGCTGGCGGGGCGTAATCAATACCGATGGCAGTAAGTGACTGCTGAACCAGGAGCTTGACCCCGAAAACAATTAATAATGTACTTCTCTGGTATCATACCCCAGGGTGTCAGCAGCATAATGAAGTGGCCTGTTAACAATACATTAACAGCTATTCAAAGGAGGCTTTCCAGCAGGGAAGCATCCGAAACAAAGAGCATTCTCTTCCAGATGAAGAGGGGTTTGTTACGCTGGGCTGCAGCCTGGCACTGAACTTCCCTCTGAACCATGGATGTACTGTAGACTTCTTCAGGTAGCGAGAGGCCGCTTTGACAGCTGCGCTTCAGTTCCCAAGGACGAGCTCTGCCAATAGTTGGGCTCACGGTCTGGAGGCTGCCATCGAGGCAGCTGGCACTGATTTGCTTCCTTGTCTCTTTGATGCAACAGGGGTCTGGGACGTCAGGGTGAAGTGGTATTTATGGATCTCGGTTGCTTCAGGCAACTTTTGGCTTCTCTAAATGATAAATTGCTCTTTTGAAACTTAAGATTTTGGGTGAGTTCCCAGATAGCACCCAGAGCAAAGAATGAGGATTATCAAAGTCCCCTTTCACAGATAAGGTGGTTTTGCTTAACATCCCCCTCTTCCCCAAGAAAAAATTCCAAGAAGTCTTGTAAGCTAGACAAGACTGAACAAAAGCTCTGTTTTTTAGTCAGTACAGCTGTGGAGGTTGAGAGATTTTTTTAATTTTTTTTTTTCTGTTGAAAACGTGTCAAGTCCTTTAACACTTATAGTTCATTAGTCTTGCTTTCCTGCAGAGTAAAAAGAGAGCAAGTGCTAGCTTTGTCTCCCTGTTGCCTACCAAGAGACAACAACTGCAGGCTTGTACAATAGTAAGATATCTAAAAGACCTTAAAATAGGTCTTAAAATAATAGACCTTAAAAAAAAAATTATTAAAGAAGTGTTCTTCTCACATGTCTGAGATTTTCACTCATGCCATGTTTCAAAATCAGTTTTGGTTGGGAGATATAATGGCAGAAGGTGAATGTGCATGGAATTACTCAGTTTTGGAAAAGTGTCATATTCCCCTAAAAATTGGGGTGAAGAGGTTGCAGAAACCTCCAGAAGTTTCTCCGTGTCATCTAAATAATGTTAATTTTTTTTTTTCCTCTCCCTAAGAAGAGTGCTGGAGACAGGTTTAACAAACCTCAATGTTTCGAAGTCCCCATGATCTGTTCCTTCCCAAATCCAGATGGTAGCTGGAACTGCAGATCCAGCAACACTTTTGGAATGGCCATTCCTAGTCTTCATCAGTCCTCTCCTGAGAACAGCAGTAGTGAACAGAGCTTTTTCTGATGGTTCATTTACCCAGCTGTTTGAATATGGCAATGGAGATATATTCGAGCATCTGTGGATCAGCTATGTAGCGACACTTTATTTCTGATAAATTCTGTGGACTTTTGTTTTTTTCAAGTGAGTTGTCTCAGACTTTAGGGACAAAGGAAAATGCTCCGCTATCAAACTTGCCTTTTGCTTTTGAAATGGACTTGTTTCTTAACTTTATATTTAAGTTCCTTTTTTTCCTCCTTTCCTCTGGGGAATTTTGCCATCAGTGCAAAATACCGCTGCCAGTGCTGACTGGAACTGCCAACACGTTCTGCCACAGTCATAGCCTTCTTTTATTGGAAATGTCCCTGTCTGAAAACCGATTTTCGTGTCTTGATGAGTAAGCACTGTCTAATGTGCGTACCGACTAGGTAATTCGAAACATGGTGGCAGGTTCAGTTAGGAGTAATGGATAGGAGTAATGATTTTTGTGGCATAAATGTGTCAAAATACTTAACTACATAGAATTAGCAATCCTAAAATGCAGTGTTACTAAAAACCTCCAAATGTATGTAAGTATGGAGAAATATTGTCATTTTCTGCTTTCCTGAAGTAACTGGAATGACTTTGGAATTACTGCTGAATTCTTTTTTGTTTTGTTTAATTTCAGTAAAATATGAAAGAATCAAGTTCTTGGTAATTGCATTGAAGAGTTCTGTGGAAGTCTATGCATGGGCACCAAAGCCATACCATAAATTTATGGCCTTTAAGGTAACAGTATATCTCAGCTGTATGTAGGATTTTCTCATAGACACTCGCAGTTACCCCTTTTACAAAAACGTTCTGACATTTTATCATGGTCATATTACAAGTTCTTTGGTAAATCTCCCACAAACTTCTTATTTTATTTTAATTTATGAGGTTTTTTAGTTCTAAGAGGCAGTACGCTTAAAATTCTAAATTGTAACTGAGCGTAAACTAATAATCAAAATGACACAATATCACAACTGTTTGTTTCATCTCTCTATAAATAAAACATGAGGCAGAGAAGTGAACTGAGTCTAAACATCTTAATCTGAGCAGAAGAAGTCATTAAGCGATACTCAGCGTAGTTATTTTTTTTGAATGCTGCAAGAATAAAGTTAGCTGGCTTGGTATAATTACCAGACTGATTTACAGACAAATCAGTTATTGCCAGTTGTGGAGATTGAAGTAAACACTGTGGGAGTGTCAAATTGCCCTGAACTTTGGGGAAAACAATTCTTACTAAAAAACTAACTGACCAACTAAAGTAAACCCCACAGAAAACAGCTTACAATATTATGTGATGGAAATGCAACAGATTGCAGAGTAATCTAATCTGTCCCTGTCCATGAGTGATGTGTTAGCCTAACTGGTCTGGTGGATGGGGGCTGGAGGGACATGGGAGGAATAAACCCATAACGTGCATTAGAGCATGTTTTTATAAAACCCGCTGGTTCTAAGCAGAAAAGTAAATCTCACTGATGGTTGTCTCACAGTCATTTGGAGAATTGGTACATAAGCCATTGCTGGTGGATCTAACCGTAGAAGAGGGTCAGAGACTAAAAGTGATCTATGGCTCCTGCGCTGGCTTCCATGCCGTTGATGTGGATTCGGGATCGGTCTATGATATTTATCTACCAACACATGTAAGAGCTGCTGCCGGGGTCGGGTTTTTTTCTTTCTTTCTGGTTGCCCCTGCCCCTTCCTTTCCTCAGATGACCATCACGCCAGGCTGTCCCTATGGATCACTGCCAGATGCTGGCAGCGGTAAATTGGGTGGAGAGGTCCGAGCAGATGCGGCCACCTCTGCTTAGGGGCTTGCGCCTCACCCTCTGTCTTCTCCTGGTGGTCAGTATGTCTCCGTGGTTGGGAGCTGCCCGCTCAGATCTGACGTGGGCCAAAGTGACGGTTTCAGGGGTAGCAGCTAAATGGCCGAGTGCGTTGCAGATGCCCAGGAGAGGCTGCAGGGAAGGTGGCAGTGCCAATGGCATGGCAGCCCACTGATGAGATTCAACAGGGTTGGCAAAGGCCAGGTGGCTTTAGCTACCAAGGTTTCCTCTTGTTTATTGTACACAGAGCTGTCGGATGGGCCTGCAGTGTGTGATGTACCTCCCCAAGCACTATTCACTACAGTGCAGGGGTCTGAGGTCTGCATCTGGGCTGCTTGCCCCAGGCTCCCTTTCCACCTATGGCAAGAAATGGGCACTCTTACGGAGAAGTTAATCCTTCCTTGGGTCTAGATGTCTGCCTTGAGATGAGAGGATTTGTGCCCCAAGGGTTTACAGGTCTTTGTCGTCACCGTGTAGGGTGGCTAGCTGGGGGGCAGCAGAGCTAGCACTTCTAAAGTGAGTAAATCCCTGACCTGCTGTCAGCCAAAATCAAAAATCACCCAGCCCCTTTCTCCCAGCGCAGGCTCTGCGGCATTAAAACAACAGGCTTCCTCTTCTCTTCTGTCTCTGTAGATCCAGAGCAGTATCCAACCTCACGCAATCATCATTCTCCCAAACACGGATGGGATGGAGCTACTGGTCTGCTATGAGGATGAAGGAGTTTACGTCAACACGTACGGAAGGATAACCAAGGATGTGGTTCTGCAGTGGGGAGAAATGCCAACTTCAGTTGGTAAGTGCCTCTGGCAAATCATATGCAACGTGCCGTTTGGGAGCGTGAGTGTGTGCACGCGGGCAGAAGGAAGGTGCATCAGGTTCAACTTCAGATTCAGAAGCAGCGATGTTGTAGTATTCCTGGAAAACAGCTGCACAAAGTGGACAGTAATCATACGGATCTGTTTTGTGCTGAGTTTTTAAGAACAAAATCCAAACAAGTTGTGGAGTTCAGGAATAAAAAACTCACCAGGGCCTCTGTAGGCTGCTGCAGAATTTTGCTAGACAGCCACAAAGTTGTGGAAACCTTTCAGTATAAAGACATGTAAGGTGGCAGATGGGTAAGATATTATGGGTAATTCTTTTTAGATAACAGTCAGCGTATCTGATTTGATGTGTTTAATTCACCTGCAGATTGCTCATCTATCCTAGCATGATAATTCTCCCACATCTCTCCAGCTCAAAATAAGGTAGTTTTGAGGGTGGGAGCAAGGAGTGTAGTAAAATGGGCGCAGATTTGTTATGGACACAAGTACGCACCAAGATCAGTCTTACCGCCTGTCCTGCCGTATTTCAGTGCTGAGCGTAGCATGGGCTGCGGTCACACCTTCCTTTTGTTGGGCAAGCACATCATATTTTACGTGCTTTGGAATGGATGCATGTATCGGGAGATGACTGCTGATAGCCGTTCAATAATGGAGGAGGAAATTTAAAGAAGTGTCATGCACAGCATGTTCGCTCCTGCGGTGATTAACTCTTGACTAGATCTAAAAGCAAGCAGATCAGCTGGCAAATTGCAGAGCCTTTGGGGACTGGAGTGCCTGTGAAGTAAATGGCACTGAGGCAGCTGACACCATCTGAACATCTCATCTGACAATTTTTAGAAGCTGTTTGGCCCAGTTACCACTAGTGACATACTTAAATAAATTTCCAGCATGATGGTATATGCAGTGTTATAGGTATACATTATACTGTAGTAGATAATTTGATTTCACTGAAAATTAATACAAAAGTTTCTATAAAAGGGAAGTACTGCAAAATTAAATGTTTTTTAATTTTGCTTGCTAAGAGCTATTGTTCTTCTTTTTATTTTTCTGTTAAGTATGCATGCAAATCAGAGGCAACAGCTTATTCTTCATTAAGCTCCCATATGTTATTCTTGGCAGCATTCCCAAGACTATCCATCAAATTGCTTTTTGAATATACCTTTTCATAATGCTGGTGACTTTCTCCTTTATTTGATTTTTTTACTGCTATCAAGAACAGATTTCTTCCCTCATGCTACTACTAATCTGTTTTCCCCCAGTGACACTCTAAGGAGAAATGCTTGATTTTTTGCTTTATTTGTGCACAAAGGAAAGCGCTATGACAAATAATAGTATTTCCACTTGGAGAGCTTAACATGAACCCCTTTTGAGATATACTGAATGCTTTTCAGACCAATTGGCTTTCTCAAGGAGATCAGTTTTTTGAAGTATTACTCCTATTAAAGGAGGCTAGCTCATTTTTTTCTAGTGTTCCCTTTCCCTCTCCTCTTTCTCTGATTTTGCTGACAAACTCCTTCAAGGAAGGGAAGTAACACAGAGCTGGTGCTGAGGACATACTGGAGTGGATGGGTTTAGTCTATTTAAACCTTGGGTTCTGCTTTCTCCTTGTCAACACCTAATTAGCCTGTCTCTTTGCCAAACTTGGGAGAAAAAGCCTGTGTAAAAACTCAACGTTCCTTCCATTTAATTGGAGGTTGTAAAGTTCCCTTTGTGACATGAATGCTCAGGGAAGAAGTATATAACTGACATAGAAAACCTGTGGGGAAATTTAAGAAAAAAAAAAAGGTATTTTTAGGCATCATGAAGGTGCTGAGGACAGAAATAGCACTCTGAACATGTGTGTAGTTACAATATGCACATGCAGGTAATTTTTAACAAGAATGCGTCAGTATATTCCTCTGCTTTTTCAGTTCCACCATGTTGCCCACTACCTGTCCTAATGGGCTGTGTGCTGTGTTTTCTTTCCAAAGCGTACATCCGATCCAACCAGATTATGGGCTGGGGAGAAAAAGCTATCGAAATACGATCAGTGGAAACTGGACACTTGGACGGTGTGTTCATGCACAAAAGGGCACAAAGACTCAAGTTCTTATGTGAACGCAATGACAAGGTATAATTCCACCCCTGACACCACCCCCAGCTTGGCCAAGATGATAAACGTGTACTCTAACTGGGTACTTGGGTTGGGTTGACCCTGACCAGCAGCCAAACACCCACCCAGCCTCTCGCTCACTCCCCTCTCCTTTGGGATGGGGAGAAAATAGAAGGAAGGCAAAAAGACTCGTCGATCAAAATAAAGATGGTTTAATAAGGACAGCAAAAGCTGCACACGCAAGCCAGGCAAAATAAGGAATTTGTTCACAACCTCCCATCGGCAGGCGGGTGTCCAGCTGCTTCCCGAGAAGCAGCCCTTCAGCGTGCGTAACGCGTGGGAAGACAAATGTCATCACCACAACGTGTCCCCCGGCCTCTGTCTTCCACTGAGCTTTTATCGCTGAGCATGATGTTATACATTATGGGACATCCTTTTGGTCAGTTTGGGTCGGCTGTCCCAGCATTGTCCCCTCCCAGCCTCTTTCCCAGCCCCAGCCCACTGGCCTTTGGGGGGCGAGGGGGCTGGAGAGAACACCTTGATGCTGTGCAAGCGTTGTTCTAGCGGTAGCCAAAACACTGGTGTGTTAACAACACTGTTTAGACAAAAATGCAAAGCCCAGCACCACACGGGCTGTTACGAAGAACGTCAACTCCATCCCAACCCAGCTCAGCACTGCGATTGCGCTGTAAATATCAGGGACAGTGAAGGCAAATTAGAGCCACTGCTGTCCTGCCTGTGGAATTCACCAATTTCTTTTCTTCACAGGTTTTCTTTGCCTCCGTGCGGTCGGGTGGAAGCAGTCAAGTCTATTTCATGACCCTTGGCAGGACTTCTCTTCTGAGCTGGTAGAAGCGGTGGGATTTGGCGAGGAATTGCTGACATCCAGAGTCTGAGATCTTCATAACTCGGAATTATTTTCAACTGGAGTACAGACCTGCACTAATGCAGCACTCTGTGTAAATGTGTGTGCAGGCATCACTGGTGTTAGGTTTCTTTTTGTTTTTCAACTGAGGCTGCGACGCAGCTGGTGCTGTAAAGATATTGCCATCAGGTGCTAAAATGTCTTTGAGATTTGGGATCACGCTAGAAAGCTATAGGTCTTCTTTTCCCTTCAGCTCCAGGATTCCTAGGCTTTGAAGGACTCTGTTTGTTAGTGTTGAAACAGAGGGGGGAAAAAAGGAAAAAAAACCCAGACTTACCATGAACATGCTGTTGAGTGGACAGGAGGCAGGCAAGAGAAGGTGAGAAGTGGTGTAGAGAGTCAGACTGGCTGAAACAGAGGGCAGATCTAGTCTAGTAACGTTAACAATGTATTTAATTGACATTTCTTTTTTGTAATGTGACAATATGTGGACAAAGAGGAAGGTGCAGGTTTTAAGAAGTTAATATTTATAAAATGTGAAAGACACAGTGACTAGGATAACTTCTTCTTGGGGACAGGGAGGGTGGGAAGGGGCTCGGGGTGGAATTCTTCAGTTTTTTTGTTTCTGCAGTTTTATTTTGGCCTGGCCAATAACTTTAGTCATTTTCTGTGTACCAGGTATTGCCTGAAACATGTGCAGATGATAAAAAGGAAAAAAAAATAAAAAAAAAAGAAAAAAGGAAAAAAAAATTCATTTTCTATAATGATTCTGTGTTAGGCCAGAACTTGGTTATGTCACAGTATTAGCACTGCCTCAGTTAAAGGTTTAATTTTTGTTTAAACCTAGAAGTGCAACAACAGTTTTACCACAGTCTGCACTCGCAGAACTTAAAAAAAAAAAAAAAAAAAAAAAAAAAAAAAAAGGAGAAATAAAATCCAAACTACATATGTTTATTTTTTGTGCCTACCTCATTGTTTTTAATGCATAAAATAAAAGAGGTGGTTTAGTTTATACGTTTTTAGATGAAAACCATTAATGTCTAATTTAATCTTAATACCAAAACTACCAGATTGAAAGGTTTCTGACTGTTATTGCATAGCAAGTTTCAGCAGGAGGAGAGAGTGGTCCGTTGGGGCAATAATGGTAGCGGTATGGCAGTGAGACACTGATTAATGTAATTTGCTTACAAAATTTGATGAAGCAAGCATTTTTTTAAACCAGTTTCATCCTGAATAGAAGTCTGAATTTAGCCTAAACCCAGAGGTTTCACTCTTCTAACACGTGGGCTTAGTAACAGGCAGGTAAAAATAACTAGGCTAGTTCTATAAACTGTTAAATGTTGTAGGAAACATTTTGGGGCGGTGATGTTTTTCTTTTTTAAGAATGCAATGCACTAAAACTCTTTTAAGAATGTAGTTAATACTGCTTATTCATAAAAACAGCGTATACCTGTGTTTAGATGTAAGATCCCAGCTCTGGCTTTTTTTCTTTCTTTTTTTTTTTTTTTTTAAAGTCAGTTTTATTTTATGAATAAGTTCTGACATTTGTAATAAATGTCTTGAGAGTAATAATTTGTTCAATGGCTACATGTTCATTACTTGAGAAACCTTGAGTGTATAATAATCTGTTGGTGTTGTAATAATGCACAGTGTCACAATTCAGCCATTTGTTTCATCCTTTTTGTTTTCACTTCTTTTTTTGGTTTGTTTGTTTGGTTTTTTTTAATTCCTATGGTGGGGTACTTTGTTGACAGCTGCCTTAAGCTGTTCATTCAGTGAACAGGCTCCCAGTGTTTCATGGGCTTTGTCTTCTGCTGTGGTTAACTTTCCTTCATGGCATGACAGGTAGGGCTTTTTAAACACGTATTCTTCAATTCAGTCAAGCCGATGGCTCGAGTGACTGGTCACACAATCAATTAAGAGCCAAGAGCACCGAGCGTGCAAAGCTCAGACTCGACAGACCCTTCTTTTGGTGTCAAATCTGACTGCTGTAAATCCTTCAACCCCAGTCAGCGTTGCTGCTGAAGACTCTCCTTCGAACATCGTAGACGGTTGAAAAGCGAGCGGTAAATGCGTACCGCCAGCACACGTGTGTGCACACACACCCCACACCCCCCTCAAAAGAATCAAAACTCAAGAAAGCCTTACATTTGCTGGCGGAGGAGTACCTAGAACTATTTTTTTTTAATTGTATGACTTTTGGATAGCGTTGAAGGTGAAGGATGTGTTCTTTTCAGGCCCGGTGCGGTCAGCCAGAAGAATGATCAACCTTTTGTACTATAATGAACTAAAGGGGACTCGGAAACACAACGTGATGGTAGACGTGGGTGTAATCACACAGCTGCCCTGTAGTGTAGTTTGCCGAAGCTGATTCGATCGAATGTCAGTCTGCGTGATTTAAATCTTCCAGCGCTATGTGGTCAAAAATTAATCTAGTCCTTGAAAGCTGATGCTATTCACCTAGAGGAAGATGCTCCAGTACTGTAGGGATGCCCAGGTCACGGATATGTGCTGTTGAAGTTTTGAGGCTCCGGGGGGGGAATCTCCTTCCTTCGGTGGGGCTGCCCGCCTGGCAGCTTCTGCCTCCACAGAAGTGCCAACACGGCAAGGCAAAAACAGTATTACAAAACCACTACGTATACCAACATCGAACTCTTCAAACAGTGCTTTTGTAAGCAAAGAAGAAAAGAAAAGCTCCTAGGTTTAGTTTTAAGCTTTAATAAGTAATAATTTTCTGTATCTTTAAGTCAAAGTAACCCTAACTTGTATGACTGCAGTGTTTTTATTTTTTATCTTATGCACATGTTATGTTGGAGAAAATGTTTACAAAAATGGTTTTGTTACACTAATGTGCATCACATATTTATGGTTTATTTGAAAGTGATTTTTGTGGGTTTTTTAGTTTTTCATAGTAGTAGTAGTACACTTTTTGTGATTTATAACCCCAAATTCTGCTGAATATAAAGATGCTAAACAATAATACAAAATGACAAACTGCATTAAAATTACTAATCGTAGAGCTGCAAAGCAGACTGGTGACAAGTAAAACACTCAGCCTTTTTTTTGCAGTGCTATCTAACTTGTCTTCTGTGTATTATGGAAATTACTGTTTTTTCCCCGTTTTTCCTTAAATAAAGTCAAATTGACACCTATTGTATGTGGAAAGTATTTTGAGTATCTGCTGGCTGCAGAAATCAAGCTGCATGTTGCCTAGTTGCATGTATCGTAAGAACAAAAGCCTTATTGTCAAATCTCATCATTTTAGAGATTTTGACAATAAAGGCGGGCTTTTGAGGGCTTTTTTGTTGTTGCTCTTTTTTTTCCTTAAAGCCCTTTCTCCTGGTGCAGTTGTTCTTTTGAGAATTACAGTTTTCCTCTGGAAGAAAAAAAGCAAAAAACTTAGAAACTTAGTGAGCACTGGGTCATTTGGAAAGAAGAAGTTGCACAAAGGAGAGCCTGGGTGCATTGCGAACGTGCCCTCCCGCCACACTGCTTTCAGGCATGTAATTTTTGTGAGCTGGCATTACTTCTGGCCGAGAGAGTGCGATGAACAGGAGTCTCAAGCCAGATTCTCACACGGCATAAAAGCACAGCTCCAAAAAAACTCAGGCTTTCCGAGTCATAAGCCGTGAGTACTGAGCAGGTTTGATGCAAAGCTGCTCTTTATGCCCCCAGGGTTCTTGTTGGCCTTTGCCCGTGTTTTTCCACCGCGGGCTGTAAGTGGAGATAAGCAGTAGATGTTTCCTTCCGACGAGGCTGGTCTCTGCGAGAGGAGGAGGAAGTCTGCGTGCCGGGCTCCTGCCTTTCCATGCGCTTTTATCTGCAGAAGGCATGGGATGTGGTGTAAGTTGAAAAATGTTTCAGGGTTTCACTTGCTTCCTATGGACAAAGGTATCTGAAATCCTCGAGCCCCACAGCTTTTCCGCTTCTCCAAGTGTAGATACTGATGACTGAGCTTAAAAAACTAGCAGGACCGGCCAACTGCTGGCCAGGCTCCTGTCGGCTCCACTCCAGTTGCTGCTCCAGAGCTGCTGGTTTTCTTCAGTCATTCTTGACCTGTTGAAGACTTTCCTCAGTTAAACACACCAAGCACAGTCGAGCATCTTTGCTAGTCGTGAAGATGGGTATGAGCTGTTGCTCATTACAGTATGTGGTAAGTAACCGAAAGCAGCAACCCAAGGTGTGAACTTCACAGTGGGTGCTGGCAGAGGCAATAGAGAACACACAAAACGATCACACTCCTGTGAAGAAAGGCACAATTGCAGTGATTTACAGGAAGAAGGAAATAAAAAAACTGAGGCCATTGGAAACTGAGCAGCGGGTCTCATTCCTCTGTGGGACTTGTGTAGGTAGCAGTGGCAAGAGAGGCCCAAATTTGTACCTCGTGAGGGGAGGAGGGATGTACACAGGACAGAGGAGGGCAAATAGTGCAGCAAAAGAACATGTGTCTTTCAAATTTAACAACTGCAGAGAAAGAAATGATCAAACATTGAAAGGAGCACTTGAAACAATTTTTTTTACAAGGCTTTTAAATATGCAAGTTAAACATTAGTAATGAAAAGTGCAGAACATTTACCCATGAGATTGAAGTTAAAACCCTGCAAATTAGAAAAGACACAATAGGCAGCCCTTTTTGGGGGGTTGCTTTGCTGAAAGACACGTGCTAGAGCATTAGGATAGTATAGGACCTTGTATGAAAGGGGGAAAGTCTAGTTTTGTGGGCTGCCACCTTTTGTGCAGAGAGCTTGTTAATTCTTCTGCTTGTATCTATATCATGGTCTGGGATGAGGACTGTAATATCGCTAACAAGAGACTGAAGTTGGAGAAACTTCTTCAAATGCAAGAACAGAGCCTATGGTGGAGAGGGGACTCTGCACCGTGCGTTCAGCACAGGACTTTACTGTATCAAAATGGTCCAAGGCAATGAATTTGCCAATAGCAATGCAAATGCATTTCCACTTCAGTGTCCAGTGCCCTCTTACTCACCCCTAAGCTCCAGCATCTCAGCCCAAAGTTCCTTCTCTCTTCTTCCAACATGGCTAAAGAAATATCAGCACTGAGTTGTGCCATGGTGCTTGTGCAGGATTCCGTAAGCACTTGTCACGGCCAGCCTGGTTTACTTGCTGCTGGTTCTTACTTTGCCCTTAAATCCCAAGCAGTCCAGCAGGGAAGCAATCCCAGGAGCTTCACTGTGAGGTTTCTTTTGCCACAGGAGGAACGTGCTTTACGGCCAGGATTTCAGCTGCACGTGAGGGGTGTCCCTTGCTTGCCAGGCTATTTTGGTACATGTAAGGGACACAAGTGTGCGCCCAGCAGCTGTGAAAATGTGGGCTGCAGCTCTCTTCCAGTATGCGCAAATTCACTGCTGAGCTCCAGCACCCAGCTGTTGGCCTATTTCTAACCCATTAAAGACGGGAAGGCTGGTAACAACTGTCTTCTTTTGACTTAACCTCCTTTTTTAAGAGGTTTTTTAACACACTGCGGTGTTGGTGCTGCTCGGGGAGCTGTGGCAATGCAGGGTCAGGCGCCGGTATTGCTGTGTGGACTGCTGTGGAGATTACTGGTTGCGGGAATTAAAGGAGAACATCAGGTAACTGCAGTCACTTAATTTTCACTCCGTGATCCTGTGGCTCCA
Source organism: Haliaeetus albicilla (assembly GCF_947461875.1). Taxonomy (NCBI): domain Eukaryota; kingdom Metazoa; phylum Chordata; class Aves; order Accipitriformes; family Accipitridae; genus Haliaeetus; species Haliaeetus albicilla. The sequence goes on from NC_091507.1 coordinate 17,657,917, forward strand.
CGCAGCATACGTTCTGATAAAGGGTAGAAACTCTGTTCTAGAAATACTTACTCCTCCTTTTCTCTCTGGTTTATCCCACGCATGTTCTAAACAATAATAAACCAGGGAGAGAAGGAGGGAGGAAGGTGTTTCGTTGTTTAAGAAGATAAATCTCTGACTCAATAAAAGTATACCCATTCCAGCTGAGGAAATGACAGGTTTTTTTTCCTTTGTTAAATTAAAAGAGGAAATTCACTTCAACGTGTCATTCTCAGGCTCTCATGGTTCTATGGGGTGAATATGTGGCATGGGAAAGTCAGAATGATTTGTTCCAACTGCTGCACATAGCTCAAATTTTACTTGCTCTCTGTGTGAAATTTTTATTGCACAACCTCGTATTTGTCACTCAGTGTAATTTGTCCATTAAAAGGCATTGCCACACTTCCATTTTATTTTAATATTTGCATCTCCTAAGCAATTTTGCCCACGCCATGTTAGCCATGGAAAAATTGGTTTTCTGGCTGCGAAACAACTGTTGGAATGAAGGGATTGTAAAATACTGTTTGCCTCGGCTCTTGTCACGGGGAGATTACAGACAATTTTTGTTAGAGTCCCGTCGGTATAGTTGGCAAGACTCTAGTCCTACAAAGAGGCAAAGCTGAAAGACAGAACAGAGTAAATGATGTGTTTGGGAGCTTTTAGTGAGTCAGAGAGACAGTAACAAAGCAGAGGTTTTAGTTTGAGACCTTTCCCCTCAACCATTAAACCATCTTAGCCCCTTGGGCTACCAGTGTCTCCCTTGGTGTTTGATGAAGGCAACAGAGTGTAACCCACACGGTTGCTTTCCTGGGCCGGATACTTCCTAACCTTTGGTAATTAAGGCAGAAAGCCGTTAGCAAGGCTAGACCTGTGAGAAAGCAAAGCACAGAGGGAATTCACGTTTTTCTCTTCTGGTTGGCTGCAATGATTTTACCAAATTTTTCACTGGTGCTAAGCATACACATGCATGTAGATGGCATAGAGCGTGCTTACTTGCAGCAAGGAGGGGGCCTGGCTTTTGGCAACCCTGTGTCTCTACTGGTGGTGCCACGAGGCAGAAAGTGGACCTGGGTCCTCCTAGAAGAGCCTTGTCAAGAGCCTCGTCAACCCCACTGCAGGCTTAAGCATTTGTTTAACTTCAAACATAACATAGACGAAATCTAACCTCCTTTCTCCTGAGCCGCTAGTTGCGTCCTAACTTCCACCATTTAATGCTTAAGCGTAGTCCCAAACCTAAAGGCAGACTTCTAGCAATGGATCCTACCATGGTGCGGATGACACAGAGCAGCTGGCAGAGCCAGACCTGTGTGCACGTACAGAAGCTTTGTCCTAAGAACTGGCTCTCTGGGCTTCATTAAGTCCTGAGCCTACCCCAATCAAATCACAAGAAAATTTGTATGGAAATTTTCTTGATGTTTCGGTAATGAAATTAACTGAAAGATAAGAAGGGAGCACAAACTGGCATAGAATGTTAAAATGCAAAGTATGTAATTACAGACTCACAGTTGTAATGACTCTAATGGATATCAGAGACAAGTATAAAAGGAGAATAAATTATTTCAGGGCATAAAGAATCAGTTATGGGTAATTAAGCTGCAATTATCATTACTGTGCTGCTATGATAGGGTTTTTTTAAACTAATTTTTCTAAAATGGAATAATGCAAGTTAAGCATGAATTCATCTATTATCTGCCATTCAGATAAAAACATTTTTCTAGTGCTTTTCAAACTGTGCCAGTGGGACAGATCTCGGTTTTACACTAGTGAAAACACCAGGGGTTTTTATGAAGCGATTTATTTCACGTCACACAGCTGTTCAGTGGCATCGTTTAAACTCATGTTCAGTGACGTGCATAAACCCATGGCTACTGCCAATCATGTAAGCCAGCAATCGGGTTCAACAGAGTTCTTCACATGCTTAAGATGAAGTGATTTGGTAAATTGGAAATCCAGGCCTCCAATTCAGAGCAAGGATGGCACAGCTGAGAGCAGCCAACGGTGTTCTTGGTTCGATCCACAGTGCTGAGGTGGCTGAACCTGGAAATCGGCTGTTGAAAAGTTGCAGTTTACAATATTGAGACGAACGGGTTATTGATGTTGCCTTGCCTTCAGAGGCCCCTTGTAAAACGTTTCAGGTGAGCAGCTGATCCGTGAGCAGGTGTGGTGTGTGAAGGACCGGTAGTTCTGCTGGTGAAATCAGAGACCTGAGGTGGCAGCGGCACACGAACGAGGAGCTGGAAGGGCGGCGGGACGCCTTCTCTCCGTTTTAAGGTACAGAAGACTTTGCAGCTGGAGAGTAACCAGTGTACAAACTCGGACGTTAGAAGCGACAACACGAAATTCAGACAGAGGTTAACTTTGCCTATATGGCATGGTAACCCGCACCAAAGGAGCGAGGAAATGAATTCTAGGTTTGCTCCCAGCACTGTCTCTCTACGGATGACCCGAGGTAATTAGGGGTATTTGCAGAGGGATTACTCGGAGTCCCTAAAGCATGGGTGCCCTTTGGTATCCTGGCTGGCTTCCAGCTGCTGCTGCGGAAGTGTTGGGGTTCCCGGGGTGATGGGGGTGTCTCAGATACCTTGGACATCTGGAAGGGAACTGCGTGCTTGGGCTTAGGTACCTAAATCCCATCAGAGGTTTTAACGCTTTTGGCATGATGCTGAGCTCCTCAGTGCAGGGCTTGTCATCCACTGCGTGTGTTTGTGTGCTGCCTTGCGTAACTTAACCAGTTGATGCTGTAATACAAACCTTTAGAAAAAGGCCTTAAAAAAAAATGCTGAAAAATTGGAAAATACCAGGGTTTAGTTCCTAACTTAACCCAGACACCTTGTACTACTGCTCAGCATCGAAGTACATTTATAGACTTTTCTTCAAGTGCCGTACTCACTCTACAACAGATGGTCCTCATGGGAGGGGTAAGTGTTCAAAAACTCTCTTTATCTTCATTAATTAGTTTGGAGCCTTATGTATATCTTACTTGGTGTCATCCAAAGTGCTCATTTTCTCATAAATTATATCAACTTAGTATGGTTCACAAATACTAATGAACTTCTCTACATTACTGTAAAGTGAGGGAGGGTTATCATTAGAAGCTTTTTTTTTTTTTTTTTTAATTCTGTTATCCTAACTTGAAATAAGGAACAAAAGGTTGGATTTTGTCATGGAAGAGAATTTTAAAAGCAAAATGTTCATAGGTGCTGATAGGTAAACACTTTATAAATTTTATGGCATCGATTAAGTATTTCAGAGTGTACCAATTAAACAAAATACTCTGTCTCGGTCAAACTGACCTCAGACAAAATTTACCTCTCGCCTTCCTTGATCAGAGTGCCTGTATTTCACAAGACTAGCATTTTTTCCCATGGGAAGTATCAGTTAAATGGCAAATTAACTTTCTGATTAAAAAGGAAAAGATTGAGATGGAGAATGCATAGCCCCCCTGTGATATTTATATATGAAGCACTGAAGCAATGTTTTGTCCACTTGGCCAAAGTTTTCACTCGTGAGGTGCCGAATGCCTCGCTACCTGCCCCAGTTGAGAAGCTCCTCGTTGCCTTCAGGCCACGGCACACACAGCTCTCAGCTGCGGACTCGGGGACAAACAAGTGCCAGTCACACCTATTTTGGGTAGGTGCTTCCGAGTGGTGGTTTTTGTTAGAATAACTGAGATTTGGTGGCATCAACATGAGCAACAACAACTTGGAGGCTCTGCCAAGCCCGTAAGCCCTTCCTCAGGTACACTAAACACAAGCGGAGAACAAGTCCTTTGAGTTCAGCCAACTGTGTCTCCAACTCATGGAGGGAAAAGAGAGCTTGCAGTAAATGACTGTTAATTAGAGAGGAGATAAGCTGGTTGTTTCCTAAGGAAAAACATGTGCCCAGTAGAACAAGGGGAGGTTTAGACTGAAAAGGATGAAAAAGGGTGGTTGGGCTATGCTATAAAACCAGTGTCTACAACGGGGCCCTGATTTCTGGTGCCTGTTTCTCAAGCCTGTCTTTGGAAGATGATTTATTCACTGCCTTTAAACACGTGTCTTCTGCCTGAAAGTGCAAGGTGCATACCTTGATCCATCTTTTGTGAAGACAGTGCAAAATAGATTTTTCCACAAATTCCACTTGGGGGCTTTTAAAGAGCAATTCATTGCATCACTGATGACATGGGAGGTGGGCACAACCCCTCACGCCGCCGCAGCGTGCGGGCAAAAGGAGGAGATCCCCTTGTGCTCCCTGTTGCACATGTGCGTGTGCCTACAAATCAGAGTGTTAATGAGCACTGTTGTTCACATTTCCGCAGAGAATGTCTCACAATTGTGTTGCTTAACTGAGATTGATCTGATATATTGATCCCCTGGGATCAGTTTGCAGCCGAGATTCATTGCAGCAGAATATTCGTTCCTAAAAGACCAGTCAGAACGGAGGGTCTAGAGAGTGACTAACAGTTAAAACATTCCCTTTTATGGGTTTCTCCCAGTCAGAAATATTGTCTGGAAGTGAAATCTGCAAATCTGGATTCTGCAGGAACTTGGATGGAGTGTAAACCAGAAGACATCTGGAAATCTCTGCTCCTCTCAAGTCAACCGCACTCCAGGTACCTCAGGACAATGAAAGTTAATTCAGGTGAACTGTGAGGAAACGGGCAGTGGAGAGAGCTGCCTTCTACTGGTGGAAGGCGGTGAACTCCATCTTCTGCTCTCCGATTTTTACTCACCCAGTGACCACAGTACAGCCAGACATTGCACCGCAGCTACTTCCAAACCTGTCCGTGAGTTCCTGCGCACACCAAGGCAAGGGAGCGGACGGCCCCCCCAAACATCCCTGTGCCTGGGACCTGCTGATTTCTGCTCCTGCAGGACAGATGACCCTCCTTCACCAGACCCTTTGGAGCCATTGCTGATGGGGGGGCTGGCCAGAGTGACACCAGCAAACCCACCCAGGCCTTTGCTGGCCCTCTTCATGGAAGGTGGTGACGTGTTCTTAGACCCCGTGGGTTTTGGGGGTCTCCGTAGGTGGGACCGCCAGAGTGGGTGGCCTAGGCTGGGGCGAGGGATCTGCTTTTGCTACTCAGCGCCCCGGGGACCCCGAGGACCGGCTGTAGTGAGTTGTTCCCCCTGGCAGCTCTGCCGCAGAGAGTAGGAAGAAGAGTGAGAGGTCACGAAAATGAACAAAGTGAAGTTGTTGATCTGGTTTTGCCCCACTTCTATAAATAGAACCAACCCTTTCGGTTTCGGTTTTATTTCTAGACATAGAGAGCATTATGTTCTCATTCCCATTGCTGAGATGGCTAAAATGGCTCCTGGGTCTTCTTCCCATTCCTTTGCAATAATGGCACCCGGTGGAAGAAGACGTGATTTCCCAGTGTCTGGGAGATGTTTGCGTGGCGAGGCCAAGTACACAAGAGCTCAAGTTCGTCTCTCAACACCCCTGGGAGAGGGTGCGGAGAGGCCAGGGACTGCACGCCAGCGGAGCTGGGGGTGGATGCTGCCCACAGATGTGGTCCACAGCTGGAGGATGCAGAGGCTGGGGAGGCTTTACACCAGGTCCTGCACCCTGGGGCTTGCCAAGCTGGGTGCCACCAGCTGGGGGAAGCTCCCTGCAGCAGATCCCACGGCTCGGTGAGACCTCTTGTTTTGGATCATCCCACACCTGGCTGCATCTGCAGCTTTCTTCCCTCTGGCAACCGTGCCTTTAGGGCCTGCAGGACTCGTTAACTTCTCAGAAGTTTGAGGGGCTTGTGTTTTTGCAGCAGCTGTAAATTCAGTCTTATTTGGAGAAGTGTTATTAGTCCCACTCCCTCCTCCTTTTCTCTGCTCCTTTTTTTCTGCTGCCTGTCCTTCCTTCCTTTCTATGTAGCTATCATGCTTCTGTTGCTGCCCAAAGCAATGTTTGTCTTGCAGTGTAATAGGTTGAAGCAACACACAGGAGATTGTTTCATTGGATTCAGCTATTGCTACTTCTAGCAAAGAGGCGACTGCATGATACTGGGATTGCTTTTCTGCACTGCAGTGTGTAACTGTGCATGTATCCCAGTGCAAACTGTCCCAAGATGGGGAGATGCTCTAGGTTTTAATCAAACAGCTTTGGGCTAATATGGAAATTTGTGCCAGTAATAGAGCATTTGCACGAAAGGATGAAGCTGCAGAAGAGGTTTTGAACAGGCCAAATCCAAATCTTGCTTCTAAATTGGCCATCTGTTTGCAAAATGTATATCAGCAAATGCTGTATTTTCACGTACGTGACTTGGTTTCAAGTTGACTGTGGTAACTGAGGCTTGACTAATGAAGTTTTGTAATAGTCGTCTTCACTACTTACTCTGGAAAGCGTTGTCTGTGCCGACATTTCTCAAACACCAAATGCAAAGGCCTAGAAGTTCCTTTTGGATTTGAAATATGGTGCTATTAAGCAAGCCCATTTTGCAAGTTCTAATCTCACTCCAGGAAACACCATTCTTGTGAAGAGGTGACCACCAGCAAAGTGCATCCAGTTTCCTTCCAGTAAGATCTCAGCCGAGTTTGTATCTCTCAGCACGGATGCTGAGTGCTTGCTGGCACACAGGGTAGGTTCTCGTGGGAGTTTTGTGCAATGAGAATAGATTGGGAGATGCTCAAAGATGAGAAGTTTGCAGAGGCAGTGCCAGTAAATATTTTGGGGAGGTTGTAATGGGTCAGAGATAAAAGACCAAAGTGTGCCTTTGTCAAATGAGTAACACCGATGCTGTGCATGTAAATACTTGAAATCATGATGCACAAATTCTGCTTCCTGCAGCATCTTGACCACTCTGCATGTTGCAAATATTTCACATTCTTTTTTTTACTTTTTTTTGATGAGCACATTAAGATAGCCAACTTCGAGCCACAGTCTAGAGAGGTCCACATCTCGCGTAAAGAAGGTTTCATTGCTTACTGTGAGATAGAGTTTTCATACAGGCCATGGAGACTTGAGACTTGCTTGGGGCTGGTGGTTTTGTTATCAGTGTGTGTGGTGTTTGTAGCATGCAGGTACGAAGAGGCTGTGAATCTCATCTTGGAAAGTTTTAATGATGACTGTATTTATTCTCAGATTCATAAGATTTTAACATTTAAGCCTATTCTCAAAAGGCCTCCAAGAAAAACAGATTTCATTTACCCACAGTCAAAAAGCAGTTCAATTAATTCTAGCACCTAGGATTTCTGTTACGCTTTTCCTAAAGTAGGGAGGCTTTTCCTGGAAGGACCTTTGAGGTCACAGCTATACTGCTGCTTTGATGATTAGTTCAGGTAAATTCTGACTAACGGATAGCAGGGAACAATCCTTTTCCAGTAGAAATACAGTACATTTTAAATGTACAGTCTTAGCCCCTTTGATGGAATGTAGTCATCTCCTTACTATATATTTTTAAGACGTATTGTGGCAGGAAATTTCAAGAGAGCGAGCTGTTAACCGTGCAAACTCACTTGTGGCTCCTTGTTATTTTCCCTTTCATACTTCTCTGAGGTTGGTGGGACAACACTGCCTGCAGAAGCAGGTGGGGATCAGCCTCTAAAAGGAACATTGGGTAAGACTGGAGACATCTTAATTTCTCCTTTAGATTCTTCTTTCTGTCCCTTCAAAAAAAACCCCAAACCACCAAAACCCCCAAAGTTTTTGTCTAAGTGCTATCATTTACATGTGTTAGGGACCCATTTAGGTGTCTGCATCTGTTAAGAGATTAAAATTCTCACCACTACACTTTAAAGCTTCAGCCTACTTCAGCTGAGTTATGATTAGAGTGTCAGATCCATCCAGTTTGGAAAGGCATGGTGCCTAATTTTGCTGAGGAGAGCAGGCGAGCTCTTGACGTATTGACTCGATGTGCTGTTCACAGCGTACTACAGCACCCAAATGCTGGCTAACCCTTTCTGCTTTCAGCAGAATGCATTGGTAGTTGGATTTCTTCATGATTTGAAACAGATGGTTTGTAGCCCATTTTGCTATCATTTACCAGAGGGGTCCCCCTGAGCCACAACGAACTTGTATTCTGTTCCCTGCTAAGTCTCTGATCTCCAGGTGTAGTAACTAGCATGTCTGTTATTTCTCAAGTGCTGTAAAAATGCGAGTGTATGATTTCACAAGTTAATATTAAAATAGCACGAGTGTAAATGTCAGTAGCTTTTCACATAGATACATTGCACTTTTTATATTGCTTTACTTTTTTTTTTTATATTGCTTTTTTATTGCAGAAAAACACCCGATATTAAGCTTACTTATGATATTTAAAAGATACCGTAGGGAAATTAAAATGCTGCCGAAAAAAAACGCGTCTAGAGACCTAGACTCTTCCTCACTGAGAGAATATGTCCGAATTGTTTAGGCTGCACACCAAGAGCTGGTGAGACTCGAGCAAACCCGTTCGGTCATGGTTGACTGAGGTTTCCCCCTTTGGCTGGTGCAGTGCTGAGACAGGGTTAAATTTTGTCAGTCCCCAGGTTTAAGGTTGTTTAGGCCAAATGTCTCAGTTTGGGTCATCTCTATTTAACCTTTTTGCATAAGATTATGTGAGTCTGTGGGCGGATTAATGGACTTATTTTCCTCCTCAAGTCTGTGCTGGTGTGTTGAAATTTTAAACTGATGGACCAAAACATATTTGTTTCATCACTGTTGGGAATTATTTTTAAGAAGTGATGTATTTGAGACATAGTTAAAAAAAGTATGGCATCCTTGAAGTGAACAGTGTGTGATATGTGAAAGGAGAGGAGGGAACAAGCAGCTAAAAACAGAGCTAATTAAATTAGCAGTGTAAGTGCCATTGTGCACAGACAGATGGGTACCAGCTGTCTTTTTGGTAGATACTAAGATATACTATAAGAACCGAGGAAGAAGAATGTACTTTAACTGAACACTGCTAACCTTGTAGAATAAAAAAGATCTGTAAAAACCTTCATGAAATCTAGATTTATTTTTTTTTCCTGAAATAAGTAGGGCCATATTTGGTGTAAATGTATGTTTTTCTTTAATATTCAAATGGGAAAATATTTCAAGTTGTTTCAGTCTGTAGTGCACCTGAAAAACCTCTGGATACATGATAAAATGATTATTTATTGTGTATCACAGAATGGGAAGGGAACTGCTATTTTTGGAGCTTCTTTTTGTTGAAATGTTGATTAAATTTTTCACAAAAAGAAAACTGGCAGCGGACCAAAAAAGTACAAGACCACCCATTAGAAAACATTAATTTTGTATCACATATTCAAACTCAACAAATTGGAGAGAAGAGTCCATTAAAAAAACTCCAAAGAAATGGAAGAAGAGTGAAGAGCCAGTTCTGAAAGGAGAGGTAAGTGAAATACCAATGTGACAAATCGCACTGTGTGTCCACTCCTGCAGCTGCCTTCCCTGCTGTACTGGCATTCATAACACAGATTTGGATGGATGCACGGCCACTGATTCAATATTCATAACCTTACCAGCAGGAATCATTATAGAACAGTGTATTTCTTCAACTCCAGCTGCTGGAAGGAAATGTCATATAGGAAACTCAGTGTATAATTTTTGTAAAAAAACCCAACATTCTGCCTTGATACCTTGTTGTGTTAAGCAGGTCATGCTACCACCCAGCGTAGCTAACAAGAGCTCTGGGTCATGTTTAGGGCGATATTGATGTGCCTGCCATTCACATTAACCTCCGTGTCGTGGCTCTCCGTACTTTTGTGTGGAGGGCAGTGATGACTGAGGCCATCAAAAGGAAACACTTCCCACATCCAACAAAATTGGAGAAATGCAGCTTGGAAGCATGCCACAATGTGGAACAAATTCCTTGTCATACTTGATAGGAGAAAAAACATGCAGGTAATGTTAGTTGTAACAGATGTCCTGCAGAATGTCATAATTAGTAATTTGAGCCAGGATTCCCACACTCCTGTATCCTAGGGAATGCAGAAAGATTTGAAAACAGACAGCAGCAGGCCACATTAAACTTTAAGACACGAGTGATTAGAATGGCCATTTGGCTTGGTATCTTCCAGGACGTATTTCCAGAAGAGAATTCTAATTGTTCTCGGGTGCTTTCCTCTCATCTCGTTCCCCAGCATTGCTGACTTGCTCCAGTTGAAAACTGGACCAGTTCAACCAGGGTGAACTTTTTGTTGTCAAGTGAACAGTAAACTTATCAAAGTTGTAAAGAGGAAGCAAGTTGAAGCCTCTCGATGTGTGGCAATTCTTCCGGAACAGGGCAGGCGACACGCAATCTGGGATGGCCCCCGGGGACAACAGATCAATGAATACTTGCACGAAGATGTTGCCTAAGTAAACACGGTCACAAGGGTCTTATTTCACAAGCGTGTCTTCCTATTACTGGAGTAGTAATAAGATGCTTTTTGTACAGTGAACTCTGGGTACCTTACGGCTACCTCGCTCACCTAGAAAACCCGAGATCTACAACTTCATGAGCCAGAGTGCAAAGCATTAGGTTTGGCATCAAAGGGATGCAAGGGCTGAATTGTTTTCAAACATGAGGTTGCTCTTGGGGGTGTATCTACATTTCCAGCTGCTTATTTGTGCTGGAGCTCCATATGGTTGCGTGAGTAGTGCCCGTACGGTACATTTTGTTCTGCAATCAGTGTCCATAGGTTTCATTTCACTATGTCCTGCATGAACACAGATTGCCAGTAAGTGTTGTGTGTTCTGGTCAGCTGTCCCATCAAGCGTTGCTCCACTGCCATCCTGGATGTTTTCAGGAAACCTGTGCATGTTCTGCACAGTGCCCTAGAAAGCACAGGACATCTTGGGCCCACCAGTGTCATTCCTGCAACTCCACCGGTCCTGCATATGGGTGCCTTTTTCAAATTCTGCCTCTTTGCATGGAGAAAGCCTTGATGTACTTCATGGTCTTTGCAGTCAGGCGTATAAATGGGGGACTGGCAATTAGCTGAATCTGAAGGTAATGAGAAAGATGGAAGCAATCAGCTAGTCCTATCTCTGGAGATGGGTCAACCAAAAGCAGGCACAGAGGTGCAGTGCTGGGAGTCGGAGGGATGGGATGGCAGGGAAAGACCTCCATTACATCAAAAGCCACTTGCCTTGGGCTTTGGGAAGAGCTTTCTGCAATGGCCTGCCAAAGTGAGAACGCCTGCACGTAGACTTTGCTCTTTGCAAATTTGCTGTCTGTTGTTTGCTAACTCACTTGGTAGCTGATGATGATACGTGACAGGAGAATATGCAATGCCACCATAACATGCCTTTGCCCAGCACTAAGCCGAAGTGGCAAATGGGAAGTTGTTCGTGACGAGGGATGGCTGGACTTCTGGGCCTGCATGGTCCTGGATTCAGCCAATAGGAAGAGAATAAAGGGCAGAACAGAAAATATTGTTACAGAACTTTTAAAGTTCATATTACGCATACGTGTGGTTCTGGCTGTCCTACCTTAAGTGGGGTATAAAATTACAAAATGTACACACATGGGCAGCAAGAATGACAGAGGACCTGGAACTGCATCCCCTACAGCAAGGTTAGCTACTTGATAATGCAGAGAATAGTTGGCAGTTGGAGGATACAGTCAGGGCTAGAGGCTAGAGGTATTCCAGATTCCTGGAAGCCAGGTGGTGTTGGGCTCAATCTTTTCTGGAGGCTCTGAAAGACCTTAATTGCTGGTTGCCAGAAAGTAGAAGGGGGAAAAGTCACACTACGTGTGCCATGTTCTTATGTCTCCTTAAACATTGGCTGCAGGTTACTGTCAGGGCCAGATATGGGGCTACATGGACTTTTGGTCTGACCTACTGTGACTGCTCTGATGTTCTCATGGTTTCAGATATGCCAGCTGTCACGGATATTTCTCTGTGATGTTGCAAGCCCTGATACCTGACTGTTGGATTGCCTCTGAAGGGTCACAGGGTCTTTAGAAGATCTAAAGGTCTTTTCCACTACTTTGTTTATTAAGAAGATTTTCCCCATACAAATATATGTTGCTTTTTCTCCTAATGTCCCAAAGGTCCAGAACACCTTTTGTTCTTGGCTTACAAAGCCTTTTGCTAGCAAAAGCGTAAACTATTTTCTGAATAAGCTGCAGTGGGTACATAGGTGTATATATGCACACAATGAAGCATGCATTGGCAGGACAGAAAAGTAAAGAGAGGGTCTTGTGATCAAGGCTGAACATTGCTGAGAAACATCTTCATATCATGAGAGCTGCTGGCTGTGATGTGGGCAGCTTTCATGAATGAACCAGGTATGTGGCTGAGGCCTCTCTGCAGTGGTGCAAAGGTGGAGAATGATCCAGTTGAATTCCTTACAGTAACAACAGTCTCTCTGCATTTGTACCACTCTGCGCACGGTCCATCTTCTGTGTCCTGGCCCTACTTCTGCTCATGACCTACCTTTTACTGTGGCTGTATCAGCAGGTAAGTTACGTCTGTACAAAATAAAGCTTCTTTTAATAGCAAAGGATAATAAAGTCCCCCATCTAAATACGTGATCTGGTTACAGCAGCCTGGGCACGACTGATACGGGCGCTGGGAGGACAGAGGTCTGCAGAGAGGTGAGGGTTTTGGAGGAGAACAGGTTAAGAGATGGACAAGAACATGCATCAGAGGCACAGCAGAACTTTGCTCCAGGTGCAGATGAATTTACATCCACTTTGCTGCAGGTAAACTTGTCCCCTGTCTAGGAAGATCTGTTTCTGAAAGGGGCTTGATAATGTGCATGAAATGCTACAGGGTTTGCAAACCCTGCATTTTGTTTATTGAACATGAAACAGCTGAACCTGAAGCAACTTGAATCTACCCATGACAAATCCTGAGTCAGGCATAAGCCCTGCTGAAAGCACAGACTCTTTAGTTCATTATTCCTCCTGTGCACCAACTTCCGATGAAAACCACTCTTACAAAAACATCAAAGTTGGCACAGTAACAGAATCCTTTCCTCAAGGTGCTGTTTCTTCATCTTCTCAGAAAGCGCAGCCTCAAGGAACAGTTCTGCCAGGCACTTTTCTTCATTACAACATTATAAGGTTTTGAAACGCTCATTTAAGTAGAGTGTTAACACCGGGGGCTGCTTACATTGTTAAGAAAGTACTGCATATCTCCCTTTGGCAGAATGCAGTGCCAGAAAATTTCAGTCCTTCTCCTCTGTTCCACCAAGACTTCAGAAATAATTTGATGATTTGAGGATATACTAGAAAAATCATTCTCTTCTATTATAGCAGTGATTCTGGAAAGTGAAGAAGTAAATTTATCCTAAAACAAAGAGACAAGTGGTCTGAGCAAGCTCTGGAGAGTGGCATCCTAGGTCTGATGGCTCTGTGAATGCCTAGCTGCAGGGGCCCCGCAAGATGCTGTCAACCTCTAATAAACATGGTATCACCAGCAAACTCATTAATGGATTTTTGAACTAAAATGACACAGCTTTGCTCCTACTGAATTTTTTAATGTTGTAGAACCACACAAAGTAAATACCTTTTAATGTAGGTGTCGCGTTCTCGCTATACATGTAAGCTTCACTAAAATGCTATTAGTGGTGTTATTACTAAGTAAACTTTTTCTGGCTGGTGTTTTGCTGTAACATAGTTTTGAGTTTCCACAAACATTTGCCAGTTTACACTAAGCAGTTTTGGCCAGATTACTCTGCTGTCCCCTGGCGAGCACAGCCAGCATCCTGTAGCTGTTCCTCATTGCATGGGGCAATGAAAAAACCAGACAGCAGAGCAGGAACAGAAACCCTGCAGGGCTTTCATTTCTACCCTTCTTTTGGGGACTTTTGCAATTGGAATACAACCCTTTCCTCTCAGCAGGTGGCAGCCTCTATAATTCTCCATGTATGGATACGTGTATGTCTCTAATTTTTTTTTCTTTGTCTCAATCTACATACTGAAAGAGAGTTTCTAATGAGTCTAAAAATTACCATTGGAGTGCCAAGGAGTATGTCCCTTCTTACTTATCTCCAGGATTTCCCTTAGCTATTTTAAAATCCAGCAAAAGATCCTGGGACTTCTGCATGGGACATGCAATTACAACCCCCTCATCTCAGGCCAGTTTCATAAACATGTCGTGAAACAGGCAGCAGCTCTGAACCACTGAGGAGCAGCAAGATACCCTATTGCTGAGGGCCGTGTCCTTGCTGCGCAGAGCTGGCCAGTTGCAACTTCAAGGGAGCCAACGATGGTTAAAGGTTCCAAACAGTGCTGCCATACCATGATGGTATTAAATGGTTAAATTCAGTTCCCCATTTTTTCTTTTGTTCCCGTAACTATGGTATGAAGCCAAGGGCCGTATCAATTATTCATACATCCTGCCGAAACCACTCTCCCCGGCAAGCCTATGCACAAGAGCTTGTACGTAAATCAAAACAGTAACTTGTAAAGGTCCTGAGATCTTTCAGCTTTCCGTGAAGACAAGGGGAATGGCTCAGCCCTTATGAGAATCATCAGATTTTATGAGCTGTCCTTAAAGTAAGTGCAGGGCTCTTCTGGGTCCCCAGTGAAATAAATGCCCCAAATAACAGATCCTGGAAGCTACAGCCAGAAGGGCCAACAGGGATATCAGTTTTGTTGGGAAGGGAGCTTTCAATCCAGGGGTGTTCAGAAGGCAAACCCCACCACTTTCTTGCAATCTTTCACTAAAGTTAACCAAATTTTCCTGTAAATGGTAAACCCTCATGTTGGGTTCTCCCTACTTCCAATTAACTAAGTCCAAATAAACACTCTTCCAGCTTGTGATTAAGGAAAATTTGCATAGCAAACCAATATTGTTGATAAAAATCCCTTCTTTTTCTTTTCAAAATAGAATTGATAGCAATGATTTAAACAAATAACATTAAATATTGTCTTGACTTCCCATCACGTGTAAAATCCTCCCCAAATCTTTAAAAACCAGTTGCTGAAATGATGAGTTCCCTTTTCAGCTGGTACAGAACATCATGTGCTGGAGAAGGGCTTAGCTCAGTGCATTTGGAGGCTGAAATCCTCCTGAGATTAGTTTTGCTGCCCTGTGTGTATTTGCACTCCTGTTACGTGGTCAGCCAGTATGAATATAACGGAACTTTCCAAGCTCAGCTGACGGTAACTGTTTTTATTAAACTGAATGTGTTCATTAACCTGAATGAATGGTACAAAATTTTACTTTCTTCAGTGCTTCACAGTGTATATGCACCAACCGAAGAGGTAAATAGAAGATGAGAAAGACTAAGCCTATCTCATCTTTACTGCAAGCAAATGTGATCTTGCAGCATCACTTTAGGTTGCTTTAGGAGGGCAACGGTGATGTTGATATTGACACTTTTTCTTCTGAACTGACTTGATTTCTCCTAATTTCTGTTTTCAAATACACTGATTTTTTCCCCCCATTGAGAAGCAGTATCTGTTGCATCTATTTATTTGTTATTCATTTATTTGTAACGCCCTCTTCCATTATGTCACTGAGCCAGAACAAGTCTACCTTGTCTTATTTTTTTTCTCAAGCAGCTCCTGACACCAGCCAGAATTGCTGACCATTGTGACACTAAACACAGGACAAGAACTGAGGAAGAATGCTAAGTACAACTGAAACTTTGGTGTCTTTATTTCTATACCATATGCACTTTCATATGTTTTGCAGTGTGTCCTCCACCTCAGCCCCCCACAACTCCTGTGATAATGAATTACACATCAAGGAAGTGGCGTAGGAAAGAAATACCTTGGGTAACTGTATCCACTAAGTGTATTTCATACTCCTGCTTCTTAAAACAAGTGCGTGAAATATACTTGTGTGTCAGAAGGATAGTAAAACTAAGCTAAATGAGAAGATTTACTGCCTGCATTAAATAAATGACTTCATCTTCTTGGTGAGATAATGATTTCATTCAGGAACATGTAATAAAAATGAACGGTTAATATTACCCTCCCAGTACACCTACAGTAATATATGATCCATACCAGCTCAATTTTTCCCTAATCATAAGACATATATTTGTCACTGTTTTTCATAGCTATGAAGTTACTTTTTATCAATTAAATTTAAGTTCAGCTAACAAAAAGGCAATTGTGAACAAAAATCTTTGTCATCTGTTTTTCTCTTTGCTTCTGGAACTCCCTGTTTGCTGTGTTGGCTGCTGAAGCCAAGCACCATAACTGATTTAGACATCTTATGTTGTCCCTGTTGTTCTGCCTCATGTAACTCTATATGACTTCATGCTCCTCAGCTGGGCACAGTTCCTCCCCTTGTCTACTGTTACCGTGGGCTTTTTGTAATTACTGCTGTGTTTTTAAATCCCTCTACACTTTTCACGTGCAAGGCCTGAGAGCACATTATGTTGCTTCATATATAAAAAGACTGGTCCTGATTGCAAGCAAAGACTGTGATTTTGGAAGTGGAGGGGAAAAAAAAGGCTACTCAGCAGTCTCAGGTTTGCTTTTTTCTAGCGTGTCTGAGCGCCCCGACTGACTCACCACCTGCGGTCTGAGAAGATGCCACAGCTGTGGGAAATGATGGCTCGCTCTTCTTGGCATCGTTAGCTCCCAGTCAGCCCCACTGGTCAGCCCTGACACGGTGGGTGACCATTTCGGTGCTACAGCTTTGCCTAGAGCCCTGCACTGAGGCATGGTAGATAATGTGTGCTGTAGGCTTACTCCATCCAAGCAGTAGGGATGGCTGGTAGCTTGGGGAAGTCCTCAAGCTGAGCTGCAAGTTGTGGTCCACTGGCCTTGTCAGTCATCATCTGCAGATCTGCAAAGAAGACACATGTATCTGTGCTTGTATTTCAGCAGTGACCTTATGGATTTCCCTTGCAGCGTGTTAATTACCAACATCTGAGGCTTTACACTAGTGAAGCCACTGTTTGACACACCATGACCAAGATTCAGCGTATCGGTACATAATTTTATCCATGGGATAAGGAAGGGCAGTAAGAGGGTTTTTTTCACTTTCAGTGTAATTTTAGAGAGGTATTTGGATGTGGTGATGGTGAGATTGTCACTGTTTAGCAATTTAGATTACTCTCTCCAGTTCAGTGTATAGGGACAGACATAGCACTTTACCTCTACAGCTGTCAACAAACTCAGCTTTGCAGCAATCCTCCTTCACTGCTTGTCCGCATCACATCATATGTCATGTAGACTGTGCCCAAGGATGGTTTTCTCCCTTAAATAAAAAGCCAGAAAATCCCACTTTTTTTAGAAATCATTTCTTTATTTCACCGGTCTATGGCTGCGTGTCTGTGCACTGACAATTAAATCTTCTGCTAGCAGTCTGTGTGCAGCACTAGTGAGCAAGATAAAGACCTTCCAGTGTTCCAGGCAGGTATTGCAAACATGGGTGTGATGTTTACATCACGGATGACCAACGCGGGGAGAGTCCCCTTGGGCAACCCAAACTCCATTTGTGGTGAGGTTCTTTTTGTTGCTTGAAGTGCTTCTTGGCCTCATTGCTGCTGGCTCTGGGCCTTTCTGGCCACTACTTTGTCCCTTGCGGCATATTGACTTCTACAACGAGGGTCTCCTCCTCCCTGCCCCTTCCAGCTCTTGACATGGTAGTTATTCTTCACAGCCTGCCTGGGTTTTTTTTGCAGGGAAAGGGTCTATGGAAATCCCAGGAGCCCATAGTGGGGAGGCAATCTGTAAGCTAGCTGTCACTGCTCTGGCCAAACAAGCGCTCCCTCATGACAAAGTCTATGTCTCTTGGCCCATCTCCCCCTGTTTCTCCCAGTCAGTCATATACAACTGGTGTATGACAGCACTTATTCCTCTGGATAAGCATGCAAATTCCTGTATTCTTGGCATCTGTTGTGCATTGGGCTAATTGCTCTGTTTAGTCTTTCTCTTTCTGTCCCATCTATTTGGTGATTCTCAGAGTTGGATAGCTTCTTTTCTTCCCTCTCCATTTCTGTGCTCCCCAAGAGCCCATCTGGGAACTGTGCACAAGGACATTATAAATCATTAAAACCAGATTTGCCCATATCAATAAGCCTGAGAACATGTGTTGGTGCAATAGTTGTGGTTTACTTTGCATCTGCTTGCCAGTCAGCTTTCAACATTCAATATTTCTTAATGCCTCGCCACCTTATTCCTATGTGAACCAGAGAAATTTTCTCCTATTTTTAATTACGTGAAGCTGGGTCAGCCAAACCGAATAACAGAATAAGTAGCCAAGTCCATGGGAGTGCAGTTCATGGATGCCAAACATCATCAGCCACAGAGCCGCTTGGATGAGTTCCTCCAGGACAGACAGCAGAACCTGGGAGTCTCTAGAAAAAGCTGGCACCTTAACTGTCCCTTATAGAAATGGTCTTATCCCCCTTCCATGATGCCTGAATTTCCATTTCCCCTTCCATGGCCTAGCGATAAAGAACAGACACACCTTGCTTGTGGAGGCCTTTTCAAAGCCTCTGTTGCAAGGAACCGCCAGAACGCTAAATAATACTTGAGATTTTGGTTATTTTATTGGGATGTCCTAGGAGAGCAAAATCCACCCAAATGTGACCAGGCAGCTGCGTGTACCCCTGGTGTGGGAAACAGAGATTTAGCAAGATGAGCAATGAGTGAGACATATGGAGAATAGACTGGTCTTCAAGTTAGGAATTTCACAGCTATGCTCCAGCATCTTGAGCTGTATAAATGAATCATCAGCACAGCGAAACCACAGAATGACACCAGCTTCCCTAAAAGAGTGTCTCTCTATATATATAGCTGCTAGACTTGCATATTTCTGTTTATAAATACTCAGTAATAACTGACCACAAAGCGACATGGCCTTCTCAGCAGACAGCTCCTTAAAAAAATATTTGTTCTATCTTTCTTTTCTTCCTGAGTTATTTTAAACCAGACTTTTGCACCTCCAGATATACTATTTTAACTTAAGGTCCTGGTACTGGTGCATGTGATCAGAACATTTTCTGGGTAAAAAAGACAGCCAGGACAGAGCTTTTCTGAAGAAAGCTGATTAAAAGTATTGATCCTTGTTAGGTGTATCTGAGACCTTTAGGCTATGTGGGAACTGCACCGCTGTTCTGTGGTTATTTGGTTTTAGTTTAGTTTTCTAAGGCAGGACAGCATATGTTACTGCACTATAAACTCACTCTGAAGCCTTTAGCCTGCTTCATCTATATTTTCCAAGGGGCTGTGTTTTCCAAGAACCCGGATTTGTAAAAGTGTGATGAAAATTGGTCACTGGTGGTGTGTACAGATGGGAAACCCAAAGCATTGCCTTGTGGAGGGAAGGTCGGGCAGAGCCCCATCCTTACACGTGCTGATGGGCAACGACGAGTTGACCAGTTAGCATCGGCGTAGTTGCGAGCGAGCCCAAGGACGTGCTGTACCTGGCCTAGAAAAAAAACTCCTGGGTGAGGTGGGAGCAGAGGACACGAATTGGGGAGAAGGAAAGGGCTGGAGTGTGGTGGGGAAAGGCCATGAGGGGAGAGCTGACGGGGCTGCAGTGGAAGCGGGGTGTGGGTGTTAATTAAGGGCTTAGGGCTCAGATCTCCAGAAAAGCAAGTGATGCTAGTTCTGCCGCTCATTGAACAGCTTGCAGTCGCGTGGCTTTACTCAGTGAATGCAAGGAACGCGTTTGCAGCAGTTGGTAGGTACGATCTTTTCAAAGACGTCAAACCTAATTTCCTGCAGTTTTGCTCTCCTTGAGTCTGGTAAACGTCTGGGTTATTTGCTGGGAACTTGTCTGGCTCTTGTGACTGGGGTTACCAGTAGAGACTCCCACCTCTATTGCGTAAGTCAGTCATATAGTAATAGCCTGAACTTAGACTTAATCTAACACGGGTCACCCAATCCAACAGCCCTTCTGCCTAGTTGCCATACAGTGAACTGGAAAAGGCAGGACTGAAATAATTTTATAATTCGTGAGGTCAGATTCTCAGAATGAAGTGCGGCGGCTCCAGAAGACCAGTGGTTTCATAGCCCAAATGTGGGAGTTTAGCATCAGTAGAGATGAGAACATATAGTTCTCATAGAACGTATAGTTCTTTTCGCTGAGAAGATGGAGCACCACAGGCAATAACTAACTTTAGTTGCATTATCAGCTTTTCATCTTCACAGATAACAGAACTGCTTAAGGAAAACCAGGCAGCCATGCATGGGGCTGATTGATAGCTTGCCGTGACTGTGTTGATCAGGATATAGAAACTGTAAAGACCATTACAGATTGAAATATGGGGCTTCCTGATTTATTTTTTTTATTATTTACTGAAGTTGTAATGTAGTGGATTTTGCCTGCTCAAAAGAATATGTGCAACCCCAGCATATGACACAACTCCAAAGATTGCAGTATATAATAGATATCATCATCTATATGTTTCTTTCCATAGTAGATGGCAGCATGGTCTCAAAACCTGCTAATTTTTCATCTCAAAGAATATTCTGGGGTCTCTAGTATAACTGATATTAGTTAAAGAAAAAGTTCATGAATTATGTCAGGGTGAAATAAGACCCTTACATGCTTACTGCAATAAACAGCTATGTTGGTTTTATTACTCAGTCATTATTTGATTAGTAGGAGCACCATAAAGCCTGAGCCTTAGGCTAAGACCCCAGTGCTCCAGACCAGGGCTGCTCAGCTGAGGTTTACGAAGTCTGGGGAGGGGAAGGTATTTTACTGAGCTCTGCCAACAGAGACCCGTGTGCTGACCCCAGTGGTGGCAGGTCAGTCGGACACCGCACGCTGCCTTCCCGGGCGAGCAATGGGCCAGCGCAGGACAGCTGCTCTCTGAGGGATCAAGAGGCTGTAAGAAATGCAGGGTTGCCTGCAGGAGCCATCACATGTCAGGACAAGGCACAGGAAAAATTGGCTTGTGGGCCGGTTCCAGACTGAAGCCCGCCACTAGATTGCCCTCTTCTAAACAGGTGGAAGCCAACACTGCCACAATTCATAACCCATTTCTTACCCCTTTTGCTCATGAGCCCGGATGCCATAATCTGCTTATATCTGTTAATTCTTAATACTCCACTGCAAAGACAGCCTTAATGTGAGCTGTGACGCTAAGATGGATGTTATGGAAGGAAAG
The DNA here is from genome assembly GCF_947461875.1 of Haliaeetus albicilla. Lineage (NCBI taxonomy): Eukaryota > Metazoa > Chordata > Aves > Accipitriformes > Accipitridae > Haliaeetus > Haliaeetus albicilla. Next base: position 17,678,863 of record NC_091507.1, read on the forward strand.
GGGAATCAACCCATTTGTGATTCACAAGCCATCTGGGAAATCACAAAAGATTTATGTTGTCCATGCAGAACTTGCTAAACCACATTATGTGAAGATTGCAATTATTTAGCTGCTGACTGTGCTGCAGGACACCTTTCGTTGCCCATGAGAATTTTTTATTTGAGGTAGAGCGTGAAATAGTCATGTGAAGATGCGAGTGCATGCAAACTACCGTTCGTCAGAAAAAGGGAAATTTAGTCATATATTTAGCAGTCATTTCCCCTTTTTTGGGAAATCCAAATACATATTTTCTCTCTCTCTGTGTCTCCGTTTCTCTCATCCTCACTCTACGGAAGGAAAGAAAGTTGGTTCTAAAATGTCATTTGGTTCTGACACAAATCTGATTGGGCAATGAGAGATTTCCGCTGTGTGTTGAGCTACCCTATATAAGGTCCTCACTAGCAATTTTCAGTGTTATCTTTTCATGAGAAGATAATGGCTGAAAGACTGCAGAAGCACAGGTAAGTGAATCTGATGAAAAGTTGGCAATTTAAACTTCCCCTAAACCCTCAGATTGTGTAGGGCTTATGGAGATTGCTAGATACTAAAGCAAAGGGACTGGAAAGTGCTGAACAAAATAACCAAGTATTTTCATCAGGCAAAGGATCTAATGAGAAAGAAACTTCCCTGTTACAGGGTATTACGTGTGAGCCCTGGGGCTTATTAATGCCACAGACTAAGCCATTGGCACCTAGTCCAGATGTAGCCGAGACGGGCTACAGCTCCATGCAAATGTCCTGGAAAACCTTTCAGATCTAGCGGTAGGGGAGACCAGCTGCGGTTAGGAAACAGTATTATTGAGCAAGAGGTTGGCTTTGTGGTGTTGTAGAGATGACAATAAGCTGGAAATAGTTTATTATAGTCAAACTATCAGATGTCAGATAAATATAGCTACTAGAACAGGGAGAAATTTGAATCAAAACCACATTATAAATATGAGCGTGATGGGATACACAGAAGATGCCTGAAGGTGAGTACTTATGAATACGATGGTGTTAGATTGGTAGAAATATGTTTTTCTTTTGGATACAATTTGAAGTAGTTGTCCAATCATTTAATAGTCAGCCTATGGGACAATCATGGTATTAGGCTAAGTTAAATGCATGCAATTTACATTTCTGTATATAAAATGGAAATAGTATGTATCATGTGCATACATGTATTGCACATAAATACCTTACATAGAGCATAAAGCAGTGCCTATATATAGCATGTTTTATGTATTTTTGCCTGCAGTACAGTGAGAAAACACATAATGAATCAACGGAGTAGCAGCCGCTGAAACCTTGTGCAAACCAGAAAGCATTTGGTGATGTACGCAGAAGCTGCCTTGCCCATGCCAGGTCAATACAGATGACAGTTAATGAATGACTGGCAGTGGATAGTTTTGTTTTCCCTTAGCGTCACTGTATCTCATTTTTAGTACAACTTGCTCGGGGTTTTCCTCATCTCTTTTTAGCACAGATGGTAATAGTGTCCACGCTGAAAACTCACTTGCGCACCAACTGCGAGATGGGTGTGCATGCCCTGGGAATCAAAGTTTTTTGTCCCAAGAGAAACATTTGTTGGAGACTTTGAAAGCCTGGCTCTGGTTATAGCAGGGAGTTTGCCTGCAGCCTGATCTATTCTAGCTGGCCTACTGTGGTAGCCACAGTGGATATGATAAAGTGACACAGGATTTAATGAGGTCCACGCAACCTGAAGTGACTGCTTAAGACAGCCGAAGTCTGTTTTGCTGCATCTTTGCTCCTGTGTTCACCCAAGCCACTACACTACAGCTGACTGGAAGCGGCTGAGCCGTGCCTCAGTCACATCTTATTGCAAAATAAGCAGAGCTAGATTTTTCCGCCTGTAGCTGTTGCACTGAAAAGCCGTGGGGACAGCAGCATCTTGTGGTATGTTGTTTGCATCTCCTGTGGAGTGGAAGGAAAGGGACAGAAGTGATGCGTTTGTGCCAAGCCAGATGCTCTTGTTCCGCAAGTCAGCCCCCATAAAATAGGGAGGAAAAAGCCTTTCTGCTCACTAAGGGCGAACCAGAGCTCACCAGGTCCTGAGTGAGGAAAAAAGCAGTTAACTCTTAAGTTAACTTTGAGTATTTTCATCATATCTTCTGTCTTGTAATAAACTTCCCTGTAGATTTCAAGACACTTTCTCTCGATCTTCTCCTTCCCATTTCCTCTGGGAAAAAATGCGTGGGCTCTTCTTTGTCCTGGTGACGTGCACAGCGAGCGCCTCGGCTTTCAGACTCCAGCAAGGCAAAAGCACAGGTAAAAGCATGCTTTTCTTTTTTTCCTTCTGTCTCCCTCTCCCTTATTTTTAATGTGCCTGGCTGACAGTAATGTAAAAATATCTCTGATTTATATAGAAAACTGCCCAGATCACACCGTGTTTTTCAAACACTACTATGAACTGCATGGAGAACCTGTGGTTCTGAAATGCCCTTCCCCCAGATACAAACATTTGGATATTTCTGCCTTGACCCCTAATATCACATGGTATAAAAATGGTTCAAAACCCATGATATCAGGAAGAGATGAAGATCCAAGAGTCTGGGCAAAAGGAGATGCACTCTGGTTTTTACCAGCAATGCTAGAAGACTCAGGAGTATATATCTGCACCAGAAGGTGGGTATTTAAAAGAAAATCCAGTTCACTAACAAGTTGACTATGTCTAAAATACATTAGCTTGATTCTAAACTCCTGTTGTGTTCAGAGCATGTCTGGATAAGATAATTTCTTTATTAGAGAAAAAAATGCGGAAAGTCAGAACTCCTAAATGTATTGTGTGTCTCCTATAGATACATATACGGAAATCTGGATAAATCGTGACACAGTATTGCCACTCTGGCTACGATCTCACGAGGAACATGAGAGCGAGCATTTGTTCTAGCTTATTTATGAGCCAGGCAGGTCTGTGGCAAGCAGGGACATGCTGCAGGCACGGGATTCTGCAGAACGCAACCCTCCTGTTACAGCTCCAGAGAAGCAAATAGCCTTGCTTGCACTCCAGACTGCTTTACGAAGCATATACCAAGGCTCTGGAGTGCCTTCCTTCTTCCCTCTTCCTTATCCCTGGTGTTTACTTTTCTTCTGCTTCGCATTTTAAACAAGACTTTGATTGCCTTGGTTTTGCTGGAAGACCTGTCATGAGACCTGATGTGTATTTACTAGGCTGGGACCAGACTTGTGATACTGCAGTGGGTTGAGACCTGACCATGTTTTTCTGAGTATCTGACAAGTTTCAAAAGAGGTACCAGGGTCTGGATTTGTGGGGAAATGAGGAAAGCCAAAACGCCTGTCACCATTAGAGCCTGAACTCCAGAAGGTGTCCCAGCTCCTTGTCCCCTGCCAGCTCCTCCTTCCAGTCATCCTCCCAGTAGACCCCTGGCAACTGGCACCTTGCTCTGGGGTCTATAGTGGAAAACATATCCATACATCCCTGGACCTGCCTGTGTAGAGCGCAGTTTCCTTGCTGGCAAGGCACACCTTGTGAGTGACGTGTGTCAGCAGTAGAAGAGGTGGACAGGCAGAACTCAAGTCAATAAATCATGCTCAGCGTATTGGGCCGGCATTTCCGCGTGTCTCAGCAGCAGTTGCAGTGGTGGGGCAGAAGAGAAGACTTTGCTAGTGAGGCCAGAATAACAAAAAGTGGCAAATATTGTCCTAGAGCAGAGAGTAGTTCCCTGAGACCCTGAAGGCTGTTTTTTTAATCTCCTTTCTGGACTATTCTGCCTCAGTTCCTCAACCTATAACACTGCGACAGTGTTATTGACAGCTATAGTAAAATACTGTGAAATCTGCCTGAAAAAGATATGCAAGAGCTGAGTGCATAGCTTCGTCACTAACATTATTACAGGATTGATAAAGTACAAACAAATTGTATTTCCTTTGCAAATCATCCCACAGGGAAGCCACCAGATTTTTTTCAACACTCTGTAAAATGAGGGTAGAAGCAAATTATCACAGATCTCTGCTTCTGCTGAGCAAATATTTTGGATTTAGGGATCTGACCTGTAGGTGACAGGCAGTCACAGTGCCCTAGCAGTAGTGTGAGCTCTTCAGGAGGTTGCAGCCCGGACCCCCTGGCTTTGCTGGTCCCCACAGGGGTCAGGATCAGGCACTGCCCTGGGTGAAGGCATCTCCGAGACAGGCTTTCAGAGGTCGGAAAAGACACAGTTTAAGCACCTATATCCCCCAGTTTGGTCCTCCTTGGGACTGGAAGCGATTGTCACTTGGGGCCAGAAAGTTAAAATTCGTTAAAGATTGCAAAACTTGCAAAGCAGGAATGCCTTCTTTTCTGTGCAAAGTAATATGTACTCACAGAAGTGCCTACTTGTTGTTCAACAGTAACTGCAGATGTGTCTTTATATGTGCTTTAAGTTTTTTATTTCATCGTTAGGTCCCAACCATTAGGGTTTTCACAGTCAAGACCTCTTTCAAGGAAATGACGGAGGGTTCATGACACATCTGCTACTGTTCAGGTGAACATGTTCCCTCTCCTTGCAAAATTAAAATCATGCCGTAGCCTAAGGGTGCGCAGCAAACTTGGTGTACAAAACCGAAAAGACTGGAGCTCCGAGGCAGACATGTGTCAGCATGTTTAGATTGTGCCAAAAAAACAGTACCAGTGATTTTCCAGCATCCCTCCTGCTCTGATCTCAGTCTTGGCCTCTTAGAAACTGCCAAGGAGGGAAACAGAGCCAGGAGGAAACCAAGGGTGTCACCGGAGTTCCCCTTGTCACTGGTGGGTGCTCACCTCTCCCCGCTCTGTCCGTAGGAACTCCTCCTACTGCGCCGAGGTCTCCATCCACCTCACGGTCGTGGAGAAGACAGCTGCTCGGGACATCGCCTATCTCCAGGTCCTCTTCACTTTCACCTCTGGAAAGATCGTTTGCCCTGACCTGTGGGATTTTACACCAAATGGGACAAGCCTGGAGCTCAAGTGGTACAAGGTAGAACTTTCACCTCCTTTTTGGGCAAAGCCTAATCCCAACCTGTTTGTGAAGGCACATATATCTCCACTTTCTGTTTCTCCTGACCATCATGTTGCTAAAGGCACGAGAACAGCATAATATACTGGGAATTTGGGGGCAGATGTATATATTTTAGGAAAGGTTCTCTGGGGTGGACTCAGCACAGGGTGAAGGGCCCCATGTGTTATATGCTCTCACAGGCAGTGTAACTATTTTTAAGGTTAGATTACCTAGCCTGACTCCAGGGTTTGCCACTTCAGATTAGGTCCTTCTCTTCAGTTCTGTGCTTCTTTTTATGGCCCCTCTACTGAATCCCATAAAGTAGGACCGCCCAGTGATGCTTCCACCGCATGAGCTGTTCAGATGGGGGTAGCATTCATTAATCAACTGGAATACAGCATTTGGAAATACTAGATTCATCACACAATGCTTACAGTGTTCTCTTGCCTGTCCGTGGCTTTTCAAATAGGCAAGCCTGGTTTTGCCTGTAAGGTCAAATATTCTTCACTTGATCATCCTTAGCTGTATAATCTCGCACTGGACAGCGCGGGATTCTTCTTTTATTTTCATAATACCTTGTTTCAGCTTTTATTTACACTCTCACTATGATCATGTGCTCTGCCTCCTGCAGCTATCCTTCTTACCATAGGATGCAGTGCCTATGTTGTGATTGGTACCATATCAGCAAAATGTCTCTGCTCAGGATTCCCTTCAGAAGCAGGCTATTACCCACTTAGATAAGTAAAAGGCTGCCTTCCCACCCCAATATGGTTCTTGTTACAACCATCAGAAAGAGCTAGCCTGCCTTCATGGAGAAGGAACTTCATTGCTCCTAGCAGGGCTCCAACCTGTGTGTGAACAGAGCCTTAGCGATACAGAGCAGGAATTTATCACAGTTTATGAGATCATGTAGGGTAGGTAATATTTCTGTGAAAACCTGCATGATCACTAGTATCTGTCTTTGAAGAATGCCTTAGAATATTACTCTTACGAGGCCATGTATGGAAAGTAATAGTGTTGTGAAAACCTTCATGGTTACTAAGATGGTTTTAGTCTTGGAAGAATGTCTTAGATGATTACTCTTGAAAGGACTCAGGAAAGAGCCTGTTATATTTTCTTCCATCTTAAAATATGTACTTTATTGAAAAGCTGTACACACACACTGTAGATAGATAGATTAAAATAGCAATTCTTCACACTTCATATCGTGCCTCTGTCCTGGTTTCAGCTGGGATAGAGTTAACTGTCTTCCTAGTAGCTGGTACAGTGCCATGTTTTGAGTTCAGTATGTGAAGAATGTTGATAACACTGATGTTTTCAGTTGTTGCTCAGTAGTGTTTAGATTAGAGTCAAGGATTTTTCAGCTTCTCATGCCCAGCCAGGGCACCTGACCCAAACTGGCCGACAGTGTATTCCATACCATGTGATGTCCCATCTAGTTTAGGAACTGGGAAGTGGGGGGCACGGATTTTCGCCGCTTGGGGACTGGCTGGGTGTCGGTCGGCGGGTGGTGAGCAATTGCCCTGCGCATCATTTGTACATTTCAATCCTTTTATTACTACTGTTGTCATTTTATTAGTGTTATCATTATCATTATTAGTTTCTTCTTTTCTGTTCTATTAAACCGTTCTTATCTCAACCCAGGAGTTTTACTTCTTTTCCTGATTTTCTCCCCCATCCCACCGGATGCGGGGGGAGTGAATGAGTGGCTGCGTGGTGCTTAGTTGCTGGCTGGGGTTAAACCACGACAGCCTCAGAGCATTTTAGAGACAGATACACATTTGAAGAACTTGCCCTTTGGTGGGAAAGTGGAACTGCTCAGATTTCCCAGTGATAAGTGAACTTTTAACAACAGAGACACAGGGATAAGTACTTTTGTCTGGAAGTTACACGGGGTGTAACTACACGTATCTGAGCCATAACACCAGCTGCTGTCCTTTCTCCAGGATGCTCTGCCTTTGGAAGATGACCATGAAAAATTCCTAATTCTGAAAGGTTCGACTTATCTGACCATGACTTCTGTACTACCAACAGACGCTGGCTATTACACCTGCAAGATGCCATTTCCATTCGAAGGTGTAACGCATGAAATCACCAGAACAATTCGGCTGGAGACCGTTGGTAAATATTGACCCCTTAAAACATTACAGCACTTAAGGAAAATCTCTTTTTTTAACACAACTCTGGGGACGAACTCCTGCTCGGCCTCGCAGCCCTGCCAAGACAAGTGGGACACCGTGGGTGCTTGCTTTGGCACCGATGAGTTTCCCACAGCCCCTGGCAGGGTTTCCTCCGGCTGGGCACTGGTGTCCACTGGTGGAAGTGGCTTTGGAAATGTGAACACCTCGCTGGCATAGGAGTGTAATTGTGGGTCCCCTGCAGAGCCATTCTCCGGTTAAGTTTGTGGCTTTTCTGTTTTTTTGCAAGTGTGAAATGGGTGTGCAAGGATCTCGGCACTCACTGTGCATAAAAAGAGCCGTGCTTAGTGCCTAATGTTGCTGTTGCTTCCCCAAAACCCTCGCTCGCCTGCCGTGAATGCCTCACGGTGCAGCTTTCAGGACGGAGATGTCAGCTTGATCCTATCCATCTCCACAAACACAGGCCTCGGGGCTTGAAATTGGAATTCCTCTCTTTGCCAGTGGGTTTAATAATCAAATGCTTTCCTGGGACATGAAAGATGTTGAGCAAAGTGGCACGTTTCTGTCCATAGTTGTTCTGGAGCAATGCCCAAATTTTCTATTGTGCTAGCACTGACTCTCTGTTCTCTTTCTCTCTCCAGAACAAGAAAAGAGAATTACCCCAATAATTGTGTATCCAACACAAAAGACGACATCAGCTGCTCTCGGTAAGGCCCAACATTCTTTTTGGAAACATCTAACCAGGCAAAAATGAGAGCAGGTCCTCTTATGGTGTAATTTGTTGGCATAAATTGTTGTAGTTCTTTTGATCTCAATTATATTAGCTGAGGGTCAGTGCTGGAGTAGTTTTTGCATCTTACTGTCTACAACTAGATGCTGTCTTCCACGTAGGAGAAGCTGTAGAAATGCAGTAGATTTTAGTCACTAACAAAGCAAGAAAAGCATGTTTGTACCCTTAGATCAGCTGCTCAGAGTCCCCCTTCCCTAAGAACTATTCGTTTTCAGTATTCCCTCAAACTGGTCTAGGTTATCTGGTGGTTTTGAATGAGCCATCTAGATCTTTTGGGAGGAGACATTTTTTCACTGCTTTTTACTGTTTGAACTAGACAGTTGTTGTTAGTTAGAAAGTACCTTGACAGGATCTCTGTTTGTCTTTGAAGATTATATTATGACAATAAAATTCTGCTGCACTTCCTCTTAGAAAATGCCAGGTGTATTTTACACTAAGCTTTTTAAACGTGGATACTATACACACAGCTGTGTCCTATGGTGTCTTAGTTTTCCCTGCCACTTTTCCTTCCATCAGCATAGGACTACCAAGTCTTTTTTTTTTCCCTGTCTAGCTCCATGGAGTGTTTTATATCCCTTTTATCACCATCTGCACAGACATAGTAATAAAGCTGTATGCATTATTGAGCCCTGCATTTTCCATATAATATAGATACACACCAGTCTGAAGGCTCTTTATCCCTAGCTCTGAGTTACAGTAATTATAGCAAAATTTCTGAATTTTTGCACAATCACTTTATCTCTGGAGGTCCCACCTTGAGCCGAATGCCCTTGCCCAAAGCACCTCTGAGTGGAGCTACACTGCTGGTTAAGCTCCAGAGTGGTAAATCACACCATGCCCTTTGGGCTGCAGTACGTCAGAAGGAGCAAGGCCACAAGAACACAGCTTTGCCTCCTGAGGAATGTGTCTAGTGCAAGAGTTGCTAACTGTTGCAATGGGAAAATAATTTGGTTAGCAGCGGGAAGGACTGCCAAACTGAAGGGTCTTGCTGCCAAGGAGTAGGGGATCAAAAACGATCTGGGACTTCAGTTTTGGATGCAGTGGTGCTTGACGTGTGTGGGAACGTGATCTTCCACTGGAGATGTTGGTTTTCACCAAGGGAAAGAGTAGTTCTTCACATGTATCCAAATGGATTTTTAATCTTTCTTTTACTAACAGGCTCCAGGATGACTCTCTCATGCAAAGTGTTTGTTGGACTGAGCAGCCACGTCAATACCGATGTGGAATGGCTAGCAAATGACACTGCCGTCGATGTGGTTTACAAGCAAAGCAGAATTACAGAGGGAGAACGACAGTAAGTCTGGCTGAAAGTGTTTCCTTGTGCTTGTTGGGTTAGCCTGCAGTGTTACAGGGGCTCTCAGTGCAGCTGAATGCCAGGTAATGAAAGGGGATATGGACAGATCTGAAGTAAAGGTGAGAGCTGAAAAAAAAACCAGGCAGGCAAGCAAAAAAAACCCCAAATCCAACCCAGGAAGGGTGAAATAAATTCTTTATCTCTGGTGTTTATTCATGGTATACTGCGAATGAGCCAACTTTGAGGCTTAAACTTGAAGCACACTTTCATGAGCAGCTGAGCTGATGTGAGAGCTGACTGCAGTGGAAAACAGCGGGGCTTGATCCTTCCCAGTGCTTCTCTTACCTCTCTCCTTGCCCCATGCCAGTGGAATGGCACCATCCTCTCCCTGACATTCATGAGGTTCTCTGAACACACTGAGACAACAGAAAACTATCCAGTGGTTTGGGTTTGTTGTTTGTTTTTTTTTTAAAAAAATACCATTGTTTTCCCCCTTAGGCTTGTTTTTTTCCACATTAGTGAGTTAAACTGACTCACAGAGACGCCCAGTGAGCGCTAGAGCTGGCGCCAGGGAAGCATTTGGCGGGGGCGATGCTGGTGGGAGCGAGAAGCAGGATGTTCCGCATCCTCTTGCCCTGATCCGTTGTCTCTCCCAGTCTTACGGAGCCTTCTCTCAGCTGCCTCATAGCTGTATGCCTCAAGGCTTTTCCCGCTAGGAAAGGTGGGAAAAAGATCTGCTTTCTGTACCTGTGACATGTCACCTGAGCAGCACTAACTCACTACGTTCAGGCATGCTTCTAGTGCTTCGCAGGTGTGAGGTAAACCTACTGACTGAAATCTCGTCATTGAGGTCCAAGTCGGCGTGTTTTATCTCTCATTTAATGAAGCTGAGAGTGTCCACAAAGATCATCACCCTCACCTGGGTCACGGTGGCTCTGCCTGTACTGGTGGACAGAGCCGGGAAGTTGCTGGGCTCTGGGATGCCATTGCCTCTGCTGTTAATGGTTAAACTGGTCACTTAGCAGCTAGCACCTTCCCAAAGAGCTCCTGGCTATCAATTAGGATTTAGTATGGGGCAGGCACCAATCCCCACAGAGTTTGGGGATGTGACATCCCTATTTTGAGGGACAAGAGTGTTTAACAGTTGTGGATGTGAGCCGGTTTGGGCCATTTGTGGCCATCAGTGCCAGGTAGCAACCTGGCCATATTTGGTTTATTGCACAGCTGCAGCCAGAGGTACATGGTAACTCAGCTGTATGCACAAGCCCTTCTGTGTTTTCACGTTCCCCACAGCATGATTGAGACCATTAATTTATAATGTTGTTTACATGGATAAGTGACAGCGCGTTAACCCTGTGGTCAGGAGCCATAAAATGTACGGTGGCTATAGTCTCTGCAGGCTTTAGAGTAGAGCAGCATGTGTACTTTCTTACTTGGACTTTAAAAATTATTTTTATTATTACTATCATAATTACTGTTATATATTATTATACAATTGCACAAGGACAGGGACCATGCCAGCTAGGGCTCACGCAGAGCCCACGGTGTGTGGGACACCCCAGTTCTGCTGGAAGCCCTCAGAATGGCAGCAAGGCAAAACAGGCCAAATGCCACCAGGAAAACAAATTCCCTGTAGAAATCTCTGGCAAAGCACCCACCGCTGTGTTGCTGCCTTCCTGCAGTACAGTCCCGGGAGGAGGGCACAGAGAATTCCGCTGCCGCAGCGCATAGCAGACTCATGAGCAGATCATTAAAGAGCAGCTGGACAACTTCTCCAGCAATGACTAAAAGATGTCAAGAGACAATGTGACTGCAGCTAGAAAACCACTTTTAAATAGTTGGACTGATGAAACAATTAGATAGATTGATATTAGCTGGAAACTTCCTAGACAGTTTCTTGTCTTGAGCTCTTGGCTTTGGGCAGATGATAGACAGTTTGCTGAGTGAGCATTTGCAGGGTTATGTTCTTCATATGTCCTCTTCCAGCTGATAGTAAGAATGAATCTTAGAAATTAATAGGTGGTCAGAGAGAAGGAATTCGGTCCTTCCACAATGCTGTGTAGAGAGCTCAAAGATATACAGAATTCTGCTTGCCTTTCTTCCCTCCTTTTTCTTTATTTTTGCAAGACCAATCTAGATGTTTTTTTCCTGGAAGATTCAAGAAGTGCAGGATGGGTACTGACTTCTGAGACTCAAATAGTTGGCACAACTGGGCTGGAAGTTGGCACAAGCGGGCAAAAGTGGGCGAAAGCGGGCGAAAGCAGGCAAAAGCTGGAAGATGCAGGTGTCCTCTAATGCTGAGGGGCTAGTTCAGAAATGAGCAAATATCCAATGTATTTTCTTGCAACATGCTGTTAGAATGAACACATCAAATAGAGAAAAGCCAGCTTATAATAGGATTTAACATTAATTTTTTCTTTCAGAGAAATTGTAGAAAATGGTGAAAACTTCATTGAAGTGCCACTGATTTTTCATTCTGTTGAAGAAGTGGATTTTTACACAGACTTTACGTGTCTGGCACAGAACAGATATGGCTACCAAGTACTGCCAACAAGGGTCAAGCAGGAAGGTAACTAGTTTGACTGCTTATTTGGGATAATTGTTATCATTATTCTAATGCTAAATTATCATCCCAGCCTTTTATACTGTCAAAGGTAGTATTGGGATGAATTATTGCCTGGGGAAAAACTGGTTGCCTCTTTCACCTGTAGACTTTGGAATAGCGTGTTCACAAATACACTTTCTGTGGGTCAGTCACTGACATTTTCTGCAGGGATAGGGATCTGTGCTGGTATATCTGTTCATTGGATACGGCTCCAATTTAGATACACGTTGTGAAATCATGGCTCCAGTGAGACTACTGGCAAACTCCCATTGGGTGCAGCAGGGCCAGATCTCCTCCAGTCCCTCAACAAGTAGTGAAAAAAAAAAAGAAGACAATAGCAGAATAAAGATCAGAGTGTTCCTTCTCCTCATGCACAGACTGCCACCAAAATAACAAGAAGTGTAAATTACGATGGGTGTTGTTATTTTGGCTCCTAGTGATGGGAAGAGAAGCCCTAAGCTCAGTGCAATTAATGTTGCAGTGTGATAGACCATTGGCCAAGAACCAGCTGTAAAAACAATGTGAAGCGATGCTAATTGTTTCTTTGCATGATGTTGATGAATCACCAAAGCTTGCTCACACTGTCTTAGAAAGGCATATGAACATTTGCAGTCTTCATTATGAGTTATAACTCATGACTCACTCCAGCATCCTATGATGAGGGATTTGTACTCGTTTGCTAGATGATGTGCTGCCCTTGTCTTCCGTGAGCTACACAGGTATTACTACAGGGGAGGCAATCCGTGGACCGATATAGGCTGGAATAATCCAAAATGGTCTGGGCAGACACTGGTCTTGGAAATTAGCTGTATTTGGGGAAAAAGCTCAGAGTCTTGGCTTGATCATTAGCAATTTATGGGCTGCTCTGTATGAGAAAATTATTCACAGAGCTTGAGGGTGGACTAGCTGTTTTGTACTCCCTCTCCACATGGTGCTTTTATTTCCTGCTTGGAGTGTCTCTGCTCCCACCAAATTAAGACAGAAAGCACATAGTCACTCTGAGCCAGGGTTGGGAAGAGCCATGTGTGTGCAAAAAGATGGAACTTTAAATTCTTAACCTCTATTGTTTTCCAGTTCTTTCTCCCCTCTTCGTAAACCCATTTCCCAGAACGCTCAATCAATAGGCCTCTTCCTTTCACAGGTGATCAACCCTGCTGGAAGGTTAACTTGCAGACATCCTTTTTATTGTCATTTCTCCTCTTCCTCCTTGAACTTAGAGAACTATCTTCCTGGGAGGTTTTTTTGAAAATGTTTCATTTCTTTACTTTTCCAGCTGTCGGCTTGTCCTGGTACGCTGCAATGATTCCCGTTGCATTGGCCTGCGTGATCATGGGAGGGATATGCATACACAAGTGCTGGAAGCGGAGAGCTGATAAAGGATACACAATAGCAAAGGTTTAAAATCTGCTTTATTTTCCAACCGCCAACAGAACAAAAAATCATCCTGGCTATCTTTCACGTGAGACACAGAGAGACATTTCAGACCAGACACACTGCTTTCCCAACAGATGGATATGTATCGGCTATTTTCCTCTTCTCCAAGTCTTCTACGATCTGATGAAGTTATAAATTTAAATTTGCATTTTTATGCTGCCTAGATGCAGGAAACCTGCTTCTATTCTTTTGCAGCTAGGGTGCAATCTGTAGCATGTTGGAACACAGAATACCAGGAACATGCCCTGGATATGGGAAGGGTAGGGAAAGGAAGGTGCTCTCCCCTGTCGTAATTCCAATAGTCTCATTGTTTAAAAAAAAAAAAGGAAAAGAAAACCCCTAAAATCTAAAAATCAGAAGCTAAGAAAGGTTGCTACAGAAGGACTATTCCACACGAGAGTGAAAATGCAGTTTTCTTATGCATCCAAACCCATTTTATTTTACTTCAGTCTAAAAAGAGCCATTTTTTTCCCTCTTCCAGAGCCAAATACAGTTGTCATGGCAACTGTATATGTACGACCTTCTCCACAGAAAATCTAAATTTTTTCACCATTTGGATTACTCTTTGCTTAAATAGACTGTCTCAGAATATCAGTCGCCAAGAGATAACTACAACAGCATAAGAGATAATTGTACACTGGAGAATTCAGTTCTGTTTTATCTACCAATATCTCATAGCTAGAGATTCATAGGCAGCTGTAATATGTTGTTATCTTTGCCAAGAAAAGAATGTGGAGGGATGTTTTAGTGTTTTGAGAGTCATTTGACTAATACAAAGTTTTATTCCTGGAAGTGATTTGACAGATTACCAGTAATAATGTACAGTCTTGCCCTTCTGTGCTTCTAACTCTTTCATGACTGGCCTGATTCTCCTCTCTGAAATGAGTATAAAAGTCTGCCATAGATTCCCATAACGAATGAGTCTGCACCAGTCTAAAGCTGGTGCAGCTTCAGGAACCTTGTGTCCTTTATACTGAAGTATGCAAATCGATTACTCATGATGCAAAATGCTGCCCATAAAGCTAACTGGATTCCAGTCTTGACATAAATCAGAAGGGAGCAATAAATAATCAATGACCATGTTGTGTTTCGAGGATCAGAATGAGTAGAATGATTTTGTTACTTCCTCTTCCGAGAGATAACACTTATGATAGCCGAGAAATAGTTCCATCGTGTATAATATGTATTAACTTCATCTGTATGGGAGGGGAAGAGATCCAGCCTTAAGGTCTAGATTTTTACAGACCCATAACTGACACATAACTCTCACAGACACTGAAGATAAAGATTTTTGTTCAGGTGAATCAGCCCAGAGTTTTTTCAAACTCTGTAGGATAAAAAATAATCAGCAAAAATGTTGGCTCCGAAGAAACAAATTGTAAAGTAAGAATGTTAGAACTGCACGTGGTCCCACAAACTGGGGAAATGAACAATTCGCATCCATCTGGGAGAGGCCGTAACCTAATTCCTTTCCACCACCACTTATAGATGGTTCTGAGTTTAGCCCAATAAATATCTGGAAGGATTTTAAAGACTAGGATGTGACTTGAATTGAGAAACTCTTCAATCTATTAGCAAGAACCTTCACATTTTATGAGATTTAAGCCAAAGTCTCCCTTTAAGTATTCTGAATGTTCGCTGTGAAGATGCAGGCACAGGGATTAGATTTCTGACAGTCTGGGTCAATGGCAACCAAAGAAGACCACAGGACTTACTGTTTCCAAGTGCAGCATGTTAAAGTTGATGATAAAGAATACATATGTTTTATGGGCAGATGGGAAAAAGGTGGCTGCAAGCGTCCACTTGGATATCTGTTCTTTGAAGGAAGAAAACTATAGATGAACTGACCATTGCTGGAAGGAACATAAAAGTTTTAGGTACATCAGGAATGCTCATTTTTATCAAGCAATTCTAGTCTGTAGCGAGAGAACAAATTAGGTTTGCCAATAAGTGTAACCTTTCAAAATATGATTTGTTCTTCCTATCCATCTGTATCCTCCAAAAGTAGTGTGATAACACATCTGGCTGTAGGCGCGGGGCTGGATTTCACTAAGTAGTGGAAAAAGAAGCAGAACTTTTGGTATATGGAGTGTCGGTGCCATAAAAAAGTTAAATACCTCAGATCCTCCTCCAAACTAGAGAAGGAGAAAGAAATGTAAATGTGAGATAAAAATTAGGCATACAGAGAACTGATGTTACATACTCAGTGGTGTCTTGAATGCAAGGGGAATGTAAAGAAACAAAAGTTTATCTTTTATGAAGTGCTGTTTGCTTCTCTGACTACTGGTACAGTAATATTCTGAAGGCTTTCCTCATAGGTAGACTTGTTCAAGTGAACTAGATAGTGTAAATGTTTTACAGGTAGACTTGAACAAGTGACCGACATAATGTAAATATTTTACATTGATTTGTATTGTTATAAACAGGGGTAACACGGTCTATGTTGGTTTTGAAAATGTTATGTGAAAAAAGGCAGAAAAAAAAAAAAGCAAACCAAAGTGCTGGTGCGTGAGTTGGGTGGGAAGGGAGATGTGAGATGGCTCTTTGGGGGTAGCAGCTCTTTCCCGGAGAGGTGTGATTTTTCCAGTGCTCTGCTTCAGAGGGGCTCGTCCCCTGGGGGCACAGTGACCCCCGCTCTGTCTTCAGCCACTTCTGCTCTCACCCTGTGGCTGAGCCTGGTCACACCAAAGGGGGACCAAATCCTGATGGGCCAAGCTCCTTTCTTGACTGCCACCACGTTCATGGCTGTCCTTGCTCTGCAGTCCCCCGGGCTCACTCTGGGCAGGTGGTGCTGGGTGAACTTTGCCTACCAGCTGTTGAAGTATCGTGTTCTCCCACTGACTTCTCTGGGGAAACTTCTGGAACTGTAGGTGAACACGGATTGTCGCTGTGGGGATGTGAATTTAGTGTGTGCTCCCCAGGCGGGGAGATCTGTCTTATTCAGCTTCCCAAAAGCAACAATTTTGTCCCCTCCTTTTTTTCAGTCAAAATTAGAGAACTCCAGTTGTCACTGTACTTGAGGTAGGTCCATCCCAGGGAGTTCAGAGTCATTAGCTTCAATGTACTTTGAGGAGAAAATGTCCTGAATCTCAAGGCAAACTGAGACTGAGGACTTGTACTGGTTTATAATCAGGCCTGAAAAGAAATACAGTATCAGGGATTCAGGGCTCTGCACCACAGTGTTTCTCTTCAGAAAAATTAATCATAGAATCATAGAATCGTTTAGGTTGGAAAAGACCTTTAAGATCATCGAGTCCAACTGTCAACCCAACACCACCGTGCCCACTAAACCATGCCCTGAAGTGCCACATGTACGTGTTTTTTGAACACCTTCAGGGATGGTGACTCCACCACTTCCCTGGGCAGCCTGTTCCAACGCCTGACAACCTTTTCAGTAAAGAATTTTTTTCTAATATCCAATCTAATGATGTAAGGAGGACAAGGCCACCTCATTCCTGGGACTGTGTGGGTTTACAGTATTTGCATCTATCTGCAACAACTTCAAAGGCACACCTACAGAGGGGAGGAGACTGGTGTCCCATGGTCTTGGCATGAGTTAGCATCCAGGACAGAGGCTGCTCCTGAAAAAGTAGTTCTTCTCGGTAAACATGAGTTCAGATAACAATTATTTTCTTGTTTTACTCAGCATAGATGAACTTGATGTCAGCTATCCATCTATATAGGCAGCATAAGTAATGTTTGGCCCGAGTACCACCTGAAAAAAAGTAAATGTATTTTGGAGAGCACAAAATAATTAGATCTGCTGGTTCCCAAACAAAACCTTTAAATAAATGTGGGAGCAAATGGAAATAAGAATTGGATCTGTGCACAGAGCTGATCTTGGCAGATCAAGATAAGAAGGTAAAATTTTTTTTATTCTAGTAGCTGGGGAGGGAAGTTGTGTGTGCAGGA